>NC_073722.1:77629280-78829280 GCF_023634155.1 Falco peregrinus
CTGTAATGTTTCTGCAGGTTTTTACATAGTACTTTAGGCAGGATTGCTTTATCTATTTAAATAAACACACTTTAATCCTGGACTGAGCCTTTATTTTTAAGAATGTGCAGTACTAAGTATCACCAGCAAAAAAAATTAGAAAAATTTACCATTTGTAAATCTGTGTGTATATAGGCACGCCCCATTCTGCATAGCAGTGGTTGCTGTCTGTTACAGAGTGGAATTTGCTGTCTCTGAAGTTTGGGTGGTTAGCTTCCTTTCTATTGTGTGTTGTGTGAATAAAATCCAGTTGTGTATTCTCTTCAGTAAAAAAAAAGGGAAACAAAATCGTTGAAATCATTCCACCTTCAAGAGAATCATCTGCTATATCGAGTCACTGAGGGAGTGTTATCTTCTAGTAGTTTTGGAAGCGGAAGAGAAATATGTAGAAAAGGGACAGCAGCTTGCATTTTTGTTGTAACAATTAAAAAAAAAGAGAGCAGCACTAGGCTCAAAAGAATATTGCGATCACCCTGGGAAGTTACTTCCCCTCCCCTGACACCAAGGTTTGTTTAAATGCATTTCTAAAGTCAGCTGTAAACTACGCTTCATTATTTTTTTATGTATTTTAAAGCTAAGTTCCTCAGATTATTGCTAAAAAATACCAGTTATAAACTGCTACTAGAATAGAAACACTTGGGAGGAGAAAATCCTCCTCCTTCCCCTCCCCCAGCTCTTTGAATTAAGGTCATGATCCTACAAAGCCTTCACAGGCTTAATTTTTATTGCAAGTGGTCCTATTGAGGTCAGTGGACTTAACAAGGAGATTGTAAATCTGAAGGGGCTGTTATAACTCATTATAAACAAATTACTATTCATTGTGTGCAAAGTCAGCACGTGTAAATCTTTGTAGGATGCGCATCTTTGTAGGTAGGGACAATAAAAATAATTGAAGTGAAATACTGAAATTTGGTGTCTGTTCCTTGAACTGATTCAGCAGTTGCTGCTTTCGGAGTTAAGATGTAACCATTCCCTTCCTGTAGAAACTTGACAGCTGGATTTTATTAATTTTCCCACAGTACTTTGTGATTATGATACTGGATCCAGATATTTCCGTTTTACTAGCATAAAGTTAAGATGAGTTCAGGTGTTGGTTTTATTCTAGTTATAATTATGCCAGTGAAACAGACACAGGGCAGTTTTTCCTGTGGATCCAGATACTCGTGCAGCGCTGGACTGTGCTTATCACTGTAACATCTGATTGCCTTCTGCAAATACATTCGAGAATAGAGTTAAAACACACATGGTGGTGGTGGTTTTGCTTCTCCCCCTGAGAAGTAGTAGTCTGTGAGGTGGGATATTGCATTTTGGGAAAGGTTTTTTAGGTTTCTGTAAAGTTGGGGAGTAAGACTTCTAAACCTATTCCTTGCCCCATGTCCTGCCTCGATAGCCCTGTGGGTTGGAGTGTTTAATGCCTGAAAACGAAAAGTGCAGCTGAAATGTAAAATGCAAACATGTTTCTTTGGGTGTGGTTGTATTAGGGTCCCCGAGCAGAGTGAGCTGAAGCATATGTGCAGTGAATTTGAAAGGCCGGATCTGAGAGCGAATATTGGAATAAGAGCCTGGTGTCCTCAGGGTAACGGGGAAAATTGTAAAGCAGACCAAAAAGCCGGGAGCTTGTCTATACAGGGAGAAACAGGTACGCAATCTTAATTGTCTTAAATGGGAAGAAATGTAACGTGGGGTTTGTGGCAGTAGAGCTGTATTCCTTCCTTGAGAGACTTGTGCTTCTCTCCCTTTCAAAGCCTGCCGTGAAGCCAGCAGGACTGGCACAGTGCAGTGCCTGAAACAGTAATACCTGCACGCTTCTGAAGGGCTCTGCATCCTTTCTCTGTGGGGTTGGTTGGTGGTGCAAATCAGAAGGTGAATCAGTCTGAAGCCATAATCCATCAGTCCTGGGTGAAGGATGCCAGTCTGCTTGTATGTTCAGATCAAAGCCAGTGCTAACTGAGGCAGCTGTATTTTAAAGGCCACTTTAAGAACAGGCAGGTCCTTTTTAAAAACCACTAGCTTAGGTACCTCCTTCCTGCCTTTCTGTCAGGATTTTAATCAGCTATTTTCCCCAGCTTTTGGGAAGAGGAGGGCTAAAGAAGGTATCAGTGTTTATACGATTGTCCTTTGCATCCCTGGTGAGATCATAAGAAAGGAGTCTATCACTTATGAATTAATTACTTGCAATATTTGTCATTGCTTTTAGCTTGCATGTTCCTACAGCCAGGATACATGTCCTGCTTCAAATATTAATTATGTATTTCAAAGAACAGTTTGAGCTTCCTATTTCAAACTATCGCCTCTAACTGCACTGTATCCTCACTTGCATTCATTGTGGTGGGGATGATGTGTAGGTCATAAGCTCCTCGTGATAGGGGCTGGTGCATTTCTCTTGTGGCTATCAGTAAATTTAGAGTATCCACGTAAATTCGTGTTTCAGATGACTTTTCACTGAATCTTCAGCTGAAAGACTTTCTTAAATGTTTTGTTGGTTTTGGTGTGTTTTTGGCTTTTTTGCAACTTCTTTAGAAAGCTTTTATCAACGGTCCAAAAAGAAGTGTTTGGAGAAGTTTTGTTCCGATTCAAGCTCAGATTGTGGAAGTTCATCAGGAAGCGTTCGTGCCAGTCGTGGGAGCTGGGGTAGCTGGAGCAGTACCAGCAGTTCAGACGGAGATAAAAAGCCCATGATTACTGCCAGGCATTTTCTTCCATCCAGTAAGTTCTACAAATCCCACTTCTGCACAATAGTGGGCGGTTTTTCAGCCTTTCTTCTGAATGATAAAGCCCATAGCATGGGGCACCTCTCAGAAACACGAGGAGATTTAAAGAACTTGACACTTGAGAAAAAAGCCCCACAAGCTTTATCGAGATGCAGATGAGTTGTCAGGCTACAGAGAAAGTGTTAGGCTCCTCGCTGAGGAAGCTGCACAGTTAGTTTTCATGGAAAGATGGAAGAACTGTGAGTCGCTAGTCAAAGCAATTTCTGCCTTTGAATTTATGCTACATCACATTATTCTCTTGAAAACGTTATAGCCGTTTAAGAAATCCACAAATGAGGAATGTGTGAAAGCAGTCCAGATGTGAGGATGCTGGGATTGGGTAGCTGTATTTGAAGCATAAGCAGTCAGGAGACCCGAGCCACTTGACTGGGGTGAGAAATGGGAACTGTGGTTCATTACTGCAGTTTTTGAATTCCTGAATATCTTCGGAATAGTTGAAGGCCTGAACGCTGTCACTGCCATCACTATCCAGACTGTGGTAGCACTAGAAGTAAAATCTAAAGAAAGTGCTAAAGTGACACAAGTAAACCCAGCTTAGAGTACCTGAAATAAGCTGTTCTGAATAATTTAAAAATAAGCATGTACTTAATATGTACTTATGTATAAAAGATAGTATGTGATGTATCTGAACCTGCAACCTAATAGATAAATTGTGTGTACATGATTATTCTGTTCTTCTAAGTTGTCAGGCCTCTTAAAAAAAAAAAAAAAAAAGTCAGTCAGTCATTTCAAATTCAAAATTAATTTGGTAGTAACAAAGAACCTCTTCATTAAGAGTGTGGTAATCACTTATAAGTCATAAAATACATTTAAGACCATGTGGATGCAGATAGCACACTTGCAAATCAGTGCAAGTAATGATACTTCAGTCAGAGAGAACTTGATGAACACCATTGATGATTCTATTTGTCTGTATGTATATTCTGTGCATACTTTTTTCAGGATCTTTGATTTTCAGTCATTCTTTTCTTTAGGAGAGAATATTTCACAAAATGATTTTCCATCTGAAACTCCTATCACTTTAAATCTGTCTCATAACATCTGCAATACCAGGTAAAAAATTAGAATCTACTCCTGTAAGACATTAAAGAAACACCACCAACTTGAAATCTTGTCTCAGTTTGATAAATTATACCTACCTGTTGTCTTGTCATTTTTTGTGATCATTGAATTGTACTTACTAGTTGGAAGAAGAATGATTTTCTTCAGTCCATGAAAAGATACATGAAAAATGGATTATGCTGGAGAAGTATGATAAATGCTTCCAAATGTAAAATATAACTGGGGGGGGAAAGGAAATTGGTTTTCCCCTCTCATTTCTTCTAGATCTTAGCAACTTACTACATTTCCATTACCACTTAGTTATATTAAAGTAATAATGGTTTTAAAAAAAGGTGGGAGTGAGACTTTCAAGTTGATGCTATTCTTTTAATGGGAATAATGTTCTAGGATATACAGCATGAAAATTGATTCCCCCCCTCCCCCACATTCCTTTCTGTCTCTTTACTGTAGTAGCATCTACAATTTTTATTACTGTGAATCCTCATTTCACTTCTCATTCATGACTCTGTTTTCACTAGCAGAAATAATTTAATCCTTTTCTTCTGGGATTCCGGTGGTTGAAAATGTTCCCTTTCCATTCATTTCGACTAGTTTCTTTGATGGGTTTTGATAAATATGAAATTGATGTTCACGTATGCCTAGGTGTCTTCAGAGACATAAAAGTAAACTTGCCTGGAAGTTGTTTGGAACATTGAAATGTTAGGAGAGACACTACTCATCTTCATGAACTGTAGCTTGTTTTCTAGTTTTAGAGAAGAGCTGTTGAATTAATTTGCAATAGGTTGATATTTGGATAATGAAAGTGGGGCAATTAAGATGTGTCAATTTTATTCATTTTGCATGTGTAATAAGTAGCTGGCTTTTAATTGGGAAAAAACTTGAAAAAATTGCACAGTGGTAATTCAAAATCAGAAAAATCGGGAAAGTGGGAAAGTGATAGCAGTCAATGATGTTCATTAGAATATTTTTACACCTCTGTGTATTTCCTTTTAATTTACTTCGGATTCTGAAACGTAAGTGTGTCTAGACTTAAGAAATGAAATTTTGTTTTCATTCAGCAGAGACATGAGGAGCTTCCCCCAATACCCTGAAACCTTGTGTCCCAATTTCACTGACATAGCTACTGATCCTGACAAAAATAAAGGTAAGTTACTTTATTAACAGCTGGAGCTGGTTTTTGCACACTTTGTCAAGTAGTTCCAGTGACGTTGCTAATAACGCTTGTATACACCAACTTGATAGACATGTTGTTAGAACTTGAGTTACCTCTAAACAAGTTAAGAGGAAGGTTAGGAAACAAAGGCTTATAACCTTGAGATTTTTTGCTGCGTCTTCTCTGTGTGGAGACAATATTTAGCTTTCAACTCATGGTTTAGGTATTCTTTGTTTTTTCTTGCTTTGCACAGATCTATGTCTAAAAGTAATGCGGTTGGGAGATCAAGAGCACTGGCTGCTGTGTTAAAATGAAGCTTGGCATGAAATCAAATACGACCATTTTTCTCTCTAAATTACCATAGTCAGGACTTGCTCTCTTTGAAAGCAGTAATGAATGAGGTTGGGTTGGGCTGTTAAAACTCTCTTGAGTTTTCATTGTTTGGATCTCAAAGGGAAGTAATATTAGCATGTTGAGTGGGATTCATAAAAGCATCAGGTGGAGTTTGAAAGCTGGTCAGGACACACGGTTCTTCAGGCAGCAGAGCTGCCTGCCTGTGACTGTCCCTTCTGCTGTAGGTTTTAACCTGTGTCTGGTAGGATACAAATGCTGATTGAACTTCTGCAGTAGCGATATTCATAATAACTATCATATGAGATAACAAAACAGAGCCAACTTTGCAACAATTGTCTCATGGAAACCGCTAATTTGGATTTTTTTTCCTTTCTCCAGCTGCCTGTTCTCACAGGGTTGATAGGAACAAAGTATCTGTGGGCAGTCAGGGTACTCTGTAGAGAGCAGCACAATGAGTATCTGCCCTAGGGGCTAAGTACAGCCGTGTTGAGTTCACGTATTGTTTGGTCATGAATGGCTCTAGTGTATTAAAAACCCAACCCTGTTCCCGCTGCATTTGTGTGGTTGGACTTCAGAGACTGGGGCAAGGGGGAGGCTGGTGGGGATCACATCCCTGCCATCTGTCCTGCCGTGAGGAAGGGTGCCGCCTTGGTGCTGACGGCTGATAACTTAAGGACTCTCTCCAGGCATTTCTTGCCCTGTTTTATTGAATTTCAGCTTCTCGGTTCAAGTCTTTTTATATGTATTTTTTTAACAAATAAAAATCTTGGTTTGTTTAACGATGAGCATCTTCACAAAAGCATAGTTTGGTTAGTAACTCTGTATTTTTTTTATCTAGCATACAGTCCTTACTGTGGATCTGGGAATAAAGTGTCATTGTGGTACTCGGAGTTTGTGGAGCCTCCTTCCTGTAGTTCTGCATTTCATTCCCTTTTCCCTTTTTAGGTCTTTACCCAACAGGAGACTTGTGGCCTGCTCAGCCAGTCTGCCTGACAAACAGTTTAAACTACAACCTTGAGAATAATATACCGTGCATGATCCAAGAAACCCCCTCTGTCCACAATAGGCAAGTTACATTTTATATAAACAGTATGGATAATGGTTTTTTTAAGTTCCTGTGACGGCAGAGGACTGTGCTTGAGCTTGCCTTATAATATTTGTAAGACAGATGATAGTTAAAGTGAAATCTTGCTGTCACTTTAGTCTTAGTTCTAGTTGTTTATGCTCTTCCATTAGTACCTCGTGATTAATTTTGCTAAGACACATTCACTGGTGTTCCAGCTCATAAATAGATATTCCAGAACTTCTTTCAAATTTAATTAAGTACTTCTTGGAAAGCTTTTAATTTTTTGCACTTCTTTTGCATGGCCAGGTGGAGAGGGCCTGGCTATTAGGTGCATTGCCCTTTTGCTAAATACATAACACACCCCATGATATACAGAAGCTATGCGGTGTGTTCTCGTGTTAATGGCATAAACAGGCATTGTTAAATAAGGACAAATAGTCCAACTTGAACGTGGTGTAAGGGCACAAGCCAGTCTAACTGCTTCAGGCTCTGTGTAGAATTGGATTGTGGTAATGAACTTTAGTGGCTCTGTACACTGCAGGTTTTACTAATGAAAGATGCACCGCAAACTGGTGAGAGGAAATATTCTGCCACCACATAGCAGTGACATACAGCTAGTTCTTCAGGTCATACCCTGTCATCTGAAATGACAGAGTGGTAACGCACAAACCCCCAGTAATGGTCTTGTGATCCCAACCAGCCTGCTAACCTCAGTTCCAGCTGTCACATCAACAGACTGCGGCCCTAATGATTGGGAGCAATGGTCGGCGATCTGTCAGACTCTTAAGTCAGATGAAATATATGGTGATTTGTGGCAGATTCTGTATTATGCTGCTTGGCTTTCATATGCCCGACTCAATTTGGACTTTGAATGCAAAAATACATCTAATTAATTATTCACATGTAGTAGTGACAACTTATAGTAGCTTCTTGCATGAATAGTAAAAGTAAATTAGCACAGATTCACATGAAATCCTTTTATATGCCTACCTTGTTTGGACTGGGTCCAGACCTGGACCTCTTCAAGCTTTCTGCATAGTAGGGTTTTTTTTATTCGTGACATCTTCAAGAACGACTTTTGAATGGTCGCCTTGAAATTCTGAAATTATTTTACTTAAAAGAAGTGTAATCCTTACAGAGTAATGTGTAGTTTGGAAAACATATTGCTTAACAGGACTTAAACATGTGTGGTAGGGAAAGTAGAAATCTTTGTTTTAATTCCTATTCTCTCTCCATTTTAATTCCTGTTCTCAGGCATTTGAATGAACGCGTTACATGTTCTTCTATTTCAAATCACATGATTTCACTTTATACCTACTATTTCCATGTTTATGGGAAAGAAGTACAATTATTTTCTTATTACAGAGCAAAAAGTTGAACCCAGTTAGGTGTTGCAGGATGCTGGTAGCTGTCATTACAAGTTGTTCATCCTCCCAGAGGAAAAAGGGATAAGTGAGAAAACCGCTGTGATTGCGTAGTGGCACAGAGTAGATATGGGCAGAATTGGCAAGCGGAATGTGAAAAGCCTCATCATCAGTTGCAGACATTTTGCATCCAATAGCTGAACATTAAATAAGTATTTCCAAATAATTTCCAGAAGTTCTGCAAATTGTTTCTAACAGCAGATTTTTCTTTTTCTTGGGACAGCTTCATTGACTGGAATGCGGCCTGTGACAGCCAGTTTTCCAACATGTATTGTCCACTAGAGATGAACGAATATGGTGCTTTCCCAGAAGGTAAGATGAAATAAAGCTTATGAATTATCACTGAGCATGGGGTTTTTTTCCCCTCACCTTTTGTAGAGCAAAAGGCTGAGTTTGTCTATAAACATCTGGGCATTCATTGCTTAAGCGGACTTTACGGTTTCCAGCTGACTGGGTGCTCTGTAGTAATAAATGATGTCTGCATGTGGTGGATGAGAAGACTGGTCTTCATATGGAGTTGTTAAGCCTGAAAAGCCAGTATACAGGATTCCAAGAGGGAATAGAGAGAGAGACTCGTGAATGCAGCATTACACAAATCTTTTTGCACAATTTTCTTTGTTTCCCCTCTGGCACGCTTCTGCCTTCCAGTGTGTGAAACAGAAGGCCCCTTCTGACCGATTACCTTTCCAGGCTAGAGTTTCTTGGCTTGGGAAGCACACTGGCAGCAACCTAGAATTCTTTAGCATTACCTAAGCAATAATTAAAGGTCAGGCTACAGTATCACAGGCAGCACAGTGATCCCTTGGGTGCTTAGAGCTGAGGCATGTTGGCAGTGAAGCCTGGGTAGGCTCTGCCATGCACGTTCTGTGGCTAATAAAGACTCTGTTCTCCGGTAGGGAGATTACCAACTCTTTATCCCGTCCTCCTGATAGCAATTTGTTGGTGGGTTCCTAACACGGAGTGGTAGTCCCATTAACAGGAATTGTTAACGCTTCACTGCTGTGCTGCCTGTAGTCACTGAAGGCTTTAGGTCAGTTCCAGCCTGGCTCGCTCCAACAAGATTCAGTGTTCCTTCACAGAAATGTTAGTAGCGTTTATTTTGCAAAAGCCTTATTTTGTCTTCGCGCTTTTATAAACTGCAGAAAACATGAACTACCCCAGTGGCTTCCCAGGTACCGCAGCAGTGCAGAATACAGCCTTTATTGACCAGAACTGTCCCTCCACCTGGAACGCGCCTCCCAACATGCCACCTGCCTGGGAGCCTGCCAACTACGTCAACTCCACAGTGAGTATTGTCACGGCGAGGCACTGCCTTCGTGTGCCTCTTCAAAGCCTTCCCAGCGCATTCCTGTCTGTTCCCTACCTGTTGCTCACACGTACTTCACAAACCCTTCAAGCAGCCTACTGTATGTGTTTGACGCTGGCGTTGGTAGCCTGGCTTTTTCCCAGCTGTTGGTCAAGGCTGTTACTGGACCTTGTCTGTAAAATTCTAAGACAGATCCTTTTGCCTGAAAATTGACTGAAATAATCTTACATATGGAAAAACATTTCGGACTTATGTAGTCTACTGAGACTTTTTCCTATCAAAATCAGCCTTTCCAGATGAGCGTAAAACACAGAAAGTGCTGACAGCAAAACCCAGAGAGATTTGGAAATTGTAGAGCTGAATGGACAGCTGCTCTCAGTGACTTTGACAGGGGTTTTTTTGCTAGGAAATCCAAGTGATTTAAGCGGGATTTGTGCAGATTTCTGAACGCTGACTTTGACCTGCTGCACTCCAGACTAGCCATGTTTATGTCATCCCATAGTTCAATGGAGTGACTTCAGTTCAAGGTGGTCTTTAATTGTAACCACCTTCTCCTCTAAATATATTTCAAAGTCTTCTATTTTAGAATTCTATTTTTTTATTTACAGTCAGTTTACTTTGAATAAAACTAACCAAATAGAGCAAGAAATGTTTCCAACTGCAAAAGTGAAAATTCTGCTGTGTTAAGAAGTGGCAAAACTGGTAGAAGACTTGTTTCCTAAAATAAACGTGGCTTTCTTTCATATTTTATTCAGGAATGCCAGGAAACACAGAAGGTAGAGATTGGAAAATACGTTAGATAATTCAGCTCATTTCCCTGGCGAGCTTTTCCCCACAATACATTTCAGTGTTTCATTCAGTTTTAAAAGTCCCAAGACTTCCATGACCTTCTCTGAGAGACTTCCTCGCAGACTAACACATCTTGCCCTCCAGGAGGTTCTTTATAAGCTTTCGAAATTTTCTAACTAAATTCCCTAGCTCCCAATTATAGTCTCTTTTCCATACTGAATATCCCTCTCTGCTCTCGGCGTGCGTAGTCTTTCAATACTGACACATACTTCAGCCTTTTTCTTGTCATTTCTTGGGCGTCCTTCTCTTTTAGTTTTAATTCTCAAAACATTGCATGGTGCTTTTAGTGTATCTTCCATTTCTCCCTTATTTTTCTTAACAGCCTGACCAGAACTGAATGTTGTATTCCTGTTGCAGTAATGTCAGTGCCATGCAGGGAGGGACTCATATGGCTTCATTTAGTGACGTGCCTTTACACACACGCACACACTAATGCTGCTGTAAGATTTTCTGCAACCATATTGCTTTGTAAACTTGTGCGTAGTTTTCCACGTGTGCATCTCCTAAGTTCTCTGCAGAAATGCTGTTTCCTCCCATTTAGTGCTGCATTTCTATGTTTTCTTTGGTCGGTGGTCCATTTTGCAGTTTCCTATGATGATTTTATCTTGCCCTACAGCCCTACCTCTCAAGCACCCGAAGCTTGTCTCCAATGTCTGGACTTTTTGGTTCCATCTGGGCACCTCAGAGTGATGTTTATGAAAGCTGCTGCCCCGTCAGTGCCACAGCCCAGCACTCAACCCACGTGGAGAACCAGGCAGTTATGTGTAAGCAGGAATACTATCCGAGGTTTAACCCCTTCCGTGCCTACATGAACTTGGACATATGGACTACAGCAGCCAATCGAAATGCAAATTTCCCACTTTCGAGGGACTCGGGTTACTGTGGAAACGTGTGAAAGGAATTTGATTTTAAAATGTGAATAAAGATGCTTGCAATTTTGATTACTAGAGTAAGCTGGTTGTTGAATAGATTACAATATTGGTGGATATTTTGGCACTTTTATATTGAAAATAAATTTTTTTTACTTAAGTCTGAGCATTCAGTGCATTTTAAAAAGCAAAGCATATTCAGGACACTGTTATTGTGAACTGAAGGCTATAAATTTAAAACTCAATTTTTTTCAAGAATAAGGACAGTATTAGGTTCTTAAATACATCCATGAACCTGTACTGCACATGTTTCTTCTGAAGTTGACATTTTGCGGTATAAACTGGGAATGGTTTAGCATTTGTAGGTGCAAACTTACACCCGTAAGCAATCGCATCTGTGTGAAACAGTAACGCTGTGGACCTACATGTTGGTGCAGATCACAGATTTTCAAAGTGGTGCCACTTCTACTGCTGACAGTTATTTGTGGGTGTAAACTTCTGGCAGTAGAAAAAAGGCTGAATTGTGGCTTGTTTATCTGGCTTCAGAATGCAAACTGTCACATGGATGATGTTATGTGCAGTGTGGGTGAGTGGGCATTTTCTTGCTTTTCTTGCGAGTGACTCCTGACATTTTGTGTTTATATTTTTAGCCTTCATGTTGCAATAGCATTTTCAGTGTAGTTAATTGTCCTTGTTTAAAATGCCAAAGCTTGGAGACTGGAACAAGTATTTCTTTGAGAGCAGAGCTCACAGCACTCTCCAAAGCAAAACAGGATTGCATTAGCTCATGTTATAACACTGAATCTTGGTAGTGGGAAAGGTAACGAGGGAAGCGCTGCCACCCGTGTCAGGGCTGAATCTATCATGCACGTTGTCCCTGCGTGCTGTGCCTGTAGAGCCTTTTCTTCTGGCATAGCAGAGCATGTCTGGGGATCTTCACTCTTAGGGGTCAAAGGGAAGGCATCCCTTAGATTCAGAGGTGTCCTTGACAAGGGAACGTGTTACGCCTGGAGAGGGAATGAAGGGGGATCCAGTAGCAGCCTTGTACAGCTGCTTGGAGGAGAGACGTATAGATGGCAGAACAAAAGCCTGTGCGGTGGCTGCAGGTGTTACAGCCCATGGCAGCGGTCACAGGCTGCCGCGTGGGAGGTTCAGGTTTAACACGAGGAAGAGTGACTTCCCTTGGGGGGGGCGGTGCTGTGGGAAAACAGGTTGCCCCAAGTGGTGGACAGGGCTCTCCGCTCGGAGGTGCTCATGACGTGGCTGAACGAAGCCACATGTGAGCGGCTCTAGTGGTGGTGGCAGTCCTGCTCCTTGTGGGAGGTCAGACTAGCGGCCACCAGCGTTCAGTCACCATTTTGAGGATTCTGTGAACTTGAGCAAGTTCCTTACATCTTACTTCTTCAATTGTTTTCCTCTTGCCCTTTGAACACACACTGACTGGACGACAAGAAGTGTTTGGCAGCAGGGTGTTGAGGCTTTCGCAGAAATGCCATCCCAGGCATTGAAACGCTTCACCGCAAATGGTGCTTTTCCGCAAGAAGTTTGTTTCAGTAAATCAGCAGTTCCCGCAAAGAAAGCTCTGCTGAAGGATATCCCTGCCAGTATGCTGTCACGTGTGTTTGAGTTAGCTCAGGAGGAGGTACCGGCTGGGTGGGAGACTCAAAAGGTTGCTACGTTTACCTGCCTTCACTGCTCGTGCAGAAGGTGCCCCTAAGCCCTCCTTTGGTTTTGATGGCAGAAAAACAGGAATGTCCATGAATACTTTCCAAAACCGTGGTGTTCTAATGGCTTGACCGGGATCTAGTGCCTGGAGTCTTTGGCTGCTTTGCACTATGTGTTGTGCTGGGCAGGAATCTGTTTGACCAGAGTTCCATCATAATCACTTGTGGTTATGAAGGAAAGTTCACATGTTCGTATGAACTTTGACGCTCGTGAAATCAATGCCATGGGGAGTAGTCGTGACCGCTGACATGTTTTCTGTGCACATCTTGCCTATGGCAGGAGACTTCAGGAGTAATAGAGTGGGAGTGCAAACACAATAAACACGAGGGTTTTTTTTAAAAAAAGCCATCATTTGGTTTGAAATGCAATGTAGTTCTTTATTCCCTGGATAATGTTGCTTGTTGTGTAGCATGTTCACTGAATTTTTGATGTACAAAGGCACAGGAGAGAAGAAAGGATGTACAACACTGCTTAATTAGCTTACTCAGCTCATTCTGTTAATTGTTTTTGGAGATTTGTATTTTCCATGCACCGAAGTGAAGCTTTTCCTCAAGTACCAGTGTAAGGAGATGCTTTTCTTATATCTGCAGCAAACCGTAGCAACAAAACCACAGCGTACTGATTGGCACCAAGTCCCTGTTGTAAGTAACATACATGTTCCAGGCAGAATAAATCACTGGAAGAGAGAGGAAAAAAACCTGCAATAAACCAAGCAAAGACACCGGAGAGTTCAGGGAGAGCAAAAAAACGTTAGAAACATTTGGAAAATAAAACCTCTCTGAAAAAGTTGGTTAGAGTTGTTAGAGTGCCAGCAAAAGACAAGGAAAATGAACCGCAAACAACTTGAGAAATATTGCTAAGAAAGAAAACAATCATTCTCTTTAATCAAACCAGAACGGATCAAGAAGTAATTCCCCCGGGAGCTGTGTAGTATTAGGCAAAGTATTTCATATAACTTTTCATAACAATAACTAAGGAATGTAACAAGCTCATTAGGGTTACCAGGAATAATTGCTGCCATCAGGAGACATCTGTATCTTAATTAGCAATCCACTGAATACAAGTGAATTTGGGCTGGGTTAAAAATCTTTCTTCCTACAGTAAAGGGGAGGATGAAATAAATAATTCTACTGTGTATTTCTTTGTACCAAAATGATTATAATTCTGGAGTGAAATGGGAGAGGTTGCTCTAAAGATATCTCATAGTCTTGATCAAAATAATTCCTAATTTCTTGCCTTGTGTCAGGAGTTCCTTATAGCAGGATCAGAAGTTTCACGGATCTCTCTGAATGGTACCATTTTTAGAAATTTTTTTTGAGAAATTTCAGCAAAGTAAATTCTCGGTTAACCCAAGGAATGTTAAAAAGCGCAAAGGGAAAAACAAAAATGCTAGTATAAAAGAGGAATAGCTTGTGCAGTTCACACTAATAGGGCTGGCGGTGGAGGGGGAAGAGAAATCATGGGCCGTTCCCCATGTTCGATGTTAATTTCTGTCACAGCGCAAATGTTACGTGAACTGGGGACATTCAGTGTTTTCCCTGTAAGAGACATGGGAGAAACAACAGCTACACCTGCTCCCCGCGCCCAGCGGGTTTGTGCCTTCTTACGTGTGCATTGCGAGCTGGGGGTACCAGGCTACCGCTGTCCTTGAGTTGCAGAGGGCATCTTGGCCAAGCCTGCCTGGTTGGTCCAGTATTCCCACCCTGGAGCCAGGGAATATTCCTGGTACATTTTGTGAAGGTTTATAGGTCGTATGAGAGACAGCATTTGGGCAAAGGCAGCACCCCGTGCAGGGGTGTTCAGCTGCCCTAGCCTCACCAGGCTGCAGCAAGCCCCTCACCGCGGGAAGCTGGAGAGCCAAGGGAAGAGGAGCATCCCAAGCAGCTTCCCCACAGGAGGGAGCAGCGTTCTGCTGGGGCCGTCTCTTGGTGAGTGGGGCAGATGCGGTGCTGAGCTTGCTTCTGCAGGGAGAAGCCACCCGTCTGGCCTGGGAGCTGGGTGCAAACTGCTTGGGGTAACGGGCTGGCCAGACTGCGCTGCGGGTGCTGGATGCTGCCTGGGAGGCTCGAGGCGTGTGGGCAGAGGCAGGCTCCCGAAGGCAGGCTCCGCCAGAGCGCGGTTGTTGCTCTCAGGACTATGTCAGGAGCGTGATGGCAACTGCTGGGTCTGTCCTACAGCTCCTGCAGCTGGACCTGGGCGTGCAGGACTGTTGCAGCCGCTCGAAGGAGCAATGACCAGCAATCGGCTTGCTACTGCGCTTGCGGGAATGAGCCTGAAAGCTCTTAGGGCAGCTGCGAGATCTGATTGCCAGGGGGCAAATGAGATCATCAAAGAGAGCCGTCAACCATCTGAGTCAGCTGGAGAGGCGGAAGGGGAGGAAGCTGGGGAGGTGCTCCCCACCTGCGCTGGGGCTGGCAGTGCCTTCAGCTCCAGCGCCCAACTTCTCTCGGGCTCAGGAGAAGCCCCAGTGCCGCCCGGGAAGCCGCGGCCTTGGCAGCACTGAGATTCCTGCAGAGCCAGCACCACGTTCGTCATCCTGCCAGGTGAGCTCTTGGCTGGCCTTTGCGGTAGTAGGTTGGGCATGGCCCTCCAGCGTTGGCTTTCATCGCTGCCAGCCTCAGGGAACACTTGTTTATTTTTCTTAGTCACTGAGTCACCACCATCTTTTACCCTCCTCACCTACTTGCTTTCAGCAATTTGTGGAAAAGGTGCACAGCAGCTCCTCCCTGTCACCATGGGCACGTTTTACTTGTGCCTTAGGTTGCCCCATCCCATTGTTCAGTCCATCCGTACACTTCTAGAGGGAAAATGGCTCAGCGCAGGGCTCGCCACGTCCTCCTCTGCGGTGCCTTTGGGTGGGCTGAGGGCTCACTGTCTCCCCGGGGCTGCTGCGGCCGTCCTCTCTATTGGTGGCAATGCAGTGCTCACCCTGCCTTCCTGGCAGGCGGGAGGCTGGCAGAGCAGGTGTCCCAGCTGGAGAAGGAGCCCCTTGGCGTTGGGGCGCTTGCCCAGTCCTGTACCAGCAGAGGCTCCGCGATGCACCCTGTCCCTGCGAGCCGGGGGATGCGGAGGGGTGGGAGGCAGTGGGCAAGCTGGGCTCTGCCACAGCCCGGGCAAGTGACAACAGCACAACAATTTATTGTCCCAGCCCTAAAAGGCCGTGTTGCAGCTGAGGTCCTGGGAGCTCCCACCCGCCTCTGCAGCTCATCGCTGTTGCACGGACACAGGCGCTCCCCTGCTGCTGAAAGCTGAATATTGCTGCTGCTCCTCCCTCCCTCTCTGGAGCGGGTTTTCCTGCAAAAGCTGTCGGTCCGTGCCTGTCTGACAAAAATGCCTCCTTCGTCACTGTGAGTTGCACACCATGTGGCTTGTTTTTTCTGTGACCTCTGCTGTATTTCATTTCTTGCTGCTTTCAACAACAACAGCAGCAGCAGCACAACCTCTCCAGCCTTTGCTCACTCCGAGGTTGCTCTGAAGGGCGGCCGTTCCTTGTTGCTCCCCTGGTTCCGTGTGGGAGCTGCCCCCGGGGTTGTTTGGAGTTTTGGCAGCCTTGTCCAGAGGTGACGGTGCTTTGGTGTTCCCCTGCGGCCCCGTGCATCCCTCTGGAGTTTTTGTTGCTCGGAGGCTGCCAGCAACCTGCTCAAGCGGGGACCATGCTGGCCTGGAATGAGGGGCCTCCCCAGAGTACGAACCAGTGCCAGATGAGCTTGTCTAGCTGGTGTGGACAAGCTTCTCATCTAGCATAAACCAGTTATTTAATCATTGTCAGCTAAACTACTAGCAGCTAGGCTTGGCTTGCAACTCTGCATACGTATGTATACATCTCTTGGAAGGAGCATGTCAACTCCATGAGCGACCAAAAAGCCCCCATCCTCTCCAGTAAACCCAGCTCCCATGTGGTGATTTTGAGGTGACAGACCATACCTACGAGCCCCCCTGCCACACTCTGGGGTACGGTTGCCGTACCCGCGGGGGGACAGGCTCTGCCAGACCTCCTTCCTCCAGCCATGCTGGCAAAGCGCTCAGTTCGCTGGGAGCCGTTTGTTTGGTTTTAATTTCGATTGAATGTACAATTTGTGAAGGGAAGCTGAGGCTTTCGCACGTCTTCGTTAGCCCAGATGTGCGGGAAGCTGCGTGCTGGGCCCGCGCCGGCGCTCGGGGGTGGCGACGTGGAAGGCAGGCTGGGGGCAGCGGGTGCTGTGGTGGGGGCTGCCTCAGAACTAGAAAGGACCTCTTTCTCACGCAGCGCTGAGGTGCTGCGGTGACGTGCTTGGCCATCAACACCCTGTGAGAACCTGCTACGATTGCTGGTTCTGATTTAGGGAGAGAAATGTTTCACTCCATTTGCGGCCTTGTTAGATGAAAGGTGTTTTGCAGTGCGGCGTAGGAAATGCTGAAGGGCGCAAACCAGATGCTGAAACTGATAAGGGAACCTTGCAGAAACAGCAGAAAACACCGTAACCTTCCCGCTGCTCGCCTCAGACCTGTGAGACAGTGGTGTGGTGGTGGGATCTTACTGCTCTCTACTCAATGGTGCTTGCACGAGAAAGGCAGCCCCTTGGTGGCTTTCCTCCAGCGGCTCGCACGCAGGCTGGTTACCTGCCTCCAGCCCGGCCCACAACAGTGTGCGTACCTCCAGGATGGGGTGCGTGGACCTTGGGAGGGAATGGAAAATGACCTCATTGCCACCCTGTTTCCACAAAACAGGAAAGAGAAAAAGAGAAAGCTCTCTTTCCCCCTGGGGTCCCTCCCATGCTTTTGAGCCATGCAACCCACAGTTTGTGGCCTAAGCTGGTTCTGGAGCTCGGTGGCAGCTTTGTGTTGATCTGCTCTTTCCAGAGCTGCCTGCGGGTCGATCGGTCTGTCTGCAGGCAGCAAGCAGTTGTTAACCGGAGGAGGTACCAGCCTTACTTCTGCTGATGAAAGCCTCTGCTCAATCACAGCTTGTGTTCCTCCTTCGGTTATTAGCTTTTAATTAGGCACCTACCACCCCTTCCTGTTAGCTAAGGACATCAGGCACACACCATGCCTGCCTTCAGGCCCCCACTGGCAGTACGGCCTTCAGTCCATGCACTCACCAAATGGCCTTGAGTACTCAATTCCAGTTTTTCCCAGCTCTGTGTCCTTGGCCTGAAACGCACTTTCCAGGGCTGCAAGAAATCAGACCGTAGGTATCTTCTGCTTAATCAAAGCTCAGTTGTCCAATTTTCCCACACTGTCACTCCAGTGAGCACAGATGTGGCTGAGCAATTTTCTCCTGGCACTTTGCTACTGCTTTCACCACCACCACGTCACAGCAAGTGCAGCTGGTCTCCCTCTCTCCTGGCTTGCAGGGTCTGCTTACGCTTTCGGTTGCAGCCTTGAACATCGCAGCTCTGCGTGGCTTGGCCTGAGTCATCTGCTGCTTACAGGGTGGGATACTCCTGATGACAAGCAGAAAGCTAGGACACGTGCTGGGGTGGGCAGCCTGCACGGGCTGAGCTCACGGTGGTACAAGCTTTTCCTGCCTGTAAGTATTTCTGCTTTCTGAGCAAGGTTCACAGGCAAGAATAAGAGTTTCTCTTGCAATAGCCGAACCTCATGACCCAGGTTGATACCCTACAGCAATGTGCAACTTCTGGAAGCCCTCAGCTCACAAGATCATTAAGGAGAAATATCTTTGTGTTTTTTATAGGTGGCCTGTACATTCACTGGTCGGTGAAGGGTTGGTTTGGCTTTGTTACTGAGAAAGGAACCTTTTTGTTCACTTCAGAGGTTTTTAATCATTTATCAGTTTAAGGACTAAAGTTTGTCACACAGTTTGTTGAGGACCAAGTAACGGTTTAAAGAAATGCTTCAGAATCATTAAGTGAGCTATAAAGTATTCATTAACTCTTATTTATTAGTTTCCTTAGTGAAAAATAAGCCTGTTAGCATCCTCCAGAGTGACTTACATGACTGAAGCTTGATGAGCTGCAGGTTCAGGTTTGTTTGCAAGAACCTCATATGCCATTTTCCATAACAGAGGAGCCTGAAGCCTAATTGAGGCTTCTTCTTTCTGAAGAGCTGACTTGAGGGATGAGCGAAAGGCTCCTACAAGGCCTTCCTTCTGTCCTTCTTGTTTTCTCTTGTCTGAGTAGTTCTGTGTCAGTTGATCAGCCTCATCTGCAGACTTGTAAAGCAGGAGTTCAGCTGTCTTGGCCAAAGCATCACTGATATTTCTTACAGTGAGAGTTAGATAAGTCTTCAAGAGACTGAGTATTGAGTTCTATAAATAAAAATAGGAAACAGATGGCACCAGTTTCAAAAGTTAAGTGGTTTTTAACTAGTCCAGTAACTAATGTTGTCGTATACCTACAAAAATATTACAGTTTTATCTTTGCAAAGATCAAAAGAACAACTTTGAAACACTTGCCAGGCACATGCAGCCATGCGTTTTAATAGATGACAGACCAAATATATCCTTACAGTAATGGGAGTGACTTGCCGATTTCGAATTCCCCCATGTATTCCTGCAGTGAATAAAGCCTAATGACTGCTCTGGTTTGGTGTTTTTTTGGTGGTGGGGTTTTTTTTGTTTTTTTTTTTTTTAAATTACTACTACTGTGGACCCAGCGCTCCCTCGAACATACTGCAGATATTAAGAGAAGCCTGCAAGTCTGCGGTCTGAGGGAGGGCCTGGTGAGGAATGTTTCATGAGAGGAAGAGGTAGGAAGCCCCTGAGCTGCCCAGGTCCCCTCAAGGGGCTGAGTATGTCAGCATTCCCTCATGTTTAGATCAATCCGCTTACTCGTGGGTATCTGCTTTAACTCCCAGAAAAAGCCAGGGAGGAGACGGACCATAGCATGCCTGACTTAGACTGGTACGAGCTGGCTCTGTGCTGCGATGTGGTCTCTGGACACGTTGTACGTATGATGCCTGACACGACCAAACCCACCGGAGCTCCAGCACTGCCCAGCAGCAGGTGGAAAATTGTGTGCCAGCTGCTCAAACTGCTGATTTCTCCAGTGGTACAGTTTATTCTGAAAACTGTTTTCCAGTTGTATAATTTATTCTGAGTGTAGGAGAGACCACTTTTCCCCAGCTGGGATAAACCTTTGGGAGTCCAGACTTTTTTAGAGTTACAGTTGAGCTAAAAGTTGCTCTTATGCAAGATGCCAACTTTTATTAGTGCGCCTGCAAAACAGCTGCTTCTGCTTTCCACAAACACTGAACACTGGTTGAAAGTCCATCTCCCTCCTGCGCCTCGGTGCTCTGCGCTGTAAGCTGAACCCCGTGCTTCCAGAGGGGAATGCTGCTGTGTGCACCATCACGCTCAGCTCCTTCCACCTTCCTGAAGCTTGGCTTCCCAGGACATGGGATTCTGTTTCTTTTGTTTGTTACGTGTGTAGTTTTTTGTTTTTAAGGAGTTCAGCCTTTTACTTGGCTTGGTTGAAATGCCTGGTTTTGGTGGTGGAGATGGAAATATAGAGCACAGTTAAGAAACCTCTGGATCTGGTAATGATATCTTTCTTCTGCATTCCCCATCAAAATGGCCTGGAGTCGATCTTCCAGAAGGCCTATGCAAGAAGCTGGAGGTCAATGTCACTTCTGAAAATGGTGCAAAAAAATCATGGCAGGGATTCATTCTTTGAATTCCATCTTACCCATTAGACCTTAATGCGCCTCCTACAATAAAGAAAGAAGGAAAGAAGGTCAGCTTTCTTTTGGTAGGTAGATCGTCAGCAAGTCACATTTAGTGATATTTGTAATATGCTTTAAGAATTAGGCAATGCAGTCTTATGTCAGGGACAACCAAGAAAGAGACTTAACCAAATTTTTGGATCCTGGGGCCCCTTTAGACATGCAAGTGTTTAGCATTTTGTTTTCAGGTGTCCCGTATTCGGCTGGTACCTCATACCTGGAGGCCCTGGCGTTTAGATACCACCGTTCCTGTTGGGCTTCTGGCTCTGCATCTGAGGATGCTCAGGATTTCTCAGTGCAGCTGGTGCCAGCCACCTCTGCTGGTGTCCTGGGGTTAAGCTCTCGCTCATATCTTCCCCGCCTACCTTTTCTGCAAGGCTTAGTCCGGTTCCTAATCACCTGGCTCCTTCAGAAAACATCCAGAAAAGTAGAAAGTAGCACCTCCTTTTCTTCTGTATCTCACTTGTAGGAACATTTACAGAGGTTTAGGGAGTCCTTTGGCTCCAAAATAATCCCCTGTGCCACGGGACCAAAGCAATCATGTGGTATCTGCCCTGAATTTCTGTATGTATCGTGCTTATCGTAGGAAAAGGAGCAATTGTGACAGCTTGTCTCGGTGATTTCCCCCTGCTGCAGCCTCTCAGATGGAAGATTATGGCATTCCAGAGTCAGGCAAAGGCAGCGTCTCTGCACGCAGGGACGGTCTCGTCCTGCTGTCCACCAAATGTCCATTACACGTGTGCGCCTGCAGCGACCTGGCTCTCAGCTGCTTGGCCACCAGTAGGGATGGGGAGCTGGGGGATCTCGCTGTCTCTGGCCTGTCCCGTCTTCTGGCTTCCCGCCCTGGAGGAGGGGGAACAGAGCAAGGAGGGCTGGATTCAAGCCCCTACCCAGACAGACGGCCCTGCAGCACCGCAGCGCCTTCGCCGTCTGATTTCCTCTTTAAAATGCAGTAGGGGTCCATCTAATTAGAGAGTAAATACACTGTTAAAGGCACGGCTTTATCTACAAAGTTGTTCTCTTTCATGCTGAAAAATTATAGGGAAAAGCAAGGGTCAGAGGGGCAGGAAAACCCCTGGCTGAACTCTGGAGCAGTAAGTGCAGAACTGTAAGGGTGAAACAGGACAGGGAAGCCTCTGAGGCGCGAGGCAGGGTGGTGGGCGCCTCATCTCCCTGAGCCTGGAGCTTGCTCCCGATTTCCAGACGCCTGTGCAGCCAGGCATGGGCAAGGCAGGCAGAGCCACAGCTGGCAGCGCCCTGCTGGGCCCCCGCATGTCCCCCCGTCCCGGCTGCCTCCCAGCTGGGGGTGTCCTGCGCCCCCGGCAGCTCCCCGCGCCGCTTTTCCTCCTCTTGGGATGGTAGGATCTGGCCCGTGTAAGGCCAATTCTCGGGAGGCCCGAGGAAGAACTGTTAGTAACCGTAACTTCTTTATTTATTTCCAGGTACTTCCTGGTTTCAGTGGTGTGTCATGTTTACCACAGCCAGCCGGCCAAAGTAAACCACCCGAAGCTGCAAAGGAAAAAGCCACCCGGCCGCACGGCGAAGCTGCTCCCCGGCCTCTGAGCGCCGTAGCCCTCTCAGACGAGGCGCTGGCTTGCCGTTCCCAGCGGACAGGCTTGCGAGGAATCGCCCTGAGACAAACCTGCCCCTGTACACAGCCACGGGCAGAAAGCTCAGGCAGGTCTGGAAAGGCTCTCCAGCAAGAAGACGGGTTCATGTGCCTGCCTGTTAGCTTTGGCAGCGCGTCCAGCCGGTGTTGTGCCAGCCGAGTTAGGGAAAGCTAAAGGGGAGGGATTATTTTATGATCGGTGGCATTCCTAGGGGATAGGGGGGTATTTTGGGGACTTCCTAGCAGGAGTAAAAGGCAGAGCAGAGCACAAAGTGGTTCCTTCACAGCCAGGAGGCTGTTTTGGCAGGAGGAGCCAAAACGGATGGAAATATTCCCTTCTCCCTTAATCCAGTTGCAGGCTTGACTTACCCAGAGTGAGTCAGTGGTATCGATGTTGTCCTGTTACTTGGTGAGTAGGTATGAGCTCACAGGGGTGTTTTTGTCCAGCTAACCAGCTTGCCAGCTTCTTGCTGAGTTCCCCATGAAAGAGAAGGGGCCTCCCAGCCTGGAGACAGGATTTCTCCACCTGCAGAAACAGGGAACAAGTCATACTCACTCATAGGCTATGTTTCATCATGACAAGTGTGAGGAATACTTATTTTAGGGAAAAACTTAGCCCTTTGAACAGTGGGGGAGAAGAGTCCAGCCAGCTTTCACCTTATCCATCCCTTCTCCCATTGCTCACTGCATTTTTGTTAGCAACCCCTGTAAGATACTATTCAACCAGAAGGCTTCACAAACATCAGAGAGGACATTGTCAAATGGAAACACGGAGACACCAGAGAGCCGACGGAGAGAGTCCTCTCAACAGGGGGTTGTGCACCTCAGTATGCTTTGCTTGACCTTTTAGTCCCAGCTGTGAGATGGGAACAAGGAGTTCAAGGAACCAGCCCCAGAGAAATAAAGTACTCAGGCTGATTTTAAAGGAAATTTATTCAAACTATTAATCATGGAACATACAGGAAATTAATGTAAAATGATGTCATAAAAATAGCACATGAAAGAAGTGAAAATGTAACATAATTTCTATAAATAGAAAAGAATCTTTATACTGACACTTGTGTAAGTTATAAGCTGAAAACAAACCAGGTGGCCAGTCTGTTGGCTAACAGTTGTTAAAGATTGGATGCTAAGACCCAAAGAAACAAAGATCATCTTGTGCCCACAGGTGCAAACCTCATGATGAGTTCAGCATTGGAAGAATATCACCTGAATTGATATAAGGTAAGAGAGTGCATCTAATTTGACGATCTTCCCCACAGTAGAGCAGACGTGAGGCAGACAAATTTTATTACCCTATGGTTCTCTCTGAACCAATCTGTTCTTTTCCTGTAATTCCAGCTGTTGAGATGAAATTTGGTTGGTTTTACTGCTTTTTTGTTTATGGTATTTCCTTTGTTTCTTCTTCCTTTGATAACTCTTCTGCCCAAAATCTGCAAACGGGAGAGCAAACTTCGTGTAAGCATGAGTTACCATGCATCCTATACTTATTAGAGTTCTACAAAAGTCTTCTTAGCATTAGTACAACTCCCTGTTGCAATTTTTGTGTAAGTCGCCTACTTGCTTTCAAGTGAAGAGTGGGGGTTTTCTGTTGCCTTGTGCTTGCAATCACCTATTGCACTAGGGTTTTGGTGTCTGCTGGAGTTCCTAAGTCATGCTAAAAGGCCTACAGCATCAGCAATGTTTCTGGACTATCATTATTGGAATAATGGGATATTGCTAAGAAACAGCTATTCCCTCTCAAGTGCCATTGCTGCCCAGCCTTTGCTCCCTTTCTTCAAACGGACACCGTGACATGGCAGAAACCGCTGGGTTGAAACAAAACCTGAAGAAAGCAAATCATTTCCCATCGAAGCTGTTGCCTAAACACACTGCTCTGGGCGAGCATGGTCAGCTGTGGTGGGGCTTGCCACAGGCATCTCCAGACCATCCTGGTCATACCTGCATTGCCAAGGCTCAGCCATGCTCTACGTGGCATATCCAGGTAACTTTGTTTGGATGTTAGAGAGGAATTCAACTCGAAGTCTGTAAACGTGGGTATTTCACAGCAGTAGGAAGCACCTTGTTTTGGGGGCTGCTCCCCTAGTATGGGGCGTTTCTTTCTTTTGCAAAAAAGACAAAAAGGCATCTTGCAGCACAGGCAGAAGACTTACACAGTCCATTCTGAATCCATCAATGCTAAGCTGGTACTGCTACACTGAAGAAAACTTACAGATGAGCAAGAAGTGCAATCTGAGGATAATTTAGGAGGAATTATTAAAATAGCTGTGTGTGTACTTGAAAATCAGCTTGGGATGCCTGTTTTCAATCATGTTCAAGTCTGGAAAGTCAGAGAATAGTCAGATATTGGAAATATCTAATTATTTGAAGATGTTTTGGTGGCTCTGTCGGAGTCAACACACACTTTTCAAATACTGACATTGTTGTATGATCAGGATTTTCATTTTTAGTAAAAATGATTTTTTCATGAGTGTTTACAACTCTGCTGTATTCAAGCTTCTAAAACGTTGGTTTAAAAAAAGTATACACTTGCAAAAGAACACAATAGAAATAATCCCTGCAAGAAACTCATGAAACATGTAATTTTTCTAGTGAAAAAAAAACCTAGAAAATAGGTCATTAGAATTTTCCTATTTTTTAAAACTATGGAGTTTTGATAGGCGATAAATCAGGAGAACTACCTGCACTGAAGAAAAAGCTTCTGATCCTTTGAATAACTGAAAAGATTTGGAATGGACTGGTTTCTCTTTCTGAAATGCGCTGCCATGTCTGAAATATTTCATGGCAACAGCTACAGAGAGAGGCAGAAGCTGAATGCAAAGCCTGAACTACCTGTGCAGAATATATCCTGGCGTTGTCTTTTGTGGAATGAATACAAAAATCTTGATATTTTTATGGCATATGATAATGATCTGCTTCATTTCCTGCTCAGATTCTTGCCCAACTGTTAAACACAATTATTTTTTTTATTATTTTTTTTGTAACAAGCAGTTAAATATGTATCTTTGCATCCCAGCACAGTGTTTTCCACCTCCATACAGGAAGCAAACTCTAGCTGCTTCTGCAATGACTTGGTCCCATTCCCAGGAATGTTTCCCTTACATAAAAAGAAAAAAAAAAAAGAAAAAAAAAAATAAACAGAAAAAAACAACCCCCTTATTTCAGTGTATTAGCACTAGCTAGACCTAGGCACAAGACATGTATCCATGCATTTCTCTCAACAAGGCAAGACAAGGTTTACTGGACCTTTCCCGCAATGAAGTGCACCAACACGCGTGTCCTTTTGCCCAGCCTCTCTCAAAGGACCTTATCCTTGGAGATGAGCAAAGCAGTTTTCCCTCCTTACGGGAAATTCCAGTGCCGGGATGTTAAACCCTAACTTCCTCACAACAGCCTGCCAGTGATGGCTTGCACCTGGTGGGCTGTGACAGGATATTTTCTCTCCTGGTGAGCTGAAATGAAGCAGAAGCTGTCCAACAGTGAGCACTGGAGATCCCATTCCTCTCTCTTCCCGAGCCCCCGTAGTCCAGCCTGTGCCTTGTAGGGTACTTGAGAACCCCAGCCCTGGGGCACCTATAGCGGTCCCAGTGGCTGGGGACATGCTGGGGGGTGGCACAGCCTCAGCATGGGCAGGTTTGGTGCCTTCTGGGTGGCCAGAGCACAGGGTGGTTGTGGCTCTGTCTGGAAACCTGCAAAATCCTTGTTTTGAAATAGGCATGGCACCTCATTTTCTTAAAAACTGGAAATATGTCTTATGTCTCCAAATACCTCTGCATAACAGATGACCTCTGTCATATAGTTTGGCATACAGCAAACTGATGGACACAACAAGAGTGTGATAGATGGAGAGCAAAGAAAAGAAGTTCTTCAAAATACTGGGTGAGCGGTACTTTGGAAGGCTACCCAGAGGTATTTCCTGAAGACAGCCAAAAAACTGAAGTAGCTTTGTATGTTGATAATGTAGAACCAATTAGTAGTATGAAAATAGCAGAAAATATATTAAAAGAAAATGTGATTTCCAGATTATGTCTGTTTTAGCGGATGGATGCCCAGCAGCAGTCAACTGGGAGCCCGTTTGCTCAGGTGGTGAGAGGTACGTTTGGGCTGACCTCCAAGGTCCCAGTGCTGTGACGTTTGTGTTTCAGGTTCCTGAGTCCCGCAGCCTGATTAGGCTGCAGAGTGCCTGTGGAGAACCAGGGTTATGGATAGGGGAAGTATAAGGGCTGGTACAGGCGAGCTAGCCTGTAAGAAAAGCCGAAGTCAAGGCTGCTCTGAGCAGACTCTTTATGGGTCCTGAGCACCTGCCTCCATGCATGGTTCCCATCCCTGCATCTTCTCTGGGAGCTGGACCTCTTCCGCAGGGATGCAGGAAGCCCTGGGTGGTGCTCGGAGGAAGTTACGCTCCACCAGATGTATTTCCAGACGGACCTTTCCCCCGTGCACATCCTGGCCCCTACCAGGACTATTTTGGCAGCAATGAGGTCTTTTCTTTTGTCGAGTCGTGCTGATGTAACTGTCCTAGAAAAACAAAACTTTCCATATTATTAGAACAAGCTTCGATGTCTTAGCCTGCAAACTCCCCTGCCAGCTGCTTCCCTGTTAAGGCAGCAAATCAGTGTCATGTTATTCCAACTGAATGCTTCCTGAAAGGAGATGGTCAAAAAAAACCCCACGGCCCTGGTTCCTTGGCGGAGGCTGGCTGTTGAATGAGTAACCTCTTACACAGCATCATCATCCTCTGCCACAGCAGCAGGGCAAGGACAGTCCGGAAGGAACATAAAGGGAATCTGCTCCTTTGCGTTGGAACTTTCAGTCTGAAGATTTAACCAGGGGACTGAGCAGCTGGAAGGTTAAGCCTGATACAGAACACAACAAAGTTAAAATTGTTTATTTTTCATTATAATGTTTCTTTTTGTTGTAGTTCGAACATGAATACCCGAAGCCCTGCAAGTCAGATTAAAGCACAGGCACCAGCAGTACATGCCAAGGCTCTGCTTCCAGGACCATGAAAGGATGCCAAGCCGTTCTGCTTTCAATTACACAAGTATTATACCTCCTGCTCCAAAGACTGCAAACACAGATCTGACCATTTTTCCTTGCCATCCGTTTCCAGGGGGGCTTAAGAGCAGAGTGCTGGGCTGGCACCACTGCGGCCGAGCCGACACACCAACACATCCCAGTTACCAAGGGTAAGTGTCAGGAAGCAGTTGTGCCCTGCTTGCAAAGATTTGGAAAGCGTTTCTGTTCGTATCCCAGACTGACAAATGGATTTGTGAGTTCCCTCCCTTTTCTACTGCTTCTGCCTTTTCTTTGAGGCCGGGGTCTGGGGGCGGGTGTCGCCTGGGCTGGGCCCCTTCTGCACTGGTCGCTTGTCTTTTTTCAGCAAAAAAAGCAAAAAGCAGCTGAGTGTGGATGCTGACATAGAGGAAGAAACAGAGGAAGGGAGTGTACAGGCTGCGGGTCCTCTCGTGTGGGACTGGGAAGGGGAAGTGCTTTAAGGAGTGCGACGTGCCCAGACGCTGCAAGAGATGGAGAAGTCGGTGCCTCTGGCAGGCAGGGGGAAGAGGCTGCAGGGCTCTAAAACTGGGGTCTGATCTTAAAGCTGTGTTCCCTGAGTAACACCACACAGATGCAGAAAGAGGAGACAGTGGGAATACAATGGTGAAATAACCCTTGTAACTCTGGTGGCAGACTGACTGAGGACCAGTGTTGCCACATGGTTCATGGTTTTTGATCAAGTCCCTCCTTGTGGGGTTCTGTGCCACATACACCTGTCTCTGTTTCTAATTCTGTTTTGGTCAACACCCATCTAATACAGTCGCCCATCGCTGGTCGCTGCCCTGCCTGTCAGCAGTAGGGTTTTACTAATGGAGGAGGGCTGTGGCAGGAGCCTGTCCCTCTGCCAGCAGAGGCAACGCAGGGACCCAGCACCGAGCCACAGGAATCCGGGATGCTGAGTGGGCTGTAGCTGGGGGTCGGGGAAGAGTTGGCTGAAGAAAGCGTGTGCTTCTTGAGCTGCTCTCTGATGAACAGGAACATCTAAAGGAAGAGAGCTTCAAAAGTGCTGACCAGCTCTGTCTCAGCCCTATCTGCCAGCAAAGGCTTGTGTGGCATCTCTGCTTGGAACATCTGCAGTTACAAAAGCACAGGCTTGATGCACATCTGTGCCTTTCTGCTGGGAAAAAGTAATGTACTGGCACCAGTGGAAGCATGTACCTTTTTTAAAAGACTATAAAGGAGGAAGGATAGTCATAGATTAAAGTTGGAGGAGTAGAGAAAGCACCCACAAGGTGCAACTTCGTTCAGTGTTAAACATGCAGTTACTCTGGAGAAAAAGCAGATGAATGGTATTCTCATCTTAAAAGACAACAGCTTTCTCCTACTTTAGACTCTTTGATTTCGAAAGATGTTGTTTTGAGTCCAGGCTGGAGCTCAATTTGGAAGCTGATCCTCTGGGAGGCAGGTGGCTGGTACCTTGCCTCTGTGTGTGGGGCAGCTTGTGGAGGGCATTTCTGTCCATCTTGAGCATCCTCGGACCTTCCTGACTCTGGATAACCTGATAAATCCTGACAAATTGACCTGAAATGAGAGAGGAGAAGTTGTGCTGCTTGTTGACTTTTTTCCCTACTGAAGGAAACCAGCAGAAGTCCCACTCTGATTTCTTGGCTTTTTAAGCAGCTTGCTGAACAGCTTGGTTTGTGGGCTGCGGCATGGGAAGGTGGGCAGGGTTGCTCTGGTCTTCCCTTTCTCAGGGAAACCAGAAGCCTGGCCCAGTTCACAAACATGATGAGAGCGGGCTGAGCCTGGATGTTAGGAGAAAGTCAGTGCTTCTGAAAAAATAGCTGGTGCCTACCTTGAATTTCCACAAACGCATGGTGGTGAAGCTGTAACAGGTAGAAAAGCGTGCTCGTTTCACATTGAATGAAGTACGTGGCTTCATATGTGGTCTACTCTTCTCCAAAGCTCTTCTTAACTACATTTAAGTTTACTAAGGAGTTTCAATTCTAATGACAAAAACTTCTAGGAATGAGTTTCATCAACCTCAGAATTAACATTTTTAAACATTTCGAAAATTGAAAGTCTTCTCTGTTGAAGAAAAATAACGATTTCTGCAGAGAGGTGCTAGAGGGAAGAGGTAGCTTTGGGGAAGCTGATGACATTCCTTCACTAAAAAGACTATTCCCCTCCCTTGCTGTGTCCCATAGCTGCTCTGTCTCTGTTTTAGAATGCGGTTATGCTTATCATCTATTCTCTGTAGCAGGCAGAAAATACAAGGGTATCTCAGTCTTTCAATTCCTTTTTTTTGGAAAGCGTCAAGTTGTTAACCTAATGTGCAACGCTAATTTCAACGCAGTGGAACTGAAAGTTGCTATGAGATGCACTCTGGCTTCTGCCTGGGCTTTACCGCCCTTGAGGATGCAGATGCCACCATGGGCCCTCTGACACTTGGCAGGTGGCAGGAGTCAGTCTGTCTGTCTACTGCAAGGCAGGTACCTCTTGGTGCAAGGGGGCAGCAGATCACAATTTCTGTGCACAGAAAAGAAACGGCAGTAAGAAGGCTGGGGGTTTGAATGTCATGGGTTTTCCTTTCAGAGCTGGTAGGAAGACTCCCTGCTCCTTCACGCATGCAGCATGCTTGGCCATTTGACCAACTGTGTGTTTCCATTCAGTCAAGCTAAAACAAATATCATCAAACTTCCCCTCTCAAAATTGCCTTGGATGTTTACAGAGAGGTACTTTATTTCAATCTGTGTCATCTTTTTCAGACAGCATATCATCCCATTCTTATGCATTTTCTATTTGTTGATTACATATGACTGCAGTGTCCTAGGAAATGAAATGATGCTAAGTGTTTTCCAGTACTCTCTTTGACTAAACAATTTGACTCCAGCATTTATATCAATATAATATATATATCAATCTATATATTGATAACACTTTACAGAACCTACACAACAAAATAATTTGGCTGTGCTGAGATGTTCTGTTGCTCAGTACAGTTAACAACCCCCAGTGCATACCAAACAATAAGTATCAAAAGTAAAGATACAGGGAGGTGAATGCTGTTCTCCATAGGAACTATTTCTGCACTTAATGCTGAAGGAAGTGATTGTGAAAGAATGACTTGTGCAAAATGGTTGCATCAGCTTTTCCAGTGATGGACGACTGACAAAAAGGAAGAGACCTGCCACTGAATTTCATCTTGCAACGAAGAAAGTGCAAATATGACCTATGCTCATTTTTGCGTCCTCAGTCAGCAGCAGCGATAGAACTGGTTGAAATGTGAGTTTGAAGGGCAGCATCATGTGTGCCGGACAGTGCTGAACTCTTCAGAAGCCATGGTTTCCTTAGGGGAGCAGCCATTAAAGCAAAGCTGTGCAGACTGGTGTGCCTCACTGGCTGAGTAGTTGGAGGACATGGGGAAACTGTCAAGTTTTGTTTGAAGAGTACAGGCTGAAATGTTTTCTCACTCCAGGACTGTCATTGCACCAGACCTGCCAAAGGATTTCCAGCTTTTGTTGTAATTGCAGATATGAAGTGACTGCTTGGATCCCAGAGTACATGATCAGCACGCGAGGAGGCTGAAACACAGGGTGCAGTACACAAGGTAAGTTGTTTACTCTCTGCTTGTTCAGGAGTTGAGGGTACTGTTCATCTGCAGTACTGAAACTGTTTACAGCAGCTTGTGAGCTTTTACCAAGTGACTTATTTTCTGGTGTAACCACTGGTGAAATGTTCTTTGGCACCCGCGGCAGGAAACACAGCCTTTCTGTAAATTAAAATCAGTATTATTCTAATTATATCCACTGTTTATAGGGTGGCAGTAACATCCAATTCCCATCAGTTACCAGTGTTGATTTACAGAAAAAAAGTGATAGACTTGTTTGATTGCATATCAGCTTGTTCTACCTTTCCAGTAAAGAACGTAAATGGCTTACACAGTGTGTAAAAGGGTGTGCCAGAAGCCTACACAGGGCTTTTTAGAAGCCCTGAGGCTGGTGAGACTCCATACGGGGGACCCCAAAATCTCTTCCAGGAAAGTTTGCGGTGTTGGAAGCCACAGCCCACTCAAAGGGCTGAGAGGGGGGACACGGTCTGTTCAGGCTTCTGCCTGCGGGGTAGCCGTGCTAGATGGGCAGGCTGATGCTGCAAAGCTGTGAGCATTCAGAAGCATAGCATTGCACAGCTATAGAACCATAGAATCATTTCGGTTGAAAAAGATCCTTAAGAACATTGAATCAACTGTTAACCTCACCGCTAAACCATGTCCCTAAGCACCATGTCTACACATCCTTTAAATACCCCCAGGGATGGTGACACAGCCAGTTCCCTGGTCAGCCTGTTCCAGTGCTTGAAAACCCTTTCAGTGAAGATATTTTCCTGATATCCAATTTAAACCTCCCCTTGAGGCCATTTCCTCTCATCATATCGCTTGTTACTTGGCAGAAGAGACCGGCCCCCACCTGCCTACAACCCCCTCTCAGGCAGCTGTGGGAGCAATAAGGTCCCCCCGAGCCTCCTCCTCTCCAGGCTGAACACCCCGGTTCCCTCAGCCCCCCCTGACAAGACTTGTGCTCCAGACCCCCCACCAGCCTCCCTGCCCGTCCCTGGACACGCTCCAGCACCTCCCTGTCCCTCTTGCAGCGAGGGGCCCAAACCTGAACTCGGTACCTGAGGTGCGGCCTCACCAGTGCCGAGCGCAGGGGGACGGTCACTGCCCTTGCCCCGCTGGCCACACCGTTTCAGCCACCAGCCAGGATGCTGCCGGCCTTCCTGGCCACCTGGGCACCCTGCTGGCTCCTGCCCAGCCGGCTGCCAGCCAGCACCCCCAGGCCCTTTCCCCCCAGGCCCTGCCCAGCCGCTCTCCCCCAGCCTGGAGCGCTGCGGGGGGTTGCTGTGACCCAAGGGCAGGGCCCGGCACTGAGCCTGGTGGAACCTCGTACAGTGGCCTCGGCCCATCGGTGCAGCCTGCCCAGACCCTCTGCAGAGCCTCCTGCCCTCAGGCCGACCAACACTCCCGCCCAGCTGGGGGCCATCTGCAAACTGGCTGAGGGTGCGCTCCATCCCCTCAGCCAGATCATTGATGATCTAACCATCTTCCCCTGTTTAGGGCTGAGACGTCCAGCTGTAGCTTCATGGCTGAGAGGAGGCGTGATGTGAGAGGCGTTAGAGGTGAGAGCTGTAGCCAATGCGCATATGGAAAGGCAGGACATTGAAAATGATCCCTTATGACTGTCGAGACATGATCTGGCTGTACTCCACAGCTAGGTAGCACACCACGTCTGCAGGGCTGAGCAGCTGAAGTATGAGAGGAAGACTGATGTTACAAGATAACTCTTAGAATAAAAAAAATTGAACCTGAAATTCCTAATAAAATCACATAGGTTTTCAACGGTTTTTGGTTGCTATTCGAAACTAAAAATTGGCACTAACTTCTCTCCTTTCTGTTTCCTACAGCAAAATGTTCAACCAAATGAAATACAAATCTAGAACAACACACAATTGGCAAGTGTGGGCTATCTACATGATCTTCGCTGCAAACCTCTCTGAAGAGCAAGTGCTGAAGCAGGCTTGTCCTTCATGCGGTGCCACTGAGGTTTGCAACTGCTCTGCCAGGGGCTTGGACTTCATTCCCCCAGGGCTCACGGGCAAAATCACAGTGTTAAACCTGGCCCACAACAGGATAAAGCACATCCAGTCCCAGGACCTGCAGCAGGCTGTGAACCTGAGAGCCCTGCTGCTGCAGTCCAACAACATCAGCTCCATAGATGCGGACTCGTTTCGCTCCCTCGGGAAACTGGAGCTCTTGGACTTGTCAAATAACAGCTTGGCTTACTTGTACCCTGCGTGGTTTGGGCAGCTTTTTTCACTCCAGCACCTCCACCTTCAAGGGAATTCCTACAGAGACCTGGGGGAAAGCTCCCCCTTCTCTAGCCTGAGAAACCTCAGCTCTCTCCACCTGGGCAACCCCTGGTTCTCCACGATAAGGCAAGGGAACTTTGAGGGCATTGCGCTTCTCGACAAACTGTGGATTGATGGTGGCAACCTCAGTCAGTACGAGCCAGGAAGTTTGAAATCGTTTAAGAAGATAAATCACATGATCATAAACATAAGAAATACTAATGTATTCTCAGCGATTATCAGGGACCTTCTCCACTCTGTTGCTTGGTTAGAAGTGAGAGACATTAGATTAGAGATTGAAAAAGAAACCTTGGTGCAGAATGCTACGCTTCCTTTTAGGATACAAAAACTTACATTTAGAGATGCTTCATTCACAGATCAATACATGAGCCGAATACTAGTATTACTGAAGGACATCACATCTTTAGTAGAGTTAGAGGCAATTGATTGTGTGCTTGATGGGAAAGGAGAATGGGATATCAAAGAAATCACAAGGAGTGGGAAAAGTTTTGTTGAAACTGTATCATTAAAAAATATAGTAATTCAGAATTTTCATTTGTTTTTTGACCTGGAAGGCATGGAGTCACAAATAAACCAACTAAAAAGACTCACCATTGCAAGTTCCAGAGTTTTCATGGTAGCATGCAAACTTGCAAGGCATTTTTCATCACTTCTGTATCTAGACTTCAGTGACAATTTGCTTGTAAATAATCGTTTAAAAGAGACAATCTGTGAAGGTGCTTGGCCCTCATTGCAAACTTTAAATCTAAGTGAAAACTCTCTAAAATCTCTGAAAAACACTGCAAATTCTGTAACTCGTCTACCCAAACTGATTAATCTTGACATTAGTCAAAATAATTTTGGTGAGATGCCAGACGTATGTGAATGGCCAGAAAACCTGAAATATTTGAATCTCTCCAGCACTCAAATATCTGAGGTCACCGCTTGCATTCCCCCAACGCTGGAAGTTCTGGACGTTAGCGCTAACAACCTGAGGAGGTTTGAACTGCAACTGCCTTTTCTCAAAGAGCTGTACCTCACCAAAAACCAGCTGAAGACCTTGCCTGGTGCCATATCCATTCCGAACATAGTGGTTATGTCAGTCAGAGGAAACAAGCTCAACGGTTTGTCCAAGGAAGAGTTTGTGTCCTTCAAGAAAATGGAGCTGCTGGATGCCAGCGACAACAGCTTCATCTGTTCCTGTGAATTCCTCTCCTTCATCCACCACCAGGCCGAGATAGCCCAGGTGCTGGTGGGGTGGCCGGATGAGTACATCTGTGACTCTCCGCTGGCGGTGAGAGGGGCACAGGTTGGAGCTGTGCACCTCTCCCTGATGGAGTGCCACAGGTCCCTTGTGGTGTCGTTGATCTGCGCCGTGGTCTTCCTGGTCATCCTCGTGCTCGTGGCTGTGGGCTACAAGTACCACGCGGTCTGGTACCTGCGAATGACCTGGGCATGGCTCCAAGCCAAGCGGAAGCCCAAGCGAGCCCCGCCAAAGGACATCTGCTACGACGCTTTTGTCTCCTACAGCGAGAATGACTCCGACTGGGTGGAAAACATCATGGTGCGGGAGCTGGAGCAGGCCTGCCCCCCGTTCCGGCTCTGCCTTCATAAGCGGGACTTTGTGCCCGGGAAGTGGATTGTGGACAACATCATTGACTCCATCGAGAAGAGCCACAAGACGCTCTTTGTGCTGTCCGAGCACTTTGTGCAGAGCGAGTGGTGCAAATACGAGCTGGACTTCTCGCACTTCCGCCTCTTTGACGAGAACAACGATGCGGCGATTCTCGTCCTCCTGGAGCCCATCCAGAGCAAAGCAATTCCCAGGAGGTTCTGCAAGCTGCGCAAGATCATGAACACAAAGACCTACCTGGAATGGCCTCTTGAAGAAGATCGGCAGGAGATGTTTTGGGAAAACTTGAAAGGAGCCTTGAAGTCGTAAAGCAAGTCAGCAGTACCCATTTCAGCATATTTCCAAAGGATCTATGTCAGTGTTTGCTTATGCTAAGCGTTTTTTCTTTCTTATTATTCTGCCTAAGGAGAACTGGCTTTGTTGTGTATAGAAATAATTGTCATCTTACTAAATGTGAAAACCCACTTCAGGCTTTCCCATGATTTGATACTCTGATCTTTCAGAACCCCTGCCAATAACTATGATATTTGAAAGCCATGTTGGGTTTCATATACTTATCTAAATTCATTTAGCTGTATGTAGGGCATTTCTGTACTTTTTCCTCCTGTTACCACATCCCCAGCTAGTTGTTAATGATGCGATTGTAATTTAGAAATGAAAATAAAAGCCAAGTACTTCAATACTCCCCTGCGTCTGTTATTCTCCTTTAGTTTATTTTCAGTGCCATCATGCATAGCACAGCAATTAAAATTAAATTCTGAAAAAAAAAACCCTGAGGATTTACATTAAAATAAATTCTAACATTCTGTACAGCACACAAAAAGACAGTATCTCGAATATGTACTTCTGTTCACGAGTCTGTTGTTCTGGCTAGTTATACCATGGTCCATACCACCATGCATGGACTGGCATTCACTCGGCACCTGTGAAGGAATCATCCTGGCACCTTGTACAACGGTGGTGAAATACAGAGGCATTAAATCACTGGTGGTTTGATTGGTGGTTGTTTCCTTAGGCTTCTTTCTCCCTGTGAATGCTCATTTCTGCCTCCATGGCCACCACCACATTCCCCTCTATCTCCCCACAGATAGAGCTGAAGCCTTCTATTTGTCGGGTGTGAGGCTGTGTTTCTAGTGAGCGGGCCAGGTGGTGTTGCAGGCTGGCTCGCTTCTTGCTTACGCTCTTCCCTTTGCACAGCACATTGCAGTAATTATTGGGCTGTGCACCCCTCGCGGCTCTGCTTAGCTTCCTTTATAACCAGTGAAGAAAATCGCACTGATAAAAGGCAGTTCATCTTTCTGCTTCAGTATGAGGTATCTCCTAGAACATCTGTCTTGCTCTTCACCAATTACAAAGGGAATCTAGATGAGCAGGTAGATACAGATGTTTAAATTTAAGATAGCTGGTGCCTCTCTGAGTGCCTGGAGTCACAGCTGTTGTGGGTTTTTGTGTTTTAGAGGTTCATGTGGCAACCTGGAATTGTCTCTGAGGGGATAAAGTTAGGTGTGGGTTTCTCTAACTCGGCAATTCTATATTCCCCTTTGCTTGTGTGGCTGCAGCTTAAGTACAGGAGAACCTAAATTAATTTTGATTCACCTTCAGACATGCAATTATTTCGTGGTGAAATACCAAAGCTTTGGCATATGGGCTGAGTGAGTATTTGAAAAATGGGAAAATTTGCTTATACACACACAAGTCTGTGTGTTGGTATATATGTACATACTCGTATGTATGTATACCTCTGTACATGCTTATATATATGTGTATATACACACTCCTGTATGTATGTGTATATGTATATATGCACACAAGCTGATAGTTTCCGTGGGTGTAGCCTGCAAACACCACTTTCAGTTCCACTTTCCTGTGCTAACAGTATCTGTAGGGTTAGTCCAAAGCCTGCTACAAAAGAATTTTTCTGCTCACGCCCTTGGAGAAGAATAGCTCATGGGCTAACCAAAGCTGAACTCCAGGTAAGTGAGGAGCGAACCATCTGACAGCAAACACTGAGCACTGATAAAACACATTAAGAGACCACAAGAGGTAAGGGAGAAATACGTCTTGCTGGTCATTCCAAAGGGAGGGTCAGAGAGAGAGGCAGTAGCAGCCTTGGCTTTCACACATTGCACTCTTATCACTGACCCAGGCTTTTACGGGTTGGCACATTTAAAAGAACCGATAGCGTTACAGCTCTTATGCCAACCAGATCCCCCAGGCGGGAATCCCCCTGCTACATTGCCAGGACGGAGGGGCGAAGCTGGAAGGAACCAGCAGCATGAGAGGAAGCTGGGTAGAGAACAATCAGCAAAAGAGATGAAACACAACTGTGCAGGCACCAGAGCTGGAGCTGGCACCCACGGGAGTCTTTTCTGTACAGAGGTGAGTTTGCGGGTTGGTGAATGCTCTAGGCATGGGAAGAGAGAGTGGAGCTGCAACACCAGAGCAAGAAGCAAGGAGGGAGCACTGGGAAGAGGCTATCTCATCTCTGCCACGGAGTCTTCCTCTGTGTGGGGGGTTCAGGGTGCTTGGGGCTGCTGGGCAGGGGCCAGCTCCTGCAGGAGTGCAGGGTGGGGAGGGATTCCTGGCTTCCAGCAGAAGTGGAACAGGCAGGTGCAATCACAGGCAGCTGGTAGGGCTGCATGGCCGGCAGGCAGCAAAAGGAAGGCTCGCCGGGAGAGCCAAGACATGCTGATGGGAGCAATGTCCTTCAGGAAATGGGAAAGAGGAAAGCATCAAATGAAAAAGAGACAAGCTGGGTCAGACTGTGCCGTTTCTGCTAATTTTCCTTGTGGGAGGGTGCCTTGTATGTTCTTTGTCCTGTTTATATGTTGCCCCACTTGTGTGTTGATACCTGCTGCCCAGGGAAGGCTGGACATGAAGGTGGGCTCTGTTTGCTCGAGGAATTCAACCAGGAAAGAGCTCACTGAGCAACGGTCTCAAGGCAGCGGGATCAGCTATCTCCTCACCTAACTCTGCCTTGTTGCACATCCTCTGTGTTGGAAATAAGAAGAGGCATGCCTATGGATGTGCGTGTGTGTGTATACACATGCATACCATTAAATCAATGCTCTGGCCAAGGGGCCAGTGGCACCCTGGGGTGCATTAGGCGGAGCATGGCCAGCAGGTCGAGGGAGGTTGTCCTGCCCCTCTACCTGCCCCCTGGTGAGGCCACACCTGGAGTACTGGGTCCAGTTCTGGGCTCCCCAGGTCAAGAGAGACAGGGAACTGCTGGAGAGGGCCCAGCGGAGGCTGCGAGGGCGATGAGGGGACCGGGGCATCCCCCTTACGGGGAAGGGCTGAGGGAGCTGGGCCTGCTCAGCCTGGAGAAGGCTGAGAGGGATCTCGTCGGTGGCTACACATACCTTAAGGGCGAGTGTCCAGAGGACGGGGCCAGGCTCTTTTCAGAGGTGCCCAGCGCAGGACAAGGGGCAATGGGCACAAACTGCAGCACAGGCAGTTCCGTCTGCACATGAGGGAAAACGTCTTTACCTTGGGGGTGACAGAGCCCTGGGACAGGCTGCCCAGGGAGGCTGTGGCGTCTCCTTCTCTGGAGACATTCAAAACCCACCTGGATGCAATTCTGTGCGACCTGCTCTGGGTGAACCTGCTTTAGCAGGGGGTTGGACCAGGTGATCTCTAGATGTCTCTTCCAACCCTGAACGTTCTTTGATTCTGTGATAACTGGGACATATGTAACACACACACAACCAAGTGCAAAGCAGCAACTTTCCCCAGTCTGCCTGTGGATTGATGCCTTCACCAACCAGTGACCCTCCCACTGCAGACTCTGTAGCACTGCTCAGATTTACCAGGGCTCATCTAGCTTGATAGCGCTCCCCAACCTAGAATCAATTTGCACACTGTTGGTGTGCTTTATTTTAGTGGTTACATTAGCCTTTAACATTTGTTAGCATTTCTAGAACCTCATTCGGTTGGCACTTGTGGTTTTATTTAAGAATATGCACATATTTCCTCGAATACTTCTACTTGCCTGGGCCAAGGAAGATAGTCTGAACATGTCTGATGGCTCAGACCCTTTGTCCATAACCCAGAAACACTTTAAATGTGTAGTTTGTCACAGCACCTTATGGTATAAGGGCATCTGTGCAAGTTTCTGTATTTTTAGCTGCATTTCAATTTGTGTGTGGCTTTTTTTCTTCCCAGTGCAACAGGGAAAAGTGATTCCTTGGTAGAACAATGATATTCTGGACTGGGGCTGTATTTCTGAGTGGGTGTAGAGAGGTCTGAAAAAAACTTTGTAAGTCAGGATCTTAAGCTGAATTATTAGACAGGAATGGGAAGTGGAAGAGAATGGGTGGAAATGCATGAGGTTGGGAATGGGATTTCCCCAAGTGTCTGCTCACATTACAGATGAGCAAAAAAAAAACACTTGAGAAAGATGCTCAGGGAAGTGGCAATAAAGAAAAGCATCCTATATCACCAGACGGGGTTCAGTCCTGCGTTCTCTGGTTGGTTTCAGGTTGGTAAGGTGGGGAGCCATTAGGCTCAGCTGGTATTGCCTGCACAGTACCTGCCTGGTTCCTTTCTTGCTGCCAATTTTTCATCTGTAAATAATCTACCTATAGCTAGATTTTGATTGGCCAGGTTGCCTGGTTGTTTCTTTTTCCAACATTAAGCATTTGGATGGCAATTTAAAAAATACCACTTAAATTTGTTGCTTGTGAAACTCATCTTTCTCCTAGCTTTGCTCCTGTGGCCTGCAGCACTGTTACCCATCCGGACTCGCAAGGCCAAAAAAGCCCCACAAAAAAGCCTCAGCTGGACAGCAGGTGAGTGTAACTACAGATCACAGTTCTTCGGGTGGGATTCACATGGACATATATCTAGGTATCTAAACTGTGGTGCTCCATTTTAAGTCAATGAGGTCATTTCTCTTGGAGTCATCACATCTTAGTATGGGTGTCCAAGAGACATGATGTGAAATGCCCCTGAAAGTTGTTATTTCTCTCCATTGACTTTGGAGGACATGATGGGTGACAGCTAAGTTGTGGGCATCTAAAGACAGGGGAGAGGACTGTGTCCTTCAAGATCCAAAGCTCTATGTCAGAGAAAGAGATTAAAGGAAAGTAACACAAAATGTCAAACTGTTTCTAGTCCTTCAGGTGGGAAGAGATGGAATCATTGAAAAAATAATCCACAACTTTTCCTCATTTCCTCATATGCCCAAACAATCTCAGGTAATTCTGCCACTTTTGAATAATTTTAAGCGATTTTGGCTAAACATAACGCAACTAGAAGGGCAGGACTTTTTTGTTATGAACTTGTCTGTGTGGGTGAGCTATTGTAAAATTAATTAAGAGTATGAAATCAAAGTACAGTAGCTTTTCTGCACAGAATCTTAATGGGATGACTGAAGGAGAAAGAAGTTAGTGGTACTTAGTGAGCCAATCTAACCCAACTAACCTGATACAGAGCCCACGATGATCTTGGGGAATCTGTTCATTGGCCATCTTGGGACTGGTTCACTCTTTTCACCCTCGGTAAAATACCTACTGGCGGGGGGGGGGGCGCGATTTGTGACACACTGGAGAAAGTTATATTTTAAAAGTGTATAAACAACAAAAAAAAAGGGGGTTATAATTCAATATGTAATGCAGGTTTTGAAGGGAAAACAGCCCTCTCGGGTTTCAAGAGTTGTTTTTCCAACTCCTCAGAGGGGCAGATGAACTAAAGTCACCTTGCTGGGAGTAAGGATGGGCTGGATATTGCAGCGAGCTCTGCAACACAGAAAGCCACATCAAATCAGTACTATAAAAGGCACAACTGTGGGAAGAAAGAGAAGTGACACAGGATCCACAGCTGTGTGGCTTCTCTTGAATCATTTCAGTCCAGAAGATGAGGAACAGGCCGTGGGGCTAGAAAAAGCTGATCTCATTTGCGGGAGGCTCCAAAAGCCTCTGCTCTTCCTTGTGACTTGGCCTAACCATCTCTGTCACAGAGACCCAAAGCAGAAAAAGTCACTGGCAGAGGAAAAGGGTGTGGCAGTAAAAAGGAGGAGCCAAGAGTCAGTAGGTTACAATGGTCAGTTTTCCCTCCTTTAGCTTCATTAGCCAGTATCAGACTGATGGCAACATGATAATGATGGCCTACACAGACATCCAGGCAAATATTTATTTCCCTGCTGCTAGCACATTTACAAACAAAATAGCCAAAGGCAGATAAAATGAGGAAAGGGACTGAAACATATAAGCCCTCTTCTCCCTGTTGTCAGAACTGAGATATGATTGAAATGAGTATTAAATGTGAATGTCCTTATCTCCCGTGAGACACTGACTCTTCTTGATGTAACCAGGATTTGAAACACATATAGGAGACTGTGTAGTAAAAAAAGAATAATACTCACAGATCCAGAAGAAAAAGACCTAATGCAGGGCTGGGGCGTGGGAGGAGTGGTGTATAGGGACTATTTAATAATCAGGCGAAGAATCAGATTTAGTAATAGTGTTGTGATTATTCAGATGTTTAACTGAATCCGAAAAAGATTTGTGCAACTTTTAATTGATTTATCCTCCCCTCTGCCCTGGTGAGGCCACACCTGGAGTACTGGGTCCAGTTCTGGGCTCCCCAGGTCAAGAGAGACAGGGAACTGCTGGAGAGGGCCCAGCGGAGGCTGCGAGGGCGATGGGGGGACCAGGGCATCCCCCTTACGGGGAAGGGCTGAGGGAGCTGGGCCTGCTCAGCCTGGAGAAGGCTGAGAGGGATCTCATCGGTGTCTACACATACCTTAAGGGCGAGTGTCCAGAGGACGGGGCCAGGCTCTTTTCAGAGGTGCCCAGCGCAGGACAAGGGGCAATGGGCACAAACTGCAGCACAGGCAGTTCCGTCTGCGCATGAGGGAAAACGTCTTTACCTTGGAGGTGACAGAGCCCTGGGACAGGCTGCCCAGGGAGGCTGTGGCGTCTCCTTCTCTGGAAACATTCAAAAACCACCTAGACGCAATTCTGTGCGACCTGCTCTGGGTGAACCTGTTTTAGCAAGGGAATGGACCAGGTGATCTCCAGAGGGCCCTTCCAACCCTGACCGTTCTGTGATACTGTGATTTGATAGTCCTCATTTCAAAATCTGAAACCACAAGAAAAAAAAGAGTAAATTCAATCTATGTAGCTTTTAACAAATTATTCTGGAATACTTGTATACTAATCTGTTTCATCTCTGAACAGTGTTAAATACAAATATATTTATAGTGCCGTCAACAGTACAGAACAGTAAAGGTTATGTTTTTGATATATCCAAAATGTACCTTCTTCAAAACTAACTACTCATCTTATATTTGCTCTGAATGTATCTCATATTTTAGGCAAAATAATGATGACACGCATTTGGCAAGTGTGGGCTATCTACATGATCTTCGCTGCAAACCTCTCTGAAGAGCAAGTGCTGAAGCAGGCTTGTCCTTCATGCGGTGCCACTGAGGTTTGCAACTGCTCTGCCAGGGGCTTGGACTTCATTCCCCCAGGGCTCACGGGCAAAATCACAGTGTTAAACCTGGCCCACAACAGGATAAAGCACATCCAGTCCCAGGACCTGCAGCAGGCTGTGAACCTGAGAGCCCTGCTGCTGCAGTCCAACAACATCAGCTCCATAGATGCGGACTCGTTTCGCTCCCTCGGGAAACTGGAGCTCTTGGACTTGTCAAATAACAGCTTGGCTTACTTGTACCCTGCGTGGTTTGGGCAGCTTTTTTCACTCCAGCACCTCCACCTTCAAGGGAATTCCTACAGAGACCTGGGGGAAAGCTCCCCCTTCTCTAGCCTGAGAAACCTCAGCTCTCTCCACCTGGGCAACCCCTGGTTCTCCACGATAAGGCAAGGGAACTTTGAGGGCATTGCGCTTCTCGACAAACTGTGGATTGATGGTGGCAACCTCAGTCAGTACGAGCCAGGAAGTTTGAAATCGTTTAAGAAGATAAATCACATGATCATAAACACAAGAAGTATTAATGTATTCTCAGCAATTGTCACGGACCTTCTCCACTCTGTCACTTGGTTAGAAGTGAGAAAAATAGCATTTAGTATACCTGCTGAAATTCACCTGTTGAAAGTCATGTCATCTTCTTTTGCAAAGAAAATTTCTTTTAAACAGACCTTATTAACAGATGCTACTGTGCCTGATATTGTCAGCATTTTAGCAGACATGCCAAAATTAGTGGAGTTAGAGATTATAGACTGCAGACTCTTGGGTACTGGACGATGGGAAGCACAAATTCTAGCAAACCAGTCACAGACTTTAAGAGTTCTGACAATAGAGAAATTATCTATAGAACAATTTTATTTGTTTACAGATCTCCATACTGTGGAAGGTCTATTATCTCTTGTTACGAAACTAACAGTTGAAAATACTAAGGTGTTTTTGGTACCGTGCCAGCTTTCAAAACATCTTCTGTCATTACAGTATCTTGACCTTAGTGCAAATTTGCTTGGAGACCCGAGTTTGGAGCATTCAGCCTGTAAGGGTGGTTGGCCCTCATTGCAAACTTTAAATCTAAGTCAGAATTCACTCAGTGACTTAGAAATCACAAGTAAAAGTTTGTCTCATCTAAGAAACCTAATTCTCTTAGACATCAGCCAAAATAATTTTGGTGAGATGCCAGACGTATGTGAATGGCCAGAAAACCTGAAATATTTGAATCTCTCCAGCACTCAAATATCTGAGGTCACCGCTTGCATTCCCCCAACACTGGAAGTTCTGGACGTTAGCGCTAACAACCTGAGGAGGTTTGAACTGCAACTGCCTTTTCTCAAAGAGCTGTACCTCACCAAAAACCAGCTGAAGACCTTGCCTGGTGCCGTGCCCATTCCAAACATAGTGGTTATGTCAGTCAGAAGAAACAAGCTCAACAGCTTGTCCAAGGAAGAGTTTGTGTCCTTCAAGAAAATGGAGCTGCTGGATGCCAGCGACAACAGCTTCATCTGTTCCTGTGAATTCCTCTCCTTCATCCACCACCAGGCCGAGATAGCCCAGGTGCTGGTGGGGTGGCCGGATGAGTACATCTGTGACTCTCCGCTGGCGGTGAGAGGGGCACAGGTTGGAGCTGTGCACCTCTCCCTGATGGAGTGCCACAGGTCCCTTGTGGTGTCGTTGATCTGCGCCGTGGTCTTCCTGGTCATCCTCGTGCTCGTGGCTGTGGGCTACAAGTACCACGCGGTCTGGTACCTGCGAATGACCTGGGCATGGCTCCAAGCCAAGCGGAAGCCCAAGCGAGCCCCGCCAAAGGACATCTGCTACGACGCTTTTGTCTCCTACAGCGAGAATGACTCCGACTGGGTGGAAAACATCATGGTGCGGGAGCTGGAGCAGGCCTGCCCCCCGTTCCGGCTCTGCCTTCATAAGCGGGACTTTGTGCCCGGGAAGTGGATTGTGGACAACATCATTGACTCCATCGAGAAGAGCCACAAGACGCTCTTTGTGCTGTCCGAGCACTTTGTGCAGAGCGAGTGGTGCAAATACGAGCTGGACTTCTCGCACTTCCGCCTCTTTGACGAGAACAACGATGCGGCGATTCTCGTCCTCCTGGAGCCCATCCAGAGCAAAGCAATTCCCAGGAGGTTCTGCAAGCTGCGCAAGATCATGAACACAAAGACCTACCTGGAATGGCCTCTTGAAGAAGATCGGCAGGAGATGTTTTGGTTTAATCTGAAAATAGCTCTGAAATCCTAGAAAGGGATATTAAAGAATGAGTATGTATCAAATGTTCTCTGGATTTGTTTCTCTTACCTGTTTGTCCCATCACCTACCTGTATCTCTAGAATAGAAAGCTGAGCTACTGTAAATTCTATTATTTGCTCTGTGATTATTCTCTTTGGGTCATGAATTGTTGTATTGGTTTGAGTTGGAATTAAGTTTCTTCGTAGTTTCTCCTGTGATGCTGTGGTTTGGATTTGTGACCAGTGTTGATAACAGGGGGATATTTTAGTTATTTCTGAACAGTGCTTACACAGCATTAAGGCCTTGTGTGTTTCTCTTGCTGTCCTGCCAGCGAGTAGGCTGAAGATGTATGATAATTTGGAAGGAGACACAGCTGAAAGAGCTGATCCCAGCTGACCAAAGGGATGTCCTATACCATATAACATCATGCTCGGCAACAAAAGCTGTGCGAAAGAAAGAGGAAAGGAGAATGTTTGCAGTTATGGTGTTTGTCTTCCCAGGTAACTGTTAGGCATGATAGAGCCCTGCTCTCATGGAAACAGCCGAACACCTGCCTGCTGGCAGGAAGCAGTGAATGAATCCCTGAATTCCTTGTTTTGCTTTACTTGCCAGCGGCTCTTGCTTTACCTGTTGAACTGTCTCAATCTCAGCCCAGTGAGTGAGTGGCTCTGCGGTGCTGGGCTGCTTTCCGGGGTTAAACCACAATTTTCTACACACATTAATCAGCAGTGTTAGCAAAAGCTGTTTTATTTAGATATTAAATGGTGAAAAGTTGTTTAGATATACAGCTATATAGTTTATCCATCTTTATCTATACAGCTATGTAGTTTATCCATCTTTATCCTTGCAAAAGCTTTAGGAGAGAGCCTGCCTTAGCCAAGGGGTTTTCTGCATTCTTTGGATAAACCACTTCTAATCAAATGCAATAAAAGTCAGTTTACGCAGCAAGGGTTTTTGTCCTAGCTCTCCTAGTTAGTGGATCTAAGGACTGATTAGATAGAAATAGGCAGTATTTCTCAATCACTGTCAGTTAAATGTCCAGATCTCCTGAGGATTGTGGCTGCAAGGCTTAATGTAAAAATGCACTTTCACATTGCAGTTCTGGCTGTTGTTCCATAGATGTTCTACGGCAAAACAACTTTCTTGTTGAAAGATCTAGGGAGGTTGATGTCTGTCTAGTTTCAGTGTACTCTGTGTGGGAATAGATGCTTCAGAGTGGTGCCCAAATACTATTCTGACTTGCTCAAATAGAGTTTAAGCTATTCTCAGCTAGAACGTGAGAAACACGACTATATATGTAGTCTTTGAATTCTACACCATATTCCTCTCTCCGATCAACAGTCTTAGCACAGGCACAAAAAAGGATGTTTCCTACCTCTTTGCTCTCTCTGTAAATGCAGTCCACAAAACCAGAGGGAGTAGAGAGCATCCCACCTCAGACATTGTGTTTGCTATCAGCTGGGGCCATGTTTTCTCAAGATTACCAGGACAAGGCCTCTGATTGCTGAAAAAGTGGAATAAATGGGAGACATTGGCACCAGGCTCTTCCTCCAGAGATGATTTAAAAAGAAAGGTTATCTTGGGTGATTCCTGCCTTGCAGAAAATTTCAGATGAACCCTAAGAGCTTGAATGTGGTAGGCCAGAGGGACCACTAACTTCTGGATCGGTTCAGGACTTATGCACAGGGTAGAACATTTCAGAAGCATGTACAGAAGAAGCAGACATGTACAGAAGCAGTCCTTAGGCGCCTTCACATGGAAATGCCTACAGCATTTGGCTGCATCTCTGATGAGATTATGTCCAAGTTATTGTTTTTATTGTTGTGTTTTGGTCTTGGGCATCTAACGTGTACAAAATCTCTGTTCAAACACCTCAATATTTGTAATTGAGTTGTAATTGAGTCTTAACTCACATCTAGCTTCCTGTTGTGTTACTGCTTTTAGGAAATTCTTCTCCGCACAGCCAATGTGTCAGTGATAGCAGAAGTCTCCCTGTCCTTTGTTAGCCATTGAAAAAGCTGAGGACAAACAATTAGGCAACTCTGACAGTGTAACACAGATGAACGATTTATTTATGTGCATTTTTGCATATATGAACGCAGACATAACACATTATAAGAATTATTAACTTTGCTACTTCATCCAAGCAAAGCCACCTTCACCCATGTACTTAAATTTGCTCTTTCTTTCATTTACTTAATGCTTTTAAAATTGCATCGTTTCCTATTTTTATCATTTAAACCTTACCTTCATTGGTAGCTGGCTTTATGCAACCTCTGCTTTATTCTCACATATATATTAAAGCATAAATTAAGCTGACCTGTATTTCTGATTTCTAATAACAGAGATTCTTAAAATACTGACCATATTTCATTTGAGTTCAAAAGCTACTTCAGCTAGGCTAATTACCTTTTTAGACCAGCTTCTCTGATTCCTAAGCAGAACTACCTGTTCTTGCATAAACATGCTGCATTTCAGTTCCTCACAGTGTGGCCAGGGTGGTATGGACGTCAAATATTCTGCCACTAAGCAGCAAGACTTATGTATCTCTTTTGATCTGGGTTTTGTTTTGTTTTTTTAAACCAATAGCAACATACACAATTGGTGGTTAGGGATTGTAACTTCATCCCCCTGTGTTTGAGGAGCTGGTTATTGGAAGGTGGGCCTTTTGAGCACGGTGACGGTAAGTCAAAAAGAACTTAATATAGGATTATTACCTACCAAGCACACCATAAACATTACCATAGTTAGAGCTTTTTGTAAATGGCCATTGGAAAATGTACGAGTTACGATACAACAGCTCTTCAAAGAGGTGAGAGAAAAAACCTAACAGTAATCTTGTATTACCTTAGTTTAACCAAATGAACAAACTATTGGGGTGCCATTCTTCAGAATTTGCTGTATACAAAGCCATTATTTGACTTAAATTCCTCCTTGTCTCCTGCACAATTTTCTGTAGTCAGAATTTCAACTAGAAGCTGCTACCAGTATATTTAATAACGAAACAATCTTAAAATACTTATTTTCCTTTTTTTTTAGAGGCTAGTCATTCTCAGAAATAAGCTTGGGTTGTTGTTTTTGGTTTTTTTTCCTAGCACAGGCTTCCCATTAAAGGCAGCAATTTCTTTTAATTCTTACTTCGAGAAAGTAAAAAACCACTTTAATAGCCTACTGTACAGTTGAAGAGACACTATCCTGTAAAAGTGTGTATAGCAGAACCAGAGTTCAACCAACTGCTATTTTCTCTAGTCTTTTAAAATTAAGTACAGGATATATATTATTGTAGACAAGTAAATATCCAATGTTTTGCATTCTCACCAGTAATCTGAGTCCTATTCTAGACTCAGTAATTAATGCCTTGGACAATACCTGTAACAACTGATTGCCAAACCACCAGATAACAGAGCCGGGCGAAAAGATGTCCACACAAAATGTGTGTGTTCCCACCTAATCTGTTGTTAAGGAAATTGCAGAGAAAATGCAACAATAGGTAAATCTTGGTGTTTTTCTTAGCCAGGCTCAAAGAAAGAGTATTGAGTTAAAATTATGAAATGCCTTTTCAACTTTTCTAATTCACTTCCTTTTTATAGGGATAAGGTTCAAATTAAATATCCTCCCCCAAATGGTTAAAATAAGCTTCAAAAAAGTAAGCCAAACTTGGCTTCGACTCAAATAGGTTTCTACAGGTGCAGCAGCAGATCTTTTATTTCATTTGCTAAAGTAAAAATTTTGTTTACTAACTACTGATAGAAAGGGGAAAAACCAGCACTTGCTCTGAAAGTGGATTATATCAGTTTTGTTATTTCATTAAAGAGCAAAATTGACTGCACGGTGTTTCTAAAACTGTGATTTACATTCTTTAAAATGTTCCTCTCATTATAAAAATGATTTCAGGATGTCATCAAATCAAGAAGGAAAATACATATGCACTTCTCTTTTCCTAGCTTGCTTGGGGTCTTAGATAAGATAAAGCCAAACAGAACTATCATATTTCCTAAATATAAATGTTCCTTAATAATAATTGGTTTTCCATTTATTTAATGTAGCCATCTCATCCCTCCACTGCAGATCAAAACAAGAATTAGTAAGTAATCAGGCTATGGTTTAGAAAAGCCAAATCAAAAGCATACTTGTTAGGGAGAGGGTATGGGTTACTTAACATCCTCTCCACATCATCTTTCTCAGGGCAGTATGGGCAAGTTTGGTTCTTGCCAACAATGCACCAACCACAGATGGATGAAACTTCATGAAACCCAGTATAAGGTGTACTGTTCAGGAATCTTTCAAATATAAACAAGGCCCAGTGCTTACATCTGCAAACTTGGTCAAACCAGCAACAGGTAATTTTAATGGCTGATTATGGATAATGCCTTTTCTTATAACCGAGCAGTTTCAAGTGACTTAAAACATTTTGAATATTGAGATTTATTTTAAAAGTTGAGTCCAATGTCCTGAACATCCACATTGGTATTCATATTTTCCAGCTTACAAGAAGCCAGGATACTTTTATGAACTACAGAAGGGGGTGATCAGTAACATTGTTCCAGGACGTACGTGACACCTTTCATTTTAGTTTCTGGAATGCAAAATACTGAGCTGTTTGGTACCCCAAACTATGAGACATTGGCTCTTCTGTCAGACTGTAGAGTATCTTAGTGCCACCGTTTGAGAATGGCTCCACATCTGCCTTGAAACTACCCAGCAAACACAGCCCCAGGCACAGCTGGAGGAAATCCTCTGCTGTATGTGGGAGCTTGCATCAGCAGACCTGAGCAATGGGGCAGTATCCTGCCTAGCACAGTGCCAGGCACAGCCACCTAGGCTGTGCACAACGTGCCTGGAAGGTGCACTTAGGCCTGAAACTGTAGGGTTATGGCCACTCTTGCATCAGTTTGTCAAAAAGCTGTGCGCCCTCAGCTTATGTCATAGAACTGAAATGTATTTCACGGTCCTATTTTTACTTATGTGCTGTTGTTTCTGAATGTGGTTTTGGTTCCTTTTTTTCTTGATATTTATTGCCGTTGCTTTTTCTTTTTTTTTTAATGCGGCACGAAACAGGAGAAAACAACAATTCCATAATTACATGGAAAGAATACACATGATTACAGGACAGCTGGTAGGTATTTTCAATGATCCCTTCTTCTTTTATATCCACAAAAATTTTCTGCCTGCGGACTGTGCAGATGTCATTGGACAAATCTCTTTTTGGTATGCCACTGGTGGTGTAAAACTGTCAAGATCAAGTTTACAGGGAAAAAAACGTCAAAGAACAACAAAATATTTGCTTATAGTCAAGGATGCATAAACACATTTTAAGTGCTGTCAAAGATAAGGACAGCATGAAAATGGCTGCAGTGGTCTTAGTTTACTGGTGCCGGGATGCACAGTTAACAAGAAATAATTAAAATCTTATTGCTGATGCAAGAACTTTAGTAACCCTCTGCTTGACTTTAAGTAACTGGGATATAAGAGAATTGTGCTGAGATGATCACTTTATCTGGAAAGGGAAGATAAGAGCTATAAAAAGGAAAGGGCAAGAAGAGGCTTTTGGGGGAAGTAAAAAGCTTGTCTTCCTATGGCAATTAGGAAAATTACGTAGCCTTTTGTACATAGGGACCTGCCTGTTAGAAACCCCAGATCAGGCCCTGGCATATGTCACTGGCTGCTACTTCAGTAAGACTATTCTTCTAACCATAACATTGAACAAGGGAGTTCAACAGATTGTCCATGGCACAAAAACAGGTCTCTTCAAGGAAAAGCATGGTTACTTTACTGCAAGAGTATCCAGTAGACTTTATTCTCATGAGCTCAGGGGCACAAGAGCTTACGAGCTCACTTCCAGTCCTTACAAGCAGTATTCAGGATGACGATGCCCAGCACTGACACCAATGGTGGAAGCCATGTAGTCAGAACAGATCCCTGCAAAGTGTCTTCCCATCACTCTAAAGTACAGTCTGTTAAACAGCTGTGTCACAGCAAAATCCATGGAATCAACAGACTCGATTCTGTCATAAAAATCACAAGAGCACTTGGGCGAGTCTGTTCTTGACCAAAATGCCAGAATAAAATAGCAATGAGATTTTTACTTCAGTGAGCTCCTGCTTCCTTCAAACTTCAGGTTTAGTTTCATTTTCTTTTGCAGCAGCAGACACCTTCATACTTGACAGCAAGATATGTTGAAAGCAGGCTATGAAATGCTTTTGGTGCCACAGCTACTCAGCTTTGTTACAGCAAGGCCAAGCTAACAGTTTCTTCTAGAAAGGGACTTTGCTTAGAGTCTTATTATTATAGAGAACAATTAGATACATTTCATTGTTTTGCAGAAGCAACAAGATCAGCCAAATCTCAATAAGGTGTAAGAGACCAGTCAAAGAAATGTTAAGTAATGTGGCTAAAAGCCCACTGTCCTCCTGAATACAAATTCCTTGTAATAAAATCTTCGCTAAATTGGAGCAAGTAGTATTTAACCCCCTACCCCAAAACACCCCCAACCCAAAATAGTCTGCAAAAATGTTAATATCTGTTGTCATATCTCTGAGACTGTATGTGTTACAGGTCTTGGGAGACTTAAACTTGGCTACCAAATACTCGTAATACCAGAGCTTCTCAGCATTAAAAAGGACTTGTCGTTTCTGCTGCCACAGGGCACAAAGAACCTTTAAAATAGATTCAACAAATTTCGCAGTTATATCTTTAAAATACACTGGTGAGGGAATTTAGCTGTTTAAATAAAATACCTGAACAGAATAAATCTTCACATTATTGGTAATACAAAACTGTTAAGTTTCTGCCAAGAACTTTCCATCAGAGTTATGTACTTCTTGGTTAATCAACTATGCAATATACGGGCAATAAATCAGACACTTAAAGGGAGCAGATGCATTATGTAGTTGATCTACACAATCTTGAGGAATCCCTGGAATTTCTGGTCAGACGATGCCTCACAGAATCCAGCATAGTAGTTCTGACTGGACTACCAGTCAGAGAGAAAGCTTGGAAAAGCATAAAGAAAATGCAAATTCTACCCATGCAAAAATTCTAGCTGGATTAAGAGGTTAGGTCAAGAATCATCTGGACATACAGTATTGCCTTTGGCAACAGTCAAAATAAAAAGAGAAAATCCTAGCAACTTTATAGCCTGGTAGAGCGGGAAATGGTAATTATCAGAGATTATAATGTGGTTTCGATATGAATGTGCTTATCTATTTTTACTCTTCATGTCAAGCCTTTTTATGTCTCATATCCTTCAGGTACATAAACGAAGGACTGCAGGTTAACTCAGTGGTTAAATTAGGGGATTAAACAAGAGAAGACAGTGGCTGTATGAAGTTTAAGGGGTTTCCCCTCCTCTCTTCACACCACAAACTAAGTTGCAAAATGACTAAATATCAAACTTCACACCAACTTTGCAGTAATGAAAATAAAGAAGTAAGAGAACCTACAGCTACGCACCATAAAAGAGATTTCATGTGTTGAGGTGGGTGGTGAAGAGGCCAGCCTAGAGCAATTTCACTACAAACATTAAAATCTATCAAATAGAGAATCGTAACAGTTGCCAATCCCAGTTTTACCTGAAGATACCCACCTTAAGAACATGTTAAATCCAAACAGGGTAAATATTATGGCTAGATAACCCACAATTCCAATCACATAACTCAGCTTATAGATCAGGAGAAGCCATTTGTAGACCAACCTGCAGAAAAGAGAAAAGAGATTGCTTAAGACCTTGCATATTTTGCAGAGTGGTACAGAAGGCCACATATGTAGCTTCTGCTGAAGTATTTGTATAAATTAAATGGAAGTTTTACACTTCTGTATTTCTCCCTTACTTAAAGGTGAATTTGATTTATAATACAGGAAAAAGTACAGGAAAAAAACCCAAACCTTTTCGGTTTGCTTCAATCTTCACAAGAAATGCTAATTGTAAACAGATGCCTAACATAATTAAAACTAACAGTTGGGAATTGTGAAGAAGGGAGAGAGACATAGGCCAGAGCAGGCCAAGAACAGGTAAAATACAACTAAGGTAAGTCAGATACAGTCAATTCAGTATACCACCAATGAAATTTAACTAAAATACTTGAAACCTAGCAGAAGCAACCTCTGACCCATTAATAGCTGTCTTTGTGAGTCTAGGGTGGAGAGGCAGAGTTTCAGAAGGCTGGAGAAGGAAGAATTACAGACCTCTCTTTATGGAAGCTGAGGGAGCTCTAAGGAATAAATTCGAACTATTTGGTATATATACCAAATTGAGCTCTTCAGGCTCAGTCACACCTGGAATGACTGCTGATGGTAAGGGTCTGCAAAATGAAAAACAAAGATGGAACTGATGGAATGAATTTAATTTTAACTCTTGTTTAATTATTTTTCATTTGCATGCCATGTTTGATAAACAGTGGTTTAGAGGAACTTATTCATATTGCAGTTGGAAGATTACTTCAAATGTAACTGTTAATCACACTTTTTGTAATCTGTGAAGATTTGTTCCAGGAAATTCTTATTTGCTTTTCTCCTTCTACAGGTTTCCTATAAGAAACAATACCAAAAAACCCCCACAACAAACCAAAAAAGGCAAAACCAACAAAAAAGGACATACTGTGGTGTTCTTCCCAAGGGAGGTTTGTGGGTTGCTCTGAAAGTGATTTGAATGGCAATAACTGAGAGCACTCCCCACATGGACAGGATCTCCACCAGTAAGGTCTGACAGTGAAATAAAGAGGAACGACCCACATCTGCAGCAGTGTGACCAACTTGGCCAAACTTGAGACAGAAATTTCCAAGTAACGACATCCTATGGCTCCATTTTGCATGGTTAGGTTTGATTAACAGATCGCCAAACTGTAAAACTCGTACAAAAAAAATGTGACTTGTGCAGCATCTGACACAGGAGAGCCTTTGACCCTAGAGTACAATGTTAGTCTGCCTTGCACCCTGTAAATAATTAATGATCCCAGTGTAGTATATGGTTATAACACTGAGATACAATTCATCAGACTCCCACATCCAATCCTCAAAAAACTAAACTGCCTATTCATAGAATTAATGTTACTGAAAAAAACATTAAAGTTTGTTTTCTAGCTCAAATTGTATATGGTGACTGCAGGACTAAGTCTTTGGGAGCAGCTTTCTGAAACTGGTGGAGGCAGTTTGGCCTTTAAGCCTTAGAAGTGCTTTTACAAACTTGTAGAAAGGCACATTTGGCTGTGTTAGTTTGGGATGCCACTCAGTTACACAAACACAGCACCAAAAGTTTTCCTTGAAAACTCTTCCTACAGCACAACAAAATGCTGTGGCTTGAACTTTTGAACCTTTTTTTCTAAATGAAATTATTTCAAACTTAGTATGTATATTTGCTTGAATTGCCCACAGTGATGAAATATTCTACTTCTTTTCCAACAAGCAAATATGTGAAACCCACTGAAGAGTCAAAAGCCCTGTAATATCAGTTCTCTCCGTGATTACATCAATGAACTGTGGATTTGGAATTGTGGAAGCCTAATGATGACAAAGATAAAGCAGGACTGACTTTAATACATGTTTGTAGAGTTAGCTCCTGCATTTTTACAGAAAGGTTATGTCCTGGTTTCATCTGGGATAGAGTTAATTTTCTTCTTATTAGCTGGTGCAGTGTTTTGGATTTGGTGCGAGAACACTGCTGACAGCACACGGATGGGTTTGTTTGTTGCTGGGTGAGGGTTATACTGTGTCCAGGACTTTTCAGTTTCTCAGTCCCTGCCAGCGAGAGGGCTGGAGTGGCACAGGGAACTGGGAGGGGACACAGCCAGGGCAGCTGACCCAAACTAGCCAAAGGGATATTGCATGCCATGGGATGTCACACTTTGTGTATAAACTGGGGGGCATCGGTCAGGGTGAGCTGACCATTGCTTGGGGACTGGCTGGGCATCGGTCAGCAGGCAGTTGTGTTGTGCATGACTTGTTTTTCTTTCCTCCCTTCCCTTTGGATTTCATTCCTCTCCCTCTCTCCCTCCTTTTCCTTATAACTGTTATTGTTGTTATTATTGTTGCTCTTTCATTTTTATTTTATTTCAATTATTGAATTGTTCGTATCTCAACCCTTGAGTTTCACATTCCATTCTGATTCTCCTCTCCATCCCTCTGGGTGAGAAGGGAGTGAGTGAGTGGCTGCATGGCATTTAATTACCACCAGGGTTAAACCATGACAGGTTACTAAAAATAAAGAAAAATAAACCTAAGGGGAGATGATTTTCAAATTTTTGTTTGATTTGGGGCAGGGGGATTTTTTTAAAAGCAAACAAAAAGCACAATCCATCTAGAGTAAAAATCTATTTCTATGGAAGAAGAATCTCCTTCCTTGATCCAAGAAGCAGAATTCTGAAGGAATGTGTGTTTCTCCCTGTAAAACCTAACACAGTTTTGCCACAGATTTCAGTTGAAGCAGGACTGGATTATGATTCTTCTAAGAAAAAGAAACTTAGAAAAGACTGCCCGAAACCCCAGAAAGCATATAACTATTGAGCAAACCGGTATTTCACAATGTAGGTTTAAATATATTAACAGATAGAAACTCCTGTAAAATTGTTACCACACAGCATCATTAGATCACATCACTGATGCATTTCACCACCTGAATTTACAGGACCTGCTTGTGACCTTTACAAGTCTGCTGCTTGTGACCATAAAAATGACAGCTCCTTCCATGCTGCACAGCCCTTCTGGCATGCTACAGGTCAGTGGTCCACACACATCCCTGAACATGGAGCCTGAGGTCTCCTGGCCTTCACCAGAAGCCACCAAAGGCTCCTTGTTGCCTGCCTGCCTTGCTAGTCAGACATGATCCTCCTCCAATGCGCTTACGTGCTGTGCGTTGCTTTTTTTTCAGTAGACTGAAAGTAAAGTCTGAAGAAACAAAGCCCAAACTGAACAGGCATGCATCTTCAGTAAAGTAGTTACTTTCTAATACAAACCTGTAACAGAACTTTGTTATCATGTTAGCTGTAAAATAAAATGCTAATTAAATAAAAAAACAGTATCACAACCTTTGCTCTGGGGATGCTGTTATCAGATCAATTGGTATATATTGTTTGCAGTAGTTGTTTCAAATTTTCTTATTGATTTTTATGTCTTCCAGGTTGTGAATTTTAATACTATTAGCCTCTACATGAAATGTATTAGTGTTTTGTCATTTAAATGAGGAAAAAGATAGGAATCGAGTTATGCAGATGAAACCCCCAGTATTGATTTATTATTAATACTGAAAGGTCACCATCTGGACAATTCCATAAAATAATACATCTGTATTGCTGCTAAATGGGAGCTTTAACATCTGGATCATATTATTCCAAATTTTCCTCATCCACCCATCATAGCAAGAGGAATTTCCTGACAAATCAGATTGCTGCCCAAAGGTAAAATGTTTTTCTCATTACCGTACTTTAAATGAGCTCAAAAAGACCTAGAAGTGAAGTCAGCATCAGCATCATAGACAACTTTCCCATTGTCTAATTATGCAGATTAAATAGGTCATACAAGCACCGAGTGAAAAATGTCCATCTGTCCTCTGCTTCCCTCACAATGCTCCCACTACTCCGAGCGAGTAAGAATGCCTATCACCAGCAATTTCAGCAGAAGAGCATTATTCCGCTATCCTTTCCATCTTATAGCATATGGTGAAAACTGCATACATAAAGAAAATAACTGTAATAATTAGATTTATTGTGAGGGACTGACCTTACCAGAACTTGTTAACTTGGCAATGCAAGCTAACTGGCTCTTTAAAAATCTAGTTCCTTTTGATGTGGACATATTCAAATACTCAAAAGCATATGCATGGAAGAAATAATAAATCAGCTGTTTGGGGTTTTTTTAAGGTTTAAATAATGTGCTTATACTTTGATAGTACATTGGAAACTGGCAGGGATTTCTATATTAAGTAAATCAACCAACCTTATTTTCAAGATTTGCCTCATTACTTAGGTATAGAAATAAATGCTGTCATAACTATGCTGCTTCATTTTTCAACTGTATTCCAAAGTAAGTTCTCATTACATGACTGTCACATGGTACAAGATACACAATCAGTAAAATGGGCAACCACCTATGGGACTAGATGTAAAGCTTTTGTTTTTGAGATTGTTCGGAGACCATGACAAATCTGCCTTTTTATCTCAGATATTTTAAGACTTCTGTTATGCAAGAGGAGAAAAATTTTGTCCACATATATAATATTTCTTTAACTTTCATCAATAGACAGCTTCTGACAGCAAGCAAATTGCATTATAGGAATCAGCTGAGTACCAGGATAGTATATATAGGAATCAGCTGATAGTGAGAATTTCCTTTGGGAAAATACAGAGTCAAAGCACTAATAAGCTTTTCCCTTCCTTCCCCATTTGATATGCTAGACTGCTGCCTTTATGTTGAGAAAAATGAATAAGATAGGCTAGGACAAGGCAGGAATGTTTTTTCAAGGATGTTAATTCTCTGACTAGGATTCTTTGTTGCCACCTCACATCCCAGAGCACATACTACAGTTGCAAGCACATCTTACTGGGTTAGAGGAGTGCAAAGTTTGTGAGTGAAATGGAGAAATGAGAGCATTATCTGAACACAGATACAAGCCTATTGAAAAATCAGATTTTTACAGTGTGAACTGGCAGAACACAGGCTCCACATTTATTTTTTTAAATTTCAAATAACAATAAAATTCTCAAAAGTAACTGAAAAATTATCATTTTCTTTAATCTGCTTCCTCATCATATGGGAGTTAACCCCAAACTGTCAGCAACGATCTAGAAAAAAAACCACCCACAGTTGTCAGTAGCCTACATTTTATTTCAGGCTAAGACTTACTAGAAAAAACCTACTCCTTATCCCCGCCCCCTCGTGCTAGGATAACACCCCTGTTACTCTATACGTAGCCATCTGGTGAAGGGTAATCTCTTCCCTCTTGCCAAAATTATCTACAGCTGAGCCTTGGTTGCTTTGCTGCAACTTTTTTGCTCTGGCCTCTTTGAAATAGGAGCTTTCCTAGTATGCCTGCCTTTTTTTTTTTTTTTCCTCCCCCAGGAGATATTTTACATTCTTGATAAGGCTGGATAAGGCTCTTTTGGAAGATACATGCTGTTGCTGTTTCTCTTGCATCTAGTAAGTAGTAGCTGCTTTCTTACTTTTTTTTTTTTTTCTTTCTTTTTGAGCAAGCTAATGAATGCCCTTTCCATTTAGGGCTGATTTTATGCTCCCTTGGACCTTCATTTCCTTTTTCTTTCAAAAAGAAACCAAACTTTTCTTCTTTACATGTTTGCAAAGCACTTTGAAGGGGAGGGTGGGAGTCAATGACTGCAATCCTTTGTTTTATTTCTACTAACAGGACTGTGCAATTCCCTCTGAGCTCTTACTATGTCTAAGAATTGCGTAAGCATCCAAAGCAGGGATGTATATGTGCAAACACCCACCATGACCTCGAAGAATCAGACAGAAAGGTTTGCCTGATGCTGCCTTCCAAGCCATGATATGTAATGGAGGGCTGGCTACTTGTTTCTCTGATTTCTTGGGACAGAAAATAGGAAAAAAAAAAAAAAAAAAAAAAAAAAAAAAGCAGTTTTTGAGCAAAGAACTGGAGCCTCCTGTTGAAAATAACGTGTTCTACCTTTTCATCCAATTTCTCTTCTCTTTTGCTCCTAAAGATGCAAGTGTGTTGTTACAGGCAGGGGAAAGTGTTTGGTTTCTTTTCTTCAGTATTAGATACTGCTGTGCATAACCTACCTGTATGTGAACTACACATGCATAAACCAAAAGGTCAAAAGCTGGACAGCAAGGAAGAGAAATGCATAAGCAAGCAAAAGTAGAGGGCTGTTTTCTCTTTAGTGAGCATGTGGCTTTTTTTCAAATTTTGACTTATTTAAATGTTTCCTACCAAATCAAACAAAAATGATATGCACGTGAACACAAGCATAATAACTGCCACCTGGAAGAACTGTAATGCAGAAGTCTAGACCTGCCTGTACTTAGGGAAGCAGTAGATCTTGTTGTTTATTTTTATGTTAAATGGACAATTTCCTGTATGCATTAACGAAGTAGTTTACATCCTAAATGTGACTATCTACAGTTTTTGCTCCTAAATCAGAAGGTTTTTTTAGCTAATATAACAATGTGTACTAGTTATTTTTCATATATCTTGGGTAAGGATCTCATTAATCATTCTACTTTGTATCAACGTTTGTCCTATTTGTTACCCTTTAAAGCACAGTGGATCAGATTTTGGCAGTTACTATGCTGACAGAAATTTCTAACTTTAACTTTGCTGCATGACATACTTTTAAAGAAAGCAAGCTAATGCAATGAGATCAACAATATGTTCAAAAACTGTATAAAACTATCTGGATATGAAACATTAAAGCAATTAATACACAAACTTGTAAGTTGCTTTGATGACAAACACTCTTGTTACCTAACATGGAATAAATGCAATATCCATCTACTGGCAGAGATACACTGTAAGTAGCATTCACTATCGTAAAGTAACTTCATACACAGATAGGTGGTAGGTGTGAGAAAATATTCCTCTCCCAACTAAAGAGAGCATGAAGTGGAACGGCCAAAAAGTGCAAAGCGAGTTTCTCATTCTCAGTGCAAATGTCAGCTTCTGGTGCTACTATTTTTACTGAAAGAGGCTCTGTTTCTGTTCCTCTTTTACTGGAGAAGGAGGTCTTGCTGCTGCCACGCAGCTATGCACTGAAAATTGAGGCCCCAACGTGTTTCTAGTGCAGATGGTCTTGGTTTTTTTTTTTTTGTTTTGAAATGCACTGCAAAACTAAAAAAAAAAATAAAAATCACAGTCTTACTAAAGTGTTGCAATGGCTGTAGTTGTACTGGAGCCTCCCTAAATTAGTCTAAATGCATTTAAAAGTACCTTTTTTCCATATTGGCTATGTAGGTGTGACTGGCTACCGTAAACAAATAGTTGGGAATGAAGCTTCAGTTGCTGAAGACTAAGCTAAACAAGTAATAAGACTGTAGGAGGTCTAGGCTACTGGCATTTTTGACAGAGGTTAGGCCTACGTAGTACGTGTCAGCTTTAAGTACTGCTAAGGAGGATAACACCAAAGCAACAGAGTGCAAGCTTTTTAGATTCCCACAGGTTTTCCCAGTCAGATAGGGACTTTCCAAGCTGCTTATCATTGCACGCATACTTAGAATTCAGGTGTGTATCAGCACTGATTCAATACCAGTCTCATGCAAAATATTTTCAATGGAAAACAAAGACATGGACAGTGTGAGTGACTTAGTCACTTCAGTGTTGTGTTCTTTAGTCTAAAGGTCTGTTGAAATCAATAAGACAAAAACTAATAGAAAAAATACTTGAAAAGCCTGAACTGAGATGCTGACATGAGCATAAAATTATTGAATCATACAGCAGAACTGGTCTAGAAGAGAAGTTAAAGAGAACATAATGGTAAAGCAATATTGTATATGATTATGCTATACATGCTCAGGTATTGTGTGTGCTCAGGGTCAGAAGTGTGTGTTTCTAAAGGTAGAGAATTAGTGACATGAATCTAAAATCCTCAGGGAGCTGTGCTACCTATGATTTCATTAGACACTTCACCTGTATATATGCTGCCATGAGAAACATCTCATCACTGCTCCTAACGCTGTAAAGTATAGCTGAAGAGCCTGTTTCACAACCTCTGTATTGCAATTTTATGCCACTGTGAAACTCCACTAACAGTAAAGCTGTCATAGATAAGGCTGGGTTTATATCCCATACTAAAACAGTTTCTGTAAATTGTATCAAGGTTTTGTTCTTTAGCGTTTAACAGACCTGCCACATCAGGAGGTATGATGCTTTAGAGTCTGAAGAGCAATTGTCAAGACAAAAAGTATTGATTGTGACAGTCATTGATGCCACTACTATTAAGAAGTTCACCTACCAAAAACTGGATTTCAATCTACGAATGGCTTAGGGCACTCAACAGCTGATGAAGATGGGAAAACTAAGCAGCTGCTTGTGTGCTTAAAATTCTGCCTGTCTGAAACATCTGTGTAATCCCCATTATCTGTTTAACATTCACTGAAAACTCACATTGCTTTTTAAGAACTGTCCCTTTCTGAGATGCCTAACTTTTTTTTTTTTTTTTTTTTTTACCTATTGAATAGGGAGGTCAGGGGTGGAAATCATGTCACTCTAGTTTTCTCAGGTTTTCAGAAAAGTCTGTGGTAGGGGAAAGGAAGTGAGCTGAAGCACCATAAGCCCCAGTTTTATCACCTTAACCACAAGACAAGCTTTCTCACTAATTAGGCTTGTGCATGAGTAACTTGATGAATAGAGGTCTTGAATTCATTCAGTAAACCCTCTGTAGTGTTACTTTAGCTGGATAAGGGTAGTGACTTTGTTCTCCTACCTAGTCCATTATTAGACAGTTGTTTGAAAACTCAAAGCCTTTTCCTTAAAAGCCTTCACCTGCTAAAGACTGACTATAGTATCAGTATGCATACACAGAAAATAAAATACAAGTTGTTTCTTCTTCCTACATAAAAGCTATTCTTCACCTGATCAAGAGTCATGGCTTGCTGTTTTCCACAGAGGCTCGGTCGTCTAGGTGTAAACACTTAGGAGTATGTCATGACTCCCAACTGTTAGTTGAGAAAGATGATGTCTTAACCACTACAGCTCCAAACCTGCTGTCTTTCTGACAAGCTATTCACATTGCGCCATCGACAGTGTCTTTGCTTCCACTGAACATGCAGGATTTGGGCAACAAGCAAGGTTGCAATAAGAACAGGAACCATCTCCATTCGCATTGATTCAGAGCCATGGTGCTTCCCATGCATCTTCCAGAGTTGCAAACAGAAAAAAAAATTTGCGTGCTATTAAAAAAAGAAAAAAAAAAGTCTAGATTGATTTTTTTTATACCTAAAGGGGACAGTAAGCCTATGTACTGAGAGATACTTTACGAGGAAATAGGTTAGTGTTGTTATGCACGAAGGTAGAAGGTAACAAACTAGGTGACAATACTTGGTCTTTGTAATTAGAGCTATTATCCTGAAAAAGGAAATGTGTAGTAAAGTAATGGGCAGACAGTTGTCTTTTTTTTCTTTTCTTTTTCTAGTAACTTGGTCCTGAACATTAATATAGCCACAAATACATACTGCTTATAAACTTTGAGCAGGCATTTCATAACCACGGATCTGAGCCCCACGTAATCTGCTAGCCCAAGGTAAATGCAAACACAGAAGAGGGCTTAAACCCGTTTCAGCTTCCTTCCCTATAAAGTGAGAAATGTAGCTGGTATATATCTTCCTTCTAGAGGTAATAAAAGTGTATTTGAGCCCCTAAGGAAGGAGGGGATTGTCTTGGAGTTATAGATCAGCCTCCTTCATAACCAAAGCTGAGTGAGCTTCTGTGTTAGATCATGCCCATGTAGTAAGAACCTTGATCTTCATCTGTGCTTGACTCAGATTAACTTGGATGTTAGTTTTCCTCTGACCTGGAGCTTTCTGGGCCTACATTTCAGGACTCAACAGCACCTCCTCGCCTCTAGATCTGTGTATGCGCTGAGTGTACCCCAACTTAACCCTGAAACGAAGTTAAAGAGACAGACATGCACTGTCTCCCTTCCCCTTCCATGCTCTGGTCCCTGAGGGGAGAACCACTGTGTGTATGGGCTGGAAGGCAGCAGCAGCATATTCTGGTTGACACCTACCATGGATGATATGTGGATTGAGACCTTGTGTCATGGTGGCTCATGAGCAGCATCTACTCTGTCCAGCCACAGCCAGTGTTACACCAGTTGGGATCCAGATTTGGGCAAGGAAGTATGCAAAAGCCCAAAGCCGTTCTTTGTTGCTATCACTTGCTATCCCATGTTGGGCAAACTTAGAATTCAGTTAAACCTTTTGACTTCGCAGAAAAGTGGATATAGGTTTAAAACGTGGTTCTTTCTACCCCTTCTTCAGAAGCAAATGTGCAACAGTAGCCATGCTTTTTTTACATTTAAAAAGAAATGGCTACGTGATGGATGCTGTGCTTGGATGCCACAGCAGCACCAAAGTGGGTACCGATACCATTGTCAAATGTCTGTCTTTCCAGCTTTATGCAAGTACCACACCTTCTTCTGTTAACTCTCTGGAAGCATCTCATCAGTGTGATGGACTTGGTGTCCCTCAGGCTGCAATCAAGGGTGCCCCCTTATGGGCAGCACACCGGCTGGTGGGCAAGTCTACAGCTGGAGATAGCATAATTAATATGCATCCTAAAGGCAGCAACAGGGAGATAACAGGCTTTTCTCTCCACCCCCCACCTTAAGCAGGCATTAAAATGATGGTTGAAGGACCATTTCTTTATATTAGACTTGCAAGGACAGGAAGTGTTATATTTATTGTACCTAAAGGAAAACGTTGTACTGCCAGCAGCAACCTCTGTAATGATCGCTGTAAAGCTGTTCCCTATTTTGTTTTGCTGAGCAACTGATTAAACTGACAGAATAAAAAGTTCCAGTGAAACTTCTCAAGAAAAGAAAATTCCTTACTAACGACACTTCTGTGAAGAAAATGTTAAAGGTTTCTGATATTGCTATAAATGTACAATTCATTTAACAAAACATTTACAAGCGGTATGTAAATTAACTTGCTTCCATTGTTCCTCTGTTGATAATAAATCTGTTGATAATAAATAATTTTCCTGAAACACATTCAAACCAAGTATTATAACTTCATAGTGAGCAACAGCCAGATGGGTTTTCTCCTCTTAAACCTCACCACCCCTTCTGTCCTGTGAGTTGCTGAACATGTTGGTGAGTTCCTTCTGCCCCTCTCGCCTGGAAGCTGCTCGGAAACCCAAAGATGATGGTCATGCAATTTCAATCGCTGTGATGTACGATGGGTGCAGCTAATGAATCCTCTCAGGGTAGCCGACCAGCAGGGATGATGGCATACTCCAGAGACCTACAGTTATAGCATAACTTCAGCCAAAAGTGACCTTGGCAGTTATCTGGACCAACCTCCAGTCCAAAACAGAGTGAAGGACTTCAGGTTGCTCAGGGCTGAGTTATTATCTCCATGGATGGATATTTCACTGCCCCCATGGGCCTCCCATGGCAGCAAATCCTCCTCTTCAATACATGAGGACAGAATTACTGCAACAAAATTAGCAAGCTGATGTTTAAACGAAATGTCTCCTAGGCTTCATCAAAAAGGTCTTTTGGCTACTCTAATTAGGCAGCTGTACAAGTCCACCATAAAGCATGTGGTAAAGTTCACACAAAAAAAGGCTGAAAAGGCGAGTTTGAGAGTATTTGATGAAGTTTAAAAGTAGCACTTCTGGTTCCAAACTGGGTTCTGTCAGACAAGGTCATTATCAAAGATGGTGTTTAGTTCTTGTTTTTCCTTCCAAATCTTGCAATTGTGTAAATAAGTCTAAAAATTCTGAAACTCAAGAAAATATTTTTTTCTGATTTTTATGCAAGTTTGCTGTTTTTCAGTTGAAATATCCATGTTTGGTGGTAGTGGTTGTTGTTGTTAATATAACTTCAAAAGTCAAGGTGACACTTTATGTTGGTTTTTTGCCAAGTACATCTTAGCCCTATGGGTAATGAGTCCTGGTGTTTTGCTGAGTACTGAGGGAGATGCTAGTTTTACCGTCTGCCTTAAGTTACTGTGTGGCACCTTGTACTTGTCTAAGGGAGAAACAGGGAATGCAAGTCACCATTCACTTGGAAAAACACATACACTTCTAGAAGAATTTAAGATACAGCTGCACCTAGCAGAAACTTCAAAACTATCTAGATGTCCAGCTGCTACTCTCTGCTTCCTCAGTCTCTTTTGCTGTTTCTGCCAGAAAAAGTATGAGACAAGTGACTCATGATCTCTTTGGAGGAAAGAGAAGAAAAAGAAGAAAGAGAAGAAAAAAATTCTTCACTATACTTTTGCAGAGTCAAGCGAAGGCATTGACAGTGCGGTCTTAGTCAGCAAATGCCATAAAACAAAGACTTGCTTTTGCAGCTCATATGTATGTTAATTTACTTTTACAAAAGTACTGGACTACACATCTGCAAACTGTAGTCTCATCACAGGCAAATTAAATTGCAACAATTACACTATACAGCTCAAAGCAGAGATGTTTCAATTCACACTGCATTATTTATTTGTTTACCAGCTAGCAAGTAGCAGACAACTTGCAGATTCTGAGAACGCATTCATATCTTGCTAATTGAACCTGATTCCTGTTGTTACTATTCAATAAAACTGGAAATAAACTTGAGATAGTTTAGATCCCACTTTTCTCAATACTGTACACAATAACATTTTGACTCTGTAGCAAGCTAGGAACTAGTTAAGAGGTAGGCTACTGGGCCTTAAAAATAAAATTAGTTTTATTTCCAAGGCAGCAGACCATTTGCTAGTATTTCATCATATTCTATTAGTATACTCATTTCCAACTTATTAAAGTGAAGAACTTGTACAAAATACTAATTTTTTGTTTCCCCCAACCCATACTGATAATGACACTTTTTCTTCAGGTATCAGCCTATCTGTGCCAGCATTTGGATGTGGCAGTAGTTAAAAATCCAAAACATTTAAAATAACAGTTCATGGAGTGTTTTTAACAGTGAAATTAATCTTTACATCTCCAGACTTCCCTTTTTAACCTCCGACTGTTCTCCTCCTCCTCTGTGGTGGTGGCAATGGCTTGGTGATGAAGGCTGCCCTGTGCTAGGTGGGTGTGCTGTGCAAGGCAAAGACCAGAGCAGCAGGTGAAGGCTTGTCACAACAAGGCAGCTAGGATGGGCCTTGTCTGTAGGGCAGTGAACTGGACAGGAGGGTTTGAGGAAAGTACCATGAGATGCTGCTACCTGGGTGCTGCAGTTCGTGGTGAGGGGTTGGGAGAATGAAGAGCAGAAGTAGTGTATACAAGGAAGCATGGTGGAGTATATTGACAGTGGCCACAGAGAAATACAATGCATAGAGGCGAATTCTACACAGCAACGCAGTGCTCTGTGTGTAGCAGTGGGTGTAGTAACCCTGAGCAACCCTGGCCATGAAGGCTGGCTAAGCAGTGTAGGGGAGAGCACTGGGGGCTGCTGCGTGGCATGGGAGCAAAGGAGAGTGTTGTGGGTGCTGGCAGTGGGAAAGAGGACAGCGAAGCTCTGGTTTAATGTGCAGCCAGACTAAGGTATCCACAAGTTCTATTTGCTCCCTGCCCTGTCCCAGGAAAGGGCAATTAAAGGTTTTGGATGCAGCTAGGGACTGCAACATGAGTGTATAATGGATGATCAGTGAATAACATAGGCCACAGGCATGACCTTGTCCTCAGTAGTGGCAAACTGTGACCCGGCAAAAAAGTATTTGCTGTAAACACTAAACTCTTTCCTAAACACAGCATCCCTCAGCAGCAGCAGGCAGGGATAAAGTCTAGATGTCATTTGTGCAGTCAGGCCTCTATTCTGGCTTCTGAGTAAGAAGTACTCGCTAATGAGGTGGAAACTAACATTATCCACCTAAAACTGGACCAACAGGACAAGAAAACACTACTGGCTTAAAAGAATGGGCAGAATGGCTTTTATTTGAGTAGAAGAGCTATTTTCTTGTCACAGTCCAGGTGAATCCCAGTTTATTTACACTGGGGTGAAATTAAAAACTTCAGAGCAGACAAGCAGATGCACTGATGTGTGCTTTAACTTCCTCAGCTGGATGACTGAGTTTTGGGAGTTTTTTAGTCTTCAAAATGTTGGTTTTCCAAATATGCCTGCATTGCTCATTATCATTGATGTCATCTTTATTTCAGTGTTGTACTGATTTTCCAGTGTTTATTGTGTCTTGTTTTAAATTAGTTCGCAAGGTCATTGGGGGAAGGTCTGTGTGTTCTTATGTGTGCTTTAGCCACTAAGCACCCAAACATTGTGCTTGGGCTTTTTGATACTACTACGAAGTATCTCCTAACGAAGAGTAACTATGATTAATGCATAGAGTTGTACAGAGAGCTATCGTCACACCCCGTGTCAGCCATCATAAAATCCTGCAAAAGCTGTATGAGTGCAGGAAAATGTTGAAAGCCTCTCGATGGCTCCGTTTGCTAAGGGGGAAGCAAGGTGTAGGGGAAAACAGGGGCCTGACAGCCTTGCTTCCTGGAGAGCTGGTGGAGGGGTCCCAGCCCCGCCAAGCTGGGCCGGGGGGTGGGTGATGCCAAGTCGGCGAGCTGAGAAGCAGGGATGCCCGTGTGTCCTGGGACAGGAGCACTGGGTTTAGGTGTCGAGGTGCACGTTTCTCTCTGCCCCTCCGGTGGAGGCCTGGGGAGTGCCTGGCCTCCCCCAAGGCCTGTGCTCCCTCACAGCCCATGGGCCGACGGGGCTGAAAGTGCCAACAGCACCTCTTACACACGCACCTGTACATGCACACACATGCACGCCTGTACACACACAGACACACACACAGCTGCAGCCAGACACCCCTCACGGCAGCCACCCCTCACCTCCTGATGCCACCAGACCCTCTCCAGGTGCCATCTTCCCTTCTCCTTCTCCCTCTGGCCCCACCGCTGAGCCTCCAGGACCAGCACCATGGTGGTAGCCATGCCTCCAGCCACAGGTGGGAAGGAAGGAGCCGCCACCAGGTGCCCTCCCAAGCCCATGGCCCCTCAGCAGCACGTGGCCCTGGCAGGCAGCCATTTGGTGACAGCCCAGTGCAGGGCACGCAGAGCCTCCAGACGCCAGTGCTGGGGCAGGTGGTGCCAGGGCTCAGCTTTGCCCGCCTGTCCCTGATCCACCAGTCGGAGTCATGGGAGCATTATACCAAATGGCTGGGTTTTTTCTCGCTCTGAGGTTTACTGGCATCGCTGTCACCAGCAGGGAACTGGGCAACAGCACTGCTGCAGGCTGGTCTTGAGTGGACAAGGTAGCACCATGCTCTGTCCACCCCAGCACTCGGCTGTGTGAGTGCAGCCCAGGCCACCGCCATTGGTGTCTCCCACCTCTGCTACTCATTTTCAACACTAAAGAGGACATATGTGCCTTTATTATTCTCCCTGTTGTGTTTTCTTCGTGTGCCTGACGAGCTCCTGTGGGGAAGTGACCTGTTAGAGATCCCTTGAGCTGCCTGCTCAAAGCCTCCCAAGGCAGCAGCACATCGAACTCCACCATTGTTCGTTGTTGCCAGATAATTACTTAGTTTTATTATCTGATGCATGAGATGCCAAAATGGAGTTGGTTTGCAGTCTGGCCCTTTCTGAGTCTGTTATTGAGGATCCTGAAGGGACAGCCACCCATGACTGGCAAGGTTGCCAAGGGTTTGTACATAGAATCACAGAATGGTTTGGGTGGGGAGGGACCTTAAAGATCATCTAGTTCCACCCCTTCTGCCATGGGCAGGGACACCTTCCACTAGGCCAGGTTGCTCAAAACCCCATCCAGCCTGGTCCTTTGCTTTTAGTGTGGTGCAGAAGGAGGATTTTAGTGTGTCTCTGTTTTACAGGGGAGAAATACCAGTAGTTAGTCAATAACTGTTCACTCCTAGCAGACACCAGTCCCGCCATGAGGGGAAGCAGGGGCTGATCCTCGTTGTGTGACACCCCCTGCAGTAACCCAAGGGCTGCCTGGCTCAGCACCAGTATGGAGCAGCTTGGGGCTTGGATTTGCAGCTAAGTGCTGCTCAGGTATGGCCGCTTCACAAATCACTTCCAGCTAGCTGGCCAACTCCCCAGCTGGAGCCTCCTGCCAGCGAGACCTGTGCTGTCTTTGCCACAGAGTTCTCCCTGTGTGGCAGGGCTGTGTGCAGCCCCTAGTATGTGCATGAACAAAAGCTACAGTAATATAATTAATTAATATCAGCCACTGGTGGGAAAGGCCTTATCTAGAAAAGGTAGTGGTACCTTTCCTAGCTATTTCCCTACAAGTAGATATATCTTTTTTAAAAAAAAAATATGTATATATTTTAATACAGTGGGTTGCATGTCATAATGTTACACGGTTTTGTTGTATAGCTTCTCTATTGGCCATTTAACCCAGAATATGCATCAAACCATTAAATCACTAAATGTTTTTCTGTTGTAAAAGTAGTGGGTTTGTATTTCTAAGTGCTCTTTAAAATGCAACAGCAGGATCTCTTTTTTTTTTTTTTTTTTTTGGTGGGGGGCGTGGGGTGGGGTTTTTTTGGACAATTTGAAGGCTAAAGAGCATTTACCTCCCACAAAGCAGAAATATTCAAGGGAAACATTGTATATATTGTTACCCTACATTTTCCCTTTCTTTCATCAGTGCTTTACTAAGTAGGACTATGCAGCCAAAACGAAACTAGGTGATAGAGGAATGTTTCTGCATAAACCAACAGTGCCCATGTTCAGTACATGCGTACTGTACCTTTACAACACTTATCAAACAAGAGCCTCAGAGCACTTGGCAGAATTCTAATCAAAGGCAAGGAGCTGTCAAAGAAAGTGTAAGCCAAATCATAGCAATTTAAATTACATGTGCAATTAACATTTGGGGCCTTGTTTTTCCATCTCAATCTCTTGACGACCAGGCAGCCCTGTCAGTTGTTAGCTTTACCCCACAATTCAGCAGAACACAACAAACGCTTTAAATTTGATTCTTTGAGCTCCCCCCTAAAGACTGCTTTACTGGATTTGCCTATGTTTTCATAAACTTGATATGCTTCAAAGGCTTGCTTTGGCCTTACAACTCTTTCTGGCTGACTAGACTGAGTTCTGGGACTCCTGGGAAGCCAGAAATAACGGATTTTTTTTCTTCTTGGAACTTTTGTGGGAATGTCAGAACTGCTGAAGCTCCAGAGCAGGTCTCAGATAATTCTGGCAAATTCTCAATGTGATAACTACAATACAATATTGTACTGGAAAGGAAAACCTGATAAAAAAATAGTAATAACTTTTTTTATCTCATGATGCACACGATTTACCAAGGGACTAAAGTAACATAAAAATATTAATTGGATACATTTATGATCAAAGAATAAAGCAATATGGATAAAGCAAGACAGACATCAGCTGGTTTCACTATAGGCTTAAATCGCTGAAAATTGTTTCCCTATACAGGCAATAAATTTTTGTTTTTCTAACTACCCTGTAAAATGCAAAAATGGGACCTCTTCTTGCAAAAGTTGAAAGGCTATTGCTTTTAATTGTCATTTGCACTAGTTAAAATTAAAAGTGCAAATTTCTATGCACTGAAACATGCATGCACACACTGTGCTCTGTGCATTGTCTATTTTATGTCCAGCCTCTGGATATTGTCAGATAAAAGAAGAACATTTTTATTTTGTGAAGGAAGTGCTCTTAAAAAGCAGCAAAGCACACCAGACAAGGGAAAAATAGTAAGTTAATCTGCCGTAAAGCAGGACATGAAAATGTGTTTCTCCTCATATCTGCAGAAGTTAGTGAAGCAAACCTTTTTGCTTCAAGTAATGAAAATTCAAGAGCCAATCCCCTTGTTCCCCCCATGATGTGACTGGTTTAGGAACAGAAAATTTTCCACAATAACAAGACAGTTCTTTCCAGTAATTTTTAGTTTTTTAGTTATCCTTTTTTTTTTTTTCCTCTGAAAAAGGAAGTCTAAAAATGCACATTTCATAAAATGAAGGCAGTGAGACCTTTGTCATCCCTGGACCCCAGAATATGGGCACTAATAAAATGTTTTGAAAGACTGGTGCTGGATTCATGGTAAAGGCAACATGTGTAGACCTATCCTACACAACAGCACTATCTGGCATCTGTCCCTCCGTAGAAATGGGAAATAATTATCATAGAGAAACAACATTACTTTTGCCTCCAGAAGTGTTTATGTTGTCAAAGGCATCCCGGCTTTAGCAGGCAGTGGTGGAGAGTGGGAGGGTGCTGGAAAGACTGACGGACAGAACGGACAGCAGCAGTGAGGTGCTGTGTGCTTGTAAACTTACAGGCTGGCAACTGAAGTAATGTGGAGCTGCCTTTCAGGGAAGCTCAGAACAGAGTAGGATAGCTGGGAGCTGGAGAGAAATCTGAAGCTGGGTGATAGGGTGCTGCACTAAGCAAAAAAGGTAGCATGGCTGGGGGATAACAGGTATATTCCAGTCAGAGTACAGCAAAGAAATGAGTGATAGCAGCTCCGGCAAGGGTACATGTGTCTCTGGTGTAGGACGTCTCTCTGAATGGTGCAGAGTTCACTGAACTCGAGTCCTTTATGCCTGCTCAGCTTGTTGTTGAGCATACTGTGTCTTTCACCCCATCATGTAAGGCCTTGGTCCTGCTGCTCGCTGAAATGCAGAGTGTTGCTCCCACTGAAGTCAACAGGGTGAATCACAGGAGTGAAGCGATGTAGCTGTGGAAGCCTTTGTGGTGTGGGCAAGGAGCACGCCAGCCCATGGCATACTGGGCAGGCAGCTGCTGAGCAGCATGGTGTGTATGCAAAGCAGCTTCCCCAGGTTTTACTGACAACTGAAGCTGCTGCAAGGCCTCTGGACTGCTGCCAGATGCCTTATGTCCTGGGTCGCATGCTGAAATCTGTGCCATGAAGCGGTCGTGTGTGCGCTTTAGTCTTGCTGATGTCAAAGGGTATTAAACACGTCTTCAAAGTTCAGCATGTGCTCCAGCAGTCCTGTGTGTAGGAGGCACACGGCCATTGTGCTGTCCTGCTGCAGGGAGGTGCGTTTCTAGCTCACAACAGCTTTTGAGACCGTAGCAATCAAGTCAGAGGTTCACAATACTTGCTGCTGCATTTTAGCTGTATTCGGAAGGGAGCACATTCCATCTGAATGTGTGTTCAGTTTTGCACCTCTGAGCAGCAACTGCCCGAAAGCTCCCAAATTTTCAAAGAGTTACATGGGGATTTATCCAGCCAAATCCCATTATAATCAATGGGAGCTGGGTGAATAATTACACTGCAGCTCTTTGTAAATAACAGGGAAGGTTGCCAGTTATTGATGATTATGATGCTGACTTTTTGTAGATATAGGTCCACGTGTCTATTGGGAACTGCACTTAGACCACCACATTATTCCACATATTGGTATAGTTTCCGTGTTTACTGTGCATATCACTTCAAAGAACCGAGGTTGATGACTTCTGGTCCACTGTGTTAGCAGTCCGTCTTCTCTCCATCTCCTGTTGTTTCCTTTCACAATCTGAGTGAAAAAAAATGGTGGTGTAAAGAGAGCTCCAACAAAGAGGTCTGTTGAGCCTGTAATGCTCCTCTGAAAGAAGGCTGTCTCGGGGATGAATGGGGCAGCCTCAGCCTAGCAGTAGCGAGGAAATAGATGACTTGGCATCGGACAGTAGCAGGCAGCAGGGTGCATATGCCGAGTGTAGTGTCAAATAATGGTTAAGCTAGTCAGTTGAAGGGCTAAATGAGAGTACATTGTCTAACCCTGTAACCGTAACTAAATTGTAACCTGAAAAGAGTTTATAAACATCTGGCTGCTAGCCCAACTCTAAAGCTTAATAGCTAAATCTGAGGTGCAGATTTTTTTAAGGCTGCAAATCATTACTTGGAAGTATTACTGTCTTAAGCAGATTAATTGCATTTCAGGATTGTAGAGTGTATTAAAATGTGGTTTGAGCATCTCTGCTCAGTTTTCCCATTAAATTAGTTTTCACAAGATCAACATTTATGACTGACACTATTCCATTTGCAAATCGACACTCATTTGGAAACTCATTTTGGTTTCATGACATCTTGCTGCTGATTTTATAGTTCTGCTCAGTATTTCATAGAGAATTCTAGTCTGGTGGTACACCTTAACTTCACTGATTACTATATTCATGTCTTCACCCAGATGCTCATCTTTTTAAGCTTGAATGGAGTAAATGACACATCTGTGTCTTAATTTCTCACAAATTTAGCAGTGCAGGAGCACATTTCCCTGTATGGTCCTATTTTATTTTAATGTTGCTGTTCGGTGACAATGGAAAGCATATACTGGTTAGACTAATAAGCATGTGACCTCCTCTGCAGACTAGCTTTTCAATCTTTTTATAGCTCCCATTATTAATAGGACACATCTATGTGCTCCACATTTGTGTTGCAAATACTTAAAATAGTTGGAATAATTTTCTAATTACTTAAACAATACACTGTAGCAGCACCAGTTGGAATTCCTGTAGGCTACAAGCTTGCTAATTGTTTCCTTTAGTAAACCTAATTTATAGGGCTGTGCAAAGAGTTGCTGGGTTTAAAGCATTTTGGCAGCTGAACTGAAAAAAATATGTTATGAACTGAATGGAAACTTCATTTCTTTAGAATTGTCAGCACAGCAACAAGGATTGATTTGGGGTTATAGAAACTTTTTTTAACACCTGGAAAACTGTTTCATTTGGTTTTCAGGTATGTTTAATAAAAGCAAAGGATTGGATCATAAACATGAGAGGGAAGTAGTCCCAGCTCTCCTGTTTTATCTACTGGTTGAGTGAGTAGGGCAATTTACCTGGGATGTTAACAACTTAAATTCAAGACTCCCAACTGCTTCAAGCTTTTAGTAAAGGTTCACCTAACACTCAGATGAAAGCCTTAACACTGGAAATGAAGTATTCTGGAATGGAGCTCTGTTTCTTTCCTAGGTTGCCTAGACTAAAACTTAACCCCAACAGATCAAGCAAGCAAAATCAGGACTCGTGGGTCAGGTTTCTTGCATTGAGTCTTCTCTGTTTACAAGTCTGACGTGAGGCCATGACACACATCTACAGGGGCAAGAGAGAGGCTGAGGATCAGAGGTGGGCTCTGACCTCTCTACTTCATGTTCTCCCACTGCTGTGCAAAGTGAGTAACCTAGTCATCAGGCCATAAGCTTATTTTCTCCATCTAATTTATTATATAATTTTATACAATTTGGAAAAGTTCGGTAGCAAAAGTCGAGAGTGAAACACCCAGCATACTCCCCATTCAAATGTGTAGCTACCAAACTCTCTGATTACTGGTTGAGTTCTTGATCCGAACTGGGGCATGGAGCACAGAGGGGATGAAAGGACAGATTTAAAGCTGGCTCTTCCACAGCCTAGACAAGTGTTTACCATCTTATCTCACCTATCTATTTGAGTGTGCATAAGTGAGTACAGATACTGCCAGTGATTGTGCAAGTCTGCTACCCAAAATGGAATATTTAATTTCAGAAATGTCCACTTCCAACCTTGGAAACGAAAAAGAAACAGCACTAGGTGAATTTCCCCAATTTACTTGAGTCATCCAAACCAATAAACCATTTAATGAAAAAAAAGTTCAGCCAGCTGCACTTGGTTAAAGGAACCTCTCATAGTGTGAAAATTGACATAGACCTTGGGTTTTCCAGTTATCTGAAATTGCTATCAATACTGTAACTTTTATAACACTTTTTGGAGAGGCTCTTGCTCTGGAAAAATCTCAGCGCAATATCGTACATTTGGGGAAACGTGTTGAAAAAGAACTTGCAAAAGACTTTCTATTTTTTTGTTGGTTTCTAGTGTTTTTACTGGATCTGGAGTAAAAACAGCCACTAACAAGGTCTTACATTTCAGTCTTTCTGAAGACTGCATTTTTTCATAGTCCTCAGGTTTTTTTCCCGTTCTTTAACATACATATATTTTATTGACTCAATTAAGAACATTTGGGGCTTTTTCTCACCTCTATTTTTTTTAGGACCAAATAAGATTTACTCAAAGACACATCTGCTGTGTCTTTGTTGCTTTACTCTGAATGCCTCCAGAGGAAAGTAAAATACAAAAAGAAGGTGCTTTGTCAGGTGCAGACTTAAGTGTATGCAAACTTTGGTCATTCAGGTTCTCAGGGTTGAGTCTAGCAAATCTAACTCTTCCTAAAGATGAGTATTTTCTTCTCCCCACCCCCTGCTTTCTTTCCCATCTGCAACCTCCCTGCTAGCTGTAGCATTTGTACCATAACACTGAGAATGAGCATGAAATGCCAAACTAACAATTCTCTTCTGGAGTTAAGCAGATGATTTGAGGACTATGCAAGCCCCTGCCCCAAACTGGGGGTTTGCTGTGACCTGTTGTATCCCTGTTTCTAAAGACAAACTTGAAGAACCAGCCCTCCTCTGCCTTCCCAGGGATCTGCACTCTTATCTCTAGTTGTTGTTCACTAACACTTTTACCTGTCAAAACCCTTTCCGCTGCCCTAGCAATAAGCATCCAGGCTCTTTTCCAGCTGACATAAGCTTCCTGCCACCTCCCGATGAGAAGTGCTTCCAACATTTCCAGCTGCCAGACTTTCAGCATCTGCTCTACATGTCACCAGGCTGACTTCGCTGAACCTCAGGCAGCTTTTCACTCAGCCGGTTGCCTGATGCTATACAGTGAGAATGACTTCATCCCGACCACAGTCATTTGTCCACCTCTTTATGTGCTGAAACACTAGACAATCAAGGTTGTTGTTTTTCCTTCCAGATAGCTTCTGCTATTGCATTTATATACAAGTACATGTATTATGCAGACGTAGTCAGATGTTGTATTAATAATATTTTAGAGCAGTAGCTTCAACAGGGCTCCATTAAAATAAATCAAAATGCTTCTCTTCTAATTGGAGTTTGAGCAGGAGTTGTTGGTGTCCTTATTTATACATAGCATGACATTTAGAAAATAAATACTCTTACTGTTAAGAGTCAGGCTCTTCAAAAGTAGTCAATACTGGGTTTACTCTGCTTCTTCTATTAATGTATATGGAATTTTACAGCTGATTTTCCTAGGACCAGCTCTAGGCCATCATTTCACACTTCATAAAGTCTACCTAGAATGTGTGTTGGTACCAAATTCCCTGGCAAATCTTGTCCCTCCTTTTTTTTTTTTTTTTTAAAGCTCTGTTTCTGCACTGTCCTTTCAGTAATGTGTCAGAAATGAAATACATCAGCCAGATGAGAATCTCCCACTGAAGCAGATTATGCCATTACAGTATTCACCAGCACCTTCTTCTTATCTCTTTTTCGAGTGCTGCTGTGTGTAAAGTTTTCCACAAGCTCTTCTAGATCCTTTTTCTGCTTCAGAGGATCAAGATAGAATGAGTGTGGGAGACAGGCAAGCAGGAGGAGACCCCAGCTGGCACATACAGCAAGCCTGGGTCTCGGGTGCTCAGCCTTACCAAGATTACCATAAAGCTGCAAAGGTGTATTTTTCATCTCCAAGATAGAAGTGTGCTGAGCCCTGCCCTGCAGATGGTCATTAGCTGCCATCTGAAGGGATCCAGCCTGCTGCTCTCCTGCCCTGTGGGGGCTCAAAGGGCTGGAGCAGCACCCCAGCCCTTGCTCCGCTCCTAGCCTGCTGTGATGGGTAGGTCCCTGGGGAATCCTTCCATGTGCTGCAGGTACAGACTATAGCAAGACAAAGTCGATACTGCAAGTTCACCAACTGCCCTTGGTGCTGGGTAAGCCACAGCAGCAAATTGAGACACAGCCTGCTGTAACATATTGGGTTTTTTGCAAATATCTTGGCTGAGGGCTTATTTTTAGGATGCTTTTTGTGTGACCTACCAGCCACCAGCGTCACCCTTGCATCAGATTGTGCAGCCATAGGACTAGGTGGATCTTCTGCTCAGCTGCTGAACTCATCACATACCACTCATCATATTTAGTTATTTTCATTCAGTGCTCATTTGGGGTTGAATAAAAGCTGAACAGACGTACTGCCTGCCTTGTGTGACTGAGGGATGTGGTGGGAGCACACAATTGATGGGGGTGCAGAAAATGGAGCAACTCACATTTAGATACAATATGTTACATACAATACAATATGCCCACATTAAATGTGGTTATTGCTAGGTGAACGTCACCCTAAGCTAGGTTGTGGGACTCTACTGGCATAGGAGATGTGCTATATTGTAATCCATGTTCTAGATGTCTCCAAGTGATCCTTTAGAGTTTCATATGGGAGAAAATGCAGTGTCTCTTCCATTTTGGGATATCATTAAATAAGAGACCTTTTATGAATTAATTATGAACTATATTGCTGACATTTATATTACTCCTTGCTATGGGCTAGCTATTTGCAGCAGCTGCAAGGCAAGTCTTAACAGTTAATGCAGTTTCCTGCTTTAGTGTGCTCTAGAAAGCAGTATTTCATACAAATCTTTTCTTGTTCATCTGCTTAATATAGCAGTACAAATTTGAGAAGGATGCTAACCTTTCTAGCAAGATTTCTAAAATTTAGTTCTGGATGGAGGGATGGATTTCCATGCAGTGTTTTCTTATGAAGGCAGAGCCAGCTTTAGAATTCCAGAAGTATCTTATAAATGTATAAAGTCCGTTTCTGTGGGGAAGCACTTTGGTTCTCCCAGTAAGTCTCATATTCTGTCCGATGATGAACCGAAAGGGTTGAGGCAATTTTAACATTTCACGTGTGAGACAAATTATGATACTACTACTTGCTAATGTTTTCAAAAGTCTAGATCCCATTTCCAAAATCCCTGGGTGCCAAATACATTAAATTCTCTAAGGATATATGTGTTGCAGCCAAATTTTTAAGTGTATGTGGGTACCTTGAGCAACAGATAAGCATCTGTAAGCATCTAACAGGATTTTAAACATGCCTTCTTATATTGTTTCTGACAAAATTATTTTTTTCCCTTTTGTTGTATGTTACTTAAAAATCAACACCTAAAAATATTTTGGAAATTGAGCTTATACTTAGTTTCATAGACTCTTTTGAAAATACACGCTCTGTTTAAATATCCACATTGTGTGAAAAAACCCCACCATTCATATCATGGGATGATTGCAGTGCTACAGATCACAGAATGTGAGAGTACTGAAAATTTTTCCCATATTGAAGGATCCAGCATCTGAAGGAAATAGGCTGTGTGAGGCGATAAGATTAGCTTAAAAATAATTTTCTTTCCTTGTTGAAAACAAACTATTAAACCTCCTAAATCTTAAATTACAGTGTATTTTCTTGTCTTGCCTAATTATTTGGGGGTGGGGTGGGGGGAGTTGCTCTGGTTTCTGAAACTCTACCTCTCAAAATTCTTTTGCTTTACCTATTACAATTAAGCTATTGTTTTGCTTAGGAAAGTGGCCTGACTTAATTCAGGTTTGTGCCTCAGAGTAAACTGAAATGATTAATAGCTCTGTGTGTGCCTAATAACGTGAGCCCTGCAGCCACTAAAGCACCTGCCTCAGTGTGTAACCAGCCAGGGTTCACTATTGTGCATGGCTGGAGATTCACATAACAAAAGAGGCAATTAGACAACGTAAGGGATTCGAAGCAAGCTAACAATGCAGGGAAATTGCCAGGGAAAGATTAGTTATCTCTTGCCTGATAAAAGCAGGTATCAATGGAAAACTCTTCAATTGTCTTTCCACAGTGGTTCCATATGGAAAGTTTCATGTCTAATGAAGACTTCCAGGGTTAAGCTCTGAAAGCAAAGATCTGGAAAGTTGAAAGTGTGCTTAATTTAGCATTTCTGCTACCCTTTCAGATCACTCCTAAATTTATGAGTTGATGCTAGTTCTGGCTGTGCCTCTAAAGGCAACCTGTTGTGTCCAAACAGAAAATTCTCTGTGATTTTAGCATCACCTTTGTGGACTGAAAATTACTCCAAAAGGATGACCTGCAGCATCTGGGTTTTGAAAGGGCTGATTTAATAACATTGCCTTATCATGGGTCTTAGAAGGTATGTATGCTTTTGCTTGGGTCTGTTCTGTAAGATACTGAGCATACCTCCTAACTTGTGTTGCTTTTTCTGGCCAGCCAGCTTCTCCGTGTGTGCCGTAATTGGTTTTGAAGTTTGCTCTATCAGCTGCTTCGCGGTGTGACTGTCTGCATTGGTTGGTGATTTTGATCAGTCGTGAGAGCGATGGGCTGGCTGGCTGATTGCTGAGGTGTTCCTCCTGGCTGGGTGACAGGCTTGCTGGCTGACCTCGGCCAACTGGCTTTAACTCCAGCGGGGGATAGCGGCTAATATTTTCCAAGGCATCTAGGTGATTTAGGAGTCCACGGCTCACCCTGAAGAGGGTTGATGCATTTGGAAAATGTTACCCTATTTAACTTACCCTAAAGGGGTATAGCATGGGCTAATTTATGTTTGTAAGACAGTCTGGGGTCTCGGATCCCTGTGATGTGAATATCTTGCACTCTCCTCTTTGTACAGAGGCAAACAAGATCCATTCCTGTGGTTGTTTCATCAGACAGCTGGACTGTACTGAATCTACATCTGCTGATAAGAAAGCAACTTCTGGATAAATCATACAGACATTTCTCTGAAGCCTAGAAATAAGAACTTCTGGCTCCAATAACAAAAGCCTGGGCTGCCCAACCTAAGGAAGGCTACCTACTGCTGTGGTAGCAATCAATCCATCACCCTTGCTCTGGCATTGCCAGCTGTGGGCACATCACTAGGGCTCACAGGGCTGGCAGGTTTGGCAAGGATGGCAGCAGGCTGCAGAAGCAGCAAAAAAAGGAGCTGCCCTGCCAGCTGCACGGGGGTCACTTGTGCCCCAGCAGGCACCTAGGAGATGATGAGGCAGTCCATTCTTGAGCCATGGTGCTTGAGATCTTGGCTGACGCCCTCGATGGCTGAAGAGAGGTAGTGAGACATCTGGGAGGAGGTTGAGAGAGGCGCACCGTGGCCCCAGTGGGGAACACAGGGTTATAACAATGGGGCTGAGATGGGTGGGAGATGTAGCCATGCAAGGGAAGATGTGCTTTATCTGTGTGTTCTTCATGCTTGCTATGTTCTTTAAAATCTTTATGCTCTCCTGCTGCAGAATAGGAATAGTGGCCATGCCCGAGGCGACCAGCATGGGTCTGCGGTGCTCCTTGTGGCATCTAACAACCCTCCTGTCCTCATAGAAAATCATTAATTAAATTTAAATGCCTCTTGCTGAATTTCCCGCATGGGTCCTTTTTATGTCTTAAGCTGGTCATTAGGATTTTTGTGGCTTGTGTGTAGTTATACTGCATGAGTCCTTTAATAAACCATACTGAGGGAGAAAGTGTCTGTATGAGAGGGGCAAGAGAGAGGCTGAGTGGCTTCTCTGCGGGTGTCTGAAGTGAATGAGAAGTGAGGGAGAAAAGAAAGGATTAAGAAGTAATTAAAGAATGATAAATAAGGAAGAAAGGAAAAGACTGTGAGGAATATTGTTGACGGGTTTTAAATTTGAATTTGGGCAGTCATTTTTTTTACACACTCTGGGGGAAGAAGAAGCTGGAGGGAGCCTTGGTTGCTGTTATGCTTTCAAATTATAATCTAAGTGCTGCCTTGATTGCACACCGTTCTGATTGCTGTGGCCTAGTGATTAGAGCATAAAACTTGGAGACAAAAAATATGCTGCTTTTCATGACTGTAAAGGACTTGCTGGGTGGTTTTGAATGAGTTATTTCACTTCACTGTGCCTCATTTTCCTGATCTGCAAAATAGGGATATTAATGCCTATTTTTGTGAAGGCAGTCTGAGAAGCTTAAATGGAAACTTCTGTATAAATGTCAAGTATCATTATTATTGTTCTTAAACTAATCCATTGTAGTCAACTGCTTTTATAGCTTTTATGAAAGCAAATACAATGGGAGCTACATAATTGGCTGCCTAACAATGTTGTTTTAATTAGAAGAAGACAAAAAGTGTCTGAAAAATGCAACAGTGGGTTGCTTTTTTTCATCAATTGCAAAAAAAATAAATAATCTACTAGAACTGAACCATACCATACCAGGTAATAAAGTTACTCTGAAGTATATGTGACACAATGATCAGAAGTAACAGGCTCTGGTAATTTTTTGTTACATGTTTTGTTCACTGTTTGCCTGGCACAGTGGAAGATTTTCAGGGGTAAAAATGTGAAAAATTTTTGCATTGACTCCTTTGCCAGCATCTGAGAGATGAAGCTTCTTCAGGCTGTGACCTTAAAATCCTAATTTGCAGTTGAATAGTTTGTAATATCTGGTTTATACACCTTTGGAAACAGATAGTATAAAAAAGAGTAACACTCCCTCTCCTTGGTGAGGTGAATATGACCCATCTTTTGGTATGATACTGTTAGAACAAGGTAATGGAACTAAATGGGGAAAATGTGAGTCCCATTACACTTCACATTTGCCTAAATCCTGCTTATCTGAAAGGTAATTCTGCCTGTGCCAATTCACCCTGAGGGTGGGAGTCCCAGGGATTCAGCCCAGGGCCACATGCAGAAGGCTTTATCAGTAGGGGTATGCTGTATGGCAGGATGCTCTTAATCCAGGATGCTGATTATACTAGTAAAATTGAATGTTTGCCAGTCTAGTTTATTCTTCTTCTCCTGAATTTGTCCTGACAGGAACAGGATTTTACTGGTGTAATGTGTTTATTTTGTGATGGAGGAAGGGGAATGTTCTGGGGGTTTTTTAAGACAGAGCAATGTTGGTCATAGGTAATATGTCTTCATACATTTAAGTAATTTAGCAAAAATCTGTTATTTAGTCTTGGCCTTAACATGACCCCAGAGTGAGTAACTTGTGACCTGTCTGTCCTCATCAACATCAGTACTGCTGCCTTCTAGGACAGCCCAATTAAGATAATTTTATGGTTGCTGTAGGAGGACTTTGTATCTGTGAGGCGGGCCAAGTAGAGCAGCCCTGGCTGTTCATATTCAGTCCCAAGAGACCGCACTGCAATGACTGCCTCTTCAAAGGGCTTTCCTCTGCCCGGCAGCACAAGCCCATTTTCCGCAGGCTCATCTTCAGCCTGCTCCTCTTGATCCGTGAACTTGTTCCCTCTAAACCCAAGGCTGTTCAGCAACAAGTATTACATTATATGCTGAGCCAGATGGGTAGAGCAATGAGACATCTGAATGCTGATAGCTCTGTAAGGTGATGGACAGAGAGTGCTGGTATTAAAATAATTACACCGTGGAATGGAAAGACTCAAATCTGTTTCCTGGTAAGCCAGGTCCATTTAGAAGAAAAGTTTTAATTACATTTCAGTAATGTATTTGCCTTTAAATAAAGACACTGATTTAAAAACTGTTAAGAGCCATTTTGGAATAGGGCTTTTTGTTTGGTGGTTTGTTGCTTTTAAAAAAAAATGTTATGCTTTTGAGGACATTTGTGAGGACTGCTCTTGTCTTGCTTGGTCAGAGTCCTACTGTTGGTTGTGCCAGGTGTAGTGAGAGCATTAAGACTGTGGGAGAGGGCAAACGATTCATTTTTCTAAAACAAATGTAACATGTTGGATCTTAAAATTTTCTTTTTTCATCCTGATGGTGAAAAAAAATACACTAAATATATGAAAATAGTATGGTTTTTTACTTCAAAGAAAAGTTTAGTGTTGGATTTGTATTCTGTCTGTGAATGGTTAACATAAAGCATTGTCCCTGGGAATACTGGACATAGCTCATCCTCTCGGTGAAGCTAAGAGGATTGTTTTATGTGTGACAACACTGGGAAGCAAGACTATTTTTCAGGGTAAGCACAGTAAAATTCTAGCAGGTAATGCTCTTAATCAGAAAAGATTTCTAAGAAAAGTGTTAAAAAACATTCCTCTACTTACACTATTAGGTAGATTTTATTTTCTTCCTCAGAATAGTTGAGTGTACATACACACAAAACATGCGTGCCTCTATTATTCTGAACTGCTAGTTGCAAATGAGATTGTTCTGCCTACTCTTGCACTCCTTGATATGCCTTTTTCAAGTGTAAGAAATAGATAGATTTGATTTTTAAGCAGGTGGTCTCACTGCAATTGCACATCAGCAAAGAGCAGACTCTTCTGAGATGAGATGAAAATGCAGGTGGCTGAACAAAGGAGCCACAGAAAACTCTTCACCCCGAAGAGCTCAACTGACACATTAAAGTGAGTTGACTGAACCTCAGTCCCATGTCTTGTCGGTTCTCATTGGGGAAATGAGGTCCACTATGTTTTTTCTGATTGCAGCACTAGGTGCTTCCTTCTGCTTCTCTATGGGCCACTTAGGGTGGAAGGCCAAATTCTGCTTTGCTGTGACAAAGCCCAGTTGGACAATTTTCTCCCAGTTCTCCCAAAACAGATTAAAAGTGAACACAGACCAAGACAATGGGTAAACTATGATGTAAAGTTTATATACAAGAATATAACATTTATCTGGAGTATTTACAAGGTTAATTAAAGCAATATTTTACAACTCTTTCAGGTTAACCACTAGGTATATTACAGTTAGGCTACAGATGGTTTAATTTGCAAAAGAGTTAAAAAAAAAAAAAAAAAGTTGCATCCAGGCCAACCAGCTCCAAAACTTGTTAATTTTTTCTGAGAGAGAAGGGCTCAGACTTGTGGAAAATAAAATGTGAGAATGGTTAATATACTCATACTGGTGCCTATGTATCACATGCAAGAGTCATAACATGACCTTTATAGCGTTAATATAAATGGCAAGCCATTTCACCTCAGTGAAAGAGTCGTACCCACTGTGACAGGCCAGTTGCACACATGGCTGTCTTCCTCTGCATCTCCTACTTTTGCACAACAAACATGCACGTATACAGAGAAGCAGCAATATAAATGAACCAGCATTACCAAAATGAAGAGGGGAAAAACCTCAGACCAAAGTCACATTTGCAACCATTAAAAAAAACCCAAGCTTTAAGCGAGATACTTTAATACTTCCCAAAAATAGTCATGATTTTTTTTTTTATTACATTTTAACCTATGTACAAAAATGGAGAGGTCCTTCCCCTCTCAGACAGCAGTCACCATGTCTGATGACCGTGGCATCTCGAGGCTCAGAGGGGCCAAAGCAAGAAGGTGTGGGAGGCCCAGAGAGCTCAGCACAGAGGCAGCTGCTGGAGGCAGCCAGAGCCAAAGCCACTAACACTGCAGTTTGCGGATGCTGCGGGAGAACCGCTTGAAAGCCCTCTGCCCTTTCTGCCACCGCTTCAGCGAGGTGATCACCAGTTCCCCAGCTTGCTTCTGCCCCATCACCAAGTAGGGGACGTTGATGTCGTTCATCTCATCGCAGGTACACTGGAGGCCACCTTTGAGCCAGAGCACGATCTTCCTCAGATCTCTTTCTGTCAGCCCATTCAGCTTGTAGATGGTTTTGCTCTTTGTTTCAGGGGTGATCTTGGTATCTCCATTGATATAGGCAATCTCCTTCACTTTTATCTTCAAGGCTAATAGAGCAAGGGGAGGGGGAAGTGGGGAGAGGGAGAGAGATTGAGAGGTTTTTTCCCATTAGTGCACATAAAGAGGACCTGGGGAGGGAGGTGCTCTATTGCTAATTAAACTGTCAGGGCTGACAGAAGAGGCAGCAGGTGGCTCCATTTCTAAAGCCACAAAGGGCACGCAAGTCATTTCAGTTTGAATCAACCTTAGGGCTGAGGGGTTTTTGGGCTTCTTTTCTCCTCTCCCCCCCCCCCCCCCCCCCCGCCTTCTCTTTTTCCTTTCTTTCTAAATTAATATTTTCTCTAGCTTTTGTCCTGTTTGCAAACAGAGAGAGGGCAGGTTTGCTATGTTAAGCAGAGCTCCGTTTTTTGCTGGGAGAGGACAGTCTTCCTGAAACTAGAGTTTGAAGGGGAGTGGGGAGGCGAGTACCTAGACCTAATCTGAAACCTGATCTCTGCTGCGGCTGAAAACTTCTAAACTTAATTTATTAGGCTGGAGAGGATTTTAGGCAAACCTGTAAGGAAATGATGTTTCACATGCATTGTTTTTTTGAAAGAATAGATCCCATGGAGGGCAAATTGGTCCAACAGCTGCATTCGATTTGGTAAAAATAACCAGAAGGGGGATACAGGGCTCTGTAAGATCTGTGGGGCATGTTTAGCTTTAGGAGGATTTATCTGAGTGCAATTTGCCAGGCCAAAGCTATTGCTTGTTTTAGCAATTATGTCCCACAGTCATGGTTTCAGGTTTTGGATGGTTTGTTGGTTTTTGGTTTGGTTTCTTTTTTTAAGAAAGACTTTTGAATTGTTGTAGATATTTATACCACAAATCTGTTTCCAGGTATAAACACTGACCTATTATAAAAGGATTCCCCTCCTTATTCCCTTTTCCTCTTGAAATGCTAATGAGTGGATAATGTGCCGTTCAGTTGCCTGTGTCGAAGGGGCTTTCTTGTCCTCTTCTAACCCCAGATCTTCCCATTAAGTTTATATCCCCAATTGTCTGTGCATTACCTTCTCTGTCAAATGATATATAGAGCTTCATTCTTAATCTGCAGAGAGAGTCTTTCTTACGATACGTGAGATTGGTCATGCAGCTCTTTCTCATACGTCTAAATGAAGCTTTGCTCTACTTCTCCCCAGGCAATAGTCTGGATGAGATTACCCCCTCCCACCCCCCCATTTTACTTTCTATTCGGCTCGCCAGCAACATCCACATAAAAGAACACTACTTCAAAACACCAAACAGAAAAGGACTATAAAAATGGCTACTTTTTATTCCGAGATGAAATTTTGTGTTTCATGACCCAACGGTCAGATGGGTCCATCTGCAGATAAGACAAAGCCCTGCCTTTATTCAGGCACATCTCTCACTGACTCCGCTGGGGGTTATACCTGATCCTCAACTCTCAAGTTTCAGCCGAGGGCAGCTCTGCTTCCACTTACCAAAGTCATTTTTGCAGAGGTTTTCCACGATGTCATTATCGTCTTCATTCTTGTTTTTGCAGGCATCGCAGACCTTGGGTGCTGGAAATGCAAGGGACAGTCCCCGTCAGGCTCGGGGAGAAAGGAACAGCAGGTGGCGTCGGGAACCCTTCGGGAAACGATCCCTCGATCCCTCCATCCCAGACCCTGCGCCTCCCCGTCCCCCCTCCCCCCGGCCGGGCGCTGCCCCGTCCCTCTGACGCGCCTTACCTTGCTGCAGAGGGGCACGGTGTGCTTTGATCCTACGGTCACACCTCAACCAAACGGGTTTGTGGTTGTTGGTTGGTTTGTTGTTGTTGTTGTGTTTTTTTTTTTTACGAGGGAAAGAGTAAAAAAGGGAGGACGCACGGCACAGCCCGCCCCAGCTCCGCGCTTCAGCGGTGATCCCTGCCGAGGAGGTGGTCCCGCTGGGAGCCGAGCGACTCGAGTCCGGGGGCCCGGCCCTTTTCCTCGGGGACGGAGGCGGGCAAAGGCTGCGGGGTGCGGGCCGGTGCCTCTTCCCCGACGGTGCCTGCGGTTTCCCCGGTCCCCTCGGGAAAGCTTCCCTGAGCCTGACCTGCGTCCCCCTCCCCGGTCCGTCTCCCCCCAGTCCCGGAGCGGCGGGGCGTGCTGCAGCGGGAGGGGGGCGCCTGGGCTCCCCCCGCGGAATGCCGGGGAGGAACCCTGCCTGTCGGGGCGGCTCATGGCGGGGCGATGCTGCCGGCCCGGGGCGGCCCCCTCTTACCTTCTCTGGTGACGGGGAGGATGTGGTCGCTGCTGGCCAGAGGGATGCAGAGGTCGTTGTCCTTGGGGAAGCGGCTGCAGTCCAGCATGTCAGGCCAGGGGAAGCCGAAGGCTGACATCACCGGGGCGCAGCTCTCCTTCACCTCCTCGCAGAGTGAGTGGCAGGGCTGGATGATCTCGTCCAGGTCGTCGATGCAGACGGGGGCGAAGAGGGAGCAGAGGAACTTCCTGGTGTCGGGGTGGCACTGCTTCTGCACCAGCGGGATCCAGGTGGAGGCCTGCTCCAGCACCTCCTGCACCGTCTCATGCCCCAGCAGGTTGGGCAGCCGCATGCTCTGGTACTCGATGCCTCGGCACAGCAGCATCGGGGCGGGGATGGGCTTGCAGTTGGAGCGCTTGTAGGAGAAGTCGGGCTCCCCGAAGGGGAAGAGCCCGGCGGCCGAGCCCATGCACTGGGACGCCAGCAGGAGCAGGGCGCAGAGTCGGCGCTGCATTTTGGGGAGGGGGGGCTGCCGAAAGACTTGGGGGGCCGGGGTGGCGGGGCGGGCGGCGCGCCGCTGCCCTCAGCCGCAGGCAGCGTCCCCCAGCCCGGGCTTCTGCCTGCCAGACGGGGATGGAGGGTCTGAGCGAGATGCGGGGGCAAACGGGAGTTTTCTGGATTTTTTTGTATGCAAATGGCAGGGGGAGCGGGGGCTGGGAGGAGCCTGGTGACAGCCATCCAGAAAGGATTGGTCACTACTTTCTCGGTCTGCTTTTGCTCAGGGGGATTGTCTTTTGGCAGGAAATCCTTGCAAGAAACGTTACCGTGCGAGCACGGGGAAGGGGGGAACGATCCCCGCGAACAAAGAGCCACGGAAGCCCGAGGAGCCCCCGGGCCGGGGGTGGCGGGGGGTGGCCTTTGCCGCTGGCACGGCCGCTGGCGGCGGGACCCCCGGCTCCCCACGTGCGGTGCTTTCGCTGCCAGCGGGTCCTGATGTGGCCGAGCCGGTTCCCCAAGCCGGGAGCGAGGCTGCCCGCTCCCGCAGCCCCCGGGGGGTGTCTGGCACCTCCGCCCTCTCCCCGCGGTGCCGGCAGGGCTCGGCCCGGCGCTGGAGCGGCAGGCAGCGGCGGGGGGCTGCCGGCTCTCCCGGCCCCGCTCCGGCTCGGCAGCGCCCAGCCACCGGGGGCTGCGCTGGGGGCCCTGCTCCTCCCCTGGCTCTGCCCTGCCCGGAGCTGGGGGCTGCGGTGGACCCCGGCCCTACAGCCCCTCGATGGCCCGCGGCCGCCAAACGGGTTTTTCGCCGGGTGGGAGCATCCAAGGGCTTTTGAAATCCCATCACCCGGCACGTTCTTCTGAGGCTAAAAGTGTGGGCCTGGCTCTGCGCAGCGCAGGCACGTCCCTTCCCCTTCGCTCCTGTCTTCACCGAGAAACTCCCTTAAAGAATTATGTTGGTGTTGATTTACCACAAAGGGGAAGACAACAGGCAAGGCACTGGGATCACAACACAGCTTCAGTGCAGTTTGGGTATCTCTTGGATTTTTAGTAATATTATTTATGGGATTATTATTGAAAAGAGTAGGCCTGTGTAGTATCATTATGTGGTAAACCACATTAATTAATCAGCTACTGAATATATCTCCTTATAGAGATGTTTTATGGGAAGCCAGCCTTAGCCATGATGACTTCTAAACCGCAGGATCCCTGTATGTCCATTTTCCAGACTGGGCTTCCCAGAGGCCTGAGTCGCTGCTTGTGGCACAGGAAAGAGATGGGGACCTGCAGCATTCCCACTGGGAAGGTGGGTGGCTGCAGTGCTGCCCCAGGCCAGCTGTTGTGACGCACTGAAGCCAGTGCCAGCTTGTTGAAGGTTTCAAGGCAGAGGGCATGCTGATGGATGAAATCTCCCTATGGACCAGCTTCTCTCTTAAAGTTGTTTCATACCTGGAAAAGAAATGTCCTGAATGTCAAGTATCACTTGTGGAAGGGCTTAAAAGTAGTTTGTTTCTTACAGCTCCACATATTCTTGCCATTTATTACCTGTGTTCAACTCATCCCTTTAAACAATAAATCTGTCAGCTCTTCGCCTCAGTCAGCTTCCATGGCACCGAGCCCCACTGATGACTTCTGGTGCCCATTTCAAGCCTGTTTTGCCAAGTCCTGAGGATTGCCAGAGGCTGTAGCTGTTTGCCACTTGCAGGAGATGTCCCTTCCAGCTCCTGGTGCTGGTCCCACCAGCCTTTGTCCCCAAACTCCTCTTCAGTGGAAGGAGAGCTGCCAGCACCTTTGCTCTTAGCCTGAACGGCCAGGCTATTCACCAGGTCTTTGTAAAATGGGCAAGTTTGTGGTTTGTTTTTCCTCTCTCTTTTTTTTTTTTTTCACGGCTACTCAGTTTTTGGAGTCATTGACATCCCTTCAGGTTGATCTCAGCATGATGAGAAGACAACTTGACTACTCCACAAATTCCTGGTAGCCCCATACACTGCTTTCCACAGATCCAGCCAGCTGGGCTGTGTGGAAGCGAGAACCCAAATCTGAACAGACTCTGTTTAGACTAGAAATCATAACAATTTTCTGTGGTGGAGGATGAGACATTTCTGACAGAAATCTGCTCTTTTCTTTTTCACCAGAACTGTTTGCTTGTTTGTTTCCATCCCACAGGAAGCAAGGAGGAAAAACACATTGTTTTTCCTAGACTAAGCTTTGATTTGCAACGAGGCTTTATGAGACCTAACTATTTCCATTTTTAATCACCCTTGGCGAACTCATTCACTGTAAATTTGAAACGGTCTGAGATCATGTAAACAAAACCAGCCCAAGCCTGCAGACCTGAGCGATCATGACTGCCCTCGCTCGGGTCCCTCGCAGGGGAAGGCGCTGGAGCACGAGGCTCCCATGGGAGCTCCTTGCTGGTGTGTGGCGTTCCCGGCCCAGGGACCCCAGCGCTCTCCGCAGCCGCTGTGGGAACCCCAGTGCTCTCCAAAGTCGCTGTGGGAACCCCAGTGCTCTCCAGAGTCGCTGTGGGAACCCCAGTGCTCTCCGCAGGGCCCGTGGGCCATCGCAAGCTGGCTGCAAGCTGCAGGGACCAGCCATAGCAGCCAGAAAACCTGTGGCGTTCCCAGGGCCCAGATAATTTTCATGCTAAACACTCAAAGCCTAGCAAAGCCCAACCGTGAAGAGAAGCTTTGGGTGTCCGTGCGGTCCTGTTCGAGGGGTGGTGGTGGGGGAGGAGGAGACACCCGTGCGGGCCGCCGCGGTGCGGGGTGGCTGCTGAGGGCAGGGAGGCCTGGTCTGACCCGGCCCTCCCGGGCAGGCCCGCTCGCCGCCACGGCCTGTTGGGGGGGTCGGGGCTGGCGCTGCCGGGCGGGTCTGGACAGCCCCTGGGGAGCGGGGCTGCGCGGGGCCGGGGGGGCACCGCACGGCCGGGGAGCGATCCCGGGGGGGGTAAGGAGGGGGGGGGGTGGGTAGGTCCGTGGGTGTGGGTGTGCCCCGCTCCACGGGCTCAGGCCAATAAACGGCCCCTGTTTCACGCTTAATTGGGAATGAAACTAATGAGCTCTTTGCGGCCGCTGCCTGGTGCCGCCCCTCCGCACCCCGGAGCGGGTGACCCCCCCCGCCCCCTCAGGCGTGGGCGCGGCTGCCCGCCGGGGGCCCACAGCCGCCGGGCCGGGCCGGGCCGGGCCGGGCCGCAGCCAGGTAAGGGCGCTGGGAGCCCCGGGCAGGGGGGCCGGGGGTGGCGCACCCTCCCGGGTAGCGCCCTGGGGGCCAAGCAGGACGGCACTCTCGGAATACAGTGCTGCTGTGAGGTTTGTCTGGTTTGAAAGAGAGGGTAGGCTTCTGAGCGCCTGTAAATTCATCAAGTGGCACGGACAGTTAAGCTGCTTTAAACCGCTGGAAGCAGCATAAGCGTTTAAGCCACCTTAGATGCTTAAAGCAATATAAGCTGTTAAAACACCTTTAATCCTTCAGTGCTTCAATCACTTTAGCACTTGGGAGTTAAGTGGGAGAGTGAGCTGCCTGGAAAAAAAGACCCAACCCCAAGTCGTGTCGTCCCCCCCCCCCAAAAAAAAAAACCCAAACCAAAAAACCAACAACCACCAAAAAAACTCCCCAAAAAAACAACCACCAAAAAAAACCCCCAACAAAAAACCCACAACAAAAATCAAACCCCAAACCCACAACAAAATAAAAAAACCCAACACCTCCCCCAAATGTTTCCAGGTGGGTGATGGTGGTAATGAATGAACTGTGGGGAGAATGACTCAAGCCCTTGGTGCTTGCAGGGAGTGAAGAGTAGCACTGGGTTCTAAAGCATGTGCCTGGCCAGTGCCATTGCATTTAAACTGTGGTGCTCCTTCCTCTTGCTCTCAACCCTTGGCGTGAACTCAGATCTTCTCTATGCCAGCCCTGGCCAGCCCTGGAAGCTGAGAAGTGGGGAAGGGAAAATATATTGACACTTGCCTGTCTGCTGAAGAGCGGCCAAGATTTGCTTCAACACAGGTAATTATAAATACTATCATTTTGTTCATCTGCCTGTTGCTTATTTTTCCAAATCCACTACCTTGTGATCCCTTAGTCCTTTACCTGGCTATGTACTGTATATGGGGGCCTCTGTGCGCTACCCCCTCCCCGACCCTGCTTTGCTGACGTGGTGCGTTTGAGGTGAAAGCTGCCATCACGGATGGCTCCCGCAGCCTCAGCCCCGTATTCCTTGCTCACTGACCTGCAGGCAGCATTGCCCTTTTCGGTTGCAGAGTCAACTGTGGCTGGAGGGGACCTCAGGAGACCATCTAGTCCAACCCACGCCCCGAGTTCAGAGATTAGCTAGGTGGCTGGCAGCCTTACCCAGCTGAGCCCTCACTGGGGTTCCTTGGGGCCTGGGTCTCTTGATTCAAGGCTGTGTTGCAGCCTTGCTTCCCTTCCTCAAGGAAACTGTGAGCTGGCAGCCCCCAGGTTGGTTTGCCACCGTGGGTTATTAGCCCCGCTGAGAGCAGTGATGTGCAGAAGAAGGCACACGCCTGTGATGGGCAGCCAAGCCTTACGTGGTGCAAAGCACCTACCCACCCTTCCCCAGCAGCTGGGTGCTGCTTTCACCCCTGAATGGTGCCCAGCCTCACTGGCCACTCGCTTGTGGGAGTAGCCAGGCCAAGCAGGTCAGGGAGGTACTCACCTCAGGGGCTAAGTATAAACTTGGGGCTTGAGGAATGAAAAGGCTGCGGCTTTTTAGGTCATTCTCTTCAGCCCATAAAATGACAGTGGAAAGGACAAAACTGGCTTTTTCCCCATGGTGAAAAAATCTGATGAAAATGTCTGCTTACCTTTGAAAAGGGGCTCTGGCATCACGCTACCAAAATATTACTGCTATTTGAATCTTGCAATTGCATTTGATAGGAAAAAATCAGGATTGCACAGGTCTTGGTGGGGGGCAGCTCAGCAACAGATCCCTCTTGACGCTGTTCTGGTGGCTGAGAAGGTGGAATTTAATATTTTCCAGATCTGGGACTGGGCAAAGATCTTGTTTTCTGTTACCACAACATTTCAAAGCTCCATTGTCAAAAACTGCATGCTGTAGATACATCTTTTTCACCACTCCCTGTTCTGAAAGGAACCCTGAAAATAATTTTTTTTCTTTTTTTTTTTTCTTTCCATTTGCAACACTCACTGAAAATACAGCAGCAAACACCTGGTGCGAGTGAGTGGCTCATGCCGGGAGGGTGCTGAGTGTGTGTGCTCGAGCGGCACAGGGTGCTGCTTGGAGAAAAAATCGTCTTTGGGCGATGGAAGAGGAACCTCTTGGTGGCGCTTGTGCACATCGTGTCGGTTTTTTCTTTGCCCAGTGACACCCGGTATCGATCTTCCAGCGCTCCGTGTTTTTGCTCACTGCAGTTCTTCTCCAGAAACTCAGTGTTCGGGGCCTGAAACTCTAGGCCATCTTTAATCAGGGTTTGATGTCATGAAGGGGAAAGATCAAACTGGGGCTGATTACTTTCAAATGGAAACAAAACCAAGTCACAAGGAGTTTTCTAGTTTCTTGGGGGTTTTTTTGTTTGTTTGGGTTTTTTTTGGTTTTTTTTTTTTTTAGTTGTCATTCCCTCAATAGTTTCCCTGCATTTAGTATCTTAAAATTTTCAGCCAAGTTTTGCCAATTCAGAATGTTTTGCATAGGAACATTACTAAATATTGTTCTAAGTTTCTGTTTTTTAATGTTGAATTGTACTTCCCACAGTTTATATTAAATGGTAAATATAGGTGCTTGGTAAATGGTAAATACAGGTGCTTGGATGCTGTATTGTACACACACACACATGCATATATATATATGTATATCCATTTAGATTTATGTGCATGCTCGTGCTTTAGCAAGTTATGACCCTACAAATTTATCTGACATACATCTATATCTGGCTACAACTTTTGTCATGGTGAGCATTTTTGTACATGCAAAATGTCTGTTTGTGATTACCACTCTCTTTATTATCTGTCTAATCTAAGTGCTGGATGACAAAGATAGCAGAGACCATGCCTTAGGGGACAACAATTGCATGGTGCCTGGTGTTCCTAGTGTATTTTATTTAAAAAGCTATAATGTAATATGTTTCCTTTCTCCCACCCGCAGCCTGGTAGTAGAGGTGCACCCACCTTGAGCAGAGTGGGGCCCCACTGTGTGAGCCGTACAGAAAGACAGGGTGTTTATACCAAAATGTTTGGGCTCTGGGTAGGGCACAGTTCCTGCAAAGAGGAGAAAGGAGAATTGCTGTCTCTGCCCAGGCAGGGTGGCGCAGGACAGAAATACTGCTGACGTTGCCCACAGAGAATTTTTTGCAGTTGTTGTTGGTTGTGAAGGGTCTAGCTCCAAATCTTACTCCCCAAATCAGGACTTTGGTAGGTTTCAGCCATTTGCATCCGTGGTTGCTGTAGTACTTCCCCTGATGAGTGGCCAAAGCTGTGGACATTGGTGAGCTTTGGTGTGGGTCTGTGCGCTGTGGGGTGGTGTAGTTCTGCAGTTGCATGGGCAAATAATAACCACCCCTCCACTTCTGCAGTGCTTAACAGAGAAGATGACTATAAATGAGTGTGTGAGAGAGGTGAGGTATAGAAACTCATATTTAGAACTAATTGCTACTTGTAGGGAAACGGTCAAATTTGCAGGTAGATAGTCTAATGGCCTCGAGGTTTAGACACCTGTTACTTGTCAAAATAAATTATTATTAAATAATAATTTGTAGTAAAACATTTTTAGAAGTAAAATCAAGAGACCCCGTTGCCTAAAGCTATACAATTTAAAATATTATTAAGCCTGATTTAAAATAAAGCAATGAAACAATCTGATCATGATGTCAGATTGACCTAATCAACAAATTAGTCTCTGTGTTGGATTGGAGTTAAATTACAAAGTGATTTAAATAATCAAACTAGTAGGCAGGTAATCAGTAATTAAAATGTATTTGCAGCCTCTGAAGTCAGTATTTCCAAATGTTAAAAAAATCCAGATGTTTGAAGAAGCTGACCCTGAAGCAGTTTGGGTGACATGGCTTATGATGGTATTACATCTGCAGTATTCACAAAGGTCAGAAATGATTGAAAATAGCAGCAGCAACCTTTGTTTAACATGTATTCAAACTTTTGGTCATCTTCTCTAATTTCTTCTTTCTTCTACTATTCTGCTTTCAAACTAGAAATTTACAGTTTTACCTTCCAGAACTTGACACAGAAAAGTAAACCTGAAGAGGCTCATAAAAGAAACCCCTGTCTGAAATACATTTTAAACACTCTTGTCTTCTCCACATGTATTTTTTCTTTCTCAGTACATGCAAATGCATACATGTAATATAGGTTGAGGTAAGTTTTAGAACTGCCTGGTACATTTATTTATTATTTTAGGGTTTTGAAGGTTTTTTAAAATTATTTTATTTTTAATTATTAGCATTTTTTTCTGTTAAATTCGGCTCTCTGTTGTCTGTATGACTAATTAATCTCAGCTTCCCTCTCCCCAAATGCAGATTTCCTTGCATTTTTCCAACCTGTGGCTTGGTTCGATCGAGTTTCAACCCTACCTAGAAATGCTCCGTCTAGTAGTTAATATTTATATTCTGCAAGCCAGTTGGGTCAGAGCCATACGGCTCAGCACTCTACTGCCTGTGATAACTCTGCCCAAATAGTTTGTGAGCTGAACCATGAACCATTGTGGCTGAGGCGGTAGCTGGGAAGGAGTGTGAGTAAGGCAGGCTAACAGCATGCTGAGGGAGGGTGCAATGCCTTGTTGCGCACCAGCTTGGCTTCTTTGCCTGCAAAAAAGGAGACTGCTGTCCCACCTCAAAGCTCATTGTGGCTTTGCAGAGCTAGAAATCCTGCTCCTGACCAAAGGCACACTTCTGCGTGAGTTAGCGGGACTGTTCATGGCATTTGTGCTGCAGTAAGGGAGGCATGATGTAGTATCAGGAAAACAATTGTGCTTTTTTCCTACCTTATTATCTTCTGGAGAGTTTGCAACGTGCTAGAGCAGCAGCTTTGCTAGACAGAAAGCTTGCTTGGCAGCTTTATTGTGCACCTTTATTCAGGTACTCTTGTACTGTTCGTATGTGATACGAAAAGTGCTGCAGGCTGGAACTTGACAGTGAATTACACCTAGCCAACAGATCTGACCTTGGGCTCCAAGTCGATACTTGTTCTTCTGGTCTGGTTGAAGCTCTGCTGGTTTTGAGGGAAGCAAGTGTCTCACAACCCATGTCCCCAACTAGTATGAAGCTGGCTTGACTGACCCCTTGCAGTGAAAACTTAGATTCACGTTTGGAAAAAAAAAAAGTGAGAATGTAATTCTGTGGTTTACTTGTGTAATTTCCACCCCCACACAACCCACCCCACCCTTAAGGTTTCAGGGCAAACAGGGTTTGTTTAGTCCCTGTAACTAAAGTTGTAGCAGAAAGTGTGTTAGGGTCAGCTTAGAATTAATATTTACATCTGTAAGAAAATGGTGAAATCATGTTGTTTTGAGTAGTTCTATAAATATTGAAAAGAAAGGTACCATGGTTTACAGACATGTATCTTTTGCTACTTAATAATGTCTAGAGTTACGTATTTGGAGCTTGAAATGGTTCACACTGGAAAAGATGAACAAAGCTGAAACCAAGTTGTGTTACTTTAATCTGGTTTGGCACAAATTCTGTTGAAACGATGCTTGAAATATCAGAATAAACCCTTAAGAATGGTAATACTAGGTCAGATCAGAGCTTCACTTTAGCCTGCCATTTTGTCACCTGTGTTTTGTTCCTTTTTTCCCCTTTCTCACCCTAAGGATGATAGGCCTCTGCAGACACTGATGTCACCTGGTGCTGTGTTGCAGTCAGCCTGTGTGTGCCTTTAGTAAGAGCAGCTAATTCTGGGGTGGGATCATAAGCCCGTTGGAGAGTTAGAGCATCTTACGTGGTCAAGTGTGCAAACAGCTGCCATTCCCCCCACCCAGCCCCGAGTGTTTGTACACGCTGAGACCCTATGTGTACAGCTGCTTTCTGACAAAAGTCACTCGCTGGTTGGGATAGCCCCAAATCCACGGAGAGCCTTCCTAGGGCATCAGCCTTCCCAGCCCCAGCGAATGACTGGGTACGTGATGGCCCCTGGGTGGTGAAGGTATCATGCACAGTCCTCTGCTTGATGGGGACCTTGTGGGTGCAATCTACTGCCCTCCGAGTGCACAACCCCTCCTAATTATTTCCAGTGACAGGGTCAGCCACCTCTCCCTGCCATTAGCTCATCTAATCAACAGTCTTAACAAGGACATTTCTCTTCTGCCTGATTCAAAAAGGACCTCCTGACAGTTCCCAGGGAACCTTTGTCCCTTCCTCAGTGGCTCCCACCTGTCGAGACCTCAGCAGCCTGCTTCCCTGCGTGCTTTGGGATCCCTCCCTCTGCTTCTTGTCACTGGCCACGGGCAGTTTACGGCACTGTTAAGCTCCCCCTTTTACTATAGAAATACCATCTTCCAACATGGCTACTTAAATCCAGAGTGCTGTGATCAAAATGGAAGGAATGGAGAGGGGAACCTTAGAGGAATTTGGGCCCTGGTGCGAGGTGGTGTTAGTTAATGTCAGCCTTGGTGCCTGTGCTTGCACTGAGTGTGCTTTGGCACCGAAGATGATCTGGTTGCGGTTGGCCTGAGATGTAATGAGCCTGCTAAGTGATCGGAAAGATGGAAGGAATGTGTGACATCTGCGTATCTGGGTCTGTAACTGCAGTTCCCGCATGAAGACGTGCCAGCCTCTGCACAGCTTTGGGGATTAAGGCATAGCTCCTCACGGGGGACAGGGAAGAGTCTAATTCTCGTAGAAAATTGCTTTTGTTCTTTGGCCATGCACCCGTATCTGTGGAGGACATTTGCCCTGAGTTCCTGAGGAGGGCTTTTGTGTTAGATCTGTGTTGCCTGCCTGGTATAATTATACTCGTTATTTTACTATCCTTCTTACTCAGGCTTTGGGTGGGACTGCCAAGACTGAAAGGAATCTGTGTAGCTCTTCTGACTGCAAAGGGAAAATAATCGGACTTTACAAAATAATGTCATTGGATATATTTGTCTGTGCTTTTGAACTGTTTTGACAACAAATTTCCCCCCTTTGCTATCTACCAAAGTTCCAGATGCGGCTAAACTCACTCCTGCTCACTGAAAACCAGAGCAGCTCTGCAGCACATATTTCATTAAGGGGAATAAGTTGAAAAAAACCCCAACAACAAAACCCAAACAAAACCCAAAGCACTAGTAGAAATAAATATGTATTATGGTGTTCAAAGCATTCTTTTTCCCCCTTGAACTATTTCTTAGACCAATCATGTGAGAAATTCATTATATGTGAGGATTTTGTAGTAGCAAAGTGAGTTAGCTGTTTGCAGACCTGCTCCTCTCTGGAAATGGGAACATGCCATATGACAGTGGGCCAGATTTTACTGTTCTAGGTATCACTGATATAGCTGTTTATTCTCTGAGCCTGGAAGAGATCCAGCAGGATTTAGTTTTATGAGGTTTAATGTAAAGGTGTTGTATTTCATGAGATGAAATCATAACACAGTGGGTTTGCAAGAATTCTGAAAGATTATTTTTTCAGAGTGTTGGCAAGCATGATTCTCCTGTGAATTACGTGTCTAAAAGAGAAATATAGATCTTCTTTCATTGGGTTGAAATGATAACTAATCCTTAATCCTTCCTAGATGGCCTGTGTCATTAATGCTGGCTATGCATTTAGAATGTGTGCAGGTAACAGCTTTAATTCTGTAACACTATGCAATGCGCAGCTGTGCCTATAGCCATAGGAGCTAGCCACGTATTTGAAATGCCTGCTGTTACTTTTGGGATATGTCTCTGAATTTTGTTTGCTTTGGGTTTTTTGGTTTGGTTTTTTTTTTGTTTGTTTGCTTTTTTTTCTAGACCTCTTAATTTTGTGAGGAAGAGAGAAGAGCATCTGGCATCTCTGACCATGATCTCTGATCGTAGTTGTAGACCTATTAGCATTATTAAGTGTATCTGTAATATGTCCATGAATACTTATGCTCGAGCAGATTTTCCTTTGGCTATTTGATTGTGGAGAATGATGGCTATTGAGAAGTTTCTCGAGGTTTCCCTTCGTATGTTGCCTCATACATTAAGCTGATGAGGTCACACTGATTTACTGGTGTCAGTTCCCAGCTACTTTTCTCTGCTTTACAGCAATGTGTGCATATGATCCCACTTTAACTTGCCTTGTTCAGGGAAAGCAGAGGGGTGGCTGTATGTAAGAGGCACAAAGCTGGGAAAAATCTGGCTTCTATTTTCCACTTTGCTTAATTCAGTGTCATTTTGAACAAATCGTTGCATCTCTGTATGTTTTGTTGTCTAGTAAAGGGGGTTATGACACCGTTATAGTCAATTCATTAATACCTGCTATGGCACCCCAGGATCCCAGCACTGGGCTCTGGAACTTACCTTATTTTTTAGCCCACCACACAGAATCACGGGATGGTCAGGGTTGGAAGGGCCCTCTGGAGATCACCTGGTCCATCCCCCTGCTAAAGCAGGTTCACCCAGAGCAGGTCGCACAGAATTGCGTCTAGGCGGTTTTTGAATGTCTCCAGAGAAGGAGATGCCACAGCCTCCCTGGGCAGCCTGTCCCAGGGCTCTGTCACCCCCAAGGTAAAGACGTTTTCCCTCATGCGCAGACGGAACTGCCTGTGCTGCAGTTTGTGCCCATTGCCCCTTGTCCTGCGCTGGGCACCTCTGAAAAGAGCCTGGCCCCGTCCTCTCGACACTCGCCCTTAAGGTATGTGTAGACACCGATGAGATCCCTCTCAGCCTTCTCCAGGCTGAGCAGGCCCAGCTCCCTCAGCCCTTCCCCGTAAGGGCGATGCCCCGGTCCCCTCATCGCCCTCGCAGCCTCCGCTGGGCCCTCTCCAGCAGTTCCCTGTCTCTCTTGACCTGGGGAGCCCAGAACTGGACCCAGTACTCCAGGTGTGGCCTCACCAGGGGGCAGGTAGAGGGGCAGGACAACCTCCCTCGACCTGCTGGCCATGCTCCTCCTAATGCACCCCAGGATGCCACTGGCCCCTTGGCCACCAGGGCACCCTGCTGGCTCACAGGCAACTTGCTGCCCACCAGAACTCCCAGGTCCTTCTCCGCAGAGCTGCCCCCCAGCAGGTCAGCCCCAGCCTGTACTGGTGCGTGGGGTGGCTCCTCCCCAGCGGCAGGACCCTCCGCTGGCCTTTGTTGAGCTTGATGAGGTTCCTCTCCACCCAGCTCTCCAGCCTGTCCAGGTCTCGCTGAGTGGCAGCGCAGCCTCCTGGTCTGTCAGCCGCTCCTCCCAGCTGTGTCCCATCAGCAAACTTGCTGAGGGTGCCCTCTGTCCCTTCAGCCAGGTCATGATGGATACGCTGAGCAGGACCGGAGCCAGTCCCGACCCCTGGGGAACACCACCAGCTACAGGCCTCCAGCCAGACTCTGCGCTGCTGATCACAACCCTCCAAGCTCTGCCATTCAGCCAGTTCTCGACCCACCTCGCTGTCCACCCATCTAACCCACACCTCCTGAGCTTACCTGCGAGGGTGTTATGGGAGACGGTGTCAAAAGCCTTGCTGAGGTCAAGGTAGACAACACCCATGGCTCTCCCCTCATCTACCCAAGCAGTTATTCTATCCTAGAAGGCTATTATTTTTGTCAGGCATCATTTCCCCTTGGTGAATACGTGTTGACCACTCTTGATAACCTTCTTTTCGTGCACATGCTTTGAGGTGACCTCCAGAATGAGCTGTTCCATCTCTTTCCAGGGATGGTGGTGGGGCTGAGCAGCCTGTAGCTTCCTGGGTCCTTCTTTTTGCCCTTTTTGAAGGCTGGAGTGACACTGACTTTCCTCCAGCCCTCAGGCACCTCTCCTGTCCTCCATGACCTTTAAAGACGATGGAGAGTGGCTTGGCAATAACATCTGCCAGCTCCCTCAGCACTTGGGTGCACCCCATTGGGACCCATGGATTTGTGGGTGTCAGGTTTGTTTATATGATCTCTGACCTGATCCTTCTCAACCAAGGGAAAGCCTTCCTTTCTCCAGATTCCCTCTCTGGCCTCCAGGGTCTGGGAAAACCTGAGGGCTGGCCTTGGCAGTGAAGACTGAAGCAAAGAAGGCATTCAGTAACTCTGCCTTCTCTGTCCTTTGTCATCAGGGCACCCACCTCATTCAGCACCAGGTCCGCATTTTCCCAAGTCATCCTTTTCCTGCTCAGGTACCCGAGGAAGCCCTTCTGGTTGTCCTTGACTTACCGCATGAGATTTAATTCCAACCAGACCTTAGCCTTCCTCATTGCCTCCCTGCATGTTCTGACATCATATCTATATTCATCCCAAGTGGTCTGTCCATTTTTCCAAATCCCGTAAACTTCCTTCTTCTGTTTGATTTTTGCCAGAAGCTGCTTGCTCATCCATGCAGGCCTCCTGCCCTCTTTGCTTGATGTCTTGCTCATAGTGATGCACCTGTCTTGAGTTTGGAGGAAGTGATGCTTCAATATTAGCCAGCTCTCTTGGGGAGGGGATGCTCAGCCCTGTTACCTGTCGAAGCAGGGTTTGGGTTTGGCTGTACAAATGTTCACGGATACAGCAAAACCTCTGATGTTCCCTTTTAGGACAGCATGTCTTCTGCCCATGAGGGAAGTTGGCACCTTGCTGCTCACAGTTCATTATTTTAAAGTGTACTCAGACATTTGTGTAGGAAGAACATATTTCATAAGGAGGGAACAAAATCTGACTACTTCAGATGGCTCTATTTTTAGGAGCTATTTTTGGAGCATTTACAGCTTAATGTGTATTTGAACCCGGGTCACTTGGTGGTATCATCATGCTGTTGGTATTGCTCATGGTGAGAAGAGGCAGTGTATCAGTTACTTCCCTAACACTCATCAGTTCCTTTAATTTTCTCATGCCTAAATTTGAGGTGATAGAAATGTGTAGGTATGTGTTACTTTTTGGGTTAGATTTACATAAATCAAATATGGGCCTGACTTCTTGTGATGGTGTTAACAAGATACAGCTCTTTCCCATCTGTGGATACCAAATCAGGACAGTTTTTTTAAAAGTTTTCCCCTTTTGCTAAATTGGCAGTTCATTGAGGGTGATGCCATTCAGTATTTACAAACATACTCCTTTGGAGAAGGGGACTTTATGCCCTGCAGTCCTCACGTGGTGGCTGGGAGCTGAAGTGCAAAATGTCTGTCTTCAAGCCGAGCACCCATAAATCAAGGACTGCTTTTGAAGGTATAAGTCAGGGTAGCTCAAATTGTGACTTATTATAGATGGATTTCAGCACAATGTGTTCTGAGTTATTGGGTGTCCTTTGCAAGTTGCTAATCCCGCAGATGAAGTGACTGGAAGAACAAGGATGGGCCTGACTCCACAGAGGTAAGGTATTTCCTGCATTAGGTTTTATTTTGTATTTCGGTGAAGAATCATTGCACAGAAACACTTGTGGAAATATTACAAGCTACAAACTAGTATGAATTAAATCATACATTTAATTGTGACCCCCTGAACAGGAAGAAGGAGGTGAGGCTCTCAGACAGCTGGAAGGAGCCTCGTGTTCACAGGCTCTGGTCCTCATGGGAGGCTCCAGCCACCCCAGTATCTGCTGAAGGAACAATGCAGCAGGGCACAAGCAATGCAGGTTTCTGCAGTTCATTGATGGTAAAAGTCTAATGCAGGTTGTCGAGGAGCCAGTGAGGGGTGATGCTGTGCTGGACCTCATACATGTAGAGAAGGGTGGGCTGGCTAGGAAAGTGTAGGCTGGGGGAAGCTTTGCCTGCAGTGGCTATGAGATGGTGGAGTTCAGGATCATGAGAGGAGGGAGCAAGGCAAATAGCAGGACTACAACCCTGGACTTCAGGAGAGAAAACTGAGGCCTGTTCAGGGACTTGCTGGGAAGAATCCCATGGAATATGACCCTGCAGAGAAGAAGGGTCCAGGAAAGCTGCTATTTTTTTTTCCAGGATCACCTCATCCTAGCTCAAGAGCAGTCCATCCTGATGAGCAGGAAATCAAGCAAAGGCAGCAGGATGCCTGCATTGAAGAACAAGTTGCTCCTAACTAAGCCCAAACATAAAAGGCAGCATACAGGAGGTGGAAGCAAGGACAGATAACCTGGGAGGCACATGGAAATGTTGTCCAAGCATGCAGGGATGGGGTTAGGAAATCCAAAGTCCACCTGGAGTTGAATGTGACAAGGGACATGAAGGGTGACATGAAGGGCTTCTACAAGTACATCAGCAATAAATGGAAGACAAGAGAGAATGTGGTGATGCTGCTGAGTGGGGCAGAGGACTTGGTGACAAAGGACACAGAAATGCCTGATGTACTCAGTGCTTTCCTCATGTGGGTCCTCACTGGGGCCAATTCTATTTAACCTCTTCATTAATGACCTAGCCACTGAGATAGGGTGCACCCTCAGCAGGTATAAAATAAAGTGTTTCATCACCTTAGGTGATACAAAACTCAGAGGAGCGGCTGGTAGACCAGGTGATTGTCCTGCTGTTCAAAGGGACCTCGATAAGGTGGAGAAATGGGCCATAAGAATCTCATGAAGTTCAAGAAAACAAAATGCGAGGTCCTGCACCTGAGGACAGGTAACCCTAGGCACCAGTGCATACTGGGCACTGACAGTCTGAAAAGCAGCTTGGCAGAGAAGGACCTGGAGGTCCTGGGAAACACCAAGCTGACTATGAGCCAGCAATGCACCCTTGTGGCAAGGAAGGCTAAGAAGTACCCTGGGATCCATTAGGAGGAGTGTTGCCAGCAGGTTGAGGGAGATGATCTTTTCCCTCTGCTCAGCACTGGTGAGGCCACACCTGGAGTGCTGTGTCTTGTTCTGGGGTCCCTGGTACAAGAGTGAAGGGCCACAAAGGTGATGAAGAGACTGGAGCATCTTTCCTGTGGAGAAAGGCTGAGAGAGCTGGGGCTCTTCGGCCTGGAGAAGAGGTGGCTTTGGGGGGTCTCATCAATGTTTATAAACACCTGGAGGGAGGGTGCATAAAGGATGGAGCCAGGCTCTTTCCAGTGGTGCCCAGTGACAGGACCAGAGGCAGCGGGCAGAAACTGAAATATAGCAGGTGCCGTCTGAACAAAAGAAGAAACCTTTTTTACTGTGAGGGCACTCAAGCCCTGGCACAGGTTTTCCAGAGAGGTTGTGGAATCTCCATCCTTGAAGTATTCAAAACTTGACTGGACGTGGCTGTGGACAACTGTCTCAAGGTGGCCCTGCTTGCGGGCTTGGACCAGGTGACTCCAGAGGTCTCTTCCTACATCAACCATTCTGTGAGTCAGTGCACTTTTAAAGCCACGAGGAGTATGGCTGCGTGGGACAGATAGAGCCAGCAGTACCTCAGGAGAAACTGGTTGTCAGGAATCTAGAGTCATCATTCTTGAGCAGTATAATTGACTGTGGGTTTTGAGGTTTTGGAACACCAGGAGTACATGGGCTCGTATTCTGAGAGCACATAAAACATAGCGCTGAGCATCCCCTGGTAAAAATAAAACAATCAAGCTAAAAGCCTGCCTGTCTCATAACAACAACATGATGAAACATGAAATGTTCTTTTCCTTGGAATTCCAATTTTCTGTGATTTATTTTGCCAGTCTGTAATCAGAAATAGCTGCTCCATCAGTGCAGGGAATGCAAATAGAGATGAGGTCAGAGTTTGACACAGAAGTGATGTATGAGCTGGAGTCAAGGAGGAATTCTGAGCTCTCGGAATAGAAAACATGCTGTAAATAATATATTTTCTTCAAGGCAAGAGGAGTTGCAAATACTTCAAATTACGGGTTATAGGGGAAAGTGAAAAGATGATTTCTAGAAGGTAGCCAATGTCAGAGCCATCGTTGATCTCTAGTGGCCATTCAGAGCAGCAAGTTGTCATTGCTTGTTAAATTTTTCAATTTTCCCTGGTCGGTATACAAGAAGATAATTAATAATGAAATCAAAGTAAAATAATAGGTGTTAGTTCAAGTTTTTTTGCTAGTGGGCCTGAGAGGAGAACTTGACTGAAAATACTGGGAGGGTAAAATAGTTTTTAGAAATTAGATTCATCTCACAAAAAATTACTTTTAAAGTATGGAAAAATATTACAGCTTTGTCTGCTCTGGAGGCAAAATATGTAGGGCTTCAGAGGAGATGAAGCCTTCTGATTGTGCTGAATCCAGTCCTTACCCTAACAGATCTTCAGGCCATTTGTTCATACTGCATGCTCCAGCCAAATTCCCTGGCTCTCTTGGGTAATGGCACCCTTTGGACACAATCTGCCATTCGTTAAGTGCTTTGCTGCAAGGAGCCCTTTTTTATTACACTGAATCACTCAAGCTTTGCTGAAAATCCCAGGTTTTGTCTGTGTGCATGTGCGTGGATATACTTGCAATAATTCCTGTATTTAAGTGTTCCCCTGTGTGTGTGCGAACGTATGTGTGTACGTGCGTGCTGTGTGTATATACATATATTCTGGTTGTGTGGGTGTATATGTATTCTGGTTGTGTGCATGCATGTGTGTGCACACAGAGGGGAGGTTGAATGCAGAAGTTGTTTTCTTCCTGTTTTACACAGCCACAGGGTGCGCATCCTCATCACAGCACATCTCTACAATTCTTTCTTTTCTATTTTAGCAGCGGGAGAAATGCATTTTAACTTTTCATGCAAACATGCAGAGATCTGTTCCTGAGCAGTGTAACTGGCTTTCCTACCAAGTGTACAGCATCCCCTGCAGTAATACCAGGTCCTTTGATTGCATATCCAGTCTTCACTCCCCTCCCTCTGCCCAGGGAGGATGAAACTGTGTGTGGAGGCTCCCACAGCTGCTGTTAGCTGTGGAAGCGCTTTTTGGGTTTCCGTCCCCCGCTTAGCTGCCAGTCTTCATATAGAAACATAGTCGCTTGGGCTGCTACCCTTCTGTCAAATGTTAATGCAGTTGGTTAGTGGGGAAAAAAAGATTAGGGGGAGGAAGTGGAGACACTTTTTCAGCTATTATATAAGCCCCATCCTTTTCAGAAATCAGGGTAAAATCTAGGTTTTTGAGGTGGGAAGGTCAAGGGGCAGTCATTGTGCTGGCATAGAAGGAGTCACTACTGCATGAAATGTAGAAACAACAGTTGCATTACTGTTTACTTTTATTGTTTCATTTTTTACTTTTTTTTTTCCTTAAGACTTGTTTTCTTGTCATAGCAAAGAATCAAAGAAAATCAGAAGATTAATTAAGTGGCATATACTTTTCTTCTATAATTCATCAGCTTTTCCATTGCAAGAACATCCCAGACTTCTGGAATCTGTCTGTTCAGTTACTGTAAACCTGGGGTTTAGCCTCCTGTTGCCATAACAATTCTCTCTGCAGGAGCAATAGGAGCTTGAGTGATCGATGAGATCTCAACTTCCTATCCTTATTCAGCCCAGGAAGAACACAGCGCTGGGATAACTGACCCATCATTTCAGAGCAACGTGTAGGAAATCTGGCACTTTGCATCTTACAGCAGTTCTCTGGTGGAGCTGCACTGACTTGAAGCTGGGTTTATACGGGTATGTTTGGGAATTCAAAATCGGGCTTCTTTATTTTAGCTGACACAAAAGAAGGGGAGAAGTTGCTGTAGGCAATTGTAGCTCCTCAAGCTTGGAAGTGATATCTTGGATAGTTTCTGTGGAATAAGGGAGGAGCTGTGGATGACTTAATACTGGACAGGGACCTTTTCCACCAAAGTTTAATACAGAAATCTTTTCGACTGTAGTTGTGCAAAGCAAATGGGAGCAGTGCATTCAACAAAACAATTCCTACAGCAATAATCACATCAGTCAAGAAGCAGCCCAAACATAGTGTTCTGATTAGGAACTGTGTAACAGGAGATGATGAAGGGGCTGGAAGTCTCAGCTCCCTCTCTTGTTTGGGAATTTCTTCTTTTTCTTTTGGAGTGACTTCCCTCTTCTTCAGCCCTTTGCCTTTGCCTATACCTTTCTGGCTGTATTATACAAAGTGTATTAACTACTCTGTTGGTTTTGATCCCCCAAATTTGCATGGTGACACAGAGGCTGCAGGGTCATCATGTAGTCTGGGCACTAACTGTCATGGGAGAGTTTTGGCTCCTGAATTCCCATAAGTGATTTCAGGCAGGTGTTACTCAAATCACCAGCTGGCACGGTGAAAAGGTTATAGGAGGCAAAGCATATTCGTAAGATGCCATTTCCCCTCAATCTCTTTTCCAGTAGGATGTCACCACCTATTACACTAGCATACCCTAGATGATGTAAAATTAAGGATTTCGGGCCTAATCTCAAGTTCTGTGTCACACTTCCAAGGAGAAGTGGCCCTTTGGCATGTCCAGTCATGCTGGCCATCCAAATTAGTGCCAGAGTTTCATAGGAAAGGTATTGCATGTTTCCCAAAGTATTCGGTGTAGATCACGTACTTCTGCAGACGTTTGGTAGAAGCCAAAGGGGCTGCCTGTATTGATTTACTCACAGGGCTTGGAGAGGGCTGTGGGAGTCAGAGTAAACCTCTGCTCAGTAATTTCTTGGACTCTGCAGGGGAATGTGAGTGAGTATCTGCCTGGAGGGAGAGAGAAACCCAGGGTTTTAAGGAAGATCACAATCTGACTTCTCTTCGATCTGTGAAACTAATACACTTCTTATGCAGAACACCTCTAGCTGTGGGGTTTTCACCTCCCCTGGCTTCCTGTGAAGATGTCTGGAGTGTTTTCTTTATGGTACAGTCTGTGCAAGGTTCTATTGATGAATTAGGTAATGTTTGAGTTTTATGTGAAAATTTGTGCAATTATCTCTCAGAGCTAAGGAGAAGGCCAACACATCCATCTTTGATCAAGTACACATGGTTTTGTTTTCCACTCTTCTGCACATGCAAACTTTAGTGCTTTTTAAGTTGTACTCACGTAGAAGTTGCTGTATGTGCCATGCAAGCTTTTTGATAAATCAGACTAGAACATGATTGAGTGTTCATGATCCACTGAAAACTTCTGCAATTTTTGCTACAGAGTCCAAATGCAGTGCCTTTGGAAGCATAATATAGCTACACGAGTTTAGGTTCTAATTTCCAAGATGTACTAATGGAAGAAATTAGTTCTTCTAAATATTGGAGAATACATCTCTGGCTAGCAGAAATTCTTGAAACTGATTTCCCTTTGCAAACCACACTGGTGATTCAAGCTGAAGAATGCTTTAAGCCTTTTGTCTGTAAGGTACACATCTTATGTAGGCTTCTGTTTTAATTTACTGCACTTGTAGGCAGGTTTTTCAAACTAGTCACAGTGGTCTCTTATAAATCACAAGAAATAGTCCACCCTCAATACCCTTTCCAGCCCTGCACAATGAGTCAAGGCTTGTCAAAGACCATTTTAGAAATCTTGAATAAATCTGACATTATGTTGAGACAGCTGTTAAATATATTTCTTTTTTTTCCCCCAGGTTTCCTTTCCCTCACTATGAACAATGCAATTGGTTTAGTGCTATTTTTAGCCCAACTTTTCATTTCAGTCATATGTATTCCTGCCTTCCATGCACACTTAAGTTAATTTATTCTAACATGAAAAATACTGGGAAAGTCACTACCCCCCACAAAAAGATTTTTACAAGCTGAACTGGAGGCTAGCTGTTGCACATATACACTCCAGATGCCCAAGCCCACCATTAAAGGAATAAAATCTGATTTCAGGGTGCAGTCTGACTCTTATGCACATCTTTCCTGAAAATGAATGCCTCTTCGAAACAAAAATCTCAGCAGACATGCCTAAACTAAGCATGTGTCTGAGGGCACTTCAGTGTGGAAGGGAGAGTGGAAATCTGCTGAACTTCCTACTTCTTTAATAGGTTTTTACCTAGCATGAGAGAGTAGTGATGGTGGTGGTTTTTTTTTTTTTATGTTGGGGTTTTTTGTTCGTTTTTTGTTTGTTTGGTTTTTTTTTAAGGAAGCTGATAGTGAAAAACAGAGGCTTCCTCCTGCTTGTCACTGGGAACCCAGTCTCTCTGAAGCTGGTGGGAATGTTGGTGTTCCTCCATGAGAGCATGAGCTCATCATCCTTAGTTGGTGGTAATCTCCTTTCCCTTTGCAAGTGCCCCTTTCTGTTCCTGCTTTTCCTTTGTAGTCTGGCCTGAAGGTGAGAATTTCAAACCAGCATGCTATTGCATGTGGGGTGAGATACCTGCAGTCTCCCAAGAGGCTTGTTTTCCAGCACCAGACCTCTGGTGTTCTTCAAGGGTGAGCAGGAATGGTGCACTTTTGCTTGAGGACAGAGGTGTACCCACTGAGCTCAGGTAGTTGGGCAAAGACCCATGTTCCCAAGTGATGTGCCAGTGATGGATGCATCACTAATGGTGATTGCTGGTGTGTCAGGAATGGGGCAAATGTGGTGGGTCACAGTAACCCGTCTGTGCTGGTAGTTAAATATATGGTATGCTCTGCTTTCTGTTTCTAAGTCAAGGAATAACATGACTAGCTTGGGGAAAAAAATGGAGAACTGTAACTCCTCTATTGTTGCCTTTCCAAAGGGGATTAAATAAGACAATAACTAATAAATAATATACAGAGCTTATGGGTCTGTCTTCAATCGGAGTTTAAACAAAGAGGTCTGGGCTTTTTAAGTGCCTCCTCAAATGTGCAGCTCTCTGGAAACGTTTCGTGCCAGAACATCCCTGGCATTGCAACAGACTGTGCTTCCTCCCCGGGCAGCAGTGGCTGGGCCTGGTGCGCTGGGGTGAGCAAGGGAGATGATGGGGTGGTGGTGACAAAGCGGTGCCACCGCACTGTCCCTGTCACGGCATCACAGCTCTGTGTGTGGGCAGCACCGTGTGTGGTGTGGGCCAGCACCATGTCACCGAGGCACCTGTGCCCTAACTGGCTGCTGCAGCCCTGCTCCTGCCAGCGGGGGGACAGCCCCTGCACCCTGTCAGGAGGACCCTGGGGTGCCGGCTGGCTCCTGCACAGGGTGAAGGAGCAGGAGTGTGTCGGGTGGTGTTGCAGAAATACTTTCTGGGTCTGGCTGCTGGTCACTGGAGAGAGTCACAAAGTTAGAGAGGTAATTGAGGCTGTGAGGTAGAAACTGTTTTACACCTAACCTGGGCATTGTGGGGAGTTCCTTCTTTTTTTGTCCTGTAGACCAGAGATGGGAGCTCACCTGCTTTTTATTCACTGCCACCCTGCTTTCTGCACTACAGCACATACTTTCTGTGATACATAAGGAAAGGGGGAGACTTAGACATCGTTCATGTTGTGTCTATGGCCCTTGCAATTATAAACTTCCTGAGATCAGAGGGAACAAATCCTTGCCAATTAGAAGGCCTTTTAACGTCAAGTTGTGACTAATAAGCATCTGAACTGCAGATGTGACAGTGGGTAGTATAGGTGTACCTGTTGCCTGGACCTTTTCTAGCATTATTTACTCTGGTAATTGCTAGTCATGGTTCTGCACCTTAGCTGTTTCAGAGGATAAAATAATGCACCTTCTTTTTGTTCCTCGTCCATTTACGGAGTGTGGAGATGTCAGCCCAGTTAAAAAAGCTGATCTCTGTTTCAGTCACCATTTTGAGCTGTGCGTTTGCACTGCAGTACAATGTCATTTGCCCATTGTATGCTTTTAAAGATTTGTTTCTGCAGCCACAAATACCAGAATTCGATGTTTTAACTAAGGAAAACCTTAACTTCTGGTGAAAATGAAAAATGGAGCCCCAGCAATGCACAAAACCACAGTTTATGCATAACTCAGATAATTTTAGATGCTAGTAAATATCAACATCAGGCATCAGCGCTCCTGTGATAAAGTTCAAATTCATTATCGCTGCTTCTAGAAACAGTTCTGGACACAAATAGAAACTCTGAATCCTAACTCTGAAATCTGAGACTATCTGGCATCAGGTCAAACTTTAATGACTTGACATCTCTTTGTTCACACCAACATCCCAGGGCAAAACAGCCCCATATGAGGCACTTTTTACTCCAAATTCATATCTTAGTTTCACGGCTGTGGTAATGACTGAGGTAGCTGATTAGTAATGGTCATCCCCTTTCTGTTTCCCCTGACCTTGACTCTCTTGAATACTGTTTATACTTTACTATTTTTTTTTCTTCTTTTTTTTTTCTTTTCTATTTGGCTTTAGAGTACTGCATCATATGTTACCCGTAATCTTTTGTCCTAAGCATTTCAAATGCCTTTCATGAAGCCAGGACCTCCATGCTGTGAAATGCTGACCCCTCTGTGGTCCCATCTACAATGTGGTTTGATCTCCAGCAGCCTCTTGCTCTCTTTCCCCACTGCACAGCTGTGTGTGTGTTGAGAGATGAGAGGGAGATAGGCACCCCTCCTTGAAATTTGGTATTTTCTTGCTCTCTCTTTTCTTCTGATCATCCCAAACCCTCTTCACTCTGACTCCCTAAATGCAAAATTACCCAAAGCAATCCAGCACGGTATAACGCTGCTTGTGAATTAAAAACCACCTTTATTAATGTTAAGTCTTTCTCTTACTATGCTAATGTCTGGAAAGTATTCTGTAGATAGGCCACAAATTGCTTTAGAATATTTTCTTTGTGTTATTTTGCTCTCTTCCCCTGGATCAGCAAGAATATGGTTCAAATATTAATTTTATGGTGTGTCTCTCAAGAGTGGAATATAATGTTCAATTATGCATTCCATCTGCAAGGCTCTGGATGCACAGTCCTGCATTAAATAAAAAAAAAAAATTCAATGTGTTTTAAGAAGAAACAGAAAGAAAGGGTATGGCACATAAAAGCAATGGAAGAAGAGCCTTCTATTATGCTTGTCTGTGTGTAAAATCAGAGGGAGTTGTGTAAACCAGACAGAAGTCAACTGTCTTAAACATGGAGCCCGTGCATGCCTTAGATTATGTCATGGTATTGAAACCTTCCTGCAAGATACAAGTTTAGGAGTGACGCCTCAGCTAAATATACTGGAGACCTGATCGTGCATGCGTTTGAGATGCTCATTCCACACATCCATACGCATGTGTATGGGTGTTCCACTGTGCTCCGAAGTCCCTTAAAACTCTGCCTCTGGAAAGTGTCCTTTCACTGTGGGGCGTGGGAAGTGGTGCTGTAGTGGCTCTAACGGCATTTGCTTCTCTGTGGGGTTCTCCCTACAGCAAGAAAACGTGGACAGGCCTGCGGCTTCTGTTTCTGTCTAGACACGTGAAAGTATACTGTTTTTTGAATCCTTGTCCCCTTACACAGGGTTGGTGCTTTGGGGTGACACCTGCTTTGGAACCAAAGGGCTGTCTTTGTGTCGTTCAGCACAGTGGAAATCTCTCTGGTAATGCTGCCCAGATACTGTGTGTCCTCTCAAGAGCATCTCCGTTTTTCTCCTGGGGCTTTTCCATGTGGCTGCAAGATCTTGGTGACTGTGGCATGCCTTACTGTCCGAGCAGCCGGAGCCAGGCTTAGGGCTTTGGCTTGGGCAACGGGGAGACCTAGCTGAAAGCCCTGTGTTGAGTGCTGCTCATTGAGGCAAGGCAAATGCAGGGTATGAGCTTGACATTTGGGGGCAAGAATGCCTTCAAAGTGAGCCCAAGTGCCGAAAGAGATGGTCGCCTTTCAGTGCAGATGCCTTGAACACCACAGAGAGTGGGAGGACAAGCGCTGGAGAGGGAGAGGCCCGGTGGAGCCCGTTCTCTGCTCTCCCCTGGGGTAACAGCCAAAGCCCTTCTCTGCAGGGGTGCTCGGCCCTTCAGGTTTACTAGAAGGAGCATTTCAAGTATTCCTCCTCAGCATGTCTGCTTTTTTTGGGGAAGCACACTGCTTCTTGCTTTGGCACCTCACCAAGTGCTCTTGGCAGAGCCGTCAAATGTGTCATTGTAACGGGAGGCCGCTTTGCCGCGGTCTGAGCAGCGCGGGCTGGGCTGAGGAGGACTGGTTGCAGAGAGCTCAGCGGAAATCCTTTGACTCTGGAACTTGTTTGCTCTGGCAAACTCCCTGTGCCTGTCTGGACACAATGAGGGTTCAAGACACATGGCTTTTGTTTGGTTTTCCTGGAGGGAAGGCTTTGCTTTTCATTTGGCTGGGTTTCTGGGTGGTAGGGAAAGAGGGGGAGAGAGAGAGCGTGCTTCAGGCTGTGTCGATCTTTGCCTTGTGTGAGGGTGATACTGGTGCTTTTTGGTGACCTTTTGCTTTGTGAATCAGACGTCAGTACCACAGAGGCCAGCTTTTCATATGTCTTTGATAATGAAATTGAGGTTTAGGCACTTGAGGAAGGTGTGCGTGTTCCCCGCTCCTTGGCTGCAGGTGGAGATCAGATGGATGCTCTCCCTCTGTAGCTCCCAGCGGCGTCTCATCTCACTCTTTTTCTGCCACCTCTGGGTTTTCTGCCACAACCTCACATGGCCCTGACCCACCTGAAGAGTTCTCAAGCTGTTAGGAAAGGGAAGCTGTCAAAATGTGTGGTGTGCAGAAAACCGTGGGAGCTCCTGGAGGAAAAAATTACCTGAGTGCAGGGAAAATGACCTTAAGAAGACAACACAAACAGTCTCTAGCATATTGTTAAAGAAGTGGTGGTGGGGAGGACAGCTTTGACTTTGCTTTCTAGAAAGCTTGATTATTTATTTGTGAAATATTCCCACGTGAGGCAATGCTTGTAATTGTAGAGTAGTCCTGAGGAGATAAGGCGTAATGTTTTTTTTAAACGATGGATCTAGGAGAGACCCTAGTTTTTAAAAATTAATTGAAATGATGCCCTGGAAGAATGAGAAGACATACAAACTGGAATGCACTTTCGCATCAAATCTGATAATTTTGCCTCTGCAAATCAGATCTGCCAGATCCTAGATCGCTTCAGTATGCCTTAGAGGACACGATGCAAGGAAAACAATCAACCTAAAGAGCACAATAAAGTCCTGTAGCAAGTTACCACAACCTCTACCAGACAGGGATGCTGCTGAAAAACAAATCGGCAAGAAGTATGTCTTCAGGGGCATCATGTGAAAATTGGCTGCAGGTTTGCTGTTCTGTGCAGGCTGCAAATGTGTAGCTTTTAAACACTGCAGAGAAACAGGGGTCCTAGAATTTAAGATTTATTGTCCCCCCAAGCCACTTTTAACCTCCGGAAAAGAACTTCAAGGAAGCTTCGACCTTGAGCACTGAACACCTAGAGCTGGATTGCTGACACTCTGAAATCAGTGGGGGATCTTTCACTGATTTTGTTTCACTTAGAGCAACGCTTCTCCAAATTCTCAGAAGTAAGATAACAACATGCAGTGATTGCACCTTCCTCCGTAGAATAGCTGGTGTGATTTCTAGCGAGTTGCACAAGTTGCTTTAAGCACACTCCTGTTTCCCTGAAAGCTACGCTGTGGTTTTACTGAAAATTTGTACGTGAGATCACAGCCCCTTCTGAATCAAGGGGGAGCTCCCAGTGTGCTGGCACTTCATCAGAAAAATACAGAAATCATAGAGAAGTAGGAGGAGATGAAGTGACACCAGGGAAAGGTGCGAAGGTGCACCATGCACCCAGTAAAACCAACACAGGGAAAAGACAACAGCCTCAGTAAGTGTAAAGGGAAGTCAAGTCATTAAAAGGGATTGCATGTTGGGTGGTATAATGCCCATATTAAGTCTTTGAAAGTGTGTTTAGCACAGTCCTCCTGACAGAAATGAAACTATGGGAACTAGGCCACATTTTCAAACAGGCTGCGGTTTGCTTAACTGTCTCCCCACAAATACGTGTCTGGGAAGTGCATTAGGTGTCTCTCCCTGCTGCTGTTATTAACTTTTCTTCTTACCGTGCTAATTCATCTTTGTGGGCCAAAGACAAAGTAGGAAGGACTGAGATTCCTGGTTTGGGCATGTGCAAGCATGGATTGAGCTGCAGGTGCTGCAGAGCAGCATCCCCCCTGTGTGGAGCTGTGGGTGGTGGTCTCATATGGTCAAGGCTTATCTCCCAAAGGCATTCCTAATTGTTCTAACTAATTATGATCTCCACAGGATGAGAGTGGTAACCTGTGTCATGCTCTAGTATCCTGGCTCAATTCAGACTCAGATAATTCCACTCTGCCTTTCTTACAAGGTCATCCTGCAGAAGTAAATGCCTTTTCAGAAGAATATTATTTACTTCAAATGTTAAATTGATGCCTCATGTATTAGTGAAGCTGCAGTATTTCACCCTATTGGAAGGAAAATGATTTCTGTGCATGAAGCCTACCACAGTGAATTAGATTTGCAAAGCAAATGAGGGTTGCTTATTCCAACAGCAGCATCTTTGCACAGCATCTTTTATGCAGGAACCTCATGAAGTTCAACCAGGGGAAGTGCAGATTCCTGCATCTGGGGAGGAATAACCCTGGGCACTGGTACATGCTGGGGGCCACCCAGATAGAGAGCACTCAACAGAGAAGGAACTGGGGAGCCAACAATGTGTGCTTGTGGCAAGGAAGGCAAATGGGAGGAGAGAGATTGCCAGCAGGTCAAGGGAGGTGATCCTTCCTCTGTACTAGCACTGATGGGGCCACACCTGGAGTGCTGTGCCCAGTACAAGAGAGACATAGACACACTGAAGAGGGTCCAGCAAAGGGCCACGGAGATGAAGGGACTTTAAAATCTCTCCTGTGAGGAAGAGCTGAGAGAGCTGGGGCTCTTCAGCCTGGAGAAGAGGTGGCTTTGGGGGGTCTTGTCAAAGTTTATAAACACCTGGAGGGAGGGTGCATAAAGGACGGAGCCAGGCTCTTTCCAGTGGTGCCCAGTGACAGGACCAGAGGCAGTGGGCAGAAACTGAAATATAGCAGGTGCCGTCTGAACAAAAGAAGAAACTTTTTTTACTGTTGAGGGCACTCAAGCCCTGGCACATGTTTTCCAGAGAGGCTGTGGAATCTCTATCCTTGAAGTATTCAAAACTTGACTGGACGTGGCTGTGGACAACTGTCTCAGGGTGGCCCTGCTTGAGCAGGGGGCTTGGACCAGATGACTCCAGAGGCTGCTTCCAACCTCAACCATTCTGTGATCTAGGACAAATCTTCTTTTTTAGTATTTTTTGAAGCACTTTGAAACAAAGCCGTGTGAAAAGTGGGGACCCAGCTAGGAGTGTGATTTGACATCGCATCTTTTTTGTCTGTCATGTTTTGTCTCCCCAGCTGAGATCTGCCTGATGTACGGTTCAGTCTTGACTTCTTACTGTGCTGTTGATCTTCAATAGCACCAGAGCAATAAGAAAGCAGGTGCCAAATAACTAAGTGTGGGAGTTTGACTGGCCTCCCCCTCATACTCTGCGTACGGGATGTTGCAATGTTCTGTTCAGCCTTTGACAGAAAACTGAGAGTGCCGCAGTCTGACTGCGGTCTTTGCATTCATCTAATCTGCCCAAGCCTGTCTGAGTGTGTCTGATGGCTTATTCAGTCACCGAAGTCTTTGTTCGTACTGTACAAAACTGCAGGGTGTGTTTAATGTGTGGTGGCCCTTTTACTATTGAGAGTCCACCTGGACTGTGAGTAGGTCCTGATTATTGTTTATATTGACAGCAGGTCTGTTCCTGAGAGCCATCTGAAAGGATTTGTGAGGATGCTCTACATAGAGCTAACACATTGTGCAGTCTGCAGGGCACAAATCAGGAGGCAGTCAGACCCGAGACCCTGATCTGGGAACCAGCAGGTCTGTTCTGGCCTTCTTGGGTAGGGGTGAAGGGAGTTTTAGACTCTGCAACCTGCATACCAGCTAAGCAAGGAAAACAGCTTACTTCCTTCCTAACTTGGACACAGTAAAGGCAAACGCGTTCTGGTGACATGATTCTTCCCTGAAGCAAAATGCTTTTAGAGCTCCACCGGCCATATGGAGCTCTGCATACATAGTTTTCCATGAATATTGCATTAATCCATATTCCAAGTTATGAATTGCAATCAATCCATTCTTGCGCTAACCAAGCTGCAGCTGCTCCCAGCTGAAAAGTCTTTTGAACTCTGCCAGACAAAATATTCCAAGTCTCATTCCAAGGTGCAGTAATTGTCATTGCGGTTCTCAGGGTCTCATACATATTTAATTTACAGTACGTATCGAAATGTACATTCTGCTGACGCTGGTGCCAATGCTTACAGTGATGTTGTTTGAAGACTAACGAAAGGCCAAAATTGTTTCAATACATGGTAATACATTGATTTCAACTTTAGTACAGTTAAGCTGTATTGGTAGTAAATCATTTAAAACCCAAAGTGAATGCACTGCATGATAAATTAAAGCATCAGCTGCAAAGTTTCAGGGTACATCTGGGCTTCCTCTGGGTTTGTGGTGTTTGGAGTTTGGAGACCGCTTTCCTCTCTTGCAAAGACAGGAACCATTTGTGAGCGGGCATGAACTGTGATCCAAGTTTTTTTGTGGTTCCCATGTAGCATGGTCTTCCCTTGGCTTGTTGTAAGGAAAGAATACGTTGTGCTTCAGGTGCAGACCCCAGTGATCTCACAGGAAGTTCAAAACAGCTTTTTTATTTAGAGGTCTGGGTTGTTGTTGGTGTCGTCCCCCGTCCCCCCCATTTAATTTTTTCTGCCTTAATATTAGTGTATTACATTTAAACTCTCTAAATAAAAATTAAACATTTTGATGACATAACGTGGGAATTCTTTCCCATTTCAATGAATGTGGACAATGTTATGTTATTCATATTGAATTCTCTTTCATGTAGAGGGGGACAGAAGGACATGATTTGTTCACTTTATGAGCTCAGGACTCTCATGTTTAGTGCTAACGGCTGAGTACCCGACCTTTCCATTTTTAGGCCACTTCCTGGGATTGTTTGAGTGCTAGTTGTTTAACATTATTTTGAAAAGAAATTATTAATACCTTATGGTTGGTTTCTAGTGAAGTTGTGCAGATTGTACCAGGTTTGAAAACTGTTGAGCCTCAGTCATGTTTTGCCAGTAGCTCTTATTTCTCAGAACCCAGGACTGTAAAACAGTTTTCTTCTTTGTAGTATCATACACATATTTAAAAAAAAAAAAGCAATTTGGGGATTTTCTAGGGGTTCAAAACAGAGTATTCACTCTTCTCTTCCTCCTTGTCTTTACGTGTCTGTAATATATGTAGAATTTTTGGTATGTGTACATAGATATGTAGAGCATCAAATGGATTTAATAAAAAGATTTGCAAAATGAAAGTGGCCTGACCAAACCCTTACAGGGTAGTTTTTCTGTAAACTGTCATTTCCTGCTGGAAGCCAGGGGACAAACGCTGAGCAGCTCCCATGGTCATGGTGTGGCCCTGCTCCTGCTTAGACAGAGTAGGGACTGGGGACGGGGGTGGCCGCGGGGCAGAGGTGCCATCAGACCTGTAACAAGTGGAAGCTCACCACTTGTATTGCTGGTGGGTTTAAAGGTGCCTTGGGGTTCGGATGAATCTGAGACTCTCTTAGGAACATCTCAGGACTGCAATGGTAGCTGAAACGCTTTCTCAGCAAAGTTCCCAAGGAAAATATAATTAGCTCCCATCATTCCTACCTTGTTTCTGCTCCTCCAGTTCCCTTGCCTGCTCCCTGGAAGGACAGTCCATTTGATCTGAAATGCTGAGACAACAGGCGTTTTATGTTTAAACATAAAACGACATTTCTAACCATATATTTGCAATTAAGCCATTGTTTTTATTAGTCACAAGGGATAATTGCATCCAGAAATTCCCAAAGAAAAGTTATACTGGGCAAACAATATTACACTGATGTTTCAATTATATGAGTAATTTTCTAGCATAGATCAGCAATAAACTTCCCTAAAGGGCCTATTAAACAGGAAGCAAGAAAACGGAGATGGGGCAGTTGCCAGACATTAGTGTCTAGCACTTGTGTGTCAGTTCATGCCCCCCCTCTTTTTGTCTTTAGGCAAGTCAAGCAGTCAGCAAACTCCCACATCACCTGTAGGCAGCAGACATGCACAGGAAGGCTTTCTTCTGGAGAGAGGAGATTCCTGGGGCTTTGGTCTGGAAGGAAAGAGTCCCTGGTTCCCACCTTGTTGCAGTCTTATCTGCTGAATCACCTCACAATGGAAACAAGGACGTCCCATCTTTTAATGAACTTTGGCCGGTAACTGGGAGAATACCTGAAATGTTTGTGATGGGAATGCTGTGCCCGTGGCAGAGTCTGGGACAATGGACAGCAGGGCAGGGCTCACTCTCGCTTAACTGGGGCATCAATACTCCTGCTGACCCAGACCTTTTGAAATGCTATCAGAGGAAGCAAACAGGAGCCAAGAGCTGCCTTGTTCACTTGTCAGGTGTAGCAAACAGTGTTTTTTCCATTGTAATTTTTCTCTTAGCCGCATTGCTATGCAATCCAAAGCTCTACCATAAATTTCCTTTATCCTATCATAAGAGTGCTTTTATTGGTAATAGCTTATTTCACGTGCTGACCTGTTATACAGTATTCTGGCAAAGCAAACAACCCATTAGGAGGATTTTCTGAGGGCTGTGGAAGAAAAAAATTATGCTACCAAACATTTCCTACTGCACAGTCAGGCCGAAGAACTGGTCCTGCATCCCTTGTTCCCCGTGAAACCCAGCTCAGCTTGTGGTGCTTTCTGCTGTGCCGCCTGTGCCTGCAGAGTCCTCCTCTCTTCGACAGGCTCAGAAAGTCCCTGCAGAGACAGAGGGACTCCTCTGCAAAGGTCAGCAACGAGCCCTTCTATGGAGTCTGTTCAACAGCAAGCAAGAATGCCAGGGGTTAGTCCCTACTGTATCTCACAGCGGGGCAGACAAGCTTCAGCAGTGGCACAGGAGCTGCTGTGGCTGGGTGTTTGTGGTGGGTTATGCTGGGCTAAGCAAAGGGGTACATGTGTGAGCCGTAACACAGAGCTATGAAGAGCTGCTTGAGCTGGCAAGGACACTGGAAGCAGTGCGGCTTGGCATGGGCTGACATCTCCCAGTTTCTCCCCAGAGCGGTGGTGGTGGTGGTGGTGAGAGTTTGCTTTGGGATCTTGGAAAGGCAGCTGGCTCTCTGGGCATACTCGGTCAGGGAGCTTGGAAAAGGTTGCCTCAGCTCCCTCCTGCACTGTCCTCAGAGCTGCCATCTCTGGAAAGAGCTTGCAGGACATAATCTGTCCTCCAGCAGCCATTGCTGTGATTCAGATAACCCCTTCTGCGCCTCAGAGTTATCACCTCCCCCTAATATCAGTCAGAGCAGTCTTTTTTTTTTTTTTTTTAAACGTTTCCAGCTGTCAGAATTATCATCTGCCTGCCCTGCTGCTTCAGCTCCAACTCATCCTTGCAGCCAAGGGCAGGGTCTCTCCTCCCACTCCTCAGAGAGCTCTGCCCCTGGGTCCCACCTGGAAGTGCTGATGGGCAAAGCCTGTTCCAGCACGCTCTGCATGGAGCAGCAGGTCAGATGTGCTCTTCCCCACCCTGCACCCACCAGTCCTCCCTCCTCCAGCTCTTCTGTACTTTCTTATGTCCTTCGAGGAGAGCTGTTTGAGTTGCAAAAATCTGCTGGAAATCAATGTCTGTGCGCTCCTGATTGAAATACGGGCACACTGATTAACTTCTAGCTGTCTTCCACTTCCCTTTCAGTTCCTCTCAAATTAGCTTCTAATTATCTCAGTTGTAATCACCCGGTGTGATAAAGTTAAAGTCATAATGATTCTTTCTGATAATACAATGTTTTCTCTATGAATGCTGTAGCTAATAAAAACAGAATGCCAAGCTGCTTATGGGAAACAGATTTTTACAGATCCTAAACAAATGCCCTGCATACTTCATGTACAGATAATAAAAGAACAAAGTAACCCTTCTAAGGAAAATTTATATCTTGATAAAAAAAATCTATCTGTATATTTGTGTTCCAAAAAACTGTTTTTAAAGGCCCAGAACCTAATAATGGCAGTGCTTGAGGCCAAAATCAGGGACTTGAGAGGCCTGCGCTGAGGTTTCTGTACCTCCTGGCACCAGGAGCTGTGCTGCAGTTGGGACCATGAAGCTCTTCTGCTGTGCACCACTGAGGGAGCAGTTCAGGACCGTTCTGTGCCTTCTCCCGTGCAATATCCAGACAAGGAGTTTCTCCCTGGGGCAGTCCACATAGGAGGTGGTTTTGAGCTTGCCTATCACGTTGCATGTTCACAGGAGCATTTTGCTTTCAGGAGGAAAACCGAGGTGCCTCAAAGCCAAATGAAGCTGCAGCCACAGGGGAAAAAAGGGGGTGTCAGGGAGCAGTGTGGGGAGGGTGACTCGCAGCCCCCTTCTCCTGAAGCTATGCCACGTCAAGTAAAATAAATCACGTTTCATTGGAGGGGGTGGTGGTGTCACAAGTGTGTGTGACTTGATATTGTCTAGGGCATTCAGCTGGGAAAATGTGGGTGCACGTGGGGAGACAGTTCTGGGTTGCAGCCCATGCATCAAGACGAGCTTATGGGCTTTACATTAAGGCAGCCATTTGTTAGGACATGTAAGCAGAGCACAGAGACTCTGCTCCAGGCTTCTTTCTTTTCCCTGGCCTCAGTCATTACAGTGGGTGTTTGGGCCTCCTTTCTCTTTTTCAAAGACCCTTTAACTCACTTTTAAAAAGTTGCCAACCATTAGTGTATTCATTTGTTGTTTTTTGACCTGTTCAGCTGTAAATTTGTGTTGGACACAGGAGCCATACTTAACTGCTTGCACCCCAGGTATGCTCAGCTAACATCAGCAATGTGATTTTAAAAAAGGGATTGGGATGTTGAGCAATCAAATGGTAGCTGGCATGTAGACTGTTGTCGTACCACAGCTAGGCTCTTTCTGTGTCTGAAGCACTTCATCTCCTCTAGGCTTTTCATAGCCATATGCAAAGAAGGGCTCGTGGCAGGGTGTGTGAAGTTTACATTAGTATTTGTCGAGTGTTGCATGATCTACAGCAGCGTGTCCGCTCGCTGTAATAACACCAGCATGTGACTGGAAGTCTTCAGACAAATCTGTTATTAGAGTTGACTACTGTGATTAGTAAATGTGACCATGCAGAAGCTTTAGGCTAGGCACATGCTATGTATTTGTCTTCATTATCTTTGCCCTCCCTGACTGCAGGGAGCTGCGAAGGCTGGGGCAAAGGGCTGCCACAGGCAGGCATTTTCTTAAAAGCAGAGAAGATGTGGCTTTGAGCAACCTGGTCCGGTGGAAGGTGTCCCTGCCCATGGCAGGGGGGTCGGAACTAGGTGATCTTTAGAGGTCCCTTCCAACCTAAACCGTTCTATGATTTGTATAGATCTTTGAAAGAGCAAGCAGGAGTGGAAACTGGTTTTGTTAGTTACCACTTTTGTGGTGTAAATACTGTACAAAGCAAAATAAGGAAAAGAGGCCTTGATATTTGGGTCTATACTATGTAATTACTGATGTAATTGCTATATATCACTATTTTGGCAGAGTTTCCCCTTTGCCAGCCCCGTGATTATTTAAACCAATGGGCATATTTGTATCTTGTTTAGTATTCTCAGTTTTACAAATGACTATGGGACATGTAACCGAAATACAGTCATTGCTACTTTAACGTTACAATCAGTGGTTAGAACAGATTGGGTCCTGAGCACTTTCAAACCCAGAAGAAAGGGTACTTCTGGCATCTTTTATTCTAATCAGGAGAAAGTCTTTCCAGTTCAGCATCTAGGCAGAAAAACGAGCAGCCTAATTAGACCAAGATTTCTCAAGAACAGAGAAAGCATTTCTCACTATTTTTGGCATGCTGTGCTATCAAACTTGTGAGCTTTGTGTAAAATGTTTAGGAAAGAAACATACGTCATAATAAATGTGCTATTAGTTCTACACCAACATAACTAATTAGGTCCTTGGTTCAGTGTGAAAAAACGAATAATGTGCTGCAGTGTGCAGCTTTGTATTACTCAGTCTTTTTCTGCTCTTGAGCAAACTTGTTCTGCGTGCCAAAGGTGAGAGCATTAATTGAGTACAGAACCTGTTTATAAATCCAGCGCAGCTCATGGTTTGACGGGTGCCACTGCTGTTCATTCTCACCTTGCTGCTGTCTGTAATTAACCTTCTGCAACTTGAAATTGTCCATGAAATGAAGGATGGTCTTTGGTTTCGGCAAAATTAAAGCCAAAATTAAAGCAGCCAAATTCCTACTGCATCTCAAAGTCATCACCTGGCCGTGTGGGCAACCAGGGAACGAGCCAAAAGACTCATAGGCTTGGTCATCTAGGTAAATAAAATTGTGGGCAAGAGGAGGATACAAGCCTTGTGGGGACTTTGGCCAGGTAATGCCGTATGACAGTTTTGGTACAACCTGTGTTGCTCCCTAACGGTGGCGTTCAGTACCACCAAAGAGGAGACGGGCTGCCAGATAGAGTTACCTGCATCTGTGTGCACTAGCACATGTGAGTGAAGATGAGTTTCATGTATGAGTCTGCCCTCCTCCTGCTAAATTTGGGACCAGTCAAGTGCCTGCTGGAGTCAGCGGGACCCTCCCTGTTGACCTCAGTGGACAGAGCTTGGTGTGGACCCAGGGAGCAGAAGCACCTTCCCCAGCACCTCCTCCATGCCCTATGCTCCCAGTGCTCCCCTTGTGCTGCCTCTGGTACCTGCTGGGCCTCTCTGTTAGCCGGTTTAACTCACTCAAATGACCGAAAAATAGGCAAAAGGAAAAAAAAACCAACACCAAAGTAAAATGCGTTAGTTTCTGCCTTCTGATGAGTCATAGCAGTGGGGGGAAGGAGCAGCCTGGGTCTGGGGCAAGGCTGGGGCTGGGACAGCAGCAGGGAGGTTCGCCGGGAAGAGAGCAGAAGCCCTGTCTTGGTCAGCGAGCTGCCAGACTGCCTGGGCTGCATGTGAAACCACAGCCGAATTCCTCATGTCAGTGTCTTTATTTTGGTTATTGTTTGAAGGAGTCTCCTTATATCCAGTTTCCAATCAAAACATCATGTACTCCCTAAAATCTGAGCTCAAATGTGAACATGTTGCACTACAGGGACTGAAGTCTACCAGTTGTATAACATAGATGAATGCCTTTGAAAAACAAATCCTTAATCAGTGTTACACTCCATTTGTTCTTTAAATTTTCATTTTCCATTTAAGTGGCTGTTTCATTGCTATGAGAAACATTAAGAGCTATTCATGTTTTTCTTCTTGTGGCTCTTTTAAAACTGAACTTCCCTCGTTATTAATGTCCTGGTGGTGGATATTCTCACTTACCTGCCCTGTGCTCATAGCTTGGGTCCAAAATTACCTGCAAAGGGTTTTAGTTTCTTCATGCAGAAATTTATGCATTATGATTTTAATTATTTGAATGTTTCCATTGTAAAGGACCATTTCTTTCTCACTGTATTGTTGTTGTAATTGTATATTATGTTAACTTAGGCAGAAACATTATTTTACTTCTGTTATGTCTTTTGTCAGCCTGTGGTTGATTCAATATTGACTTGTAAAAATAACATCAATGAAATTGCAGCTAGGTTGTAACTCTTTTTTTTTTTTTTTTTTTTAAATCCAGCCACCAAAAAAAAGTAAAACAAAGGTGCAAAATGCAGGCAGGTCAAAAGGCCATTTCAGCATAAGGGGAGATGAGGAAAAGCTACATATTCTAAGAAGAAGAAAAGCTAGGTAGGCTAACAAACCATTTATTTCTACACAGGTGCTGTCTCTGGTCAAAAAGGCTGAAGAGGTCGCTTTTCTGCTCTGACTTCCTCCTGTGAATATGTAACCAAGGTAAGTCACTGCTGCAAATTACCTCTGACACTCGTGAACATTTTTTGCTCTGGGATACCCTTTCCGTTTGAGTAGATCTTTCTTCTGCTAATGAATCACCATCTTAAATAATAATGAAACCTCAGAATGATAAGTGTTTTGAAGCTCGATGAGAAATATGTTTTCATTCCAGCATGAGCTTCTTTCAGGTCAAAACAATACTTGTGGGAAAAGCTAGACTTTTCCAACACTTCACTGCCTGAAAATGTCAGCGACAGTTTTTTCTGAAATGGTTATTGAAACTTATTCAAAGCATGGTATAAAAATGTTTTGTCTAAAAAAACCCCAACCATAACCACTTTTGATAAAAGATCATTTCAAAGCAACACTTGACAAACACACAAGCCTCAAACTTCAGAAAACAGGAAAGAAAATAACATCCCAAATATCCCCCAATATAGCCTTTTTTTAAAAAAGATCAGTCATCACCACCTATCAGCTCATTAGTCTACACAGGCAAAGGGCTATCTCTGGAGAGAGTTTCACCTCAGCTGTCTCTCTGGATTCAGGAAGTGCCTCTCAATCCGTCTGGTGCTGAGGGCGGCTCTGCCCATGCCTGCTCTCATCGGGCATTCGGATCTCCCAGCAAGCTCTGCCGTGCTGCTCGGTCTCTGTGCCTGCAGCTTCCACGTACGGATGTGTCAGGTTCCTTGTCTCCTTCATGCCTCTTTTAGCAAGCCAAAGATAAATTATGCAGAGTAATTTTGTACACTGCTAGGCGCATTTCTTACACAAGATTTTACCAGGTTCCCATGACAAAATCTGGAAGGACATTTTTTTTTTTTTCCTTTTTCCTTTTTTTACATTTTCTTTCTACCAACACCAGCAAGAATTCACTGGTAGTACAGCCGAGTATTTCTTACAAGTTGTTTAAAAATAGAACTTAATCCCCCCACATGTTTCTTAGTATGCAGCCCCATCCTCCATGAGGCAAAAGCTTCTGGCTGCACAGCCACGTGCAGGAAAATATTGCTGCATCTTTTCAGATAGAGACATAAGGACCTATGTAGTGTTAAGTAATACAGAGGGTTAATGTATTCTGGAAAGCCATGCAGAAAGTAAGCAGGCGTTCCTACCTCAGGGTAGGACAATGGGGTTTTTTGTAAAGAAAATGTTAATGTATGCTTAAGCCCTTCCAAGGTATCTCACAGGTCACTATTACATCATCGATGATTTACATTTTCTGCTCTGTATCATTTTGTATTGCTGGCTTGGGAAAGCAAGCTAAGGCTATATAAATGCTGGGTGTGCTTGAACGGTGTGCATTCAGCTTCTAATACCTTAATGACTGCTTTCTTCTCTCTTATTTATCATCATTATTATGTGTCTGTGAACAAAGTGTTTAGCAGGATCGCAGAAGAGGCTGCCTAATGTTTAACTACCAGATTTGTGAGAAGGAGAAGGATGGGACAGAGAGGAATAATTTTAAGAAGCAGGGAATAAATACAGGCTTTTAAATTTAGTTCTTGGCTGTCATCGTCCTAATCAGCAGTGGGTCTATTCGATGTCTCAGTTCAGAGTGTGAATAGTGTCGCTTTGTGTCTGTCACAATGATTAATGTCGTCTTCTTTGGTAATAAACCAGTAACACATACAGAGTCATATACTAAATCTATAGAGTACGCTGTCCCAGAACAATTATGTGACATATACCCAGTTACATCAGTGGGATGTAACTCTTCATGGCTGAAAAAGCAGACTGATGACATCTTAGGGGTGTCTGCTGAACCTGCATTCAGGGGACTAGATAGAAACAATACCCCTATGAATATACATAGAATTCAGTAATAGTTGTTTAACTTCTATTCCCTATTCGTTTTGGATTGTTCTCCTCATCATGGAAACCAGCTTCTCTGCACATTCCACAAAGCAGCAGAAATGGAGGGACAATAAAATCACAGCTCAGTGCAGCATATTCATCATGTAATATCTCTGATCCTTTCCTGGAACCGGTAAGAGAAATGGGGTATATCCCACTGAATCCAAAATGTGGTTGTACTCATATTACGTGCGCAATGGTTATGAAAGGCAGATCTTAAAGCAAATCAGTAAATTCATATTAATTTTAGTGGGCTTTTGACCAGCCCTAAGCTGAAGCCTGTGGCTTTCAGGAATTTGATATCTACATTTTTATTTTGCTTTTAAACAATTCCAAGACTCCCAGCTTTCATTTCTTATATTACAGCAACCTTTCTCAGGAGTATTTTCTCATGCCATGCAAGCTAGTAGGTGACTGGAGTTTCAGAAGCAGATGAAAGAGAGCTTTATCCGCTTTCTTCCTAAAGGAGGTATTTCTTAACTGACCTGGTCTTGAAGAAACATTCAGCTCTGGGTTGTTTGTGTTTGTGGAGCAGAGTGATCATACTTTATGTGACAGCTGGCAGTAAAATACTATGTGATATCTTCAATTTTCGTCTTATTCAATAAATAGATTAGTATAGAGTTAAATACATAACTTAAATATTGCAGGATCTATTAGGTAAATCTCTGACAGACAAGACAGCATGCTTTACACCAAAGAGATTCACCTGACCAGACTTTTATGGTATTGGTTTCACGTTGAGAAATTTAGCTTTCTGAAACAACTGGCAAGTGATGCTGGAGCTGCTCAAGTTGCAGTAAGAATTGAAGAATTATCATTTGGAAGGCATCACCAACACATTCTCTTTTGGCATAACCTGTAAGTTACAGTAATTTAGGGTTCTTACGAGATTTTCATACCCTGTGACACTGAATATAATTCCACACTGTGTTAATGAAGGTCAATGTTCATGGAGTTACGTGGTTAGAGTAATGGAATTAATAGTACTTCAGTATTGTATTTCACACACAAATAGCTGTAACACTCAGCTCTCACACATTGCAATGTGTAGCTGGCATCCATAGCCTCTGTTTTCAGAAATTAGGGGGAACTGAGTAGTCAAGATCCCATGATCTTTCTGTAGGAAAGTCAAATGCAGATTTTGGCTCAACTGAGTCCTAGTGCAGGAACCACTGCAGAGCATTGCTTCTCTGGGTTTAAGGAATATGTATGACCTGTATGTTTTTCCTCACTCAAGGATAATTGCTGAACTTTCTCAGCATGGCTGAAGATGATGGACATAAAAAGGTGCAGGTTTGGACTGGTAACAAAGATCTGTACTGGTTTTGTTTGCATATAAAGAATGCATGCATAGACTTTGTTACTGTTGTCAATTAATATGCAGCGTGCGAGTGACTGTTCCTCAGAAAATGCACAGTTTGACTTTCTGCACAATCTTTTTTAGGCTTTGGCATGCATGGTTTCACAAAAAATATGCCTAGGTGACAGGCTGGGGGCCATGATTTTGGTCTGCTTTTGGCAATGGCCCTGCTGGAGCCTGGGGATGATGGTGGCTGCTGGAGCAGCAGTCTTGGGAACAGAATTACGTTTGTTGTGTTTTGTTATTTTCCCCCACCCTGTGAACCATAGGCATGCTAACTGTAAGGTATGTATCTCTGGTTGAAGGAGAAGATAAGCCCTGCTGGTTGTCCTTTTTATTTCCTTGTTTGGAAGCAGGGGTGCTGTGTACAGCTGTGGATGGTTTTGCTGATACATGCTCCAGTGCACAGTACATCCTTAGAAAGGCTCTTCAGAGCTGAAACAAGCTCCTGAAGTTAGCTGCTGTGAGCTTGAAGACCCTGGCCCATCTGTTGCTGCTCAGCAGAACTGAGTTGCAGACTGAATGCGTGTTTTTTTAAGACCAGTAACGTTTGGCCTGTCTTTGCAAATTATTTTGAAAACCCCCACGCTTTAAACTCTAACACTGCAAGATACTGGCCTCTTATTTTTGCTTTGATCTTTGGCGAATTCAGTTGCTGCAGCTTAGTCTCACTGTCGCTTTTCATAGGGCTGGGGCAACGTGTGATTTTTCTGTACAGCCTGACATGAGTCAGAGGAGCTGATGCGGTTTACTTTTGCCTAATGTTTCACCAGTTCTATTAAATAAGTTAATCATGATTGGAAATCCAGCAATGAGACACACAGAAAATCTTGTTCTTGTGAAATAATTCAGCAAATTTGTTACTTGCCATCTCAGTCAATGTTATGTAGTCCTCTTTTTATCAACTAGTCATTTATGAATATCACAAGAATGCTGTAGATTAGGAAACCTATTTCATGTGTGCTACAGCCGCATTTAGTTTCAGAAGGAGGGAATATATAGAAGTTTAGAACGCTTTTAATGTTTGGCGTCTAAGAAAGGAAGTAGCCACCATGAATCGTGGGTTGTGCTGACTAACTCCAAAGCATAAAGTTTTCATTTGTAAAGGTTTAAGGGATAAACTGTTTTTCTGTGAATTCAGTAAATGACTGTATAACTTCCAGACAGGTCTCTCAAATTTCATCATAATAACTATTTATGGAACTAATAACTATTTATGAACAAACCCAACATGCTGAATCTTCTGCTTGACCACTGGCGGCCTTAAAATATATTAGCAAGCTGGTGATATCATTGCCTTTGTGCTGGTGAGTATAGCTAGCCACATACTTCTATAGCTTGGTCAGGAACAGTTTAAAAATTATTTTGGCAGATATCTGGGTGCTGTTATGAACTTACTTAACTCCTTTTTCTGTTTCCAGACCATTTAGTTTTAAATCTCTCATGTGACATTTGTTAATCAGGATATATATAGAATCAAGAGCAAATGAAAATTAGAATAATGAGAATAGGACACAAAAAAATATATCTGTGATTTTCTGTTCATACATTTTCATTTTTATTGCGGTAATGAAATGCTTAATAACGTACTCTTCAGCTGATGAAATATATTGTGAGATGGTCGAATTAGCGCATATTTTTGAAAACTCCAATGACAATAAAAGGATACATAGTTTTATGACTAGGTAGCGATTTGGCAATATCACCTGCATGCTAAATGCAGCTAAAATAACGTAACTAATGAGATAATATGGGATAACATATGGGAGTAAATAAAAAGGTGTTGGACAGGTGAAGAAATGCTTTAAGTTAAATCCAAAATATAGGTACAGTTCAAATAACATTACTGTTCTGACTCAGGCTCATGAAAGTATGGAAAGTGAGAGTTAAGGCTGCCTCTATACTTAATATGCCCTGGTGCCTCTCCAGCAAATATTTTATTATGTGAGCTCTCCCAGTGCTTTTGGAACGTCTGCTGCATCTTGGACCTCCATAGGGGTTTGACAGTGAATTTTTTCCTGTAGACCGTCAAGCAAGGACAAAAGTCTGGAGAACTGGGAGAGAGAAAAATCTTCCGTTCCATTTTTGGGCTGTTACAGGCAAATAAATGTGCAGCCTGCGCCCTCATATTAAGTCATAGCTAAAATGCTTTGTTTAAAAATTTGGACTGTGGTTAGAGTTTGGGCAGAAGACATTCATTTTATGTCCCCAGAAAAAGCTTTAGTTGCAGAGGAAGTTTCTTCCACCCCTTCTGCATAGAGTGTTAGGCAAACCTGTGGTCAAAGCTCTGCTCTTCCTGACTCAGATCAAAAGCTTTAGAGGAAAGCTGGTGAAAGGGAAGATGAACTCAAGTCTTCTCTGCTGTAGGCTGATACCCTGATGTTGAACTATTCTCATGTGATGCCATGAAAAGCATAGTTTCCTTCTCCTATGGGGCAAAAGCAACATTCAAAGCTTTAAGAGCTGGCATAAAATAAAATGGCTGGTTGGTGCCTTAGGTGGTGATGGGAATGGAAGATGAGGATTTCAGTCTCGGCACTTACACGCTCTTCCTTATTGCACTATGTGAGCCTCCTGCACATTCCCATGAACTGGTGTTATAGCTGCCTGTTTTACAATAGGAACGTGAAAGCAAGATGTGTTGCAGACCTGGGAGCTGGTTCCTCTTCATGCAAGTATCTCATCCAGTGTGACGCTCCCGAGATCTCTGTCCTCACGACTGCAGGTTTTCTGTATACAGCCAAAAAGGTTACTGATTTCCTTTGGGTTGTCGTTTGTCCCTGTATACTTTAGCTGCCCAGTTTTCCCATTGATATATATATAAATAAGAATAAAAATAAAAACCCAATTCAATTAGTTGATTCAAGAGTAAGTGGTATAAACCAGTATCCCTGGCATTGCTGGCTGTTCTGTGGAGATCAGAGTTGATAACTCTTTAGTTTAGCAGTTAGTGTACTCTGAAAACAAATTCTTTTGTTTTAATTTTCTTTTTCTTCTTAGGCTGAAACAAAATACCTTTATACTTACCACCAACAGCTCCCAAGACTTAGGGAAAATTAGCAAGGTTATAAAACCTACAGAGTGTGTGTGGTTTGCTGTTGCAGCTGCACTTTAAAGGAAAAGTAATATACTCACTTGTCCTCCTTAGAAAAGCATCTATAAATTAGCACTCTTTGAAAAGTTCCTGATGCCTAGCACAATTTTTATATATTACAGCTAAAATGTGGGTCCTTCACTTTCAACACTTCAATCAATTGAAACTGTCTTGTCAAGGTCTGAGGCATCTCTGTCCCAATCCTTTTCTTTATAACGTTTTCTGACCCGGTCTCTTTCTTCTAAGGGGCTGAGAAATGGGGTGCCTTAGAGTGCAGAGTCCCCACAGGGGCTCAGTGCCTCTGCAGAGGTCTGTAAGGCCAGCTGTCCATACGTGACCATGGCTGGAGGTGCCGCATCCTGCACAGCTCCCCTGTGGGCTGTGGGGCTGATGACCATCATGCCTTTGGCATCAATGGGTTCATCTACTTCAAAGCACCTTGGGAGGGTTTGTGCCTGCACCAGCCTGCTAACATCTCTGTTTCCATCCAGTAGTGCTGCAACAGTTGTTTATCCACCACCCTTCAGCTCAGCTGGGGTTAAGGGCATACTTCGAAAATGCAGCACCTTGTGCCTTCTTGCAGTACTAAGAATGAAGAGAAGAAATTTGAAACAAATGAGAAGGATTTGTGTTAACTCTGTTGCCAAGGAGTCTTTCTTAAGCTCTCTGCTTCCATAATATCTGAATCAAAATAATATTGACTCTCTTAGATCTTCCAGTTTCTTTGCTTTTAGTGTATCAGCGCTAGGACAAAGCAGTTACGGTCCCCAGAGATGCACATGGGTGAGCTGAGTGAGGCAGAGGTATTAGAGTTGCTCTTGTCCTTCCATGCCCTGTCCTCTGCCTTTGTTAATCTGCATGTGCAAATTAAGCTGAAATTAAACTCTTAATTTATTACCATGTTGTGGTGACAGCAGGCAGGATCAGAACACTTTACAAACACGTAGCACCACATTAACATCAGAAACAGATTCTTCCCCAGAGAGGAGAGAAGATTTTAAAGAATGCAGAAAGACACCACAGGGCTGTAATCCCTCTCACTGCACAGAAAACAACTGATTGTTGTTGAAACAGTCAGAGGGGGAGGTGGGTCCAATAATCTGCAGAACATATGTAGGATATGGCTTTTCCACTCTCAAGAGCGGAGATGAGAAACTTGAAATAAACGTTTTGGGGGAAAAATGGAGGGGGTAAAAAAAAAGGGGGGGGGGGGAACAAACAAACAAAAAAAAGGAAAAACCTCGTGTCAATAAAGAAAAGAGAAAAAAGACACTGTATGTTAATAACACAGTGTGAATGCCTGGAGAAGTGAACTGCTTCAAGGAGCATCCCTCTGGATGCAGATTGTCTCTGCTACAGAGGTCTACAGGCTCTGCCTGCATTCCCATGCTGTCTTTACTTGTCATCGCCTGTTTTTTGGAGGGCACTGAGCCACCTCCTTGTTCCTTCATGGGATGCTAACAGGTATCCCAGAACTGGTAAGGGCCATCTGTGCAGAAGCCCTGTGGTCCTGATTTAGTAAAGCACTTAAACACATGCTTAAGGGATTTGCTGAAGTGGATGCTGCACTCTCCACTGGCTTCCTCCACGTCTCCTGGTTCCCTGACCGTTTGGCTCTGCAAGTGCTTCAGGATGCTCCCACTGATGAAAGCTGGGTCCCTCTCCTCCTCCGCAGTGTCAAAGGTGAGGCAGGCACACCAGCCTTGCCTCAGCAGGTAGGTCTTTTATTTTGTGGTGGTAGATGAGCTCGCTGTCCCCACGCTCGTCCCAGCAGGTAGGAATGTTCTGTGGCACGTGGGGCCACATCACGTTGTCCTGTCTTGCTGATGCTGACAGTCCCATAGGGCACGGTCCCCAGCCCTGCCAGCATGCTGCCCTCAGCCCGCCAGGTACCTGCTGGGGGCACTAGTCTCCAGGAGGTGACCACCCATCCCACTGGCTCTACTCCAGCACTGTCACCCCCTGCCCAGAGGGTCTCATGCTGCAGAGGGTCTTCCACAGGGCTGTGCCTTCTTTTGGTGGCAGTGGTGAAAGGGACGGAAAAAAGCTTCGTTGAAGTGTTTGTGTTTTAGAGGCATTTTTGCTTTAACGTTACTGCATTTGGGTGGGTTGTCCTTGCCGTGAGGGGAGCAGGAATGAGATTTCAAAGCCTTTGAAAATATGACAATTTTAAAGGTTACTGGCTGGATGAAGGCCTTAGACACCCCTTTTAAAAATCCTAAATTCCTAATCTTTGACATCATGTAAGTGATTTAAGGCCCTCCATCTGAAGGCTTTGGCAGGAGTAAGTTCCAGAGCTCCTAAGTCACTTCTCTCTTATTTAAAGCTTTACTTTCTCAGAATCTTTTCAATATGTTACCCTCGCTTCTGTATTCAACTTCAGATGACAAAATCTTCAGAAATGTTTGGAATCCCACAGAGGGTTGGTAAGACAAGTTTATTTATTCAGTCCTGCTTTGCTTCATCAAAGAGACCCCAAGCGGGAGGAGCTGGAGGGCCCCATCCGTTATGTCTCACCCAGCCCGAGAGGTGCTCCCGCCTCAGAAGCGATGCTCTGCGGGGAAATGCAAACTTGCCAGGCTTTACTTCCCTCAGCCCAGCGTGTGGTGCAGCACACTGATAGATGCATTGGTGTGACACGCTTGGGAGAGCAGCCAGGGGAGACACATTGCCTGGCAGAAGCAGGACACGTCCCCCCCGCATTATGTGCGAGTTGTGTGCTGGCTCAGCACCCGGCAGACTCCTTTGCCAAGCCAGGGGCTGGGGTGCCAGTCCCTGCGAGCCCCATCCTTCATGCAGCCACAGCCCCTTCCTGTGCGGGAGCAGGGCAGGAGCAGAGCCTGTGGCCACGCCGCTGAAGCCTCCAGAGACACCGGTACCGACAAGGTAAGGTGGCGTTACATCTTCTCTGCAGGGTCCACGTGGGCTTGTGAGTCAATTGCTGTGCCACTGTGTGTCCGCGTGGGATCCCTGAGCTTCCCCACGAGAGCCTGAATTCAGGTGGCTGGAGAAGCTGAGCCCACAGGCTAACATTGTGCCCCCCACCAACCGAAAAAAAACCAATATCCCTTTAAAGCTGGTATTTCAGGCCTCCGTAAAGCAGCTGATAAGGAAGTCTGAGTTAGCAGGATTGCTTTGTTTGGACGTTTTCCACTAGGGTTGAGGAACTTTGTACAGGGCAGACTCCGGGCTTTGGCATCTCTGTTAAGAACAAATCTCAGTTTGGGATTTTCAGTCAGGTAGTGCTGGGGCAGGGCAGATGTACAGGGTCAGGTACCACACCTCAGCACCGTTTCCCTGCATGGTGCTGCCATCTGCAAAGCAGGGAGCAGCGAGAAGATTATGCCTGAAACCATTCTGAAAATGAACATTTCTGCAAAGTCACCTGCAAGAAGCAAACCCCTTCAAAGGCTTCATTTGAGAAATAAACAATTTTTCCCTTAAGAGGCTTTAAAAGAAAGGGCCCTCTTGAAAGAAAAGAAAAGAAATCCTGGTGATTCAGCTGAACAGAGTGCAATTTACTCAGCAAAAATAAGAAAAAAAGGAATGAAAGTGTTAGCAGAGCCTTGATTATTGGTGACGGAGGGGCATTAGCCAAGTTATAATGGATTGTCAAACTAGGTTCATGTTTGTATAACCTCCCAAATTCCTTGCACTGAGTCAACATCTAGCCATCTGGGCTGGGGGGGCAGGGAATAACTTTTAGTTAAAAAAAATAAAATAATGTAAAAATCAGTTAAATTTATGTTTCTATTCTAAGGGAAGAAGTGTTTAAAAGGAAAACATACCTTTCAGAGTGAAGCATTTGTTTTTGTTCTTTACAAGTGCTTGTTTCAGTTCATGTTTGTTAAATGGCTTGTAGTTATTAAATCGTGGAGTTTCCCCTGCTAACATAAAAATAGGTGTGATTGGAAAATTTGTAGCAGGAAAATAAAACCGCCTTTCACCCACTTGGACTTCACTTGACTTGGTGAGATATTTGTAAACCCTGATTGACTTAAAAGCACACTTCTTTAGAAAAGAAGAACAATTAAGACAGAAATACGCTGGGAAGACACATAGAAGCTGCAGAAATAACACCATGAATCGTATGTCCACCCAAGGACGTGGCCATTCTCAAGTGGTGGTGCTTCCTGATGAAGGAAACACAAAACACTGGAGTATGAAACCAAGAACAGCTTGGGAAACGAAGATGGATTTTCTGTAGCAAATGTAATTTCATTTTCCAGCCTCCTCCTTGTGTATACAAATTCAGTCGTTTCCTATCATTAAGACCCCTTGGCTTTGATAGGCACAGCATGGACATCTTTAAAATGATGGTGCCCTGTTGTCAGTGTACTCGTGTGTGACAATAATTGTCCTGTGTTTTATGCTGCCCTGGCACCTGTGCTTGTCAAAAGCCCAGGGCAGTGAATAGATAGACATCAGCCAGCTTGAGATGGCTTTGGGTCAGGTCCTAATTATGCCTTGTGCTAATGAAAAAAAGGGATGATACCTCTGAGAGCAACTTTTGTGGCTTTGTCCTCCACTGCTGCATAAGGGAGCATGAAACAGTGCGATTATTTTCACAGGCATGGGTGCTGATGAGAGTACATGGCAAGAGGAGGAGACAGGGACAAACACCAGGATAGAGATTTGGCTCCAGGGGTGACCGTGGATGATTCTGCAGTGCAGCTGGCAGAAACGTTCCACCAAAGGTGCATCTGCTGGTGCCTGCAGATAATTTCTTGTGCCTGTTGATTTTGTCCAGTTAACCACCAAGAGATTTCCTTGGGAGTCACTATGCTGCTGGATCCGTGTAATTCTGAACAGAAAATCCTGTTGGTGCAGAGTCCCAGCATTTTGTTTTCCTATCGTGTATGTGGGCAGATTTACTAACTTGCAAAATTCAGTACATCATAATCAGTTTCTGGGTCATTAAAGAGACTTGGCAAACTTTTGCTGTACTTTGTTTTCTCTGTTTCAAGTCCAACCAGAGCAAGCGCCTTGACTTCGAGTGTTCTGATTTATTTCTTCTGTTTTCAGAAGTTATCTTTGTTTTTGTTACACAGAGGAAAAAGAAGACCCTGGTGGAACACTGCACTCATAAAACAACAAAAAAAGAAACAAATTATGAAAAAGAAACCTTTGAAGACATGGTATGTCAGCATTTAATTCCCATTCAAATGAAACTGCTTCATAAGAAATATATCCTGTCTAATTCTGATCCACTAATAAAAACTCTGTTTATTCAGCAAGGGTTAACTTTCTCTTCTGCACAAGGATCTAATTCATTTAAATCCCTACTGAGTTTTTAGCACACAAATGAAGTGTTATATGGTCTTTCTGGAGCTCTTGGCATTGGATGAATTTTTCCCATCATAACATGGACTTATTAGACACGTGCAAAGCCTCTCCACCTCACTGTGGCTGTGCCTGTGTGGCAGCAGGCAGCGCCGTAAGAGCCTTGAGGTGGCTGGGGCAGCTCAAGTCTCCCTGCAGCAGCCCTCCTGCAGGGACTAATCCCACCCGTTGGGGAGGATGGTGCTCTGTAGGTGTCCTGACCCAAGGTGCTTGTACTTTCGGAACTCTAGGAGGAGCGTGCATATCTTGCAGACCTGGGGATGCTAAGGAAATGCTTGTGCAATTTAAGCAAAAGTGAGCATCTTCACATGCTCTAGGTGGGGTCTTTGCTGCAAGCCTATTGCTTTTGGTAGCTGCTGGGATGTTATGCCATGAAGTATTTTAGGTTGATGACACTCAAGGCCAGGCTTGCAGCTCTGATGTATGGAACATAGAGATCTAGAGGTAATGCTGAGTCCAGGCCTGGTTTTTAACATGCAGTTGCTGTAACTGAAGGTGCAATGTTGGTGTTTGCATGTGGGATGTTGATTCCTACCACTATATGCAATATAATAATAGAAACTTAAGCAATTATGTAAAGGTGAGTGTGCATGTGGGCTTGCTGTTATGCAAACAGGTATTTGTAGAGGAGTGAGGGCAGTGGGCTGATGAGCATTGATAACATGCAGCTGTGGCCGTGCTTTGAAGGCAGTGGGCTGGTTGACATGGACCATGTGCAGCTGTAGCTCGTTCCCACTAAGTAGTTAAATAGCTCTGAGGCGTGTAGGAGAGGAGGTTGGATGGAGGAGGGGTAGCAGTGGGGGCTGGTGTCTGGAGGAAGGAGAAACAGCATGGGCAGTAGAATGTGACTGATGGTAAAAGCCTTGTTGCAGCCTACTAGTTTGTGCTGCAACAGGTATTATTTGTAAACTTCATCCCATCAGCTGAGGAGAGAGGGGACATGTACTTCATATAAAAATGCGGGGTTTGTTTTCATTTACCAGGGCTTCATTGTACTCTTCTGGCAAGCGAAGTAGTCTTTGTATGGGTGGAAATATAAATATTGCACATCAGAAAAGGCTTTTTTTACAATGCCAAATTAGCATAAAAGAGACTCAGTGTAGGTGAGGGTCAGGCTTACTGTTTGCTTTTCCTCAGCCTTTTCTTGTCAGTACTATATCAGCTTGTTCTGAAACTTTATCAGCGTGTGGACTGTAGTTATAATTTGTTTTGGACTGTTCTTTTTTTGGGGAGGAAGTCTTAATGTTTCCAAACCAGAGAGATTTTCAGAGGGTGGTGGAGCAACACAGTGCTTGTTTTGTATGATGCTCTTTGTAAATGTCGAACTAGATATTTACAGTGGCTGTGCTTATCAAATACCTATTGGTTGGGACAGTTTTGCCTACATGGTTGCCATACAGGCATGGCAAGTCTTTAAAGACAACGTTAAAAAAAAGTTAAGCTGTATCGTGGTTTGTGAAATCAACAGAAATATTTCTTTTGGTCAAGTTTTCAGTTCCTAAAAGCACATTGAAGATAATGATTGCTGTAAGTTAAATCATTAAGATTGAAAGGGTAAGTTTTAGTGAGGGTTTTAGGGTGGCTCCCATGTTCATTACATATCCATTTGAACACTCGATAAATTGAATTTAGCTTGAAAACCTATCCAGAAGCTTATTGGGGATTTAGTTATCAGCAGTAACACTATGTGCAGGAAGAAAAAGGTAAAGGGAGCAAAGATTACATGTGGTTTTGACCAGACAGTCCTGTGTTTACAGCTAAACACCCATCATAACTTTATTTTCAGATGTTTTGTCTTCAGTATTAACTTGAAAGAATATGAATCATGCGGAAGTCAAAGACTGAGGTCATTTTCCTGACATGGAATATTTTACTGCAGAACTCACAGACCACTTGCCCTCAGCAGTATGAAAATCTTCTCGTTGCCCTTAGGCTGTTGTGTTGTGAAAGGCTGCAGTATAACGTATGTCTCCAGCTTTCTGATTTCTCCGTAGGGCAGTCCAAGATAGCTTTTCCAAAATGCCTTTAAACATTTAATGCTCCCTTTTCATTGTCACCGGACTTTCGAGTCGCTAGTCATCTGTCTCCTTGGTAAATCTCTGTCCCTCCCGTATCAGTGTTTGGGATAAAAGTATGCCTTAACTGTTACCTGGACTTTGGATTTCAGCATTAGCCTATGGGAAAGAGAAGGGGTGATGCTCTGGAGACAGCAAAAAAAGGAATAGAAAATGCTTTGACTTTTAACATTACCTATGTTACTTGGCAGTGTTCGCATATTTCAACTGTTTGCTGTACAGTGAAAATGAAGTTGCTGATAAGTGGGCAAATGTTGTTGAGTAGCGTAAAGTTAAAACCTGTTAGAAAAAAACCTGGCCTGACAGTAAATTAGACTGTTGATGATGATGAGGATGTGTCTAGTTTTCCTTCTCTGAAAGCTAACCAGTGCAAAGTGATATACTATTTTAGCCACTAAAGGCTTGTCTAATTGTAGGGTTATCATAGAATTATTCCTGTGTTCATTTCAATCTATATGTTTTCCTGAAACAGATTTGTATGTTGATGAGTCTCGTTGGCTAGAGGCACTTAAATCCAAATCCATCAGTCCTGGAATGCTGTCATGGATGGCTGTGTACCTTTCAGGAAAGACAGGCCAGCAAGACAAGGTGGTGGAGTTGCTCTTTATGTGGGGCAGCAACTGGAATGTACTGAGCTCTTCCTAAGGGTGGATGCAGAATGAGTTGAGAGCTTACAGCTTAAGGGGCCGGCCGACATGGGGGACACTGTTGTAGGGATTTACTACAGGCCACCTGGTCAGGAAGACGAATTTGATGAGGCCTTGTACGGACAGCTGGAGGCAGCCTCACAACCAAAGGCCCTGCTTTGCATGAGGGACTTCAACCACCCTGATATCCACTGTAAAGGTGACGCAGCTAGGCACACACAGTCCAGGAGGTTCCTGCAGAGCACTGGTGGTAACTTTTTGATGCAGGTGGTGGAGGAACCAGCAAGGCAAGGTGTGCTGCTGGACCTTCTACTGACACACAAAGAAGGACTGGCTGGGGATGTGAAGGTTGGGGGCACCCTTGGCTGCATTGATCACGAGATGGTGGAGTTCAGGATCTGAGGAAGCAGGGCAAAAAATAGGATTGCATCTTTAAAGGTCATAGAGGACAGGAGAGGTGCCTGAGGGCTGGAGGAAAGTCAGTATCACTCCAGCCTTCAAAAAGGGCAAAAAGAAGGACCCAGGAAGCTACAGGCTGCTCAGCCCCACCACCATCCCTGGAAAGAGATGGAACAGCTCATTCTGGAGGTCACCTCAAAGCATGTGCACGAAAAGAAGGTTATCAAGAGTGGTCAACACGTATTCACCAAGGGGAAACGATGCCTGACAAAAATAATAGCCTTCTAGGATAGAATAACTGCTTGGGTAGATGAGGGGAGAGCCATGGGTGTTGTCTACCTTGACCTCAGCAAGGCTTTTGACACCGTCTCCCATAACACCCTCGCAGGTAAGCTCAGGAGGTGTGGGTTAGATGGCTGGACAGCGAGGTGGGTCGAGAACTGGCTGAATGGCAGAGCTCGGAGGGTTGTGATCAGCGGCGCAGAGTCTGGCTGGAGGCCTGTAGCTGGTGGTGTTCCCCAGGGGTCGGGACTGGCTCCGGTCCTGCTCGGCGTATCCATCATGACCTGGCTGAAGGGACAGAGGGCACCCTCAGCAAGTTTGCTGATGGGACACAGCTGGGAGGAGCGGCTGACACACCAGGAGGCTGCGCTGCCACTCAGCGAGACCTGGACAGGCTGGAGAGCTGGGTGGAGAGGAACCTCATCAAGCTCAACAAAGGCCAGCGGAGGGTCCTGCCGCTGGGGAGGAGCCACCCCACGCACCAGTACAGGCTGGGGCTGACCTGCTGGGGGGCAGCTCTGCGGAGAAGGACCTGGGAGTTCTGGTGGGCAGCAAGTTGCCCGTGAGCCAGCAGGGTGCCCTGGTGGCCAAGGGGCCAGTGGCATCCTGGGGTGCATTAGGAGGAGCGTGGCCAGCAGGTCGAGGGAGGTTGTCCTGCCCCTCTACCTGCCCCCTGGTGAGGCCGCACCTGGAGTACTGGGTCCAGTTCTGGGCTCCCCAGGTCAAGAGAGACAGGGAACTGCTGGAGAGGGCCCAGCAGAGGCTGCGAGGGCGATGAGGGGACCGGGGCATCCCCCTTACGGGGAAGGGCTGAGGGAGCTGGGCCTGCTCAGCCTGGAGAAGGCTGAGAGGGATCTCGTCGGTGTCTACACATACCTTAAGGGCAAGTGTCGAGAGGACGGGGCCAGGCTCCTTTCAGAGGTGCCCAGCGACAGGACAAGGGGCAACGGGCACAAACTGCAGCACAGGCAGTTCTGTCTGTGCATGAGGGAAAACGTCTTTACCTTGGGGGTGACAGAGCCCTGGGACAGGCTGCCCAGGGAGGCTGTGGCATCTCCTTCTCTGGAGACATTCAAAAACCGCCTAGACGCAATTCTGTGCGACCTGCTCTGGGTGAACCTGCTTTAGCAGGGGGATGGACCAGGTGATCTCCAGAGGGCCCTTCCAACCCTGACTAAATTCTCTGATTCAGTGCTCAACATCTCTACAACTGATTTGCAAGCTCCTAGCACTGGGAAGAGAAAAAAGAAATCCATCTTGGAGCTAAGTTCCTTGTCCAGTGAATAAGCAGAAATCAGTGTATAAGAATGGGATACATTATTGCAAAATCTTGTCTGTAAGTGCCAGTAATGAAAATTGCAATGAACTTCAGAGAACTATAAATACAAAATACGTAGTAGATGGAAAACAGAGATACTCTGTAGACATATCCAGAAGGCTTAGATTTTGGAACAGACTTTGTTGGGAAGTAGCCGAATTGCTGTCACTGAGGTCTTTCAAGAAGAGATTAGGCAGAATCTAGGAAGGACAGTCTGGGCATACTGGAGCTTGATTCAGAGCAAGGCAGCACATATTTGGTGGGATGAAATCATAGAAATGTCATGCTGGAAAAGATGTCAGAAGATTAATTTCTTTGGTTCTGCTATGGACACATTGAGAACATGGTTGCAGTAAGGGTTGGATCTAGCCATTTTCTGAACACCCTGATACTAGAAATTCATGATCAGTTCAAAATAATTATGATATATATGAAGCTAGAGTTTGGTATTTGGTTTTCTTCTGAGCAAAGAGACTAATACGCTGTGTCTATGTGTCTTCTAGGGCTGGTAGACCCTTTGCTGTACCCGGCAGAGTGACTTTTGATGTCTCTGAATTGAGGAGAATGCTGTTTTGCTGACCAGTGATGTAAACAAGAACTATTAACATGCATAAAAAATTTACCAGACTTATGTCTACAAAAATATAATTGCAGGCTAGACTTTCCTCAGCTAGTTGCTTATGGATACAATGTCATGTTGCATCACTTTTGAAATTAGTATATTTATTTTTTGGCTGTATGCTTCAGATGAATTCCACATGTACTCCAGATTTAACAAATTCATCATTGGTATCTTATTATCACTTGAAATTACTTCACAGTTAGGTCAGATCCAGGGTTCTCATTTGTTTTTCATAGCATGGATCAGGGTGTCTTGTGTCTATCTCCTCTTCCCATTTTGCAGTTGTGAAACACCCTTGTGGTGTGGATAGTTATTGCATACATGGAAAAGTGAAGTTATGAAACTATTTCATGCAATTTTAGCTTCATAACAGTTTAATAGGTGGAACTAGGGAGAGCCAGCTCTGTATGACTAGCCAGTTCTCCACTGTGGGCCACTTTTGAGAACATCTGACGATGTCATTTTATAGTATTTAACTTTTAAGTTGTCTGTGTTCATTATCTGTCGTTTCTAAGGATTCTGCCTTCCTTGAGTGCTATCTCCCTTCCTCTCTGCTGACAAGACCAGAGCTAGGAAGCAGTGTGGGAGGGGGCTCCCTCCAAGTCAGAAGTTACTGGTGGCACGTTTGAGTCCAGGGGCACTACGAGAGGGACCGCAGGCCAGCACAGGCTCTGCTGGGCAGGAAGTTGGAAGAAAGTAACATCAAGTGTTCTTCACTAAATCTTCTTTTTGACAAAGTATTTCATTTTCAGTCGAACACCTACCTCCAAGAAAACCAGCAGCTTTCTCTGGAAATTACAATTATTTCACAAAAAAAATTGGACTGACAAAAAAAAAAGAAAAAAGAAAAAAAGGTTTGATTTGGGTATACTCCTCTGTTGCCCGGTGGCTGTTGGGGTTCGGTTGCCTCATGACCCCATTGATGTCTCTGACAGCTGGGGCTTCACCCATACGGCGGTCCTGACTGCACCCCAAAGAGAGGTGTTGGCAAGGGGAGATGGGGTGCACCATGGGAGGAGAAGTCTTCAGGACATCATTCTTCTGGGATGCCTCAGGCCAGGAACAGCTGTGCCATGCAGCCTTGGGGGATTTCTGGAGGTGCATGGGGACCTCCCTCTTCCTTTCCATACAGTTTACTCCAGTGGGTTTCTGTGTCTTTCAAAGATGACTAGCAAAATAGGAGACTCCCTCCATGCCCACTTAGAGCCATTTTCTTGGCTTTGCTCGATACCATATGCTAGCCAGGCTTAATACATTTTAATAAACTGGTTAAGCCTATGGGGGTTTTATGCTTGTTTATTACTTCGTTCTTTTTTTTTCATAATTAAGAGGTGCTGCCTGCTCGTCGTTTGTAATCAGAAGAACTCTTTGAGGGCAGCTCAAGGGATTAAACTGACCGAGTTTGTTTTGTTTGGTCATTAAGACTGTACGAATCGTGATATAACTGTGTACATTACCAATCTGAAGAGTGCTCTGTTGCAATGATTGCAACAACAGGGATTGAGTACGCTCTGCCCGATAAATGAGTGCATTCGTATTTGTACATGCTTATTTGCAACAAGCCACTGTGCCAGATAGATTGTAGGACTAGGTGGGTGGCTGGTCTGGCCCCAGAGGGCATTTCTCATGTCCACATGTTGTTAAAGCCATCAGAAACCCAGGAGTGCTCCTGCATGCCTTGTACGCAAAGGTCTGTTGCCAGCTCTGCTTCAGTGTGTAGCACCTGGGAACACCAACATGCCACTGCCAGCTTAGGCAGCTCCCATGGGAATATAGTTTGCAGGCATGCCATTTAATTTAAACATAAAACATTATGGACACTGGCTAAAAATACACAGTTTTGACCAGTGTGTTACAGAAGTTGTTATGGGGGTGTCTTGCTTTCTGTCTTTCATAAAATCCTTATGGAAGCTAAAAGGAAGGGTCTTCTCAGAGGTGTGATGCGAGGGAAAAAAGCATCCTGTTTCAGCTGTTCTTTAATGAAATTTAATATGTGGAAGTTAGGAGAGGACATGGCATCATGAGGCAGATGGTTCTTAGAAGGCCAAACCCACTGTGAAAATCTTTTTCATTACTAACGTGGAGACATGAATCTGGTCGCTTAATGGTTACTCACCAGTTCTGAAAAAAGCATAAAAATTGTTTCCAGGTTCAAATTAGACAAAACAATGTTCACTCTGACACACTGGACCTCAATTTTATGGCAAGAACCTCCTGTTTCTTTGGCAGTTCAAAGCAGAGCTCTGCAGTGCAGTGAAAGCTTTGTGGCAGCTTCATAAGCGTTCCCAAACTTTGGAATATACAGAGCAGTGAGCTATTTGATTACACATATTAAGTGGATTGAAATTGCTCGTTGTATATTGCTTAAATGAGGCTTGAACTGGGGGTTTGGCATGGTGAAGATGGAAGGAGCTTGAGACAGAGAAGGGAGGATCTTCCTTATACGTTCAAGCCAGAAGGACTTGGAAGAGGGTTTTTGGGATTTAATGAATACCCGCCTATGGCTCTCCCTGTGAGAAACATAAAATAATTGTTAAACTCTCCCTATACTTGCTGTGTGCACTTGTTTTGTCTGCTGGGTGATGGGTGGGCTTGGGCTATGCGGGTTGCAGGAGGCGTGGGGTGCCCTCCGGGTGAGCTGGCAGGTGAGGGGGGCTCTGCAGGACCGCTGCGTTTGGCACAGGCACGTCAGCCCCGGATGGGGCTTCTCTACGTGGACGGAGCTCTTCTGGGGTGGCTGCAACACATCAGGTAAGATTGTAATTTAAACAGTTTCTGGTCAGTCTTTGCTGAGATAGATACTCAAAATGACAAATATTGGAAGTTTTATTGGATGTTGGAATGGTTTGCCTTTCTCTCTTGGACCAGATGTTGGTTTTAGATTAGATGATTACCACTGTATTGGCCAGTGTAATTCCAGGGCAAAGAAACTTCAAAATTGAGTATTTGTAAGTATTAGGACTTTCCTGCCACATAACACAATGCGATCAGTGGCTTATCTGAACCCTTTAAAGGCATGCGTTGAGGTCTGTCGCTGGAGACAAGATAGTTTCCAAAATTAATTTCTTCACCCTGGTTAGAAGCAGGGTCAAAAAAAAATCCTCTCTTCCCCCCTCCCCAGTCAAATAAGGAGGGAACGAAGGTAAAGGTAGTCCAAGTATGACCTCAAACTAAAGAATACTTTTGTTTTATAATGAGGCTATATTTTGTAAGGTAGACTATGGGGACGAAGGTAGTTGGGAGTAACTGTAGAAGTGCAAATGAATGTGTTTGCAATGGAAGAGTAGCTGGATAATGTCCATCTCGTAATAGCCTGAGATCTGGCAGAGGAAATTGCAAGGCTGGTAGAAAGGATTTTTAATAATCTATGAACTCAAAGGTAGTGCTTTATGATTGGGGGATAATGCCTGTAACACCCCTCCGTGGAAGGAGGGGAACAATAATCTGGGCAGCTCATTTGTGTCACCTCAGTAGTATGCAGGGATTTGAAACAGAGAACAGAGATAGAAAGGCGAGTAGAAAACAGAAAAAATAAAAGCACCAGGAGTTTTTCAAAGGTGAATTGTTAATTGATATTTCTCTTTGTCAAGACAATTCCTCTTCAAAGGAAGTGAAATGTAGAGATCTAATCTAGCAGGTCTTTGATGCCATTGAGCTGCGTGGGAGATGGAACTAACCTGGGGGAGATGGGGATTTTTAGGCAGACTGGCAGGTGGTAAGGAACAGGTTAAAGAAGAGGCCACAGAGATGCCACCTGAAAGGGCAAAGGTTGAGCTGGAGGAAGAGAACCGTGGCATTCCTCCTGCACCATCTGGAAAGTGTCCCAGTTTAATTGTGTCATTGATAACTTTGTCACCAGAAGTTGCAGTGTGCTAAAAGCGTGGGTTGAGGAAATCAGTTGGGAGTCATCTGCCAAGGGAAGGATTGAAATATCATACTGGGGAAAACAGATGGACCTTCAGGGGACAGGACAAAATACAGCGACACAAAGGGCAAGGTGAATGAAATTAAGACTTTGGTACAAATTTCTTTGATGAGCCATGCTAATGTAACCTCCTACGCTGAGTAAAGGTTGCTTGCATTATTAAACAGTCTTTAATTAGGTGATCCCGAGCTATTTTTTCCATAGCATGTCAACCAGCTTCCACTTAAAGACTGTGTTTTAGGTAGAGCTATTCCAGAGGTGCACCAGGCCACCTGGTAAGGGGGACACCTGCTGCTTCTGCTGCAGAAGGCCAAAGTGTGGGCTGGGTGAAGGGCAGTGCTGGAGGAGAATGGTTAATGCACGTGGAGGCTGTCGAGTATCTCCCTCAGGAACAGGAGTTTCTCTGTCTGTAATGGCAGTGCTGCTTGAACCAAGTTTTTGTGTTTCAGGGGAAAAAAAAATCAAGAAGATTTTTCAAAAATATTTATGAAATTTTGGAAAAACCAAAATCAGTATTTGAGAATGTTTTGATTGGCAAGAAAACTTTGGCTGTTCTACTGCTTGCTAAAAAGGCTGATTTTTTAAAAAATTAAAATTTCCAGATGTTTGGAGGGGAGCTTAATAAAAAATGGTAACAATCTTTAAATATAAAACAATACAGTAATCTAATCTACATGTGTACATACTGGTTCTATATTGTATGCTTAGTACTTTTTAAAGCTATGGAGAATGAGGATAAAGTAGTATCTATTTTCCCCTCCCTGTTCTCAGCTCTAGCACAGGACGTTTTTAGAAGGTCCTTGTTATAAACGGCTGCTCAGGAAGTATTTTCAAATCTTCTTTCTCCGTTGTTTTGCTATTGATCGTCGAGACCTGCTCTGCGGTGAGTGCCACAGGTCAGCGTTGGGCTGGGGGACGTGTTTCCAGAAGCGCTGCAGTTTTCTGTGGCTTGAGGAGTTGTGGGGGGCATAGGTTTGCACACTCTTGTGTTCAGAACATAGCAACAGGGAGAGAGATGCAGGACTGGTGGTTTTTGGTTTTGGTTTTTTTTTTCTGTAATCACCGGTGAGTCACTGAAAGTTTTTTTAACTCTGGTCTGGTCATTCTAATTAAACTCACAATTCCAAATTAATGTGTCAGCCGATGCGGCATACATTTCAGAGGCCCCAGTCAGCCAGTTTATGCTGGCTTTGGGAGTAGACACACAAGTTTCAGAAAACAGATTTAGGTGCTGAATGTCAGGCATCTGACTTTGGAAAAAAAAATATCACATTTAATCTGTCTTGCTTTAGTTTCTTGTCAATGTGATATCCCAAGTTGCAACTGAGATTATCTTGACGTTTTCCTTTGCCTTTTTCAAGGGAAAATTCTTGCTGGCTTCTAATCAGTGGCGCTTTGGGCAGAGCAAGGGCTGAGAATAGAACGATTAAGTCTTGGTTGAAGCCTCTCTTGCTTCTTCATGACTTCCAGAACTCTGTTCTAAGTTGCTCAGATGCACCTCCAGCACCAGGAATTAATCATCCGCTGACAGAGAGAGAAGAAAAAGTCATTAGTTTTATAGGAGCTCTTCCCCCTTGAAATTCCATTGCCAGTTGACTCTTTCTGAGAGATGATGTTGAAACTGAGAATAAATTCGGTTTCAATTTTTTTCATATTCTTTGCAGTCACTGCCAGGAAAGTGCTCAGGTCTTATGCAATAAGGGCCTGGACTCCTTTCAGCGTTTGCTGTGGTCGTCACGGCACCGTAATGCTCTCAGCTCCATACGTCCCGGGTGCTGGATGCAATCTGCTTGAATAGTCTTCTCCCCGCAGGGCTGAAACTTCAGAAGCAGCCTCGGAGTTGTGTTCTCAGAAACGCTGCCCGTGTGGCACTTGACCAAACGGATGGGGTGGCTATACGTACCCCATATGTTCGGTACATAGCTACCCCAGACCTGCCCAGCCCGGGTACCGGTGGCAAGCTCGTGGGCTGCAAACCCAGCCAGTGCTGCGTGCGGCTGTGCTGCGGACCAGAGGTGGAGCAGCCCATGGACGTTTGCTTGTGTGCCCATGCCAGGCAGCCTTCCACCCGGCTTCTTGGTGCTCCCGTGGATCCCTCCTGGGCATCCAACTTCCCATTCCTGGACCTGCCAACTCAGGCTCCACGTCCCGCGCAGCTCCTGGGAGATGCAACGCCAAGGTGCAGGCACTGCCTTCGCGTGCCCCTCTATCGCGTAGAACACTATCTGAACATCTGATTGCTTTTATTTTCATCTGGAAATACACGCCATGTGATCCGTAAGGTGACTGTCAGAATTCAGCTTTCGCTCTCCAGTTTTTAGGAAAGGCTGCCGTGTAATCTTTTGCGACAAGTTGCGGTGATGAGATTTTTTTTTTTTTTCTCCCCCTGCATCGGACAGCCGTGTTACTGACTTGTCATTCCAGAAGGAGGTGGTGTTGGCTAATGGCTGGAACATCACAGCCTTGGCAGTTTGTTCGTGGCCCCTCTGGTACTGCCCGTATGACCTGTAGCACCGGGGTTAAGCTATTTCTGTGTCATTTTTACTGTCTGTGAAAAAAGGTGAAAAACACCAACCCTGGGGGACGTTGTAAAGCTTTAATGGCTCAAAAGTGCTTTGAAACGATCAGGTAAATGATAGCAAAGAAATGCCCAGTTAGTTATTAAGAGTTTGCTAATTCTCTTCTGATGCAAGATGTCTGGTCACTGAACTGTCCCTTCTGTTGGGGCTTTTTTTTTTTTTTTCCACTATAGTGTATTAGTGTGGAGAAACAGGAATAGCTCTTGCAGGCACAAAAAACCCTGAAGCACTTACATGACAAAGGAAAAGAATGACTCAGTAATTAGTTCTTGGAAGGGAGCACTTGATAGGGAAAGTGGGTGAATTTAAAGGGCAGTCTCGTTTACAAAATAATCTCCAAATTGCTTAACGTATTACCGGTTTTTCTGTTCTTTCAGTCCGATGAGGCAAACCGCTCCCTATTACTCAGGCAGCAGATTCTTCTTTTAAGAAATCCAAACAATCTAAAGCAAAATCCCTTCTCCCTTATTGCAGGCATACATCCATAGGCTCTCCCCTCTCTCTCCGACCTCAAGGTTACTGTGTGGAGATTATAATGAGAATGAGAATGAAACTTGATATGTTCTTTGTCTTTAAACTTGTAGAATTGTGATACCCAAAGGAATCAGTACTTTGTGATTTATGACTCCCCTACTTTGTTATGAAGAAACTTTAAACATCTTTATTTAATATGTTAGATATCATGTTATCCAAGTTTGGCTGCTGATTGCAACATGCTCACCCTTTATTCCCTAGAACAGCAATACCTTTCTGTAATGTCCTGCATTGTTGCCAGCTTTGCAATGGTACACCTTATTTGTATGTATAATTGCAAGTTTTTCCAGTTGTCTGGGTAATTGTACCATCTGAGGGATATTACCCTGCTTTGTAGCCCACAGATTCTTCTGAATGATTTCCTATGTTAATAAAACCTTTTCTTTTTGTGTTTAAATAAAGGCCCCAAACCTGATTTAAACTAACCTCAGCGCATGGTACGTTCTTCTCAGAGGGGTCCTCGCACAGCCCTTGACTGCACTTCCATTAACACAAAGTGAGTGCTAAAGTGCTGTTGGGGTGTGGGTGATAGCATCAAGCTGCACAGTATTTTTAACAGATAATACTGAAACATGAGGCAAACCTACCAAAAAAAAAAAAAAAAAGACAACCCAAAATAATTTAACTTGAAATTTTGTTTAAGCCAATGACAGGACACCAAGCCAGGAATCAAACAGATCTGTGCTCTGCTCTGCTATTGCCTGGAAATGGTGTTCCACCCCAAGTCAACAGTTTAGCCAAGAAGCAAAACAACATATTTCTTAGGAGACAGTGAGTGAACCTGCAAATACTGCATCTGATTGACTGCAGGGATGCCAAGTTACTTGATTGGCTCAAGGTGCAAAGTTTTTAAGCGTTATCTTTACTTTGTCAGCTTTAATTTATAATCCAAAACTGACTGGTGAAAAGATTTGCTGCTCAGTCATGTAATTTCCTTTCCATTTCTTTTCAATTTGCATTTGGTTTTTAGAGCAAACCCAACTATTTTTAGAAGCTCGAGGTGAAAACAAAAATTCACCAGGACAGTACTATACTACTAAATTGCAATTTTGTTCTTCCAGGATGATTCATTTGACTGTCATGATGAGGAAGGGACAAATCACCCTAGGGAGTGTGGATGTGGGAAGCCTCTACCCACTCCTTCATCTCATGGAAAGATGCTTCTGCATGCATGGTAGGGGTCACTTTTGGCAAGAAGGTAAAAAGTCACTTAACTAGAGAGATGAGCTAAACCCTGGCCTGAGAGCATATGGGCTCTGTGCATCCTCTCAGCCTGAGCCCTTGAAAGAGGCATGTAAGCTTGAGCCTTCACAGCTGATCTCTGCAGATTCCTACACAAATGCAAATCCTACTAGTCAGAAATCGGAGGTCTAAAAAGTCTGCTTTATTGTTCTTACTCGGAATAAGGGGTCTCTTGCTTGTCAAGAGCGTGATGGCTTGTCATCCCAATATGGTAGAACATGCGGTTACTTCTCTCTAGAGGGTGTAATAAACTTCAGTGACCTAAAAACCCAAAAGGTAACAAACCCTGTGAAAATGAAAAGGTGAAAAAACAGAGTATTGCATATCTCCTTTTGTTTAATTGAGAAAAACTGTTTAGGGGCCAGAGGTGCTGCATTAGGATTAGATTGCAAGAATAGAAGTTTTAACAAATTTACAGTAACTTTCAGCATGTGCTTTTGTCCCACTGGAACAGCTGTTGATATATGTGTTCTATTGAACAGGGATAGGATTATACACATTCTTTAAATTAAGCACATCCTTAACTGCTTAGCTAAATCAGGGTCTTAGTGGGCTGGATACAATGAGAAGAAGTACCTCTGATCCAAGGGTGTGCAAACAAGCTGGGTAATTCTAATATGAAATCTGAATTTAGGGTGCAACAGATTAAAATTCCTCTGAAAAAAGATATGCAAAGAAAAAGTAAAAAAAGCCAATGGGGCTTCACAAGGGACTGCTCAAAAAAACTGAGGTTAACAAATGAGCTGTTCTGGAAATGGAAAACAGAGGTGGCAGCTACACAAGAACATTCTCTAAGTTACTGCTAGCAGGAAAAAATGAGAGTTAAAAGCCATGATGAGTTAAAGCTAGGCAAGGCGAAGCATTTCATGGATGAGGAGGGGCATTTACAAGTATTTTAGTGGGATCATGGGCAATTGTGAAATAGTCTGATAATCACTGAGAGCTAAACCCCCACCCCGCACATACTTGAGTTCCTTTTCAAACTGTGTTAGCAGGCACATATAGGGGTTTCAGGTCATAATTATATCCGGTAAAGTACCTACTGATTAAACCAGAAGAAAGATGTCTCAAAGCCAAGAGTGCTTAAAAACCAGCAGATGGAAGTGTGTGCATCTGGCAGTGTCCAGTGTACAAAGAAATAGGCAATGGGGAAAATCATCAGTAAAGAAACGGTGGTGGTACACTCTCTAATCTAGCGACTCCTGACAATTTAATCCAAAAAATGTCACTCCTACCAAGGCTTGTACAGCCTTGCAAGAGCACTCTTCTGCTTAGCATGGCTATGGCTACAGAAAGAGTTACAAGCCTCTGTGGGGGAATTGTTTTTGTGACTACTTCAGGTATGTGTCAGTGGACCACTTGCGTTAGCATTTATGGCATTCACGACTCTGAATTTACAGGGCCTTCTGGAGCGTCCCTGGGATCCCACACTGAATTTCCACCCCATTGTCTAGTTGTCTGCTATCTTTCATGTGGCCATCAGTGAGAGAACATCTCCTGGATGAAAAAAAATGTACACATGGACCATCTGGAAGAGCAAAATTTGGCACGTATATTCTACGGCCACCAAAGCAACAGCAAAACATAATTGTTGTATATCTCACATACTCATTCCTTTGATAGAAATAGATGTCCTGACATTTCTTCGCTTTTCTGTGTTCTGCAAGAAGTATTCAGCCAAGGCAGCATGCAGACTGCTGTCCACCCGCCACTGGCATATGTGACAGGTGGCAACTCTTGTGCAAGGAGGTGACCCGGGAGAACAAGGGCTAAATGGGAGGTAAGTGAAGACCCAGGAGTGCCTCGGCAGGGACAGTGTGGGGAAGGTTAGGCTGGACAGGGAGGAGATGTAGCAATGGTGGATTGGGTGTACAGTGCAGGTGGGTTTGGGAGCCATGCACGTGTCCTCCGGGACCCTCCGGTCTGCACACGCTGCTGGCTTGGGGTGGCTGAGGGGCTTGGCCAAGGAGGTGGAAGAGACAGATCTGGATGAAAACAAGCTGAACAACAGCAGGTTGAGTCAGGGCTGAGAGAAAGGCCCATAACTGCCCTCAGGATCTGCAAAACGGCGCGATTTCAGAGTTCACTCTTTCTCTGCTGCCAGCAGGTGCCTGGACCACATCGCTGGCAATCAGTCTGTCCCCATCCTCGGAGAGCTCTGTCAGCTTGCTCAGCCCTCTGCTCACTTCTTCTTGCTCGGGTGCAGAAGCCCAGCAGTGCTGTAGACAGTGAAGATCAAGGCATTTTGCTATCACTGCTCATTAGGTTGTTCTATCTGCCCCGTGTGTTGAGACAGAGAAAAATGTGCTGTGTGGTAATGGTGTTCAGGGCCCATCTGTCCCTGGAAGATTTGCTTGCAAAGGCTGAAAATAAATCCTTAGCAGTGTTTTGGGGGAAACCTTAGTAATCTGTTTTGAACAGAGACTTCTGTGCGTAATTTCCTGGTTTTACTTCCCTGCCACCGTCTTCCTGCAGGCTAGTTGTCCAGAAATATTTCCCCCTGGACTTCCCCTTTCAGCTGTGTCCCTCTGCTTCGAAGCCTGGTGGATTCCTGCTTCTCAGCACCCAAGTCCAGCAAGAAGCAGCAGAAGGGCAGAGAACATGCTCCTGGAGACTAGTGCAGGTGCACGGTCTCATTGCGTGCCAGCTGTGGCTAGCACATGCAGCATTGCTGAGCAAATGCAAGGTGAACCTGGGGCAGGGCATCCCTCAGCATCTGCAAACTGTACTTTTTCAGAGGTTTCGGAGGTTTTCCAGGCATTTTTTGAGTATTTAAATCTCAGGCGGATTTATAACATGGGAGATTTCAGTTTGCGCAGTCATAAACGTCTACAGGCAGGGAATACAAGGAAAAATGAAATTAAGTCAGTGATGGACAGTGCCACCAGTTGCACCTATAACTTTGTGTTGGTGGGGCTGCAACTGCATGCTGAGAAACATTTTCAGCAAAAAAAGTTACTTTGAAGAATTACTTCACAGCAAAATGGAGAGATCATTAGAAAGATAGCCAAATTCAAATAGTATATATATTAAAAAAAAAAAAAAGGAAGTGGTTGAGCAGTACTGATTGGACAGGTGTACATACTAGTTTTATGTTTATTTAAAGAAGGAAACCATAACATTGTTAATGCTTTCCAGTGGCAGCTTATCTATAGCAACACCATGAAATTTCTAAACCAATGAGTAAACAAGTTGTGAGCTCTAGCTATGTAATTTCTCTCCATTAAAACAGTAGAATCACTCATGTGAGTGAAATATTAGCAAAATCCTCACACCATTTCCAGTCCATAATTACAGCGTTCCCCTTGTAGCCCTGTTTGTGGTGATTTACTCACATGTGGAAAGACCTCTCTCCCTCTCACATACACGTGTGCTTTCTTTTTTAAAATTGAGAGTGATGTCTGGTAGTGTGAGATTATTTTTTAGGTGTGAAACTGGTGCACACCAGGTATTGTTACATCGTCAAGAGGTTTCCAAAGCAGGCAGATGACAGAGTGCTGCTTGTGCCTGTTTCGCAATGGCAGAAGCAACGTAGCATATGGTAGCCGTGTTTATTTATACCATACCTCCTGCTACACTTTTATGAGTGCAGGCACTAGGGGTGATATGTGCTGCCTTGTTTACTGATATGTCCAAAATAGTATGAAGCTGGAAAAGACTGATAAACTTTTAACATTGTGTAGGTCATCTGTCTCTTAGATACGAGTAAATATTTCAGCTGTAGATATGTTGACTTAAGTAAACAGGGTTCCCTCATAAAGATGCCAGTAAATGCGTATGTCATATGAAGTCTGATGCTCTTACTGTGTATGCTAATAATAGAAAAGGGATGCATATGAATATTTGAACAGTCAGAGAGGGCCAGGTATATAAATTCAGGCTCCGCTGCATAGCGTGCCATGAAGTGTGCCACTTCCCTGGGCTTTTATTTCAGCATCACCTCTCAGTCCTTGTAGGCGAGAAAATGGCAGAAAAATTATTTAAGGAGTCTAGGAGTTCACAGATCTGCAGCTTACCATTGGCAGCGTGCCATGGTGTGGGGACAGCAGCTCTTGGTTACTCTCTGTTTCGGTCTCACCCTGCATCGTGTGCAGGTGATGGGTGTATTCAGTTCACAACCATTACTGGGCAGTAAATGCTCTCTGCTTCTCTGCTGCAGCACTCGGTCATCTGCGTGAAATGCAGTTCCTGGAACCCATCAAATATAACCTTAGGTTTTATACATTGCTGAGAGGTTTATGAGGCCATCTGTCTTGAACTGATGACCTGGTATAAAGTGTTTTCTCCCAAAATTAGGCAGAATTTCCATAAATATAACTTCTGGTCTGAATTTTGGAGTTTTGCTATTTATCTCTTCCAGTGAATAATGGAAATAATTTAATAACTTATGAGTGGCAGCAAGGAAAATTTCAGTGTTGTGAATTAGGAATAATTTGGAGTCTATTTCAGTATACACACTGAAAATGCTGTTAGCTGGTTTTACAAATTATGGATTGTAATTTGAAGCATTTAGTAGTGTTTACATGCTGACTGTCTTATCTATCTATCTCCAGGAGCCAAAGCAAAGCTCATCTTGTCACTGCCAACCTCCCTCACCTAATTCCACATTTCACTTTGATCTGCCCAGACTATCTTCGGACTCTCCCCTTGCCATCGTATCTGAAAGACTTTAGAAGTCTTATGTAGAATTTATTAAAAAAATTCTGTCTGAGAGGCAGAGAAGTACAGTTTTCCCAATTATGATTAGGGAACTGAGACATTTATGTGGAAATAAATGGGATTCAGGTGCTAAATAGTTTCCAGAGTTGGTCTGAGAGGTTTTAGACTATTGGGACTGTCTGATGCGCGCAGTGAAAAGCATTGCAAGGAACCTGTATGAGTCTGTAGGCGCCAGTCCATTTTGAAATCTGATACTAAGAAACTCATCCAAGGGCAAGGGTTCAACACCGCAAACATTATCCTGTTCTTATTTTAACATTTCAACAGACATTGTGATTATATTTGGATTTTTGTTTGGCTTTTTTGGTTGGTTTTATCTTGCACCATCTTAAAAACTGTCAGCTTAGTAAGTAATTAATTCACTCAGCGTGAGTGGGTTTTACAGTGATATATAAGTATCAACAAGGATTTTTCTGCCAAGACTGCGGCGGTGTTGGATGCTGTGTAAATCTCAGGGTGAACGTATGTGCTGTGGCAAACTGAAAACCCGGGGTCTAAAGGTAAACTTTTGGATTCATATGGAAGTGCCTGGAAAGTCAGTTTTTTCAGACGTGCTGGGTATTTGTCAAGTGCATGTCACACAGAAACACATATTTATCTTTTGAGAACGATGCACATGTTTCTGAGATTGCCAGCTTACTTGATCATGCACTTGCGAGAAGAGATTGATCTACAGGTTAATTATTCATAGTTACTATATGTTCATTGATAGTCCCTAAAAGACCAGGAAAGAGGTGACATCTTGTACCCCAGGGCAAGAGTGCAGGACATGCCTGGGAGTAGCTGGAAGATGCACCAGCTTAGAAAGGAAAGTAGTAATAATAATTTTAAAATATCAAGCTGATAACATTTTGTGGGGTGTTATTAAGAAACAATCTAAACCGAGACCAAACAATGATGTTTTCTCCATACAGTGTACATGGTAAAGCTTTTCTCCTGATGTCCATTTTTAGTGAGCAGTTGAATTTCTCAGAAAAAGGAAGCACGTGGAGATTTTGACTTCGGTGCAGCCAATTTATTTTATTGATCCAGCTGTAAGTGCAGTGTGAAACTGTGCTAAAAAAGCTGTGGCTGAAGTGAATCCTGGCACCCCTTTCAGCTGCTTTGCTGCTTGCTAGAAAGACAGGACTAGTAGCCTGTGTCCAAGTCTCAGTGGCAGTCGGACCACCGGCACCTCTCCCTGCGCTGGAGGAGAGCACCCTGCTCCCCAACACTTTTCAGGGGTGCTGCCCAGCCCGGGTGTGGGTCCCCAGCAGCCTGGCACAGCATGGCCAGCTCCCAGTGGGGCTCTGCGCTTGGTGGCCGGCAGTCCCCACTTCTGGGATGACCACTGCTTTTTGTCCAAGGGCCAGCTTCTGGAAAATGCATGACCGGTCCCTCGGGAAGGCTGCGTCTCCCAGGTGGGACCAGTGCAGCTCGTAGGGATGTAAATGCACGGTGTAGAAATGTCAGAATGTTAAGGGATTCCTGAGAGCAGCCCAGCTTTCAGCAATCTGGATACCTATCGGGTAATCCAAAACTCGGGCTTGCAAAAGCTACTTTTTAAATTGGTCTCATTAACGTTTTATTTGCGTGCCTCAACAAATGGTTGTTTTACATGAAGAAGATGTTAACAGAGGTTCTCTGCTTTGCTGATCACAGATTTATGATTTTGAATATCTGTTACAATATTTTGTGGTTTTCTATTTCTATTTTTGGCTTTCTGGCTTAACCCAGGCCAGTCAACTCAGCCTGTGGAGGTAATGGAGGAACTACAGAGTATCACTTAACAGCGAGCAAAAGCAGTGCTATACAATAGCCTTGTGGATGAGGGGTGAGTTCCCATCCCTGAATTCATCAAACTTCTTGGAAGAAAATAAAATTCGTCCTGAAAAGAAAATATATGTGTCCACAAAGGGCATCAAATCTTCCTAATGTGGTGATTTTAATTTCATTTTTGTATTTTTAATAAGTGATCACAGAGTAGTAAAGAGCGAATTCCTGGGTACCTTGGACTGTTAATTTCTCAGTCAGCCATTGTCTGGCATTATTGCAGAAAGGGTTTATTTTAATTTAAAGCCATGCTGGAAAGCATGGGACGTTTATATGCTCAATTCAGATGCCCAGCCGATGAGGAGCTGCCGTATCCTCAGGATAGTCTTTTGCCTTGCTGCTGTCCCCGTCCCTGTGCTGGGCTGCCCTCCTTCAGGTTCTTTCCCAGGCCTGGAGAAGGCAGGATGGCCGTGGCCATGGCTGCCTCTCCTCATCCCTGCATGTGGCTGCTCCCGCTCCCCAGTGCACTCTGAGCCCCTTGGCTGCTTTCCTTGCTGCCCCCCTTTGCTGCTTGGGGCCCTCTGCCCCATCCAGGCTCCTGCCGGCCCTTGGCTGCTGGGGGTGGCCAGCCCCCCACGCCTGGGTCCCCCACACCTGCCCTCGGGGCTGTTGCTGCTCTGACCAGCAGTGGCAGAGGGGCCAAGGGCTGGGTGTTTGGGTTTGGTAGGTTTTTTTGTTGCAAAAAGTGTGCAGAACGTGCATTGCAGATTGCTTTGTGCCGCTGTTCCATCACACAGAGGTGAGCCCACGTGTAGCAGCAACAGTTATTTGGAGGTGTTAGTGCCAAGAGGTGTTAGGAGCATGAAAAAAAAGAGAGGTCTGGCTGTGCATAGCAACACAGAGCCTGAAAAGGCATGGAGAAATATCAGAAAATGCTAATTCCCAAGATGCAAATGACTGGTGTTTACAGAAGAAAGAAAAATTTCAATTTAAAAAAAAAAAAAGAGGAATCCCCACAGCGGGAATATCGTAGTCTGCACACTGATCATTTATTAGAAGCTGAAATTTGTAAGTGGTATTTCTGACACAGATTAATGATGTCTCATCTCCCATTACATTAACAGATCCTAGCTCTGCTTCCAGGCTGCTTTTCCACCTGAGATGCTCGTGGGTCTGTGGTGAGCTGGTGCCCACGGGCTGGGGCTGCTCCTGCTGCACTAAGGATGGTCTTGGTCTCCACATCCTCCCATGCCACTGAGAGTGGAAGAAGCCCACCCGTCCCCCTCCTCCAGGCCGCTGCCCCTGGGTGTGCAGGCAGACCCTGGCAGCAGTGTGGGTGAAGGATGCCAGCTCTGTCTCCAGCTGCTTCCCCCGTGCTCGCCAGGGTTGGTGCTGGGCAGCCCTGCTCTGGCACCAGCAGGATGCAGCCTGTCACAGGTGATGATCATGGCCAGGTTCTGGGATTGAGGTGGAGGGACCTTGTTTCACTGCTGGGAGGATTTTCAGGCATGTTTTTGCTGTGATAATTATGAAAATAAGATAAAATGAAACACCTTTGCAGAAAGGAAAATGAGTCCAAGCTGAAGGCTGTTGGGCTGGGAGTCCCGGTGGCTGAAATCCCAAATGCTCCCAACTCCGTGGGGATGCTGCTGGCCCCTGGTGCCTGCATGGCTCAAGAGGGTGTTCAACAGCACTGCTAGCTGACAGCCAGGACTTCCTCAGGATTTGAGGAAATGTCTGCTTCCTGGTGAATTGGAAAAATACAGCAAGAGGTTGTTTTGCTGGGACAATCCTGCAGTTGCAATCACCTGAATGCTACATCCCCTCTGGCTTACGAGCAGGGCCATGGTGGGCACCATGGGGCATGGATGCGTGCCCAGAATGATTGAATCATGGAATGGTTTGGGCTGGAAGGGACCTTAAAGATAATCCAGTTCTGCCCCCCCTGCCATGGCCCCTTGGCCAAGGTAGTGAGTGTCTAGTCAGAATGAGACCATTTCTTTGGCTGACCAGCGCTCAGTGCCTCCCTGCTAGGTTTCCCTTGCCTAGAAAGCTTCTGAGATGGAAAAAAACCCCACCAATATATGGGGAGGCACTGGGGAGCAATCCTGGGGGCTTCAGGGATGGGCAGGATGCTGCAGAGCGCTGCTGCTGCTTGCTGGGAGCCACGAGCAGCCAGGAAGGCAGGACCCAGCCTGCACTGACCCACGTGGGGCCAGCACCCACACTCAGCACCCCATGGCCGGGAGCAGGCAAGCACAGTGCGGAATTGCATCCGATCTCTCCTTGCTGGTCCCAGGGTACCACTAGCCTCCTGAAGCAGTAAGTGCTTACAGAAAGGTGTAAGTGGAAAACTGGTGTGTGTAATCGGGAAACCCAGTACACCAGGTGGGAACAACCAACCTCAGTTATAATTGAACCTGAATTCCTATTACACAAAGAGTTTTTAAATTATAGAGCAATTTCCAAAGTCAGCAATAAAAAGCAGTGCATGTCAGCTGAAAGGAAGATAGACAAATCTATGGAAAATGAGGAAACCTGAGAGATAGCCACTGGCTGGATTTATGTGGTTGGGAATAGATGCTGAGATATCAATTTGTCTGTATTACTTGCTGTCACAAATGTAGGTTTAGATGGACCATCGCTTCTGGCTCTGGCATACCTATGCTTTGGTAAAGAACAATTGCTTCCATAATACAGGAAGAAACAATGGAATGATAAAATCTAACTGTATTGGAAACAAGCTTTCTGTATGAAACTTGTGGTTTGCTGCCCATTTTGTTAGACTTAATCTTTTCTGTACAGTGGGGATTTTTTGGCAGCTGTGGTGATTCTGCATTATGTTTGTGTATGTTTTGCCGTAGGGTATAACCTCATTTTGTTCCTAGTTTCGACACAAAGGATGGAATAAGTAAATATGAGTATATATATGTAAAGTATACACAAACAGATGCATACGCACACATATACATGTGTTTAGCAGCAGGTATTTGTGAAAGCGGATCGTAACAGTTTTGTGACACTGTGAGCATCCTACAGACTACCAACAGCAATTTCCTAGCGTGCGTAAACTTAAAGATTTGCAAAGGGAATCTTTGGGGAGACTGTAGCATACCATTTTCTGATATATTGAGTTTCTGATTAGATTTCCTTGGTTTTTTTTTGTTTTTTTTTTAATGCAGCCTGCCTTATTCTTTTCCTTTCAAGCCTTGCTCTTGGGTGACTAATGAAAGCTGGAGCTTGTTCTGACCTTTTTTAGGTAAGTTGAAAGCACCGAGATTTTGGGTGCTCTGGTTCACTCCTCCTGCTGCAAGGAGGACACGGGTGGTGTGGCCCTGGCTAGGGCACTGGCAAGCAGCAAGCACCCAGTTGTAGCGTATCTGGACATCACACTGTGACTCTGACCTCAGGCTCCATGTGGGATCTCAGTGTCCTGCCTTGAGAACAGAAGGTTTTGTGTTAACAGGTCTGCTTTGGATAGAGCCGTAGGCACGCGGGATGGCCTCACGTGGAGAACCAAAGGCTTGGTATGTACCCTGAATTTTCATGCAAAATATTATCAAATTGACAAGAAGTGTTCCTTGGGATGACTAGGCATTAAAGTTCTCCCTGAGATATTAAATGTTTCCTTCCATAGCACCCTTTGAAGCGATGCTTACAAATACTGTTCAGGAATAGATAGTCAACACGGATCTTGGTTTTTATTCTTTTCTGTGAACCAATTATTATTTTTTTAAGGTAGAGACGATGAAATCATGTTGGCTGATTTCTGAACATTGCAATACATGCTTTTTTCCATCCAGGACAATAAAATGTATTGCAAGTGCCTTTTTAACGAAAGAGAAAGCAAGGCCTTCACGTCCCGCAACATCTGCTGGGAACACAATCTAAATTGAAAACGTATGCTGTTCTCGTGGGGAGGGAGAGGGCGAGGTCTTCCAGTGACAGGAAGTATCCAAAAAAGTTAATGCTGAAATCAGTAAAAAAATCATGCGTGACAAGAGGAGAATGAACACATACCCTTTCTTTCTGTTTTTTTTTAATTTTTTTTGGGGGGGTGGGTGGGGTGGAAATGGCCAAACACAAAAGAGGGATGGGGGAAGTGGGGAAGCAGGATTATCTGTGTATTGACAGAACTGTTTATTTGCTCCTGGCAAAAATAAATCCCAGCATATATTCTCTGTAGCTTTTTGTTATTTATAAAGATGGAAAGCCTAATCTGTTGCCAAGACCCATTATCTCTCAACTTGAGTCAGACAGTATATCTTGCTTATTGAATCAGGGAATACTGTGTGTTTTATGAGGACAGAAGGGAAAAAGAATTGTTTACTCTTGTAACCTTCCCCTATTTATTAGTGTATGTAGTTGCCACCACTACCAAAATGAGAGAGCTGCTATTTTAGCTATAGCAGAACTAGGCAAATAAATAACATCTATTGAAAAATAATGAAATTGCCCTGTACTCTGCCACCTGTGAGGAGGTGGGACGGTTCTGTGATGAGGTGCACAGCATTTCCGAAATGCTTCTGGTTTTGGTGTGTCATGTAGTTTGTCTTGCCAGGTAGGAGGAGTGGCGGTTAGCTCAATTGTACCTGTGCTAAGTTTGAAAACTTTTCTTATGTGTGCTTTATACCTTGCCTGAGCTCAGGCATCTCTAAGTACTTCCAATCTCCTCATAAATACACCTTTGTATTCTGCCTAATATATAAACATCACGACCCATGTCTGAGAATGTTGGGAATTTTATTAGGTTCATAAAGTTTCAGTTGCGGTCTAGCCCAATGGGTCCAAAATAAATAAACACAGAGAGCAAAAAGAGTAACAATTTTATACCTATTTCTTCTCCTCTCCCTTGAGACTTTCCCCAGTACTGGTGTAGTACCTGCCACGGTGTTTTCTGTGGCTTGCTATCAAAGTATCTGCAAGCTGAGCATGAGGCAAATGCAGAGAGGAAAGCTGGGAGAAGTAACCGAAATGAGCCTATTTGTAGCTTTCACCGATTTTCTCGGTCTCTTTCCACCTTGAGGACCGAGAAAAAACTGAATAATTGTGAATGACTTGTGACAGCCCTCTTCCCACTGTTGGTACTCAGTGAAGCTGCTGGGCTGGGACAGCTTCCTAAGCCCTATGGGTGGAGCACAGAGACAACCAGCGTGGCAGAATGGGAACCTCTCAGAGCCTAGTGAGACCTAACCCCTGGGCTGAGGTCTTCAGTCTGGGGTAGCCAGACTCTGGCTCTGGCTCTGGACAGAGCTGTGGTTGCTCCTCCTTAACGCAGAGCTTGCTTTGCCTATAGCATCCGCTGTTGGCAGCTGAGGTGGATGCAACAGTACGGGACAGAAGCTATCAACAATGCCAGTGGTATCACCTGAGCTATGGGTGAGACTGACCTTTGCGTCAGGGTTTTATACTCCATCAATATTTCAGGCCCCTCTTGCTCAGCAGAGCCACTGTGCTCAGGCCATGCAGGGTACATAGGACAGATGCTGTCATTCCTGCTGTCATTGTGGAAAGATGTCGCGTTATTGTGAGATGAGTCTAAGTGCCACGAAGCCATCATGCCCTTTAAAACAATTCTGTTGTGAGCCTTCAACCTGTCAGAAAAATATAGCCCAGCAGACTTCTTAAACTGAGGGATCAGCAAGCCAAAGCTCACATGGGAATCAGAACTGTGCCTCAGGGCAGTTACAAAGCTAAATATATGAATTTTTGCACATCTGTTGCAGGAGCACCAGAGCTAGAGATACTGCTTTTGCAGGAAGAATTGGGAGGTAAAGCTTTAAGGATCAAACTCCAAAGAGCTTTCTACTTGTTTATATGCACTGCACTCATTCTGTTTCAAGGCTATTGGAAAATTACTTCTGGAATGTAGCAAATGGCATAATATATGTTACAGATCCCATTCCTAGTTAGCTGCAAAGCTTATACTGCATTGGGGGGCAGGGGGGCGGGGGGGTGGGGGGTGGTGGTGAGGGGTGGCGGAACAGAGGCAGCTTTTTATTGTTCAAGAATTTTTACAAAGGAAAAGATTTTTTCAGAGCAAATAACTGTAGCTGAGCTACAATTACAAACCAAATGAGACCATGCTAATTTTTTTTTCTTTTTCTGAACTCACAGCTACACAGCTGACACTTAGGTTTGGTTGGAAATTTTTCAGCAAATCAAAATTTTGTTGCAAACCTCCCCACAGCTTTCAGGGTCCAAGATACACATGTTCTTGAAGTGCCTTGCATTTGACAGACATCTGCAAGCTCAAAAGTGAGTTCCTGCCAGGTATGGCCAGAGGTGGGAGCTGCCAGGTTGTTAACCCTGGGGCAGATGCATCTCCAGGGAGGCTGGGTGATGTTTTCATTTGGGCAGAGGAATGATGAGTCTCCCCATCCTGCTCGGTGGGTCAACTCTTCTGGAAAAATGTGCGTTGTATAGGACCAGTCTATGGACCACCTCTAAGAAGGGGATGGACAGAGATGGAACCCAGATGGAGGTAAGTGTCTTCCTTCAACAGCGGGTAGATGCTGGTCAGACCTTAAGCACTCATTCACAGCTGTGCTCTGGCTGATTTCCACTGTCTCCTGCTCATCCTGCCGGTTCCTGGTACCCAGGTGGGCACGGGAAGGATACTGCCTGCCCCAGATGTGGGGTGGAGGCAATGAGTGCATGCCCTGCTGGGCTCCTTCAGGCGTGGGAGGTGAGCAGAGGCATGCTTGCTTCACCCTCAGCTCAGCTCCTGGCCAGGAGGCGGTGGAAGGAGAGGGCAGCCAGCACCAGGCAGTCCCCATGCCACCAGGCAGCTGTTTGCCATCAGACCAGGTGTCCCTGTGGGTCGACAAGGATCTGGCTGCGGGCTGCCAGTGAGCTTGTAACCAGCTCTAAAACCTCCTGTATCTCCCACCCTTTTTTCCTTTTTTTTTTTTCCTTTTTTCATGCAAGTGCAAAAGCCCAAAATGACTAACGTTCCTTCCAAGGCAATGACCACAAAACAGAGAATCAAACCCACAGAAATGCTTTCTTTTAAAAATTACTCACATTTCATCAAGCTTTGCTTATACCAAGGTGACACAGCCAAACCCACTGATGGTTCAGCTATGTGGCTGGAGAAATGCAACTGCATTAACAAAGCTGCTCTCAGATGTAGAGCAGCACTTTTCATCTTTGTTAAAACACCACATTGCTACTCGGTTCCTAGCCTGTCGACATGCCTTCTCACTGGCCCTTCTGCCTCTCCCACTGGAAATTAGGCATATGTTTCCAAGTTCCTTACAGCTGTATGAGCTAAATAGTCACCCCAGAATGCCTTAGAGATGTGGGGAGAACTGCTTCTTTGCTCTTCCTTTTTTCAGAAACTGAACTAAATCTCGCTGTTGTGTGAGTTACTTTTTTCTTTTATTAATAACACTATATTTCATTTCATCCTACACAGCAACAGCTGCAGGCGGCTGCCCAACACTTGTACTCTTAAAAAGGGAAAACAATGCAAAGAGAGGATGTCCCCGGAGGGGGACTGTGCCCTCCCCCAGCTGTTCACACATGCAAGACAGATTTTTTTCAAGCACTACCAACAGTCGGGAGCGTGACTGCCGTTCGTGCCCTTGGAAGCACCCCTCTTTGCCTTGCAAGTGTTTGGAAACTTGGCTTCCACTACTGCAAAGGGCAGTTAGGGACTTGACTGGTTTTGAGCACTGGCATTTCACTTGAATGAGGATACCAACGGTCAGTGATGTGACACCGGGTAGGACACACATATGTACCCCCGCACGGTAATGAAGTTAGAAGAGAAGGGCCAGTTTCTTCTGCCCTGTCCTGACTGCAGCTGAAGAGTCTCTGACAGACAAAGAGGGACTTGCCCAGAAAGTGGAAAGCTAAGCAGTTTCCAGTAGAAAGCTAAGCAGTTAGATGCTTGCTCAACATCTGTGTCCTTGGAGTATCTTTCCCATTGAAATGAATAACATTTTAGAGCATATAACTTGTGCAACAGCTATGAAAGGTAGTGAATGCTGAGGTTGTTAGCAACTGCTGCAAGGCTCAAACAAAAATAATGGCTGGCCACAAACCCCAGAAATTTCTACGAATTCTGCAGAGAAGTGGAGGTCACCGGGGTCTGTGGGATGCAGGATGTGTGCATGAGGACCAGAGTTCATATGGGAAGAGGCAGGAAAGCTGTAAGATGCTTGGCACAGCAGCTTAGCTCTTCCCTGTGGATGTGATGTCGCTGAATGTCTGGAAGCAGAGCAGGTACATGGTTTGGATGCTTTGGCATCCCCAGGGTCAGTGTATGTCTGATGCTGTCAGTGTTTTCAGTATCACCCTTGCCCCCAGCAGATAAGAAATCTTGGAGATAATTGGCTCTTCCAGTGACCTGGAACGAAGGTGACATTCTTCCCTCGCAGAGGTGTCTGTATAAAGCAGCAACCAAAGGAAATGGTACAGTTGTGTCATATTTCAAAATGTGCTATAAAATTCCACGAACTAAGCAGTGCGTAAGGAGCAGTTTGGATGACAGTATATTTTTGCCATCGAATACTGTAGATCTGCTGTTTTAGCTACGCAAAGAAACTCATATACTGAAAGGAGTTGTCCACAGAGTATATAACAAGGCCCGAAGGATGGATTTGTGTTGAAAGCAGTGGACTAAGATTCAGGAGGAAAGGTTCAGCTGCTGACCTCTCCACAGGCTTCCTTTGTGCCCTAGTTCTCCACCTGTGAAATGAGGAGCCAGTATGCAGGGGAATGTGGGGATAAGCGTATCCTTACAACTTCAGACTTATTTTAAGGTTTTGGTGAAGTGAACACTGGCATTTTTCACAGTTCCAATGATAAAATGAGTCCAAATAGCAGTTGGACAGATGCTAAAATGACAGGAACAGCACTTTTGCAGAAGTAGAAATCTTTTCCTACAAGCAAACCAGAAGCCATCAATAGCTGTCATGTCATCTCAACGTGATGAAAGCAGAGGTGAGGTTTATCACGTAAGAAACATGTCAGGACCCTTTCGTTGATGGAATTTTTAACTTATTTAGTGAGTGATTAGAATCATCAAACGTAGAAAAACACAGATTGGAGAGGATGTTTGTAGGTCAGCTGGTCCAACCCCACGCTGACAGCAAAGCTAACTTCACAATTAGATGAGGTTGCCCCAGGCCCTGTTTGGTGGAGCTTTGCGCCTCTGGGAGCAGGGATGCTGCAGCCTCGCTGGACAATTCCTGTGGTCAACTGCCCTCTGCGAGAAGAATCCTTTTCCTTCTTCCTAGAGACAGGTAAGAAGAGACCTGTTTCCTGATTGCCAGAAAAGCCCAGATGTATGTTAGACACTTCACTTGTTAGGCATCTTAAAATGCAGGCAGCTGTGCATGTGCCTGGAGACCAAGACTTCTGCTCTCCAGAGCCTGACCTGCTCTCATGTTGAGCAATTCCTGATGACGGCTGGAAGCAGTCTCTCCGCTGATTTTTTTTTTTCCCAAACATTTGGTGAAGTTTTTCTAGTGTTTGTGACTTTTTAATGATAATTCAATCATAAGACTCATTAGCTGCTTGCTTTGAGGGTTGGGGTTCTCGGGGTTTTGTTTTTGGTTTGGGGTGGTGTTTCTACTTGATTGTGACATTTGGCCAGAAAACTTAGCTGATTTTGCTTTTAATGCTGACAATGTGGGGAAAAAAGTCGCTTTCAATGTGAGGTCTCACAAATCATAGACCTGTCACTCTGACGGTTGTAGATCTGTGATAATTTTTTCTGGTAGGACAGTATGCAGTGTGAGATACTATAGGTGATAGTATATGATAACCATTATAGAGAGGGTAGGGTAAGATTAAAAGTAGTATTAGTTTAATAGTTTTGAGTAGCTGTTACTGGCATCTTGGTTCAACCTAGCTCTAGCAGGCTGAACAGAAATTACAGGATCAGAAAATACCAGCCAGAAAGACTGCTGAAGTGAGACCATCTACGAGCAAAACTTTAGTATTACGAGTGTGAATGTTAAGCAGCCAATAAATGTTAATTTTTATCTTACGTTGAATAAAACCAGATGGTTATGATCATATCCAATTGCCTTCTATAGATTAAGATTTTTTGTATTTTTGCTGAATGTGGTAAAAGATGGATATGGCCTATTGATGGTGTTCCTCTGTTCTGGGATCCCTCTTCTATCCCTGTATTGTAGTTTTCATCAGCCTCTCAAGGCAAGTTTTTATGATGTGGACAAAGGATATAATCTGAGATACAGAGATTGCTGGGGTTTTCTCCTGATTTGTAAGGGGACGGTGTGCAGTATCGCTTTAAGGTCTACAAATAAAAGCTCTCTTTGGTATAAATAAGAAGTAATCCTGATAGCTCATTGACAAACAGCATCAGTTCCTCTTTCGGCAGGAATCAGTCATTAGCATGTTTCTGGATGCTACTTAAGCCGCAACAGCATGGGGGAAAGGAAAGTTTCTTGTGTTGCTTTCATTGGCCTTCAATCACAAGTTATGAGTGCGTTACTTTCTGGTCATGAATTTTGCTATGTATAAGGTTGTCAGATATTTTGGGACTCGGTGATTTATGTTTTCTGAAAAATGTAGAGCTTTCAGACAGCTGGGTTGTTTGGGGCTGGAGGAGCTAATGTAGCAGAGAAGGTATCCATTTGGGGAGAAGGCTGTGAGAGATACGGTCTGCATATGAAGAGGACAAGCTACTGGCACAAGAATTATAGTATTATGGATAGCTATATAAAATACCAGATGTGGAGAAGTGGGATGCCAAAAAAGCCAACAAGATCTCGGTGGGAAGCTTTTGGCATGTCAATATTAATGATCGAGCAAGACACCATGAGAAAGGAGAATTTTTCCAGGAATCAAAAACCAGGGATGTGGTTGCTGAAAGCAAGAATTCCAGGAGAGGAAAGGGGGAGAGAAAACATCAGATAGAGATGTACAATGCATTGCTGGAAAGCTTAAGCCTTAAAACATTTGAGTAAGGGCATTCTAGTTTAGAAGTCATTGTGTTAAGGATAATAACCTAACGAAGAGAATCCTGAATAAACGGGAAGTAATTGTGTTGCTCCGCTGCATGCTCCAGTGCTACTGCCACAACACAGCGGAGTCCCCATGGGCGAGGACTGGGGCAGGAGGTCACTTGGGAGGACCTGGTGTGCCTAACACCTCCTTAGCAGGAGGCTGCAGTAGCCCTGGTGTTTCACGGGCACTACATACCGACATAGCTAGAATGAGCGGCATGGCTTCTCCCAGTGGCAGACCATTAAACGGACATCTTGGTTTATTCATAATTCTCACTAATGAAGTACCACAGGGATGTTTTTGCTGGGATAACCATGTTGGCTTTGAAATGCTGTTTCTTTCTGGAATAAGAGTCCAGTTGCTATTGGTATGTTTCTAATGTACTTAAGGCAGTCACTTTTCCCACACTCTAATATTGCAGCTCCACATTTTTGGTAGTAGCCAGCCAGATGTGTTATAATTATGAATCAGACATTGGTTTTAAGGCTTGCAGACCTCTCTCATGAAGCTTTAATTTCCTCAGCCATTTGCAATCTTCATACATCTGTCACATTCGCAAGGTATCTAGACAGGGCACCACCAACTGCCAAGGCTGTGCCAGGCACAATACTGTATTATGTCTGCGGATTGTACCTAATTAAGCCCTAAGTAGGGCTTGACAAGTCACTGGCGTAGGATCCAAGTCTTTCCTATTTATCAGGGGTACAAGTGGTTTGTGGTCAGTCAAAAGTTGAAATGACTCTCTGGAAGAGCTTTTTTATAGATTTTTCACATGCTTCTTTTACAATGAGACACTCCTCAGTCTGCAGAGAGTGATTTATACCATCAGCAAATGTCCAGGAGCAGTATGTAGCAGCCCTGCCACTCTGACCAGGCTGCAGTAACTCTGTAGTCTGCAACACAGTTATAGCAGGCGGCTGCAAGTGGTTACAGGAAGGGAACGCTGGTGTGCTTCAGGTAGGGCTTCCGCTCCGCTGAAAACATTCTCTCGTATTATGTTCAAGTATCAGGTGCTTTCATTTTCCAGGAGTTCATTCCAAGGATATATTGTTGCCATTCATAACCCAGCGTTCATTTCACTTTGACATGGATTCAGGAGTTTGCATTAATTTATTGCATTCTTAGGCCAATTTACCTTTTCTCAGTCTGCCCTTATGCCTAGTTTTCATGCATGTTGTCTCAATAGTTCAGCTGGGTTTGACGTAGCCCAATGTTTATTGCATTTTAGACCTGAATACCAAATGTCTCTGGAAATCTAGACTGGCTTTTATCATGTTTCTCTTCTTAATGGCAATTTCCCAGGACTTTGTCTGTACAAGCAACTATCCCTTTCCAGGTGCTGCAGTAGCCTTGTCATTTCCTTTGGAATATATTGGGTGTAGTAGTGATGCCAAAAGGAAGTCTGCGGAAAGATTACCATCCAAAAGGCATAATAAAAGTAGTTAACTTGGCGCCATCTGGGTGTAGAAGCATCTGCCAAAAACCATTTGCGGCATCTAAAAGGGGAAAAAACTTGGGCATTCATCTTGGAAAGATGTTGTCCACTGTGGCGGATAGGACAGCGCTTCTCTCAAGCACTTTGTTTCATTGATTTAGGTCAAAAGATATGCTGACTCGTCCATTTTTGTTAAGGCCTTAGAACCGCCAGTAAACACTGTTCAGTGGGTTTGGCTATTTCTTCTGTAGCACGGACAGAGCCTGGGCTGTCTGCTCCTGCTCTTTGCTTGGGAAGCTCTGAACTGAACGCGTTGTGATTCTCCAGACACCGCGAGGAGCTGTAGCACGTTGGGTAGTGGGGAGATGAGCGTGGTGGTCCTCTTCCCCCAGTGGTTTTGCGGGGGTTTCTTTTGACCGATATAGCGATGCCATCGGCGTATCTCACTAAATGAACAGTTAATTTTTGAACTCCTGGGAACAAACCAGCACCCCGAGGGTCCTGTAACATTGCAAACTACTACAGGTCTTACTGGTGTGTATGTTCATCCATGAGTGCAAGTGACCTAGTTACTCGTTATTTGGTTTTAACCAGTGGTTTCCCACTTCTCATTTCCAAATGCTGTCCTGTGCCTCCCCTCAGAGACTTTCTTCTTGTTTCTCCTTTGCCTTCAGACCCAGGAGACTGCTTTCTAGCTATTTATTATCCTGCTCCAATCTCCAAAAGTGTGAGGACCTTACTCAGCTTTTATTGCCCATCCTATTTCCTCCATTCCTGCTGGACTGGACACCACCAGTGTGGTCTCAAGGCCTGTGCTGAATAAGCTTTCCTGTATCCCCCTGGAGATGTCCTCCTGCTAGAAATCTGTCCCATCATAGCAGAAAATGGAGATGTGAGGGCTCACAATGAGTTTTAATTGTTGTCAGGACATGGATTGACATATCAAATTGACATGTCAAATAGCTAGCCAGGGCAAGAAGCCCTCAGATGCATGTGCATTTCCCCATTGTTTTCCCAGGCAAAGAATTAATTCATGTTGCAAAAAATTACTGTAAAATTTCTTCCCTTTCCTCCTGTCGATTTGCCCTGTGCAGCCAGGTGGGTAAGTTGTGAGTGTGCGCGCTTTCAGCTGAGGCTTGGCAGCTGACAGCATTGCCAAAACCCAAGAGTGATCATAGCCACAATGGGGTGTGTGTGTGTGTATGTGTTAAAAAATGAGGGTCGATATTGATTGTCCTGCATTTTACTTGACCAGAGCAAGGGGTCTGGTTTTGAGAAATCATTATGTCCCTTTAAAAAGATCAGGCCTCTGTCTCATTTTAAAGCACTTAAAATTGAAAAGCATTCCTTAAAATGTTGACTTAAGCTGCTGCTATTATACAAAAGGCATCACAAACTCGTTTGACTCTCAGAACTGAAGTTTTCTTCTGCCTCCAGGTTCCAGACCCACATCCTGCACGCTTTCTTCATATGCCTCTGTTAAGTCCTTCCAGTTGGACTTCTCAATGAATAAGAGGTAGAAGTTGACCATATCTATGCCTGTGTATGCTCCTATCCATATCCATGGTCGGGGTTTACATGGCCCAGTATATACATGTATATTCTTGTTAATTCTGCCTGCGTGAGCCTACAAACTGAGATGCTTTTGTTGCTAGAACCAAGAAGGAGAAAGATTAAATAACTGTAGCCAAGTAGAAAATGTAAGATGTGGGAATTTCCCTCCTGGAGTAATACGCGTAAGAATATGATACTAGAAAACACAGGGAGAGCTAGGAATTCTTAGCTAAGAGACACTGAGATCTTTCCCTTCTTCTTCTTTTTTTTTCAAATGTTAGGAAAAGAAGGAAGGAAAAGGTTGTAGTGGCCACTTGCCGTTCTTGATACTCATGCCCCTCGTAGATCACAGGACTCTACACCATAATAACCGACTCTGAGTGCATTGTGCTGTAAGTAATTTAAAAGCTACTTCAAGAGAAGTGCATACTTTTCATGTTGTATACGTTTTCAAAAGCATCAATCATTCATTTCTATTTGCCTGTTCTTCACAATCAAAATAGAAAATTAAATGAGCAGAGAGGAATGAATAATCTTCTCCCTGCATCCGCCCATGTGTGTCCCCCCTTCCTTTTCTTTCTTTCTCTTTCCTTCCATCCTTGTGTCCTTTCTTTTCTGTTTGATTTTTTTTCCCCAAAAAATGAGACTGAAGATGTCATATCACTCTTCTGCTATGGACTGAATCTGTGCCTGTGGACAGATAGCTCAACGTCTGGCCAAAGTGGTCACTTCATAAACAATTAAATACAACCATCTGCCTGAGTCCTATGAACATGTGGATGTTAGAGATGTAGCCACAGGATGACTGGAGTTGTCATTCGAGGTTGTTGCCCAGATACAGCTGCCTGTCCTGTCCTGGGGCTTTTCATGGAAAGACCTAAGGGGAATGGCTTCCCTTTGCTGGAAATCTTGGTGCTGTCCTCCAGGACGGGGACTCTGGGGGCCTCTGAGATCCTTTGCCCCCATCCTGGCAGGCTCTGTCCCCTCCTCTTGCACCAGCTCATCCTCCATGACCCCAGGACAGCTGGTCACCAAGATCTTCCCAGCTGGTGCTGGTGGTGGCCCCACAACAGCAAGGACACTGTTGAACACATATGGTGGGATGTATGGGGTTTTCTTAGCAAGGTAGTTTGAGGAAAAAAGTTGTGTGTGATCATGAACTCTCAGACGTGGATGGCCCCAACTGAATGCTGTGAGACAAGGAGTGTCTAAGAAAGAGCGTTACCCATCCAATATGCTTTTATTTCAGCCAAACTACTGAGCGTTAACGATGTTTGAACGTGTGGGAGATCCTCTTGGTAGAGTCTAGTTGCGTTGTGGCTTTTCACATCCATGACATGCAGCGTGTTACTCTCAGAAACCCGCTGGGGCCTGGGGGTGAGGTTGGTTCGCCCTCTGATCGGTATTTCTGACTCAGATGAGGGGTACTTTTGAAAGAAAGCGCTTAGGTCCCATTTTGTCACAGTGACAGTTAATCTTAGCATCGATAGTTGTCTAGGCATTTGTGTTTGCCATATGTTTTTCTCTTTAGCTCTAACGTTAAAGTTTTGAGGGGTCACTGAATTTGGCACACATGTTTTTTCACTCGACTACGTCTTTGTTAGGGGGTCAGTAAGTGTTTCTAAATCCTAACCTCATGTAAAGAGGTACACGCCAATTCAGATAATAGCTTTAAATATTTGAAACAACAAAAATAACGGTAACGACCAGCAAATCCTTTTTTTTTTTTTTTTCATGATGCTTTTCTAGTTAATGGCTGGCTTTGCAGGAATCCTTGTCCTCACCCCTGGGAGGAGAGGCACTGCTGGGAAAAGTCCCGTGCAGCTGGAGGTTGTCACCAAGAGGTGGTGCTACCAATTGCCACAGTCAGAACAACATCCTTGTGAAATCTCTATAATCTATTTGCAAACGAAATCAAAGGTTTTATGTGGGCATGTGTGCTTATGCAGTAGTACGGCATCCTTCTATTTATGAGCTGTGTAATTGTACGTTTAGTCCTTTTTCGGCGTAAGAAAGCCGCACTGTAATGTGTAATTATAACCTTGGTAAGTGTAATGCCATTAAAGTTAGAGTAAGTGGTGTGCGCAGCAGAGCAATGATAGGGTGATGACAGAGTGACATGCTATAACCAGCACGGCATAATAAGAAGAGTCTTGTTCCTGCTATTAAAAAGGCTGTTCTGTGTACCAGCTAACTTTTGGTTCCCCCAGAGAAGGGAGATGATATGCTGGCCTCACAGAAGTGCTGGCCATGTCTGTAGCGGTGACACTGGCTGGACACTTACCCAGAGGCTGTTAAGGACCTGGAGGCAGCGGGGTGCTGGGGGTGGCAGCCCCTGGGGGCAGCAGCACTGGCCATGCCACGGGCAGACCTTGTGCAAACCAGGCCCTCCTGGAGCACTGAGCACCCACCTCAGGCCAGGAAGATGCTCCAGCCAGAGGGCTGTACCAGCAGGTCCTGCCAGTGCAGAAAAAATCCTTTTTCATCAGCCGGTGTGGGGCTCGCTGACTGCTGCAGGTGTGGATAACTGACCCGCGCTGTGCCCCCTCTGTTTTCCCAAAGGCAGAGGAAGCGAAGCGGTAGGTGCTCAGCGGTGCCAGGTGTGGGTGCCGGGGGAGGTGGAGGACCCACCAGAGCCCTGTGTCACCGAGCTGATGGCTGCGGTGGGGAAGCGGCATTGGCCACACCATGCCTAGGCGAAATGCTGGAGGCTTCCCTCCAAAGGTTCCTGTAGGTGGAAACAACCGTGGAAAGCAGCCTGAGACAACACAGTCTTTGCCCAAGGGAGCACAAAGTTTGCTCGACTGCTTTACTGTTGCTTCCAGCGGCAAATCCAAGGCTCAGCTCTGTGCTGGGGAATTTCCACTCCCCTGGTACCTATGGGATGCTGTTGGCCACGTTGGAAGTGTGTACCGATTAGCATCACTGAGGAAATTAAAAATCTCAGTGTGGGTATATGGCATAAACTACACTGCAAATTGAATTAAACTCTCCGAAAATCCTGCCAGAGAGGACAGCCTTTTACCGATTAAATCCCAGCTTTGCAAGCGCTGTTATATAGGATTGCAGAAGAGAGTTTTAAAATGGTCCTTATGGCATTTTTAACAGAGGCAAGTCCCAGGCTGGTTTGGGGTAGCTGGGCCGGTGGTTCTGGTTTCGCTTTGGCAGGAGTACATCACTAATCTGAAAGACGCTGACAGTCTTCTCAGTGATGCTTTTTTTCCATGTTTGTGTTTTGTATTTTCTGGCTGAGTTAGCCCGTATCCTGCAAACTTTCTTATTGTGCTTCGTACTCGTTGCAATGACATCTACTGTGGAAGAGAGAGAGAAAGCTTATTAACCACAGGCTCGCCTCCTGCTGACTGCAGTTGGAGACAGCCTGGGACAACACTTCCAGCAGATGTTTCTGCTTTATAGATCAATGGAAACTTTACAGAGATATTTCCCTCTTCAGTCCAAAAGCAAATGCCAGCAAGTCTGAGATCCAGTAACTTTGCACTGGACACCAGGAATTTTATTTGGTTTGTTATATTTTTTTATACACACACAAACTAGCTACCAGAAAGTTGTCTTTAACATTGCTTTAAATGGCATCTCTTACAGGAACAAAGCTGCTATCCACTTGCAGAGACCGGTCTTGCTGCTTCTGCCTCACATGAAGCGTCAATGTAGGCTTGAGATGGGCACGCACAAAACACAGACCGTCAGCTGTCATCGGGGGGTGGTATTTTCTGGTTCTAAGTCTCCACGGACTCTGTGGAACAAATCCGTATTTCAAAGGATAAAAGAGAAATACGCTATTATAACCGAACAAAGGGAGGAAAATACGTCTTTCTTTCTGCAAATTATCTTCTTGCTTTCTCAAGGAGGGGCTGACTGGGGAAGAAGGGATGTTGAGAGGAAGGGAAAGGGAAGGCTTAACATCTGTGCCCGCTCATGACTCCACAGGGATGGGAACACACAGCCCCTTTCTCAGCACAGCACCCCTGTCTGCTACAGCTTCGGGTGCATTTAACTCCCATGCTACAAATTTCACTTTAAGCAACTGCAAACGGGAAGTAGACATTTTTACTATTTTGACCAAGACAGCTTATCTATGGTTTCAGATCACCCATATGAAACCAGCATGACCCTCCAGGACAACTTTTTCTCTCATGCTTTGGTTGTTATGTAGAAAAAAACAGACAGTTGTGACTGAAGGAGCTGCTTCGTTCCCACGTGTGTACTGCAAGAGTGGTGGCATCTGTGGGAAACAGACCTTTATCCCCCACCTCTTGTGCGACAGAGAGCTTTTCGGCTCTACAAATGTCTGTAGGAAACTGCAAATTCAGGGACACGTCTTTCAGTGACAGAAACCTCAACGATGTTGAAACCTCAACTGTAATTTCAGTGATGGAAACATCAACTGTCCTGTCGAAGAAGACTTAAGTTAGTGGGAATATTTTTTGTAGCTGCAAGTAACAAAATAGACTTTCAGTTACCGCCTGCCGTAAAGGAGCTGGAGAATTCCTCTGACTGAGTCAGGCCGGATCTGGTGATATTTAATGTTCCATTAACGTTTAGAGATCTGCGTGTTTGGTGGGATATCTGCATGAAGAAACAGCTGTGCTGTCTGTGGACATCATCTTTTCTGAAAGGGCACCTCTCTTCTGACTGTACTGCAGCCTTCCCTTTAGGGAGAACAGAGAAGCGAGTAGACCCCAGAAGTATGTGCACGGACTGCACAATAACAAAAGTTTCCTTTCCCTGTAATTCAGTTGGCATTTCTGTGTTTGGCCAAAAAGCCCTTGAGGCCATGAAGTTCGAGAGAGCCGACTTCTTTTAGTGCCTGGCTTTTAAATGCCCACTATTGTGTAACACAGTGGTTAGTCCAACCAGGTCATGCTGGAGACTTGTAAATGCACAGTTCCCTACCTTGTCCTTTCCCAGCTAAGCTTCATTGTACTAATGGCATTTAGCAAACAGCATTGAGATCAGAAAGGATATGAAAAGCTTATAATTTGCTTGTTAATCAAAGTAAGCACAACCATCCATTTTCCATCTGAGGTTCTGGCTAATCCTATCTTCAGAGAGCGGCCCCGTGAGCACTGGGCAGAAGTAAAACCACTTAGTGCTGCGCGAAGCTCAGGCTGCCCTGGATCCTTTCTGGTCAAAAAAGCCACAGACACTCCTCACCTTCCTCCTCCCTAAGGTCTGGATAAAGTGCTTGGGATGGTTATTGCACACACCTGTAGAACCCCCTTTCACTTCCTATATGAATGGTTACCTGCGTCATCACTTCCAGTACACGGCAGCAGCTTTTGGGATGCCCCATTGTGTTCTATATTTGGCTTCTCCTCAAGTATCCGTGTACCAGCAAGTCCCTGATATCCCTGAGCTCGCTTTCTAATAGCACAGGCAAACCTGATTTCTCATTTCTTTAAAAAAAAAAAAAAAAAAAAAAAAGGCTGCAGCTGACAGCCTGTATGCCCCTCTTGTTATTTAGAATTTTAAAGTACTAACTACAGATCTGGCTACTTCTCTCCCTCCTTCACCCACAGGTGCTTTGCTGCATCCAGAGCTTCTCTCACTGGCCTGTTACACTGGTGTAAGGGGGACCTGCAGCCGTAGGGCTGGGACTTCACTGCAATCTGATGAAAGCCGTGCAGCATGTGGTCATGCATTCAGTGCCCGGTTTCGTACAGGTAGAGGGCAGGGCAGCCCCTTGGTGGGGGGTTTAGTGATGCTGTCTCCTGCTGACCCTCTCTGCAGGAACGAGGGTTGCTGAGCTGTATGAGGAGGCACTGGGCCCCGCGTGCTCTGTGCCAGGAGGTGGGCTCTGCAGGTGCAGACCTTGGGGTGGGTCAGTTCCCGGGGCTGGGGCTTGAGGTGGAAAAGCAGGGCAAGTCCTGTGTCCCTGTGAAAATCTGTAACGGAAGAGCATCCCAGAGATGCCTGGCTGATCTCCCCTCCCTTCCTTACTGGGGAGGAAAAGGTAATTGTCCTTGAAACATGGGGGTCCCTCGCCTTGGCCTGTCCTGTCACCCATGCAGGAGGAGGCAGCTATTCCCTTCACTGGAGGCCACTGCACCACTCTGGTCTTTGCCCTGTTGCTGGTCAGACTATTGCTCTAGAGGCCGTGTTTCTGGCTGTGATCTCTCATCTAGGTTTTTATTTGATACAGAAATATTCTCCTTAATAACAAAATGTTCTCGGCTGTTGCCAGGGCAGGTTTGTCGTGTTCCTTTCAGCAGTGGCAGTAGGTGGTGTGATATCCTTTCCAGCTATTACAAGCCTCCAGCAGGTGAAGACGTGAAACATTTGACACCCAAATACCGTAGTCAAAAACTTGTTCTCTGCTTTCATTTTTTCAATTAGCATTCGTGAGACATAAACTCATGGTCTTAGGAGGACCTCACCAATACCCCTCATGGAAGAGTCTAAGGGCTTCTCTGTTTTTTTACTTACTGTCTTAGCAGCTTAGGGCTGAACTTCTCCAGTACAGTGCTCTGATTGCCTGCCTCAGACCTTTTAATGCAGCTGACATCTTACGGTCCTGTCTGCACAGACACACTTTCAGGCTCTCAGGTTAAGTAGCTGGATTAAGCATAAATTTTCTTTTCTCGTTCAGTATTTTGAGGGGTGCTTGTCCTTTTTGTACCTGTCTCTGCTGGTTTACCTAGGGTGTGATGGTCTTACTCCTAGTACTTCTCTGGCCATTTTGCTGTATTCATTTTTCTCCTAGGAATGTTATTTCTGTTACACACATAGTGTTGTATTTTTAAGTATTTTTAAGTATTCTTAATTTTTCAGCTTTAGGCCAGTACTCTGGGTTTTTTTCAGTCTTGTGCAGAGCCTCTACCCCTGGTGTTTTTCTTCTGATTAAAACTTTGTTTATGTAAACTTTTCCGCACTTTACACCATCAAAACCATAATGCATTCACTCAAATCATCAAAGCCATTGGACTTCCAACCCCCACAGAGAAGAGGTGTCTTCTCCTTTGTTAAATGAGCACAAATGTGTGCTCCATTTGTGTAGTGGTACCTGCCAAAACCTTGTATCAAGCACAGTAAAAACATTTGGCATCAACCACCTCCCCAAAGACTTCTCCCCTTGGAGGGGAAAATTCCATTTTTCCGTGTTACATTCTTTCAATAATGTACATAAATGAAGCTTTTAAAGGTCTGGCTGCGTTTCTCCCCCTCTGCAAAGACTGTGCACTCACAGCTTCTTCTGCTCTCTCTCTGCTTTCTTGCTTCTCCGTTGCTGATTTGGTAAGACCCGTGTCTTAGCCATTAACACCCTATTTCCTGTGGTTTGCTTGTAATGGTAATGTTACTCTTTCTGGCACTAGTCTAGTCTAGAGTTCGAACACTCCAAGGAAATCTTATGATGGATCTGGCCTCTTTTTCCAAATGCCAGCTGTCTCCTTGGTTTCTGTTATGTGTCACAGCAAAGGTATCTCCATGTACAATTCCTCCTGGATTCAGGCTTTGTGTGCCTCTCTGACCTGAATATCTTCAAATGGGATCTGGGGCTCTCTGGGCTGGCCAAAGCATCATGAACTTCAGCCTCGGTGGATGCTGGTATCCCCAGGTGTCCTCCTGTGGGGCTTCAGTCCCAAACCAATTAGTTTATTGGTATATAATAGCAGCTTGAAAACTAAATGGGCATTTGCCAAAGGGTCAGAGCTGCCAGCCATATCTTAAAACGAAAAGAATGGATTTCAGTGCAGGACTGAGCATCTTTGACAAGGATTATGCTCCTGGCTCCATCACTGGCCCCTGTTCATCTTTGGGTAGGAGACTGCCTTTCCCATGGCTCTGCTGCCTTTACCCATGAAATGAAGGTAACAATCCTAATCCTCTTTGTAAAGCGCTGAGACTCGCTGGCAAAGGAGTTGTGGTACTGCAGAGCTAAGCCGACTGAAATGGCAGCGTTATTTTTGCTGAAACCTAGAGCTTCTCAAACCCCCGAGCTAACCAAAGCAGTAGTTAGACAGCAGGAGAAATAACTGGGTTGGGAGCTGTATTTGTGAACAACAACAGGGTCATATTACTCACTGTGAATAATTTATCTGACAAAGACATATAGTTTGCATAATTTCCTTAAAACAATGTACTGTAAATATTGCAGTCTGCTGAATAATTTGAGAGAGGAGTCAACAGGATTTGGTTAAGATCCAACAACTTTTTGAATTATTGAACTCCTTACTCCCAGACACTTATTTGAACAGCACCAGCTGCCAAGCAAGTAGGTTCCTACTCACTCCAACTGGAAGTTCTCAAGCAAAGTGGGCTTGGGAACTGGCTCAAACACGATTGACAGAAATCTGGCCCTTCGAGGATCATGGGCTACTTGTCTGCTGTTGCAGACAGTACCGCACCAAGTTTTGCCTGTTGCAGTAAAACTTGTTTTGAAGAACGGGGTCTTGTGGTAAAACCTTGCCTTTTGCTCTAGGTAGATGAGTGACTCTTGGGCTGGTCTTTGTGCGATGCTAAAGCTTGAGCATTGCACACGAACATTGGCTCACATGAACGTTTCTGCTCACAGTGGACTTCTGTGAACAGCACAAGTTAGTCTTCATAGGACAGTATTCTGAATATAACTTAGCACCCTTGAAAACTTCCAAATCCTGTGTTCGTTGGTTCCTGGACCCTCACTGTCTTCTGGTTAAATAAGCCTTTGTGCCATGAATAGTGCTCCATAGTATCTGTTTGAATGTGTTTGAATGAAGAGCCTTAATAGTTTCTGAATGTTATTCTTTCATTCACAGTTGGAAAAAAGCTCCTGTATCGCATGGGGATGATGGCAGCCACTCCCCTCTGTCAGCTCCTCTCTTTCACCATTTGATTTCACAAGACGAATCGAGACAGTGCACTGAATGGGCGTCTGGTTTCTGCAGGACCTGCTGGAAGTGGCTGAGAAGAGCGCAGTCACGCTGAGCCAGCTGTCCTGCAGGGATTGCTGCGGCACTGGGAGGCAGGACCTTGCCGAGGACTGCTGCAAGACACGGCTCTGCATCCTGCTTTGGTTCTTTGGAGAGGTCATGTTCCAGTAATGGTAACTATGTCTTGTCCACCAAAAGTCCCCTTGATCATGATGGGACTTGTGCTGCCCTCCCACCCAAGAGATCAGAGGTGCCCTTTCACCTGCCTGGCTGAGCTGCATGGTGCAAGCCTCAGAGCTTGGGGCAGGTCCACCAAATCTTTTCCTTCACATTCATTTCGTTATTGTTACCTTCCTGTTTGCACTACCCTTCCAGGCAGCAGGAGAGGCAGAGATGCTGCTCCTTCCCACAGAAGGACAGGTTGAACTCTCATGAGTTTCCTCAGCTGGAGAAGTAGGGCCACGCAGATATTGCAGGAGGAGAAGGGAGCATGGGATGAGGAGGAGACTGAACCTCTTAGGGGAAGAGCAAAGCAGTCAGACAGCAGGGAAAGGGACTGAAAAAAAAGAAGATAAGCTTTGCAAGAAGACAGGGGAAACGGCTTCTTAAATTGAAGTAACAAGGTTAAAGACTCTGGTTTCTTCCTGGATCTGCTGGCTGTTTGCACACCCTGGAAGAAATTCCTTCATGTCCTGGGCTTCAGTTTTGCTGCTCCAAATTTAGGTTTTTCTAAGTTTTTCACCTCCAGGGTAAATAACAGTACGTGGTGTATTATCTGGCATTTGGAGTTAGAGATGACCAGACCCACGGGGAATCACAGGGTGCTTGCACTTTTAATGTGCTACCCCCTCACTTGCTCACAGACTCACAGAGCAAATGCTGGTATTCAGCCCTGCCCTGGGCATGAAATACAGTGTCTTAATTCAGCACTGAAAAAATTGCCTTAAGCGAATGCTAACCATGCACCCAGACAAAAGGAATGCATTTGCTTGTCAGTAAACATGTTTTTATTGGCATTAAAATAATTTGGTTTTCATTTTCTCGTCACTGGGCAGATTTTATTTAGTCAATACCGGTGCTGTCACAGGTTGCACCATTTTATTCTTCGCCTTGCGCCACGCTCCATGTTATTGTGCTGGAGCATTTTTAGCAGTGCTTCAGGACAGACCCAGGCACAGGGCATGAAGAACCTCAGCTGTGCATGGTCACTGATTTACTGGCATTGCAGCACCCTCAGCAACCTACTCAGAAAGCTTAGAGCTGACTTTGCATTTTTTGGCCTTGATCTCTGGCACTAAAGTTAATTGGGATAATTCAGAGTTCACACCCATCTCCCTGAGGGGTTGGTTTAAAAATACATGTAATGTGAGTTTTAAAATAATTTCTTTTGATTGGAAATATTTGGAAAAGTTCCTCTCCACTGGTTTTAAAAGGTGTCATTTTTTTATGAATGCTGAGACGTTGATTAATAAAATTCCGAAAGCATTAACTCAACTGAGTGGACTCCAGCTTTTCCTTTTTTTATTGTTATGATTCGCAAAAATAAATGCAATAAAAAAAAAATCCCAGAAGCTCTGTTAAACTGTATCCTCAGCAGTCTCCCTCCTGATAGCCCTACCAGATGTTTTACGACGCTAGACATGGGGCTGTTTGCTCTTTTCTCAGGGGAAGACCGAGCGAAGCCTTGGCTCAGCACCATGAGCCTTCCGCTTGTGACCTGGTATCTCAGGCACGTTGTGCACTAGCCGGTGCCCTGGGAAGGGGCTGGGAAGCTTAGTCCCCCTGCTTTTAAGGTGCCTTGGGATGGAGCAGGTTTTTGACTGGCTGCCTTTGGTTGCCCTCTTCCAGCTTCTTGGAGGCAGCTTATGGAAGGTGATGCTCAGGTCCATCTTGTCCACCATGTGCCCTGGAGTGGCCCTGGGGGTCGTTTGGGAGGATGATGGATGCAGGTTCTGGCTCTGCCCAGCCAGGGCCACTTCCTGTGCAAGGATGGCCATGGCCACCTGATGCTGGGAGACCCACCAGGGGAGACCCCTCTCCCTTGAGGCTGAGCTTCTGGTTTCGCTTTTCCCAGGTCTTCCAGGAAATATGCCCTCCAAACGGAGCCGGAGAGGCTGCAAGCCTTTGTATTTGGGAGGGATGAGGCGAGGGCTGAGGGCTGGGGGAGGCAGAGGCGGGGACCACTCCTGCTCCAGCCATCGGCCGGCTGGCCAGGGAAAGATTTATTGCCCTGGCTGCATTTGGGATGCAGACTGCTCAGAATAGCCATCCATCCTACACATCCGAGTGAGCTGCCACAGGAGATTCATTTGTAAGCCAGCCTACCTTCTTCCTGAAGTTTCTTTCTCCTTTATACTGCAAAGGCTAATATATTGTTCAAATTAAAGCGGGCCTGGGGACCCAAGACAGAGCTGGTTATTGAGTGGAATGGACTGATGAGGAGTGGGTAATATATTTAAAGACTGCGTAGGAGCCACTAGGGATGATATAGTCTGATTTATTTGATTTAGCATAATTTATAGTACACTAGACTATGTTGTGATTCTTCGAGATTTTTATCAGGAAATTTGCATTCAATATTTAAGGATCTCTGGGTAGAAACACTCTTGTTATTTTATTATTTTGGCTTTAAACATATGTACCACAGAAAAATTTATAAGTGTATAAAGGGTTTTAATAAGTTCAGATGGAAAAAAAAAAAGTTTGAAAGCTAAGATCAGCAAGGGAGGAGAATTCCTGCTTCACCCTTTCCCAAGAGCACGGGTGGACTTTGTTAAAAAAGGCAGTACTGTATCCACATGAATTCTCCTTTTTTTATGTCTTTAGGACAGAGCCAGCCTTGGTAGAGCTGCTGACAACCAGAGGTCACTGACTCAACTGGTGTAAATGAGTACCGAGCCCCTCCGATTGAGCCCACCAAAACCCACAGATCAGGTCTGTTGTGCACCTCCTTCCTTTCTGAATGGTCCTTGATTTTTGCCCTAAAAATTTAAGAATTTTGCTTAGTGAAATAGGTGATAGTCCATTTTGTTGATGCCCTAAGCATGATTTTTATGTCATCAAAAACTTTTGGTTTGTAAGTTTAATAATTCTAATAATGTCATCCTTTTCGGGGACTGTCCCTAAATGGAGATCTCAGGTGAAACTGGGGCTGTCGTTAGAGCAGAAGTGGCTTCATCACAAGGTTGGGGCTCTAAGTGCACCATCAGGGGAAACACAATTTTTCTCTTCTGGAAGTTTAAAACTTTTCCATATGCAGAGCAAGGCAAGGGGGGTAGTCCTCAGTCTGTGCCCTGCTGAGGTACCTCATGATGCAGTAAACATCTCAGCAGATGCCTTGGCTGAAACACCTTAAATGTTCATAGAAGGATCACCATCTCAAATCTGTGACATGTCATGGTTTCAGCCGCTCTGCTGGGCCTTCACCTGATGTCATTTATTTGTACATTCCACGTTTTTAAGGTTTGCACCCCACTAAAGCATAGCAGGCTGCAGTCCTTGAGCCCTCAGCCTGAAGTTGTTCAGTTGGGGAAGTTGAATCTCAGGTGTTCCACAAACTGCAACACTATTTAAAACCTTTGTTGACAGTCAAGCACATTGAGTGTTTAAAGTTTTAATAGGCTTAGAGTTAATTCTGGAGTTCACCAACATCTGCATACATCCATAATTTACAGGCACCTCTTACTTGGTTGGTTTAGTAAATTGTACTTAAGAGTGTTTTTGAAACTTTGGCAGCTCCACGTAGAGTTTCATGATTCATCTGTGCCTTTGCCAACTCCTTTGTTTCTTTTCCTTTTCGCTTCTTTCATTTTTTTCTTTACCCCTTTTCCCCATTGGAAGATGTTCTTAAATACTTAATTCAGGGCTGAGGTTTGGAATGCACTTTAGCACACACCTTTTCTGTGCCAGAACCCTTTACACACTCTATTAAGGACAACTTTCCACATCCTAATGTATTTATTTGTGAAATGGCTTTTAAAGCCGGTGTAGATGGCAGAAGGCGAAGCGTGATGGGCCAAGTCCACTTGTGGAGGAGCTCTGCCCCTTTCCTGCAGCTTACCACCCCCTCCCCCCTTACGGGCAGGCAGGGCTTGCTGTCCTGCAGCCTCTCCCTCTTGCAATGCCAGCAGCGTGGGCAGGGCGGCCATATGCCATAGTGAGGAGAAAAGTGATGGGCTAGGAGCGGTGGGATGAGCTGTGGGGGAGGGAAGGGGTGGGTGGGTATGCACCGTTAGTGGTGAGTCCCCAAGGTACCGCTGGGTGCGTGGCTTCTGACCAGGGACATTTGCTTCGGCTGGGAGGGTCCGGTCGATAAATTTAGGACAGCTGCCTGGAGGCAGCTGGAGAACATGGAGGCTTCCAAAAAAACCTCTTTATGCCTTTGCCCTGGACAGCCCTTAGGAACTGGGCTGGGAACTGCTGGGATGGTTTGTTGTAAATAGTCAGTCTTCCTCGCGTGTATGAACCTTTCAGTTTCTGGCAGCTCTTGTCAAAATAATCCTGTTTTCCTCAAAACATGTGAGTGTTTCTGGGCTCTAGAGAAGGCTGAGTGCCTGACAAACTCAGTGCTTGTCTCTTCAGGCAGCTAGAGGTGGCGGGGGCACAACTGTGACGCTGGCTGCGTTGGCGGCTCTCATAGCTTCCCTTGTTATTTTTATTGTCTCAGCCTCCAGAGTGCTCTGATTAGGTTGGAATCCTAGCTTTTGTTTTGGTTGGTTTTTTTGTTGGTTTTTGGTGTTGTTTTTTTTTTTTTTTAAAAAAAGCAATTTTCTAGCCCTCGTGGCTGTGGAAAAAGTAGCTTGAAAACACGTGATGTGCTTTGGATGTGCTAAAATCAGAAAGGGAACAAAGAGAGCCCAGTTGGGACTGCAGGCACGGGACGCATCTCTTTTTAAACTCTGGATTTTTTTTTCTCTGCCTTGCAATCACTTCAGTCTTGTTGTTGTCCTTTTAGTAGAGGTGTGAGGCCACAGCACAGTTTGCCAGAGGTGACACTGCAGGCAGCAAGTGAAGAACATGCTCAAGGTGTCCTGGCCACATGCTGCCCCGCTGCCTCACGTGGGCATTTCCCAAGCGCTGGGCTGGTGCAGGCATTGGGAGAGTTGGCAACAGAAAACCAAAGAGTTAGAAAACAAGTTGTTTTCACCTCATAGCAAGTCAGCTTGCTTTCACTTCATGTTTCCATCCCAAACCTCGTAATGGTGGATTTTCAGTGTGTCAAGTTTTGGTACCTCTAGCCTTGCCACACACTTGCAAGACCTGGTGCAACACTTTTGCTGCAGTTGGTAACTTAGTAAAATTTGCCTTTTTCACCTGAATTTGGCAGCATTAGTCTGAGAACACATGCCGTCTCCCCGCTCAGATGTCACCCCTTTCTGGAAGGGTGGAGTTTTCGGCATGTCTCCTGGCTGGGCAGCAAAGCAGTGAACATGCAACAAGACGTTCCCAGCTCTAATGAATAAAGGTCTAGGAACTACACTGTGAAAAGAAGTTGGATGCAAGGTGTGGAGCCATGAATTGTCAACAGTTTGTGCTCTGCTGACACTTGGGTTTGGTTTGCATTATTCCTATAGTGAAATAGGAGTGGCTGGTACTCTTGTTCCTGTCCCGGCTGATTTGACTCAGGCAGGCAGCTCTTCTGGGCTGGTAACAGAGGATTTAAACTGAAGGGAGGCAGAGTAAGGAGTGGAAAATGTTACAAAATAGAGCTGGTCTCATCTTAAAAAGATTATTAACTCACAAAGAGTTAATTTGAGCAGGTTTATATTTCTCTGTCTGATATTTATGTCTGACGTGGTTGATACACAGAACTGGTGTCTGCTCGGTCAGTTATTATTAATAACTATTTGTTAACTCTGGCATCTATAGTATGCCAGGCACTGTGCAAAACCCAAGGAAAGCGTAGTGTCTCCCCAGAGAGCTTATACTAATCTATTCTATAGCAACAATATTTTTTTTTTAATACTGTGTATAAATCATTCTTCTAGCAGTATTTAATACAGAGGTTTACACTTCCCCATTCATGTTTTCATGGCAAACAAATTTGCCACAGTGAAAACACTATGCAGTTCAATCCAACTATATTTTATGGAGTTTCTTCCTGGCAAACCATTGGAAACCGTCGCTGCAGAGAGGCCCTTAACACACAGTTAACTTTGAAACCTGCCTAAGCATCATTAACTTTAATGGCCCTGAGCACATGCTTTGGGCTAAGCATGTGCTGAAGTGCTCTCCTGAATGTAGATGGGATTAGGCCTATACAAAGTGTTTTGGTGAGATGTGGCGTAAACCTTCAGGGAGATTAAAATCCCCCAGGGGTTCGCTGTGGAAGTCGGTATTACATGTCTGTCGGTTGTGAGGGCCCTCATCGGGCAGCATGAGCTCACCCTCCCATTCAGGATCATTTTCCCATCTGAGGGATACTGAAATCTCCATCGACCCCGGTGGCCTTTAGCAAGGGTGGGCTCTTTTTTGCTGTGTGCAGAAGCGCTGTAGTACTGCCCTGCATGCAGGAGAAATGGCTCCTAAGAGAGTAGATGAAATCATGACGGGCCAATCGTGTAAGATAAAGTTTTTTTTAAAAAAGACCTTCATTGAGTCTGACTAGAACGAGTCTGTAGTTAAATAAAGGCATATAATGAAATAGAAGCAAGAAAAAGCACAAAAAATAAAAATAAACATTTACTTGCACTAAACAAACAGTATCATCCAGTCTCTATGGGAAAATAACTGAAAGAAGATAGTATTGGAATAACTTAAAAAATAGAATATTGCCTAATGAGGTCCTTAGGGGACTATTTATGTAGACTGCATGAACGGCTTGATTAAAAATGGAGCGCTGCCCACATTCAGAATTGCGTCCAATTTAGTCTTATTTATTTAACACCTGAAGCCAGCTTGCATCCCGTGTTGAGCTGCCATCGAGAAGCACTGGAGATGCCTGATGGTGCCCTCTTGCCTCTTTGGGAATCACGAATCAGCACATCTGCACTAGCACTTGCCTGATGGCAGAGACCTTTCGATTCTCCACTGGGTCGTTGCCCCAGAATTACGTCGTGTGTCTGGACCTTTTGCAAGCCTCTGGGGAGGCAGAGGCAGAAACCTCCCCAACCCAGGGAAAAACCTGAGCTAACTTTTTTGCCACAGGAGCATGATGCGGAAAAGGGGTGCAAAGGAGATGGTGAGAGGGAACAAAATCTGGGCTGCCGTGAGCTCCTAGGCTGGCTCACCACATCTCATATGGCTTCAGAATAGATACCCCCTCACTGTAGGGATTTTTCTATTCCCCTAAAATACCAGACCTTATATCTTTAGCATAAGTTCAAGTAGGCTTTGGCTATTCATTGTAGTGAGCACAGACAGAAATGAACTGTTCCTTCGGAAACCAGCTATGCTGTGCTGGATGTTAATGGTGTAACAACATAAGCCAAGACATAGCAGAGACTCTCTTTAAGATTTATGAACGACTGGGTTTTTTTGGGCTGATGCTTGTGCAGTAAGTCAGGTTGGCACAAATAATTCCCTGAAGACTTTACCCAACGTCTGAAAGCCCTGAGAACAGACTGCTGCAAGACTGTGAGTGGGATATATGGGTGAATGAGCAATTTCTTCCCCTCAGATCTGATTGTTTCTATGTAAATACGCAAAGACATAATTATAGGTAAGACCACTTGGAGGAAATAGATGTGCGAGGGCAATGGCATTCATTTCTAGTGAGTATCTCTAGAGGCAGGAGGCTTCAAGGATCAGAGTCCTGGAATCCCCAAATGGTTACCTTATGAGTATCCTTTGTTTTTAAGAAAGCTCAGTGAAAGTCACCTCATTTTTCTTTTTATACTGCACCATCATAAAAACGAAATCTTCCAAACATTAGTAAACCACGGCATGGCTCGGTAGAGTGTTTTAACTTGTGTGACATGAAGAGAAGTGTGATGCATGTTCTCAAATAGCTCTGTAAAATTATTTACTAAACAAGCAAGAAAATGGTTTATTTAGAAGTACTGAATTACAAGAGTGAGAACTGGAAACTAATAAGCAAGAAGGGAGCAATAAAATATTAGGCAGCCAAATGACTGTGGTTTGATATATCTTGTCTCAGCTTTCCTTTGATTTTCCCCAAAAGAAGTTGGCAGTGACAATAGAAAGGCTGTGAACAATGTAACAATATGATGTACTTCTTCCAAAATGTAAATACAAAAGAAATGTTCTAAAATGCCCTGTATCAAATTATCTACAAGAAACAGAAAAAAAGGAATCGTATTTTCAGTTCTTTGGAAACACAGAGAAAAATCAAATGCATAGCGTAAGAATTTATCTTTGCATAGATACAAATTCATTATTAAAAGTTTGATCCCAATTAGAGAAGACCAAATGAACACTTTGATGATGATGTGATGGATGGGGTATGTGAGTGATGTGTTTCATCATGATACCAGTTAACAGAATAAAAGGAAAAAACCTCCAAAACTCAGAATGTGCCTCACACATCTCTTCCTCAGCAACTAAGGATATGAATGAGGATATATTGACTTTTTAATGAATTTCAAGTTCCACAAATGGGAGCCTTTTAAGATCCAGATATTAGGTGAGCATACAAGATGACATTTTTATAAGGCTTTTAGATACAGGTCTTAATGCAAGAGGTTCCCACCCACTCCTATGGACAATAACTGTTGGCTAACCCTGGCTTAATATAGGCACTAGAGAGAATACGTAGGGAGGCAAAAATAGTCTCAAGCCAAAGGCTCACCCTATGTGCCTGTAAGTAAAGTACAAGAAGCATAAAGAGCTTTATCTACCTTTCCTTTCCTAATGCAATCTGTTTTCGCAGTAAAACAAATGTCTCATTTGTATTATTTTCTTACAGCACGCCATAAAATGATTATATTTTTCAAAAGCTTTTCCAGTGAAAGTGAATAAATAGGTCTGCAGAGGTTCAAGTATCTCCTTTTCCGCGGCTCTGAGTCGGTTGAATAGGAGTCCAGCCCAGCCAGCCTGGAAAATCTGAAGTGTATTCCCAAGCTCCCGTCTCTGGACTCATGGATTAAGCAGACAGCATGCTGTCCTAGGGGGGCTCAGGGTCACAGCTGTGAAAACTCCTGGGTGCCTGGTAAGTCAGGTGACTGTACTAGACACTCGTTTGAAGCATCAGAGGGTGTTTTGTTTTTTACCCCCTAGCACTGCTCCTTGGCCTTCCCTGGCCCATGGCCAAAGTACCACTCCAGTTCACAGGCAAAACTGTATTTCCCATCAAGACCATGGGCCTTGGTCACTACTCAGATACTCTCTTTTGCTCTTGTAAGCCAAAGCATATATTATAATACCGAAGCAAATATTTACTGTTTGTTATACAACGCTCTATAGTCCTCCTGTGGCCTTTGACAAAATTCACTTCACTGCTCCTGTTTTCCTAGCTAAAAGCTAGTTAAGGAAACAGATGGATGATTGCATCTGTGTGATGACGAACTCTGAGAGGAAAGTCAAATGCTCTGCTTTTTACTCAGTGTATGCTTGATCTGAGATCATTGGGACTTTGCTTTTAGGAGGTTCTTTTTTCCTAAAGTAACCCAGAGGCTTCCAGCGGGTCAATGACAAAAAGACAAAGTAGCCTAAGAATACTGTGACCGTCCTCTCTTCCACCTCTAGTCCTTAGTTTTCTCAGCCTGACCTTAGTTTTTTAATGGCTACAATTTTATGAGCAATATGCCCAGGTCAGACCATAAGATTAAGACAACATTTCACACAAAATGTGTACCTGAGTTATTTTTGTTAATTTCTCAACTCAGCAGAAATTATTAGACTTTGTGCAACATGCTCCCACAGCAAAAGAATATCACAAGATGCTCTGATGGGCAAGTGTAGGAGGCTGTAAATTAAGTGAAATACATTTACTGGGATCATACAGGTTTAATTTATAGGAAAGCTGGTTGTCTCAACACTCGCTGCCTTTTATTTTCTTAAGGTCGTGTAGACAGGACAGCTGGCAGAGGCTCAGTCCCAGTGCAATCAATAACATTCACCCTGACCAGCCCAGATCATGACTGGGCCAGCTCATTCTCCGTAGCAAAAGAAATCAAGCACGATTTCCTAGTTGCCAACATTTCAAGGACTACATGAAATAATTCTATTTTCAGTAAATACCAAGGCCAGGCTGATTGCAAAGCCTCCACTCCAAAGACCCCTTGTGCTAAGAAAAGCACATTATCATTATAAAGTTAGTCACTATTTCATTGTGAAATGAAATGAAAGGGTATGGCAGTCTGCCCCTAAATTAAAAACTACAGCCAAATCCCGTTTGTTCTTCACCCACTGTGTGTTATTGCTAAAATCTCTAATTGACGATGATTGCATTTTATGAATCCATGAACAAATATTAATTTAATTTACAGTGTGTTCAGTTTTGTTAAACATCAAAGATGGTAATTTATAAATGACATCAGCAGTAATTCTGCCTTTGTTCAGGGCCGTTCCTGCTGCCAGTCCAGGCACTCAGCACTTCAGCTGGCAGCTGCCTGCAGGCACCAGATGATGCCCAAGTGTTTGCCTTCCAGTGAAATGGACCTTTCTCTTTCTGAAGACAAGGGGGCACCTCATTGTCCGCATACCTGGGAGGAAGATCTGCCTTCTCCTGGAGAGGGGCAGCCTCCAGAGCCAGCTGCCCCATGTTGGCTTGACCTCACAGCTGAAGGAGAAATTCCTTCCAGGGCTTTGAGGTAACATGGGCTACCCCCCAGCCCCAGTGCGGTGCTGCTCCTCCTGCTTCACACAGGTGCTTCACTGGGCTCAGAGATGCTGTTTTTGCATAGCTGCTTTAGCAGCCTTTCCACGTCTGCCACTGGAGAGGGTGCTTCACCGTCCCCAGGATCCTCTCCTTGTGGTACAGGATGGACAACTCAGCTGGCAGCAACCACCTTCTTCCAAGGCACTGGGAAGCTGGAACACCCTTTTCTTGTTCTTTACCATTTCTGGCCCCTAACTTGGCTGCTCTGAACCTAACTGGCTACAACGGTTGTCCCACAGAGTGTAGGAAGCTTGGGGAAATGCCGCATGTAGATCCTGAGCTGTTTACCTTAGAGAAAATAAAACTCTCCTTCCTTTTAGGGGACCACAGACCTGTAGAGGAAACTTCAGGATAACCGACTTGACCATCAGTCCTTTGCACACTTTTTCTACCGGTGCCTCTTCCCTTGGACATGTTCTGTGCTTGCAGCGCATCGTCCTCAGTCCACCTTCTTGCTCCACCTGCTGCCCTGTGATGGACCTCCCGCTCCTGCAGCTGCAGGTACAGTCTGGAACTGGTCAGGATGCTATTGCCTGGCTTTTGTTCTTCATTTCCACATCTTCTCCTGGGGAAAAAAAAAAAAAAATAAAAAGAAAAAAAGCCACTGGGGACCACAGGGGACAGAACAAGATAGTGCTCAGTGTTACTGGGAAAAGTGTGGGAAGAATCCAGCTATCAGAGCAGGAGTTATGGAGACCCTTGCCAGCAAACTCTACCACCACAGTCATGCCTCGCAAATGCCACAGTCATCTGCAGCTGGCAGCAGAGATACAAATGTCACAGACATCTGCAGCTGGCAGCAGAGATACATCTTGCTCTTGACTTCAGCATCACATCACACCAACATGTAACTGCACTCGTAAAGTTGCATACAGCCAAAGTGAGCTGGCTGTGCACTGAAAACATCCCCTGTTACAACTGGAGACTCTGGATGCAAGAAATACGCTGTCAATATGTAATGGTCCAGCATATGGCTTGATTGAACATTTTATCATCTTTGAAAGGCTTGACAGCTGGTGTGAACTTTTGTACCAGATATCAGCGTTCCCCATTCCAAATACTTCCATGTTTGGTTAAAGAAGGCACTCTTGCTGAATTTAATTAGATAGAAACAGAATTTAAGGGCAGATACCACCCCTTCTCGTTACCAAGAAAGGTGACCTGGAGCATTGCTTTGTGCCCAGGAGTCTCCCTAGCATAGCTTTCTGGCTGAGAAAACAATGTGCTACATCCAGGAAAAATATGAATGTTCTATCTGTGCCTAGAAACTGTCACACAGCTATCTTTATAATTTGTACTGATAGAAAAACAAAGTGCCTTAATTTAATTACATGTGTTTTCCTTGGTTAGTGTAAGACGAGTTCTTGGGGGTGGGGGGATCTGAGGACCTTTTCCCTGTCAGAGTGTCTTGAACAGCAGGGGCCTCGGAGCAGACCCTGTCTGCACCGCAGGGATGTACAGTCACAGGGTGCTTGCCCACCCCTCTTCATAGGCTGAACCCTGCTCTGCCCACAGGTGCTGTACCCATGGCTTTGTTGGTGACATTTTGGTTACAGCAACAGATTCTGGGTGAGGGAAGGCTATGGCTGGGGCTGGGAAAACCATGTGAGTGGAAGACTTCATTCAGCAATTTTCTTTCTTTTCCTTCTTTCTTTGTGAGTTTCCTGCAAGCACAGGGACTTTTTTCCGATGGACTGGTGACTCTCAAAGTCAGCCTGACCATCCTGAGCACCACTTTCTGGGCAGACCTGTGCCCTGAGCTTCTTGGCATGTGAGGGCAGCACATCCTCTTGCTACAGATCCACAGGGAGAGTGAGCTTGCCCTGGTGCCCTCTGTGCTGCTCCGTGGGCTGGTGCAGGGGTGGGAGCGCAGGAACCCTTGTGCTGCACAGCTGGGAGGCTGCTGTGCCCTCACCGAGAAAAGCAATGAGGCTTTAGCACAAGGATAATAACGGTTTCTCATTTTCTGCAGCTCACACAGAGGAGGAAGACTCTGCAGCTGTGTGTCTTACTTAGTACAAGGTGCACCAAGTGCAGAAATGCATTTTGAAGGAAAACAAGTGCTTTCATTTGGCATTTCCAAAAAATACATGCACTTTGTGTTACCCACTGACAACCCATCCCCTTTTAATGTCTGCAAGCAGCTCATGGTGTGTGGGAGCTGGTAAACAGCTTGCTAAGAGCTTGCTGACCAAACCTGTTAGGTTGTGATCAGCCATGTCACATATTCCTGCGACCATGGGGTGAAAGCCCCGCGGTCTCCTCAAATAGTCTCCAAAATTATCTGCCAGTTTGCAGCTTTAGCAAATGCTTTTGCTGCAAGCACATCCACTGTAGTTGTAAGGAAAGGGAACAGGAAAGGGACGTGGAAGTCAGGCTGTGAAAATCATCTTCCATCCCTTTTTTGGGGAAGATGAGATAAGAGCCTGCTGGGAGAGCTAATGCTGCCGGTGCACTTGAGTGGCAGACATCGGCGGTGAAGGTATGTATGAACTAACAGCCACAGTGAAATGTGTCTGGTGAGGTTCTGGCCCGAGCATGTTGAGGAGGAGGTAGGACAGATCCCTGTTACTGTACCAAGCATCCTGGGAAACGGGAGTCGCACTTCAGAGCACGCCCCAAACCCAGCAATATTTGTACAGGGTGGCAGGCACTGAACTCCCAGACAAAGCTGAATCCAACAGCTGGCAGTAACTGGACAAGAAAACACATGGCTGGAAAGATAGCCATCACATTCTTCTTACTCCTTTCTTTGGCACGTTGCTCTCTCTGCAAAATGTTGACAATGTTCCTTAGACAGAAAGAGACTAGAAATGGAAAAAGTAAGCGGATAGGCCTTGGATATGGCTTGTTTTCTTTCCCCGACAGGGGAGTATTCTATAACGGAATTTTGTTCAAGTATCAGTTTTATTCTTAAAATAGTTATTATTCTTCATACTGCATATGAAACAAGAGCTATGTTTTGAGTCTAACACATACTTCTTGATAACAGGCTGTGAACGAGCTTTTTGAAAAGCAATAAAGAATAAAATAATTTTTATTAAATTCATTCTAAATTAATTCAATTTAAACTAAATTGAAATTAAATATAATGTAAAAGGAGATGTGAAAAAATGGTTTTCGTGTGTATTTGGGTAAAACGGACATCTGTGGACCCAGGGACTCTGAGTACAAAATCTTCCCCCCTCTGCTCTGTGATGAATGAACTATAAAACTGGAAACAAAGACAGGTGTATTTTGAACACAGTGACCAGATTCCGATATCAGGTTTAATCTAACACTGCTGAATTGCCATGTAACCCGGAGTCAGAATGGCATCCACTGGAACACTGAGGGTCTCTCTCTCTCTCAATGACATGTCCATGACCCGATGCAAATACAGGATCAACAGTGGAAATGTGTAATGCAACAACCATCCATGTGTCTGAGTGCTCTTGTATCCAAACAAGGCCACTGTGTTTCAAGAAACCTAAAAGCCCTGAAAGAGGAAAGATCTTGTATGGATACACTTCAGAAAATTACAAGAACTCAACATCTAAAGCCAAAATCTAAGCGGCAAAATTCCCAGACCAATCTTTCTCATTTTTTCTTCTGTTCTGTTTTTGGTTTTAGTTTGTTTTGGTTTGTTTTTTCCCTTGCATTGGAGCAGAAATATTATCAAAAGAGCATCTCTCAAAGTGATTTCAATACTTCCTGCAGTCCTGAGAAAAGATATATAAACCTGAGAAAAACGCTGGGGGGAGGGGACAAAGCAGCTTTGCAAGACTGTGGTTATTCATGGGCAGGTTGTGTAGCAGGGCAATGTGCTTCATTCTGTGCAAGACAAAACATTTAAAAGTCCTTTCCCCAAATATATTACCAGTATAAAAGGCAAGATGTTGGACCTCATTCAGTTTTCATTCATTCTATCCCAGTTGAAACAACTTCTGGGAATTTAGTGTGAGAACAGTTTCCAGAAATAGGTAAGAGGTTACAGGATTGATGGTGGAGGTGGCAGCATCCATGGGAAAAGGGCCGGGTGGCCACAGTACTCTCTTGCCTCTGTGCCTCAGAAAACTTGGTCTGCTTTTTGCCAAGTTTGGGGTGAAAATGGAATTCTCTGGTATTATTCACTTTGTTTCCTTTGGGTCACCTTTCACTATATATTACCACAGCAAAATAAACAAGTGCAAGGAGTTTCAGCTTTGATTTTGAGGTGGGTATGTGTGAAATACACTGAGTCGGGAGGGCTATGCTAACCATATGTACTGTTGTATGGATGTCACACAGACAGATGACCATGAACAGGAAAATGCAATCAATCATGCCGGCACTTTCTTCCCAGCCCTCCTTTCATGTGCCTGCACCAGAGAACCATTGATATGCACACATGTCTAAACAAAAGTTGGCATATTTTGATTGCTTTTGTATTTTTTTCAGATCCTTCTGTAACACAAGGGATACTTGCCTCTCATTGTTTTAAGTGGCAATAATCCACTTGCTAAGTGGAAAAACTACGATGCAAAAGGTTTTAATTTAAAATCCCAACACAGAAAACAGATTATTGCTGAAAAAACAAAGTTCTGATATCCAAGCATTATAAGAAGAATCTTTTTTTTTAAAATAAGTTGCTTGATAACACGAAAGACTAATAGCAGTGACTTAAATCAAGTTTAATTTGGGCACAGTTTGTGTAAACTTCCCTGAAAAGCTTTGCCAGGGTATTTTGTTCTTCACCTGTGTGTCACTTCTTCCTGGTGCAGCTGGCTACACCACTGCCCATTTTGTGATGTGGGGCTCCAGATGAAGTCACCAGCTCCCCCTTCATGGCGAGATCCTAAAAAAAGGAAGATTATGAAAGGTCCTGAAAGAGTTATCTGCCTAAGGAAACCCATCAGCTCTAACAGGACTATCTTAAGCTGATAGTGCTAAATTCTTTCAAAATGGAGATCTGCTTCAGCTTTCTGTCCCAAAGTTACTTCCCAATGCATCAATCATGTATATGATGGTCCAAATAAACTGCACTCAACAAAAGCTATTGACATGTATCGTAAAACCACAGCAAGAATACAATGCTCTTGAATCAAGTTTCTTTGGCAAGCTACAGAAATTAGTTGTCTTTTGGGCATTGTGAATGCACAGTTTTTGGAGCTGGGAAGCCATTCAGTGTGCTGGCAGGACAGCATATGAATTCTGGAGATCTGGGAGCACCAGCGGAGGGTTGGTTACACAAGCAGATGCCTTAAGCAAGACTGCTAAGTGGTTTAAATGAAACCAATACCATGCCACATAAAAGCTTAAACTATTGCTCGTGACAACTCTCTTCCATGGGGCAAAGAAATTAAATTCTTCCCAGAGACCTCTAAGGAAAAGAAATCAGTGGGCTCCCTTGAAAGACCTCCCTCCTTAGAAGTTTATTACTGGTTTCTGTGGCCACTTCGAGCTGCTCCACAGTGAAATTCCTTTACTGGCCACAGTTTCAACACTCGGGTATTCAAGGTTATACAGCCCTGGGAGTGTTAGCAAGGGAGCCCACAGGTTATGCACAGTTCTTATGCTGCTGGGGCATTTTTCCATGAGCTTCTTCCACGTCCTGCCCACCTGCATGGACACCACGCAGCACCATCACGGATGCTCTGTGGCACCACCCTCAGCGATTGACACAGGCGCCCACCACGTGCATACCTCTCCCAAACTGAGACTCCTTTCTTCCTCATGTGGCTGGGTTTTCATAAAACAACCTGTTGATCAAAAAAAAAAAAAACAAAACCAACAAACGAGTGGACTTTGGGCGTAAAAAAAGCTGGAGTGCTGACTCTACCTCATCTGGTGACTTCTTAACTGCAACCATGCAGTTAACTGCAACCTCTTCCGAGGGAAGAGGTGACTAATAAGCTGCAGAGAGATCCTGAGCTGGTTAGGAAGTAACATTAGATTTCTGCTGTCTTTACTAGTTAATGTGATATGTAAATGAGTAACATACGATATGATTTGAAGCCGTTGCTGTCTGTAGGAAACCCATGCCAGTGTAAGCACTTTGGAGGAGGTGCTGTTCCTAATGAATATGCTCTTTGTTTGAGAATGGCAGTGACGTCCCGGTTTTCTTCTATCGTATTGTGCCACTTGTCTAAAGCAAGACTCATTCCAGGAGATGGCAGATTGATATTTGAACGGAATCAGCTCCGTTAGCCTGAATTTGTACTGCCACACTGCTAGAAATCCTAATCCCTCCTTCAGCTGCTGGAAAGGCACTTTACAGCCTATCTCAAGCCAATAAGAAATCCCTAAATCCACTGACTTGTACCAAAGCTAGAGTTAGCGTAGCAGATATTTGAGAGCAAATTTAAGACAGAAATTTCAACCAGCGACACTGTGAGCTGGATTTACACATTGGAGTGAGGCACCTAGGTGAGGGGCTTGCTTTTTGACCCTGCTCAGTGTGGACTTCTGTGAAGACTGGGAAATGGTCAGTATCTTCACAAATCAGATCTGCGGTAAGGTACCATCTAAGAGCAAAGGTCACTACTTTTGGACATCAAGTTATCAAGCTGCTTTATTTAAGCTTTTGGACATCAAGTTATCAAGCTGCTATATTTAAGCTTTCTGCTGTGTGGCTCACCTCATTGCAGTGAAAGCTGTTGAATACTGAAGTAGCAAAGCTGGGCAAGTTCTCATCACATCTTCCTCCTGACTCCCCATTTTCATTTCTTGTTATCTCCCATCCGTCCACGTTCATAGCCTTCCTGTGGTTCCCTGATGGGAGGCCTCTGCGGAGGGGCTTTTACTGTCAAAACTGTAGAAAGAAGAGAGAAATGGCAAAGAGACAGAACGCAGCCTCCAGTCATGTCTACCTTTAGGAGGATGGATTGAATTTCATCCTGAATAAGCAAATATTGAGCAAATTTCAATTTTTCTAGTATTTTCTCCGGTAACTTAATCCTTGATATATGTCATACTCCAGTAATTAAGAAACATATCTCAAATCTTAGGGATCCAGTCAAAACAGCAGAAATTTCTGATGATAAAACATTGCAGCAAGTTATTTCCCAGCCAGCTTTACAGCAAGAATTCCTAGCAAGGATACTTCTGCAACTCAATTAAAAATAACTAAAATAAAATTGTCCACTGCAGAAAGAGGAGTGTTGTTCGCATCTTATATAAAATTTTTTTCATTTCAGATTCATTTGATTCAGGTGTACTCCTGGGGAGCAACAATAGCACATCCATGGATTCTCACATTTTTACAATATGCTGTGAAAACATCTGCTAGTACTCATCAAACTCCTCTTGGTTGGTTGTTCCTATTTTATAAGTTGAAGAAATTAGACAGGCAGGTTAAAGGACTTACCCAAGACCACACAGGGAATCAGATGACAGAGTAGGTATTAGAATCATAATTTCCTGGCTTTACTTCGAATTACTTTGTGCCAAGGAAAAGACCTTTTTTTCTAATGTAACACCTTGGTTATTTGACTTTGCTCTTTCTCTCTCTCTCTTACTCTTGCTCCATCTCACCTAAAATGTAATTGAAAAAAAATTCGCCCCTTCAGTGTGCAGCTTTGTATTTAATCTATGGTGCCAAACAGATCAAATAAATGTTGTCACCACTCCAGAAAGAGCAGGGGGAGTTTATTTAGCTGATGTGATGGCATAGGTGGGTTATAAAACCTCCCAGACTTTTGGCAGGGATGTGACCTCTCAAGCCCTGATTAAACTCACTTGTGTTAATCAGCCTGGTCTGCACAGCTTCTGAGGCAGGACAGGTGCAAAGCTGACAAAACCAGCATCCTGAAACCACAGGATCCCACTATGGATGTCATTCAAAACGCCCACCTCAGTTCTTCATTTTTCTTTTCCTGTAGCTCTCCAGCCAAACGTGCCTCTGTATCTGATTTTGTTGATAAATACTGTGATGGGGTAAGGAAAAGGTTACTGTGCCCTCCTAAAGTAAGTCCCCAGAGAATGTATTTCTTTATGGTCCTCCTTTGTGTCATGAGGAAATCTTCTTTCTGTATTTTAAAGGCGGTGTTACTTCACTTGCTATAAAGGTTGAAGGGATTTGATATTAATGCATCCTCAGAATCATTATATTTTTTTTAATTTTTTTTTAAGTCAGTAACCCTTGCTCTTTTATAGATGTCTTTCAGTACATTTTTGAAGGAGTAGTTATCATCAGTCAGGTATTGCCTTATTCTCGTTCCATTTTGTCCAGTACCTTGTTAGCTGGAGCACCCGGTAATAACTAGAGACTCATGAATTAGAAGTGATGTCAAACAGCCCTCTGGGAGTCACTGAAACTTCATTTGGGAGAGAGGCTTTGTAATGCTGTTTCTGCATTTTTCTCCTTGTAGCAAACACAATGGTTCAGTTTTGGGTTGCATGGGCAAAGGGATGCAGACGGACAATAATCTAACCCAGCTGTGCTGCAGAGCTCACGTCCAGTGCCTGGGCTATGGAGGGGCCAGCCTTGGCCATGCAGCCGAGCCCAGGGCAGCGCTGCTGCGGGCACTGCCTCCTGACCTGGCTGGGGCATGCCAGCACAAGGGTGAGCAGGACCCACCGTGCCTGGTACCACTGCCAAGAGGCGCTCGGGCATCTCGTACTAGCGTGGTCACAGGGGTGCTCCTCCTCAGCTGGTGTTACATCAGTCCAGAGGCCAAGTAAGTGTGGCTGTGTCCACACTTACTCTCATCCTCTCCATGCCCTCTCCATCTCATACTCTTATCATCCTCCATCCCCTCAGCACAAGCAGGATCCAGCCACCACAGAAAATTTAACTCGTACCTGGAAATGCGTGTGGATTCAGTGCTGGTTGCAACAGTGCAGTCCATTTACCTTCATGAAAACAGCTCAACTGAGCAGAGAAATACCTCTGGGGAGGTTGCAGAGATGACATCTCTTGCACTATATTAAATATATTGCACACTTACAGCAGGATCTGGAAAGCTTTGATTGAGTTATCTGTAGGTTAAACACAGTAGCCTATTCTTAAGCTGCCTTAAACCCCTGTTACTGTTTTTCATCCGAATTATGAGCAGCCTTGCAATAGCTGAGTGGTGCATGTGGCACTCTTCCTCTGCAGGTGTTCTTGCATGGAAATGAGTTTCTTATAATGCAGAACTCCTTAGTGTTATGTTATCTCTGACCACAAAGCTGGACGGCATCCTTCCATCCTTCCTGTGAAAGACAGAAAAACAGTATCAGAGTGTTTTTACATTTTAAGTTCCCTAGCAAATGATTACTTAAAAATTCTTAACTGACTCTAAAGTGTCATAAACAGAGCATAATGGTCTGCTGCCCGAGGGCATGGGCTGCTCCTTGGGGTAGTGTCTAAGCAAGGACTAACATCCATTAATACCTATTAACCTAATGACACCATTCATGCATGGTATCTAAGAGAAACTGGATAAGGACATAAAAAACTGTGTAAGAGAAGTATGAGTTTGTAATTGTCTCTGAACTAATCTGCAAAGTTTGGGAATACTGTTGCTGTTGGAAAAGTGATGAGAATTGGGCACAGGAAATTATCTGGACAGAGATTTGTCACTGCTGCATCCAGACCAGGAGAGAAACTGTTCATTAGTGACATGCTTTAAGAAAAACATGCTCAGTTAACGGAGTGGATTAGCTCAGCTATACATGTTCAGCAGGGGAGAATATCAGGTTTATATCTAAGTAAACAAATGGTTACTTATTTTCTCTTGTACCAGGTGGCACGATGTATGTCTTGTTCTGCTGCTGCTATATCATAATCCTCAACACATATATTAAATGATCGTGGATCAAGGTGTTTTGATTTCTAATTGTGCTTTTTAAGGGAGTCATTGGGCATAATGGTCTGTTTATAGAATATTCTCAGGGTTTGTATTTGCCAGAGGTGTGCACAGGCAGCAGCAGGGGTATAGTTTGTCTAGATGCCAACTTTTCACAAAAGAAAAGCTTCATAAATCACTTCCCCGAACTGTCAGTTCTGTTAGCAACTCCGTCTGGCATTGTACAGCTGAGGGGGTTATGTTGAGCATAGCACTCCTCTGCAGCCAGCGGAGTCCTGCTTTCATTTATTTTTCTTTCCTAATTACCTATAGTGCGGGAAAGCTGGTCCAAGCTGAGGAACCTTTATAAAACACATTGGATGAACAAAAAACCGCAACAGGCCTCTTCAGTGCCTAACAAGTAAAATTGTGCACGGTAGCCTGCATCTCTGCTAGTCAGCTTGGCATCACTTACTCCTTCCTAAGCATCATGGTAATGAGCATTCCTTGCTGACTTAAAAAAAAAAAAAAGAAAAAAGAAAAAAAGAGTGTTTTTGAAGAAGAAACAGTGTGAGTGTCTGGACCCAAAGTCATATAACTAATGCAGACATATAGACAACGCACACAAAAAATTCCCAGTGTCAGATGAGAAGAACATGGGCCATAAATTCTCTGTCCTTAACTTATAGCCACACAGATGGTTTTGATTACAGCAGATGTTGTGTGAAAATTAGCTTCAGCTTGTGGCTAAGTGGAGGAGCATTTGTAGAAAGGGGTTCAGGAGGTGAAGGCTATTTTTAAGACTCTTGTACATAAAATAAAATCTGTGTCTACAGCAAGGTGGCATAGTTGACTCAAGGTGCAGATTGCACACACAGAGGGGTAAGGAAAATACTTGCTTTGTGCAGCCAATTTGCATGGGGTTGCTTGTAGATGTGGCATTTCACACAGCTTCTGCTTTTTATCTGCTTCAGCCCATTGCTGTGCCAGTTCTCACATGGCATGTAGAGTATTTCTGCTGAGTATCAGGCAAGGGAATGAAATGACATGAAAATGCTCATCTTGTCTTACAGGCTGCTCTTCTTTCCCATGCTGATGTGCCAAGAGAAGGTGGTGTAGGCTGGCCCTTTCTGCCAGCCCTGGTGCAGAAAGCCAGGAGAGGTTTTCCCCTGTGTGCACAGATGATGGCCGCATTTGCACCCAGTGATGTACGGGACCACCCACCCCATCTCCCCAGAAATGTAGGGCCTGATTTAGGTGCATAAAGGTGCGTGCCTGCTGATGGGTGGTACTTCAGGGAGCTGAAGCCACCGGGACTTCCCCACCAGGCACCAGCTCTCAGAGGAGCACACGCACGCTGATGTTTGAGGCTGATGGGGAAAAACGAGCCCTACCACCTCAGTTGCTTCTCCCTTTGCTCCTGGATACATCCATCGCGTCTGGGATTTGGCCACCTCTTCCAGCCAGGCACGGTGGCCAGCTCTGTGCCTTCCCGCACGGAGTGTCTGCCTTGGAAACCGTGGCCCAGCCTCCAGCTCCCGGAGGGAAACCTTCTATAAATCCACATATGTCAGAGGGAGAGAAAAGCGTCTCACAGCAGCTTTGTCCCCTCAGCGTAGCCAGCCTCCAGCAACCACCCTGGCAGCCCAGAAACAGGAAAGGAGAGCTGCTGCTTCCTCTGCTTCACAGGCATCCCAGCCTTAGTGGCCCTTTTGTCCTTATTTCTGCTTCTCCCAGCATGTGCGGACAGAGCTCTCTTCCATTTAATATTTGGTATATGCAGATGTATACAGACTCATTTTCCGCTTTTTGAAGCTCCCCAGTTAGCCAGTTCAACTCCACTGTACTTGAACATTTGCTTTCAATAAGAAAAAATGTTGATTAAATCAGTGGCCTGGCCAAATCTCATAAGTTTTTTCTGGCAATACCTTTAATGAGTCCCATTTATTAATTTTTTCCCCCTACCTTACTTGTGTAACAAATTTCCAGATATTAATGTCAAGAAAGGCAATATTTGGCCTGTCATATGAGAAAAGTAAAAACAAACCAGCACACTTCCTTTTGTAGTTCTGGATCTCATGCTCTCTTATTACCTATGAAAGGACCATTTTGTAAAGCATAAATTCGGAGCTAAGTGTTAAAGCATGCTGGTTTATATACGATTATGTACAAGCATGTATGTGCTCATATATACAAATGCATATTGTAATGTGTACATTGTAATCAAGCGACCACTGACCCGTGCGGTCTTTTTATTTTTAGCAAGTCTTTACTCTTCTCCAACCCCTGCCTCTCTCTCAGGAGACTGTTCTTTAATGTAATTACAGCAAATTGACATTTTCTTTGTCGTATTTAAAAAAAAAAAAAGAGTCATCATTTTTTAAGTGTTCATGTATTACAAGTCTGTATTTTTTGGCTTCAGATTAAAATGACATTTGATTGTGTTTTTAAAACATTACGGCTAGATAAATTAATTACACCAGAAAATCCAGAAGAAACAAACAATAAAAATAATAATAATAAACATCAGCTGCCACTTCAGTCCAAGCTCACGTATTATACTTTAAAACTTTATTATTTCAAGCGGATATATAATTACAGGAAGGTGGAGGAAGAGGCTGTTACTGATGCAAACGCCAATGAAAATCCATCGGACATAGGCGCTTGTCCAGGGACCATATGGTTCCCAGGGAAGACAAGGGGGTGAGGGGGTCCCTCCTTGCCCTGCTGGGAGAAGGTCTCTGGGTTTGCCACCTCTGTGGGGCTGTGCAAGACGCTGGGCACATTGCCCCAGAGGAGGGAGGCACAGCGCCATGCTATCGTGACAGCAAGAAGGGCAGCATGTGTTGCCCAAGGGGCTCCATCTTGGGTCTGGTGGGACCACCCGCCACGCTGAGAAGGTGGTCGGGTTTCCACCGTGGCTCTGTCCTTAACTTCGCAGGTAGAGCCAGCAGCAGTGTCAATTAGTTCCACTTCTGTTTCTGTTTTTGTGATATTTGCCTCTGTTAATGGAAACCGGACTCACACTATCAATTTATTTCTCATTCTGTGGGCCACCAGCTGGTAACGATATGATTCTTGTTTACTGCTGACCTTGGCTGGATGTGAAAGAGTGACTTAGACGTAAACGGTTCCATCTCCCATTCCCAGACCCTTGAGCCATTATTTCCTTCTGCCCTACCAAGCAATGCACTGGTTTTAATAAAATATATTGCCATCGCTTTTAATATTTATATGCTTGAACCATTTAAAAAATCTATTCACATTAGTCTGGTTAGGCAAAAATAGCCCAAAGACAGTGCCCACTGCCAACATTTTCTTTTGTTACTGCTACCGAAATTTTCCCATTTCGTTCTATAGCTGAACTGCAAGATAGCTATTCCTTATTAATCGTGAGTGTAGTGCCATTAAGACTGCCAAGTAACAGTATAGCCAATATAACTCCTACTCACTTTATAAAGACAAACATTAAAGTCACTTACTTTGTGGCTAAAAAAGGGAAAAATGCAGCAGCATACCAGATGAACCTCAGACATCGCGCCCTTCAGCACTTGCCCCTGAATGCCGCGTTGCTGTAAATGACACCAGCTGCCAAATCCACCTGGTTACTGCAGGTCCTGGCAGCACAACGGAGGCAGTGCCTCTGCACGGCGAACCTGAAACGCTGCTCTGGTGAAACTGCCTGGGACTGAGGATAGGTAAGGATACAACCCCTGATCTCGTGCCACCAGACTTTTGTTTATCCCTGCATCTACACTTGAAGCCATATCGGAGCCACTTGCTTTTGTAGACCAGTCTGTGGCAGTGGGATAGGTTATTCTGGCTTTTTAAAATCATGTTTCTCTTAAATTTTTCCCTTCTGTGGGAAATGGACATTTGGAAAGCTCATTCCAGTGGCAGATAAAACCTAATGTTGCATTGGAATTTCCTACAGGACAGAAAGTTCAAGAGGCTCTAGGCAATATGCAGCACTCCATGGTGCTTAAAGAGGAACAGACCAGTTTTCCTCGGGAACTGGTTCCTGAGGTATAGTAGCTGGGCTCTGGGACTCCGACACACAGCAGCTCATCAGTGCAATATTGGTTTGCAAAGACAGAGGAAGCTGAGTATTTCCCCCTGCTACCCACCCCCAGGTTTTCTGGAAAAGGATGGGGAATCTGTAGTGTTTTACTGAGGTTACTGCGTCATTTCGAACTTAAGAGGCTGAGAGATCAGCGCAGATGCATTGGGTGCCCTTCTGAGAAGTGCACAGCACAACCGTTCCAGCAGGATGAATAACAGCCCATTAAGCAGAGTGGTGCGGCAGCATATTCTGCTGCCAGCTTAGCCTTGGAAAAATGCATCTGCCCCAAAGCAGGGCCTGAAGCTGGGGTTTCAGGGCATGCAGACAGCTTACTGGTGACAAGATGAGCTTTTCCTTTATTAGCGCGCATTTTTCTTACATTCAAAGTACCTGATCCCTTCTCAGCTTAAAGTGTTTTCTGCATATTAATTAAAAGGAAATGTGTTTTCTCTCATTTATCTCATTATAAACTTTTACAAAGTGACCATCAGTGAATTGGTGTGTGTACTTTGGCATGTAGTTCCTTTAAGCTTCAGTAAAACCTGCTCACACACATTAACAGTATACGCACAGGCATGAATCACTATTAATCCTCGCTCAGGGGAAGGAGTTTATGGGGTCCCAGCTGTACAGGGCTTGATGCTAAGACGCAAGGTCTTGTTCTTGTGGAGCCACCTGCGAGTTTCTGAACGTAAAGGGCTGCCTTTGCTCATCAAGGCAATAAAATAATACTCTTGTTCTCGCTGGTGTGAGGGGTCTCGAGAATCGCAGTCCCAATGACGTAATGGGTCGCAATGCACAGAGCACGGTACTGCCTCCAGCCCCCCCACGGCGAGTGTGGTGGGCTCCTGCCCCTGGCTCTGTGCCAGCCGGGCACTGGGGAGCCCCTGGGAGCAGAGTGGGGGACAGCCACATTGTCACCCAGCAGTGGGGCTGCTGTTGGTGCAAAGTACATAAAGCTTCGTTGTTTAACTGACAGCGGTGTAGCTGGAAAAGGATTCAGACAGCCTGTCCCTAAAACACTGCGGGGCTGTGGTTGGGTATAAAGGAGCCGGGCTTAGTCCTGCTGCTTGCACGGTGGGCTCTGGGGAGAGCGTCCGCAGCCCCCGCAGCAGAAGAGCACACAGCCCGGCGCAGCGCTGCTCGGACAGCCAGCCTTTATTCCTCCAGCTCCCCCACGAGGGGGGCATGACCAGCTAGAAGTGGCCACTTCCATCCTTCTGCTTTCCTCCTCCGCCAGCCCTGAGTGGTCCCTTAATGCTACTCTGGTAGCACAAACTGCCATAAAAACTTCTTTAAAAAAGGATGACTGAAAAAATTCCCCGGACTTGGATGAAAGTGATGTCTGAATGCAGATCTCAGCCCAGTGGGCACCCTGCCCACATAAATGTCTCCTCCATAGACTGATGCATTGGGCTGCTTTGCTTGGCCAGGCAAGTGTCTATGTTCTACAACTGGTAAAATGGGATCCACAACTGGTTTTTAAAACACAATTAATAACATGCTGTATGATGAAAAAGTAGCAGTTATATGAAATATCCAGCTTGCCAGTACTAAATGAACACTTCCACCAGACTTTAATAATGTTCTATGGGACAATAACCTCACAGCTGCCTTTTCAAAGTGTTGATTCAGAAAAAGTGAAGGACACGAAGGAATGGCCATAAATTGGCAACGACATGCATTAAACCTGCCTTAGAGCAGCTTCTCCCTGCCCTGCCGGGGCAGGTTGCCAGTGGGGAGGCAGCGCGGGGACTCGCTCTTCCTCTCCGTGGCCCATGATGGAGCCAGATGAAGTTCAGGAACTGCCTTCCCACTTACCTAAAGCCCCAAAACAGGGGAAGCAGCGAGGGGGCTGAGCACTGGCTCTGCGCATTCCCCATGCAGGCTGCCAAAGGAGCCTCAGAGGGAAAATAAGTGTCTTGCACGGAAAAGGGTCCAGTTGCAAATTATGCTGTGCGCGGGATGCAGAAATCTGGGAAGCTTTGTAGCAGGGCCAGCCCACAAAGTCCCCTTGTGCCCTAAGTGATAGAGCAGGGACGTGGCTGTGCTTGGGCTGGGACAGGTCACCCCTCCAGAGGTAGCTGCTTCAGCTGGTTTTGAAAGACGCTGAAGCAGAAGGATAAGGCTTTTTAAAATATGGGCTGTATAAAAATATTTATATGGAGCTATGTAAGGCGTACTATAAAAGGGGTATTTTTTCAGTGGGTATTTGAAAAAATAAATCTGCAGTTTGTGTACTTTGCAAGCCCCCATTATGTTACATGTTTTGGGGGGGAGGGGTTGTGTACAGGCTATTAAAAAGAAGAGAGATATTAGTGAAACAAACTTACTATTTAAAAGAAAGACTTTGTGATTACACAAATGAAAACCAATCAGAACCCAACTTCCCTAGGCCAAGGAAAATGGTGATGTGCCTTACAGTACCTATCGTGCTGTTGTTGCCATATCCGTAACGGAAGGTTCCTCTTCATCAAATCTGTTAAAGCCAGGCCCATTTGCTTAACGAGTCTTGCCTTCTGTCTGGGTCAGAGGGAGATGGGGAGAACTCTTCTCACCAAAGAATAACATTTCCACAGAGGCAGCAGCTTTTGTGGGGAGAGAAGAAACAAATTTTTAGAGGAATGCATCCTTGCAAATGTATATGTAAGTCATCATGGCCAAAGTAACCTTACAGTTACTCACCCCTCAGGGGGTTTATCTGAAAAGTGTTACACATACTGATAAAAGTGTCCAAGTAGAAAATTTTGAAAGATGACTTCAAACACCCACATAGGAATCCTTCCCCATTTCAAAGTAGTGAGTATAAAACCTTAGTATTTCAGTCTTTATCATGTCCTAAGGTTCTTATCCAGAAAGAGAGGGAGTGGGGAGAGGGGAGATGAAGGGGAATGAAGAATGAGGAGAGAAACACTGAGAGCTGAGCAGGTTTGGAAGTGGGTATCCCTGGAGAGTCTTCCTTTCTATCACTTGTAGTCAGCCTCTTTCTTAAGGGACAGAGGTACCTTGTGTGGACACTGGTAGAGAAACTGGCTTTATGAATCTCCATGAGGATTCGGTTAGTTTAATAGGGTGATGTTGAAATAATCAGAGGATTCTGCAAGAATTTTCCTGGTGTGAAACATCACCAAAATTGATCTTATTTTGAGAATTCTGCTGTTATCGTTTTCCACTGTGGCTGATGAGAAATGCTTGTGAAACCATGTGGTACTCAAGAAAGCTTCTCTTTCTCAATGCCTTTGTCAAAGCAAACAAAGTGTTTGGATGGACTGGGCACTTTTTTTTCTCTTTTTTTTTTTTTTTTTTTTTTTTTTTTTTTTTGCACAGGCATCTCTGGTGGGTAGAACCTGTCCTAGATGTGAGACCAGCCTTGGAGCTCCCCAGAGGAATGAGCATCCTAATGCTTGGCTGTGGCGCACAGCTATGAATGGCAAAACCATCCTGAGATGTGCAGTGAAACTGCTCTTTGCCCCTCTTGTGAGGTTGCAACGACACTTCAAAAGCACTTTGGTGCACTTCTCCCTCGCAGGGAAAGCAAAACACAGGAGGGACAGTGTGGATCTTGCAGAGAAGTCATTCTTTGCTCATTGCCTCAGCCACAGTGGGTGCAATGATAGTGAAAAATGCCAGCTATTCAAGGGTTTAATAGTAGTTCTTCAATGGACAGTGAATGGTACTGAGTCCTATCATAACTGTTTTCTGACAAGCAACTCATTACCACAAAACTAAGACTTTTAGGGGAATGCTTAAGTCACCACATAATCATTTTCAGGATGATACCAGAAAGAAGAATATACATCTCGTGATGTTATTCTTGCACAATAAAACTCAGCAAAGTGTGCGGTTAATGTACAAACCCCAACAAAGATGCATTCAGATGAAGAGTTCATCTAAAAGTCACTGAAGTCAGATATGCAGCGTTGGGGATATGCTGGGAAATTGTATTTACATTCCTTGGCTCCCATTAATTTCTGAAATGTGTTGTCCTCTTTGTTCCCTTGTGGTCACAGCATTTCAGAAACAAGTGTGAAACAGCAGACTCTTAGGTTTTCCCCCTTAAAAACTAAAACTCCTGTGTAAGTAATCATGGCTGGGAGGCTGGAAAGGATGGATGGAAGAGAAACAGTTATAGAAAAATACATTTCTGTGCATTAGAGGTGCCAGAGCTTGAGGCTGGTGGAAATGGTTTGGGTCAGACAGAGAACATGCTTTTTAGATCCTGACACCTATGTCACTGCTGTCTGTGCAATGGGACGATAAATGACTGAGCTGTATGTAGCCATTGGGGAGGTTTGGAGACTTGTGAAAGAGCCTCCCACCTTCTTCTGCGTTGCCATGCGAGGAAGAAGAGGCTTAAACCTGGACAGCTTTGGTGTGGGGTGCTGAAGCTGGGGGTGCAGCAGCAGAGGTGTAGGTAGAAAGGTGAGATTTGCTCATGCATTGTGGCAGCTGGGGCAGACACAGGGGCTGCTGGTGCTGCTGGTGGCCCCAAGGGGGACAAGGCTTTCTGGCAGCCTCACCCATGAGGCATCCCTCACTGCGACCTGAAATGGTGATTAAAGTCACATTCTACAGCACAGGTGTTGCATCCGCTTTACTGGTCCATCTTGAGACCTGTTCAGCTGCCTACAGCCTGGTGGGTGTTTAAAGTCACAAGAAGAGAAGGATAAGAAAAAGTCACATCTGTCAATGAGTAAGAAGGGCTGTACCGCTCTGATCCACAATTTGTTAAAGAGCAGCAAAAGTATAGACAAGTAACTGATTTATAACATCTAAACGCTACAGGCTAAAACTAAATACAAATTTGAAGGGATGATTTGCACTTCATTTCTTTGTAAGTAACATGCTATAACATTTCTTAAAGGCCTGTATATAACTGAATTTTATTTTAACCGTAATGCATAAGGCACGACTTAATGGCTGGATTACAAGAACTAATAAGCATCTAAAGGAAGCTATCTTAAAATGTCAATATGAGCCTGGCTGAAAAGAAATGCCTTGTCTCTAGCCATCTGTTACACACTGGAGTTAAACAGACACACAAGTGCTTTTTCCTGGAAGCCATCTGCACAAATATTGATTGAGTAATTTCATAAAATTCCGATTTAGTAATTTACCAGTTGACGAGGTGATAGTGCACAGTGTAGGTCCGAGTTCCCTGGCATTTCTACTGCAGCTAAAACAACATTGATGTGCATTTCTTTTGCCATTAGCATTATTGCAAAAGGAGATACTGGAATCAAGTCCAACATAACCTATTGAGAGAGTCTGTAAAATATTTTCCTATTAACATCAGAATAAAAAATAATGTGGTATTCCAGACAATTGAATGGCACTTACATTCCATAATCTTCATCAGATCAGCTTACATGGGGTTTTGTTTTCCCTTTGCCTGGTTTAAGGCTGTTTGTATTAATTCCATGCAGTTTTATTTTAATTAGTTTAAAATTCTAGGGACTCGAGATCATCACGGTGCTTAAAAGACTGGGTTTCAGCATCCCTCAGCAGTGGCTTTCTCATCCCCCAAGTATTTCAGAGTTGCAAACCTTCATTCATTTTTCCTCCCTGCAGCTAGCGCCCCTGCCGCGGTGACTCAGGCCGTGGTGACGGGCTGGCAGGCACACGGGGCTCCAGCTGGAGCCACAAACCGCAGCCGGGGAAGCAGCCGCAGAGTGTGCACCGACCGCAGCATGTCCCTCCGGCCCCGCCAGCCCTGCGGAATGGTGAGCTGGCAGCGCCCTTGCCCTGCCTTTGGCCATAGAAATGGGTTTTTCCAAGGATGAACTACCCCACTGTGGATCCACGGTATTTTCCAGTTCTGTCCCTTAGTGCCTTAAAGAAGCACCACCTTTCTGAGGGAGCATTAGAGACGCTTTTCATTCCGTCCTCTGGTCACCGATTCTTGCCCGATTCCCACAGGACTTGATCAATTAGAAAATGGATCTAATCTAAGAGTACAGAATCATAGAATTATAGAAACATTTAGGCTGGAAATGACCTTTAAGATCATCGAGTCCAGCCATAAACCTAATTCTGCCAAGACCACCACTAAAACATGTCCCTACGAGTAGAAGATAAGTAGGACTGCTGTTCACAAAATATGGAGGAGGAGTAAGATTTATTTTTAAATATCTTTTGGTGAAATGAATAAGTGAGCAGCCAGGTAACAGAAGAAGGACAAGGCCCAATGGGGCTTCTTTGAATAGCTGCAGCGTGACAGAGGCAGAGTTGGGTGCCAGGTCCAAGAAAATTATTCACAAGGATCATGCTGTAATTCTTGCTGAAGAAAAACTTTTCTAGAAATGAAGACTCATCTGGTCCTGAAGGTTTGCAGATCCCACCTTAGACCCCAAACCTGAGGCTGAGGCAGGCTCAGTGGGCAGCTGAGGCAGTGCTCCCCCCACTCCCCCAAGAGCTGGAGTTAAAAGGGAAATGGTCACATCTGCACTGATGCTCCTGCCACTTCAGCACAGCCCCTGCCTCATGCTGCATTTTTGAAAGAGCAAGTTCTGGTCAGCAGAGGTGGGTCAGGAGACAACGCCAAGTGCAGGTGCTCAGAAGAGGCTGTTCCTCCCTGCTGGGGCACTCGGATCTGGGCAGCCTGGGGCATATAGATCTGGCCTGTGGTTGCATGGGATGTTTGCAACGCAGCCAGAATGCTGCAAAATTTTTTTAGCTATTGGCACCCCAAGGGCTCTTTGACTTAGCTTGTAGCATTGGGAGATGGGTTATGTCAGCCTCACAACTGCGATGAGCATCTCCACTTCCCACAGAGCACAGGTAGGGGCTTATCCCTGGCAAGCACAGATTTGCTTTGCTTTCCTGGTTTGAGTGTTTGGGGGCTGGAGCCCTAAATACTGACAAAGAAAATGTGAAACCTGGCAGGGACAAAACTTCCAACTCGTCTAACTGGCCCCTGGATCCATCCTGAGTATGTGACCTCCTGTGCATGCAGGAGCAGCCACCTGTGGCTCAGGAACACTATTTCAGATGTTGTTCCTCCCTTCAGCCCAGCATGGGTTGAATCCTGCGGGTCACTTTGTGGCTCGTTTATAGACAGTCAGGATAAGAGCAAGGAGATGGCACCATGGGACGGGTGAGGTCAGGGAGTTAGCAAGTGCTAAGCAGAGAAGACATAGCGGAGGCATGACTACCTGTAAAAGCTTTTTGCCAAAAGGAGTGGGACAAACTCTTCTCTGTGTCCCTTGCAGATCAGACACAAAAGGAGGGGCTGTCATTTCAGCAGCCACAACCTAAGAAAAGTATTTTACCAGAAAGGGTAGTGAGCCATGCAATAAATTGCTCAAGAAATTTTTTCAGCCCTCAGTACCAGGAGACCTAGAGAAGAGTTAGATGAACCATGAAGACATTAGGTATAGGTGACCCTGCCTGGGATGGAGAAGGGCCTCCAGGTGCCCTTCCCATCCCTCCTGCCAGCAGACTCGCAGTGCTGGATGTAATCCCATCGCACCTGGCCCTGCTGCCCTTCTGGCACAGGAATGCAAATGTCCATCCTTCTGTCACCATTATATAGCTGAGTACATACTAAGTGAATGCATATGCATATATATGTAGCATACCTTTCACAGTTTGGTTATAAGACAGTCTTCCAACTTAAAGCTCCCAAACTGTTCACAAAGGAAACCTCTTGAAGTATGAACTGAAAAGAAATACCACTTGCACATACCGTGGCTCATACTCTATCGGCTGGAATAGCACTGATTTTTTAGGTTTTAAGGTATAATGTTTATTATGCTTATGTCACACCGTGACTCTGTTTAATAGGAAATAAATTGATGTGAGGAACAAAATGAGATAAAAGATACAACTGAAAGGATCGATTCAAGTGAAGACTTTGGAAAACATTTGTCATTTTATGAATTATTCCAGTGCTGTGCTCATAGCTGAATCTTAGCTGATGGGAAGAAATCTGATCTGCACTTTATACAAACACCAGAGGAAACTGGACTCTGACCCTGTCTCAGCCCTGTTTCACCATTTGCCTCCTTTGGGAATTTGGGATCAGCCCAATGTTATCTGTCGAACAATGCTCCTGTGTCAGCTCCCTGGCCCGGGCATCTGAGCGGTGCTCCTTCAGATTGGAAAGAACGGGGAGCTTATTTTGAGGAGAAATGAGCTGGTCTGAGGACAAACATCCACCCAAATTAGATTAACCATTAGCCTAGAAATAGGACTGCACAGTCCTCAGCCGAAATGCAGCACTGGAGCCATTCATTGCCCACAAAGATCTCCTCCATACTGCAGGGCATGTTTTCGGGATGAACCTGGGGCTCCGGTGGTTCAGCGGCAGAACTAGGAAGAGGAGCTCTGAGGGGGAAACCTGAGCCCATGGGGGTCCTGGGGGAGCATGTGAGGATGCAGCGGTGAAGGGATGAGGTATCAGGATGAAGCTCCAGGTGGATCTGAGGTTCACCCACCTGGAGGGCTCTCAGCGAGCCATGCCAGGGCTGCATGGTTTTCTTCACCAACCACAATATCAAGCCGAACCCTGGCTGCCAACAGCGAAGCCTTCTGGGTCCTGCTTACCCCAGAAGCCCCACGTACAGCTCAAACGTAGCTCTTCCAGACTTTCAGAGTCCTTCTATGACCAGAGTCCCATTTCCACTTGTAATTACTATGTTATACAGCTCTTCAGGAAAAAAATATTTTAGTCTGTCAGTCTCGTTTCAGGGATGCTCTGTATTTATACCACTGACAACAACTCTCTAGATGTATATAGAAAACTGAAATGATAAGCATCTGAGGTTCAACAAGACATGAGAAGGCAAATGCTTAGCTACATTGCTTGACTGCAAAATCATAGAATCAGAGAATCATTTAGGTTGGAAAAGACCCTTAAGAACATCAAGTCCAACCATTAGGTTTCACATAATGCAATTTCAATAGAATATTTATAAGTGGAAACACAGGACTTCATTTTTGGGGGTTAATAGATGGAGTGAAAGGTTCCATTAGCCTACCTTTGCAGGTCTCTTTTCAGGAAATCTCTATAGATCGTCACATTAGGATGGCTTTTTCTTTAGCTGAAATTACAAGAGAAAAAACTCCTCAATTACCTGCATTATCATCTTACAAATTAATAAATAACAAACGCAGCCCATTTTGCAGCAAGAATCTTAATCTGTGGTATGAGACATGCTGCCATTTCACCTGAATGGTCAAGTGTTAGCAGTTGCTTGGGACTGACCTCGCCGTTACAGAGCAAGGAGAGCAAGGTGAAGGGCTCCCAGGGGAGAAAGTTGACTCCCAGCAGCCGAAGCGCCCTGCCTTTTCCAGCAGCCTGGGGCGAGCCTGACTTTACAAGAAATGGTCTTTTGGAGAAGCAGATGACAGCCAGACTCAAAACTTGTGGCATTTTGCTCACGGCTTGTCCTATGCAGCCTGTGGAAACTTCAAGTTTCCGTGTGCTCAGCAGTGCAGCGCTGGTCCCCAGCAGATGTTTGCAGCCCTCAAAGGATACGCAACAGCAAACCGTGGCAAACGCTGCCCTGAAATGGCCATTTTCCCCCAGCCCATCCTTCGCCGCTCCCTCTCCTGCAGGGAGGAAGCCTCTGAGGGGAAAAGCACTGATTATGAAAACCACTTGGGCAGGGCCCAAAACGTCTTATTCCCACTTGTATTAATGAAGTTGTCAGTGGTCCCTGTGCATCACAGCCCCCTGCGGCCAGCCGGGTTTTCTCTGGGTCTGGGGGAAAGCCCACAAGAGCTTTGTGCTTCCAGTGCCCCTCCAGAACAGCTCACCTGGGACCCCAGGAGACACGTTTGTTCATCTGTGTTGGAGCACAATACCCATCCCTTTAATCTGGTACGAAGTACTTGTTTGTCACAGAGCAATCCACCTCTGATCAGACTTTTTACATGTGCAAAACACTGAATTCACAGAGCAGTAGCTAAAGGCAACGCTCTAATAACTACCATAACTGCCTTTTAACAGGGCTCAAGTCACCAGGGAACGTGGACTAATTTGCTGTAATTCATTTTATATGTTTAGTCTGAGCAACATAATTTCAGCCCAATAGACGTCTGAGAAATCCCTTGTCAGTGTTAATTGGGAGAGGGTTACAGCAGCACCCGAGGTGCCCCCAGCCAGGGGTTCAACACTTTGCTGGCTCCCCCCAGGCAGGGCACAGCCCTGCTCTGGAGACCCCCAGGGCATCCCAGCTGGGTGGCTGCCCCTGCCCTTGCTGCTCTCAGAAAAGCAGCCTTCACTGCCTTTTTTTTTTTTTTTTTCTTTTTTCTTTTTTACACAATCGGAATAATAAATATCTGAAAGTCAGGGGCAACTTCTAAGCAAATAAGCCAGGTCCATTTAGGTCTTTAAAACCCTACAGAGGGTCCGCCTGAGTCATTGCATGACCCTCATATGCCACTTCACGAGCCACACACCGATTTGCACGTGATTTGCCTGTGAGTGCTCATGGTTTTTCCTTTCCCTCTGAACGCAGTTGACAGTGGCTTCCAATATTGTCGTTGCTGCTTCTGGGCAACCAGGAAGATCTGGACCCCAGGAGTGGGGAATTTCCTTCTACAGAGACAGATGAGTTAAGACAGATACAAGATACCATATCCCCATCTAATTTATTGTGAAGTATGTACATTCCTGAACAAGGATATTAGATGGCAAAAGCAATGAGAGCTTAATAGCTCACAGATGATGTGCACACACACGCTTTGCAAACTCCAGCAGACAGCTCTAGCCCAGTCCCCAGCTTATGCCCCTCACTCTTTGCTTCCCTCAAATGTTGCTTCAAGTGTGTAAAAATGGTAAATCCTACAGCCATCCCCTCTTCCCTTGGCCTTGGCAACTTTGCCATGTGAAATTAAACCCATCCGAAGTATCAGCAAAGCTTTTCTTTTTAATTCCAAGGCTCAGGTGTCTGTTGACAGCAGATGCTCAAGTTAAAAGTCATCGATTGTCTTTATCAGTTAAATGAACTTGCTGCTGGGTAGGATAAAAAATAACCCATTATGAGTTTTGTATCTCTTACTTTGGCTACATCATATAAAGCCAGACCTTATTCTTTGTGCCTCAGACATATAAAATTATCAGCAATGACGCTATGAGTAAAGAAAGCCTGATCCCACAGTTTTATCTGCACCGGGTTTACAAAATCACGGCAGTTTTGAAATATTTATGTCTAAAAAAGCTACTTGAAGCCTAAATTTACATATATTTATACTGGTTTGACATGGGCTTACCTCCACTGAACTCGGCAATGCCCTTTCATTAATTCCAGCCTTGCTGGGAGAGATCAGCTCAGCCCATTAGGTCTGCAGGTACATATGTAAATCTGACAGGCAGCATATAAACATACCAAGGTGCTGGGGTTTTTTGGCCATCCCCAACAGCAGTCAGAAAATCTACAATCAATCGCTACCCTGTTCAGACATGTAACAGCAACAGCTGACTTGCTTACCGATGCCTGGCAATACTGAACAGAGCGCTATGGCTGCCTCATCAAGAGCGGGTCCCAGGGACACCCACCCAGCAGAGAAATCCACCTTCCCATCCTCCAGAATACCCAGCTGTTTCCCACAACTCCCAGAGACATTATCTTGGTGAGAAGGAGCATACACAAACCTTGTCCCTACTCTAGTCGCAATTCCCAGGAGACCAGCACTGCTAATACAGAAACAAACAACCCTCCCTCCTTCCCAACATGCTGGCTCTAATAAACACTTCAATTACAACTTTGTTTAACATGCACCTCTTATTTTAGGTCCAGAAAGGTATTAATATCTTTAAAAAAAAAATAAAATTCCAGCTAAGACCTCAAAGCTTAGTTCTATTGACACCAATCAGGCTGACAGAGGAAGGCATTAAAAAAAAAACCAACACACCCAACACTGAAAGCTATGGTGGCAAGAAAATTGTAAAATATTTTCTCCAGACAACAGCACTTCAGTTTCAGACAACCAGCTGTGTCACAGAGGGTGCAGAAGTGGCACCCAGCTGATCCTGCCCTCTGTAGCAGAGCACGGCTCCCTGCCTTTGCCAGGAGGGAAGGTCCAGCTCCCCTCTGGCTCTGGCCCCGAGCAGTGAACGGCGTGAGGCAAGGTGCCACCTGCACAAGTGAGAACTTCCCTCGAGTGAGGATTGCAAGATTTGAGCCAAAGCTTCCATGGCCATTTGCAAATTGCTGTGAGACTTTGTGCTGTAAGTGCATAGGAAATGAAAAAGCATTTGGAGGCTCTTACACACTGACGAACACTGAACAGACTATGCAAACCACGTTAAACCCTTCAGCAATGCCTACAAAAAGCCCAGCCCCTTATCCCGCTCCAGCAGCCCTTCACATCTTTGGCTTCAAGTCCTAGAAACCATCTCCCGTCCTGGCATCCCTTGCTGCCAACAGAACTCCAAGGGAAGATCTTCAGGGGGAATCCAAATTTCAGACACAGGTACGCAACTTTGTTCCCTCTCTTCTTTTTCTTCGTGCTCTTCTAGAGGGTACCTTGTGAAAGGACACCTGCAGTATTTTCAGAGTGGACATTTCAAACCTTGGGAAAATTGGACTTTATAGTCAGTGTTCAATAGTTAGACGTGGAAAAGGTCTGTGCAGTAACATTTTGCAGTAGCCCTTTTTATCCTGCATCTGGATAGAATTACTTTTATGGGAAGAATCTACACGGTTCACATGCTTTCAGTATCTTTGTAAGCTTCATTCACAGTCTACAAACAAATACAAATCCCCCAGGGGGGCTCTGTACACTTTTCTGGCAAAAATCAGAGATCAATATTCCCATTTCCTGCGTCATTTCAACCGAAAGGATGTTCCGAAAGGGTGAGATTCACCACCCTTAGTGAGCATAAAATTAAGCTATTAAAAAGACAACTGCTGCTCTTTACTTTTTAAAAAAAGTAGACAATGCATGAAATATTTTCCAGTGCTATTTCTTTTGATTCAGTATTCAACCTGGACATGAGCTCTATTTGTCAATTCATACGGAAACTATAGGCTGAGTTTCACAGATCTGAATGCACAAGCCTAGAGAGGATGCTCCAGCAAGGAAGGGAGCAAGCGAACAGGGGCTTGCAGGCAGAGGTTTTCTGGGTCAAAGCTTAAAGCAGCTGTGGCTGGAAATATGACCAGGAAAAAAGGGTATCATCACCAACCTTGAAATGTAACAGTAAGAATTTGACATCGTTGTGCAGTTCATTTTTCATAAAATTCCTCATTTTGCAAATATCTGGCAGGTTGAAGAGAAACGTGGGGATTCTAACTGTGGTTTCCACTCATTTATTAAGTGCCTTTGCTCAGGTAATGTTTAGAGCTGGATCATTTCTTACATCCTCAAGAATGGATGGAACTTGCTTGTTGCCAGTAATAATAAATGGATGTGTTTGGTAGCTCATAAAAATAGTCATGCCTGGAGAGGAATGGTGAAGCAGCCTGACAAATCTTCTGAACAGCAAAATGAACATCAGCTCAAGTACTAGGGAGGTGGCTGTTCTGGATGCTAAAAAATGCTGACTTTCTCTTTCATTTGACAGTGACATACAACCAAAATGTTTTCCTGATGCAGCAAAACAATCAAGGAAATTTTAGGCAGAATATTAGGGAAAATGTCCTAATGGTGGGGTCTACTAGTCTGTGGCATATCCACCCCAGTGAAACGATAGAGGAAGCCTAATTGCCTGAATCATTTAAAACTGGATTGGAGAAAACACTGGAAAATACACTGTGAACGAAGAACTACCTTTCACCGGCAGACCTCTGGTTTCTGTCATTCTTCAAAAAGCCATCACCAGTGCCATTCTGGGAGTGATGGATTGCTGGTGTTCGGGTCCCAAGGCTTCAAAACGCATCCGTCACAGAACTGTCACAGTCAGAGCAGTTGCATCTGAAAGCAGTCGGGAAGGCACACGGGCCATGTTCAGTACGCGTGGACTCATCCCACTGCCATTGCCGAGCTGCTGTGGAGCTGACAGCAGTCCCTGGAACTTGGCTAACAGGCAGTGTGTGGCACTTGCCAGCCTCAGCACGCACTGGTCACCTCCGGCTCACCCAGGTGGGCACCACATATGTAGCATGACAGCACAAAGCTCGCTTCTTTTGAATTCCAGGATTTTTGGCTGAGCTTTGATTTGGTTTTAGGTTTTTAAAGTCTATCTGGAGCTGAAGGACCTGTACAACTGTTCACCTACCGCATCAGATGGGGACACCTTTCCCGAATCAGTAATTAAACCCTAATGCTAGCTGAAGCTTCCAGGCTGGAGAACCCTCCATTGAAAATGCCCTGCTATGCCTGCCCTGAACTTGTTGCCAGAAGGAGGAAGTTTTCTAGCTAGTGAAGAGACAAGCTCCCCAGGAAAACCAGGAAAGAGCAAAGACCACGAAGGTAATGTGCTTCCTGATGGAAAATGTGGAGTTGGGTGGAGATACTCAGCCTGGGAAGAAATCAAGCAGTCTGGACAAACCGTGGGTACTACCATGGCTGTCCTACACCAACCTGATAGAACAGGCAGTGGTTACTGCTGAGGAAAGCAATGGAGGAAGGGAGAAAACACATCAAGCAAGTCCAGAAACCCTACTGCTCATTGAAAAGCAGCACGTTAAAAACTATGACACTCAGTCACATTATTGCTTTTACAGACAACCTCCATAGCTCATGCAAACCTGGTCCTGTCTGTTCCCCTGCAGAATAAAAACAGGGAATGAGAAAGACAGACACATTTTATTCTGAAGGTTTCAAGACTGGCAATCGGTTTGAGGACTCTGCTAGTTTCCAATCCTCTAGTTAGTTCTCTGCACCATCTCTGTGACCCATCACTGTCACCCTGAATAACGGCGCCTTCAGCCTGCAGAAAGTGCCTTGGGGTTTTCACTGGCGAAAATGAAGGAAGCACAAAAATATTTTCAATCAGTACTGGAACAAACTTCACATTGCACAGCTGCAGTGTAAGTGCCGTCCCCCAGAGACTCTCTAGAATTTGATTAAGGTATATGGAAACTTGACTCATATTTTATGAACATTCATTTTCGTGATACATTTTTAAAGCGACAGCATATATTTCCATCATGTGGAAGAAATGAAGGCTGTTATTTTGACAGAAATAATATGTTTCTAACATGCAGCAGTTTTTGACGGCAGCTGAAGAAGCAGCACAGGAGCTGTGGCATTAGCTGCTGCGGGGGACTCTCTGGTGGGAGAATGAACCATGAACCATGGTAGAAATCACAGTGATTTTTATTTTTCGTTTTAAAAAAGAAGAAGAATTGGGAAGAGCAGAGAAGCTTTAAAGAGGGAGGATGTGTTTTCCCAAGGTGCCATGGGATGTGGTCCCCAGGCTGGTGGGAGCAGAGTTGAGTGTTTGGCGGCAGCAGGCGGGGAGGGAGGCAGGGGTGCATCCCACACCCCCTGGCGAAAGCCCAGCCGAAAAAGCTGTGATGCACTCTGGGACAGAAAACAGCATCCAAGAGGGATGTGGTTCCACCTGTCTGCCCACAAAAAAGCCTTTGGGCTGACATTTTATCAGCATGGGGGGAAACACACTAATACATGGGCAAAGACTTAAAAGCACATAATGAATAGCAACGCTGGGTAATGCTCAGCAGAGCACACGCTCCTTCGGGCCATACCACGGGCTGCGAGAACTGTCAGCATGTGCTGCACCTGAAAGTGGGGAGCACGAAAAACCATCTTCCTGTAGACCCTAACACTTCCGCAGGCTGTAACGATGCAACTTGCAGGATGCTCTGGCAACAAGAACGGGCTCTGCCCTGCCTTGTACCTGAGCCTCCAGGGAAGGCAGGGGAGCTGCTGGAGATTTACACCGCTGGTGACAGCAGAATAAACCCTGCTGTTTGTAGAAAGATGGCTGTACTGTGGAAGACATACTTTGCTAAAACATCATTATCGCAGTAGGAACTCTCTCCATCTGTTTTTATGTAAATAATTTCAAAGTGTATGATTTATGTAATGGATTTTGTTTGAATTAGTTTTCACCAGTGAGATGAGGATAAAGATTTTCTTTTATATTACACAGCTGGTTTTACTTCTTCTTAGCATCCGATACTTTTATTATTTCTATAGAAATTCCTTTACTGCAGGAGATTTATTACTCATAGTAATCTTGTGTGGTGTGAATTTCTTATAGCTCATTCATTTGGTCTTTCATGTGACTACTTTAGACTGGAGATAGAACGAAAATGAGGAGATCTAAATCTGGTAAATATTATGGAGTGGTTCGTCAGTGGTCATGCCTGCTGTCTCTCTCACTGTATCCAACATTTTATGCACATCACTCAAAGAATTAACGAACTAGTTAATTCAAACAGAGCAGCAGAACTGAATTATTTCATGTATCAAAATCCCTCAGAGATGGTGAAAAATATGAGAGACAAAGACTGTTTTTATTACAGAGCCAGACAAGGACCCCTAAACCCACAGGTGCTAATGGAAATAATACATAACAATAAGACTTGCAGGAGTAGTTTTGGGAAATGCATTGATGCTGAACACAAAGCTACATGGGTCTAGCTGAGAAGTTGTTTGAGTACAGCAAAAATCTGTTAGGTGATAGAACCAAGAGCAAATTTGGCTTGATTTCCTAGGGCGTTTGGGTCCAAAGAAGAGAAGACAGAAGGAAGGGAATTATGTATGTTCAGATCATTTTCTTTTGGCAATTTCAGAATGAAAGCTTTTGTTGATGCTTTTGTTTTGAAACAACACTACTTTTAGAAATGTTATTTGATTTAAAGAATAAAAGTAGAAATTATCAGAAGAGCAAATAAAACGTCTTTGAGCCAGTATGTGATGTTTCATGCAGCTCAAAACAACATGCATACGGACTGTGACATCTGATCATTTCCTTGGCTGAGCAGCTCTTTGTACAACCCTATGCAGAGGATCAAAGTTTAGTGACAGAAGTCATACGGTTACATATACTGATGCTTCTCTGTATTACATTAAATCACTGCCCCTCCATTTAGAGGGATAGCCCCACAAGATATAAGACTTAAGAGTCTATTTGGTATGTATCAAAACAATAGAATTTATAAATGAAGCGTGTGAGAGGCAAGGCTGGAGATGTTAAGTAAGCATTACAGAGTTACAGCAGCAGGGCAGCACCATTTAAAACACACTTCAGAGATTAAGGAGTTTAGGAAATCTCTAGGTATCACCCGCATGGATATCTCTACAAATAAGCAAGAACAGTGAGACAGGCAGCTGGAGAGAGGAAGTCATGACGTAAGAATCTCTTTTTGTTTCAGTCCCAGCCCTGGCTGCGCAGGGGATGGATTAAGCAGCGGGACAGAGAGCAGCTGAGGATGACAAACTAATGCTCTCTGGCCGAAAGACAGAGCCCACCGAGCCCCTCTGCTGCCCACAGTGACCATGTCACATGTAACGGCAACAAGGGAGGAAACCTCAACTCACTCCAACCTCGGAAGCCTCTGGAGTTATTGCTGTGTATGACCTTACTGCAGGCCAAGGTAAAAACCTGTCTCCAAAAGCTCTGACCCTACAGTGGTCTGGGGAACAAGATCTGGCAGCTCGATCCGATCCCACCCCTACACACAGGGCACAGGTTCTCTGAGCAGGGTAAGGTGCGCAGCTCCATTTCCACTTTGGGCTACCGCGGGACCAGCATCACATCTTATATAAATCCTCCCTCTGTGTGTGATACGGAGGGGATGCAAAGTACGGAGCTGACAAGGCATCCTCAAAGCCAAGGACTGAAATAGTGTGGAATAAAACTAGTTTTTCCCTCATTTCAGTCTTTGTTTTTAAGTGAATGGATTAAAACTATTAAGCTGGTCAAGACAGAGTAAAAAGGTATAGAACAGAGTAAAATACAACCAATGGCAGAGAGAAAGAAGAGATGCAGAAGTTGTTCCTGTGCAGTGTCTGTTACCTTTGTCCGCTAAAAAGCCTTGTCAGCTATACTGGATTACTATATAGACATTTACTGTATAGACATACTGTATGTGCCTTTAGTTTTCAATGCTTTTTACTTTTTTTTTTTTTTTAAAGTAGATAATTACTGATATATTTTATCCTGATTAAAACACTAGGATTGCTCATTTTTTTAGTGAGAAATGGAGTTAAGCTTGCAGTTTCTTTTTGTTTCCTGTACTTAAAGCCTCTAAAAACTGAGTACTTTGACTTTAAAGCAGCCACTGGAGACCAGTGGATCAATGCATAGGTGGATTTACCTAAGGACTTACTGCATGCTTGCAAAAGTTATGTTGGACATAAAACAAAGGAAGTAAGATGACTTTTTAAACTTATGGTATACATTTCATTATTGTACAACTCCCCTGCTTATGGGGAACATTTTTAACCTCAACTTCTATCAGCTGTTATAGAGTAAAGGTAGAAGAAAAAATACACAGGACTTTCTGAGGTCTCCTTTGAGTTAGGATAATAAATCAGAACCTGTCCATTAATTTCATTCCTTGTCTGTCCTCAGCATTGCCACAAGAACATTGTGTTTCCCTCAGACTGCTGTTTTGTCCATCACATTTATCACAGTCTTTATAGGTCTGCTTCTATTCTACAGATGGGTCATTAAGCTTTAACCGCACGTATTTGATAGCTGGTACCCAAAATTCAGCCCATCCTCACAAAGGGATTTCATCCTCTAAATCATGTGGTGTAAAGAGCTCCAGAGGGCAGCGGAAGCAAGGTGATCCTCCAAACAAGATGATAACTTTCAGTAATAACCTTTGCAAACCTACGAGCGAGGCAGCGTGGGCTGGAGCACCATCTGCTGGCATCCTCTCCGCTGCCTGCTTGCATCGGGGCGCTGCACATTTTGGTTGCTCCCACACACCCCTGGGCACCACAGCTTATTGCCCCCAGGACACACGGTGGCCAGGGATCCTGGCTCCCACTTCCCTGCGGGGTGTGGGACCCAGCAGCATCACCTGGGGGGATGCAGGAAGGGAAAGGACTGTGGGCATCATCCTCCACCAAAGCGTGGCAGGAGCTCAGGGGGCTGCAAGAGCAGGGGGTCCAGCCTTCCCGGCCATGCTCTGCAGCCATGCACCTGGCCATGCACCACTGGGGCTTCCCCGGGGAGCACAGCCAGCAGTGCCACAGGGCTGTGCATCCGCCACATCCCCACTTCCCCACGACCTGAGCACAGGGGAATCTCGCAGCCGCTGCTGGAGCTTGCCTCTACTGGAGGCACGAGCATCTCCGCAAAAACTCCACATTTTTTGCTTTCTGGGTACCGCTGACCTTGCCTGAGGCCTTCCCTGAGCAGAGGGGAAAAGATTTTTGCAAGGTTGATTGGCTGCCAGGAGAAGTAAATATGTTTGTTTTTTCTCAGCACATTTCCGTAAGTGTTCTCCCTGTAGAGCATCCTTTCACTGTCTGTCTTTTTAAGTGTCAGAGGACACTCGCATATGTTCCCTTTCCTCACATTAGCTGCTGCAAACTCAGTTGGTGTATGGATTTTTTGCCACAGGCATTCCACAGAGGACAGAAGGGCCCAGGCAGCTGTGGAGAAATCCTGGCTCGCGTGGAGGTCTCCACAACTTGGAGCATCTGCAGGTGCCAAAAGCAACTTTTTGCATGACCACATTTAATAGTCACTGGATAAAATACACAAACACTAGAGAGAGTGCAGAGGGGAGATCAGCAAGAACGAGCTCAAAAATGTGACCTCTGAGGAAAGGCCAAACAAACTGAGGCTGCTCAGAACACCCTTGAGATGCAAAGATCGAGAAAGGGGAAAGTAACTATCCAGTCATGCTGCAAGGAGAAGCAATATGTTGTTCTCTGTGTCCCTGGGAACAGGACAAGGTGTAGAGGGCTCAGCTTACCCTGAAAAAGGTTCATGTTGGACATTTTGGAGACGTCCCAATAGGACAGAAACACAGCACTGCGTCGAGTTGAATGGGGGGTCTCTATGGCCAGGACCAAGTAAGGCTTTTCTCAAGGATGAGGGAGATATAACTGACCTTGTTCCAGTGTGCAGGGGTGGATCTTCGAAGCCTGTTCCAGCTGTGCAAATCTTTGGCTCCTGGGAGCACACTCATGTGTCCCTGACATGTCCCAGGGAGAAACATCTGTCCGCTCAGAGGCACAACTCGGTGTCTGAAGAACAGGAGAAAAGCTATGGATGAAGCTATGGAGCCGATGAAAGTGGATGTCCAGAATTACAAGTTTACATTTAAGGCAGAAATTAGGCCCAAATTCTACTGTAGCCTCTTAAACCTTTCTTCCCCTGCTTTGGAGCTGAAGTTTAGTCCTCCTTATCACAGTCTCATGCATAATGTTAATGAAGATCACGCCAATGTCTAAGCATGCTCAGTGTCTGAACATTTTAGGGCCCAGTTGTATTATCATTTGTTATTCCTGTACACATTCTCAACCTTATAAGCTAAATCTGGTTAAAAAAAACCCACAGGGGCCATTTTAGACTCCAACAGACAGACAGAAAATTTGCCATGTTAGGGTAGACAATGAGGACTCTTTGTCTGTGTAAAATTGATAATTCCCATGGTCAATGACTAGATGTGGGAGGAAAGGGAAAGCAAGGAAATTTTTTTAGGAAAGACAGCAGACTGAATGCAAGACCAAGTTTCAAATGTTTCCAAATCTCTGTCACTGGCATCAGTGCACTTAATAGAAATCATACTAATATGCAAATGTTTTCAATTCAGCTATTAACTTTTCATATTTTATTTGTTTATTTAGTCATGGTATTAACAGTAAAAATATCTTTTCAGCACAGTGCCTTTGGGGATATTAAAGAAAGTTCCTTTATTATTTCAGGCAGCTCCTGAGAATAGCATACGTGTTTTATATAGATGCGGCAGATCAGTAAAAGCATTCGCTTATAAGACATACAAATCCAGCATTTCGCATTTTGCACTCCTGCAAAGGGATAACAGAAAAAAATTAGGAAAGACACAGAGCAGCAAGCTAGGAAAAATCCTACAGTAAAGCAACACAAAGGCCCAAATACTCAAGCCTCTTTTAAATCAGGTCTTTATAACTTGTGTTCTAGATTGCAGTATGTAACTCACACCAGCTTACACTCTCACCTGTTTGGGTACAAGTCTGGAAGGAAACCGAATACTTCAGGTCTGGCCTTCAGCCTGCATGCAGACCCCCATGTATGCCCCAAATGGCTCAAATGTGTCTCTGGCCAAGGGTTAAATTTTAATCTGCATTTGGTGGTAAATGAAAAAACTTAGCAAGAAAAGAAACACTGCTGTAACCACGAGGTTTTCTTAAATTTCATCTATTCCAAACCATCCTGAATGCTGTAGAGGTTGATAAAACCAGCTGGTGAGGTAGATTAATACCTTGCAGGGGGCTGATCTGCTCATACACTTCAGACAATTCATTACACAACACTACTGATATATGTAAGAAAAAGAAATGGTAGGAAGTTTCTCTAAAGTCTATTACGTACATCTGTGTGAAGATGTATGCAAGCAAATCGTGGATGAACTCAGTGATCAAGATGGCAGCATTAGAAAGCTTCTTTGTTACGACCGTACACAACTTGGGGATATTTTTTTCTGCATTTAATTTCAGTACTATGAAAGACCACCAACTTTTGCAAAAAAAGTCACTCTGTATCTTACCATTATCTGTATCCAGCCAATATGTAGAGTATACAGCTGACCCCTGAGTGGAGAGAAGCACCAAGTGTAAAATTTGTTACAGAAGCTTATGCCTTGAGATAGTATTAGTCTCCTGTTTGTCTGGACTGCATCAATACTGCAACGAAAACAAATCAAAGTCTTAAGAGGCCACAAATGCCACATTCTCTCTGCTGTGTTGAAGAAACTTTCAATTACAAAATGAGTGAAGCTAGTTAAACTCCATAAAACTGTTGATTGTGTTGGTCTAACACAATTACCGTCGTTGCAGAAACATACCTTTCTGCTAGCTCTTTTCCCTTTCTCTTAGGCACATTGCTCCAAAAACATGGAAGAACGGAATTTTGAAACTCCACAAAATGCAATTTGCATCACTGGATTTACGATGCAGTTGCTAATGGCCAAGATCAATAAACTGTTTAAGTGTGTCAGTATGCTTTGCTGGCTGCACATAGGTATGAAATGAACCCAGTTTCTGCTGTAGCCTTGTAACCCAAAGAAACAGTGTACTGGAAGAAATCCATATCCACTCACTGGAAAAGTGGGGAGTTTATCTCTGAAAGCACGCTTACACATTTGCTAGCTGCTGAATGAGATCAGTACATAAAATGGATCACATTCATTTTTGGTGCAGTTATGTCATCCTCAAACATGGGTTGAGCTCTACATGTCTTAAATTCCATATCTTACATTTGATTCTGTAATTTTTCTGCATGATTTTGTAACAGCGGTGTCCACCAGTGAACTCGGCTTCAAGTATGCTAAAACTGTGAGTCTTAAATTCATAATTCATTAAAATAAAACATTGCAGGAATGTGAAATAAACATGTATAAATAAAAATATTCCCTAACAGGAGCCGCATGGGTTTTAAGGGAGTTAAACCAAGGATGCTTCTGGCCAATTATTTGATACTAACAATCACTAGATGCTAAGGGAAGTACCTCATGAAGTACTTCTACACGAGTTCTCATGGAAATGTCTGTTATATGGTATTTCTGTGCTGCACAGCTGAGCAAAGAGGGATGCCATGCAGTGTACTGTATCACATATTAGCAAGGCAAGACACTGGCTGTATTAGGCATGGGGAAGGCAAAGCGGATATTATTTTTGAGTTAGCTAAATACGTTTTGATGTTTCTCAAATAAGATAGCAGGACAAATCCTGAGAAAGCCAGGCACCAGATAAAAAGTTATGCTTAGAATTTAATCCAACAATAATGGATACATTTCTACAGGAATAACAGACAAGGCTCCTACAGGCTACATCTATGGTAGTAAATTAAGCAGTGCCAGGAAACATATTGTTGTAGCAGTCCCTACCTGTTTTCCCAAACAGCCATGGGCATGCTGGAGAGAGATTGCCGTCTCCACGCTGCCTTTGGTGGGCCCACAAACCAGCATGCATCTTCCAACAGATGTGTACTTTTTGCTTTAGCCACTCCCGTGGTGACTCTCTCCGTCACTGCAGCAAACAGTTTGATGAAAAAGAGCCAGAGGTCTGGAGAAGAGGATTTTCTGAGGGGTTCCTCCCATGTTCACTGCAGTCTCATCTCACGGATGCACTTGGAAAAGTGAAATTCTCTGATACCGAGGGCAGAGAGCTGGCTTTCATCAGTGCATCCAGCACCCCTGCCCGCTCACCCCACTGCGCTTGGCAGCTTCCTTCAACTGTTTTTGCAGGTGCTGAGGAGTGAGAGCTGCAGTTTCAATGCAATAGGCCCACTACCCACTGAGGCTGTGTCCACCCCTCCAGGAAGCACCTGGCAGCCCTGAGGAGCCGAGAGGGGACAGAAAGGCTGCAGCCACTCCCGTGGTGAGCACGTAGTGCCTATGGCTGTTGCCCCCCTTTTCTGGGATGAGTTGACAGGCTGTATGACTCCCCAGGACTGCGTTCCCCTCACGAGATCCCAGGCAGGGGGTTGTGCTGGTGCCACCACCTGCTAGGGAGTCGGAGAGCATCAGAGGGAGGCATAGATGCTGAGCACGTAGCCACCATCAGTACGAGGCCAAGGACGGCAGCCCCAGGATGAAACCATCTCCGATTGCTACCTCTGATTCCCTGCTTGTTTGCACACACACCGAATCACAAGTCACTCCGAGAAGTCAAAAGACAGCACAATAAACAGAGCCAAGAATCAGACCAAATAGGCTTGAGATCTCCAAAAGCCTTAGTCATATGAGTAGCTCACAAAAGAGTTTCTTCCAACGCCACCCTCGTACCATCAATGTCTGCTTGTCGAAATCAGCATTTTTTGGTTTGCTGCACCTTATGCAATGGCTGTGAGTGGCTTCCCCCAAACCCCCCCCCTACCAAAACCCAATAAGCAGAAATTGAAGGCATCTCAAGCACTTGCTGAAGTCCAAACAACCATTTAAATTACATGGGGAGGGCTTATTTACCTCCACACCCCCAGCTGAGTTGCTCTGCTCAGTCCTGGCATCTTCCCAAGCACAGAAACACCAAATGCAGCTGAAAGGCCCCACCAGGCTGAACAACCCAAACCACTACCCAGTTCCTTTCCATACAGATTTGTCTTGCTGGTCTCCACTGGTTTCTTTTCAGGTTTAATCACAACTGTAAATATTATCTGTTTTTCTAGCTAAGAACTTAACTAATAGACTGGATGTTCTTAATGACGTGGGTGTGGGTCGTTTGCTCCAGACACACTCTGTCAGACAGACGTGTGGTTTTCAGTAAAGCCCACTGGGTTACTGGGTTTTGACAGCCATGGGGCAAGTCAGCGTGCTAGGCAAAACATCAAAATCCCAAAGCCCAGCTGCTACATTCACAGTTAGCAACACCCAGAAGAGGAAGCCAAGCTCAACTCTTCCTACACCAACCCTGGGAATTACAAAATTATTGACCCCAGCCTGGATGCACCTGGCTGCACGCAACCCCCCTTCGCCCCCTTGTCACAGGGGAGTAGCTGAATCTCCTCAGGCTTTGGTGGAGGCTGCCTGAAGGAGTGGCCCATGGGCAGTGCCAGAGGGACCTCCAGTCAGAAGCCATCTGGACCTGTCCTCAGGGCACACTCAGCCTGAGCATCACTGCTGTGAGGTCAACCTTTGCCAAACCTCAGTGCCCTGTCCCCAGCGTGCCAGTGAGTAAAGCAAGACCAGTCACATCATGTAACACCCAGTAAAACCACATGGGAATAAAATGTCAGGGTTTTCTTCACCTTTAAAAGTAACTCAAAGTGAAGTCTCCTCAGTGTCCTTTTTTCGGTCAGACTTTTTCCTAAAATCAGACTGGGTTTTTTTCCTAGGAATTATATATTTAGACATATATATGTACATCCACACACACATACATATATATTTCATATTTGATAGACAGGTTGACAGCTATAAATACTTGCATTTAATTAAGGTGGTACTCCCAGTCTCCTGGCTCTTCACATCTGCACCTGCTTCACACCGATTGTGTTCTGGGTATATTCATCACAAACCACAGTTGGGATTCTGGATGTCATGGTGCTTGTTTTCACGTTTCTCCACTCTCACTGAAAGTGCCTACACATTTCAGGTCACAGGACCTTTTGCATTGGGAACACAGTTAAATCCTGGGTTTTTTTTTTCAAGGCTTGTGTTTCTGTGTCATCTGAAATTTGTAACTGGCTTTGTATCGAAAATATCATTTGAACGTGCAGTTTATTTCTACTGAATACCAGTTTGCCACAGTCGAAGGCCCTTGAAACCCCATTAAATCATGGCTTACCTGCAGTTCTGTTTTTCTACAGAGAAAAGAAGTACATATGGCAAAGTACCCACTGCAGCTGGGAGCTACGTGAGGCTTGCCGTAGTATTTTAGCAGTGAAACTTGGGGCCACCCCATCATCATGTAAATCCACCGTCCTTTGTTGGTGTTGTTTGGTAGGAAGCTGTACCATTAGTGTCTCCCCAAGTCCAACAAAACAGCTCATCAGCGGGGAACCCACCAGCCCCGCTTCGCAAGTGAAAGGCTTATCACAAAGTCTTTCAATATCAGCAGGCTATTTAAAAATGGAATTTGTGGCACTCTGCAAGAGACTTCTGCAATTTCAATTAGGCTTTCTTTGGAATGGGCTATCTGAGAAAAGAACAGTTTTGGAAAATAAGGGCTTTATCTACTTATTAGCAAGTCAATAAAAGCCATGAAGACTCCAAACTTCTGCTCTGGCTTTGTGTGCTAACAGGCCAAACAACCTAGCTTCATTTGAAACTGGTTTCAGATTACTTGCAGATGGCTGGATGGAGATGAAAGACTGCATAAAGGTGTTCCTTATTCTATTCTCCACTCCCTAGACTATTGGGCTATGTGCTGACACTTGGATGCTTGTTTTACAATATCATTTGACATGTGGGATTTATGTGTCAAAATTTCATTTAAAGCCAAGAAAACGTCAACTAGCAAGTACAGAGAAGCAGCAAAAGACTGTGCTTTTCAAGACAGAAGTCAGCGAGTCGGACATTGCCAAGTCTTAACCCTGTACCAAGCACACACAGACAAAAATCTGACCCAACTGCCAGCCAACTAAGATTCCTTTGGTGTGTTCTGCTGAGATTCCGTTACTGCCTTTATCATTAAGAAAATAATGTAATAAAATGAGACCTTTTCCCTGAATGCATTAATAAAGATAACTTGTTGGTCAAGCTCCAAAACCACTGGAGCCACATTTAATTTACTGCTTTTATGGATGTAGGATTTGGTTTGCTGCTATGTTCAGTCCACTGCAACAATATAATGGGAAATTGTAATGGCATGTTTAAAAGAAAGGGTTTATAATCTATCACTGAAGCTTTAAAATGTCTTGTGCAGACATCCACAATTAAATGCTACCAAAAATGGGCATTTCACATGGTTTCACCACAGCTCACCAAAGGGGGAAGGGGGGAAGATCCAAATAATCATCAATATAGCTCTGTGTGCTAGTCACCTTCAAACAGTTTGGGGAAGAGAGCTGCTAAAACAGCTTTCAAGGGCTTGTGACCCCATTCTGCTGCTCCTCATATTAAGAGTGTCTGTGCATTACTTCATAAAATATCAGATGGCATACTGCTTTATTTCCAATCAATAGAAATAATGAGTTATCATAGAATCATTTAGATTGGAAAAGACCTTGAAGGTCGTCAAGTCCAACCATGTGAAGGTTATCTGAAGGTCTTTCTGATATCTTATGACTCATTGTTGAGAAAGGCACTGGTCTTTGGTCTGTGCCTAGCTCAGTCAGTGGAGACTTTGCCATCACCAACACATAAAGCACTGAGAAAACCAGAGCACCTGCGGGGCACAGGACCATGGGGCTGTCACACCGTAACAGCGATACAGGTGGTACGAAAGACCTGTATCCCACCAATCTCTGAAAGAGCTCTCCTTTTTAAGGGCCTGACCACAGCCTCCTGCCTTGGGCAGAAACTGCTCCAAATAGCTGCATCCACTTGGGCTTGGTGTTGCCTTGCAATGCAAGAAAAATGGGGAATGGAGTATCGGCTTGCTTAAATGTTTAAAATATCCTTTACCTGCAAAGGAGATCGTTCTTCAGTGAGGTTTTCAGGTGAAATGCCAGCCTGAAGGACTAGACAGAAATTGGCACAGCTTTGGCTGACACGCAACAGATGGGCTCAAGCTATCCTCCAACATCCACATGCGTTTCTTCCCTCCTCCTCCTCCTCCCAGGGCAGCAGGACCTCCTCTTCTGCTCAGGCTTTAGAAGATGACAGCAGGAGCTCGCTCTCCGCACCACTGAGCAGTCTCCCATGACACCATGACATGATCCAGCCCCTGGTGAAAACAAATAGAAGCTCCTGACAGAGAGCGAACACTAAACCCACCCAGTTCCTTTGGATTTATTTTAAGATTGTGGGTTTTGGTAAAGAATGTCTGACAAATCCTTTCAAATTGTCCTAGGAAATGTGCCCGTCTCTTCACTTTCAGGCAAAGGAGGAAGGAATTTGCAATTTTAATTTTACCATCAGGATTGATAAAATGCTTTGTAGGTTATGTTGGGAAAAAGCATTCTCCAACCTAGGTGACAAAAAAAGCCTTATTTAGAAAACACAGCTTGTACAGAGACTTACTCTAGCTGCAGAATTAAACAAACACTTTATTCATGCTCACAAGTTTCTATTTGTGCAATTTTTGCCAGAAGACCGAATTGGTCTGTGATATGTAATTTACTGCTCAGTGATTTTAAAGATGAATATTTGGATTCTCATTGATATTTGATTTTTATTGCTCATTTTGTTATCCAGGAGGTTTCCACATGCAGCTTTATATAAACTCGGTCTGGTTTCTTGTTCTGTTCTCAGGATACAGCGTATCTTGCTTTACTAAGAGTTTGGAAACAAATGCTCTGGTGGGTTTTTTTTTTTGTTTGTTTTGCTTTTCTTCCTCTCTACAGCTCATGCTTATACTTTCTATTAATTCCTTGCTGAAGGTAAAGTCTTTATTATTGGGATTTCTATCTGGTTTTGGAACTCCTCATCCTTGCAGACCTGGTAAGCCAGGCTCCCCGCAGCAGAGGCAGCAGGGCATGGCGTGTGCTGTCCACATCCACGCTTCTGCATGTCCTAAAACCTACCTGAAGCCTGTGGGCTTGTGTGTCCAGCATTGGCCCACTATGACCAGTGAGAAATGGGTGAGACCCTGAACAGCCCGATGGCACCAGGGCCCTTTCCGCCAGCTCAGCTTGATCACTGTATGGATGCTGTGAAGTCCACTCTGACCAAAGCTGCTTTTAAGAAGCTCCAAGGGGTGAAAGTCCTGAAACCTGAAGTAGAGCTCAGATCAACAGAAGGTTAAATCCAAACCACTAATCCTGACAGCTCATGCCCAGCAGGCAGCTGACCCACCTGGGAGCACTGGGACCTGGATGCTCCACTGATAAGGGCAGAGCATGGTCCCCCTGCCCACACCAGGAGCTGCCCCAAGCCTTGGCATCTCCACAAGCTTAAGCCGTGTCAAAGCCCACTGAGGAGACCCCCTTAGAGGGTCACTCCAGTAGATGCCCAAGGGCAAGCCAAATAGGTGCTGTCAGAATAGGACTCCTCACAAAACACAGCAGCAACGCTCTTGAAAAGTGGACAGAGGGAGGCGATACCCCTTTGCACGCCAGCCAGGCACTGTGACACTGCAAGCAGCAAGCAAATCCACTTCATTTCCCCCTCCCCACGGAGGGCTCGCAGCTCACCAGGTCCCCTGATTGTGTTTCACCTGGGCGCCTAATCAAACAAACTGTTCATGAAATAAGAGCTGACTGAGCAATATTTCAAACCCTGCAACTCTCCGTACAATAGAAGTTGTTTTAAAATTACTTGCCAAATTAGCTGAAGCGAGCCAGAAGCACTAACTCCTGGCCAAAGACCTCAATGCAAGTTTGAAAGTTGAAATAAAACTTTTAGGGCACTTGAAAAAACAGGAGATGAAGGAAATGGCATTCACATTTATTACAGAAATGTAATTCATAATCCCAGTGGTGGGAATGCTAATGCCTTCTGATTGATTACAGTGATTTCTTTGTGAAAGCAGAAAGATCTCTGGATCTGAGGACGCTACAAAGAGCAAATGAAACGTCCTGTAATCATGGCTATAACTCAGGAAAGCAGTTAGGTAGGTGCCCTACCTCAAGTACCTGCTTAAGTGCTTTGCTGAATAGGGTTGTGCTTAAGTCAATGTTTTAGGGCTTTTTTTTTTCCCTTGTAATAACCTTTGTCTTGCCTTGTTCTTAGTGAATGCATTCTGTTTCTGCTTCACTTGATTTTTAAGAAAAATAGCTTTCCAGAAACAGCTAAAAACATTTTTAGAGATTTACTGCTATGTTTCTTATCGGCCATTAATACAGCATACAAGAACTAAGAACTGTCTCTAAAAATTAACACTGACTTCAGTATATCTGTCATCCCACACAAAAAGCACGTGTCTTCCAACACAACACCTCTAAACACCTCTCTTGGCACTACATATTTTCACCCAATAGTGACCTTTAGTGAATTTTTCTCTCTCCTCTTCCTGCACATCGGCTTGTAGCGTGGCAAGGCTGTGGCAGGCAGAAGGACCTGTCCCGTTCCGTGGGTATTCACCATGGCATATAAACCACCTCTTATTTGTTGCTCTGTTTATAGAAAAATGAGGTGTGTTTACTATCACAATAGCACTGAAGGCCAAAAAGACATCCAGAAAAGTCTGAGTTGCAATGCAATCGTGTTGCATCCCCCACTGACCTTTCTCATGAGTACCTGGTGCAGCACAAATGGTTATTTTGCCATATCTTTTGCCATTAAAAAAGTGCCATCATCCAGCAGAACACTTCAGTGCTCCCCCAACTTTAAGCGTATGAATAGTCCCATCAATGTCTATGACAAATAATATGGTTCCTCTCACTGCTTCTGCAGTGGATAGGGGACAAGAGAGATCAGATTTTATCAGATCCATGTGTATTTGGAATAACAGGTAAAATAGGGTATCTCCACACATTATGCAGTTTTCTATCATTGATTAAACTCCTGAATCCTTAGAAGCAGATAACTGGGCACCAAGCATATTCCCCTCTGAGAATTAGATGCTCGCTAGTCCTGAGGTTTTAAACCTACACCATCCTTCAGTCAGTCTTGTACAAAAAACCCAGCAATTTTTAAGTTTATGGAAAATGCCTGAGTGGATTTTCTGTGAAGTTTCACATACGAGAAGTGTATGTCACTCCTCTTATGGAGGGAAGGACTTCTAAGCACCTGCAACTAAAGTCTTCAAAAGAAAGCACCACGCAGAAGTATCAGCAGAGTGGTTTAAGTGTCATTTTCCTGGGCATCAGCAGTAAAGCAAACTGTGACCAGTCAGATAACTGAAAGGTCTGCACGTATGTATCATGCATGGTTCCTGTAAATTTCTCCTATGAATAAGCACACTTTCAGATGAAGAACTGGTAATTTATCTCGATTAGCTGCTCCACTCTTGTTGCTTCAGCTACACCCCATCCTGGGTATCACAACAGGGCGTGATTGCCTGCATCCGACAGCTCCCCCTACAAGTAATAATAATAATAATAACAACAACAACAATAATAATGCCAAACAAACCGGAAAAGGGGGGGTGGGAAGAGAGAAAGGAAAATAATTGCTAAAACATGGCCTGTACTCAGAAATTACCTTTTTTTCCCCCAAGTAATATACATTGGAATCTCAAGTGAATGGAGTGTATAATTCTTTGTGAAATGGACACAGACTTAATGCAGAAACAAATACTCAGAAACAAATTGGCTCAATCACACATATGCATATATGTCTGTGTTTTACTCAGACACACACAGAAACTATGACTCCTTTTATCCAGTTAATTGTATGTCTTCCCCTAACGTCTTACTTTCTGTACTTTCAAAACCTTATTTTTTAATTAAAAACACTTAGATTTTTTTTTTATTATTTTTTCTTCTTTTAATGACAAAGCCACAGCAGACTTGTGGTAGGCTTCTGGAGCGCGATTACCCAATTCCACAGCACCAGTCCCTTTTCTTTTTGGATGGTAGTCACAGACTCCAGATGCCAATGTACTGAGGCTAATTTTTTCCATCAGCAACATCTAGCTATTTGGCAGGCTGCTCTAGCATTTTTGCTGGCTGCCTCAGAGCAGTTAAATGGCAGTGCTCTCCATATATTGCCTGGGAAACTGATTTACCTGGGTGGTATTTTAATCAATGTTTTGCCCTACCCATACATTTTATGCAATGGCTTCCTACTAATATACGTGCCTGTGAATTATCTTCTCATTAGATTTCCACAAAAATATATTTTCATTTCCAGTCAGAGTCCTGTGCTTAAATGCTCTTTTGTGATTCGCAGGCTCCTGTGGTCACAAATCCAGGGTACAAGGATTCCTGCACCCCCGTGTTGAGGGGCAGTGGAAGCCATGCAATTAATTCTCCTCAATTCACCAGCCAACCTGAGAGAGACAGAAGGGAAATGGTTTCAGACTGATCCCAATTTCAACTTGCAAGTTTGTTACATCAGCAGAACACTTCCCTTCTCAGTGATACTTCCAGTTGACTAAAACTTTCTATACAATTCAAAACTATTAGAACAAACTAATTTCCAGGTAAAAAACTACTCGACCCCTATTTTTTTCCTAACTTGATTAACAAATGTTGAAAAAAAGGTGGTGGTGTTTGTTTTTCCTTTCTTTTTCTGACCAGAAGTCTTCAGGGAGTTTTATATGAATCTACAAGTAAATTTACTTGCCTCAAAGCTTCATTTTTTTATACATAACATGACATTAATGTCATATTGTACTATAAAGCTGATATAAAAGATTGGTGCTAACTTCACATACATATATGTAAAAGCACATACATATATGTAAAAGCACATACATATATATACACACATACGTGCATGCATACTATTAAGTGTCCAACATCCATAATTTACTTGAAAATATATCACACCTAAGCTGAGTGACATAAAATTGGACCTCAGTAAAGGCAAGCAGAGGGCACAGTTCAGCTGGGACAAGGACAAGGCTGCAAGGAGAGTCAAGGTTCTTGGTGCCCACATGGCACTAGGCGAATGGGACAGACCTGCACCTCGGGACACTTGTGTTAGATACCAAGAAAAAAGTTCTCACACCGTAGCTAGTTAAATGCTGTCCAAGTCTGCCCGTGAAGGAGGGAGATACTCAAGGTCAGACTTAAGAAGTGCCGGTTGCAAAAGGTTTGGGTGCAGCTGATGTTGCAAGAGCATCTAGGTGGTCTATGAGCCCAACCTCCACCCCAGTTCTGTGAGCCAGGGACTCCAGACTTGCTCTCCTGGCTGTCCTCACCTCTTTCTTTCATCGGAATTTGCTTCCCTTGCAAGTGAGAGACAACAGGCCGTTGCTAACATCCCCTACAATCAAAACATCAGGCGCTTTCCAGGGAATGATGAACGGTAAGTCTCTCCCCACCAGAAGCCAATGGTGAGCTGCTGTTCAGCTAGAACGCTGGACATCTTTCCTGTGAGATGAGCCACGACGATTAAGCCGTCTACTGGTTTGTATATTAAACCTTTGCATTTTAATTAGGGGTTCAGGAGGAGAGCTGTTTTCTTTGGAAGGCGAAGGGTGTAATTTTCATTTTTTTTCCCCTCTGGTGCTCCCTCCTTTTGGGAAAGTCTCCCCATGGAGCTGAAGCATGGATAATATGATTTTGCAGCAGGAAAAGTGTTGTCTGTGGAACACATACTTCAGAGAACAGAGCATCCCCTTGGCTGCAGGGTGCATGCTTCGGAGCAGGTGGACAGCCGTGAGGCAGCGGGCAGCTCTCCCCACAGCGGTGATGGGAAGCGCTGCCCTCTTCACTGCATGCACACTTCCATGAGCAAACAGAGGGCTTCCTACCTCCCTTGCAGAAGCAGGTATCTCTGTGCATCTGTGCTGTGTGGGTGCAGAAAGTGTCAGGGAAAAGCACCAGTGACGGGGTGTTAACGTGGACTCAGACTGCTCTGGGTCCCTCCAGAGCGATGGCACTGCTGCGTTGGCTGTACGCTCTGTGATGGACTTTCTCCACGTGAGAAACAGCTTCTTCATGCTGGGACTTTTCCTCCTGTGCATCTTTTCTGCAATCCCAGCTGGTCTCAGTGCTGTCACAGCCTTCACAAGAGCCATGCCTGCTTCCCCTGGAGCCGATGACAGGCTCCACACAAGAACAGTTTGTCTCATTCCTATGCCTAGAGCCTTTCTTCTCCCCACCCCAAACCACAGTCTTAACCCAGAGCTGGGGAATGGAGATGAAGCATTAAAACACATTTTACTCTGTGCTGGTGAAAAAAAAAAAACAACATAGCAAGCAATCATATTTTGTAGAAAGTAGCAAACAAACATTTTTTGTAGGACAAAGCGCATCAGAATGACAAGCAATACCTTTTGAGCTTTTTCTGAAGCAAGACTTCATAGCCGTCCCTGACATGGTAGCATACAATGTCCATCTTCTCACCAACATACCATAATGGGAAATAAACTGATGACTGGAACAATCTGTAATTTTTATTTTAAATTAATGGAGGCCAGGTCCTCTTCAGGATGAATTGAAAAGCCTTCCTCTTGCCTTCAGCAGTGATTTAATGTGCTGGACTGTGCTCAAGTGTCACCAAATCACCTGCAGGCTGGTGCCTCCCTGCTGCAGCTGGAGCCCCAGGGAAGAGCTGGCAGAGCCAGGGCACTCTGTGGAAAACCAGGACAGCTGCTCCCTCCGTTTATCAGTTTCACAAGGAGCCTGCCACCAGCTTTGGACACCTACGTGCTCTTGCAAATCCGGCAAAATATGACTTCTTCATGGTGTGAAAAAAAAGCATAGTTTTCTTCCTTAACAGCAGAATTGAAGAAACCTCATCCCTGTGTCAAATGTGATATTGCATAATTGTGAATGGTTTGTGAGCAATTATATATTACTTGCAGCCTGACCTCCAGAGCTACTTAGCAATATCTATTTCCATTTAACTCAGCTGAGCCACCTGATTCTCTGATGCCTTTGGCTCACTTATATTGTCTTACAAAAGATAAATTTACAGATGGAGACCCAAGTGTTAAATTATGTAAGATATGAGACCAAGATTAATCTACAGAGGCCTAAAGAAGTCATGGTTTGATGTCAGCCATTACCTCACACTGGCATCCTTCGGCCACTCAGAAATGTAAAGATGCACATGCACGCTCTGTTGATATTGCTCTTTGTCCCACGAAATGTTTCTCCTTGGCCAGCGACAAGTCAGATTCTGGGACATAAATCCCAATGCTGTTTTATCACTGAGTGCTGCCACACAGAAGATAAAACTCGCTACTCTCCCTGCTTTGCTGTCAGCCCTTTCTCCCCTGGCAGCTTGTCACATGCCACTCACAGATTACACAGCTTTCATCTACCCAGCGGTGGACACCAGCCTGCCGTGATTTTGCATGCTTGCATCTGTAGGTCATGGGGAATACTCAGTACCATTCATCCTGCTCATGCAGCCGACAACTGCCTTGCTGCGAAGCTCACTGGTGGCCACCGGGAACAGGAAGATCCTTCGCTTATGATAAGCAGCAACACCAACGTTCTGATACTGCCCTGTAATTTTAAAACTTGAGGCTGCAGCTTCTCACACCCTTAGCCAGTAACAATCTGACAGCTGCCTTCATACCAGCTGGGCTGCAACACCACAGGGCTTCACCTTCCCAAGAGTGGCAGCAGCAGAAAGGAAACACGAAGGAAATAGAGAGAGCAGTGTGACCGGTGGAGGGCTTTGCTTGTGGGCAGCAATGCCTCGTCTTTCATTTTTACTGCATTATCCATCACATATGTCCATAGGCTATGGCTTTCCAGACTCCTGTAAGATCAGGCTTCTAATCAGAGAGATCAGATGAAGGTCTTTAACAGAAGGAGAGAAATCCACTACCATGATAGATGGGTTGTAGCACTTGGAGGTGAAGAAAAGAAAAACAGCCAGTGAACTCTCCTACAGCACACAGTGACAGTCCATATGAAGCAGCCGTAGTTCCCCTTTGGGAGATGTTCCTACGTGAAGTATTCATGGCCAGCAGAGCCAATGTCCACCACAGCCAAGCACAGTGCCAGAAGCATCTCCTGGCTGACTCACAGGCTTCTGAAAACAAGGCCTTGAAGAGATCATACCAGTTTTCGTGTACTTGCATGGCTTGATGCTTAGAAAGTAGTCATCCATCAGCAAGGAAAAGCAGTGCTGAAGAAAAAGGTTTTTCCCCTTTGATAAATCTGCTGATTTTTTAGAGAATATTTTTCATTCTTTCTATGAAAAAAAAGTGCATAAAATTAAAAATTGATAGCACTGAGTGCATCACATCCTAGGTGTTCAACATGAGACGCTCCGAAAGTGTCAGGTCTTTAGAAAGCATCAGGCAGGAACCTAAACGTGAATCCTTTCTGAAGTTATTTTGTTCATGTATCCAAGAAATCTGACCCCTAAAATAAGTTTATTTTAAAAAGTGCTTCTGTAACCTGTGAATCATTCAACTATAATTTTGATGTAGCAATAGTTAATCAAATACTGCTGGATATTTGTACTTGTAATCATTGATGAGATCATTACTTTCTTACCTTGTATTAAGCTAGTATTAATCAACTGCTTGCACAGAACAGGTTGAATTATTATTTTAGGCATAAAATAGCTTGGGTTTATATTAAAAACCACTGCTTATCTCTGTCCAGCAGAAGATTTAAAGCATGGCACTTCTCCAATCTCAAGGAAAATACTCTAGCTGAGGTGGTTCCTCAGTGCTCAATGAGAAACACAGGCCTTGCCAGATAGGAATAATGGCTGTGTGTTAGATGATGGAGATTCAATGCGCTTGTTTAATTTGCAATCATACACAAACTTAATAATAAACCTCCTCAGCAAATAATGAGCATTTGATGTAGGGCATTTTTTACTAGGGACAACAAGCATGAAAGTCAAGATGAATACATTGCTTCAATTTCATGGACAATGTGAATTAGAAACAGGCTGCATACGTTCTGTTTTAACTTAGAGAATAAACTGTTTTCATTTGTCTAAAAAAATAGATTTATTTTCAATAACACTAAAACCCTATTTTTCTTCCTCCTACTGATTTTCCCAAATTTTTCACAAGTAGGGAGTAGCTGTCTTAAATATGGCCAATAAATTTTGTTACTTAGTTGGCTGTGAGACAGCAAACAATAACTTTCTTGCTATTAATTGATAGCTACAGAAAAGATGCAATGGATCACCTCAGACAGCTCAGATCAGTCTTTTCATGTTAACATTTGTTTAGAAAACACAACTTTGCAAGTGATTGATGCAAGGAAAATTGGCTACAGTCTCCTCTGCCATATTGGCTAGAAATGCCTGTATTTAACATCTAAAAGACGGATTTCCATGTTTGGTGGGTTGCTCAGGCACATTTCTCCTATGTACCAGTCCCAGCCCACATCTAAAGGTGCCTAGAGGACACTACAGTGAGAGTGACAGTTCACGGTATGTTCAGAGGCAAGGAAGAAGTAGGTGGAAGCCCCACTTCTATTCCTGCTGCCACATCTGACAGCTGAGTGGCTTCAAGCCACTTCCCTGCGCCTTCCTCTCCTGCAGGAGAGAGCAAGGAGCACCACCACACTACCTGCTCGATGGCTGCCTAGTGCCAGCCCAAGGAGCCTTGCTCAGCCCCTCTGTGCCCTGCACTAAACCAGTTACACCAGCAGACTGCAAGACAGCACAAAAAAAAAAATTTAAAAAATCCACCAAGATGAGCAAAATCAGCTCAAGCCTGCAAAGTACCAACTACATCTATAGAGTAAGGAAGAAAAGGTTGCAGCATAAGTGCCCCTACAGATGTAAAAAGTGCACAGGAAAGAATTCCACAGTTCAGTAAAGCAAGGGGACAAAAGCCCACTGGGAAGAGTGCGGGAACAGCAAGGAAAGGCTGCCCTGAAAGATAAACAAGCAGGAGGATGGGAAGTAAACCCTGGGAAAAGAGAAAAAAGACGAAGAACAGATGGTAGTGAACAAATAAAGCCAGACACCTAGCAAGGATTATAAATCTTTTTTATATAAACATCAGTAGAGGAAAGAGCCCAATAGACTGGTAAAATATTATTTATTAACTCACAGTTTGTGCATTTTATGGTGCCCAGCTGAGCGGCAGGTGTGTAAGACCAGTTCCTGGGCACTCTTCAGGTGTGCTCCTGCCTCTGGAGGAAGGTGTTCTGTAGCTGTTTTAATGTGGATTTTTGCCTACACCACAGGTTGTGGTTTTGCTCAGAATTCCCCCAAATGCTGCAGGGAAAGAAACAGCCAAAGAGAGTTCAATGTGTAGCTATGACCAGGGAGCTCTCTGCCAAGCCTCTGTAAAAAAACATGTCTTCAGGGAGGACCTGTGAATGTTTTGCATGGGACATTCAAGTCAAAGGACTAAATTGCTTGGAGGAAACAAGAGTTTCAGGAAAGCTTGAGCTTTCTGAAATTGGAAAATATTCTTGTTCTAGATAAACCCATAGGAAACAGTCCATCCTTGATATGCCAAGTATCTCTACAACAGAGATGAAACTACTTCACCTAATAGCTATTATTTACGAAACTGCAAAACCATGTTATTTTTACTGAAGCAACAGAAGTGAGACAGATGGAAGGATGATATATCCGGGTGCCTCCATCCAGAGACATTGAGACAGACACCCTGCAATACAAGGTCTGTGCTAGGTCACGGGCAGAGGGTCAGTTTATTTTGCATGCTGTGGTCAGTTTGAAGGCTGGAGTCAATGAGAAATTATAATCAGTGAGTTAGCTCCAGAGAGCTAGGATAACAATTATATTTACTGACCACACTGGATCCTACAAAGGCTATTTATTACCTCTTACTAACTAATTAAACTCACTACTGATGGCATGACCAACCCATGCAGTGCCTTTTGTTATTGCCTGGACCTGCTGTTCCCCTCAAAATACTAGAGCAGCTGTCAAAAAACAGTGAGTCTATTCCTGCTGACAGTTGTGCTTCGTTGTGTTTTACATGCTGTGGTTATCCTGTGCTATTTGTGTGTCACGTCGTTACGGGCATCTTTCAACGGTGCCTCTCTTGCTTGCAATCACTGTAGAAACCCGTTGTGTCCCGAGACAAAAAAAAATCACAGCGATGTTTTGTTATTGCATTTAACCTTCATCAGTTCATACTCCTGCCTTGCTCCCGTTTCTCTGGCCTCAGTTGCCAAACCTGCAGGAACTTGAGCTCTCATTTTTTTAAAAAATACACGAGAAGTAAGATTTTATTACTGCTGTCCTGACATTTCTATATGGATTTATGTATTAGATGTGGATTGGCAGATAGATGGGTATGCAGTTTTCTTCAGGAGCCACTATATTTATTTACTATCATTTTCCCCTGTGGTGGATTGAGCACAACAGGTTAATAGTTACCTTTCCAAAACTCCAAAACTGCACTTTGTGGCAAACAGGCTAAAATGATGCCTCCTGCCTGGAAACTGACATGTAAAGCATTCTATGAGTACAATAAAACCCCAAAGGGCAAATATGAAGTGGAAAATATTAACGATAAAAGGTAAGTTGTCATGTCTGACTAAATTAGATGCATCCTATTTCTGTTTAGCTATAGTCCCCTTCAGCAGGGGGACTATGCTAGGGGACTGTCACAGGGGACCGATAACACCTGTTTAAAATAAGAACATATTTTTTGCAGTACATGTGAACTGAGAGGAACTTCATTCACCTCTGCCCCCCCCCCGAGGGGGCAGGGATTTTTCTTGGCCACCGACAGTAACTCTTTGATTTGCCTGGGTACATATCCTTGGCGTGTGTGATCAGCGTTATTGGTTTCATCTGTTCTCTGAAGGAAAGAACAAAATGTCTTTCCTTGATTCTACCCTTTTAAATTGACCCAAAGTTATGATTTTGAATATGCCTTCCTCTGTGCCCAAGGAATCACCCGTCAGGCACCCTAAGGATGTCTGGAGCGGGGCAGGTGGGAGGTGCAGTCCCGGGTAGCCTCACGAACAGCCTCAGCGACCTTCTAAAGCATCTCAACCCCATGTGTGATGGGCCACCACAGCCTGTACTTTCTCAAAGACTGGACATTTTCCCAAAGGCTTCTTACATCAAGCTGTTGCGTACATTCCTAGTTCTTTTCCTCAAATGCTGTAAAAAAATCCTTTTACAAATACCGAATCTCTTCCAGGGTTGTATTCAATTTGCAAATGCTGTACACATCTGTGTGTTCGTCATCTGGAGGTGAGGGGGAAGGCATTGGCCACATCAGGATGTTATTTGTGCCAGTTAACATGGGCTTTCCACAAATAAAGACACTAAACCTTTCGCACCATACCCACAGGCTGTCGTCTTTACAGTTTTTGACTATAAAACACTTTAAAGTGTTTGTTAGTGTCTACAGTGCATAAACTGCTGATCTAATGCTTTAGGTTTTAAATCAAGTTGACATTTGTATCAGTCATAGTAATGAATTTGTGGTTGCATAGAAATATTCCCAAACATACACATCACCCAAAACAATTCATTCTGAATGCTACGAAGAGAAAGGAAGGCCTTTTCCCACAAAGCGCGTGATTAAATGGTGAAATGTATCATCCTTACCTTATGGAAACCTCAAGTTTAAAGGGATTAAAAAAGAGATTAGGGAAGTTAATAGAAAACAGTTTAGTGCAGGGGCTCTCAGCTCGCAGCTTACCATGTGTCACGGTGGATGCCAGGCCCCCAGAAGACCATACTGCTGGTTTTGGTACTCTTCTCCCAGGCATCTGCTGTTGGCCATGGCTGGGGCAGGACATGGGATGGCTCCCATGATCATCGCTACCTTCCTTGGGAGCTATGGATACAACGAGCCTTCCTGCTGCTGCCTCTGAAGCAAAGTTATGACACTGGGAAGAGACCACCAAGGCATTTGAGCTGTATCCTTGGGAGCAGATGCCCTTTGCTCTTCTGGTGGTACATGTTCCAGCTCCAGTACCATCCCAGAGTAAGACTGGGCTAAATGTGTGCATGGGTGCAAAGAAAAGGAGTCTTTGCAAAGTCAGCTACTACCACAGTCCCTCCACTCTGGGACCACTGATGAATGTTCATGCTCACAGCACTGACTGTTCATTAGCAGAAGCTGTCATTTTTTCATCTGAGATCACTTAACTGAAGTGTTTTGCCAGTAAATTTCTGGCACTTCTCTTCATGAGGAATGCCAGACACAGCAAACTGTTCACTAGTTGCTGCATCTACACTTTTAAATAATTGACAGTTTCATTTTGTTCAATTTTACAGAGACATTGATGTATGTGGCAGTTCCTTTAAGAGATGCCTCTGTGCTCAAACTGAAGCCACATCTGAAGAAACAGCAGACTGGCGAAGCAATATTTCTATTTGCTCTTCCTCCTTAACCTAAATACCTCCAGCCTGAAACGCCAAATGTTGGACTCTACCACCTCCTTTATCTCTCCACGTACAATAAAAAGGAAACGTATTTCCAAAGATGACATTTTTATTGTGAAATAACCTGTTGCTTTTTTAAACACTGTTTTATTTTCCTCTCCATTTTCCCAAACTCTTCACAGTCTACCCAAACTAACTGAGTTTTCTAATGCTGTCCATCATTTAAAAAAATAAATAAATAAATCTGAGCACACATTATTTAAATTATTAAAATCCACCAGGGCCTTTCTACATTCTCTAGCTTGTTTCTTTTTCAAGGAAAAACTGGTTGAGAAAAGCTGGAGGGAAGGAACAACTGGAAGGGGACACGCCGTGGTTGATGTGAGGTTTGGAGACAGGTTTTGTGAATGGCTATGCTGAAGGCAGGAACGATGGAGGTTTTGCTGTGTTTCCTCAAGGGAAACACACTCTCTTCTTGCCTGATCTCTTGCAGGTCCTTGTGACTGAGCCATCGCACAGCGCAGCTGGGTGTGCCGGTCTGCAACGCTACAGCTGTGCTAGTGGCACACAAACTGAAATTCAACCTTTTAACGTAGTTGGGACTTGGCTGATCAACATGGTGGAAGACTGGGGCCTAAGCTCTAACCCAGCATCCAGAGCCAAGAGCCAAGTGAGCAACTTGAACGTGGGCCCAACGTGCTTGCCACATGGAGAAGGCAAGCAGCCATCTGCTGTAACCCTAACCGTCCCGTTCAACCGTCACATATCTAAATACCCCACTAGACTCCACAGCAACAAACAAAAACAGAGTGAAAATGCAGAAATCTTGCAGATTAGTAGATGTGCTCTGAGCTTTGGAAAACTAGACCACTTGGATTAGACTGTTTTAACTTCATCATTTTGGTGAGGCAGGGAGGGAACTTTAGCCTTAATCTCTTTAGTTTATTATCATGTCTAAGCTCTTGCTCACATTTTTCATCAGATGTAGCAGATATACTCAAGAGGGAATATCGTTCTCTGGTGGCATCTTTACGTAGCTTTGCGTAACAGATTAATGACTTTGCTTGGCTGGTTTATAATGTTCTGTTGACTACAGAAGGGTGACACTTTTTTGGAAGAAATGCTTTTCCCCTAAAAAATGTTTAAGTCAACCAAAATTCTTTGTGATTTGGCTGATATTTTTTGGCCAAAAATTATTAAACATTCAAACATTTCAGAGGTTTAAATATTTTTATTTGCCATTTGAGTTGTTTTGCTTCCTGCTTTACCAAGGACTTTTAAAAAATAAAAATGCTTTTATTCAGCTCTCAATTAAATTCATTTTTGGTGGTGGTGATGATTTTACGATTTAATTTATTGAATTTTCTTCACCCCTTCTTCCAGTTTTGGGGGTTGTCTACCAAATCCAAAAGCTCATGGTCTTAGCATCTCTGCCATTCAGGCAGTCATGGATAACTATTTGTCCTGCTTACTGCAATTTAGAGACATGTTCCTAGTGAGACTTGCTGCTGCAAAGCTTTAACACTCTTTAATCCAGCTGATCTGAGAGTTCGTAGGCAAAGTAGTGATGCTCAAAATGTCAGGGGGCTTATGATCACTGCACGGGCACTATGCTCCAAACCTGGGTGCACAATTTCCTAGGCGTTCCTAGAGTTGGGTCTATTTTTACCTACATGAGACTGTTTGTTTGTCTAGAGCTTGTATTATTTCATTAAATATCTCACACAGGAAGGTATTCTTCTTAACGTCCTCTTGGCTCTACTTCGCAGTGAAGAGGTAGCCTTTCATTTGTGAAATGGGGTCATGCTATTGCCTCCTCCTGCAGCTTCAGTATTTCAAAGTTAGCAATTACCCTGGAGGTAAAGCCCTAAATCAGCAGTTTAGAGGATTAGGATCACTCTCATAAGGCCTTTCTCACCTGACTGAATCTGGATTTATTTGGCACTGAGAGGCACAAATCCAGCAGCAGGAAATGAGTGTCACTTCACAATGCTGTTATTGCTCTCATGGCTCAGCTCTAAACCCAACCCATATTCAGCATCTTCTTGAATAACGAGCGCCAGAAAAGGAGAGAATTTGCGCAGCAATCACCGAGCCAAATACGAACACGAAAAAGTCCCCACACCACATAATATCTCCTTGATTATGGACGCAAGGTTGAAGGCTCGGGTCACCTTTTTAAGCCAAAGGATTGTACAGGGAGCCTGAACTAATCCATCAGCCACCACAATTCCCAGCTCTTCTTTCGAATTGCCAAGTTCCACGACAAATGTAGCCAACACCGTGCCAAGACAGAGTGCCGTACCAGAGCAGAAAGTATCTGACTGAGCCCCTTTTGCCATAACATGTCCCCAGACTACTTTTAATTCACCAGCCTCTAGGTTAACTGCAACTTAACGTTTTCTGGCCATTGATAAAAGGTAGGAAACTGCCCTGGTCCAGGATCTGGTCCTGCTCATTTAATTGACTAGGTTATAGAGATTTTGCTCTCTCCTTGTGTCAAAAGTAAAATATAGCAGGGTAAAACAAGTAAAATACCAGGAACCTGACATCAGTACAGAAATCATTAGCAAGTAAATTCACAGTCTTATCACAGCTCTATCAAATTAAATCGGCAAATTCTCTTTTCCCTAACCTCAAGCCTCTGCCTCAGCCTTCATGAACTGGCATTATGTATTTTACTGCTGTTTAATTCCCTCGAGTCACAGCTCAGCCTTTCCAGCACTTTCATTCAGCCAGGCTGATGAGTCCACAATGATGACTCCAGTTGTCTCTACTTAAAAATTGACTTAATATTTACATTTATATGAGTTCCCCAGGGTGTGGGGAACCACCACATATAAAAACCAGCCCCTGCTCAGGTAGCTGTTTACAAACTCTTATGATCTAATTATTGAGAGCTTGACTCCCGTGTTAGTGGAAGGCATTTCACCATCAGCCAGCACAAAAGCATCACTTGCTTGCCTCTTCTGTCTGTCAGCCCCAGTATTTGCCTGACATGAACTTCAGTGCTAAGTCATTCTGCTTAGCTTCATCCGCTGTGGCTGACCCAGCAGAATTAACAGCTTGAGTCATTCAACAGCAAAGACAGCTGCAAACCCAAGCACTGACCCCAGCACCTTGTCGTCACACAGCCACAAGAAGGCTAGACCCTTCTTCAACCATCCTGCACAGGACCTCCATGAGAACAAACTCAGCACGCCCATCTAACTCCGAAGCAGGATGCTAAAAGCGCTCAGGATATTCCCAGCAGCCACAGACGGAGGACCAAGCCTCTGCTTCCTCCATGGACCTCACGACAAAGCAGTAAACATTCAGTCTTCTCGCAGGGAATTTCTCTTCACGCTGCTGTTGTTCTGTTCACCCAAGTTTGAGTATACTGGATCAGAGGTTCATCTAAACCAGCAGATCTAGTTTTTCCAGAATATGTTCCCAAGCTCCAGCCAGCTGCGGCTGAAGGATTTCCTGAGCCAGAAGCAATGTCTTTCTATTAAGACCCCTGGGCGGACCTTTCTTCCACAAACTTTTGCAAGAACATTTTAAACTTTGCATACACACACAGGCACATTTTTGTGGCTATAGATACATTAATTCAGAGAAGACTATGTATCATTGATAAGCAAAATGATTATTAGAGCAACGGCATGATAGGGGCCAAATAGTTACATAAGCAAAATGAATCCAATTAAAAGCCCATTTTTCTCACAGCCACAGTCTTCTGAATCATTCATTGTTCAGGCTGAAGTTTTCCATGCCTAAAGAGAAGGGTTTTTTTTCTTATCCCCTTAAAGTCAAAGCAAAATCCCTGCAACCATTTTTAGGTTATGGGAGAGTGATTCTAACCAAACTTTTTCCAGAAGAACTACAGTAAAAACAGATGAAATTTGAAACTTGGCCATGACTGAGTAATCAATGAAAATCAGTGCTCTTGCACGCTTTGAAAGGAATTGGCTTTAATTTAGCAAAGTCGTGGCTTTCCAAAACCAGCGTGCTGTATACTCATAACTGAGATGTTGCCTGCAGGTGGATGCAGTGCAGGGTCGCTGAGCACACATACTGATTTCAAAGAGCTCTCTAAGTTGCTGCAGAACCTGCCACTCACTGAAGTCCCCATGTAGAAGGGGGATATTCTTTTATGGCTATGATGTTAAAAAAATACCATCCAGAGCTTGCTTCCACAAGATCTGAGCTAATCCAACCTTTGAGCTTCCTCCAACCTCCACCAGGTGCGAGAGGGCCCTGTGCACATTCACACTGTGGGAACAGGCTCAGGCTAGCAAAGGCAAAAGGGAAGGAATCCATCAGCCTGCTATCTTTTCTAAGAGCATTACTGGGTCTGAAAGAACCAGGTACTCATGTTTTCCTTCTGGGAAGGAAATTCCTGCAGCAGCTCAGCTTTGGAGGGGAAGGGAGAGTCCTCCCTTGGAAAACCCAGCGGTCCCCTGGCAGTGAGGGACTCCCCTGAGATGCAGATGGTGATGATTAGGACCCCTTAAGATAGATCTTACCTCATAACTCTTATTTCTTGGATGGGTGCTTGAACTCCTGTGCAGCCAGGGAAAACAGGATGAGTCCTGGGTGACCAGAGGCAGCTGAAGATCCCTGCTGTTCTCTGTGCACTTCGTGGGACACTGCCAGCAGCCAGCGCATCTTCTGAGGGTGTCCTTCGGGAGTCAGCAAAGTTACCAGCTGATTGCTCAGTGGCACATCTCCAGAGACACCTGTTGCTTCTGTAAGGAATTCACTGACTAAATAATTCAGACTAGCCAAGAACCTTGGTAGGGCCAAATGGTTAGAAAATTGATAATAGCCCAGTAACCAAGTTAGGCTACTTGAACTTCTCCCCCTGCTTTTTAGAGTGCATATTTCCTGTAATAGCAGCCACATCTGATTATTTTTAAAGCTTGGTTGTGCTTGAAACAATATAAGAAATTGTGTAATGTTGTAAGACAACATCTAACAAACAAAAGCCAGCCCCAGCTTCACCCAGTGACATTTTCTGAGAGTTCTCCTGAAATATCTCCTTATACTTAGGCACCACTCATTTGCACATTTTTGTTTCCTTTACATGAATAAATGGTTCCCACAATATCTGAAAAGTTTCACTTCAAACATTAATCTTGAAAGAAATTTTTATGAAGCAATTTCCACCATGTCAATTTATAGCTCTTTAAGATTCCTCTTCGGGGAATCATTTCCTTGGACAACTAATTACAGGAGCAGCCCTTTTTTGTCAGAATTTATAAATGCAAGAATAAAGATAGATAACATCATTCTGACTCATCTGAAAATTGGTATTGTGCTTTTTCTCTATTTTTAAGGTTTTTATAGCATTTGGATGACGCATGACAGATTACTACCTTGACTTTATGCACCGCCAGGAAATGCTGTTATCCAGCAGGCAATACTGGAACACAAAACTCTAGAAATTATTTATATGAATTAGACTTATTGTACTTCCCCCCCCCCCCCCCCCCAAAAAAAAAAAAAGCTCCTCTGTTCTTCTGGTTTAATATATTATATATTTTGTCCTTCATCAAAGCACACAATGGCAAGCTCTGAGCCCTTGAGAAAATGAAGTGCACAAAAAGTTTGGCCAGGTAACAGCACATAGAAGATTATGTAAAAACATGATGATAGAATCACTTTTAATATTAAAAGTGCTATAATGGATGACCTGGGGCAGGGTTAGGTATGAAGGAAAGAAAATTTCTTAAATTCTGTAAAATCTCAGGTTTTGACTGCTTTACAAGTTTAAACCCTTTTGCAAAGATACACCTATACAGAATAAAACCTGTTAACGCAAGTCCAAAGATAAATGATCCATGACAATTCCTATTTCTTTCAAAATGTAGAATTACTTTCAATACTAATTCTAGTAGTATTCCAGATTGAAGTGTAATAAGCATCTGGCACAAAACAAGCAACTTGTGTGTTCTTTCCCAAACATCCAAAAAATATTTTAACGTTGGGTTAATCAACCTCTAATTACCCATGTAGGAAGGAGTGGAACACTGAAGCATCACAGCATAGGCATGCAAGAACCAAGTCAGACCCAAGAAGAGAGTCAGCTTTGAAATCCTTTGGCAACATGATATAGTTGTTTCTGTTAGAAACCCTAAATTACCTTTTCTTTTATGGGCTCCCAATCCCACTAGTCGAGTTCTTAATTTTTGTCACTTGCCATAGAAAGACTTTGATCATGTGCTAAATGGTTTTACAGTAAGTGGGTAGGACTGCAAGTAGCAAGATACAGAAAAAGGAATTTATCCTCAAGAGTCTCTCTCATTTTGATGGGTTGCCTTTGATCCCACAAAGACCGGATTATAACTTTAAAGTCTGTCCTAGCAGTGGGTGGATCATCTCAGGAACTGACCGGAGAACAAAGCACATTCCAAAGACAGAAATTGCAGGACCTGGCTTAAAACTGTGAGCTGCAATTCAGGGACTTCACCAAAAAAAGAAACCCAACACTGGTGCCAAGCCATCTGACAACCACAGAATTTGGGAGAGCATTCAGCTCACTTCCTTTTTTATCTCTTTGTCCAGCCTCCAGCTTTCCCCTTCGAGACCATCAGGTTTGTTCTTCAGCAGCCACTGTCAAGCAAAGTTATTCCTTGAATGGTGTTCCGTTTTGCCTATACCTTGTGCAAATAACAGGAACTGTTTGTCATTTATGGGAACGAAACAGAGAAAAGAATCTGGCCTTCCATTCCTTTGGGCAGCTTAAATACTGAGGATACAGTGTTGAAATACTTCAAAACTGAGGAATCGGAAGACGAAAAAGTGAGAAAAGCATTCAAAATGTCTACAATAAAAGAAAGAGATGGAAACAAAAGAAGTTAAAGATTTATTTTTCCTTTGGTGAAAGCCAGCAGGGAATTCTTGAAATTCTTCAAGCTACATTGAGCTACATCTTCTAGATCTAAATGTGAAACCACACAGGATTTAAGTACATGCTTCCAAAGGCATTTCAATCACTGGCAATTTTACTCCCACAGGAAGGCTACCTCTTTTCTTCTCTTTCTTCTGCATCTTCTACCATGTCTTCAATAAAGTTGTTTCTCACTCGTAAATTTGGTTTCTGACTAGTGGGTTTTGTGAAAATCATAAAGTGATAGATTTATTGCAGAGGGAAGCATAAAATGATGTGATTTTCACGTTGTGAGCGCTCTTCCATGTATCTAAGAGATCTGTCCTGTGTGAGAATTCCCACTGAAGCCCTGGGGGAGAATTGTATTCAACTGAATTATTCCCAGATGGCTAAGTTGCAGTTTTATACTTACAGATATTGAAAAGAGGGAAACCTTGTGGGTGATGCCAAGAAGTGGAAAAGATGTTAGAGGGAAGAAAAAAAGAGTGGGCTTCTTTCTCCTGTGTCCCATCACAGAAACGGTCCACTGGCTTGAAAGCCATTTGGGGAAGGGAACTATTTGTATTGTGTTGCAGCCCTCTGACCAGAAGGAACATCCATAGGAAAAAACCAGTTAATTAAGCCACCAACGATCCATTTAAAACAACAACAAAGCCTACTGGGAAAGTTCCTGGGGAGGAGATAGTACTGCTGTATTTGGGGCATTTCCTTCAACATTTCCACAGAAACCCACCCAGTTTCCAGGCTGTAATCCATAACATCCAGCGACCGGTTCAGCCCTGGAGTCACAGATGACACTTTGCAGACTTTCAGCAGCCAGGAAACTGAGATCCAGCTGCAGGAGTTTCATTTGCACAGAGGATGCAGACCCCAGTCCTTCTGAGCAGGGTGCCACTTTCCCCAAGTTCACTCCTTTCCCCTAAAAACTACACACCTCCCCCTTAGAATTAGCCTGCTCCAAATAAAAGCTACCAATAAGCTTAACGACCCTCCTAGGCTGTAAACAAAACAATTAATTCCATAAAATTCCATTAAAAATTTCCATTGCATTAATTCCAGAAAAGTTACATTCCATTTAATTCCATAAAAAGAGCTAGGAAGCTCTTCCTACCTAAATGTCTATGGTAAAAAAAAAATATCTCCGTCTGTGGCTGACCATGAGATATTCCCCTTTAAGAAGTGTGTCAAAAGTTCTGCAAATCATTTTTAGAGGTTTCTAGATGCATTATTTATAAGTTCTTTTCCTCTCCCAGAACTCTTTATAGTTGAAATTGTAGCATTAATGGAGCTTGGCTTTACAGGCAGAGACAGAAATAGAAACAATAAAACTTTAAAACTTACTAAAATATTTTACGAATAAGCTGCTGTAAAATACCAGGCATCTACAGAGCACGCTGTGGTGAGAAATATTCTAAAGGCCTTATCATTGCTTCTTGGAGATGACCTACATAACTCACAGCATCTTCACTCAGAAATACTGCATCTTTCCAAATAAATGCTGCGAAACTTTTCCAGACCACATTCTAAAAATGCTACAATCTTTTTATATATCCCATATACATATCTTTCTTACTTTCACATCTCTAAAATGGAGTAAAATGATTCAGTAATGCAATATTAAATAGAAAAATGTGCTTTCAGTCATCTGACTACAGCTCCCCAGTTTGAGTTCGATTCCCAAAACAATTTTTGGCAGGAAGAGATATTGCAGGGAGCAAACAGAGGCAGGGAAAGAGAAAAGGAAAAAGATGTAGATTCATGAAATTGGAAGCTTGAATAAAATGTCCCTGCCTTTGAATTTTCATGCATTATTTATTAAATGTGATCATCACTATTACATTTCAAAATACCTTGATGAAAATTCAAACAAAATATTTTTAAATAATTGAATCCCTGGGCAAATTTTGAAACAACTCTATTGGTCCAAAATTCACATCAAGAAATGGCCGTTCTATACAGCCTAATGGATTAACCACAGCTCTGTGAGTTATGGTGCCTTTAAGAGTACTGAAGTCCATGCCAATACTCACGATGCTGGACACCACCATCTCTCAGTACATTTTCTTTTGTATTTGCATTCCTGTTTTATGCATTTTTTTCAAATGATAGTATCTTCTTTCTCTGTGAAAATCAAATTATTTCTTCAAACGCAACTGTGCAAAGCAGCATTAATTCAAAAGTGTTCAATATATCTTTCTAGGCTGTACTACTGAAGAAACATGTAGAACCTCCAACATCACTTAGGGAGAGTAAGCATTACCCAGATAACTAGTAAGTGAAGGGAATCGTAATTTTACTAAGGTCAGAGACCTCACAGAGGATAAATATGGCTGAATTAACAGCTAGGTTATTTTGCATTCAAGAATCAAAAAAGAGCTGGCTGCAAATGCTTCAGGTCTACAAGTGTTTTGTTGCAATAATTTTGGTATTATAGGAATATTTGAATAGCAACTGAATTAAATTTATTTCAAGATGCTGAAAAAGTAGGTTCTGATGAGAGCCACAAACACTACTCAGGGACTAGAGAAAGTGTGACAGTAGAAAAGGTCAATATTTTTAGTAGGTGAAGAAAGAGATTAAAATAGATTTGATTACAGTAAGCAATCATACCCGAAATTCAGGTGCTCCTTAACCTATAGCAGAACAAAGTATTATAAGAACCGATAGCTGGAAGATGACGTTTTGTTGACAAATTCCTATATGAAATTAATCCAAATGCCCTCTTAAAAACTGACCAAGCTCCGTTCCAATCAGGCTTGCTTCTGCCACTGGCTCTACCGGAAAATATCTAACAATCCAGAAGAATCTACCTGTCAAAAACAATCTAGGAAAAAACCTGCCTGTCTCTACCAGTGACCTTGCTTCAGCTCTGTCCTTCCCTTTTTAAAGGTCACCCTTTGCTCCCTCTCTAGTAGTGCTCTTCCCACCACACTATTCCTCCAAATGACAATGTACTATGCAATAAACATGTAATTTTGTAATTGTAAAATTAATTCTTCATTGGCAACTGTGTTGAATGCTTTTCTGAAACTCAAATACATTAATTCCATTGAATTTATCTACAGAGTTATCTCCTCAGAGATTGCAGAGTTTGGGCACATGACCTACCCTGAAACCCACGTGCATCCTATTGCACCTGTGTGTCATGAGTTTTCTCCAAAGCTGATTCTAATCCCATAGAGGTAACTATTCAAAAGTTGTATGAATCGCTGTTTTCCCCTTCTTGTCAGGACTCCATCATGATTTTCTAGTGGCATGCTCTCATCCCTTCCCCAATGAAATTATGTCAATGCCATACACACACACTCTTTCACAATCTCAGGACAAGGACTATTCTTTCCCCTCTATTTGAGCATCTTAAGATCTTTGAGGTAAGTTCCCACCTTATGCGCGGTGGTCTTCTTCCCTGCCCTTACTATTAACTTTGTCCTGTCATTCATTCCACGGTCAACATGATCACTCGCTTTACTGCAAATAGAGGTTAAAAATTATTTCACTTGAGCCAGGAGAGCTTATTTTTAACCTCTACTTCATTTTTCAGGGTTCCTACTTCTTTTCTTCCTTTTTACGAGCAAAGAACCTTTGGCAGTTTGTTGTAATTTTCTTAAGTCTATCCACTGACCTTTTGCAAACCTCACGCTTTGTGCCTCCTTTAAAATATAAACACTTTTTACCGGACAGCCCGTGCCCTGTTCTCTTTGCCCTGGATAACCTTTGCTATCCAGACAGTTCCAGCTAACGTTCACATCTTTGGCTTGACACAATTCTAAACTTCCCCAGCATCCAGACTGCTGGGTCCCAATGTCTTCACCTTTGTATTATTAAAGTTTGCTCTTTGAAGTCAGTAATCCTAGAATGTGGCTTACATGACACAGCTTTGATCATATTCCCTGCTATTTTGGGTAGTGTGGCTATGCCAGTGTGATGCTCCACTTTGAATCTGTTAACTAGAGCAAAGCATGTGGCAGTACAGCTTCTTATATTCAAATCAGCCCATTGCAAATTAATCTGGTTTTCTTTACTGGCTAGATACTGTTGTGTAGACATAATTCTTAGTTACAGACCTATTTCTTCCTTTTACTGGAACAGGCTGTTATTTGGTTGATGATGGTTTTTTTTTTTAATTTGAACAAAACTAACTTTGGATTACAGATGCAAGCTTGTTTTGTACAGTCAAGTCTTCCAAGGCATATTAATTAGTTATCGAAGTAGAAAATAATACCGATCACCTTTTGTCAACTGTGTGAATAAATGTGTTAGCTCTATATGGCCCTAGCATGATTAGCACTACCTGTTCACTAGCCATGCATATATTATTACAGAAAAACATTCCAGCACAACAATTACAGAAACCCCTACATGTATGTATATACCTGTGCCTCAGCCAATCTTAGAAAGTACAAACCAGGAGCAGCTCTTTGGCTACTTTCTCCCGAAGTGACAGTAACCCCAAAACAGCTTTATTTTTGCTGTCCCTTCCCATGTCTTCACAGCCTATCACATTAATAATGTATGGTGCTACCACATCACCTTCTGCCTTTAGTTCTGCTCCCCTTGGGCAGCACACATTTTTCTGATACTCGTGTTCCAATTGTAATTATTATACTTAATTTCACATCCTGCACAAGCAGTTTCAGTGCGCTGCCAAGTATCTTTTTGAAAAACACAATGGAACCTCAGCTGCGTCTGCCTAACCTCATTCAGTACCATACCTGACCTTCCAGCTTCCACTGCATCACCTGCCTGATCACTACTCTTGGTAGTAACATTTTTTTCCCACCGTAACAGTTACACAATAATTTAGGTCAGAAAGGACCTCTTGAAGTCTATAATTCAACCTTCTGCTCAAAGCATTTTGAGCTTCAAAGTCACATCTATTTGACCAGGGCCCCATTCAGTTTTGTGAACCTCCAAATCTCTTGGTCGTTCCCCTTGCCTCTGTGACTCCTTTCTCCCTTATCTCCTCACCCGACTTTTCCATATAATAGAACCAGACTTGAGAAATTATGTGTGTCCTCCCTGACCTTCTCCACACTGTTTTGTAGCATCCTTTCCTCCTCCTTGACAGACTGGCAGAACTCTGCTGAAGGTCATCTAGGGTGCAAGGTCTTGAAGCCTCAACTTCTCATCACTATCCTTGATTGATTCCAAGCAACAGTTTCTTTTTTTTGTGAGACCATAGGTGAGAAAAGGAAAAAATTTTGTTTCTTAGAGATTATTTCTTGGTGTCAGATCTTCAACGTGTAATTCTGTCCCTGGCAGGCAGCACAACACTGTCTTCTGGACCAGCTGAGCTGGCAGGCACTCAGTTCTGCTCAACAAGAGTCCTCACTAGCAGATCTGCTCCACGTCTGTATGCATCTCTGCTTTTCCTTTCAACTGCAGTTTGTCTCATCATCTTTTCTCTGTCATGGATTTCCACATATCACCCTCTTTGTTCATTGCTGAGACTCACAACACCTCTGCTCAGGAGACAGACGCAGCAGATAAATGTACACACATTTCAGAAGCATGTAATCAGCAGTCACTGGAAGGATTTTGCTCACATTATTTATAATTAATTTCTCTCTCAGGAACAATACCTTCAAATCTGTCCTTTTTTATTTCTTTGAGGCAGTTTTTTTTGTAAATTAAGCAGATCAGCAGGTGACAGGTTCAATGGCGTTCTACTAGTCCCCACTATTGCCACAAGCATCACTGATTCTGCCACGGGACACAATACCAGGCACTTTTGTTTGTATACGTGAGCATTATCATTGCTACAAAACAAGCTGTAGCAATGGACTAGCAGCTGCACACTCCCCAAAGCACTACCTAGCAGTCTTGAGTATCACAAGATCTTCCTTGGCAGCTGATGTCCCAAGCAGGCAGATGAACTGCATACGCCTTTTACTTAGTCTCATGTTTTAAAATTTAATTATCAACATGTCCTCCTTGCCTCGTAATTTTATCTTTACACTATTTGCAGTAATCAAATTTCCTTGTTGCTTTTTGTTTCTATGGTATAAACATCACTACTTAACTCGATTTAAGTCACAAAATATCTCATTAAACCCCATCCAGAAACTGTTGGTAAGAGGTTTGTGTTACTAAACACTCATTTATCTCTAATTATAATGATGGAACATACCACATTCTTTTGATAGGAAGCATTCACATCTTGGCTTCACACCTTAACTACTTAGGAATCAGAATCCCCAGTTTTCAGTTATTAAAACGAAGTTACAAGAAACATATGAGGGATGGAAATGGTGGGCAACGGAACATTTTAGGTAGATATAGAAAAAAACTAGAGGAAAAGTGAGTGAGTTCAAGCATTATCATTGATCAAGCATAGTGTATGATATTCAGAAACTAAGTTATAGTTTTCTGCAATTCTGCTGCCAGAGAACAGAGTAGGTTGCTGAAACTTATCAGTCTCTACCTAGCGAATGTGTGATCAGCTGATAGCACAAGATGCTCCATTAGTGTGACAGAAGCCAAGATTCAAAGTGCAAAAGCTGTATGACCGTGGAGTTCAGCTTAAAGTTGAAAAACCACATGTACCTCTCAAAAACCCCACAAAAACTCCCAAACCCCAAACAAGTCAAATAAACCCAACAACCCACTGAAGAAATCCCAAACCCTTCCTGCCTACCTTAATGTTAACAGTTATCAGGATAATTTTGAAGACTAATTCTACCCACCACTTGACCTCAGGTGAAGTGCTTACAGGATGAAGCCAAGTAGAAAAGTCCCTGTCTGAAGGCGTGATTATTCTGTGCGTTCAGTAAAAGCAGGAGGAAATCAGGCAGCACACTGTAGTTTACATAAAAATAGAACAAGGAAACAGTAAGCGACCTTTCCCTTACAGACCTTCTCAAGACTTCTCTAAAAGTCACTCCAAAATAAGCATATAAAGCATATAAAGCAAGGCTTGCATCAATCACCATGAAGCATAGAGGAACCTCCCCTCCAAATCCCGCCCGCCTTCCCCCCTTGCCCCATGCTGGTTCGACTCTCTTTTCCAGGCTCTTGAATTCCCTTCTTTTAATGCTCTTCCTGCTGGTTTACAGCCCTGCACACCGGGGAGCACGTTCTCTGCTGCCAGTGACTCTTGTTACGGTACCAGGGAGGCACACATGTTGTCCATTTCTTCCAGGTGCATTCTTTTATTCAAGTCCCACTGAAATCAGTGGAAGAAGTCTTGGGGTGTTGGATCAGAACCCAGTATTTTCAAACCTTTTGAAATTAAATGAACCCTACAGTTTGTTAAAAGGGACATGCTGGAAATGAGTCTACACCCAGCTAGATGAGGCTCGAGACAGGAATTTCCGAGGTCAATGCAAGCAAGCTTGACTTGCTACTCATTTCTTTTGCTTATGGCACCAGTAACATCATTTTAGAAACTCTTTGGAATTTCCCATTTGAAAGTTTTCAGTGAAATGCTGCAGGCATATATAAGTAACATCAAGGTATTCCTTCAGGCTGGGCTAGTGAGCGGGCATCATCTAGCTCCATCCGTTCTCACGTGTCACCTTTACATACCAGCTACTGTTGGCCGACCAGCTCTCACAATAAACAGCTCAACTTCCATGCTCTGAGCTCTCAGAGAGCCTTTCATAGGCAATTTACATACAATTTTAGGGAAGGCGATTGCGTTAGGATTGTGTTAAATACTCTTAAACTTCAAAAAAACCCTGTTAAACATAAGATTATTTTTAAGTGGACAAGGTGATATGGATATGGCTGACAGTTTTAAGTGTAGTTTGTAGTTCAGCATTCCTTTTTTTTTTAACATGATATTCAAGAAATTTGAGTTTTCTAATTGGAATGAAATTTTCAGCTGATGTTTTGAATACCATGGTGGATCACTTCAGTCTTTTACCATTACATCTGCATCTTCAGGCACTGGGTTTGGCATCTAATGCTTCATCCAGTACCGGGCTTGTTTAGGTCAGTCAAACATTGATACAGTAAGGGGCTGCAATTTTTATTTTTGTGACTATCATCAGCTAAAGGATTTGTTATTTCCTATATTGCTCAAGTAACTCACGTGTCAAGAAACAGAACCATTCTGCAATTCTAGCCTACCCCGATGCCTCTCTGTATTCCTTACAGATGCTCTTCTATTATGTTTTACAAATTTTAGAAGAAAAGCATCTGACGTTTTATGACAAATAGCCCTAGCAGCAATTTAAAGTGCAAGTCTAAACCAGAAAGTTTTAGACCTTCAGTTTTCCTTTCTATAAGGCCCCTTTTCTTTTGCTTAGACATCCACATTTTTTCCAACGTTTTTAAAAAGTTGTATGTATTTATGGTGGAATTTTCAAAGCCACCAAGAGGATTTGGATGCCAGACTGCAGCTCTTTTTAATGAGATCTGGACATCCAAATCCATACACAAATTGAATATACATTAAAATTTGTATACATGCTAGCAAACAGCTAGCAGAGCTAGCAGCTATGCAACACCCAAAAGTATACTCAATTTGATTCTGCAACACCTTAGTCATTCTAACCAGATCATCTACAGGGAACTATGCCATGTACTGCCATAGCGAGTTGGTTCAGTTGTGCCAGATACTAAGAGCAAGAGGCTGCAAAGCCATTTCACTTGCAAAGTAAGCCAAATTCTAAATATAAACCTCCCACCACAGTATATTCAATTACAAAGTCGCAACTGCCTCCTATTCCAATTAGTGTTTTTACAGGACTTTAGAGAATACCACTCTCCGTTCTCAGCCAACCAGTACCAGCTCCCTTCCTGCAAGGATTCCTCTGTGTCCTTCACCCGCAGGGGACTGGTTTTCAAGGAGCACCGTAGTCAGCACACACTGGGAGGAGATCTAATCCCAATGGCCCCACACACCTACGATGGCCAACTGGATTGCCATGAGCTGTAGAAGTATAAAGCCATATGGGCACAATTTTCAGTCTGGTACTAGTTGATGCTCTAGTAACAATTTTTATCAGTGCAGCATTTTTTGGCTTCTAGGTCTCCCAAAGAGAAGATTTAAACATAGCTCTTCAGGAAGCTACATGTCAGTTAAAGAAAACAAGTGACATACAGCACAGAGAATTGATGGCAAGCAAATGTAAACAATAGTAGGAATTGGCAGTGTAATTGACTTAGCAACAAGGGTTCATTTTTATCAGAACTGGTTTTAGCTAGAAGTGCTTTAGGAACAATTCCTGTCTTCAGCTGAGGATAAAATACAAACTAAATATGGACATGTGTAGGTAACTAGTGTTTTTAGTATCATTTTAGAAAATCAGTATATATATTTTTATAATCTGTAAATGATGGATTCCCTAAAAATATGAAGGTTTTTCTTCTTTGCACAGGAATCTGTTTGAACGTCAATTTAATGATTACTACTGGTAGATGGAATTTTGATATCCATTTGGTAGTGATTTACACCAGTGTTTTGAAGGCTGCCAACAAGCAAATCCAGAAGGCAGGCAGCCAAAATTCCAGAACAGACAACTGTCTTTTATTTTATAGCTTATGCATTTTGAGCTTAATATGATTTTCCACTAACAAGTTCTGTACCTTCTCCAAAGTGCTAAAACTGGTGTGCAGAATTGCAAAGTAACACAGTCTCCTCGAGGCAACCTAATATTAAACTCATGGTAAATTATAGAAGTTATACTGTTTACTTAGGGAAAAAAACAGAAATGTTAAAAGAACTACACATGATTTATTGCAGACACTTGCTTCAATGGTCACATTTTTAAGCTTGATTATATATGAAACAACAACCTATCAGCTAAGCGTTGTTTCCCCTTTGATACAGAATGAACAAATAGATAAGAGGCAAGGAAAAGATTGCTATAACACTTATGAGGAGCACAAAGTATGCATTGGTTGTATCACACATTTGATAAACAGGATGCAAATCATATTTCATCTTTTCAGAAAGGCATCTAAAAGAAGCTGCATTTTAAGGAGCAAAAAGGGTACAAAGAAACAGGGGTTTCTCACCTTACAAGCAGAACTATAGGAAGTGGGCACACATTAGCATGGTGATGGCCAAATCGTATGCTAAATATGACGACTGAATGCTTTCTAATGCTAATAGTTTTCCATTGGCAACAGAAATATTAGTAAATGAAAAGCTACTTAACCATCAGTCTAGACTCTACAGATGAAACGAGGCCCTAGCTACCACTCTGTATCCATGAGCATGAAAGATCAAACACAGTTTCACTGTACATATTATTCTTCCACCACTCACCCATCAAAGATGATCCCTATCAGAAGAGCACGTGCTCATTACTCCTCGGAGCTATAGCTGCCACTTGACCATTACCACCTGAAACTAAAACCAGATTAGCTAAGTTGTTGACTATATAGAAAAGGTAGTTCTGTGTGCCATGCGTGCCTCCTGAACTATAACCGCACAGAACTGACCACCACAAAGAACACCTTTCATTCCATTAGAAATTACTTTACAAGTTAAGACATACAAGTCCAAACCAAATAGGCATTAGACAGCACGTTAACAGGTGAAAATAGTATCAGTTCTGAAATAATGGCCTTGAAGTGATACTCCATGTTCATTATGAACTGGGAATGAATCTTCTGCATTGCTTTGCTCTTCCTGGCACAGGTTTTTGCCTGACTATAAAACTTACCATCCTGTCTCCTTTCTTAGTAACGTTTGTCTATCCCAATGAATTTCTAAGCTACATCTTGTTTCATACTCCATGGCAGTAGAAAGAACAAACGCCAACTTTAAAAGAAGCACCCCTGCAGAGCAGCATGGATGCCCTTGCACGACAGTACAATGCAGGTGTAGCCTTAGAAACAGGATCTTATTTAAAGACAGGTTATGAGCCCACAGGATGCAAACCTTGACACGTATGACCAAGGAAATGACAAAAGCCACTGCACACATGCTGCTCATCCCACAAGATCACATAGTCTAACTGGACCGTATGCTTTTCCTCCGCCTGTTACAACCTGTACAATATATACCTCTGTACACATCCAACTTGTAACAGAGTCCCAGGCCAATTAGACCCTTCCCTATAGCCCAACTGTAACACAGATGATGCAAAAGACTTTTAAATATACACTGAAGAGAAACCGGAGTTACTCTAGATGTATTTTCTGTGTATTTTATTGATCTGATACAATATACAAGCATACACAACAGTATAGGCACGTGCATGTGTCTGAATATGCATACATACACAAAATGCCATATGTATGATACATACAACAAACAAGGCTAGATTATCTGGTCTTGCAGAGATACACCCAGTACAGGACTAAAAAGCAGGTTGCAGGCATACAAGCCCTTCAGAACCGTAACACTGCCTGTTCCTACAGCTGCCTGGGGACCTATTCTGTAATAGGACAGAAAAACAACAGGTATCTATTTTAGATCTGGTAATAAAGTAGATGGTTGCTTTTATCTTACCACTGGTTATTCTGTTTTCCAAGGGTGATCTGTTATTATTCAGATAATTGCGACTCGCTGGCTTTACCTCAGCAGGTAAACAAAAGGTGCGCAGGAACTGCTAAGTGGAATTCCACAGCATGAAGATAAATAAAGCCCACTGGGGAGCCACGGCAGATGATGAAACTGCATCAGGCCCAACAGGTTGTTGGGACCCAGGGGCTGAGATGTGGGAAGTCTGGGCCAACACTTGAGAAAGAGCTCAATAGGAATTATTGCTTTATTCTTTGCCCCTCCAAAACCCACCGTACTTACACATCCCTCTAGTCCCCTCTTCTAATACCACCACAGAAGTCAGAACCCACCAGCATGCTAATAAAGCTTTTCCACAGTGAAGAACTACTACCATTTATTTGTCATTGACATATTTTATGAGGAAAACAGTAAAGTTGGTCAAGTTGGTTATCAGGCACCTGGCTGCGTGATTTGCATAGGAAACCACAGTTGTTGGGAGCTGAAAGAGAAGCCTCATGGCCTCACAGTGTATTCTGAGAAGAACACGATGGATAGTTTCTGGCTAGTTTCTATTTTAACTTTTCCAGCTCCTGAAAACAAAAAGAATACTGATGATATAGCTCTGACAGTCATATTTTGCTTGTTAAACAATAACAAAATACATTTTAAGACACATTTTTTACCATGAACTAACGTCAATTAATAACCTAGACCTGAATTTCTTCCTCTGCGGCAAGTTCACGGCTTGGATCAATAAGACAAGTTCCTATCATTTTCCCATCAGATATTACTGGAGAAGCAGTAGGTGTCTGCATGGTAAGTAAAGAGAGAGAAGGAGAAAAACTGGGGGTCATGGTTGGTGGAGGGTATACAAGATTATGGGTAACGGGAGAACGAGGATATTTTTTAAATGCTTGCCCAGTTATTATATCTGGCATACGTGGTGGCACTGTCCTTATGCCAGGCTGAGCTACTGATGTTATCAAGGGAGGAGGGAAAGCCAGAGATTTCTTCTCCTTAGGGAAGCTATGAATGTGTACATTTTCATCTTCCAGTTTTGCAATATCATTAAACACTGAGGCAAGAGGTTGAAATCTGGGCTCCCAGCTGAGCACATAATCCCAGTTAAAATCGCCTCCGAGATCCTCATCAGAGGTTCCAAGCGCTGCAAGTGAATCATACACAGAGTCCTGCCTACCTGACGTCAAGACATATTCTCTTGTGAGGTCTGTCATTATGTCTTTCTCCTTTATTCCAATCTTAAGTGTTTGAGACAACATTTTATGCGCATAGACTGTGTCGCAGGCTTCTTTTGTGCCTTGTCCTTTAATGGCCCGCATGCTCTCCATGCTCTGCGTGGGAGGCACAACATCCATTTCTCCAGACTGACAGGAGAGCTGATCAGACTCCCTTGGGATCCCCGAATCTGGCACCTGTGAGCCACGCTCGCTCAGCGCTGAGCCAGTGCTCTTTCTGCAAGGATGCTCATTGATCCTTTTGATTTCCTCGTCCTCTGCAGTTTCTCTTTCAGCAGAACCGTGGCCACTGGAATCTGAATGCCTGCAGGGGACACCATCATCCTTCCCCTCTCCGATTCCTGCTAGGCTCAGCCATTCTGCTATGGCACCCATGGGAAGCCTACTGCTCTCAGTGCTTTGGATTTGCTGGCAGTCCTTACCTTTGCTGGCTGAATTCACTTCAGTAGCTGAGGAGGATACTGTGGCTTTTTTCACACAAGAGTGCATCGGATCTTTCTGGTTATGTCTCAGAATAAGCGCAGTAAGACTGACTGCAAGCAGTAGGAACACTGTCAAGGAGACCAAAACACTAATGGTCAGGCTGTATGCTGACGCTACAGGATAACTCTCAGGAGAACTGGAAACATTTACCAAAACGGTGCATACTGTGAACTTTGACTCAATTTTGGGGCTATGAGCTCTTACCAACAATTCCAGTGTGTCATTCCTTCTGCTGCCGTTCTTCTTTCTGTGAACAGTCTGAGTCAAATAAATATTACCACTGGTTTGATTCACAGAAAAGAACGGAGAAGTTTTTAGCAGGGAGTAATGAACAATTCCATCCAGTCCACCATCGCTGTCTGATGCTGTCACTCTGCCAAGCAACTGGCCTGCTTCATTCTTCTCAGGGAGATTAAAGAAATATTGATCTTGTGTAAACACTGGGTCAAATTCATCTCTCCCCTCAATATCTACCTGAACCGTAACGGTAGCCAGTGAGTCACCTTTATCTTTTGCTTGAATTATGAGACAGTACCTATTCTGACTTTCATAGTCAAACATTTGCTTTGTATGAATATCTCCTGTCAAAGGATCAATGAAGAACATGTCATGGTCTCTAGGAGCTTCACGATGAGCCAAACACGAAGACTGGATGGAGTAGGTAAGGTGTCCATAGGAGCCTTTATCAAAATCCAGTGCATTAACAGCACACACAGAAGAAAAGGTAGGCAGATTTTCACTGACAATGCAGCTGAGGCTGGGAAACAAAAACAGTGGGGCATAATCGTTGTCATCTAGGACGCTAACAAGAACAACAGAAAAAGCCACATTTTTTACATCAGTTCCTCCATCTGTGGCTTGGATGATCAAAGTGAATTTCATGGTCTCCTCATAATCCAGCATTTTCATTAAATCCACTGATCCCGTTTTCCCATCCAGGCGAAAATGTCCCTTGTCATTTCCAGAGATGATAGCATAAGTGATCTCAGCGTTAGTGCCTGCATCGCAGTCATTTGCTGAAACTTCAGTAACATGACTACCGACAGGGATGCTTTCTTTGACATGAACATGGTACTCCAGGCTGCTAAATACTGGAGGATTATCATTAACATCCAGCACAGTTATTAGCACAGTAGCAGTTGAATTCAAGGAGGGTATTCCACGATCAGAGGCAAGGAGGACCAAACGGTGAGAAGCCGCCACTTCCCTGTCAAGAACGTTGCTCAAAACAAGACCACCAACAAGTTTGTAGGATGTTTCTGACTCCATGACACTTGTTTCCACGGAGAATAAATTCTCAGCATTGCCATCAATAATGGAGTATTCAACATACGTGTTTTCACGTGTCCAGTCATAGTCAATGGCTGAAAATGTGAGGATGCTTTCTCCAATTGAGGCATCCTCACTCACTGTGAGATTGTACAGAACCCTCGTGAACTGAGGGGCATAGTTATTTACATCTTCTACGTGCACCTCTAGGGTGGTAACTGCACTCAGAGTGGGACTGCCACCATCCGTGGCTTCTATCAGGAGATGAATAAAGGACACCTTTTCCAGCTGTGTCACTGGTCCCGTAGCGAACACCGAACCTGAAAGTAAAACAGAATTAACTAAAGGCCACACTTCACACTCATTAAGACAAGTAAATGTGATTCCGAAAGCTGAATCTAACCAGTTATATTTGAAAATGACTCAGCTGTAAAGACTGCACACTCCCAAGTAACTCTCGCATCCAGAGTAGTGGGTCAATGGCTCAGCGTCTGGATGGAGATCAGGCCGGAGTGGTGTTCCTCAGGGGTCCGTATTGGGACCAGCACTGTTTAATATCTTGATCACTGATGTAGACAGTGGGATCAAGTGAACCCTCGGCAAATCTGCCAACACCACTAAGCTGAGCAGTGCAGCTGACATACCTGAGGGACAGGATGCCATTCAGAGGGACCTGGACAAGCTTGAGAAGTGGGCCCGTGTCAACCTCATCAGGTTCAACAAGGCCAAGTGCAAGGCCCTACACCTGGGACTACACCTGGGGCAGGGCAACCCCTGGTATCAATAGAGGCTGGTGAATGAAGGGATTGAGAGCAGCCCTGCAGGAAAGGATTCAGGGGTACTGGTGGGTGAAAAACTGGACATGAGGCAACAATGTGTGCTTACAGCCCAGAAAGCAACCATACCCTGGGCTGCATCAAAAGCAGCAGGTCAAAGGAGGAAATTCTGGCCCTCTTGGTGAGACCCCAACCTGGAGTACTGCATTCAGTTCTGGAATCCTTAGCACCACCAAGACATGGACCCATTGAGGTAGGTCCAGGAGAGCCACAAAAATGATCAGAAGGATGGAACACCACTCCTACAAGGAAACACTGAGAGAGTTGGGGTTGCTCAGCCTGGAGAGACCTTATAAGTGGCCTTCCAATATTTAAAGGGGGTTTGTAAGAAAGATGGGGACAGGCTTTTTAGTAAGGCCTGTTGTGACAGGACAAGTGGTAACAGTTTTAAACTAGAAGAAGGTAGATTAGATTATATGTAATTTTATTATTAATTAGATTAGATATAAGGAAAACATTTTTACAATGCGGGTGATGAAACACTGGAACAGGTTGCCCGAAAGGTGGTAGATGTCCCATCCTTGGAAACATTCAAGATCAGGTTGTATGGGGCTCTGAGAAACCCGATCTCACTGAAGATGTCCCTCATCATTGCAGGCGGGTTGGACTAGATGACCTTTAAAGGTCCCTTCCAACCCAAACTATTCTATGATTCTAAGAAATCATAGCTAATGCTGCAAAGCCAAGGCCTACACACAATGATGCAGTATCAAATAAACATACTGTGTTTAGACCAGCAAAAAATTCTCTTCCTAGTAACAGGCTGAACATGCAAACTGCATAAAATAAAAGGCAAATCAAAGCTAAGGAAATAGAGGCTCCTTATTAGAGGTGGCTATACTGTGCAAGTTCATTACTGAAGGTCATTAGTTCTCCTGTTTTGCTTTCAATCCAGTAACAGGATTATGGGCTTGCCTGTTATTTAGATAGGATTGCCAATAAGTTATGTAAACATGTTTAATTGAAATTGCTTATCTAAACATGGTGGTTGGACTAAATGACCTTGAAAGGTCCCTCCTAACCCAAAACAATCAATGACACTTCATTCATAAGCTATCTACCTCTACTTCGCTCTTCACGGTGTGTAGCTAAGCACCACAGACCAATGCTGTGTGACAATTTTCTGATCACAGTTGGAAACAACCACTAGTCAAACATAAGGACAGGCTGGTCAATAAGAGTAACAAATGGGTAAAAAAGAAAACAGCTTTAACTGGGCGAGACATTTGTATAGTGTTTATAGTTGCCACCACCCAACAAACACTCAAAAATTCATCTCATGTAAAAACCTTATTGCAAATAAGCAATAAGAACTTTCTCATAGAATAGCTGCACATCATTTTTGCAGTATCTAGCAATCTCTAAAGCCGATATTCCAAAAAATCTTCTGTATAAATGCATACAAAAAGAGAGAGACACAATTTTCCACCTCCCAGAGTGTTACAACACTAGGCCAGAAAAATTTAAATTGGTGTATATTTTAACTATTGAAGAAAATTAGGTATTTTGGAGATACACATGTATTTCCATGTTCTCAGTTTAGAAAACTCCTAAAGTTTTCTAAAGAAGCAATCTTAAATACATACTGCCCAAACCCCATTATGACAGTTTCAACTTGTACTGAAAAATAGTAATTATGAACTGAAATTGAGTGAAATCTAATACATCAGCTGAAATGTTACGAATCAATGCAAAACATGCAGCAACTTTTCTATCAAATTACATCAGAAGAATAGCACCTACAGGACGCTGTAACTAGCTGCCTCATGCATGGTTCAGGAACAAACAGAGAACTCTAGTTTTTGATGCGATCAGTTCTTCATCAATAAGCAGTTTAGCAAAAACATATGGTGGACTTTGACCACCAAAGATTTCCAGAACTCAAGTGATCACTGGCAACAGGTAAGGAAGTGCAATAGGACTCTTCCATTTACATTGAAAAAACTGAAATAATAAATTGTGCTTACAGACTCACCGTTCTTGTGATTAATAGCAAACCCCTCAGCAGAAGAGAGGATTTTGTAGGAAATTATTCCATTATGCTCTGAATCCCTATCCACAGCAGAGACTGTCAGAACAGTGGCATCCATAGAAATGAGCTCTGGCAAACTCACCTGACATAGAAAGCAAAATTATATTTTTTACAGAGCTTAAGAAAAGGTTTTGAAAATTAAACACACAATTTTCTTCATTTACTCTTAGTGGAAAAAAACAAACACAGTTTTCAGCATTAAAAAAGTTTCACCTACTCATTTTCTTCTGGGACAAAACTAAAGAGTTGAGATATTGAAAACAATGCACACAATACAGCCAAAATTTATAGTAAACTTCAAATGGTAGTAAAATCTGTCTAGTTCTAGTTCATGATGATGATGAGTTCAGAGAATCACTGAATCTCTTTTTTCACCAACTAACGGAAGGAATATCTACAATGGACTGCACTTAAAATTGGATTTTCTCCCTGCTTTCAGAAACACCTTGATTTTCATACCTGGAATACAGTCTGCAGTCCCTGCCTGGAGTGTATGATTGACCATTAAAAAATAAATAAATACATGTACCCAGAAAATTCCACAACCAGAGCACTTAATCATCACTGGAGTATTGGTAGAATTTAGTTTTTTAAAATGCTCCCTTCTTCCTTCATATGATCTAAGCCAAGAAAGTCCTTTCCCTTCTTAAGAGCTTCCATTATTTCAAGTCCAGACACAGCACTTTTGTGACCAAAGTTTCCTTCCACCTTATAAATCCAATTTCAAATTAACAGTATGATACAGCAGCTACCTTTGATGTACCTTCAACTGTTAGTTTAAATCATTTTAACAGAGAGATTATATGCATATAATAGCCATATATATGAAACTATATTTGAAAAGTATAAATATGAAAACACTTGAAAGAACAATAAAAGGGTAAAAGTCACAGAATGATGAATAGAGAATTATACGTATCACCAACTGAAAAGAAGCAGTGCATCTTACTGTCCAACCAACACATAAAACATCAGGATTGTGGAGAGAGAAGCTCACTTGTTTATGCTCGCATAGCCAACAGAGCTACGCTGGTTTGCATCAGTTAATAACCCTGCCTGCAACATCTGCTCCAATCTACAAAAAAAAAATATCCTAGCACTTGCACAAGCAAGTACTTGCCTAAACTATTCTCCAAAATCAGACACATATGAGGGTTGAGGAAAACTTAAGGCAAAGTCTAAAAATCACTTGAGCTTTAGTGGTGCTTTTTTTATTTCCCCCCCCGTTCCAGAATTTAGACTTGTAAATGGCCAATTTTCACAAATCCTGACAACTCAGGCACCTGCATATTTCACAGGTATCTACAGTCTGTCCCATAGTTACCTAAAACTGCTGCACCTGCTCAGAGGTTGATATGTCACCTTTACTCAGACAAGTGTTTAGATCTACACCTTGACTGAAGATTTTTAAAAGAAGCATTTTTAAATCCAAGTCTTCTGTGGTGCCTCATATTCTTGGCTCTGAGCACATCCACCACACACAAAAAGCACCAACCCAAGCAGACAGCTCAGCTCACAGGATTGCAGAACGGCGGAGGCTGATGGGCACCTCTGGGGGTCACCTTGTCCTGGCTCTGAGCCGGGTCACCTAGAGCAGGGTACCTGCCCATGGATATAGTTAAGTTTTTAGTATCTTCAGGGATGGAGACTCCAGAACCTCTCTGGGCAACCTGGGCCAGTATTTGGTACACAGATTGGCAGCCTTAGTGCAGCCGACCTTCACCTGGAGCTCCAGGCTTTGTCTCTCTCCCACCCCAACCTTAACTCCAAGCCATGACAGGTGCTGATGCTCAGCCCAAGCCCCACGGCCTGAGGGCTGATGAAGTCACAGCAAACCCCTTTCAACAGGCTCCGTCGAGAGCTCTGTACGATACTGTGCTCACTTTGGCAGCACATATCCTAAAATCCGAATGATACAGAGAAGATTAGCACGGCCCCTGTGCAAGGATGACATGCAAATTCACGAAGCGTTCCAGATTTTCTTAAAGATCTGGGGGTGCTGGCTGGCAGCAGGCTCAGCACGGGTCAGCAGCATGCCCGGACAGCCAAGGGGGCAACCCACATCCTGGGGGGCATCCCAGTATAACCAGCTGGTCAGCAGAGGGGATTATCCCACTGTATTCAGCACCGGTGTGGCCAGACCTTGAACACTGTGTCCAGTTCGGGGCCTTGACATTTAAGAAGGATGTTCAGGTCTTCAAATGTGTCCAGAATATGTCACCAGCAACAAAGCTGGTGGAAGGGCTGGAAGGAATGTCCCATGGGGAGGAGCTGAGGACTTTGGGCTTGTCTAGATGGGAGAGGAGGCGTCTGAGGGGCGACCTCGTTGCTCTCTGCAGCTCCCTGAGGAGGGGAGGTGCTGAGCTCTTCCCCCTGGTATCCAGTGACTTGTGAGAGTGGTTCAAAGCTGCACCAGGGGAGGTTTATACTGGACACCAGGAAGCACTCCTATACCAAGAGGGTGGTCAAGCGCTGCAAAAGGCTTCCTAGAGAGGTGGTCGATGCCCCAGGCCTGTCGGTGTTTAAGAGGCATTTGGACAGTGCCCTTAGCAACATGCTTTAACTTTTGGTCAGCCCTGAATTGGTCAGGCAGTTGGACTAGATACTCATTGTTTATTACTACAACAATTATTACCACATTACATGTAGTAATAATTGTCCCTTCCAACTGAAATAGTCTAGTCTATTTTATACGTGCTCTAATACCTTTGATCATCTTAGTGGCCCGTAGTTGTCCATAGTTGCTAAAGCAGCTTTGTTTCAAAATACTGTTGGAAAACTTACATCTACAACAGCCTAGCAGTCCAATTGCTTGTCCAGAAGCCCAATAGCTGAGCTGTATGTCCTCCTCAGTCTAGCAGGGGATGCTGGGGAGGTCAAACATGTATACCTTACTTCCTTCTATGACCGCCACTGCTGTAAGGCAGGGTTACACATTACAAACTATATGTGCGTAACCTACCATACGGGCATTTGCTGCACCTCTGTGGTGCTGTGTAACTGAAAATGAAAAAAAATCATGCCATAGTAACAGGGCCAGAATAAACATACAACTTGTTCACCGTTGTCTCAGGAGGAGGAAGTTCTGAACACCGGACCCTGCTCCTCAGACCGGTCTGGATTATATCTGGTAACGCCCAGTGATGAATGCATGGTGTGTGGAGCACAGCTAGCATTCACACCACTTTCCCCCTGAAGTCAGGAATCACAAACATGAAAACTGAACAATTCCTTCAGTCCTTTTTAGCAGAATTCCTACAAAGGGGCTGGGGTTTCACCAGAAGAGCTCTGCTTTGTTTCTGCTCAGTCATAGTTTGCAGAGACCTTCCCTCCCACTGCTCACATGCATTTTTAAGACAAATATAAACAAGCACTCCTACTATTTATCATCATATATGGAAAGACATCACATGTTTGCTGTCCATTTGCTATGTTCCCACCTGATACGAATCCTGAGTAAACACTGGTGGGTTATCATTAACGTCCAAAACAAGGATGGTGAGTTCTGCTTCTGTTTGATGTACAGAATCTGAAACTACAATTCTCAGCTTATGCACAGCAGTTTCTTCAAAATCTAATGGTTCCACCACAGTGACTACACCAGTGTGTTGATCGATGGCAAATTTCATTCCAGGACTATTATCATAAGTAAAACCAAACTGAAGTGCTGGCCTGGAGTCCGCATCACTTGCTGACACTCGAGTCACTATAAAGCCAGGCAGGGCACCTGAAACAATAATTTTCAGAATAAGTCATAGCTAAAATATGATGTTATAATTTCTGAAGATTTTGCCAATTTCCCAATATTGAATCTCAGTTTTTGGTGTATTTTGACTTCCTGTTTCAGAATAAAAGCAATGTCCATAAACGCTACAGAAACAGTAGTGGATTTCTTCAAATGCATCTGCTTTATCCCAGTTTTAATTTCAGTTTCCTTTAGACCTTCCCAGATCCAGTGTAGCCTTAACTGTTTTTTTAGGAGGAACAGGAATTTCCATTATTTTCCCCAAGCATTTATTGAGTATTGTCACAGACTTCCACAAGAATATTTAACTGAGGCATCAGAGTCCCCATGTCTGTGTAGAACGAATGAATGCAATTCTGAAGCTTTTCCAAAGGAGGCCACTAGAGAGAAATGAGACCTCCAGCTAAACTTATGTAGCACAAAAGTCTTAAGAGCTCAAGGTATAGCCCTATGAGATTGAGAAACTGGATACAGAGAGCTTTTGCATTGTGCTAGATTCACATGGGATTGCAAACTGAACCTATTAGTAATCACCTAACAAAGCCTAGAGCTAACAGAAAGCAAAACATTTCCTATTTGCACACCTGGGGAATTAAGCCTCAAAAACACTGTGCAGTGTCCTAAAGCAAGTGTTCTTAAACAAAATACAAAATCTAAATAAGTAGCCAGTAGTTTACAGCTGCTGGGCATCCATGATTCCCATACCTCTCATTACCATTGGGAGCTAAATATAAGACAGGCTAAAAAATATCACTAAGAAAGACAGCCTTGATATTTTTTGTTAACAGGAGTACTGGAATTTCAGCACCTAAATCTTCATAAATTTCCAGCTGTGTATCTTAATGCATCACAAGTACATGTATTTTCAGATGCTGGGCTTAAGACTCAAGGTCTGCAAATGCTGAACTAATGTCACACAACATGCCAGATGTATGCTGGGATGAGAACTCAGGAGGGTCCTGGGTCATCCTCTTCATGATCTTCAACTGCATCAAGCTATACAGCATTTTAATGCTTCAATCAAATTTACAGAAATTATTCTTTCATCACATGAAGTTCAAAATGTCTAATTTCTGGCAATGCTGGTTTTAACACCAAGTATTTTTATTGGAGAAAAGCAGAAATTGAAGACATCTGAAGAATATGACACTGCAGTCCAAAATGAACAGATTACAGATGTATTTTTGCAGAGTTTGTTTTTTTCTTTCTGAATTGCCTATGGTTTTATTCCAAACTATTCTTAAAAACAACGTCTGAAGATTAAGAATAATGCCTCTGAAACAAAAGCAGATCACAATTTACTTTGATATTTCAGTATTAATACAATCCATTATCCTTTTTAGTACAGGTGCTTAGTTACACAAATCACCAAAAGCATCGTTGTCTGACAAATCCAGTTTTACGATAACATTGCTGTACTATCACACTTACTTTCTAGGACCTCCACTTCACCTAGTGGTTGGAGAACTGGAGCATTGTCATTAACATCTAACACTTGTATCCTCACAATACTTGTGGCAGAAAGTCTGGGGTTTCCTTTATCAGCAGCTTGTACAACTAACCTACAATTAAAGGAAGCAGTAGTTGTCACTATTGGTCAGAAATCACTGAATTATCTACCAGTGGTATAAGCAGGGGGAAAATCACAAATGAAAATATTAGCCCTTTCTGCTCCTCATTTCAAGTCTTAAATTCCATCTTTCTTTCTATAAGATTGACTGTCTGGAGGGTGGGTGTGTGTCTTGCAGGAAAAATGTCTAGGAGATTTTAGGTGGCAGAAACGTAAAAAATCACAGAAAAGGAAGCATTAATCTATTCATTTCACCCGATTTCATACCAAACACAGGTGGTTAAACAAGCTAGCAAGACTTTCAAAAAAGGACACATTTCTCCAGCTGGTAATTCAGAGGAGGAATTAAAACTTAGGTACTAAATTGTCCTTTGGAGGAACCTCATTGTTCAGAAAGGGACAACAGGAATGTGAAAATCGGGTTATATGAAAGCATTCAAAGTAATATTCAGCCAAAATGTTTGCAGAGACCTAGAATAGCCCCTCCAGTATATTATGAATGTAAGCGATAAAGTGAAAAACCTGAATACATGCACCAATTGACAATAGCAAAGTTATCACTGATCTTAGTGGGACCAGAATCTCACCGTCAGATTGAGAGTTTGCCTGTAGGCTTCCATTTTACACCTGCATAAGGATACGTAGTAGATTCTGCTAACAACCTTTTGATTTCCACAAACAACACGGCAAAGATGACAGTACATAACGATGTGATAAACATGGATAAAAGGATGTTCACCGTCTCTGGCAACTAGTTTCTGAACAACAGTGCAGATGTTTATTGTAAGCAAAGATTATCTGGAAAATTTCACTACTCCTCAATACTACAAATTATCCAGAAGGGAATTCAAAATTAAATCTAACTCGATAGGTGCTCTAAAAAACAGGAGCAGACAAAAAAACAAACCAAGCTATGCAAAAGGATATACAAGGCAGAGTCTGGCATCTCAATTAAATGTTTTGTGTATTAACAACTGTTTGCATGGTGCATCATATTTTCTGTCTCCCTGTAGATCTTCTGAATGCTTTATTTCTCCCTCTTTCTGCTAAGTCACAGTTTCAAGTGTCGAAGAGATGTTACTCCCTAAATGTTCACATGTCAGTATGGAACACCAAGGCTGTGACTCAGGCTGCGGATTGCAGCACTTCCATTCCTGAACCACACCAGCTCTGCTCTGGGTGTCCTTGTGGTTTTTGACACTGACAGAACAACATAACTTGAATTGCAGGCTAGTATTCAATCAGTGACCATGTATAATTCCATATAGAAAGTGTGTTTTTTCTAGAATGAATATTGGTAAGGTATACATATGGAAATATTTTACTAAAAATAATCACTTTCTAAGGTTTCAGGAAAAAACTCTCATAAAAACATCTCAGCCAAGGTATTAAAATTAAGTTTCTGTCAACACTTCCATTATAACTCCTATTATAAGGGACTTAGAACTTCTGCAGATGAAAATGTTCAATTTAGATAAAATAAACAACTCCTTGAAAATTTGAAAGAACCAATGGTAACATTTTGAAATTAAACAGGAAAACAGTTTTGAAAGCTTCTTTTGCTATTCATTTTTCACTTCAAAATGTACAGATTAATAACTTATTAATAAAAAGGAATATGAAGCTTCACATTCCTCAAACCGGCAATTTGAAAGGCTAGAATTCCAATGTAAATACTGAAATAAAATAGGCTGCCCATTAAAGACAGATATGAAAATTATTGTGCTTACATGTTCAATGCTAAATCAACAGTACACATCCCTCCTTTGAAGGACTGATTTTAGGCATTCTTTTAAAGTATTAGTCACAAAAATTCTATTATGATATTTAAACAGCCAAAAATCAGAACTGATGTTTTTGATTCAGTGAAAAACTGAAAAAAAGAAACTCCAAATGAAGTATTCTGCATATTAAGTTAAAACAAAGTATTTCCTTTAGGATACTATTATCAAATTACACTGATACTTTAAAAAAATTATCACATTCTGTTGATTTTTGGATGGTTTTTTTTATTTTCTAAAAGTTATTCTGATTCATAAGAATTCTGAGAGTATGTTTAAAATTTTGAGGTCCCATAGGATAGGAAAGCTTGCAAATATTTTAACTGATGCCACAACCATATTAAAAAAAAAAGGGGGTGGGGGGGGTAATTTCCACTGACACACACAGAGAAATCTACTTTTTGTAGAGATTGCAGTACCTAAAATGGGTGTATTAATGAATCTCGATGTTTTCTCTTTAAGACATGATTTATTTGCTTTCTAATTCCAGTTATGGCATGACCTGTAAAGAAAAACTGTCATGTCCACTTGATCGTATCTACTCACAGTTTCTTGGAAAACAGGAAAAACCCTAATACTTAGTACAAGACAGCTTATAGATGGAAAAGGTTTACAGAAGCATCTTTATCAGGTTGTGGAGAAGAAAATTTGAACTATATTCTAATTAAAGAACAGAATATGTCCCTATTTCACGGATTTGGCTTGAGTGTTTTCTCTGTGTCTACATATTTATAAAAAAACATTTCCAGAGAGGGAATGGCTGTACAGTTCTTAATAAACTAAAATCCAGGAACTATCATCATTCCTACAGTGAACCATCACACTCACTTAGATCAGTAAGTGTTGCCACAGATTAAACAAGACTGTATTTCTTCCCCTGAATTTGGGAAGTATGCAAGAACCCACAGTACAAATGGGCAGCTTTAGTCCCGTTCTCAACACTGTCTGGCTTGCACCCAGGCTCTGCGGGTAATGGATATCAACAGAAAACTATAAAATAAGTAACATGAGCGATTTCAAGTTAAACTGAACGAAAAGAACAATACATTTTTATAAAAAACTTGCATACAAACCTGTAAGATGAAGTATTTTCATGATCTAGGACTCTATTAGTTGCTAAAATCCCTCGTGCGGAATCAATTAGAAACGTTGCATTTTCATTACCAGATAAAATTGAGTATTCAGTTTCTCCATTCAGCCCACTGTCAAGGTCAGTTGCAAATACCTGTTTGGGAGCAAAACTGAGGCTTAATTCAAAATGGCAGAACGTGATTTCAGAGAGAAAAACCTTATACCAGAGTCATCTATTTCTGGTTACTTTCCTTTTGATTGCACAGATTTAAGGAAATAATCATAGGACCCCAACATGAGTGTCACGTGAGGTCACAAAATCTGCTCATGAATTGCAATAGGATGCACCTGAATTCTTCCCCTGAGCAATTTGAAATTCAGCTACACAAAGCACTAGGACTGAAGGTAATCATTTTACACTGCTTATATTACTGTAATGTTACTGTTAGAATGCTTTCTCTGTTTAGTGCATAAAAACACACTTTCTCATGGGTCCAGGACTGGCCTTTAAAGTACTACTGCTATGCAAACAGACAAAGGATAAAATAATTAAACTATTACATTTTCAGAGCTTTCATGGAATGGTTCATTAATTACTTTTTAAAATACGAACCAGTGGATGTAAAAAGGGCAGAGGCAAGCTATAAAACCAACAGAATAAGTAACATTCAACAGCAGCGACCAGGTTTCTCGAAGACTCCTCTGACTCTTTGAAGAGTTGTCTTTGTATTTTCCTGGTTGCTGAACAAGCATTATAATGAGCATGGGATCCAAACCATCGCAGAGGCAACCAGTCAGATTGAATAAAGGAAACAGAACAGAATGTATTCTGTCATAAAATTTTGACTACACATCTGGGTTTACTGCCTTTTGATTTTTCTCCATTCCTGGACATATGTTTCTCTAAATACAATGTCCATCAGTTTCTAATCACTTTGGCCTGGAGGCATTTGTAGCTTTCCATTTATTTATTCTCTAGAGGAGGAATATCTTTAGTACCTAACATGACCCTCACTGTGACCTGACTTGCAATGCAAGAACATGCACTGAGGAAATTATGCGTTCTTCTAGTCCAATTGATGTCTTCTTTTGCTCTAATATGGCCAGCTGGAAACACTTTTGGAGAATGGATCCTTTCAGAGGAAGAAGTGTTTGCACATTTAAATTGAGACAAGCTGCTCTTTAGGCATCAGATTTTAAATTGAACACTTGGGTTTGACTCTACTAGTCTGATGGGTTGAAAGTATTCTTTTTATTGCTTCAGCCCTTTCAGTAGATGCATTAATGCAAGGCCCAGCCTATATTGTAACCAGAACCACAGCTCTGAATGGTATTTTTCAACTATTTGGAGTGAAACAAAAGAAAAAAAAAAAAAAAAAGAAGAATTTAAAGTCCAGCTGCACAAATATTAAGAAGATAAAGAATTCTCTTTCAAGTTAACAAACTTGAATGAAAGATCTGAAACATAGGCTAGAAAAAAAACCATTGAATAATTTAGATATTCAAGCAAATTGGTAGCAACTCCAAGAAACCCACTCAGTTTTTAGAGACAGTGGTCCACAACAGATCTAGCTGAAATGTAGGCATGAATGGATCAACCAAACTTCTTTTTAACTACAGCACTGGGCTTGGCAAGATAAATTTCCACTCACCTGTATGATGTCTGTTTTAGGACTCTGGCCTTCCCATACTGATGCTTTGTAATAGCTTTGCTCAAATTTTGGTACATTGTCATTCACATCTTGTATCAAAACCGTCACTCCACAGAGTGCTGAATTCAAGCTATTCTCAGCCAAAACGGAAAGATGTATTTTATTCTTAACTTCAAAATCAAGAAACTTTGGCTCTTTTACTGTGATTGCACCTGGTTTATTAAAATGAAAATAAAATCTGAATGTGACATACGTATTCAGGAAAAAAAAATGCACAAATGCAGTTATCAAGTCCCTAACATATATCCTTGAACTCAAGGCAGAATTCTAGCAAGCTCTGCACCATGTCCTCCCTCTACCTAATATCACCCCCACATGCTAGTTACTGTACAAATCGTGGACAGCTAAGTTTTCACTGATCAACCATGTTGGCAATTTCCTAAAACAAGACCAATTGTAGAGCAACAGAGAGCAAGAACATGGCTGCATGATGTATGCTCCTTGATACACAACGTTGAGCTAGCTGTGTCTGAAGAGACTCTTGGCCCTCACCTGAAAATGGCAACATCTGGCCCTTCATCTATGTCCAAATCAGGCAATAGTTCTATCAATTTCTGTATCTGTCTGACAGGCAAAATACAGAGCCTTTCTGATGCTGTGAGCAGCTCCCAACTGTTACTCTACCAAAAAAAAAAAAAAATCAGTGAAAATTATTGAGACTACAAGCACAGTTAGACATCTCCACATTAAACCTGAAACATCCTTGGAAATCCATGGTCATTGTTTTGATGTCCAGGTAATATAGCATTATACTAAAAATTCTTCACTGCATCTACACATCATACATACATAATTTCTAGTTAATTTCATCAGAATTCAAATTCAATTTTGCATGGATTTTCCAGTAATGATGCCAGGAATATCCATATCCCAAACCTGTAATAGCATAAGAACCCATCTACTGTGGCTCTCCAAGCTAGTGGGGTTCAGTTCTCATTTTCTAAGCTAAGCAGCACCGACTTGTTTAATAATAATAAGATTGCTTATGCATCTGTCCAACGTTCAAGAACTGCGTGTTGAACATCAAGATTTCAGAGCTGGCAGGTAGTGTCTCTTCAGCACAACACTGAAAAATTACCACATTCTGTGTACAGAAAAAGCTAAATAGATAGCAGTAGAAGGAATACACTTCAAGATGGTAGAGAGTAACTGAAAGACTCTAGTGTGGAGTGGAGCAAATAATGAAGTTTGAGGTACACCAGCTAGGAGGAACAAGTGAAAGAACCAGATTTTCTCATTCTAGAGAAGCGACCATGAGGAAGTAATAGGGTAACAGTCTTGAAATACATAAAGAACGGGGTTTGCCATTGTCTCATGTCTACCGTTACTAGTTTAAGTAGTAATAAGTTTAAATCCCTTCAAGAAACAATCAGGTAAGTATGAATAAAAGCTTTCCAACTGCCAAGACTTGTATGAACTATTAAGAGGGTTTGCCGAATCACTATCTCTGGAGGCTTTTAAGAACATGACAGACAAACTTCTGTCAAACTCCGGCACAACTGAGTTCCCTTCTGCGTCAGAGGACAGACTAGTTCATGGGTCACTGGGTCACTTCCTAGTATACTTTATATGATTCTAGTATATAATAAATGGCCCTAGAATGGGAGAAAGTCTTCTCCAAAGTGGGGATAATTAACACCAGTGCTTGAAAAGACAAGTAGAGCAGACCTTTAGCTGTTTACAATACCTAAGATAGAATGGGCATAAATATAGCTTGAAGCACATCTGCTGTAGAAACAATGGGTAGAGAGTTACCGGTGTCAAAATTAAGCTAAGAACTGCTCTTAAAATGTCCTGAAAGGCTGCACTTCAATTAATGTCTTCTAAGAAACAGAAGAAAGGTTTCAGAAAAAAGGAAACAGAAGAAACCATAACGGTTCAAGTATCTCAAAAGATAACTTGTGACTTCCACTGCTACAAAAATTCCACTATTGTTTGTAAACAGAGTGCTTAGGAGACTCTTAAAAACATCACATAATAATTTTTCAGCCTGGCTTGATAAAAAAAGGAGGTGATATTGGAGAAGATTCACTTTCTTGGGGATAAACTTCTCTGGGTCTAAGATGTTCTTTAAGATTAATCTTTCTACCTTTATTTCAGTGAAATAAGGACTTGGAAATCAAGTGTATGGTCTTTAATTGCCCCTCATCTAAACAAAACAAAGCAATTTTAACTGTCCACCAGCATCAAACATGATAGCTTTACAGGATGCCTGGGGACATCAGAATAATCAGAGATTAAAGCCTCCAGGAACTCAGGGAGAAAGTAAATTGTTAAGAGTACAAACTATTCTTTTTTGCCTGAAGCAAAGAGCATTAAACTCAACAAGAGTCTAATGTCTCCTACATTTGGGGTGTTTTGGAGGATTATGTTTATTGAGTTTTGGAGCAACTTTATGATGAGAAACAAGACGGAGTCTCACCTTGGATCACAAAGCAGTAGTTTATCAACTCCCAATACCTGGTGATCAAAGTTAATCAGAACTGAACATTTTAAATAGGTATACTTGTGTTCAATTGTTTTCCAAATCAACTTACAATTGTGCAGGTCTCTTCATATCCCTGGTTTTACTAATGATTTATTCATTGTAACAGGAGAGTAATACTTTAAGATACCCCTGGTTCTTGCAGTAGGAACATGCTATGGTTTAGAGATCACACTCTCGAAGCGATAGACACAGACAATTGGGGGGAAAAAAATAATCCAAATGTACCTGTAATGGGATGTATGGAGAATATGCTTTCCTTGTCACTGAAGATGCTGTATTTTATGTTTTCGCCTGTAAATTTTTGTTCATAAGCTTCTACAGTTAGAAGTGATGTACCTATGGAAGCAATAACACATTTTCATCATGTTCACTTTAGAAGGTTTTATTCTAAATTTATATTACTGTGATTAATAGAAGATGCAGAGCCAAATACCTATGTACTAGGTTAGGTGCTCATTTATGAATTAAAATAGTAGATAATAAAAGTAACTCCTCCATAATTTTCACTGCATTGCAACTTTACAGGCAAGGCACTGCCTACACATCTCTGCCCAGTAAATTGCTCATCTCATCACAACTTCATCACCTGCCTAAATAAAACAATGAGATTTAATTTTTTGTAATTGCAAACTCCCATGTACCACCAGAATTACCTCTTACCTGAAGTCATATGTATTCCTTTTATTCAGATTATGCTGTCTTTGGTCATTTAAATCTCACTTTTTCATTAATTCTTTTAAGGAAAACAGTCCTTTTTTTTGTTCATCATAGGAATGCATATTACCCCTGAATCACCATAAAGAGTTTATTTTTCCTTCATTTATCTGAATTCAATTTAGATTTTAATATTTTAAAATAAATATTCTTCAAAAATTTAATTATCAGTCTTTTGACAGAGAGAATGAAAAGGTGGAACTACATGCACAGCTATGTGTGACTTCAAGCAAAATCCAAATTCCATGAAAAAAGCAGTAATTTAATATAGAATGCAAGAGACATGAAATAAAAACCCTGTTTGAAATAGGATTAGAGGAAAAAAGTGGAACTGAATATATTATCCTGCTCAGCATCATCACATTTAACAAAAACGTAGCCAGTTTAAAAAGCATTATCAAGATTTTAAAATAATTATTACTTTCAAGTGATTTATTAAATTGTTTAGCACATGTGGAAATTTAATGGATTTTAATTATTTTAATTATAATTTATTCCATGCAACTGTGATGGAGTGAGGTTATTGTGCAACCTAACTCCTCCAAACAGCATTACAGACAACTAGCTATTTCATCTGCTGTTCACACTCAGTGTCCTAGATGTCAGAGGAAAGGACTTTTATCTTTAGTATAAAAATGAGAGGAAATTTTGCTCTTAAGAAATGTAGCAAATATTTGTATTTCAGCGTTGTTCCTTATTAATTTCTAAAAATAGGAAATTTTAAGTGGTTTGGTATTTGCTCCTAAAGTCCGACTGTCAATAGCAAAAATATGCCAATTTTTGCTATTTAGTCAATATTTACTAGAAAATTTCTGGAATTGAGAGCCAACTGTCCAATAGGTAAAAGCTGATTTAACACTGCACTGGGGTTTTTTTTAGGAACTAGAACAGGGAGGGTTAGGTTGAATTTTCATCGCTGAGGAACTCTGATTTACTACAAAAGTCTGGAAGCAGAGTTAAAGGTAGGAAAAAAATTAAAAGTCCAAAGAAAATCACTATTTATATTCTAATGCTGTCAACAGACTTTTTGTTTGCTTGCATGTTTAAGAAGAAAAAACCTACCAGAAATAAAGGAAGTAGCAGCTTTTCTACTTGAATCTCTTTTTTCAGGGGCTAGAGGTTAATACGTTATTGCTCTCGCCCTCAAACCCTCATCATTTCAGTTTTGTATTTTTCACGTAGTTAAAATAATTTACAACTTATTTTTGCCAGTGAATACATTTCTTCTCTTTCTGATACCTTTCACAGAAAACGACTCCTTCAAACAGCAAAATTTTACAGTTCACTGTCAACACAATCTGAGCAAACTCTGTGGTCTGCCCTGTACAGGTAAACAGCAAACGACAGCACCGTCTGCTGGAGCTCGTGACTGCAAGTCCACATGATTCAAATACTGCTTCAAGCAGAAGACACAACACGTAACACCTAACACGGAGCAAAAGAAGAGCAATGTGCCACACTAAAATGGCACAATGAGCATGAGATCAGCACTGAAGCAAGTGCAAGGAAGGAGGGAGGTCCGGACCACAGCAGAAAGCAGAGAGGTTTGCTTGAAATACTATGCCATCAACTTCTGAATTAGTTAAGAATGTTAAAGGAAGTGAAGAGCGATGCAAATGTTTATATTTAGGGTTTTCTTCAGTTCAATCACAGACATCCTGATTGCATTTGAAAGTCTCTCAAACTGCTTTGAATAGCCTACACCAGCCTTCACCTTACGCCTACTGCCCTGGAACTGAAGCCCGGCAGTGTGGACAGCATCTGCCTACCTTGCCAGACAGGCTCAGAAAAATGCCCTGTACTCTGTGTTAGGACATAACAGACACCAGAACTGAGCTACGTATCACTATATCATCATTCTTCTTCTCTTTCCAGTATTCATTACAGCAGTCTCTTTTCCCCTTCTTTGTCATCTAACCCTGGTTCATGTTCGCCATTATTTCTTGAGACCTCTTAATGATGCATGGAAGAAAAAGCTAACTGAGCACAAAGAGTAGAAGAGGACTTTCAGAGTAAGAGGCTACATTTTTTTTTAGACCCATTATGGAAAAAAATAGAAGATTCAACTAGTTTTACTGGTGAAACTGTCTCCAAGGAAGTGCTATGCAACCAACTGTTCCAGTGAAAGCTTGGTGAATAATAAAAGTTTCTTACCCTCTGGAGACTGCAGTGGCTTGTTTAGTTATTAACTGGCTTCTAAGTCTGTTGTAATACAGTTTATAATATTTAAAGACATTAAATATTCAATATTAAACAAAGCAGAAGAATGGGGGTTTGTGAAGGTCATCAAACTTGGAGGTCAAACACTTCAAGAAAATCTGACCACAAGGACCAATTCCTGAGGCACTCACCCAATTGACTGGTTCAGACTAAATTAAAACGAAGGACCCTTAGCTTTGGCTTTCATCGTTTATAGTATTCAGATTTTTTATTCTTTTTAAAATAAACTTAGAGTTTTCCCACTCTATTAGTTAAGGTAGAAATAAAATTAGGAGGAAAAGCCACATTTATTAATACCAGTTCTACAAATAATCAGTACGTAATGTAAATCTCCCCTGGACTGAATACACTGGTACCATTCATATTTGTAGGGGTCTCAGGATCACATATATCCTGTAAGCTAACTCCTGTGAGAGTTTTAATCATAATCATGCTTTTTTTCCCACTAAAATATTTGATATTTACTTATGCTTATATAAATAAGAAAATATTACACACAGAGCCAAAACAGTACTGGTATTTAGTAAAATCTCTCATGCTCTTAAAAGAATTTGATCTTCTTAGCAAATAGACTTATTAAATATACAAACTAACATTTTCGGATGTAACCCTCCTGTTTACCCTGAAGCTTTGTAAAATTTCCTTTAATCAAAACAAATTAAACTGAATCTTATTTGTATTTTCTGTAGATTGAATGGGAGAACATGTGACTATGGCATTCTGATACCAGAGTTCCTTGAGGCATTTCCCTGATTTCAGGTTGGATTGTCTACCCTGACCCAGGAATGTATCGACACTTAGGAAAAATTAGGATGAGCTAAGTTTATCTATTGCCATAAAGCCCTGATTTTTATCTTATTTCTGTAAACCTAACAAAACTTACCTTCCCTTTTATTATTTTTTTCTTAATTAGAAAGAAACTTTAATGCAGGATTAATGCAGGTTAATCCCACGTCTCCTGAAAAGACTGAAACCCCCTGGATTTTAGTCAAAAAAATAGAAAAGTCAAAAAAAATGACACTCCTCCCCTGGAAAGACCCACAAACAGGTTCTCGCAGCACTTTCTGCAAACACAAGCCTGCTGCAGCAACGAGAGAGAAAAATGAGAGCCTAGAGTTTGCCTCTGGAAACACCTGATCCCTCTGCTTTCCGGACACCTAGGAACGAGGGCCCCCCTCCCCCCGCCATACATCACCATAACTGATTCTCAGTGGACAGATCAATGAAGAGACAGAACATGAGAAATTAACACAGATTGCTGTGACATCCGAACTGTATGTTATGGAAAAAGCAATTCCCCCAGGGCACGCTCTCCTTTGGGAAGTGACACACAATTAACTCCTGTGCAGTGCTGATTCCAGTAAAACAGGGCTTGGAGGCCTGGGGGTGCATGACTCACATTCACAGAAAAAAATCAATTTTAGGGTGTCCAAACCTACTTGTATTTCCTGGACAATTTCATGGAATAAAATGCATTTTTTTAAATGTCAGGACAAATATGTTTAGGGATTTTTATTTTTTGCATTTTTGCATTTGTAATGGAAGCAATAAAAGAAGCATAGGTTAAAAAAAAAAAAAAAAAAGAAAGAAAAAGAACACTAACAAACTTCTTATCTCAAAGGTTCCATACTCAAGAGTGCTCAGTACGGAATGAAAGTTAAATAAATGCTCCTCTGCCTGAGCAGACCTGAACCTACACCTTTCCTATTTCAGGAGAGTGTTTTAACCACCAAGCTACTGCATGTTCCATGCCTTCCTGTTGGAAGCCTTCCACTTTTTCCAGAATCCTACATGCTTTTTGGCAGACATTGAGAGCGCTAGACAGATGCTCTAACTTGGTGGTTTGATGTCTCATCACGACTTTTTAAAAAGAGCCTGAAAGTAAAATATTTCATCTACGCTTTAAAAAAAAAGTCACTTAAAAAAAAATCACCTTATTGCCTAGTTTTGATCTGTTAATTGAAACATCAGTAATGCTCACAGCATTATCTTTATCTTAAAACACACTGCTGAAAATTTGGCTTGTAGTCCCGAACAGGCACAGAGAAAGGAATGGCTGAGTAACCACAGCAGTAATTACTGCAACAGCTATTTTCACCCTTCATTCTCTGTTCTGTTTGCAATTAGGCAAGAATATTGACTGGTTTTCCAAAATTATTAACACATTTCTTTTTTACTGATTCCTAATCAAATATATAGGCTGTTACTCAAGATCTAAGAATTCACTAGTCTCACAATACCCTTAGGATATAAAGGAATATTGCTTTCATTTTACTGAGGGAAATTTGAACTATAAAGAGGATAAATTACTTGTTCAAGGTGACCCTCGTGAGGCAGTATTTGAATCAAGAATATAGTGCACGTCAGGTATCTAAATACATCTGGTCAATTGTACAGTGGGATTTGTGGGCAGAAAAACGGGGAAGGCACTCCTTTCCGCCCCTCATTAGAATGAGCCCATCCCCTGAAGTCGAAAAAGGTACTTGCCATATCTAACTGGCAGGGGGCATAACTACAAATATTTTCTGAATGACAAAAATTAGAGCAGTAATTCTGATCATCATACAGAAGAAAAATACAACAAATCTGTAAGCACTTTGTGATTGAGGCTGGTTTGTCTATAGGCAGCATTCAATAGCACAGGATCTATGCAGAGATACACCGTAGAAGCCTGAGTGACAATGTGCCACAGCCTCCAAACTCCTCTCTCCCTCACCCCAATCCCAACCCCCCATTCTCCTTCTTGAAAGTCCAAATCTTCGGCAAGGTTTTGTAGTAGCTTCCAGAGATACTCTATTTCATGAAGGGTTTTTTGCAAAAAAACAAGAAAAGTTGTGTCGCAACTGGTTCACACCACTCACATCATCTGAGCTTGTGTGCACTGACAAGTGAGGCGAGTAAATGCTGTTCACCCATCATTAAAGTCATTTTGCTAAAAGAGTGAACCCACTGATGCTCAGCGCTTCCCAGGCTGAGGGATAGAAACACACCAGGTCTGACAAGGTAACTTTATGTTTCATGTGAGCATCACTATTGTACATGGGCAGCAAACACAAAAGCCAGACGACGCCTCCAACTAACAGACCATGTTTCTTTTTCATGCTGGTGTACTGGAAAAGGACAGATGAGTATTTGCTACACCCAGATAAACCTTTCCATGCTGTTGCACGGGAAAAAGGTTTCCCTATACTATTCATTACAACTACCATTCCAAAAGGAGGGGAGGGTGGCAACCGCAAGAACACAAATTGGGGTTTGATGCCCACCTGCTGCACTGTTCTCTGGCATGCTTGCTTCATACAGGCTACGGCTGAATGAAATCTCCTCCTCTTCTTCCGTAAAAATAATGACCATAGCTGTGGCTGTCCGAGGTGAGATACCTTGATCTGAAGCCACCACTAGCAGCTGGGTGCTGAAGTCCTTGGAAGCCAAGGGTGCCTGAAGAATGATGTCACCTGTCTTTGCATCGATCTGAAATACGGTTTCTGCTATCAAACTAAAACCGACAGTTCCGTTTGATCCCAGGTCCATGTCCTCTGCTCTCACAGTGGCTACTGTCTCATTCACAGAGGTTTCAGCAGGCACAAAGGCCCTGATAGGGTTCTGCAAAAAAACAGGATCATTGTCATTGACATCCTCAATGTGCACCACGACACTGACAGTAGTGCTTCTTGGCAAATAGATGCTAGAGTCACTTGCTACAGCCCTAAATGCGTACTGGGATCTGGTCTCCCGGTCCAGTGCCTTTGTAGTAACTATAGACCCCGTTACACTGTTGATAGCAAATGCTCCAAAGGTGTTGTCAACAAGGGAGTACGTAACTTCGCCATTCAGGCCATCATCTTCGTCAGAAGCAAAGAGGTCGAGGATGGCTGAGCCTTCCTCTAGGTCTTCTCTCACAGAGATTTGATACTGGGTCTTTGCAAACAATGGGTTGTGGTCATTTTCATCCAAGACCGTTAGGTAGAGCTGTGCAGTGGAGCTTCTCGACGGACTGCCTAGGTCACGGCACTCAATTACAAGAGTGAAATTGCTGACGTCTTCTCTGTCTAAGCTACGAGTGACCAGCAGCTTTCCTGAAGTGTTATTTAGTGTGAAGTATTCTCCAACATTTCCACCTTTCAAATACATAAAAAATAACATGATCACAAACAATCGCTTTCTAAAAAAGAATCCCTTGTGAATACCACTATGGTAATTGCAATAACATGATCCAATTGCTCATACAGCTGGTGCGCTTATGTGCTTTTCACATATTTTATTCTCCTTATATGAATTAAAACCTGCATTTCATTTAAATCAGTGGGTGGCAATGACAGTAAATACAGAATGTCATATCAATTTACAGAGTGGCTATTTTGCCAGATGCATGTCTTTTTTCCCAAAGCAGCACACCTTATAAAATCTCCTGCAACTTCGCTGCTGCATGAAGTGACCTCTTCCCAACCTTTGTTACAAATTCCAGAAACCTATAAAGCATTGCTGACAATTGTAATTACTTGCTCCTTGTTCTCTTCTACAAGCCTGTCTCTTGGAAGCGAATAGTTGTGTAAGGTCTTGATTTGGAGGGCATGGGGACGGGGAGGTAAATATGAAGCAGTCAATAGAAAAGTCAGCATTTTAGTAACTGTGAATGGCATATATACTTTATAACATGTAGAAAAATCAAAGGTAATTAAATTAAAGATCATAAAAGATCGTGAAATTAAACCCAAGAAAACATAAAGGAATTCAGAACTGTTTCTTCAAAAGGAAAACGTGTTGGCTGTTACCACAGTAGCTATCTGCCTACGTTTGAGCTATTGTTGAGAGCCGCAAACCAAAGCAAGCACAGCAAATCAGTATTTGTGCAAAGTATTACAGGAGGCTTTGAACAGCTGTAGAGCTTACACTGGCATAGTGGACACGGGGGGAGTTTGGCAATATGAAACCCAAGTACGACACTACTAATTGCTGGGTGAAAGAAATTCTCACGAAATAAAATCAAATAAATAAAATTAATTAAATCAAATTAGATTAATTCTTGTGCTTATTTGCAATGGTATATTTACATGCAGAACTTCCACAACTGTAACAAAAAGGACAAAATTATGCCTTCATGATTAATGCCTGCTTCTAGCATTTGGTAGTTTTTTTTCTTTTCTGTACTATTTCAAATCCAGAAAGCAGATTGAAACTGTGCCTGGAAAGCGCTTATTAATGCTGACAAAGGGGTGAAAGATCTTTTATTTTTTCCCCACACGGAAGTAGCACATGGACAAGATGGGAGCCAGGGAGGCCTGGTAAAATCAAGACTAGTCTAAAACTTCAATACTGCTGTTTATATATTTCCTGATTTATGCTAACAAAAGTGATGGAGTGTAAACTTACCGATTATTTTGTATCTTAGAGCTCCATTATTGCCAGCATCCAAGTCCATAGCCCGGGTAATGTAAATGACAGAAGGCTGCTGGTTCTCTGGAATATGGATCTCAGAGGTGGGAAGAAGAAATATGGGAGAGTGATCATTTTCATCCAGGACCCTGCAGATAACTGTCACCGTGCTTGACAGCAATGGGGTTCCACTATCTCGAACCAAAACTAAGATTAATAAAAATAAAGCAAATTTTATACCATGGTTATGGCTGCAACAATAGATGTTCCTTAATAACAGCAGAACAGGAAAGTCATTTGTGCTATGCAAAAAGCACATGCTCTTCTGTACCCGAAAATCTTACCACTTCCATCTAATTCAGCCGTCATCAAAAAAGGTAACACCACATCCATTCTCACTTCCAGTTTTACAGGCACTCATAGTTACCTTTAATACTGAAAACCTCCTGGGTTTCCCTGTCCAGTGATGCAGCTGTTACGAGTTCTCCACTGTCCGAGTTCATCTTGAATTTCTCATAACCAGCTCCCGGTACAATTTCATACCGAAGCAAGGAATTCAGTCCTTAAAAGCAAAATGAAAGTCAGTAAAACACAGCCACTGTCCTCACATTCAGGTCTTCAGATTTTTCTTTTTCTTCTCCCCCTCCCCAGGAAATGGGTTATGGGTGAAATTACTATTTTTAGTGCAGTGAGTAATTGCTTCTTCACTAACTCAAAAGGGCTAAATTCAAAATCTGGATCTTCAAAATCCTTGTCCAGATGCTGCTTTGTGTCTGACTTTTCCAGCCACTCAAAGCGACCCCAGAAACATTTCTAGGCACTCAGGGCATCTCTCCAAAAAAGCTGACTTATCAACATTGTGCAAGACAGCATTAATTTAGACCACGGGATCCATGCATTTGTCTTCTGCTCCCCCAGAGGTAGGTAGTTTACTTCTCCACAGGCTGTCATGCAGAGTACTAGAGGCTGCCCTGGCACCTCTGGCTCTCCCCTCGGAGCCAATGCAAGGATCTCTATACAGTAAGACACTGAAAAGTAGAAACAGAGAAAACATCCACTTCTTGGCATGCCCACCAGTTCTAAATATCCGTAACACCGAGCAGGCAGTTTCTCAAGTCACAGCAGGACTCACAGGGTAGCCATCTCCTAGTCGTCTTCAACAGAAAAGCCAACTTGGTGGGCATTCCTACAGCTCATCTCAAGCCTTTCGGGTGGCTCCCACTTGTAGCCAGTCTCCAAACGATACTCTTGGTTTTATAATGCTGTGCAGGATTTCCTGAAGGGAAGATGAAACAGTTTCCTTCCCTCCAAGTTTGTCTGAATGTCAATTCCATTCAGTTTCTTATCAGACCTACCATTTGTATATAGTACAGGGATATTAGCCTTCCTGTCTTTCTCTAGGAAACCGAACAGACTTTTAGAAACCTTTCTTCCAAAGTTGCCCACCTGAGTTGAAAAAGAAATGTGACTCCACATTCTTAACTAATGTGGTTATAAAATAATTTCTTCCATATTTCTTCTAGTTTCAACCCCCTCATGAGGAAAGTGTAGTATCGTCTTCATCACGTTTATATTGTTAACTGTAAGGAGTTTAATCCTACATAATATTTGAAGGGCTTGTACTATTGTGTTAATTTTGGGGTTGGTTTTTTTTTCCCAATTTTTCTAAGTTTCATTCTGTGGTTTTCCAACCAACAATTAGTCTTTTAATAAGGTAGGGACAGTTGGTGCACCTGGAAAACTGCAGCACTCCTAGTCATAGGAAAACTGCTATTCAGAGTCAAAACTGCCCGCCTGTTCTCATCTGCTGCAGTCAGAACCAGGACAATCTGCAGTGGAGTTGATGGCAAAACACTGGTGTGAGAGAAGAAACAGAGCCTCCAGTTTTTAACATCCATGACTTCGTTTGCCTTTGAATAGTTTTGCTAAACAGTTGACAACACTACTGAAATTTGATTAAGAGAATTATTACCATAAATGCATTTGCACCTAAACTAAGTCAAGGAACGGATACATTCATACAACGTACAGCAGAAGGAAAAATGAGTTACGGAATCCTTCCAGCTTTGTGGAAGAAAGGAGAAAAATCACAGTAGTAAGGACAATCAAGGAGAACGTCTTGAAAGTTTTAAGTTTACCAACACACATTATCTGATCTGTCCATACCAGATACCATTCAACTACATTTAAACAGATATTCATAGCTCTGCCTGCATTTATCTATCCTTAATTACCAATATGCTAAAGATGGAAAAAATGATACTAAAGGGCTGGTATTAACTACTGGCCTTTGGTCTCTTGCCACTGAACTGCTTCAACCGTGTGTGTGCCTTCACTGGCATATTTCACAACAGACATGATTTACAGACAGTGCTGAAAAAACACAGGTACCATCCAAGTTGACTATTCACACACTGTTGAAATTAAAACTTTTAATTAAGGACACAGATACCTGACACCTTAATTACAGTTATTTACCAAGCACTTACTGCTTCCTCTCTCATACACAGCTGCTAGGAGCATACACCTAACAGTACGAGAAAGCTGCACACCCTGCCCAAGAGAGGAGCATGACAACTCTCTGCATTCACATACCATGGCACAGCAGCTGCACATCTGCACTCTTGGTTAACTATTCAGTAGTGCTGGCTACATTTCAGGGGCTGAAATTACAAACTTAAATGAGAAACAAACTATACTTGCCGCACATTATGAGCTGGAAGAGGAGCAAAGCCCCTTCCTTGCCACTGGCCAGTGGCAAGGACCCCTTTCCCTGCAGGCCAGATGGCAGGGTGGACACACGGGGCCCGAGCTCCAGCCAGGGAAAGGCTTCAGCCCTTTTTCCCATTCCCCTGCCACAGCACAGGCAGCCCCGGCGCTCAGCAGCAGCCGTGGTAGTACATTGTGCATATGTCTAGTGCCAAGACCAGTGAAGAAGCAATGGGAATAAATGTCCCCCCTGCCCCAAACCTAGGCTCAAGCCTCATCTTTATGATACCAGTGTTGTTAAGACTATAATCCATGAATATGAGCAAGACAAAATGTCTACTGAACGGCAATAAGCCCTGTCTCCTAACTCTAAGTCAGCACCCCCTACTAACTTTTCGGAGATTTTTCTCCTAAGGCTCCAGACATAGCTACTGAACCACAGAGGTCCACATCAGCTTCAAAGCAGCCCTTGGCACTAGCTCAGTTCGTTCAGAGCTTCTGCAAAGACCTATCTCCAGACAAACCCCTGATCTATCTTAAAAATGCTGCTGATAACTTTGTTTTCCCATGCATTCCCCGCACGCCCCCCCCCCCCCCCCCCCCCCCCCCCAGCTTTTAGCTGTACTACACACATCTTTACACTTGCATTTACTCATGGTGTGGTGTTAGATGTTGGCCTGGGGGCAGGTGGAGAGCTCGCAGAAAGCGAGGCAACATGGAGCTGCAGCAAGTGCAGCTCTTGTATGTGCAAGAGGGACTTGAATGAACATGATGTTTCATGGTTATCCACGTGAAAGAATCATTAGAAACAAAGAAACTTGCAGTGATTTCCTAAAAAAAAAAAAAAAAAGAAAAGAAAAAAAGGGAAAAAAAAGAGCAGGAAGCAAACTTAAAGCTTGGGTCAAACACAAAGAAGGTGACAGCTGCTTGCCTTCCCTCATCCCTTCCCAAGGCATGAAGTACAAAGACAAATAAAGCAAAGGTTGATGATGGCTGATACTGTCAATAAAAATGATTCTTACCTGTGGTCAGTCACAGAACATATGGGAAAAAAAAATAAAACTGTGATGGGAGAAAAGTCCTCCACTGAGACTATGCAAATATTACTGGGATGTGAACTGAAATTTAAAAGGCACGTAAAAATAAAAGTAAAAAATGTGATGTAAAAAATTAAGAACAGTGTGAGAGGAGTTACCTTACTCAAAATTCTGTTCCAAAAATGTGAAAAAAGTGAGTAGCTTTTTATTTATATAACTCTTACATAAATTCTATTTCCTTACATTATGAGCATCACTTCAGTACTTGTTTGGAACAATACTTGTACAACACACATATGACATGGGGCCAAAACAGCCAAATGTGAGAAAAAGGCGCAACAGAAAGATTGTGGTTACTGGAAAATGTACTTTAAAAAAAAAAAAAGGCAGGAAGGAACCATCAGCCACAATAGTGCTCCAGCCCGAAGTGTCTGCACAGGGAGGCACACGCTGTGCCACCCAGTACACTTGGAATGCCCTTCCCTCTCCACCCTGTCAAGCCACCCCCATCCCTCCTCCTAACAGCTCCCAAAATTTCCCTTCTGCTGTATTTCCCACAACATGTGCAATACATAAATATCAGGGATGGAAAAAAAAAGAGGGAGAGGAATTCAAGCAAATTCCCATTTCTTTTCTCTAGTATCTTGCAAATTCTTACTTCAAAGACTGCCTTTTTTTTTCCCCCTCAATAATGTGAGCCACAAAAAGAAAATACTTGGAAGAGCAAGGTACAAAGGTAGACCATAATGCTGCTCAGCTGTCATGGAGATTGTCATAGACAGGGCTACCCACCCAGTCCCACTTTCTAAATACTTTACATACTTGTGGGGAAATGTCTCTTCTATATAGCACCTCTGTTGAGCTCACATCAGCCTTTTGTAATCAATACGTGCTCTACATTAAATGAGAAATCTTACCAAATACAGAAAATAATTTTGGTAACAAGATCGATTGTTTTATCTACTTTTGGATAGCACAACCTTAAACAAGCCTAAAGATGTGCAAAAAGCGAACCTACAGTAACAAGTCACTCACAGAGCTGAGACCACCTTTGGGCCAATTGCAACAGTATTGTAATATTTAATTATTTTCCAGACTTCATCTTTACTGCAGACCGCAGCCTGTGTAGCTGTTCCACGTTACACCAACGGCATGCACTGTGTGTGGTACTACTTCGGACAAGTTTCTCCCCAGCACACAGAGTACCTGTTCCATCACACGCCTGTTAGGTATTCCAAAAGAGCAGGCAGCTGAAGAGATGGAGCGCATTTTTTGTCGCTTAGCAAAGACTCTCACTTTTAGTTCTTACCTGTGATTCAAAGAGCAGAAAAACCACCCCTTCTTCCTCATCCACGCATGTTTGAAAAGCAATGCATTAATATTCTTACATATGCAAAACCCCGTTTGGAATCTGGTGCGGCTTCCACGATCTCTTTGCAGCTCAACTAGCTGGAAAATCTTGGATGACAGTGCCCCTCTCTGGTTAGCAAAGATCAGTGCGTGTCTGCCCGTTCTCTTACAAAACCGGGACCCTTCCCTAATGAACCGTTTTAAAACGGTTCAAAACGCTCTGATGGGAGAGCAACACAACGTTCAAATATTAACTTTAACCCAGCTGAACCATCGTTTGCTGTTTTATAACAAAAGCACGCCGGCTATCCTCACACGAAAGCTAAAGCACACTGAGCTACTGCTCTGCATCACACAAGCGCACATAACACATGTAACATGCCTGTGTGCAAGGCAGAATACCTCCAAGCTGTGAATAAAGGTTGAGGGTCTGAACCACAAGCCACGTTTTGAAACTCAAAACTCATCCATTACCTTGGGAAAAGCGCAACGGCTGTACAGGCAAGCACAGCAGGCAGCAAGATTTGATCAGCCTACTATGGTCCGCAACAAAATGAATAGCAAGAGGCCAGAAATCACCTGCATCTCTGTCCACAGCTTCCACCTTTACGACAAACTCCCCTGGATCTTGATTTTCACGAACTGCAGCCTCGTAAAGTTGCTTCAGAAATATTGGGGTCTCGTCATTCACGTCAACAACGATGATGGTTAGAACCTGGGTGGCAGAGAGAGCTGGGCTGCCATCATCGAGAGCCATGACTGTCAAACTGTAGTGCTCCTGAATCTCACGGTCCAGAAGGTGGGCTGTAGTTAAGAGTCCTATTATAAAGAAAGAAGGTATTATAAAAGTATTCTGGTCCAAGTTAGGATCCCAGTTGTTCCAGCACTCTCAGCTCCCATGTAGCATCATCATGCATGCTGTGTCACGGCTGCAAGGCTTCCAGACTCTGGAGTCAATCATTACCTGTGATGCCCTTTAGAATGCTAATTGGCCCAGAAACACCCATTTCGACATCAAAAGAAACTGGGATTCATGGCATATTCAAGTGAAGTTCAGAGATTCCTTTTTATTTAACTTTGGGCTTAACTTCATTTCACTTCTTCTGCACATAAGTTATGCAATTAGGAGCTCTACAGATCAGTGTCAGCTGTATCAAACAGTGGATTCAAAACCAGAAGAACCACCAGAAAACACTGCAATTATTGGGGTGAAATCTGCATTTGTGTGCAGACAGTGTAATAGTTGCAGAACTCATTCAGGAACCAAAGAATTTCAGCGGGCTGAAGAATGAAATTCATCAGCACTTTGAGCCTTCATCGAACATATTCCATGCACAGTATAGTGCACATTCCTTGATCTTGACTTTGCCTTTTCTCATGTGTACACACAGCAACATACACGTGTGCCCATGCTGTAAGTATGCATCATGCAATTATCAGAATTAAGTATTTCACTGCACACACTTTCTTCCCACATTCTTTAATGGGCTACTGGAAGATGCTCCAGTACATCTACACAACACAGTGTCATGCAGAAGTTTTTGAGCTGAGTCTCACTGAGTTTGCCTACTGCACACAGGACTTCCAGGCTCATGTGATGCTCTGCCCAAGGTAATCACCCCTGAGGATAAGTCACCTGGGTCAAATACCATAGTAACATGGTATTTCGGTATTGCATTGTATGCACTCCCAAATATTACTGTGAGAAGCACAGTACAAGAAATTCCTGAGAACAGAAGTTACAGTACCTGTGATTTTATCCAATACAAATACATTGTTTTCATTTCCTGAAAGAAGGTGGTATGTAACTTGCCCGTTTCTTCCCTCATCGGGATCCTTTGCAATTACGCGGTGCAAAAGGGAGCCCACCTCCACATCCTCCATGACATAGGAAAGAGGTGAAGATGTAAAACTGGGACTGTTGTCATTGACATCTAAAATAACAATTTTCACTGCCAGGGAACCAAGCCTGCGGTCAGTTAGATTTATTGCCTGGTCTTCTGCAGACACTGTAAGGATCACAGAGCGAGTCATCTCCCTGTCTAATGGAAAAGCTGTGGTCAAGGTGCCATACGAAGGGTGAATAAGAAATAGATTTTCATGCATGTCACTCATTTCTAGGGAATACTGTATTTTGCTGTTCAGAAAACTGCCATCTCCATCTTTTGCATCGAATGTGTAAACCAGAGTGCCAATAGGTAAATTTTCCTCTATGCCAATCACTACAAAGTCATCTTGAAAATATGGGGAGTGATCATTCTGATCTTCCACATCAATACTTAGGAAGACAGTGTTACCCTCCAGAGGATTCTTACTATAATCCTTTATAATAACTTGCAAAAGGAAGTGTGAAGCTGTTTCATAGTCAAGTTCCTTGGAAAGAAAAATGTCTCCTGTCAAGCTGTCTATTTCAAAATGATCATCATCATAGTCTTTAGCAATAGTGAAATGCAGTTTCCTGTTAGTTGTTAGATGATTTTCAGGCCACTTCAGAGAATTCAACACTTGCGCAGGTTTAAAATTTTCAGGTATGACAAAGCGCTTGAAATCTTGAGAGAAGCCAGATCTCCCATTGGGAAGTGGAATCACCTGCAAAAAACCACACAAAGATTGCAATATTTTCCCATTGTTATTATCAATAGTGTAATGAAAATTGTTTTCCTTAATTTCCTTAATTGAGAGTTTAATAATTTATTATTTGTGGCTATATTTATACTCATATATTTATATATGTATATACTTATATATGCCCCAAAGCTAGGAAACCAACTCAATGTGCTCCGTAAGAGCTCACACAGTCCTTGGCCAGTCATTCCGTAACTCTATCTTTCATTCCCACATTGAAAAAAAAAATATAAAAAGACACAAGACTGTCTTCTCACCCTCTGAATCACAGGGGTACAACGACGGATGACTTGAATACTGCTATCTCTGCCCCTTCTCTGAAACATTTCAGCTGTCTTTCCACATAGGACAGCATCACAGGGAAAGATGTGACAAAAAGCACGGTACGTTATGTGGTTTGCCAAACACAAGCAGATAACTGGGGGTTTTGGGGGGTTGTTTATGGTATTACAGGGTTTCATTCACTATTGATTGCTGCAGTGTTCCAAGTTAATGCTTTAAAATGAAAGAATGCCTTTAACTGTGAGAACTGCATTTGCCTTGACTGAAGCCGTTTTTTTCCAAGCTATCCAAAATTAACCATCTTTTTTAGGTGACATGAAAATAGCAGCCTTGGTGACATTCAGCTTCTGATAAAGGAGCACGCAGGCGGCCCGGACAAAGCAGCCCCACTGCGGCTTGATGAACAGCAGGTGGCTGGCTGTGGAAAGAACACACGCTGCATTTCACACTCACATGCAGAGCAGCACTGTATAAACCAGCACAAAGGAATAAGCTATCCTTATACTGGGTTACAAAGACAGAATTTAGAAAAAGAGAATAACATAGCAGAGGGGAAAAAAAAAAAAAGAAATCTACTTTCTCCCTCACTTTCAGTCTCCTCCTGATATCTGCTTTTCCTTCTGCCTACCTTTTCCTTCTCTTTTCTGGTGTTCATAATGACCTCTACTAAATTGCAAACATCATCTATTTGCAAGACAACCCAGTATGCTGTTGTGTATTCTTAACAAATCGAAATCAGTCTGCCCTCTCATTTCCTCCCCTCAACAGAAAAAATTAATAGAGAAAACTACCATGAGACAAGGCGCTTATAATTTTGAATTTCTGCCTTTATTCAGCTTATTTAACTTGTTTCTCCCAAAATTGTTTTTGAAAGAAACAATTTCTAACATAACTGTTCCACCCGTATGACATAAACAAGTACCTGGATGTAAAGAGCAGCATGTCCTTGAAGTGAAGGAATCCCCTGGTCCCTGGCTGTGACCACCATTCTGTAGTCAGATCTCTCAGCATGCGACAGAGACCGGGTTGTTCTTAACTCCCCACTGACAGCATCGATCTGGAAACATCCTATACCTTCTTCTATGGGGAAAAAATGGATACGAGTTATTGCAGATCTCTTCAGCTTGCCTCCATAGTACTGCACATCGTAATTAACGGTAAGAGCAGGACCCAGAGGACAGGGAACCTGCTGCACTCACTTGGTTCACAACTCCGTCCTTCACTGAGTACATGGTTAACATAAACCTCTTACTCTGGATTTAGAAAGCTACAGAGAGAAATGCTATTGAGTCCTAAAGCAACTGCTCAATTTTGGATCATTATTGACACCAGTGGTGCATGCAATGGGAAAGCAGAAGACACCCCAGGACTGGTACTCCTACTTCCAACATCAGTTGGCAGGCAGGGCCAGAGGAAGAATTAAGTCTTGGTCTCTGAACCAGCATGAAAAGTCAAGTAATGCTGGATACACTGGCTGGCTCATGTCCTTCATAGCCTATGGGTAGCAGAGAGCCATATCTACCCCTAAGACACCATAATTGAGTGATGCCACCTGCCCTGTCTGTACTCTGAACCAGGAGCTGATTGGGGTAGCTAAAACCTTAGAGTAAATTGTTGCAAAGCAACATGTGAATATTGGAAATTATGTTTACATCCCTCATCAAGGACTGGCTGCATGCTAATAACAAGCAACTTTAAGTAAAATTACTACTTGCAGCTACATCACATTACATTTATTCTAGAGTTTCAGAGAAAAATTCTACCATAGAAGAGTAAATAGCTCTGTGACTTGGAATCATAGAATCATTTAAGTTGGAAAAGATGCTTAAGAGCAAGTCCAACTGCAAACCTCACACTACCAAGTCCACCACTAAGCCATGTCCCTAAGTGCCACATCTACACACACATCTTGTAAATACTCCCAGGGGTGGTGACACAACCACTTCCCTGGGCAGCCTGTTACAGTGCCTGAAAACCCTTTCAGTGAAAAAACTCTTCCTAATATCCAATGTAAACCTCCCCTGGTGCAACTTGAGGCTGTTTCCTCTCATCCTACCTCTTGTTACTTGGGAAAAGAGACCGCCACCACCCACCTCCCCTCCCATCATTTTCAAGGAATGCAATACAGATTACTCTCCAATATTTAGTAAAATGGGAAAGTATCTATTACTTGGTATACCCTACCTGAAACTGAGAAAACTGAATTTGTCGTAACTACTTCTCTCTTCAAATACTATGCAAACAACATTTTTCTATGTGAATTTTTAATAAGGTGTGCTAGTAGGTTAAACAAAGTCATGCAGCATAACAGCTGCTATTCTAATAAGCAACTGTGGTAAAAATAAATTCTGTGCAGATGTAGTACACAAAACACCCATAAAGAACTGTATTTCCATAGGCACCTAAGTGAGCATGAAGCTGTTTACGTTCTCCAAATCTGCACATGCAAATTAATTAGCTACACATAGAGATGTTCATTTTTGTATCCAATCATGTCACCTGGAACTGTAAAATATTTGCACCTGTACAATCTGAAAAAACACTGAGCAGGCTAATTAGCAAACAGGGTTTTCACAGCCAACAAATAGGAGTTTTTTCCAATATTGTTCTGCTATTTTTGACTGACTATAGGTTTCTAGTGCTCCACGAGTCCCTTCTGGGTTGACTCTTGCAGTCTGGAACGTAACAAGGAAATTGCCAACAAAAGACAAATATGCAGAGACAATTATATTGAATGAGACAGTTCTGCATTCTTCATGATAGTTTCAAAATACTAATGATGCCGTGTTACTGTTTTCATAAATTGCTTTTGGTTACTTTCCTGGTTTAGGTCCCAACAGTATGTCTACGTTCACAGATAGGCTATTTTGTTCCATATACTGTTTCACGACACAAAATCCCACCTAAGCAAAAGACAGGGGATATGAAAAACAGAACACATAATGTGAACTGCATGCATATTTTTAAGATTTTGCTAAAACTGACATTTAAGATAACTGATAGGAATAACTAACAAGAAAACAATTCAGTAAACAGATGAGCACAAACATTATTCTCATAATTTTTCTACCAAAAATGGAGCTACAGTTACTAAACTGAATGAAAAATAAAAATTAATTTTTTTTTAAAAGGTAATCAGAGAACAAAACCATTGCAAATGCATAATTGCAATCTGAGCATGAGGCTATGAGGATTCACCCTTGCTTCAGCAGTGATGAGGGTAGTCAGTACCTCTTAACATCAAGACCAATACTTGTTCAGTTTCAAGTAGCAGAACATAGATAGCTAAGCTCAACTGAAGGTGTCAGTCCACAGAGCTTTGGAAAGGTTGAGGCTTATACATAGGAGAAAGGAATGGTCAGAATCTACGTTTCTGAATAACATAAAGGAGAAGTGATCAGAAAAATTACCAATAGCGTTATTCACTAGAGACTGCATCTCCACTCAAATCCAAATACTGCATGAACGCTCCGTTGTGCACATATTTTGGCAGTGATGAAAGTAACAGAAAAGTCTAATAATGTTGGAAAGAGATACTGTATAAAACCAGAACCCCTTGGGACTTACATTTTGAAAGTCTCATTTTCATCTATTTCATCTGGTACTGCACTATGAAGACAATCAAAACTGAAACATCTTTATTTCTATTTTTCTGGTGGTTTTTATCAGTCTAATTTTTAATTTATTCATGGACAGTTTCAAAGTGTAGCTATTTCATTCCAAATGAGAAAAAAATTCAAGAAAAAACCCTTATGAAATTGATTTCCCTTCATCTACAGACTAATCAAACTTTTATATTACATCTTTTACATAAAGCAATTCCTTTAATTTCTTTCATTTCAAAAATCTACCTAAAGACAGATCTTGCTTTTGAACTGATTTCATAGATGATGTGCTAAGAGAAGAGATAGACCACTTTTGAATACTTTTGCCTAAGATTACTGAGGGCATGTGCACGTGAGTGGTATCTTGCTCAGTTTCTAAATACACTCCAAATCATCCTCCTCGTTTTTTTGAAGTTCAAAGTGAGGAATAAGGGAAAAGGCAGTTTCAGGTTTTACACTCAAATAGCATGTCAGTCATAGCTCTAAAAGCTCGTGCACCCTGCACCTCCAGAAACAACTGCTCAGCTTTCATCTCCGTAAGTCGCCTGAATTAGGCAACTGCTGCTTATATCATATACTCCAAAGATGTCCCTTTTTGTATGAAGAGAAAAGGAAGAAAGCATAGAAGACATGGACAAGAAAGAAGGAAATTGAGAAGAGCAGATGAAACGTGGAACAGAAAAAAATTACAACTCTTAATAACTAGACTCTAATGGCCCCAGTCTCTTCTTGTGCTTGCAATTCTACCTTAACGTGCCAATAAACGGATAAGCATTTTCACTTAAATTTCCCACCTCTGCGTTTTCCAGCCCGTTGGCCAGACTTTCATTTACATGAGGTTCTCCAAAGCCCAGGCACCTTCTCAGCTCTGTGCCCTCAAATAATAATCTGCAGTATTGGACAAAAAAAGATGGCCTGAGAAATTCCAGGCCACGTGTGGCTGTGAACTGTGGCAGAACAGTCAAGCCTTCCAGGCACTGGCATTCAGGCAAAATGGCCCAGAAAGCAGAGAGAAGGTGACACTAGAGTCTTCTCAGACATTCATGACCTCAGCACACAGTGGTTGTGTACAGCTAACTCTTACCTAATGTCCTGAAGAACAGTATCTTCCCTAGGTTTTAAAATAGTTAGTGCCTTGGCCATCTCATTCTCCTTTGAGAGGAAAGAAAAGATGTTTCTCTTAACAGAAAAAGAGGAAGGCAATGCCACGGCTCCCAGAGCTCGAACACCACTGGGCTGCTGCAGAAATGCAGCCCTCTCAAGTTAAGAGATGCTCCCTGCATGCTGCTTGCAAATCACCCTGGAGAACGAGTACTCATCCACGGACACATACACCACTTGCCAACTCCTGTGTGTATGCAGTGCGAACCAGGCTCCTCCTCTCCTGGCACTCTGGTGGTCTAGTGCCAATGTATCTGCAGAACTGGTCCAAATACAACTGTAAAAGCCTCTACTTCGCCAGTGCTAGTCTTAAAACAAAAAGCAATAGTTTACGATGCACTTTAAATACAGACTAATTTTTGTTATAAATGCTATACTCTAACCTATTGACAATCATAAAGAAGGGCAGACAAATCACTTAGCAATTGCCAGTGTCACTAAGGAATAGTACACATAGCCGGGATCCTCCTCCCTCTGAACTAGGTTACGCTTTCAGTGATAACACTGAAGCGGAGGTATGGCCATATGATCATGCATTTCTATACACCTAAATGTTTATGGATGATTTGTTTTGATTTCCTGGGAAGAGGGAGGGGCATTCTGAAGGAAATACTTGTCCTCTGAAGGCTAAAATTAATCTGTTGGGTAAACCTCATAGTTCTTTTACAGATTTTTCCTTACATAATTTGTTGGAATTTGGCATTAGCCCTCCTGCGTAGCTTACTCTATTGCTGCTATCCTGGCATTTCTTTAAGGTCTCAAGAACATGAAAAACTACCCTGTGAGTCTTACAAGCTTCTTAACAGCTGACACTGACACTCACAGCTCTTAATCTTGTGGCAGTCCCTCAACTGTTGAAAAGAGCACTGGTCTGCATGCAGTCCGCCAATTAACCTGATGTCTTTGTGTTTAACAAATATGGCTGTAAATTAGATCATGTTTCTTCATATTTTAGTACTGAACAGTGCCCCAGAACTAGAATATACTATTTTAAATATAAACCAGGCAAGAACTTCACCATGAAACAGAAGACCAGATGTTAAAGGCTGTGAGCCAACTAACAACAACAACAAAAATGAGTATCAGAGAAGCTCAGCTGTTTCTGGATTTGTTTATCAGGAAAATATCTAGTTCCAAGGCTGGCAGGGCTCTTTTAGAGAGGTTTTTTTGCTGCTGTTTTTATCCTTTCGTTCTTTCTAGAGACAACATTTACAAGACCAAGGATATTTTGTGTTGCTAGTCATTTTTATAATCTGAACTCTTACTTACTCCCCTCCCGGGCTCTACAGTGAAGCCAGTAAGAAACTCCAATGTGCTGTTTAAAGGAGGGGGATATAGTTAGATACACAGACAGCCAGAGACCCCTGAAGGACACTTCCCGTGTTGCCTGGCCATCACCCTCCAAACAAAGCGTTATATACTACTCATTCCCTTTTTCTTAAGGGGGATCAATTTTGTGCAAAATACTATTACTCATAGTGCAGAAGTCTATGATTCTGTCCAATTCCCTCTAGAAGAGGCAGCCACTTGTATCCAAATTAAGGGAATAACAGTATGGCCATAAACTGACTCTACAGTCTTTTATTATCAATATATATTTCAACAGCAAAATTTTCAATAGAGTTATTAAATGTCTCATTTTTTTTAAAGCATCTCTTGGTGGAAGAGAGCAGAGTTAGTTCGCTGGCCCTTGAGGATTTGGATCTTAAAGTCCTTCCATTACTCCACAGAAGTCAAAAGGGTACATAAAGACACAGTATAACATAATCCACGGGAATCTTTTGGTAATCTCAACCTTGGCAAGAGGAAGCTACAGATTCTCTTGGTCTTTAAAAGCGAGAAGTAATGTAGCTTTGCAGTATTTTGTCTCTGCAGTGACAAAAAACTGTAATGAGTTTAAACGAACTGAGCCCACGTTTGAGCTCTGCCTACACGGGAAAGAACACGTGAGGAAATGCGCTGAGTGGGTGGAAATACTGGAAATGTTTTCTTGCTCTGATGAAACAGTATGCTCCACATGCAAGTTATCATAGACTACAAATACTGAGATTGAAAGGTATTGATTGCTTTAAACTGGTAGAATAGAGCAGGTACCAAAATGAAATAAATAGTTCTGTTCTTAGCACCTCTTGCTGTTTTGAACCAATAGTGAAGCAAAGCAGGAGGAACAGGCACGTCTTCCTCACTTGTTACAGAAAGGAATTCTCTCTCGTGTAAAAGTGTAGCAAGTGGTATATAGGAAAAAGAGAGATCACAGCTATGTCTCTTACCATTATTAATGCCCCAGTCCCACTTACGCTCTAATTTAGGACTGTTCTGTTATTGATTTCACTGCAAAAAACCCCCTAGATCCTATAGCTTATCCCAGAAGTGAACTACTACATGTAGGAATTACAGGGAAAACTGAAGAAGGTAAGTGTTTTTAAGCAGCCAGGCTATGTCAGGCTAACAGAGTGCTGAACAAAGGGTGAAACACGAACTAAAAACCACAAGCCTCATTGCTTGCTCAGATTATTTGCTGATCCCTCTGATCCCCATCTCAAACTGTCATGTACCATTCTTCTAGCAGGAAAATTTTCAGCTGGTCATGGGAAAAGGGAGATCATCTTTCCTTTAAGATGTTAAACAACTGACTGAAACACTAAACTGTACGGTGCAAGATCACAGTCCTAATCTTTTCTGAGTGCTGTTTGAATGCTCTCCGGCCGGCCACACAAGCAAACCAAAACCCTGGGGAGATGGAGCAGAGGGGGAAGGGAAGAAAGGTAGCAGCTTGCACCTCCTTAGATCATTCATAAGACATATATAATGGTCCTGATTCCTATTTACACAGGCACCTTCATTATCTAACAGACACAAAACATACATAAAATCCTGCCTGTATACGTGGCACCCTTAAAGCTCCAGTTATTTCAATGTATCTTTTCTTATGAATAACACTATAAATTCTTACCTGATTCTACTGAATATAATACAACACCGTTGTTTCCAGAATCAAAGTCTTTTGCAAAGAGAGTGGTAATGAGCGTCCCCGATGGCTGCCCTTCCAAAACCTGTCATCAAGCAATTTATAAATAATTTAGAAATATCCATGGACAACAGCAAGTCTTAAAATAAATTCCTTGCCATAACATGAGGGTTTAGCTGTTGTTCTATTTTCCATTTCAGTAACATTTACAGTCAGTGCAAACGGCATTTCAGGAAATGGTTAAATAATAACAGTTCTAACAATCCTGTTACGGTCTGCTGGTATTGCTAATTCAAAAATCTTTAGTAGAGCAGACTCAGAGATTAGAAATCAGAAGAGATTCTACTGCATCCATAAATGAAATTATACATGTATATCCTTTACATCTAACAGTATAGAAGGCAGAAAAGTGCAACCCTTTCATGAATCTTGAAATTCACAAAAAAAGTCTCGATTCAGAACGGGTTACGTGTCTGTTTTGGTGCTGTGCTGTCCCTGTTCCACAGCACGGGGGTTTGGGCTCCTGCCACAGGGTGGTGCTCAGACACCGCCAGCACCCCGGGGCCAGACCCACCTTGAGGCGCAGCTCCTGCCCCGGTGACACCTGCGGGAAGAGGGGCTTGTTGTCGTTGAGGTCCCTCACTGCGACGTACACGGCTGCTGTCGCGTTACGCCGCGGTGCCCCGTGGTCAGTCACTAGGACGGCCAGCTGGTGGTGAGCTTGTTTTTCACGGTCAAGTGCAACCCAGTTTATGATTTCACCTGACAGAGAGAGAAAATGAAGGAGAAAGGGAGCTTGATATCTACTATATGCTAGCACTCATCTTTCTACATGCAATTACACATTTAATTTATCATGAAATAACAATACATGTCTTCTAATACAACTTACTTACATCGTAAGTATATAACCTCAGATGTCCAAGCTCCATTCCATACAAATGTGTCAATCACAGTTTGCACTTGTACATTAGTACCATCTCACATCCTTTACTGTACAGTGGAAGCCTCAGAGCAAAGGCAGAACACAGTACAAACCAACACACTGACCTTCCACAGAAATCCATCTGGCCTTTTCTTCACCACACTTTAGGGCAGACAATATTTAAGCACAGGGTTTTAACTGCTGACATTTTGCCTTTATTATGCCCTTGAGTTAGGAAATTCTCAACACAACGTCTGTACGCTAATCAGGAACCCTCACGTCTCCTATACATTCCGGTAAACACTGTGAATAAATCTGACCCAATCTTCTCCCCATCTGCTCAACCATGCTCAAGCTATCTGTAGGTTTGCAGTTGACCAAAGTCCTTCACACAGATAACCACATATTATTTCAAGAACTTCTTGGTTAACTCCTAGTACTCTGTTTGCCTTTAAACTTCCATAAGCATACTATACTCAGCAGGAACCTGCTTTGAAATGACAATTTTATTTTGACATTCATACAGAGAAGTTCTCCGAGAGCCTATTCACTCCCCATGAGGACAGGACAGCTGGGAACAGGAATTTTAACAGCAGATCTTTGCTCAGTATGGATCATTTTACTAAACCAGAGGATTCTCTTTCTCTGAGCTCTCCATGCCATGGTCTGTGGTGTTAAACTGTGTGGACTTAGTAGCTATTACTCAAGGCATTTAGGATTCGCTATTCAGAGTATACTCTGTGCCGTGGAAAATGTCCCTCGGCCACTTTGATTTCTGCGGTGCCCTGTACAACATGAACTCAGTCTTGATGTAACTTACAGAAGTTTTCACAAATATTTTAAATCACTCTAACTGCCAGATGTCATAGTTACCCTTACAATTATTTATGGCTGATCTGTTCTTTTCAACTGCACTTAATCACAGGCAATTAAATTCCTCATATGAACTACTGAAGCTATAATTTCAAACTCTTTCAATTTGTTAGTCAAACACTGAAACTTATGACCAAGTGACCAGCATGAAGTCATGAAAAAATAAAATACTAAGAGTTAGTTAATTCTTCATGAACACGTATTAGATTTATTTCACTCCCCAAATTGCGAAGCTGGGAGTTAGAATAGTCACATATCAACCCAAGAGATTCACAGCGATTCCTGAAAGCTTTACACTTTACTTCCTTTAGGGAAGGCTGCTTTCCCCAAGCAGTATTAGGCAGATGAAAAATCATAAAATGCTACCTGTGTTGGAATTCATCTTGAAATACTTCCCATCAGACAAGAGGAAATAAGAAAGTTGTCCATTTCTTCCTGAGTCTTTGTCAACAGCTGTAATGGTGCCAACCACACCCCTGGGAATTGGATTTTCCTCCACTTCAAAGAAGTAGCTCTCGTGCATAAACATGGGAGAATTATCATTTTCATCCAGGACATTAACTATTACCGATGTACTTGCATTTTGCCTGAGGTCTTCATCTTCAGAGGTGCTGACTAGGGCTCTAAAACTTAGGATCTGTGCACATTCATAGTTCAGATGCCTCCGAAGATAAATCCAGCCAGTATCAGAGCTGATTCCAAATGCAACAGATTCTGTGCTAGGCTCTAAGGAATACATCAGCTTGGAGGTAGCACTGAGTGGATCAAGCGAGTGGGCTTGAACCTGAAGGATTTGGGCACCTGGAGGGGTAGCTTCACTGATTTCTACTTGATACACCAAGTTCTGAAAACACAAAGTAGGGCCCACCTTCTGCTCTTCAATAATCACCGTCAACATCAGCGAAGAAGTCAGAGGAGGCCTTCCGCAGTCTTCAGCTGCTATGTGTAGAGTATATTCCTGCTGCTTATCTGCAAACACTGTGCTGCTGAGGTTTACCACTCCAAGGCTTGGATCAATGCTGAACACATTTGACTGCTTGCTTGCAATACTGTATTTGATCACCCCATTTAGACCACTGTCTTTGTCTTCTGCATGAGCAATATAGACAGCGGTACCAGGAGGCTGGGTATGTGAAATAGTTACCTTATCAGATTTGGTAAGAAATACGGGAGGGTTGTCATTAATATCTATCACAGATATGTTGACCTGGGTGCTACTGTAGACAGGGGAGTTACCCAACTGTGACTGAACAGTCAGCATCACAACAGCCTGAGTTTCATAGTCCAGATGTTTTTTGGTGCGGATGATGCCAAACTGGGGGTCAATAGAGAAACTTCCATGTGGATCACCGGAGGAAATTCTGTAAGAAACCACTTCTAAAGAATCTAGAAATGGAAATAAAAAATGTAAAAAGGTATATGAAAGTAGTAACATGAAGGTTGGTAAGAAAATCTGTGAAGGACGCATGCAGTTACATTCAGCAGAACAAATGTAAGCTACAGAGTCTTTTGACTTTCTTGGGCTTTTTATGCTTCCTTCTTCCCATCCCCAGAGCCCTTCAGTAAAATATGACTGTATACAGTTTGTCCACTGGTGTTCCATTTGATTTTCATCTCACTGGTATGATAAAATTCTATACAGAAAATAGTATAATAGCCTCTTGTTTTTCCCTGATCTAAAATACAGAAAAACCACTCCTATAAATTAGTCTTATGGGAGTAATTTCACTACACACCGGCATTCACTATAGCCAGGAATGAAACAGGTGCCAGTTCTCTGAAAGAACTGCATTTTACTGAACTTACTGCTCACGGATGACAATTGCTATAACTCTTATACATCAGATGCCACCTAAAGCAAAAGCTGTCTAAAGGTTCAGGCTTATTACCACGGCTGCTCCACAGGTGCTACCTCACCCTGAGGACAGTGGTTAATGCATTGTCCTTCCAAGAAGGAGAACATGGGAGGACCTGACTAATCAAACTTAAATAAAACCTCTGCCTCTACCACCTTAAATGTAAAGGTCCATCATCAAGCTGGTATGTAGACTCATGGCTCCCACTGCTCTGCATAGGAATCAAACACATATGTCCCTCAGGACAGGGTCTTTTATGACTAAGGCCTGGCAGGAGCTAATCCATTTCCCTCCAAAAATGACAATGAAACCAAACAGATTAAATACATTTTCAAAAGGTTCCATAAACATTCATCTGGAGTTCACCACTTAATTCGAGGCACTGGGGGGAGGGGGGGGGCGGGCGTTTTTTTGTTTCTTTCTTTCTTTGGGTTTTTTTTTGGTGAGGGGAGTCATCTGGTTGGTTTTGGGGTTGTTTTTTTTCTCCAGCAGCAGCAGCACTTCATATAGATTTTCTGAAACTTCTGAATACTCTGATCATGAATACTGCTCTGAGATGTGTCTTGCATGGCTAATGCTTCAACAGAAGCCACACTGCCACACAAACCCTTCCTTACACTTTTCACAATGTGCTTCCCATCTCCCCATTTACAATTACAGAAATCTATCCAGAAGAAAATGGAAGCAATTGCCAATCTCCATGGACCACCAAGGAGAGTACCACAAATCTTCATCTGTTCTAAAGAGCATCCTGATAAGCAGCGCTTACACCAATTGCTGTAAATACCAACAGTAAATACTATTTAATGCTAGACAGACTGAATAAATTATATGAAGGCTTAAAAGAAATTATCTGCAGATATTTCCAGTTAATGGTCACAGCAGAAATGCAATGTAATCCCTGACTGAGCACACAACTTACTTGGAGGCCCTCTGGCCTTTACAGTGCCAACTGGGCTGTCTTCATGTGCATCTTCAGGAACAGAAAAAGTATACCGGGATCTCTCAAAGACAGCAGGGGCCAAAGCAGCCTGAAGGACGTTGACTGTGACAGCTGCATTGGCGGCAGAGGGAAGGCCACCCCCGTCCCGTGCAGAAACAGTCAGGAAGAGCACAGAACGTGCCAGGTGGCTGAGAGCTGAGATCAGGTAAATAATTCCTGAAAGCACACAGAAAAAAAAATATTAAAAAAAATAAATTCAGCAGGCTGACAAAATAGTATATATGACAACAGATACAGCTGCTCTAAGAGAAGACCAGACAATGAGGAGACAGCACTCCCAATTCCTCTCTGAGAGCCAAGTTTTTTCAAATTGTATGGTCTTTACCATGCACAAAGCCACTGATGCACGCTAAGTTCTGTGTCAAAACACAGTGTTGATAATTCTGATTTTAGAAACACAGATTCAGCTAAATCTTGAACAACTTCACCGAGTTGGTGGATGACTTCTGAATTTTCAGCAATGTTAGGAAAAACACAATTTTACCAGTACTAGTCTATAGGAGTCTGGAAGTGCATTGGGAGGAAAAAATGCTTAATTTATCTTTGCAAACAAAGTTAACTTTTATTTCCAACAGGCTGCGGAGACATTCTGCTTGAATAAGCCCCCAAATAAAGCACGCACACAGACAGAGTTGAAGCCACAAAATAAAAAACTTAAGGGGAGTGGCCTCCGTGGAAAGTATCTGGGAAGCAATCACCTGCTGTCTGATCACAAGTTTCTGGTAAAGTACCCTTTAATAGTGAACTCTAAGGTCTGATGAATTTGCAAGCTGCTAACAATTACATTATATACAAACTATATGAAATAATTCTTTGAAAAGAAAATGCAATGCTCTGTCCCGAAATACAGCACTTCAGATGTGCCTTCTTCAAGATAAATACATTTTCATTCTTTAACTCTGCTAAATAAGACTAGCTGTCTCCAAATACATTCTCTTTGACTGCTAAAAAAAGTCTTTAGTAATAATGATAATTATGCCCAATTTTCAAATACTCTCTATATAACTACAGAAACCCACATTAACTCTTATTACTTAACATGGTAGTATGGGTGAAAGAATGAATGTAGCAGGAATCCTGTCCCATCTTTTACAGTAAAAGTTTTTTTACTTTCTTTAAAGTTCATACAAGCTTTGCTTGAGTGAAGACTTCAGTCTCAGCAATAAGAATTATATTCAAACCATAGCTCTCTGTGGAATGTTCATAACTGTCCACAATGATTATCCAAAACTGATACCTGTTAATTATTCCATGACAGACAATCATTCATTGCCCTTTGCAAGCAAATTAAAAGGTTTATGATTGAATATACAAACCTGCAAAAAAAATCATTAGCCCTCAGAGCACTCGTGAAATCTCTGGTCTAGATGATGTGAACACAAATACTTAAATTTAGGGGTCAACACTAGATCACAGAGCAATACAGCAGATCACGTTATGTTCATAACCTCATAAATTGTATAACTAAATTGTAACCTGAGGCACACAGTCGAAGGCCAAGTGCTTTCATCCAGGTAAAAGACAGAATAAGGAAACATAACTGTGTCCTAGGGAGCATTACTACGGGGTTTTCTTATTGTTTCCAGCAACTGCTCTATCATTGAGCAGGAGAAAGAACACTTTCACTTATTCTGAGATGACAAAAAAGTCATCAATATTCTAAGACCCTTTGGTAGTCACAGATTTTGCAACACACAAGTAACTACTTATAAAGCAAGTTTTTCAACATTTAAATGAAGATGAGAGGCGACCAAATGCAAGAAAATTCTTCTTAACAATGACCGAGTTTAACTATACACTAAATGCTAAAATTGCAGTAGGCCAAGTAGTAAGGTTGCAATAAACTCAAGTGATTGAGGTAATAGGGACAACTTTCTACATACCAACTGATATTTTCAAGAAATCAAGTAGGCTTTTTGTAGAAGCTGGTAAAAACAAAAAACCTCTAGCAGCTCAATAAAACCAAACCTTTAAACTGTGAGTTACCATTGTAATTTCCTGAATCTCAAGACAGGTTTAGTAGGGATGATGCTTGGCATTCAAGTCAGACATTTAGTGGTCCTATTTGCCAGATAGGGTAAAAATTAGATTTAACTCAAACTGCCTTAGGAGAATCAGTGCATAATTCAACTACAATATATCTTCTCAAAATTCAGGGTGAAGCCACAATGCCAATTTGCTACAATGCATTTTTAAGCAGAATAATGGAAAATACATAAAATCCTTATAAATATTCAGATGTGCATGTGGTATACTTTCCAGTTATCTGCCAGGACATTATAACAAACTCTGTCTTGACATGCTTAAAATGCATTCAGAGGGTCTTCAGGATCAGGTCAAGGAAGAACGCTTTCCACTAACAACAAAGGACACTAATTCCAGTGAGACAAACAACAGTAAAAACACAACAGAGATACAGATGGATTCAGAATTCATTGCTGATCCAGCTCCTATGCCAATATAACTGGAGCACTTCCAAGAATCAACCTTATTTTGGCCTTTCATTTTCTTTTTTGTCTTCTGATGACTGGGTTTTATGATTAATTAGATACCTCAAGAAATTAGTCTTCCAAGGACATAAACTTTTGGCATTTCCTGAGGTCATCTGAGCAACTGTAGCTCAAAGGAAAAAAGGTTTTAACCTTTTTTCCCCCAGAGGTTAAATGCATAAACATGGATTTTACACACTGTTGCTCTCAAATGAAATGAAACCAATCAGACTGTATTTGACTAACTTGACCAACTGGGTATTTTTCTATTGACAAGGCCAAAAGTATTTCATTCCTGTTTTTGATACCTCAAGATGTATGTGAAGGGTGGGAAAAGTACAGAAAAAGCATCACATTGAAACTCTCTCAAAGCAGTAACTAATGACTCCAGAACATCGGAGCAAACAGTACTCCACTCCAGGAACTCTGAAGACCCGGTGGAACAGAAATATTTCGAACCAAAATCCATTCTCTGGTGACCTGGACGGATTACAGCACAGTCCATGCCAGTTCAGCTATAGAAAGCAGACAGAAAAGGAAACGGATAAAAGATTTTGCTTTCTCTCTTCATTCTTTTGCTGTGCCCAAGGGAGGGAGGAGAATAGGCAAGTACATCTCACCAACTCTGCCTCCTCTTGCAGGACCAGTGATGCCCTAAGAACAGTGGCAGATTCCAAGTAAAAATTACGTGTCTTCCGTGTGGTTCCTTCCAGCCTCAAAACTGTAGTATGCAGAAAACTGTACAACCCGGGTCAACTTTTAATTACGTACATTCTGTTCCTTTCAGCATTTGTAGGACTGGGCAGTAGCATTGTGTCTGCTGATCTATAATTTACACAGACATGTGAGACAGTTCTACCGTACGTTGGGGAACACACCACACTAGACTCTGTTTTGGCACTATATAGACAGGAAAGCAGCTGTAGAAGCAAGCACACCTGGGATCCTACGTTCTATATGGTTAGGTAAAAACACTGGACTGACTAAAACAGTCGTGACTGCCTGTGTCGAAAGCAGCTGCCAGCACACCTCAGAGCGGGCTAGGTGTACCTGATCCACTGAAGCACGGTGCAGGAGATCCCCAGCGCCACATCGCAAAGGCAGAAATGGGGCTATCTGCAAGAAGCACACAGCAGGAACTAGCTGTGTAAGTCACACATTCGGTGTGAGAAACTCAACAGAAGCATGCCTGGCTAAGTAACAGGCTGAAGAGAGTCACAGTTTTCCCTTCTTTCCTGTTCTGTAATCAGGAAAAGACAGAGGCTTATTGTTGTTATTCCCATAGTCTTCTGCAGCATGCAGTTCGTGGCTTTGGCAAACTTAAAAGACAAGGAACGCTTGTTCCCAGCAGGGAACACCACAGACACAAATTTGGTTCCACTTTAAGAAATCACTGCATTAAAAATGCCACCTTCTTTCCTACAGCTTGGCTCCCTATATAAATGGATGGTCTTACCTGCTGCCTTAAATAACACTTAATTCCCTTTTTAATTGTTTATATTACTGCAGTGCACTGAAGATCTTCCCTCTGGTAATTCTACATTCTGCACAAGAGAGCTGGAATCAATTCTGCTTCGCAGGTGAACAATCATAATTACATACCAAGTGAAGTATGAACATCCACCTCACAACTTGGCAGTCTCATTTTCTTGACTAGATCTGCACGGGTGTAACTGACTGCAGAGTCCAACCTTTATGAATCAGGAAGATGATGCAGACATTGCCTATCACGATTTGCATCACATTTTAGACAGAACCTGCAATGCTGGTTGCATGTTAGCAACTGTCACTGCAGGCTGTAGTTTGGGAACAGCTCTGCTCCAGGGGACGTCAGCTCAGCCCAGTCACGTTGAAATTTATGATGCTTTGCTGCAGAACGATCTGAGCTCACTGGCCAGCATAAATCGTTACAACAGTTTTGGGGATTCAATGTACCGTGAGAGCTAGTGCTAATGAAGGGTGAAATCATGACTGACAACTCTGATCTGTTTCATACTGCCTCACTCACTGTACATGCTAGGGCATTAACTTCCAAGAAGTTCTTGCTCTCCACTTCGTGCCTACCAACAACAAAAGGTAAATAAAGCCCCTATCCACCCAGAATGTGCAAACACATCAGTGAAAGACACGACTCTATGGCACCCGCCATCCTCTGGCTATGACAAAGTTTCTCATGGGTTTTTTTTGTTATTGATGTGGAGATGCATCCTACTCCACAGGTGGGTTAGCTGCTAAGTGCTGTTTCTCAAGAGTTAAAGGCAGGAGACAGGCACTTGCATACAGCGATTCTTTTAAAATGTAGTTCTGATCATCTTCATGATCCTTTGTTCAGTTCTAACATTACAACAGCATACATCACCAAAGTAGGTCCACTCATCAAAAGCACTTTTTGTGTGACAGAAATAACACTGGTTACCCCAATAGGATTTCCACACATAATCCGAGCTAACCACTTTGAAAACATACCTGCTTTTCCACAGGGTCCTCAGGTAAGCAAAGCAAAAACCAGCCCTACATTTATAGACTTTCACAGGTATACAAAACATTTTCCACTAGTCAAACATTGCAGAGGCAAAGATAAAAATCAGGATGTGCTAACTTCGGTAACAAAGTTTGGATTGCATAGAAATGTGTACTCATGTAAACAGCTTCTAGTATTTTCTCATTGTTCATGAAATAAAAAAGCAACTTTAAAACATGGCAAGAGGAATAAAAATCCACAACACTACATCAGTAGTGTTCCCTAAGACCACAACACTGAACACCCTAACAACTTTAAACGATAGCAGTATTTCTTCAGCAAATACCCTAGGAGGGGGTCAGCTGGCATGATCTGAAACACAGCTCAGACAGTAAGCAGATGGCAAAAAGGTACGCATGGTTCATCACCCCAATTCACCTTCAAGCTGGCCGCTGGACCTACTGTTAATACTGTGTAGGTCTGTGCTGACCCCCGATACACTCAGAGGATGTCTCGCCCAGCCCAGCATGCCATCTTCTCAGTGCAGATGCACATATTTGTTTGCTTTTTATGCTGGAAAAATTTTGAAGATGAGCATAGACAGGGTCATTCGCCGGGAGGTGGATGCAGTTAGGTGAGGACTTGCATTAACATTAAACTCATCATTGTTCTAGTGAAGAATAATAGTGTTTCTGCTTGACATTTCTATTTATCTAACTCATTGCCTATGCTCTAATCTTAGCATCGTGTTTAGGTTCCAGTTTTAGCAATTTACTGTACCTAAAATGCACCTTTTTTAGTGAAGCTGCATTCTTGATGGTAACCATCTTGATGGTAACACTGCCAAATGCACTGTTCAAAGAGCTGGTTTAATAACTTTAATTACTGTGCTTAATCACAAGACTTTGCTTAGCATATGGAAGTCTATTCCAGAGCACTTCATCCAAATTTGCCAAGGTTGGTAATTAGCAATGTAAGAAACCACTACCTGGATCTATTAGCTAATGTACACAGTTTTAACAGTGAGGCTCTCCCACAAGCACAACGTTTTTTTTAAATACTATGGGTTACAGACAATTTTAGTGAGCTAAGTAGTACTCATCAATACACAAAATACTAATTTCTAATTAAGGAAGTTCCATTATTCACAAGCAGAATACCCACCTGAGCATCAGCCTCTAATGTTGGGCAACAGTGGGAACGAGCCTAGTACTAGAATGATTTTGCATCATCTAGGCTCAGTTTTCTGTTACACAAGTGCTTTCAGACAATGTCTTGCAATGGACTATTCGGGATGCAAACTTACTTTGTCTCTGGAGACTACAGTTTGCTAGTTTAGGAGGCCACATGCCTCCCAGTGCTCAGGGGCAGGTGAAGGAACATGTCAAGCCAGCCTCTTTCAGCCTTCCTATCTGCCATCTAGCCATTAAAAGGTTAAACAATTCTGCAACTTGAAGTAGTGAGCTAGAGGGCTGGACTTAAAAATGTAAGGTGGTACTTTTATTTACATTACCAACTTTTTGAATCAAGTGCCTGGCCTAACTGCTATCAAAACACCACCAAAATTTAAAATTCTTTATTTAAAAAAATTTTAGGAACTTAAATTAGAGGTAATATTAAGATTTCAGTGGTGCACTCAATGCATGGTTCAAAGTTCACTACAAATCAAATTAGCATGATGGTTGTTTATTTTGTAGAGGAAAAACTTATTTATAAATTATCTTCTGTAAAAAGTCCTCAGGTGCTGGACAATCCTAAAAAATGCTCATGAATTCCATGAAAAGCTGCAGACAGATAAAAGAAACTCGTAATGCTTTTTTCCAATCATTTTGAGAAGCTGAGAGATTAAAGAAGGCAAATTTTTCAGAGCAACAGTAAGAGCCCATCAAAGAAAGGTCTCAAGCTGGATTCAGAGCTTTCCAAACCCCATCATTGGTTCAAAAATGAGTGTTTCATTGAACAAGCTCTCAATGAAGAGAGCAAGCAAAGCAAGCTGAACGTGCCCCACCAGCTACAAGCCAGGCAGTAGCACTCTGAATGAGTTGCAGGCAACAAAACGCTCTCACACTTCTCATTTAGCAAGAAATGGCACTGCTTTAGCTATGAAGCCCCCAGTACATGTGGCTATCCTGAGCTGGAAAGCAGCTCCACTTTGCCCAAAATGCTTAAAGAAATATTAATAGGGTAAAAAAAAACACGTCCTGCAACTCCCAACTTTAATCAGGTGATTACAACATCAAGCAGAAGGCACACAGATCCAATGTTTCTCAAAGCAAACAAAGAACTCCACCAGGTCTTTCTGGTGACCACAGCAATCGCTAAATGGTTAGGGAATTCACTTTCTTGCTTGCATTTCAAAACTATTGCTTCATTTCCTTTATTTTTAATGTTCAAGTCAAATGAAACATTTTGCTTGATCCTTTTCCTCCCATTTTAAATTTCAATTGAACCCCCCCTAAACTGTCAACAAATTTATTTTTGCTACATATTCTTCAGAATACTGTCAAACCTAAAATGCAGCTCCTCAAAAACTCTTCTTTTCTACAGCACATCTTGAAAGAAACCTGGAGATACTGAACCAACTGATTATCATGTCAATCCACTGCTGTCTCACTGTGTCAACCTACTACAAACCTCCTGGGACAGGACTAGGGTTTGGGTTTGGGGATTTTTGCTTAGTACAACCCTAATGTTAGCACAACAAAGGTTTTATGACTCAAAGGACATCAAAACTAAACTTAGTACAAAAAAAACAACTATTACTTTGATGTAGCTATTTCTATATTGTACTACTACATGTTGAAGTAATTCTTCCCTAACAAAAAAAAAAACCCACAAACCAAAACCGCCATGGTAATTTGTCAGTAAACCAGCATATAAGCAAAGAGACGTAATTTGCTATGGCAGAGAAATCTCCTCTGTTTCTGCCTTGTTTTGTTTCCTTTTATCTGACATAATAGTAGCTCAGAGTATGTTTGTTGTCTGATTGCATCCAAAGAACACTTCCACATAAAACAGGGGCTTTAAAAAACCTCACATCAAGAATCAAAGCAATACTGGGCAGGACAGTGGCCTGGTGAACTGCTGCATTTTCAAAGACAAAGGCAGAGCCTTCCCCACACAATCCACACAGCTCCAGTACTGCCACCCCACCCCACCAGGTCACCTTTGCTTGCCTGGCTTATTGAAGTTTTCAAAAAACATCTTTTTAATCCAGGACCTTTTCAGTCAAGCCGCCAGCCTGCTGATCCAAAAATAGCTCAATGCAAAACCTGTTAAAAAAACTCAACTGCCAAGGTAATCGGAGATGATATTTCTTTGAAGGTGCTGTACCAAAAGATGCATGTTTCCAGCTCAGCTATAGAATGAAGCCTAGTATCAGCCCAATCAGATATATTTGCTGTTCTTATATTAAGAGCATTACGAAACATTCCAGGTGCTCATCTTAAATACTTACGAACTGATTTTCTACTACATGCGCTCCCCTACTATATTCATTTTACCAGTCCAACAGCGTGAAGGCATTTTGCCAAGGCTGTCTGAACTCTTTGTGTAACCTGCCGCTTTCTTCTTTCCTTTAGTTTAACTGAGAACATGAAGTACATTAAGTACATCTGTTCTTAAGACTCACGCAGTCTCTGTCAAAGAGAAAGTCCTGATTGTCTGAACTTTACAAATCTCACATTATTCCTCTCCTCCAAATTGGGAGGTTTGGGCATAATTTTTCCACAATTTTTCTCCATTTTTCTGGTTACCAGCCCACAGCATCTGTGCAATGCTATGGCAGCTCACTCTTTGTCTCATCTGGTGGGTTCTTCTGTTTCCAAGATCTGTCATTGACTTAACTACAGGGAAGGGGGATGGGCTACAGCATTTTTGTAAATACTTTGCGCTGTGTCATGCACAATGAATCTCACGTACGCCTGTCACCCCACTGTCGCGTGGTTGAGTTTTTGGCAGATAGCTTGTAGGAATTTTTCTCTTCGTAGATGGTTGATTCTATTGGATTGTATTCATTAAAGAAAAAAAAAAGGTCCATTAAGAGCTGGTACTACGCATATTTTTCCATGCTGTTTTGCTACACGGCTTTCTTTCAGGGCCAAAATCTGTCTTCTCACACTTACTACAGCAAATTCTGTGTGCTTCAAGGAGAATATACCGTTTCCTGTATTCTTCATGTTAGATTTCTCATTAGATAAGACCTCACTGAAGGTAAAGGTTCACAAATTACTCGACTGAGACCACTAATTTTTCCTTTGTGACTTAACTCCAAACTCTTAGAAAGTGAAAACTTAGTGAGCTAAACCAGTGTCTCAGACATCTTCCTCTGATCTGCAGCATTCTGAATATGCTATCAATTTGTATGAAAGATCAGAAAAATAGTAATTGAAGAAACTGCAGTTTAAAAAAAACAAGTGGCCTCAAAATGTTCCAAAACAAAACACTCCTAATTTTAAATGTTATTTATGTGAACCTCTTCATATGTTTAGCAAATGTACTACATGCTGTATGAAAATGCCAGAAGTAGTTTAAAAATAAACCATTTTTTTCCTACAATACTACAGGAAAACATCATTAATCATCATAAAAATGGCCTTGTTTTCTTTAGAAAGGATGCATCCCCATTTCACTTTGATGCATATTACAATCTGCTATATATTAAACATTGTATAATACATGGAGTTAAGCAAAGTTTAGATTTTTGTTTTTCCCCAAAATGAAATTTTGGTATTTTAACTTTTGTTTCCAACCTGTATTGTAATAAAAACAGAGCAAAACCTTTTCATGCAATGAAAACGTCCTAAGATGTGACTGTTGAACAACAACATTTCCATTTTCTTCAATAAAACAAAACTTGTCAACATCCTTAACTGGAATGAATCTATTCTGGTGCTCTGGATTAAATCAAAAAGTTTATTTTAAGTCAGTTTGACATAAAATCACATTTACATATGGTGCCACAGTACAGTAATGGAAGTAGTACAGCACTAAATTGCACACTGCCAAAACAAAGAAAAAATGTCAGTGGGGGGACTGTTCCGTACAAGCGCTACACTTCACCTCTCTTTTTGTATCCATTACCAGACACTGTTAAAGAGATAAGATGCTGGACTTGAATCTGCCTTTTGGCTGATTAAGTTAATAATTCTTATATTCTTAAATTTGCATGTCCTCAGTTGTATCCCTCCTTTTATCCTTCTCCAACGGACTAAGCTCCCAGACTGCTCTACAACTCTTACAGGACATTTTAGTCACATGATACACTATGCTATTCACTTAAGAAATCAGAATTAATCTTGGAGGAAATTATTTTTTCAGCAAATCAAGACGTCCTCAAAACAATGCTCATTTTGCAGAAGCTGTACTTCTGTGCTGACAAAAAAAATATTAACGCTAAACTACTAAACAGCTCTTGTAATAAGACTTGTCTGTTGTACTCAATATGTATTTTTTGGCATAAATAAGTAACAGATGGTATTATGACAAAGTTGATCGAAGTATCTTCAAGTCAACGCAAAGACCTCCGAATTCCTCAATGTATTGGGTTTGTGCAGCAAGGCTTTGGTAGCAGGGGGGCTACAGGGGTGGCTCTGTGAGAAGCTGCTAGAAGCTTCCCCCATGTGCGATGGAGCCAATGCCAGGGGGCTCCGAGACAGACCCACCGCTGGGTGGTGACAAAACAGTTTGTCAGTGATGGTGGTAGCACCTCTGGGATACCATGTTTGAGAATGGGGAGAAAAAGTTTCCGCACAGCAGCAGGAGAGGAGTGAGAATATGTGAGCGGAGCAGCCCTGCAGCCCCCCAGGCCGGCACAGGGGGAGGGGCAGGGGGTGCTCCAGGGCCAGAGCAGAGGCTCCCCTGCAGCCCCAGGGGAAGCCCATGGGGAGGCCGGCTGTGCCCTCAGCCCGTGGGGGTTAACGCTGGAGCAGATCCCACCCGCAGCCCGTGGGGACCCCACGCTGGAGCAGATCCCACCCCCAGCCCGTGGGGGTTAACGCTGGAGCAGGTGGATGCCCAAAGGAGGCTGTGACCCGTGGCCCCATGGAGAGAGGAGCCTGGGCTGGGGCGGGTTTGCTGGCGGGACTTGTGGCCCCACAAGGCACCCACGCTGGAGCAGTTTGTGAAGAACAGCAGCCCACGGGAATGACTCATGTTGGAGAAGTTCATGGAGGACTGTCTGCCTCAGGAGGACCCCACGCTGGAGCAGGGGAAGAGCATGAGGAAGAAGGAGCAGCAGAGATGTGTGATGAGGTGACCGCAGCCCCTGCTCCTCATCCCCCTGTGCCACTGGGTGAGAGGAGGTAGAGAAATTGGGAGTGAAACTGAGCTTGGAAAAAGGGAGGAGTGTGGGGAAGGGGTTTTAAGTTTGGGTTTTATTTCTCATTACCCTACCATAATTTGATTGGCAATAAAGTAAATTATTTCCCTAAACCGAGTCTCTTTTGCCCATGACAGCAATTGCTGAGTGATCTCCCTGCCCTTATCTCGACCCACGAGCCTTTCATTGTATTTTCTCTCCCCTGTCCAGCAGAGGAGGGCAGTGACAGGGTGGCTTGGGGGGGCACCCGGCATCCAGCCAGGGTCCAACCACCACACTCACAGAAATATTCTCAGTAAAATACAAAGGAGGAATGTCATAGCCTCTGTTTCAAGCATCTGATTTAGGCAGGAGTCACAGAAACACAAGCCTAAATATCTTTTACAGGCAAAAGAAACAGAGCAGCTCAGTTAAATGCTTATACTGCTGTAATGTACATTGTGTGAATGCTACTTTCCCTACAGCCTTTTCATACTACGTTTAAATCACTAATACCTTCAAATGACCAGAAACCAATGGCTGCTGCCTTTGACTTAGCTTTGATAAGAGTTTTTCTCTGCACACAGTGACTAGGTAGGGCACTTGTTCTAAAAATATGAACAGGCCATTTACCTGAAAACCGACACGAAGTCACACTGCCCCAAAATAATTTTCAAAAAATATTAACTTTGTTGATTTGAAAGAGCTTCCCTGAACCAGGGCTACAGTAAGATGATAACCATCTTTTTATCCAGCTCTCAAGAAGGTTATCACTAAGATCAATGGAAAAATGAATTATATGCCCTTGGGTGAAAGAAAATATTAAAGCTTGTAACTTAATGAAAGTTTAGAAATTCAATTATTAATCCCAAAGCTTTAAAGTTAAGCACTGCATAGGTTTTCAGTCACACTTGTGATTGTCTTCTGTGACTTACATTCTTAATTACCTGCTGAGCCATAACTATAAATATACTGTTTTTCAGATAGCTTGTTGGGTAATGATGGGAAAATAAACAAACATAGCTCAAACAGTTTCTTAGCCAGAAGAGCGTTTCAACTTGCTCTGTTCTAATCAATTCACGAGTGCTGTTCATAGATCATGCATGGATCAGATATCTACAAAAGGAAACATAATGAAGCCAAGATGTTGTTTACACTAACACTAGAAACAAACGATAGCAAGAGTCACGAACTAGCACAGGAACTGGTTTAGAGTTCCCTATCCATATATTTTTTTAGTTACACAGTTCTTAAAGTGGTTTTTTTTGTGGACAGTCTACCATCAATCAAACAAAATATTTCATTTCAATTTTTTTATCAAAGGGAAATGCAATAAATGTTATTTAAGAGTTATTAAAAGAGCATATCACAAACAATAAATGCACTACCTAAAAGCTAAAATAGGAAACAAATGTAACTAATAGATACAGTAAATATAAATAAAGACTTGTTTAGAATTCAAAAAACTTTTTAACGGAGTATCTGTCTGCTCTGTGAAAGGCTCTTCCTTCCTACTCTCATTGAATTTATCTGCACATCCACATGTCACAGTGCCTGAAACAAAAGATGGAGCCCTTCAAGGAGCTTGGATGTGGCTCATCCTCATAGTATCTATATATCAAAAGCACCACTGATATATGCTATACAGTCAGCGGTTGACCAGCTGGTATGATATCCTGTGTTGTGAACACAGCTTGCTATGCAAAGCCAAAAGCTTTCTTGATTCATCCATACAATTGTTTTAACGAAACAACAGCCAGAAGCAAGGCATAGTAGTGAAGGATTCGGGTTGCACTTTTTATTATTTTATCAATTCCTCTTTTAAAGATGAAAAAGGGGATAGGGGAATAAAAAGTTAATCTTTAGTGAGTATTTTAAGTACAGCACTCCAAAAACATCCCTGAAGAAAACTACAGTAAGATAAACATTCAAAATCACAATCTAGATGCCATAAAAAAGAAATTACATATGCCATGGAGAACAGCATCAGCCTGCATATGATTTTAATGTGACAAACTGTTAGCTACTGATTAACTTAAAGCTCATACTATTGAAAATATCTCTGTCCACTTACAGGTATAATGCTAAGGACTGCAATGAACGTAAGTCAAAGAGATTAATGCACTGATTTTCATTCCTCATTTATAAATGCTTTATCAGCACCACCACTGCTGAGCCTCCTTTTAGGTCCTCTAATAATCAAAAGAGCAGCCCAACCAGAATATGCCATACTGCAAATTGGAAGAACTGCAGAACTCATCACTAACAGACTGCACACCCAGAAGATCAGAAAACCAAAGACCAAAACTGTATTACGATCGTTTGGCTTACAGGTTTGGGGATCCACCTCCTGAAGAATTCTTATTTCTTGTCAGACTTGTCCATTGCCCTCTGTTCACAAAATACAGCTCACAACTAGATAAAGTCACTCATGTAACCTTCAGAAAGCCACATCTAAATCAGGCCATGTATCAGAGCACATGAAGACAGCTTTATCACAATGAAAACTGGGAAATGTCAGTCCTAACAAGAAGGAGAAAGAGCTCAAAATCTCTGTGACCTAATACCAAGCCACTTGTTTCATCTTCCTCTGAACACTGAACAGCTTTTGCAGCTATTTAACATGCAACAATTGCAAGATTTCAGTGTGACAAATTGGCAGTTTTAATGTTTGTTTTGTTTCTAATGTTTATTTTTGCCAAGAGCTTAAAAATCATTCTGTTCATCAGTGATGGAGCATAAGCACTACTGTAGGCAGACGTGGAAGAATATGAAAGGAAAACATGTAATCTTCAGGGAATAAAAATCCCACACACCATTAATATTAGTAAGTTAAAATTAGACACAGTCTTGACGTCCTGAATTGCCCAGGAGTGTAATCAGATTCCAAGCATTATAACGTTGGGAAGAGTGTCTCTGACCTAAATGCTCTTCTCATCATGAAATGTCAGCAATAGTGACCTAAAGCAACTTCACCCTGAATTTGGTCTGCCTTTGATAAAATACCATGATGAATCTGCAAGATAATAGTAACTTATATGCCAAAACTAGAAAAAAAGGCCAAAAGGTCACAATTCGAGGAAGAAGCCTTTCAGAAGAGAGGACTGCTGCAAAGCCAGTGCTGCTAGCATGATCCACAGGGGCTCCCCTGACAAGCCTGCCTGGGGCACTGTTAAAATGACCAGTTCAATGCCTGTGGAGATCCAGTTCCCTAATTTTTGATCGAGCTATGTATTCTTGGCATCAGTTATGCCCCACAGAATCTGATTTGACAGGCAATTAAAAGTCCATTGTTAAATAAATTCTGAAATAGCCAAGACAAGCGGACTGACTTCCTAAGATTAGTTTCTTCTGTTCATATTTTGGGGACTGTGTAAGAAAGTGAAAATAGGCACTATTTTGAAAGAACAGATCCTTGTGACATTTCATACACCAAACAGCTAATACATACAGATGTGCAACAGCCCAAAAAAATTCTTAAAACATATAAAATAGTCCCCTGTGCCACGACCATCACAAAGCAAAACTGCTGAACAGGGTACATTCATGTGCAAGGGCTGGCTCTCAAGTAAAATGGTAGCTGCAGTTTAGTTAACCACTCCCTGAAAGACACCATGGACATTTGTAGATACGCTGCTCGTGTGCTTTCCAGCTGAAGTTAGTAACTATTTTAAGGCTAGAAAAGCAGACTACAGGGGCTGCTTTATGGCCGTGGGAAAGGTAATTCAATCTGTGAAATTCAACCTGTCATCAAAAAATTTCACCCAGATTTCCTTTCGCCATCATTGTTTTCTTGCTCTTGTCATCACTCCTTCACTGAACCTCTCTCCAGAAACCAGAAGGATGAAGAATCATATCAGGAAGTAAAAGGCAGAAAAAGCCACTTACGAAGCCAATCATTGAGTCAAACAGGAAGGCAGCTGGATATCGTAAGACTATGAGCAGAACAGGGCCTTATTCTAGCATAGCGTGCAGAAAGAAGACTGGGACAGAAACAGAGAGATTAAACAAAAGGGCAACTTGAAAAGTCGTTTATTGCTCCTCAAGAGTAAGACCTAAAAATTTCAGGAATTCAGATATTACTGTAAAAAATAATGCTTTGATTATTTCCTACAATGATGAATAGATTTATAGCTGAAAATAGTGGATGCAGCATACTGCTTGTCCTGTATTGCATTGGCATGTACTCTGTTCCCCATTCTCCTGTTTATTCCAGTGAAAGCAAATGCTTCACATAAAACCTAAATCCTCCTCCTTCCTCTAGAATCATTTTCCAGCAGAATATGTTTCAACTGTATGACAGGACTCCAAATAAAAGCAAAAAAGCATCATCAAGCCAAAAATACATGTTGTATAATTATAGTCTTTCTGAATCAGAGTACCTGTGGATGTATCCACTGTGAAAAAAGAAGAAAATTCTCCCGGGACTAGTTCATATGTGACAATGCCATATATTCCCGAATCTCTGTCTGTGGCAACAACATTGATGATCTCTGTTCCTGGCTGTGTGTGACTACTGATGCTCGCCACATACACGGCTTGCTCAAAAACAGGTTGATTATCATTAATATCTTCTATCTCGATGCGAACAAAAGCTTGGGCACTCAATCCACCCTGTTGGATAAATTAGAAAGATAAAAGCAAAAACCAAGGTCAATTTTAAAAGTGTACACAATAAAATGATACAAATCTGGCTTCAGCCCATCATTAGGAAACAGAACATGCTACAACAATATTGAAAATGTCTGTTAAAACCAACTTACCCTATCTGTAGTACCTCAAAATACTGCATTTAGGCAAGCTACATGCTCAGAACACCACCAGTGGGCTAAGTACACAAAGAAGTTCAACTTCTTACAATTGTGAGGCCTGAACACAAAGTTATTTTTGTTAATACTAATGAGCACTACGCATATCACATCCTTGCTAGTCTAACCACACTTGGTTTTACTGTAATCACCTACACACCACTTTTTCCTTCACAGATAGAAGTCAGGGTTTTCTGCCCCAGAAATACATGCCCCTCAGGTGACCAGTGCTTCAGTAAAACAAAATAACTTTCTATCTACCAGTCTTCCAGTTTTTAAAAGTATAACCATCATAACAGCAAATATCCGGCTTTTTCAACTATTAAGAACCCAGACTGAGAGCAGAGCAGTGCAGGACAGCCAAAAGCTACCTGTCAGCTGCTATCTGCAAGACCTATCCTCAATTTATCACTCTGGCAGGTTCAAGCAGTTCTGTTCATGCAGTGTGTGTCTGTGTTCATAGATGCATATTTTATTTGTGTATATATGTGTGTGAGTGTGTGCATATATATGTACATGTGTTTGTCTACATGCCCATACCTTCACTTTGTGTACACTGAGTTGGAACACTGTAAATTCAACTGAAGCACATAGCTGAAACAATTTGTCAATACAAAATTCGTAACCGATTACATAAAATTATTTCCAGTGCATTTGTGATTTTGCAGGGAAAGAGGTCTGACCATGCTTTCTAGGGGGTTTGGCTCAACTGCTCTGCTTTTGTTTCTTTTCCCTACACAAAGAGCTAGGAAAAGCGCCAGGCCTTGGTCGCAGGTTTGGCACATCTCTTCGCTACCCCAGCTCAGCTGCTGCGCTGCTCTCCACACAGTTGAAGTTCCTGCTCCAGGTGCCCACCAAGACCCCACTGGAATACTACATGGGCAGCCAGGGGACCACCTTCAACCTTGCTCTGCAGTGGAACCAGAGAACCAAGGAGCAACTGCAAGCTGGCTTACCAAACTGTGCTACAGCAAAATCACAATTTGCAATGGCAAAGTACTGAATTTGTGACAACCTGGAAAAAAACACAATTCTGAGGGTGCTGAAGTGTAGACCCCACAGGGCCATGAGTGAAACAAATGGCAATTTACTTCTTAGAGATGCTACCTCATATTCTCTGCAGACTCTGTCCATCAGTTTGGAAGGGTTCGTATTTCCAAACTTAATTTACAGCTGTAACTACAAACATTTTTAAAAGCAGCTCCACTGCACACATCTAACAGTGAATGCTGTGGCACTGACATGTGCAATAGAGGCACAAAGCAAAAGATGTGATGTATAGCCTGCATGTGCTGTACGCAGTACATGAAGACACAGAGGAAGTATACTGTGCTCAAAGTCATGCTGAGCACGCTGTGCTTGCACCCATCAGTCACTTACAGAAACTGCTGACACAGATCAGATGTTGGTGCATACACATGCCAAGCTATGCTGAGCTAGCCCAAACTTCATCTTGCAGTCACAGTAGCTATGATATAAAAAAAAACAAACTAGGTTGCATATTTCAGCAACCTAATTGTTCATGTCAATTGTTTTTAAACTTGACCTTCATGAGACTATCCAATGATTCAGACTGACTACTATTCCTTTAGGCTTGCCCTGCAGCATAACAATCACCCCAAAACTACTTCTGAGGGTTTGCTTATTATGTCCACAATTTCAGACTTACTTTTGGCCAAAAAGTACTACCAGCATTCTCTTCCACATTTCCATTGGGATTTTTGCCTTGTTCTGTTTTGGGTTTTTTCTTCCATGTAGTAATATCACCTCTGTTGAGTGACAGTGACATTCCCATGAAGGCTCAAGTATGTGGAAAATTAAAGATGACCTTGTGTATCGTGTGTCTGTTTCACTCTCAGACTAGGAGATCTGGCCCACATGCTCCTGCTGTGCTTGGGTTTTCTTCTGAAGAATATAAGGCATGGCATGTGTCCAGGGCTTACATTGCTATGGAGGCAGCCAGCAGTCAGGACACATACCTGGGGACTAGGACTGTGAAGGCATGCTGGTTTTGGCTGGGATAGAGTTAATTTTCTTCATGATAGTTAGTATGAGGCTATGTTTTGGATTTGTGCTGAAAACAATGTTGATAACACAGGGATGTTTTAGTCACTGCTGAGCAACACGAGGCCTTTTCTGTCTCTCACCCCATGAGCAAGCTGACCTCAACTGACCAAGGGGATATTCCAGACCATATGACATCACACTCAGCATACAAAGCTGGGAGGAGGAGGAGGAGGAAGGGGAGCACATTTGGAGTGATGGCATTTGTCTTCCCAAGCAACCATTACTGTGATGGAGCCCCACTTTCCTGGAGATGGCTGAACACCTGCCTGCCAACGGGAAGTGCTGAATGAATTCCTTGTTCTGCTTTGCTTGTGTGCATGGCTTTTGCTTTACCTATTACGCTGCCTTTAACCATCCGTTCTCTCACTTTTACCCTTCCAATTCTCTCCCCCAACCAAGCAGGGGGAAGCGGGCAAGCAGCTGCATGGTGCTTAGCTGCTGGCTGGGGTTAAACCATGGCAGCAGGGTACTGTGCTACCATCAGCCTCAAAACGGAAGCAGCCATGAAACCCTCTGCTGATAGGGACAAGTGGAGAATGCAGATCTAGTGGGCTCACTACTGACACCCCAACCCCACCTTGGAGAGAGTTTCTTCCCCAATACCTTGGTTTCCACAGGAAAGAAACCCCTGCACAGGAGCTAAAAGGGAGGCCCATGTGCTCTGTTCACTGTCAGAAGATGCTCTGTGGCTATCAAGTACTTTAGGACAGAATCAGAAACATTTCTAAGAGGGCCAAGGGAGAAGCGAGGTCAAGAATAAAAACCATCTAAAAAGATGGTTCTAACAGCATGAAACCAAACTGCAAAAACTCATGAGAACTTCTCATGAAGTTAAATTACTTCTTCCAAGGTTCATTATTGCTAAACAGACATTAAAAAAAACCCTAACACCACACTCCAACCAATTCATATTTATCCTACAGAGTTACATAAAGACTGGAAAGTCTTTGGAAATTGATTAATTCTAAGTATATGGGGGAACCTAATCTCTCAGAAGACAGACCAAATTCTATGATGGAGACAGAACCTTCTTTTTCAAAAGCAGCAGTGTATCCCCCACACACAACTCAAGTACAATATTAACTGGTAATGGCCCATTTCTTGCTCTGGCTATCAGAATTCTTAACTATCATCCCAAATGGGAAGGGACAAACTGCTTTATTTCTAACCACATGGATGTAATTTATCTACTCAGGAGCAAGCACAACATAGATCTTCCAAAATACGAAGGCTGATTTAAACAAGTCTGTTGCTGATAGAAAATCACATTTGTCAAAACATGTTACAAGCAACAGAAACCCATAGTTTTTTCGTTTTGCAAGCCCCTTCTCAAATATTAAAGTATTTTTAACGACTGTTGGGCTGTTTGATGCCACAAGTAGTCACAATTAGAATGGCTTCTTTGTCAGACTCCTGAGAGTTGTGTGCCCTGTGGAACAAAGAGGGGACATAAACTACCACCAAATCAAAATAGCCACAAGTAGTATTTTCTTTACTTTTTGCAGGACCAAACTTGTGTGAAAATCCAAAGCCATTAGTATGCTTCTATCATGTGTCAAAAAAAAAAAAAAGGAAAATTAATCCTGCCTTTGGCATGAGTCTCTTTAGCTTAGTAAGTAGAAAAGGTGCTATTTTGAATAGCTGTATTTCTTTGTCTTGATGCTGTAAAATGATTAAGAATCCATCAAGATTTGGACCACTGGTAGCCTCCAATGTTTTTGTCAATGAACTGTGCTGTCAACTTTTTGTTCCAAACTAAACTGTGATATACAAGATCTGACATGAAGACATATTTTCTTTTTTCTTCTTTTTTGTCAAACCTAAAAAGACATGTCACCTTGCAGTCATAATGCTGTCAAAATGGAGACACATCACCAATTCTTATAAAAGCCTTAACCTCTCCAGAAGGTTTTCCTGCGTCGAGTATTTCTCTCTGTGTTTCAATTGCTTCAGTGTAAAAGAGAAAATTGGACAAGCAGTACAGTTTAGAAAAAAGCAAGTGATGAAGAACAAAGTATTTTTCTATGCTGAAAGGCAGTAAGAGGGTCACTAATAGACCTGCCAATGGTATTTTACCTTTTGCAATGATTATGTAGCAGCTGAAAAACTGAAGATCTAACATTCCTATTGAAGATATACACAAGGATGCTTCTTCTCATCTCCAGTTGATTATTAAGATAATAAGAATTTTAATTACCTCCCAACACCATTATATGGCAGTCTTCAAATCACCATTAGGGGCAGTCCTATCACAGCATTCAAGAACCTCACTTGGAGAAAACAAAACCAAGGCAGTCCAATCTGCAAAGGGAAAAGGCATCGACCCCCCTAAACCCAACCTCTGGACTATCAGTAGGGCACAGAGATTGGTCTGTGGCACCCCTTATACTGGTGGGGGACAAAGTGGAAGAACACACTGCCTGTGCTCTGCAGTTTTTGAAACTTCTCACCACACCGATGAAGAGAGTGGGTACACCAGCACAAGGTCCTGTTAGCTTCAGAAATGTGCATTGCTGGAATTGGTCCATGCCTGGTAGCAGCTCTTACAAGCATAGGTCATACAGTCTTCCCCAGGTTTTGAAGAAAACTGCATGGGCCAGCTGCTCCCAGAGTCAAGGCTGGACACTCCTGTACGCTTCTATTTGTGCACCAACCCCAAGACTGCAAAACTCAGATTTTGGCTTTGAAGGCCAGACAACTGTCGTGTGTAAGCAGGTAGTGCAGATGCTACTAGACAGAATTTAAATTAGCATTAGTCCAATTAAAATTTCCCTGGATTACAACAGGTTTTCTTTAGCAGTCACAGTCATTACTGTTTATTTGGTTGAAAGAAAAAGAGGAGTGACAGGCATCATAAAAATGCAAATGAATAAACAAAATGATTGAATTATGCATGATACAGAGCAATAAAATTTGCCACTGTACAGCAGCAAAAGTGTGTGCTGTTAAAATAAAAGGTTTCCTGGATGAAAATGAATTCACATCAAGACTCTTAAAGGCAGAAGAACACAAAACAAAGGAAGCACAAATTTACATATATGGTTAGTTTGGAGACCCCCAAGAAAATAGAGAAGAACACACAATGGAGTGTCCACTACAGTCACATTGGCTCTTTTTTGTTTGTTTTCACAAACAGAAGAATTAAAAATGTATCAGATCAAATTTGCACATATTCAAAACAAATGAACAAACAAAATCACTAATTTTGTCCCCTATACTGCTTTGGAAGCATGCATATACTTTGATTACTGATTGATTTTATTATTAATCTGATTTTTTTTCCAGAGAGAGAAAAAAATTACAATTTTAATATCATTACAAGAAATTTTCAGCTGACTGTAAATTCAAAGACTGCTCAAACACCTGCTGAGGCTGTTTCTGATGTGTCACAAGTGCATAAATATAGCTGATGTGACCAAGGGTGCGGTTTGAGCAGGGGGTGTCCCAGGCAGAGCTGGCACACAAATCCCAGGAGTTACCCTCCCTACTGGAACAGCTCTGTCTGCTGCAGTTCAGAGACCAAAGGAGAGGGCTAGATGCAGATGCTGTGGAATTCCGTGCAAACACCTTTCTATAAACCTAACTACATGATTTCTTTTCATATAAAAGCATTTCAAAGAGGAGTACCAAATATGTACGTGAAGTGACTTTGCGACCAAAACTAGCTCTGCCAACTGGAAAGGTCAATGCTAATATTATGATCAGCCTCAACCCCACTTAATCAGGATGTGTATTTAACACCAGTTTAACAGAATCTGTTTTCCACTTGCCTCCCCACAGGCTTTTGTGTGTTATTTCAGTTCTCCCATTACACTTGCTGCATAACACGTAAAAGACGTGACCAACAAGTTCCGAAACCATGTAATGGAGTAGGCATGGACAGGTGGAGGAAACTATAGTTTTGCTGTAAGATAAACTGAGCACCACCTGGAAAATACTTTCTTTTCCTCCTCACTTTTAATTAACTTTGTTATCTTCTTTTCATCTCTCTTCCCCCCCTCCCCTTGTCAGCAGTGACCCTTACTCTTCCTCTGTCTTTTCTGCACACACATCTCCCCTGATCATAGCCTCTGCTTTGAACTCCACACCTAACATCTTTAATCCATCAAAACTAGCAGCAGAATGCCAGGAGATAAAATAGCCTACTATAATTCAATTGCAGAGTGGCTCAGCATAACTTCAGGTTTAGCGAAAATTTTAAAAAGCCAATATTGAATTTAGGTGCTTTAGTATTTAGGTGTCAGATAGGCAAATTTTTAGAAGATAAATCAATGGGATCTACAAAATGCTGACTTTCAGTAAAAAGCGCAAGTCCTGCTTGTCACAGACGAGGCAATAAAAAATTGATCCCCTCTCCCCATTACTGAATTTCTGAAAACACAAGGATCCTAAATTAAGACCAAATTAAAAATGAAATACTCTATAGTTTCAATGCATTGGGTGTTTTCCTTTAACTTCTGATGTAAGATTTATCACTCAAAATAACGTAACCAAAAAAATGCATCAAGCTTTCTTCATGTTAACTTTTTTGCCTGCCTCCCCACATTTTCAAAATAATCTTCTGGACCAGACCAGATATCTTAGAAACTTGTCAGAATTTCAGTGCTATTATTCAGCTCTCACGTACACTGTTAGTGACACTGATCTTGATATTCCAGATATGTGTATGTTTTTTACATTTAAACAGCTTCAAACCACATGAGTGAGAGGAAAAATGAAGTGATGAAGTATAGCAGAACACAATTTTCTGCTGTTATACATTGTAATACTGCTTTACTGTTCGAGGCCTGGATGTCTGTACTCAGGTGCATGCTACAAAATTTTGCCTAGAAAGGAATTCTGAAGACAGAAATCACAAATCAGAGAAATTCCAAAATGGTCACATGGACTTACTTCTGCTGTAAAGATTACAGATGCTGTCGTAACAAAAAAGACTTACATTTTTAAATCATTAGATGTTCAAATAAGATAGAGTCAGAAAACATACCAAAAAAAATCCTTATATAACCATTTATCCTCAAAAGAAATCTATGGGGAAGAAAAGGCACACTCCTAAAGGCACCATTCATACCAAAAAATGCTTCTGTAGCCTCTGAAATAAACACTGAATAGTGACAGCTAAAGAAATAAAGCAGATGAACTGCTTAGCTATTACACATATATCCAAATTCAACAGCATACAAATATACCCTCAACTTCTATATTCTCAAAATGCAACAATACCAAGCATCAACTGCAGCTATTTAAGTTCACTAAGTTTCTTCAGTGTACAGTAACAAAAAGTACACACATTTTAATGAAAAATACCATATTTCTAGCACAACTGCATTTTTAAAAACTCGTATTAGATACACCTACGACAGTATCTTAAATGCAATGTTAATATTCAAAGTATGAAATAAAGATTGTATAGCCTGAAACAACTTAATTTCAATGTTTTTCAGCTCAAATTGTGCTGTAAAATGCAGCCTGAATAACATTTTTAATAGTGTCCTTATGTTTATTTTAGTATTCAAAGACAACCAGTAATCTTCTTCAGCCTCCTCACAGTTCACCACTTAAGCTGAAAATAATTAAGAAAAGTACCAGCTGCTCTCTTTCTGGGCCTCTGATTGCAAATAGCCTGTGGATACCTTCATAACAAAATGAACCCAGGAATTTCTTCCCGTCTTTTCAGGGGTCATGCTACCCAAATTTTCTTTTCACCTGGCATCAGATAGACCACGTGTTTACACCCAGAAATCTCAATGTGTTTCTACCACAATGAACATCTCCTCGCCCTTCCTGCCAGAGATCTGAAATGGATTGTTTCAGGCACATACTACCACCCTGCCCTCACCGTACCATGAATACCCACTTCCAAGCACCAGATCTTGTAATGTGGGAAAAATTTCAGACATGCCGCTGCAGGGAGGCTGTACCCAGCCACAGCAGCAGCAATGGCATCAGCTAGCTAGAAAGGACAAGGAATTTATCCAGGAAAGTCACTGGCATGCACAGGAGCCACGCAGCTCTAGCACAAGTTTATTACTGCTGCAGTCACCTTGAAAGCAGGAAGCAGAGGTAACCTGGAGTCCACTGGTTCCAAGAGGAGGAAGAAAATCAGCAGGGACTTACACATCCTAGAAAGGTTTCAACACCTTGTTTAGGAGTAATTGGGGATTTCACAGCCAATGTTATCAGTTTGGGTCAAAATTTATGGTTCATGAAATATCACTTTCTGCGTTCTGTAGAGGTAAGAAATGCACATTCATGCAATTTTTACCTACTCATTACATTCTCATTTAGAAGTACACACCACATCCAAATTTACAAGTGCATTCACAAATCTGGCAGCATGGAAAGATGAAACTTACCCCATCTGTAGCTTTTACTAAGAGATCATAAGTGGTTGGATCTTCTTCTCTGTCAATGTCTTGAGACACACAGATCTGACCAGTACGTGGGTCAATCTGGAAGGCTTTGGATTTTTCATAATAATGAAATCCATCGTAAAGAAAATACTCAATTTCACCAAACCGGTCGGCATCTGCATCTGTTGCCTTGACCTGCCAGGAAACAGAGAGGCAAAATTAAGCCAGTGAAACTATTACTCATTCATTCAAAAATCAGAGATACTTTGTTCTGAAGTTACCTGTTTGTGTTGTAAAAGCAAATGTGCATGCGCACAATAAATACAAACATATTCTGCTACCTAAGCTGTCTGCCTGCAGTTCATAAAATAATGACCACGACTGACAGTGTAAGCACTGCAACAAGCATGCAACATCGATTAGACCTGTCCATAACATTACCTGTTTATGTGTCAATAATTACCTCAATCAAGTGGGCTTCCTGTGACTGGGAAAGCCACGCATGTTAAGCCGTGTCAGTAGACCATACATGAAGCCACTTTCATGTTATTTTTACCAGTTGCGGTAGGTCTTACGAAAACTAGAGCATAAATAGATCAGAAAAGGGCTGCAGGACATTCTTACCTAATGCATTTTCTAAAAGACTCCCCCAAGCTCAATTCAGCACTCTTTCAGGGCCTGGTGGCACAGTGAGCCATGCAAGTCAAGGAATGGAGAAGTTTTTGATGTCCAGTCCACTCTTCAAGGACCTAGAGATCTACCAACACAACTAAACACGACCATCACATGCATGCACAGCACAAAGCAGGACATGCACAGGCTGCGGCAGGTCGCTGTGAGAGGCTTTATCACCTCACCTGTGTAGTCTTGCATGTAGCTGTAACTGCTGAATGACAAACGAGCCTAACATCTTTTATTTTCAGCTATATTAAGTACATCTGATGCAGCATAAATTCTGCCATAAATCCCAAACAAGACATGAAAACCTGGAGCAGCTTTCAAGATGCTGCATGACCGTCCCTCAGCTGCATTTTAAAGGACTCACAAGGCATTACACAAACAGTAGGAGGTCAATGCTCTTTAACAGAACATGCGATTAAGGCACGCACCACCCGATAATTTAAAATCATCAGGTGATTTTAGATTTTAATACAGGAAAACCCCAAACCTTTCAGGTATGTTCTAACATTAATACTTTGGGGTTTATGCACATAGGAGTAGTCAGAAATCAACCTACCTCTTAAAATATTTTAATAAACGCTTACCATAGTGATATGTTTTGCCAATAACATATACATGTGCCCTGCACGAGGAGAAGCTGAGGGATCTGGGCTCGTTTAGGATGGAGAAGAGAAGGTTTGAGAGGGGCTTTAATAGCCACCCTCCAGTGCCCAAGAGGAAGCTACTGGAAGACACTGCCAGGCTCTGTCCCCAGACGAGCCAACAGCAGTCACACACTGAAGCTGGAGAGCTGGACCTAAGGCAGGATTTTCACTGTGAAGATGATTCAGCACTAGAGGTTCCCTGCTCAGAGCGGCTGGAGTCTTCATCTTTGGAGTTTCAAGACTCAAGGGGGCACAGCCCTGTGTGGACAGAGACATCCCACCACCCCCTCCATCCCCAGCAGGGCCAAGGAATAAATGCTGCCCAGCTGCATCAGCACCACGACACAACTGTTCTGCTTCACCAGCTTGACCAGTCAAGTCAACAGGATGCTCAAGTGTGAAAATCTTGCTCTTTGGACAAAGGGTGGATTGGTTAAATAAGTGTTTGATAAACAGAACAGTTTTGTACAATGCACCGTCAATTTTATCACCTTATAATCTCTGACAACAAAATGTTCTGTGCTGAGTTTGGCTATCCTGCATGTCCCATTGTGAAAGCTTTCATTTAAATATACAAACATCTCAGAAGAAAACAATTCATAAAAACATGTATACATTAAGAGAGCCAATATTTCTAGTTCTCTAATTTGTCATTATTGGAGATACTTAAAGGCTTTTTCCTCCTCAGTTGATTTCATTCTCTACTTACTCATTGAAGATGATAAATCCTGTGGTTTTTCCATCAGTCTACCTGCACAAGTACAACGCCTGAAGACCTTAATGCAGCTTTGGAAACCATACTATCACAAAGCCTGAGACTTAGAACTGGTGGGAGTTCACAGAGAAGACCCGTGCCAGGTACCGCACACACCTGACCCAGGTTGGTACGGGGAGACCCACAGCCATCAGCCACAGACAGGGCAAAGCTGGAGGTCTGTACGTGACTGCCCGTACAGATCAGCGTCTGGCAAGGTTTTAGGCACAACTGCAGAAAAGGCCAAGCAGGACAAGCCAGGGTCTATTTGTAGTAGTAAGTCTGGATGAGGTCATCCTGGTCTGGGGATGTAAATGAATTTAGCTGCATGGACACAAGCTGTGCCAGGTCATCTGGCCTTCAGGTCCCAGAACAGCCTTTGGCTGCTTCTCCCACTAGTACAAACACTGCCTGAAAGACCAGTCAGTGCCTTCATTACACACTCGCTTCTTTGCCCACAGAGGAATTGTTTTGGCATTAAGATACTGAACTAAGACTGAATTAAAACCAAATGAATGAAAACGTGGCTTGGGAAGGCTAAAAATCCTAGCAGTGGGGAAAGGGAAACCATGTAAAAAGTGCCAAAGCAAATTATAAAGCTAAATCTTACTTTAGACCAGTTACTTCCATCAGAATTTTAAAGTGACAGATAGCCCCAAAGACACACATGTTATTTCAGTATTTTATTCATTGTGGTTTGTTGTCTGTTTTTAAGCACCCTGTGGAATTCCCCACTTCTTCCACACAAAATGAGATTTGCTGTTTCAGAAGAGGTATCACTGTGTCTGCAATTGTACCACGTACTCCAACGCACCTTGCCCCTCCCCAACAGTTTCTCACAGCACTGAAGGCCATCCATCATACCAGAGTTTCTGGTGCTGTAGATAGAAAGTTCCTCCATGGGAGCCCCGTGTTTGCAGAGCCCCCCAAGACCCTTTCATGCCTTGCAGTTGGTATCCCATGGCTGCAGCATGGGGTGGATGCATGGCCACTCCTGACCCCAGTCCAACCACTCCTTCTGGCTAAGTTAAAGGCAGAACTCACACTCAACTTCAGCAGAACAAAGACCTGGCCCTAAAATTGCTTTACAGCTGTATATAAATCAAACCTACACCACAGGTATTTCACTAACCTTGTACTTCGTTATTTCTATCATAAAAAATTAAAACTAATTCTAGCATGCTCTCAGTCCTCTGCCACCCTGATGCTATGGAACAGTAATTCACTTGGCCCTTGTAAGAAAGTACTTCATTTCTTGTGCCTGAAATCTAATGCAGGACAACACTGAAAGGTTCTGTGTCCCTGTGCCTGGCACACAGGTACATGTTTGTATTTACACATTTATGGCTGCAATTGAGAGTGGGTGATTAATTACAGGTGTGAAATTCGAGGGTATTGTTAGAAGTCTAGCCCATTATGTTCAGCGACTTGTTCTCTTTTTGGTAAATTATGCAGTCCTCAGACAATGAATAGCACATGCAAAGGCATAATGAATGACAAATTTAAATAAAAATGCTTCAGTTCAAAGCAATACTAATTTGAAGGTCTAATTGTGATCAACTTCAATTACTTTAATCATCTCTTAGGCAGCATAACTAAGTGGCATCAATTTTTGCATTTATAAAAACTTGGGTTTTTTTCCCCTGTTCAAGTGCCTCACATCCATTGAATTTCCACCCACTTGAAAGTCTATTTTTTACTCATTTACCATGGAACATTTGATTTTAAGAAGGAAGAATATGGAATTAAAAGCAAATGAAAATTTTACTGTAGCAGACAGAGCTGAGGTTGAATGGCAGTACAGCTGAGGTCAGAGGAGCAATTAATGATTATGATAGAATAGTTCAGGTTGCAAAACACCCTGAAGATCATCAAGTCAATGCAAGCTGATTTAGAAGGAGGAATCCAGTGAAAACATGCTTACAAAAAAAAGTTTTCTGATTTTCATGGTTTAAGCCCAGCTGGCAAGTAGCCACTTGCTCACTCCCACCCTCAGCAGGATGGGAAGGAGAATGGGGAAAAAGGTAGAACTCATGGGTTAAGAACGACTTATTAAAATAAAATATAATAACAACAAGAACTGTAACGAAAAGGAGAGAGAGTGAGAGAGGAATAAAACCCAAAAGAAAAAAAAAAAAGCGATGCACGATGGAATTGCTCACCACCCTCTGACTGCTACCCAGGCAGTCCCAAGCAGTGATTTGCAGCTCCTGGCCAGCTCCCCCCAGTTTATACACTGACCATGACACTCTATGGTACGGAACATCCCTTTGGCTAGTTGGGATGAGCTGTCCTGGCTCTGCTCCCTCCCGGCTGCTTGTGCACCTGCTCACTGGCAGAGCACGGGAAGCTGAAAAGTCCCCGATTTAGAGTAAGCACTACTGAGCCACAACTACATCACCAGTGTGTTATCAACATGATTCTTGTACTAAATACAAAACACAGCACCGTACCACTACCAAGAAGAAAATTTTCCCAGCCAAAACCAGGACACTGATACGTTTACGAGGCCAAGTAATCCCAGATTTTAGAAATTAAAGCGCAGTAGTCACTGTCCCAAACACATCAGGTTATGATAGCATACCGTGCCATGACCAACCCTACGGAGCATTGCAGTTAAGTGCCCGAGAGCTGTGAATTACAGCAGTCCAAACAAGGAAATGAAGACAGCAGCAGGAATTTTCACAGTGGATTGATCAAGGGTGTTGTACATCAGCGGTATCACAGAGCTGACAGGGCTGAAAGGATTTATGTGCCTTGGAGATGTGGGAAGCAAGGGAGTACCAAATCTGTAACACCTCTGTTCTGACAGGCTGGATATGAGACTGGAATCCAGGAGAAAAGAAATAGAAGGAAGGGTTATGCTCACAGGGCTTTTCTTTCACTAAGTATGTTTTCAATACACTAAGTTGAAGACCTTGTTAAGGAGTATAAACTTGGCAATAAGTACTGACAGGATGAAGTATTTCCCCAAGAAACATTTTTAAAAGCCAAGAGAAGTCACGGTATGGACAGCTACTCGCTGGACCTCTCCCATCAGTCATGATTTCTGTCCCCCAAACCCTTTATTCTGTTTGTACACTGTGTAAACTGCAAATCTGTCAGAGAAAAATTAAGTTTCTTCTGTCCTGTTCACACTGCCAATAGAGTAATAAATGCTCAGAATGCAGACATCCTCTCAGGAGAAGGAAAAGGGGGACCTAGAGAAACATTACAGAGAACAATTAAAAAAGGCTGATCGACCCATCTATGTGATGCTCAGACAGACCAGGGCATGAAGAGAATAAATGGTGGAAACTGGCAGACACCAAAGGGTGTAAAAAGATAAAGAAAATTAAACAGTGTTGGAAGTGCAGAAATAACCTTTCTATGTGCATTCGTAAAGAGGGGTTCATCTCAAAGAAAATAAAGGGAACCACTGTGTAATTAACCTCATCTTATGTGATGTACACCTGAGTGTACATCTTAAGTGTACACTCACCTTAGTGTTCACTAATGAACCTCACCTTAGATGTACACCTTAATCCTATAACACATGTGCAAGTTTGAAGGAGAAAAAAATGCTGGCAATACCTCTAAATAGGAGGGAATAGAACCATATTGCTGAGGAAGGAAAGATTTTAGAGCTTATAGAAAGCAAACATTTGGCAGATCCTCAGTTGCTTGCATTCACGTCAGTGGAATGATGACAACTCACAGCAACGGGCAGTATGTCCCCATATTTTATGGCCAGGAAAACAGTGTTACCAATCAGAGAATAGTAAACAAGATTTTAGAGAATTATATCACCTCCTGATGCCCAGATTGTCTTAAACACTAAGCTATTTTATGAGAAAAGTCCCCTGTTTTTTGTTGTTGGGGTTTTTTTTATTTTTTATTATTTCCAGTGCTTAAATCCTCAAACATGTATTTAGGTGTGTCATCCTATCATTTGAACAGATTAAAATAAAGTTCCTGTCTATAGATTCAGCTTTTTTATTTTCTTTCCTAGGCATTATATATATTGCATCCTGTTTTACAATAACTGAATATTTTGAAAAGCAGAGCAAATATTTTATTTCATATGCAAAATGGGAGACATTGCTTGTGCACTCAAAACCACATCAGAAAATACAATCTTATTAACTGTGCGGATCAAAAATTCAGGACCTATATAAAGACCATTTGTAGGATTCACAGTATGCAGCCTTAAATCTGACTGTTTTGCAATGCTGAGTTTCACATGTGGGTTACCATAATTAATTTTATGGCTTTCAGATTGACAGAATAAAGTAGACTACAATGGGAAAGAGCAGGCAGTTTGGCCACATAACTCATGACTGCGGTCATCTTCGATGGCAATTAAATGAGACAAAAAAATATTAAATCAATTTTTCATGGCTTAAGAATTGCTCCCATACCACATATTTTGTCAAGTTTACTTGATTGGATTGCAGCTAACCAAGACACAGCTTTCATAGCTTATAAAAATCTGTTTGGGGGACTCAATGTCAGAGCATGAGACAGTTTATTTTGTGCATAAAAAGCGTGTTTAATTCTTTCAGTTGTACCGCTATCGTGAAAAGCATGTTAATTGCCAGCAGTCGGTTTTAAGGAAAATCAGAATGTAGGGTAAATAACAACATACTCCACTACTCCAAAATATTCATCATCAAGATGTAAGGCAGGACAAAACAGGTGGATACAGACAGAGGGAACCTACCAGGAAAATGAAAGGAAACAGTTCAACAGGAGAGTTATGCTGCTGCTGAATGGTGTAAGCACAGCCCCGTCCTGCAGACACCACCGACACAAAGCGTACATCCTTCCAATGAAAGGACTGAAGGACAGAAGGGCCTGTTTGCGTAGGTACAGCAATGCCTGATGGCAGACCCTTACCAGAGGAACGCTGCAAGCCAAGTGCTACTGGAACGGCTGGCCACCAGTACTGTGAAAGTGTCTGCTACGCCAGACCTTCATGGCAGGTCCATGGCCACAGGGAAGGAGAGGTGCAGCCTGTGCTGGTGGCATGCAGTCAGTAAGATGAGACTGTAGGAATACTGGCAGTGAAATTCCTGGTAGTTGATACTCTTCAAGAGTCCCTTGGGTGTAACGGTGAGATTATCCCCTGAGATACCAGAGACATGCGTCAGAGGTCTTCAATTCAGTGCCCTCGCTTATTCCCCTGGCTGGCAAGAAAACAGTCTATAAAACAAAAACCAATGATCTTTACCTCCTAACTACCTAAGGCAGTGCAGACAATGCTGACACCAAACCTGAAGAGTTCTAGTAAATATATTACTTCTCTGGATTTTCATCTGTCCGTCTCAACATGCATGATCACCGCCCATCTCCCTGGTATGGCAGGTTTAACATACAGAAACAGGAATTAAGCTTCAGATCTACTTGCTTTAGTCCTAGAGGCATAAACATTGACTTCAAGAACAGGAACCGTTTGCCTGAGGACTTAACAGCATGTCCTTGAACAACACCTGGCATTGACAACAAAACCCCACTCCTCATCCTCAAACTGGGGTCCATCTGGAAAGCCACAGACCAAAAAATAGTATCTGGAATTTAAGCTGAACATTCAACTGACACTGATGCTCACTTTGCCAACCACCACAGGTACAATGTACTCAGGAAAAAAAAAAAAGGCAGCAAAATCCTTAGCCTTCATCCTTGCTCTGATGCAAAATATCTCCACTATGCTGGTCAAGTCCATTGACGTGACCAATCTCAGTCTGTGCATTCTTTTCATCTACTATAGCACAGAGACTACCAGAGCTCAACAACCAACTAAGCACCACACAGCCATGACCTTGTTAATCTCTCCCGCAGCATCTGCCAATTCCCCCAGGTCACTCCAGAATTGTCATCAGTTTTCCAAAGGTGCTCATCACCGCTCGATTCAAGTCCCATCAGAAATACTCGGTAATTAGATTTCTACAACCTTTAAAATGGAAGCACAGAAGCCTAAACACAAGCAGAGAAAGAGTGTGGACACCCTCTGGGCTCAACGACACCGTATGGAATGTGCTGTAACCTCAAGAAAGCATTACATTTCTTAATTATGATAAGGCTTTTGGTTTGGCATTTCAAACAGTTATGAAATAGTTCCCCAAATGCATTTTGTGCTTACCTGCATTTTTTTTTTCTTTTGCTTATGGGGACCCCCATGAATGGTATAAAAATTCCCAAAAAACTACAGGGTTTTAAAATGAGGTAAGACTAACCCCATTTTACCTATGAATCTCTCACGAAAGATCACACTGATTTTTATCTTTTTAATAACACATTGATTTTTTTATAACATTCTGTATCTTCCCCAAGACAAGTAAACGAAAGGAAACAATTTTCCTTGATGAATGAATATGAGATTTTAGCTTTTTGCCTTCTCTGCTCTTCTGTGTATATAACTGATGACAATGAACAAACCTGCCAATAAAAAATATTGACATATATTTGACTTACTGCTTCCAGTTAGTCTATAGAAAGCAAGAAAGATTAAAATTACTGGAGGAGAAAACAGCGTAAGTACATTACAACATCATGCTTTCATTCTGAAAACCAGACATCATCCAGCAAGCCAGGTCCAGATCCAGGAAGAACTGGGCATTTCAGTCTGTACAGTAATCCACAGTTCCTGCTCTATGGCTAGCCAGAGCCTGAACACACCCCTATTTAACCCCAAAAAGTTCCTGGCATGCCTTCAGTTTTGTTGCTGTGCCCCCTGTGAAACAGCACGAGCAGCTGAATCCCACTGATACTAGCCAGGGTCCCAAAGCGTGGGATGCAGGTCCAACCTGGAAGGCATGCCCTTCTCATTCTGAACACACCAATAGAATATGGACTGCTACAAAGTAAAGGTTTTGATGTCTGAATTTATAGCAAGCAGCAGTGCTGCTAATGCCTACTTATTACGTGGTAGAGTAGTGGTTATAAAATACGTTTTAGGAGCAGGAAGCTTAGGTTCCAGCTCTGAAAGTATCTGCTAAAAGGACCATCTATTCTGTCAGTCTATTTGGTCTACATTGCCACCCTTCTTATCATGCTAACATAACCAAACAGAACATCATTTATTTTTAAATGCCCATGTAAACTGGAAAAATGGGAATGAAAATAGAATGTATTTCTGAGGGAGGAAAACTAATTTTCATAGTAACTAGCAAGTACTTGCAGGTCTAAAGTCTTATTTAATCATCAAAGTCAAGACCCCTACTTTTCAGTAAAAGCTCTATCATTTCATTAATGCTGCTCACATATTCTGCTATAATTTTAGATTTTATAACATGCTAAAACCTTGCTATGCACTGTTAAGAGTTTAAGTACAAATCCATTTTTATTCATTAACTTTAGTAAGCTACAGAGCTCCAAGTCTGAGTACCTCTGCCAAGAAACAGCAATGCACAAAAACTTCCCTATTCTGTGCTAATGGCACAAAGCAAGGAGCCATGGATTTAATAATACAGAATATCTTTTACACAAAGAAATATTGTGTACAGAACATGTTATTTTAATAATCTTGCAGTGGAGCATGTTTTAAATTTTCGTAGGAGAATTAGTTTTAAAATTATATTTAATAAGATGGTTTAGAAAGCATGATGCCAGGTATTAGCTATCTTGTTGCTTAGGATGTTTTTCCCATTAGGAAGTCTTACTATGAACGATAAGTAGATAACACGACTTCTATTGGCAGCATGTATTATTACACTGATTAAAATTACTTAGAATAATTCAAAATTTTTTGCTTAGATCAATCAATATGATGACTATATTTATAAAGCTGCAATGCGATATACTATCTGAGCCTAAATGATCAAAATGATCCTGAATACAGGCTAGGTGTGTAACCTTGAAACAGAACATGAATGACAAAAAGATCTTTCAACTATACTGGTGTCTCCAAGAGAGAAATGATAGGAGGATGCTACAAAGGAGAGAAAGAACTGCAGCAGTGGATAAGCAACCTTGCACCGGGCTGCCCCTTCCTTCTGGCACACAGGTTTGTGCAACTGGCCTTCGAGTCAGATCAGAGAGATAATCCAATAAAAGCTCATCGTAAACAGTTCATTATTGGTGCAGCACTAAATTTCAGCCAAGCCAGTTCCTCATGCAGCCGACCCCAGAGCAAACAGTAGGAGGGTGGCAGGGAAATGCAGTCCAGGTAGAACTTACAAGCTCTTTAAGCAGTGCCGTGGACTTAGGCTGAAAATGCACACTTACACATTTGTGCAAATGTCTTCCAAGCCCCAAGACCAGTCTGAGCTGCTTATTCCTGCCCACAAACCACAATGCTCCTACCAATACTCCTGGTTAGACTGATACAACTGTTAACGAAGCAGTGTTTTGAACAAGATCACTAAAAGCAGAGTTTAATTCCTCCACTGAAAGAAAAAGAAAACAGAGTAAACCCCAGGAAGCTTTATTTGTATTTAGTCAGATTATTTCAAAAATTCTTTTCCTAATTCGCTTCAGAATCACACTAGCAAGGATCAATGAGTATCCAGAGTAGAAATCTCTTAGACTGATTTTGCTGCCAAGAGTAAAAGGGTTTGTTATTACACTTTTATGGTAAATAAAGGCCATGTGTGGGGTGCCTAAATTGCCACTTACGAATACAGTTGTAAATTGCTGCACTTGTTGGGTACATGTGGTGGTTTAGCATAGGGGAAAGGGTAGTCTGGCAGGCCAGCTGGAAGCCTGCTGTCACCAGACAAGCAAGTCAAAACAGATAATATTACTGGCCCAAAGACCCCTAGCAGAAGTTTGCTTCAGAAAATGTACAGCTTTGCTCAGGCCCAGAGAAGGTCTCAGAGCAGGTCCACCCAGAGCTCCATCCCCCCCAAGCCTGTATTACAGCTGTGGCTATTCTATGCATTGCACATGGATGTTTGCTGATGGCTAGTCACCACCTTTCCATAAATCAGGAAGGAGTCCTCAAAAAAACCCCAAACAAGCTGACCAAAGCTAGACAGCCTCTTTTGCATTCCTCATGGCATCAGCTTTTGACCCGCCATTTCAGTTTCTTTCTTTCTTCAATTAGTGATGGGCTTCCTTCTAGCCATAATTATTTTAAAAATATTTATCCTTTTGATTGCTACATGAGTCAATGAGTTAAGTAACAACGGATTTGTTAAATTTACCTACGCTCATCCAAACACCCTTGAAAAACAGGTATTTTTATTGCATTCATTAAAAGTCAGCTTTTGTAATGACTACAGCCAATGGTACTAATGTAGGTCAGATAACAGCAATACCATTTTGTTTTGATCAGCATGGTGATGTTCAACACCACCACTTCAAGATAGGCTTTACAGGACACATCAGCACAGGCAGGCTAAGATTTCTATCACTTTGCACCTCTAATGCTCTGAATATGAATGCTCAAACAGTCTGCTGCCAAATACTAACAAGTAAGAAATGCCTTCCAGTGTTCTGACACTGCTTGGTTACAGATTGAGGCCCGACTCTCCTCCCACGTCCTCCAGCAGTTAGAATGACAGAAAAAAAATGAGCTTGAATTGCCCCACAGGGAATATGTGAAAGGACACAGGGAAAAAAAAATAATCCATGAGTGTTCTGGACTTGGACAACAGCGGTCAGTCAGTAATGCTTTTGTTTCCCACTCCTTGCTCTGCAAGTGGTGATTGACCATTTTCTTGAAGGAGTCTGACACCAGTTAGAATTAAGAGGGTTTTGGGCTGGCTTTTTGGGGTTGGTCGGGGTTTGGGCCTTTTGAGGGTTTATTTTTTGGTTTGTTTTGGTTGGGTGTTGGATTTTGTGGGTTTTTTTTGTTTTGTATTTCAGTTTTGTTCTGCTTAAGGTGTCTGTGCATCCACAGGAGCCACAGAAGTTTGCAAATCCCATAGCAAATTATCTCAGGTACGTTGTAGCACCTGAATCTCTTCAGAAAGCTGGCCCCTACTGCCCTGTCCTCTTGTTAATATCTATTAATGTGCTTATATGCAAAATCACACTATTAACACCATCTCCTAACCACCAATTAGAACCTTAGCTTGGCTCTCAGAAATATAGCCTGCACACTGCTCTCACTTACTCCCTGTAAAAGTTGTGTCCCTAAGCACTGAAAAGAATAATAAACTCTCCCCTAAGGAAAACAGGTATTTTGTGTAACTGGAGTCTTATAAATCATAGCCAATTTATATTTGGAAGCAAGCAGATGAGGTCTCTCTTGGTTCATTTCTGCTTTTATGGAAAATTTTCAACATGTCCAAACTCACAGCTTGGATAATGTATTCATAGCACTTAAAATATTTTTTTATTTTGTTCACTGTAGACAAAAAATTAGCAAGGGATCTATATATCTCCTAGCGATTGGTGCAGAAATGAAGCCTAACAAAGTATAAAGACACTTCTCCCCTCCTTCCTTCTAAATCAATTATACACACCAATTTTGCTTCCTAACTCTCCAACGCTGCATGTCTATATCTCTAGCTATTTTTGCTCTGTCTCTCAATTTAGAGGCTAGCAGACTACAACGTGCAACAATAAGCAATCATCAGAAAGATCAAAAGGCACAGAACATGCAAAACCTTGACAGGAAGCAAAACCTTGACAGGAAGCAAAATCTGGGATACCGTCAAAAAGGAAGCCTTTAGTACTTTATACTGTAATACTTTGTACTGAAAGAGAAAGCCCCCCAAGTGCACAAAAAATGTGTGTAACCAAGCCAGCAACTTCAATTTGTTGTATATATATTTTAAAAATATGATTCAGATGGCCCAGCTCTGACTACATGGAGGTGGCAGGGCCACTCCCAGAAAGTTAAGGACATCAGCTATGATCCATGATGTTCAAGCAATGATATGCAGAAGTACCACAAAGTACCACTCAGTTAACACAAGCTCTTCTAAAAAGAGCTTTCAAGCACTCTCAGTATCTAAAAGGAGCTTACTATAAATTACTTCCTTATCCCAAACTACAAATCCTAATTAGCATTATAAGAATTACACTTAACATGCATACAAAGAAAACTTTAGTGAAGGGCTAGTATAAGTTACCTGATACACATTATCATGCCAACTAGGCCATACATATCAATAATGAAAATAATTGTGTGTACATACCCTTTCACAAGCTACAGATCCTCAAACGAACACCATGACATCTAGGTCATTAACTCACCATCTCAGAATTTTGGGGCCAGAAATACCTCTATCCCCTCTGCAGATCGGACTAGATGTCTGAATGAAACCATGATGTGCATCAGCCCTCCTTCTCCTACAATCCACCTTTGTCCACACACCCTCTGTGCACAACCCCAGTTACATGAGCCACGAGACCAGCATGTTCCATGTATGCAAGTCAGGACACACAGGCACAGGGTGCATGACATGCACGTTTCATTTAACAACACGATGGATGTGCCTCCATCAGATGGGGATCCAGGAGTAGACTGTCCTGCTGGGCCATTGTTGGGGTCTGCAGACAAGTTAGTTGACTTCAAAGACTTAGCTGTGTACCTTTAAGACAGCCACAAATTGTCAGGTATGTAAACAGGATGTGAAGAACCAGAACTTAGAAACACAGCATAAGGGCACCTACAGCAACAGCAAATAGCAAGCAAGAAGAAGGACACAAAAACCTATCAGGGTCTGACACCTGCACTAAGATATATAAATAGTTTGTATAAACAATAAAGGCCATTTTGTCCGAACCCAGCCACGCAGACATAGTGTTTCTTTTCAGTCCGCCTCGACTTGCGTCACCACAGGCCACAACCACTACACAGCTGAGAAACGTCCGGTTACAAAAGTTCTCAGGCCAGAACCGTGCAGATCAACTAACAGTGTCAAAGCAGACAGGGGATTTATGTTATATAAATATATATATTTATATATAACAAACCTGCAGCACAAGTGGATCCCAGGCCATTACAGCTGATGTATTACAAGCTCCATTCACTTTATTCATAGTATCTTTTGCTGCACAAGTTGAGAGTTTTTAAAGCATCATGATCTAATACTTGGGGAACCTTTAAGCCTTTACGAAATAAACCACATAACAAATGGAATATCGTATGTGGGAGTAGCTCAAGCACATCTAGAAGCACAGAATACGGCTAAGTGTTATAGTGTAACATCTAAGGAAAGCACACTGTAAACTAGCAGAAAATTTTCATGAGTAAAAGCAACAGATTAATTAAGTTCAGGGAAGAAAATGGCAGGGCTGACAGGGCATAAACTGACCACATCAGTGATACAGACAAGCATCCCTTTTTTTTTTTCTCTTGATAAGAAAATCTTCCACAACCAGGACACTGGAGCCCTATGCTGTTCCTGTATTTCTTGCACAGCAGTAGTGAAAGCTGTTTTGAAGTGGGAGATGATGAAAATCAGATAGCTAGGCCCATTTCCTCAGCTCCAGAACTCTCCCAAGTCTTTTATCTCCTCTTAGGAAAAGGAAATACTCTGTTCTGGGGACTGGTTCTGAGCATTTTGGATGTAGCTCCTTCAGTGATCAATACAGTTAACCAGAATGGATTTCAGCTTCAGCAATCACAAGAGCGAGGTGGTGCTGGCAAGTAGAGGCATTCTTCAGTATCTGGTCTGCAGAAACAAAAATTAAAAACATAGCAACTCCAAAAAGAAGTGTATGTCCAACTTGGTATACGCAGAATGTGTACATCCCGATGTTCAAGGAGGCTTGAGGCCTCCCTGAATAATCGGACAGTATGTCTCTAATACTAAATCACTTTATCACATGTGCTACTTTTAGATTATGCAGTCCTTATTTCCTCATCGCATTTTTCTCAAACTAATGGATGAGACCATTTGTAGCATGGTATTTAAACTATAAACAGACCAGATATTCTTATTAAGCCAAAAGGATCCCTGCAGTTTTGTCACATCTATGTACTAAATTTGTAGCTCTTTAGTTTTCATTGTTGTGTAGTGTTCCTCTGCTTTCTGGAGAAACTAAAAAGACACATTAGAACAGGGAACTGCTCAATAATGAGATTCTGCTCTCAATTGCTTCTGTGCCTCATGCATACTGCTGGTACCTGTCCATAATGCTAGTTCATCTCAGCTGCCTTCATTGGAGCTTTTCACCATCTGGACAAAAAAAAATGGCTTGTTTTTCCCAAGCTCTGCCATGCCATTTCATCCCTAGCCCTGGTTCCATCCTTTCCCAGACCTCTGCAGAGACTGGCAGCTCCTCCCCCCCTCCCCAGCAGCTATACAGCAGACACAGCAAGAGTCTTTTGATTTAACTTGCTAAACAGTTTCTTACAGAGACCTGGCTCCTGCTGAACTACACAAATGGGAATCACAGCAGCTAAAATTTCACAAGAGAGCTATTATATTTCAGCCACACAAGAGACACTGGAGAGCGTACAGTAGAGACGGGGATGTCTGGGATACAATGTGTGCTCTTTCCACTTTGCACCACTGTTTCCACTTCCCTTGTAAATACACCCGCATATTTTATTCTCAAGATCTTGTTCCAGTGCACAGAATTACAGCTTGTTTCCTAGTTTGTCCAACCACATTATAACTTCTTTTTTTTTCTTCCCTTCCTCCTTCCCCAAGTGAAACTCTAGCTTTTGAGAGAACATTATAAACATGTAAAACTTCCACACTGGAGCACAACTGAGCCTTTAGTCCCGGACCTTGTTTCTGGACTATGGCCAGTTCCAGAGCCTGAACAGTAAGATGCAAGAAAACCAGTCAATAAAACTACTCTCTCCCCCTCTCCTCCCCCATGAAGGATTCAACATAACAGTTAAATAGACTAATAACCAAAGGTCAGGGTTTATTCTTGCCCAAACTTTTCTGAATGAACAGTCTTTACTTATTTTATGTGCATAAATTCCAAGCTTTCTCCAAAGACATTACGCTACCCACCAAGACAAGTCATGGCTACAAGTTTTCTGCTCAGGAAGAATTCTATCTCATTATTTTTAAATTTATGTCTTTTCAACTTAATGGAGTAATTTCTGTTGTTAAACAAGGAGTGAAAAGCTCCTAATACCTACTCTGAACTATTCATTACTTCTTAATTCCTCTACTACATCCCTTTGTTCATTTTCTGGCCAAGATAAACAATACCAATCTTTCTTTCCTATTTCTCAAACTGAAAACATTTGACACCAGTCACAGCTTGCACTGAGAAAGCAGGCTAACTGATCTGCAGACTCCCATCATTCAGCCATAAAAAACCCACCCCTTTGAGTATGAAGCTGGCATTAGTCAGCACAGTAGAAAAGGGAAACCTGAGTCTTGGACAATGTTCTAGATAATGGTGGAGCAGTACCAGTAAAGATCTTTCTCCACTGATCATGATCAACTTATCCTTGATGTCCACCCATACTTCTGTCCATGGGAATTGCAGTAAGGTCTCTTGAGCCTGTGGGAACACTAGTAATGACTAATAACCAATAACTGCTAATGATCACTTAGGAAGATGAAAAGGCATGAAGTAATCTCTTACAGGAAAGACCCTAATGTGCCAGAGTCCTCCATCAAGAAGGAAGATGGAGCTGGTTGATGTACCTTCTTTAGATCTTTATCATCCTCTGAGCTGACATCAACAGACACCGATGTGGCATACCTCCACCACAACTTCTGACATTTAGATTCACTTCACCATAAACTATTGCACTCTTAATTAGCAGATTTTTCAAATGCAGAAATAGATCACTTACTGTAATGCTAGAAGCATTCAGTGTGCAGATTTAAAGGTAGGATGCAATAACGGTACACAGAGCAGGACTGAAATCAACCAATACAAAGGCTAAAAAATACAAATTGACATTAAGGAATAATAGAAGAACACATGGGACCTAAAGCAAGCAAGGCACCTCTGCAGCTCTAACTCCAGCAGAGAAGCGATGGGGGCAGGGGGAAGGCATGCAGTTGGAGGAAACCCAGTGTCTTAACAGCAAATGTTAAAGTTAAAAAATGACATTTTTAAAAAGTCAGTCCCAAGGGAAAAAGCCCACCATGACTATGCATGTGTGCTAGCATCAAAGAACTAGACTTTCCAGAACGATGTGAAAACTAAGAATGAACAGAGAGCAATCCTAACAGGAAAAAAAGCAGTAAAATAATGTTTTATAACTGATTCTTCTTATTACTGTTAAAAAAGACACTTCAGAAACGTATGAAAGAATTAATTATACTGAGAGTGATGGGGTTTGGTGGGAAAGCACCTGCTCTACCACAAAGTAAGTGTAGACCATCTGGCCCACCAGCTACACACGTGCTCTAATTCTTAGGAGAATTAAGAGAAGCCTGTGCACTTTAGAAGTCAACCGCTGCACTTTGCAGATGCAGGTTTTTGTGACAGGAAACAAACAGGGTCTCCACATAGCCACCATGCTCTGTGCTCCATTAAGATTCACAACTCTGTCACTCGAGCTGCTTTTACATCTGTAACCTAATGCTCCAGCAGCCCAGCCTGAACATACATCTGGTCATGTCGTGCACACTGCATGCACCAGGAGCACAGGTGGGATGATATAAAGTGAGTGTGTTTTGAAGTGAATGCTGAATGGATTGGCAGTACATCCAGAATGCAGTGACCATGTCAGTAGCAGCCAAAGCTCAGGAACAGCGAGCTGTCTTTAATAATTCTTGGTAGAACTACTTTACCATTAACACATGCTTACAAATAGCCTACATGGAAAAAAGAAACTGATGCTTCTTGACAGCAGCTGACCTAAATCCGATTGCCACACAGCAGGGGATGCTTGCCAAGTATTTGATTACAATAATTACCTGCTAGGCTGTGCAATATGCTCAAAAAGATTGGTAAGCAAGGTAAAGAGATTTATAGAAAAAAATAAACAATGATGATACTTTGTGTTCTCACTGAGGGGCAAAACTTTCTTTGAAGTTACAATGCATTCTCCATCTGCCAGAGGCAGTCTCCAAAGGCACTGTAAGATGGAACGATAAGATGTACGTTAATTTTCTCTCACTAGTGAGAATTTAAAGTGTTTTTTCTGTGTCTGAAAACTATCCATAGGAACCGTAGTATTCTTTACTCACAAAAGATTGCCATTATCAAGAGAAAATACAGGCAAATGCACTGCTTCATACATGCACCACTACTACACTTTATAATGTAAATCCAAACTGGTAAGTTAAGGCCAGTAAGTGCCTGGAGCTTTTTGCCTAGTTGTGCCAGGAACACACCATTACAGCTAATGGAAGTTGACTGTATCAACTCCTGCAAACTATTTAAGCAGCCTCCAGTAAAGCCAAAGGAGACAGATTCACTAGCTAAACATAACCAATCCTTAAAAGACCCTTCATGTAATCTCCTGGTTCTTCCGTCACTTGTACAGTGCCAACACCATGGTCTCATTTCCTGCAGCCTTCTCCTTTCCACCCACTCTGCAGTATTTGCTTTACTTCTCCCCAGTTAGAGTAAAGGTACATAACACTGCACAACTCCCGATGACAACACTTGTGCACTGTACACACATGCTCGTTTGTGAACCATCTGTCAACTGGAGCGCTACATGTTGTATGCTATTGCAGTTAGTATGCACAATCCAGGCAAATACTGACAGCCAATTCATCTGTTTCGTAACAAAATTAATTTACTTTTCTTCTAATTGGAAATGATGGTCAGAGAAGGTTCAGTTGTCTCGCCCTAAGAGTAACAGGGGGATTTTAGGGTCACCAAGGGTTCCCACCCCTCTTGTGTCATAGCAGGATCATGGCACGTATGTCACTACTGTGCTTGGAAAGACATGACTAAAGAGCTAAAGTAATGTTTCCTTTTATTTTCAGAATAACATCTGTAATGAGAATAAAATAACAGAATGCAATAAAGATATCAGGGGGGTCCCACACAATTATAAAAAGCTATTCTATACAGTAGTTCAAAAAGCTGGAACTGCAAACTGATCCTTTACTAAATCCTGGGGTATTTTACCTTTATTTCTGTAGAGGAGTACTTCATTTCCACTAAGTTCCATAAGCATCTTCTATAGGCACTGTTTAAGAAGCTAGGGAATACCTCAAAATCAGCAGCTCTTAGTCATACTTTGTTGCACAGACCAAGACTTTAATTATTATGAGCAGTGATAATTAATGCAAGACATGAGAATATCAACCCTTGGACCGAGCACTACGAAAAACAACACTGCAATTTCATTACAAAAGCAGAAATGGAGTGAAGGGGAAACAGCACCAATCTCTAGGAAAATGAGATCATCAGAGAAATCCAGGTCTTCAGCCTTCAGAGAAAACAAGATAGACATCATGGGTACCAAGTGGTACACTCCTTTGTACTAAAGCTGCTCTCAATACTAACACCATACTGGCTACAGTGTCAGGCTTTTCACAGACCACAATGCAAAGGTCTTCCTTTTCTGCTCACATAAAGATCCACTTCCACCAAACTAGAGCAATTTACTCATTCATAAAAAGTAACATCAATTTCTAGGATAATTTCAGAGCCAAAAAATACTCTTTCCGAAGTCATTATGGTTCCTCCATCTCAGCCTACTAGCAGGAGAAAAAAGAATGGAGAAAAAAGGCCTCTCCAGTTCAAGAGAAAGTTTAGTAACCTAAATTAATTACACTAAAAAGACAACTTTAAAGCAAAAGAATAGAGTAAGCTGAACAAGTCAAAAGGGCAAATTCCATTCAAATTTTGCTGGCGTGTAAGGAAACAAAGCGACTGAAGGAAAGAACGAGCTTTCATGTAAAGACACTGACACCAGAGTTATGCATTGCTCTAGCTGCATGTCTTCCTGGAAAAGCTGTGGCCAGCCACACACAGAGCAAACTGAAAAACCCAAGAGCAAATTCAAGTTCATATTTGTTTTGTAATTATATGGCCACAGGCCAATACCTTTTAAAGTACATAATACAGAAGAAAGCAAAGGAACAACAGGCTGACACCAAAGAAAGGACAAAGAAAACTGTAGAAAATGTGTGAAAAAAAAAAAAAAAAAAAACATTTCCTAAAGCCAGAGACCTGATAGGAAAAGCAAAATTTGGGGGATGTTACAAAATTCCACTATAAAATTAATATAAAATTATACTACAAAGATAAAAATTAAAAAAGCAACATAATTGCTCTTGTGCTAAAGATAAAAACTACATCGCAACACTGCTATTAGTTCCTACTGTTCTGCAGCATGAGGAATTCAGGATTTTAATAACACTATCACGGTAGCACGCAAAGGCATTTGCAAAATGTATGTCAAAATCCATTTCCCAGCGTAGCCTGTATTCTCTATTACGGCATGAAATCCCAAGGGACTGATTTTAACTGGCCATGACCGCACTTTAACACATTTTGAAATTAACCCCACTGTCACCACCTGTAGGTTCCAGACAAAAGAAAAGCCCTTTATGCAGGCCAGCATGCAGAGCAAGGTCTCTTTCTCAGCATTATTGTCTCCTTTCTGCCCTGCCACCTAATCTGTAACATGATGAAAAGTAACTACTAGTTGCTCTAGCTTCCCCCTTGTCTCAATGACTCCTTTAATTCCAGAATTACATCTGCAGTGTTTCAACATTCTTGAACTACAAATTTTCATAAATAAACACTCATACAATTTCTTGTTTATTATGGAATGAATAAAAATATATTTAATACAAAAGCAAACTGTGCCACGGTATATTTAGCCTTCTTTAATAATCTTGCCCCTTGCAAAGAATTCCACTATTTTTTTTAATATGCTAGCAATAATTATGAAGTTTCAGAAAAAATATTATTAGCTTTATATTGTCATCACCTTGGCATTTAAAGGAAAAGTAATGCAGACTCCACGCCTGATTCAAAGCTTGTTTCACATCTAGTATAGAAAATAACATCATTCCATGGCAATAGTATCAGTGATAAAATGTGTGTAAAGTCAGGCTGGCAGGTATTCACCTGATACCTGTGCCCAGATCAACCACGTCAGGATAACTTCCCCAAAGACTATGAAAATAAATTACTAAGTATTGTCAATGTTCTGCAAAATAAATAAAGGGATAAAGACAAATTATGGGAAACCTGGAAAAATCAACTGGTTTGGACTACAACTTCATGAGTGCCCTCTGCTTCCAGGCAGCCACGGGCAGGAGTGACTGCTGCTATGGATGATACCACTGTGGGCCAAGAGCCCTGCCCACAGCCCAGGCTACCAATGCCTCGATACCAAATGCAACAGGGGGGAAAAATCCAATGCATTTCAGGAATTAAGCAAGCTGTAGGATTCATGCATTAAGCATAAAAACTCCCCTTCTAAAATTCAGTTCTATGGTTCTTAATTTCTGGACTTTTGGCAATAAAAGCAAGGAGGGTTTGTTAATACTGGATGGGATAATTTCATGACTGAAGTGAGAACTGTATCTTGCTGCAAAATACAGTGGTTCAAAGCCTCTTCAAACAAGTAAAATTAGCACAGAACTCAACAGAAGAATTTAAAGATTTAACAAATACCTGTTTATTATACAATTGTGTCTGTCAGAGTGATCTCACCTGGAAAAACTCATTAACTAAAAAAGAAAGAATTACATGACAGCAAATGACAGAACTCAAAAGATCAAGTGTAAAAAAAGCAGAATCTTTAGTAAACAAATCCTGCGGTGACTGTGTTTGCAGTATGCTTTACTTCACACGCAGCTCCTCTGCATTCTTTGAGTAATTAGCACTACTGACCAAAGATCACCTGACATCATCCATGTACATGTTGGTCATTGACAGGCCCTTGGCAATCTTTAAAAGCTTCTCATCTTCATATGTGTTACCAACACCAGTTTCTGCTGGTTTGCAGATAACAAGCATCTACAGTTTTGAACTTTGAACCAGTGGCAATCTGAAAAACCAGCACCGCGATACAACTTACTGCTTGTTCAGCACCAAGACAAAGTTCTGCAGTGAAACAGCCTTTTTCTGCAACACTTTGAAGCATGAATAGTACTAGATCCTTTATTGTGTGCAAAAATGGCTCATCATGTGGGCTTCATTTCTGTATGGAGCTGTAGCAGCTGTCACACATTAACATGTTTAAACACATAAATACAGTTACAATATAGATGTGAAGTTACAGAAGTTGAATTCATTTTAAGGTAGTATATAGTTGATATAATTATTTTTTTCCAGTGAGCATCAGAATCCCATAAATCTCAGCTACTGTTGAGGTCTCTATCCTTATTTTATTTGGCTGGGTAATATCTAAACAGATCTACTTTCCCTCTTTTTTAGGCTTTAATCACTCAGTAAAGTAACTATTATTATTTTGTCTATTGGGTTAAACTGTCCACAACTACATACTAGTTTTATCAAATTTGAAAGGTCACACAGCAGTCACGTTGTGTGTGACCAGATAATGCCATGTGAACAACTGCATTTGGACCTTTTAATGTAAACAAGTGTAATGAGACTTTATGAATTTCGTGGGAAACTGATATTTCCTTAACATACATTTGGTTTCCCATAAAAGCTCCAAACCAACAGCACTGGCAAAATGAAACCCCTTCTCTCCTCTAACAGGAGTTGATCTTGTTGATGCATATCAGCACCAACTACACAGGAACACATTTCTAGTACAGAGGTTTCACTATCTGTACGCTTTTGGACTTTCTTCTTTTTTCTCAGCTGCAAAAAGGAGCAGCTTCTTCCACAGTGGTTTCTGTGACAAAGACAAATGAAGCAGCAGTAACCAGCCCAAGACATTCAGTCCCATTCCTGAAGGCTAAGGAGGAGTGAAGAGTAAAAGCATTCATTAGTAACATGCTACAAAGCCATTCCCAACAATCTGGGTTTGTAGGATAAGGACAAATTTAAGTTCTTCCTTATTTTTCAGTTACATCATATTCCCTCTTAAAACTCTTTCAAGAAGGGTCTCCTTTGAAGCACAGCGTATTTGGCTCTCCATTTGTTCAACACCTCTACTCACTGTCTGTAATACAACCTCCCAATTCCTAAGGAAGCCAAGTAAGAGACTTGACAAGAACTGCCTGCAAGTCTATGCACAACTTCCAAGAAGTGGGATTCCTCCTGGCTTGGGATGTTACTGCCATAAACACTTCACAGGGGTTACAGAGCTTGTGCTGAGCTGGTTTCAGAGCAATTCTTAAAAAAAACTCATAAAGCATCCCTGTTCTTCCTCTTCACAAAACCACTGAGGAAAAATTAAAGTATAATGGCTTATGTACTGCCAATATCCCTCTCTGCTATCAAACATGAAAGCGCTATTTCCTAGATAACCAAGATGTAGGATCTACATGTGGATGCTAGACAGCTAGGTAAACCCTAGCAATCCTAAGCTGGTGCTGCTGGAAAAGAAGAGTTGCTAAAAAAGCCATACCACCTTTCAAGGATCACCTGTATCAAATGTAATCTCCCTACAGATCATTAGGCTACCTGTTTTGGTATTCACCTGAATTTCTCATTCTCCCCAAACACTCAGAAGGCCAGAGCAGCTCAAAGAGTCCCATTCCCACCACCACTAGGCTTAATCACAACAATCACAAGCTGTTTCACCTTCAGGCCTCACGACTTTGACTGCAACAGCGGAGATAACTGAACACACCACAACTCTGAATTCTACGAAGGCTCCAACCAGACTGAAAGGCAGCAAGGCCGCTGCTCAGCAGCTACAGTCACTCAGCACATCTCCTCTCAGTCTGTTCTCCTTTGACTAACTCTCCATTAAACAACAGGTCAAATTTAAGGATCCCACCCTTACCTTCAGACCTCTCCATTGGAAATGGCTCCCCTATGGTGAGAAACTAATTTCCTGAAGTGAAAGAACTATCAGTTTCGAGTTACATGTTCAAATGGTCTTTTCTGTGGTGGGGACAAAAGAAATTTGGAGATAGTTTCCAGAAAGGATGAGGGCAACGAAAAACCTGCTTTATCAAAATAGAACGCAAAACCCACTTCCTTAAGCTACTCTTCTGACAGTAACAGCCAACACAAAATTCATCTCCCTACCAAGTAAGCAGTGTTTGGTCAGCACCATCAAAAGAAAGGAAGAAACATATCTGCGTTCCCTTCGGCAAACAAGTACCACAGCCAACGGCACCACTGATTTCTGAAGGAGGCAGACGTGAAAGTCCTTCCCTTAAAGAAATTTAAATTCTTTCCAGATGATTACAGAACCTCCCTTCTTAACAAAGCAATGAACACTGAAGAAGCTGTTCAGTGGGAGCAATCTACAGCTGTGGTTCAGACAGGTCCCACGCTGCAAGGATGGAGGCTCCCAGAAGCACTGGCAGATTCTGGAGAGGCTGGGGACAGTTGGGTATAACACAGGTATGTAAACAGGGAGAGAGAAAGGAAAGAATGGAATCGCGGAAGGAGAATTACAGCCAATGAAAGAATTACTGTTATTTGGGGCCTAAAGAAAAGACATTGCTGATGCCCATTAGAGGAACAAGATCTGACACAATGTTGAGGCAGAGGAGAATTCTCACATTTTCAACACTATCATACTCTACCTACCTATGAAGTTATGTATTCTTATTGACAGACAAAATCCTTCCTTTTCAAAACCACTTTGAACATAGTTGATGAGGAGGACTTGAAGCTTATTAAGGGGTTACTTCACAAAAGGTCAGAAGTGCCTCTTTTCAATATAGCCATTTCAACAAGCTAAGCATTTATGTAACTACTAAATGAAAATCTCACAAGGACATATTATGAAAACAGTATTTTTATAGTATAGTTATTCAACATGCTTAAGAAAAACAGATTTTTTTTCCTTACACTAACAAAAATCCAGTACATTGACAAGTTTTATAAATTAGACTTAATGTGCTCCTTCTCCAGTCATTAATGTTACATAGTGGTGCCTCATTTTATACACAGAGAAGTTATTAAAGTGTATCATCTGGCAGTGCCAAGCTTCCAACCCAAGGGTCTGAATAAGGAGGTGGCACCAGAGCTCTGTCGTGTTCCATAAAGACTTTCTACTCCCAAGAAGCAGCAGGTCAGCTACACTGGCTGCTTTTGTCCCAGAAGATAATGTATGCACAATTCCCTCCTTACTATAACTGCATCTCCCAGGCACCTAGTGCCAGCATGGAAAAAGTACTCTTTATGGTTCATTTTAGGTTCTGCCCTGTGAAGTTTTCTTCCCTCCCAAGAAATCCACGTTTGTTTTTGTCATGTAGCCTCAAGAGCAAAGCTGCTTGTGAAAACAAGTCTGCTCACACCTACTTACCTACACATCTACCCATTCTCTGCAGTCAGAGCTGAGGATAAGCAGCTGTGGAAACAGTCATCACCCAAGCACAGAGAATAATAACATCCAGGCAAGTGGAAGGAATGAGAGTAGTCAGGTTTCTTGCTACCTAAGGACAATGAACACAAGCCTCACGGAAGCATGTGAGCTTTCTCAAGAGAAACTAAAAGCAGCTGTTGAGTTTCTCATTCTCCTTTGAGCCCTGATTTCACAGTGAGGAGTCAGTATCCTGTTTTACAAAGAAAAGTGGGCGGTTGGTTTCTTTTTCACAATAGGACCTGACCTGCTGGCTCTGGAGCTCCTCAGATGAAGGCAGTTGGACACACTACAGCTGCTCAGCTCCGGAAGAAAGCAAGTTTCATTCTGTAATAAAATACTGCCTGCAGTCCTTCTGAAGCTATAAAATGTGTGGCTTTAGATTGGTTTTAGGACAGTTGTTGACAAACTGTATCTGCGAGATATGTAGGAAATCTACACAGCTGGGGTGGAATTTTTCTGCAATAAAGGCACCTGGAAATTTGGCAGTTACCGTCAACTAAAGTGATCCCACAAAGTTTTTCAATTCCTGCTGCAATACAGCAGTATCAAAGAATTCAGGTTTTGAACTTAAACACCTGCGGACTAAGACAGTGAAATCAATCTGCTCCTCCTGTATAGATGCATTTAAAGACAGGATGCAATGAATCAGAATGTTTGTTCAGAATAACTCTTCACAATATCACAGAAATTTAGAGAAAAATTCACAATAGCAAAAATTATAAAGTAGAAAACCTTAGAAAGGTTACTCACAATTATAAGGAATTTATACTATAATACTAATGAAAATAGTGACATCAGATTCCAGAAACAAATGGAAATCTAAATGCCAGTGCCAAGCGTTTTGACTTTTACTGTTTTTCATGGCTGCTATGACTGTAGTCAATGAGATAGCTTGAACTGCTATAAAAGTACACTACCCAGAGCTAGATCTAAATAAACAGGAAGAGTAATATTATAACAGACATCAGAGAACCAATAGTGATAAAATTAAAACTGGTCTTCCTCTTTATAATTACAGGTACATTCATGTTTTGGTAAAGCCCTCAGTACCAGCCATTTTCAAGGGTTTAAGACAGCACTAGACTGCAAGAAGGATTTTACTTTTGCTCTAAAACTTTGGACAGCATTGCCAGAGGGTAATCAACAGCTTCAACAGAAGACACTTGATCTCTTTTCAAGTCAGTACTAAATGTGAAAACTAAGAACAGCAGCAGGAAGAGGAACAAATGGCTGAGAAACCATCCCTGAGTGATTATTTTCACCCTGTTTTTAGCAATTAAAGCTTTGAACTTGAGCAGACAAGGAATTATAAGACTATATACTCAATTCCACAATTACTGAACTAGAAGTAAAGAATCATCATGACCAAGAATACAGAAGAAAAATATACTTTTTGATAGAAAACTATAACCACACTGAGAAAACCAGAGAAGCATGATGGTTAATAGACTAATCTTTGACATTTGGAAAAGTCTGCCAATATGCATCAGTAATTCTCTGCAGGAATGAAACAGACTGACCACTATCTTGAGTAAGACTGAAACCAGCCACACCACAGAGGGACAAGAAAAGTCTTTGCTTGATCTCATTAGAAAAAGAGAAACTCTGCCACGCACCAAAAATGCATCATGACAGGACTAAATGTTCCACATTTGTCACGTTGATGTTACTAAGCATTCCTGACTGTTAAAGCATGAAAATGCAAAGGTTGCTGACAAACATAAAAGCTGCTTCAATAATCTACTGCCATCTGTATTATTAAAAGCACATTTTTCATATGAGCAAGCTTCTTAACAGCATACAGAACAAGTCTCCATCCTGGCTCATGCTATGAAAAAAATCTAACAATTCTATTGAGCTGATGAATATAACGTAAAAGTTCAACATGAACAATTAGAAAGAAACCCCATGTAACTGAAGTCGCTTTATATACTTGGAAATGTTACTGTATCAAAATCAGTCTTCACAGTTCATGTATATGTCAGTTTACTATGCTATTGCTTATAACATGAAGAGTTTCATGGGATAAAGCACAGTACAGCAGTACACGCATTTTGTATGATGCCTTTGGAAGGAATGTATCTGTCCAGCCGGAACGTACATGACAGATGTAAGAAGCTGAAACACCTTCAGTTGCAAATCAAGTAAGAAAAGTCAACTAGTCACACAGTCAGAGGGTCAAAACACTACACACCTTGATAAAAACATTAAAAACACAGAAGAAACAAGATTTGCTTTTGAAGGTTGTGTAGAAGAGCAAAGTAGGAGTGAAGAACCCTCCCTCCCATGCCAATTCAAGCACTATCAGTCACCCCCGCTCACTGCTCAGTGACACTGGCTTACCTGAAACTACGACTGCAGAAAAGCCTTGGCAATCGGGCACGCTCCCTGTTCCGTAGTGCTGGGTTTGGAGGCCAAAGGCTTTACATGAGGCAAGATATGGGTCAGAGCTGGACTCTGGCATAGGTAGGAGTAGGAAAGGTAACTAATCACTATTTTTAATTCCCTTTCCTACGAACATTGGTGTCACAGAGAAAAATCAGTGCATCTTTTTGCACAATTCCTATGAGAAATATTGATGTCTAAAATTCTCCAAAAGATCTGGTTCAAATATTTGCTGGACTTGTGGAAGTTTCTAGATACCACCTCTACCAAAATGTAAAAAACTCCTAATTTCTGCTGTGCAGACTCACCACAACCTGACATTAAAGTGTAAAGGGGACTTTCCAATCAAATAGTAAAGCCTGTGCACAGCAGAGTAAGTCACTATTCCCGTGCAGTAGCAAGCTAACTGTAACACATTGTCCTAAGGAGCTCTATAGTCTAACCTGGGGACTTTAAATTGGGCATGCACTTACCACATCTCAGTATCTTCAAAATACTTTTGAGATATCAAAATGGCTAAATAAAGACAAGAAGATGACAAAGACATCTACTGTTAACTTCTTAAACCCATCCGTTGCCAATTGCAGGGAGCCACAGCATAAGCTCGAGTTAAGCAGAGTTCACCAAAATACAATCCTCAAAGGAAAATAAAGTCTAAAGACACAAATACCTGAAAGTACTAAAGGCTTTTCCCACATACAACTACCAAAATGAAGAGCTTTGTGATCAACAGCCATTCATGACACTATCTAAACTTAGTGAGGTTTTAATTATAATACACAGGTTTAAGTTTCCAGTAACCTATTTTTCCTGCTCACAACATGTGCTAACCAAAAAAACAAAGACTAACATGCAGCAGAGGGATCAGTGACACAGTACTCCATTAAGTTGCAAGCAAAGGCAAGTGGCACATTAAACGCTGAACAGGTGACATTTCTAGGGAATGGAAATGAATACATTAGTAATCTCTCCCACAGAAATTAAATCTGTTAGGCAATTAACTGCCTACAGCATTGCATCCCACTAAAGTGAACACAGCCGAGGCTGTTCCCTTTTAGATTGTTAACACCTGGACAAAGCAATTAGGCCCCGAGGTAATTCATCACCACTCAGCAACTGTACCTCCACAAGTGTTTCTCCAGACTCACATTTTTATGCCCTTTGTACAGCTTCACTGCAGGTCCCTCACGGTCAACCACTGATATTCAGTGTCCTCTACTTTAAATTGAACTAATTAATTAAAGACAATTAAGTCAGGCTTTCAGTATTAAAGTGGCCTCAGGGAAAATTAAAACAGCAGTGACAGGCAAGGAGTACAAACAAAGAAAACCAAAATGTCACAGTAACTTGTCCTTCATGAAAGAGATCCTTGCTTTACTGTCTGGGACTTTTCTTTCTCTTTCAACTTTCCTTTAAGTCTTATTTCCACAAGATTAATTCCATGTTCTGGTTTTCTTATCATCAGTTCCCTGGGAAACATCTTGGCATGCTACAGCGTCTCACCAGAATAATATCGCAATGATTAAGAACACCTTCAAGACTAGAAATGTTTTCCAAGAACAATTCTACAGCTGTGATTGTGGAAAATAGTCTGAATTGTGTCTAGTTTTAATGATCAGGAAAAGTTTTCACCTGCAGATATCACACACCACTTTCCAGAAAATGGGAAATGGGAGCTTGATTTCTGCCTCAGTCCCTGTATGAGTGAATTAACAGCTGAGCTATCAGGAAAAAAAAAAAGAACATTTACTTTATCCATTTCATTGCTTTCTTTAAGGGATCAAAAAAAATTTGCTTTATTTCTGAAGAATGTCAATGTTTCATTCAGCCTGCAATACCTTGTTAGTTTCATATTTAATCTGAAATAGAAAAAAGCAATAAAATAAATTTCAGGTTCATTCTAATTGAAAGCCTGTAATAATTTCTCAGCTCAGAGAAGGCAGGACAAAATCTGAAGCACCAAACCAGAATAAGTGTGATGAAGGAGCCAACAGAAGCCACAGCTCTGGGGATGTGAAGTAGAGAAAATATCAGTAACAGCCTAACACTGCTATTACTTATTCTGTGCTGCTGGTCTAAGTGTCAGAACCAGATTGATGATCCAAAAATTCACCTAAAAACTTCTTAGCGATGGTGCTGGAGTTACCAAAAATTGATAAATTACCCCAAAAAACACCTACTGAAAGAACAAATTAAAGACTGCTCTACCAAATTAATACTTATATTTTAAGTTTAATTCATCACATAAAGATTACCCATATTATTGATGCTGCAGCTACAAGAGATTAATATGGTTACAAGCCTACTAGTTCTCTTAACATACAAAATCCTCCCGGAATTGTCACAAGCACACACAATGTTCCCAATATCTAAGTCTGTGTACTACATTACAGTTTGCAAGGTCTACAATGATTGCACAGGTAAGGAGGACATGTACTATTCCAGCAAGCTGAATAATCCTAAAGGGGTCATTTGCAAAAAAAAAAAAAGTGTTCTTGAAATTCACATTTTAAATAAGAGTATCCAAATAACTACAGCTCAGCTTATGCTTCTGTATCTGTGTGAATCCCATTGTCACTGTCTTTTAAAGAAGACTAACACCAACACTTTATTTTTGCAAAAGAATATGACAAGAATCTTGAATGGAGAGATTACTGTATACTTGGTAAAAAGCACGCAGATATCTAAAGAGAATAAATTGTTTTAGTTGTATATGGTATTAAATGGGGCTATCAGCTTCACAGCTAACTCTGGAAACGGACCTTTTCACAGCAAGAAACAAAAATAAGCCAGCCTGCCTATCACTCTCCCAGCATGTCCCCTTCTATGGTTTCCAACAAAAATATTTACTACTTTAGAGGAAATCTCTTCTCTGATATGCATTAGTCTCCTCTTCCCCACCCACTCACTGCAGAATTTGTTTTTAGATCAGTTTGTTACATAATGGAAATTTGTATCGAACTGAAGCCTCATACACCTACACTCTCACATTACTGTGTTGTAAATGACCAGAACATACTGAGCACATCAAGTGCCTCTGACTTTCTCCCAAAAATGCTACTGCAGCTGATGGCCTGTTCCTGTGTCACTGCTAGGAAAGCGGTCCTGTAGATCAGAATGGAGACAAGTATATTTAATGCTAATCATATGTATCTTCACATCATTACAAAACCATTTGCACAAATCATTAACTCCATAACACACAGCTCTGGGTGAGCATCCTTCACACTGACAGTGTTCAATTACATACAAAAAGAAAACTGATACAGCCTTTTGCTCTAAAAGTTTAAATGAATTTCTGGCAGTTTTGTAGAGCTCTACTTCAATCCTATTGACCAGCTGAAACTTTCACAACAGCACTCATTCTCTAACTACAATTCTTTCTTTTCAATTATTTTAAGCACATTAATTGAAATACACTTGCAATACAACTCACACAAACCTAAACACTCTGCAGGACTCTCTCAGAGACAATTCACATTCCTCTTTGCTCTGGTCACCCTTCTCTTCTGACCACTAAGTCAGGATAATGACACAATGCCTTTTTTTCCTGGCTACTGCTGATGGCAGCATAATATTGCAGTCTCATCTCTGTCTCTGTTAGTCTGCCTCCTTCTGATACTTTACAACAGCTTTTATCTTCCATCAGTACTTGAATTACTTGGGTCATCTTCTTTTCTCCCATTTGGGAGTTATAAACAGTTTTATATATATATATATATATAAGTTATAAACAGAAGTAGGCTGAATAATAGCTGCCAAAGATCTCATACTTGATAACATCACAGACACATGAGGAGTAAGACTGAGATGCTTGTTCTCCCCAGTCATAGTTTCTATTTCTTGCTTTTTAGGGATGCATCTTAATTCAATAAATATTTTTTCTGAAAGGGATTACAGATATTCTAAGTATTCAGATATCCTGCATTTTCTAGAGCATTTTTAAAAGTAGGACGAGGAATATGACAGATGACTGTCTGCCTCTTGAGGTTCTTTGAAGGCTTCATTAACACCAAAGAAAAGCAGTTTTGGTACTCCACAGTGACAACATCCATGCTCACTGTGACAGGCCAGGAATCTTCCCTGTAAGTGACTTTGTCTGACATTTGGAAATTCTTTTATAAATATTGTTTTCTCATTGAGTAACTCTCATACACACTATTTCCAGCCATACCACTCCCACCAGAGAATGACTGGCCACTAACAGTTGCTTCATTGGGTGAGACTGATCAAAGTCAGGAATGAGTTTTCTCCTGCTTGTCCACAAGGAGGAAGTGGGGAGACCAGAGAACAACCAAGTAAGAAAAATTCACTACTAAGAGCAGATAAAAGCACAAGCTTAAAAATACTTGAAAGAAGAGCCTACATAGGAAGCAATCTCAGTAATTTTCAGAGGAGTGAAAGAAAATGTCTTATTTAATTGGAGACATGTAAGATTCACATGAGAACAGCTTTGTTATGAAGAAAACTGGAAGGTGCAGAAGCCAAAAGGAGCTGGACTGAATCCCAGCAGTAGCTTTATAGTATCTCCAGAAGATGCTTAGAGACACCATGGAGGTTCAGATGCCAGGGGCTTAAAGAATGAATGGCCTAACGAAATAAATCTCTAATACATCAGCTGGTAAAAGGTCTCACCAGAGGAACTCTACTAGCAACCCCAGTTAACCTGTATGTTATTAAAAAAAAACACCAAACAAAAAACCGAGAATTAATTCACATACAAGTCTATGAGCCAAGAGAAACATAAATAGCTAGTCCTCAGAGCAAGAAGATGAGATCTTAACGGCTGTAAATTGTTGAGCTAATGCTCAGAGGCTATGTTGTTCTGTGGATTTCTTCCCCAGCATCACATGGAATAGAGCTGAGTATCTGCTACAGGCTTCCTCAGCCCCAAGGTTAGACTTGAAGATACACAGAGAGAACTATAATGCTCTTGGAGAAAAAAATATCAGCAGGAATCATATCTTTATGAGAAGCTTTAACTTCTCAGAGACTCACAAATCAGTGAAAACAACAATGCCATTGGACATGAATACTTCAGACCATGTAATTGTAACTTAAGTTTATATTAAATGGAGGAATAAACAACAGTTAGTCTGCATCTCAAAATTTTTAAGTGATAAATACATTAAAAATTAACACTTAAAGACAAATAAAAAAAGGGTTTGGATATGACAGAAGTCTGGGACTTCAGTCAATCATGATAAAAACATATAGGTATTCATGAACAGAAGAGAATAAGCAGAAATGGGTGTGCTCAGATGAGAAGATAGCACACTTAAAAATTAGCCACTGTGCTAGACCTGAGTATGTTCCTCACTTCTGTCATCAGCAATAATTGTGTCCATCGTAACTAGACTAAGAACACAGGAATGGAAGTTATGCACCTTAAAGTTAAAATTCAAACAGCATTCAGAGTGGCAGGACCCAACCTAGAACTGTTGAAGAACTGACAAATAAACTACAAGCTTGCAGCCATAACCATTCCAGATCTTAACAAAACCATCTCTCTTGAAAATACCAAATGGAGGGACTACATTTAGAAAAAGAGAACAACTGAATGCAGTCACTATAATCCTATCAGCCTGACCTAAACAGATAAAAATTTTTGAACAAGTTTCACAGGATAAAGACAGAAAAGATGATAAAATAAAACATTTTTCCAAGTACCTCAGTATCCTTTCCATAACAGATTTTTCTAGGCACAGAAGTAAGTTGATCTGGATTTAGTAAAGCAACCAATGTAAATTACATTTCTTTACATTTAGTACAGACAACACAGCCATTAGTCAAAGAATCATATGGTAAAAAACTAGTTAAAGAAATGGAAACAAGATGTTTTGAAAAACAGAGATAACAAATGGGTTGGTTGTATTGATAACCAGCTTGTTAAGTCTATTCATTAACCAGAAAAAAAAGCAGAACATAAGCACTTCCAATAACATTCACCAGTTCTTGAAATTAGAAAAGCACTTTCAATGTAGATCACAAGTATCTTTACACAGAAGAACCAGAATACTGAAATGATAAATATGGTATGACAAAATATGAAATTACATACCAATAAACTAGTATTTTTTTGCTGTTAGCTGAAAATTTATTCATTGGATACTGAAGAGGAGAAAAAAAAAATACATGGATGATGGAGTCAACATGATCTGGCCTAAAAAGAGACAAGTGTGAACTGATTTAGGTGAGATATTACCAGATAAGTATTAATATTACTGTGCAAATAACTTATCAGTTCCCATTTTGAAAATACTGAGTAAAGATGATGGGACAGAGAGGTCTGGTGACCTGGCTAAAGCCAGACACCTGATGAGAACACGTGCCTGCCCATGCGTTTCAGATGGCACAGCAGTTCTGCTCAGCTTCCCAGAAACATGGGGTGGGCAAGGGGAGCTGGAGCCACTGGGAGCCCTTGAGGATGGTTGGTGCTGAGATTTGCACCTGTAATCCCCAGCAACATTTCCAACTTTCATCCACACTTTGTAGGAAAAATAACCACGACTCAGTGCATAGGCCCAAAACATTCTTTCCATTATGAGCAATTTGTAAGATTAATGCCATAGCATAAAATCAAAGTCTCAAAAAGTTCTTTAAGTGCCCTCCAAGAAGATACAATAGACATCAAACATCTCCCAGGAAACATATGTTTTTTTCAACATGGCATTTCAACAACAGTGTTAGAAACCGTGGGATAACTAGTGTCCCATAACCACAGGGTTCTGGAAATGTAACACAAGTTCTGTTCTAACTCCCAAATACTGGCTTGGGTCCTCTCTTCAGACAAACTTCTGAAAATTAAAAGCAGTCAGCCTTTCAAAAAGTTTAAATTGTTAGCTCTTCCCCCCACCTCAGATACGGGCACAAATTAAGATTAAAATAAATTAAAAAGTAATTATTGATTAGTTCCATGAAAATTTAAACCTTACTTCTTTAATTGGAGATTACAAATCTAAGAGACTTGGTGTTTGGTTTTTTCAGTGGAAAGAGAACACAAAAGGAACTTGGTATCAGAGCAAAATCATTACAAGGCTGCAGCACTGCCAAAATTATTGCTAAAGACATCAACTTCAAAGGCAGCTAAAAAAAAAAAGAAAAGAAACAACAAATTCTAGCATATGGAAGTTTACTTTAATAGTAACAAAAGGAGCAAACAAACAAGAGAGGCCAAATATAAGGGGGTGTACCTTTCTTCCCTCTTTTTAAAACTGGAATTAAACTCTGTCTCTTAAATCTTTTAAAAATTACACAATCGTAAATCTAAAGGAAAAAGCATTGTCTAAATTGTGACTGTTTTCAAATTAAACTCTGGGGGAAATAATTATTCTACTATTACTAGTGATGGCAGCACATATTGTTTTCAAATATGTTACATTAAGAATAAGTTTTGTTGTCTGGGAGAGCACATCCCATTTGTACTGGAGTTCATTCCGCTCCCTTGCTCCTACAGCATTATGCATACAGTGCCCCCCTCCCCCTCAGAAACCCACAGACATATTAAATTATTTGGGATTTTCAAAATCCCAAGAACCTGAACACACACACACACCCCCCCCCGCAAAGAACAAGTTGTGGCTGATTTCATTGCAGCTTATGTTTCTAAGCTCCCTGCATGCTTGTGCAACAACAGCTTTTCTGAAAAGACCCTCCCAGTGCCCCACAAGTTGTGCAGCCATCAACTGGCACAATGTTGTTGTATACTATTACCATATGGCAGCATTTTACATTTACTTTGCACAGGCTTACAGGTCTACACAACACAGAGCAGACAGGAATTACCAGGTTTGGTCATTTTTAAAATCCGGTGTTACTGAATTTTGTGCTCTGAGGTTAAACAGCCAGTCTTCAATTTGAGCAATTTCATCCCCAGCCTTTTGCACCATGAACCAGAGACTAGAACCTGATGGGGCTCCACACCCTGACCAACCCTTGCTGTACTAATGGTCCTAAAAAGCCACCCCAGAACCACACTGGAGTAACTACAAGTGCAAACACAACATGCCCCAGGAACACTGAAGTGCTTTCAGTGATCTCATTTCTCAAAACACTGTAAAATCAAATTCTTTGTGATGCCTTCATGAGCAAGAGTAACAGCACAGCACACAAAACACTCAGAACTGGAACCAACCTGCTGAGAACTGAGCAAGCGCCGAGTTGGTACATTCAGGTTACTGCGCCTTCCCCCAAATGTAAACTGCAAATTTTAGGATTTACATTGTGTTGTTAAATTCTTGAGATTAACATATTTTCTAACAGTACACCAAAAACCCTATCTATACATCATGCACTTATAGTACAACATACAGCGTAAGCATTACAGAGCGATAATCCTTGTCTCAAAGAGCTTAATCTCCTCCATTTGGGAGCTTCTAAGACAATCAAAAATCTTTTCCAAAAAGAATGACAGACACACTTTATTGAGTTCATGCCCATGTAAGTGCACATCAATCCTACAGAAATGTCATTAAGCATCATAGCGATAAAAGTACCAAACTGAAATGTATCCATAAAATCAGCTAGTTAATAAAATTGTGGGATTTCTTACAGAATCAAACTGCATAAATGCCCAAGGCAACAGCCTATCAAAAGATCAATAATGTATCCCTAAGTAAAAATAATTAGGTGCCTATACCTATGGAGAATACTTAATATGTAACCCCATTTGTGTACAGAAGCACAGATAAAGATATCAATGTATCTGTAACTGATAACATGTTGTCTATAAGAAAACATAGCTTTTAAAAATGATAGGTCTGTTACCAATGGAGTCACACAGCAGGACGACACTTGGGAGAGAAGGCTTTGGTAAATCCTAACGCTGGTCTGTCTGGACTGAATTCAAAGCACCTACAAAACATAGCAGGAAAAACTGAGTGTGTAGGATAAAACTGTATTTACTGGGGGTTTTACACATTTGAAAACAAAAGGTCACGTAGAAAGTAATGTCTCAGAGGCCAAGTGCAGTTGTCTCCAGCAGTTTCTCTGACTGGCAAGATACATCCAGTTCCTTGGAGACTGCATGAAAACATATGTGTTTGTTTATAACTGTTAAAAAACCAGGGCATACACAAGTTGTTTGTCTCGCATGTGTTTAGTCAGACATCAGTTAAAAAACTGCCCTTCCTGCTACCCCTTCCCCAGTACCAGATGTAGGCACCAGGCAGTGGAAGTGGAGCAGACATAAGCATGAGGACTTAATTGTCTGCATGAGGGAAGTCGCTGGGGACAGGGAGGGAGAAGCAGAGACAAAAACATTTACACAAGGTCAGTGCAGGGGACCGAGAGAACTGTCAAGGCTGAGAGTTAGTGGGTTTGCTTCTACTACAGCCAACAGTGTTGGTACTGCAACAGTTTCATGCTTAAAGCAGTGAGCACAAGTAAATAGGCATGGCAGCATCCCAATTTTTATTTTAAGTCATATCCAGCAGGAAATGGAGCTAGTAAGGTCTGGCATAAATGTAACACTTGTTTCTGTTTAGTGCAAAGGAAAGAGACAGAATCTAGAGCTGCATCTCTAATGCCATACTTACAGAACAAAACCTCACTTCTAAACAAAGCACCATTTCAAAGTCCAGAGATTTGCTCCATCTGGAATGACTCACATTGTCAACGGGAAGCTTGTGGAAGTGAGGAAATAGACACAGAAAAGGGCTGTAACAGAAGCACTGTCCCTGAACACACGTTCTGCTAACGCTCACTGTCAGATGCTACAATGAAGAGTGAGGCTTTGGGCTGTCAAGTTTACCCACATTAAGGGAAGCCTAGTGAAAACCTCTGCACTACTGAATTTAAATGGGACTGAGCGAGGAACAAGAATTTACTTCATACACAGCACACTTCCATCAGCAATCCACCTACTTTGGTATGTAGTTCCTGCATCTACCGTGAAAATCCTAACCAAGTCATTATCAAGAGGAATCAGCAGAGATTTTACATCCAAACACAGCCAGCCAGCACACCAGGTCCTTATAAACATCCCTTCTGCATCAGCAGTTATTTACTATCTTATATATTATATAGCAAAATAACACTGACAGTTACTCATTTGGTCATGTATGTGTTAGATAGGATACAACTGTTGAATCTGCTGCAATTTTTGTATATAAAATTTTGTATATAAAATTATACATACAAATTTATATAGGAGAGCAGTTCAGTGAGAACAAAAGGTGAGAAGTATTTGCACATTTCTGTTGCAATGCTAAATACACCACCACTGGACATGTCTTCCAGACATGACATAAATCCCTTGCAATTCAACATTGACCAGGGATTTCACCCAAGTGCCAGTGAAATTAAAAAGCTCCTGATTTTGTGCAGCTTCTTACAGAGTCTCAAAGAGCTTAGAACTGATTGAGTGAACTGTGATTTATAAATAGTATTTTAAAAATCTATTACTCCTCCTAAAATAAATGCCTTTTTACATAGATTAGTAAACTTTCTTCACAGACTGAGAGCAAGGATAGTATTTTCTATCAATTATATGAAATGTGCACTTTCTTCTACTGTATCTAACAAACAAGGCTTTATTTTATATTTTCACTAGTGTCACATTTCTGCATTTGCCATTCAGAAGAATAGCTACTGGCCAAATGCTTTTTTTTTTTCCTCCTCGAGCTAACAAGAGTAAGTACTGGACAAGGGAGAGGTGATACAACAGACATGTGAAATCACAAGTAGTCAGGACCAACCATCCCCCGTCTCCAGGTTCAAAGGAAAGGGGAGATTCCTCACGGAGCAAGCAGCTGATGAGCACACCCTTTGCCACAGTACACTGTGTGTATGTTTCACAGAACAAAATCCATTCAGGGTTACAAATACATAGAAACTCTACCTTGCTTGGGATGTCTCTAAGCTGAAAACAGTTGAACACCGAGAATCCATGAGGGAAAGATTCACGTTTGCCCTGTTCTAATACTCATGCAGGGCATATGCTTTTAGCGCCTATGAGAAAATGGATATAGGGCTAGATGGGATATTGGTCCAACACAACACAGACAGGCTCTTAGGTGGAACACCTGTGCCAAGTGAGTGTGTGATACTTTCCCAAAGTGTTTGTTAGCTCACATCTGCACCTCTGTACTGTTGACACCTGCAGCAGGATTTGGATAATCAGTGGGACAGACACCCCCGTTCCTTGCTACAGCAGTGTTCATATTACTTACCATTTTACACCGAATGTAGAGTAGGGATTGCTCAGACTATCATTCTCTCTATCATTATCAAACTATCATTAACTGTGTGTGTAAGTTTCTTCAAGCTATCTACATGCATGTTGAAGCCCATAAAGCTTCTGACTAGGTTCTAAATTAAACTCATGCATTTTAAAAGAGAAATGCAGACCCTGTAAATCATTGACTTTTTTTCAGCATGCAATTAGAAGTCTGTTTTCAAGAACGAATTGCGCAGCGAAGTAAAATAAAAAGGCTCGTTCTGCCGTGGGTCAATCTGTTTGCATAGTGAGCTGGAACTTAAAGATTCCCAACTCACCTATTTCCCAGTACTTTAAAGCCTTCCAGGAAAGGCTGAGCCTTCTGCTGACCCAGCAATTTATGAAAATCTATACAGATGATAAACTGACATTAATATTTGATAAATGAACAGACAGGCCATAACCAACCATTTGCAGCTTTATTAATAATTTGCTCAAGTGTATTATAAGACAACTGCTGAAGTCAGCTCCTTGTATGAAGGTGAACACCAGCAAAACCACTACATTTCTGAATTGGAAGGCCTTCCATCTAAAATAGTTCACCATCATTACTCCAGAAGGTCAGTAGCTATAAATGAATGCTTGCTGGACACTTAACTGATTACTCCTTGTGCTACAGAACTCTCCAAAACTAGCAGCCAAAGGTATTCACGGACTCTGCCACTGGTGATCAGAGTAGGTTTTTAGCTAATATTTTAATAGAGATTTCTGCAATATAAAGCATGTTATTAAGACTACTTTGTATCGTCACTCCTCCTCCACTACCCCAAAGCTAGGGATACATCTAATTTCTCTACTACCACCTTTATCATGCATATCCCTTTTCTCATCATGGCTATAGACCAAAGTGTGCAGACAATTTCAGACTTAGCCATGCATAAGCCTTCACGCTTTCCCTCTTCCCAGACCCAGCTTGCTGATGACAGTTAAGACTCCCCCAAGAACTGGGGGAAGAAGGTCCTTTTCTGCATCAATTTGAGAAATGTTTTTGTTCTCAAAATTTCACATAATTTTTAATCCTCAAATAAAAGCCAAGTATTTCCATGTCAATGTTTGTGATGTTTCAATGTTTTGTATGTTCTCCAAGCGGTGTGTTCAGTTAACAAACAGCTGTAGATTCAGTACATGAGTGGGGGAATTACTTGCCTCCAGAGATCTGTTTTTTGCCGGTAGCGGACAATGAAAATTTAACACTTCCCACATTTAAAAGTCACTACAAACTAAGAGCAGCAGAAGTCCCAGGCTTCTACCTCCCATTTCTCACATCCTTGCATTTTCAGGATCACAGCTGGTTACATCCACAAAGCACCCATTCACTGTTGGATGCTGGCACTGAAAGGACTGCATCAAGGAACAGACTCATTCTTATAAACATTTTAGTTATTAAATGGAATGGTTTTCCTATTATTAAAAAGCTAGAAGGGCACCATAATCAGAATTCTTCAGCAAAAGAAAGTAGAAATCCTATTCATTTATAATTAAAGTTTTCTGGTGTTTTTTTTTTTTTTCCCATTTTTCCCCTTCATGCAATCAGCTCAGCACTGCAATCAGAACACTACTGCACAGATTCAAAGAGACATTTATTAACCTCTGAGCCCAGACTATCCTGCTTCTAAAGCCATATATTAGTAGATTACAAAAAGTTGTACATAGCCATGAAAAGTGATTAGCTACAAAGCTATCATAATCTACTGAGAATCTACTAAATGGCTTTTGGAGTGCAAAGGGATGTTTGTTGTGAATTTAGAAAGAAATAACTACAAAATCATACACCTAACAGATAAAGGATGACATGTTAACTGCTTTTAGACTCAGTAAAATAACAGTAGCAATTGGATGAACAAACAGTTTTGCATTATAGTTATAGGTTAGGTGTTGAATTTCTCTGCTGTAACTGCAGTTTGGTCTTCCTGTTGTCAACTGTACTAGTTTTAAAACACAGTAGCAATCTAAGCCAACAACCAAAATCTGTGTTTTCTGCAGCAGACTTCTTTAAATTGGATGCAGTGAAAATTACACCTGGAAAGCTCAGGAAGCCAACAAAGGAATGCATGCCCTGATCTCTTCTAGCTTCTTTTTGTCTTACCTCTAACTAGGATGAACTTGATTTTATAGCTCTTTATAACTTATGTGAACCTAGTTTGCTGGCTTCATTTCTGGTTTCAGTAATTGTAATATGGACTAAATGATCCAGGACCAAAACCGTTAGAGAAAGGACTGTCCTTTTAGCTCCTTGCTTCAACATTCAGGGAAAGAAAAGGAAGAGAAATACAGTCTGCAGCCAATGCTGCCACCTGCTCAGCAGCTCACTGACAGGTTACAGTCTCAAGTCTCCATCCCTCACAGCAGGGATGCACCTGCCATGCCTTTCTGTCCTCCTAGTTTTCTTTTTCCTTTTTCAGAAAGCCGAGAAAAATTAGGAAAACATACACGTTAAAATGTCTTTTCTAGAACTCTCCCATTCTCATCCAACCTCTGGGAAATGTGTATTTCAAGTAAGAATGAACAACTTCTCTCAAATACACGAAGTACTTTAAAAAAAGTCCTCAAAATCCATGCATTCTGCTTGCATATATTATACCTTTAAATATCATTTTCTAAAACCCCACAGGTTTATTATTCCGTAATACTATAGGTTAGCTTTAACAGCTTTAAACAAAATCTTTCTTTGCTGTCATTGCATTTACACCACCCCCCCCCCCCAATCTCAGCATAAGAAAGTCTGTTACTTTTAAATAAAAAGAACTGAGGAGCTCTAACCAGTGAGCTAAAACACCCTCCTTAATGGACCAGAAAAGTACAAGTTCTCCTAACAGCGGAATGCATATTAGTGTTTATCATTTGACAGATAACATGCATTCTTCCTTTTCCTCTGTTCCATCAGAGATGACTCTAAAGCCAACAAACATTTATTTTCTAATAAACCATAAAAGCAAATAAATTCAGTAAAAAACAACTGACATGACTGTCACTAATTCATGACAATTGATGTTCTGTTCAAGATGCAATTACAGGTACGTAACTCGTTATACTTTTCATAAGAATGCATGTGGCAGTATAAAATGAATGACATTTATGCCACAGAGTACCTTACAATCTATCAGCACACCCTGACAGTAGAAGCAAGTTTAACTTACAAACCCCAAACATATACAGAATATACTATGCTGTATAACACAAAATTAATACCTTCATGAAGTTCAAAACACGAGTTCAGCTGAGAGCTGCCACAGTCACCAGGTCTCTTGCTAACTATAAGCTCTGCACTGCCCAGTAGGGGCGAAATACTCTTTCATGCGGGAGTCCCCAGAGGATACGAAACAGAATGGGGTGTTTCCACCTCATCAAAGTAAAAGGTGCAACAAAGAAAACTGATGTCAGCCTGACATGCCAAATTATTTCCCTTTAGATCAAGTTTTAGCCTGCTCCATGAAAGACACAAGAGAAGGGTGCATCATATACTGCTGCTTCAGCTAGAAGACTGAAAATCCTGACAAACCTAGCAACTCAGTACTATAATTTTGAGACACGTTGTAATAAAGAGGACTGTCACAATGAGTATTAAGAAGCACTGCAACCACCTAAAAAAGCTTGAAAATAAAATCTGCAGTCACAGTTAAGTCTATGTTACCAAGGCAGGTCTATAGCAGAGCTTTATTCCTTAATTCATTCATAGGATTAAGAGAATGGCTCAGAAGAGAGACACTTTGTCACACTCCTCACTCTTAGGCCACAGAGGTGCAATCATCACAGACGTATGCATCAGCAGATGCTAAATCCACCGGAAACTGCCAAGCTGACACCAAAGAGTGCAGAAATAGGGCATAATCATCACCATCACTCAATAGTCCACAGGCATTTGTAATCACATTGGTCTTTGAGAATGGGATGAAAGGTATAGTAAGTAAAACAGGAGAAAGCCCAAGGTGCTCTCACTCATTCCTCCATCTTACCGCCTTTCTAGGTCACACTAGGTCTCCAGGAAACAGATTTATATTCAAGTTCATGATTCAAGTTCATCACAATAATTGAACAAGAAATATCCATGAGGCCAGCGACCACTCAAAAATAATGCACCATACCTCTACATGAAGAGACAAGAATGCCAATACATCTACCAAAACCAAAGCATTATTAAACCTTCTGCTGACATCACACAAAGAGTGCTACTGCTACTTCCATGTTTGTTAATGCACTACAGTTTCTCCCCAACCGCATTCACCTTTTCCTCCCTGTGCCTGTATCTTTTTTAGTTTTCTTCTTTTTAATCATCCCACCAGTAAAGCTTAAATTTTAACACAGGTGCATCTATAACAACCAATAATAAACCAGAAATTCAGTATCCAAAAATGGACAAAAATATGATAAACACTGTAGTGTCTTCAAAAATCTACTTACGTGTTTCACTGCATACTTTTGCTCTGCTTTCTAATGTTTGATAACCCATTGCTTTCCCTTTACCCCATTTAGACTTGCCCCTATTTGTCTGCTCAGATTTCTGATCTCCACCTGCGTTATCCTCCCCAATGGCACAATCATCATATTGGCACATTTCTTTCTTATATTAGCTGATGCAAGCACATTCCACTTATTTTTCAGGAGGCGGATTCAGCCTTACTAGTCAATCTGCACTGAAAGGGAAAGCCTTTTGTCAACACAGAAAAGCCCATACATATGCCTGGAATCAAGCAGCATTTCCAGAAGTGGCTGAAAACTTGGTTTTCTAAGTGCATAATCAATTCCTCCAACCACTGAATTCCTGAGGAGCAGGAGAAAGGACTAAAAGACAGACTTACATGCAAGTTGATACACTTCATAGATCTAGCCCACGTCATGGGCTAGATTTGTGAAGAGTAAGTAGGGGGGAAACAAAGATAGCCTAAATAATAATCACAGCGGGAGTAAAAGAACTCCCAGGAAGAAAGAAATCTCTTATTACCAACATGCAGTCAAGAACACAAGGGAATAAATCACCTGGTATCTGGCAGTTGGGCAGAGCTACAGCAAAGCACTAGGGCAGAAAGCTGCAGACATGCTACAGCACCGCAAGCTACCAGGCTGCTAAGAGGGCTTTACCATCAGTCAGATTCTACCATCCACATTGTTTCTCCAGAGGCCAATCCCCAACACTGCCCCTCCTCCACCCAGCCCCCTCTCCTACACTCCTCCGGGCTATTTAACTACTTAGAGGGAACGAGCTACAGCTGCACATGGTCCATGTCAACCAGCCCACTGCCTTCGAGGCAAGGCCACAGCTGCATGTTATCAATGCTCATCAGCCCACTGCCCTCACTCCTCTACACAGACTTACAACCTATGAAGTGATGGTCTGTCACCAGCTGGTCCCCAAGCAAAGGTTACTAATGAACAAGACTTCAGTGATGCGCTATTGCAAGAGCCCCTCTGCTTGCAGAAGGGAAAGACGGGAAGCTTTAGAAGACTTCCAGCTACTATGACTGTGACCCAAACATAAAAAGGAGCACCAATGATTATCACAAATAGGTGATGAACACGCACAGTCCTCTTCTGCTGTCCCTCGGGTTGCAGAGCAGAGGAAGCTATGTGACTTGAGTAGTCTCCTGCAGTGTCTTGGTTCATTTTCGGTTCTTGAGGAGCAGCAATAGCACGGCCTGTGGCTATCTCCTTTTCATGCTAGCTTTTAAGTTCAAGCACCATATCAGAGACAGGACTCATACCACAGACCCTGAAAAATGGCTTGGCCAAAACCAAAACCGTTTTCTTCATTCTTACCACTAGCTGCAACTCCTAGAGCAACATAAATGAAGCTGCCTGGTTCATGATAGCTCTTCCTGCTCACAGTGGTTGAGTAGAAGGAAAATAGGAGGAAAGAGGATAATTTTAAAAGGTGGGTACATTTAAAGCTTAAAAGGTGGGTACATTTAAAGCTTAAGCCTATTATACAATGCACTATGAAACCTGAACATCACTATGATGACCCAGGATTAACCTGCAAGTAGGAACACCACCTTCGTGCCCTGGCAGTTCATGGGATGCTCATCTGCACGTGTCTCTGATGCCTCATTCTCGGTCACCTTTGGCTTTAATATGCCATGTTTGATCCATCAGGCACCAGGACCTATTTCATTCTACACTCTGAACAGGATTACGGCAGCATGGTGATGCTTTCAAAATTCAGTACACCACGGGTGATACCCACAGTGCCTCACACCTTTGAACTGCTCGAAAATTTGCACTATTAATACATCAAAGCCTACAAGAAAAAAAAAATAATAATAAAAGCACAATCAGAGGTAATTTTCTTTAAAACGCTTCAGGAACCCCTTAGGGTGCTTCTGATTAAATCAAAAGCAAAAAGCGCCTGTTCGTTACGCCCAGCCGCGGCAGGGGGCTGTGGCCGTGCACCCCGACGGCTCCTGTCCCGCCGCCGTTCAGCACCACGGACGCCGACGGCGCGTCCCCGGGCCCGCGCCCACCTGCGGCAGTGGGACCCCCCCTCCTCCCCGGAGAAAAACAACTTTTTAAATTACGTTATTAACTTTCTCCCGGCCTTTTCCTGGGGCGCCAGTGCGTTTTTTTCCCCAGGGGCTGGAGGTCACAGAAAGGGCAGTGATGGAATTTTCTTGTCAGTTTGGGATATGAAATAAAAAGCTCCATGAGCTCAACCCTCCCAAACTTTTTATAGCTTGATTTTCATTACAGCTGTACATTTCAAGTTCAGAGTGCAAATTAAAAAAAAAAAACACAAACAAAAAAAAACCCAAAAAAACCAACCAACCAAACACCAAGAGAGGAAAATGCTTTTTGTTGAAATAAACTGGTCTTAGACCATTGATCATCATCAATGATTCCTGATTTTAAAAAACAAATAAAGTAGGCCACGCAGAAATAAAGATAAAATTATTTTTTTTTAAAAGTACTGAGAAAACACATTGCAACTCTCCATACGTCTCCTCTTTAAGCACATTTTCCTCCAGACTCATGTAAAGTACCTGCACCACCTCTGAAACGCTTGTACCTTCACCTAAGGACCTACCGCTGTGACTGTCCTGCAGGTGGAAAAGACTTTGCCCGGTTCACGGTTCCAAAACGTCCTCCCAAGCCAAAAGCTGCAGGGCTGGCAGCCCCCGGCCCCACCAAGCCCCCACTCCACGCACTCCCAAAGAGTAACGGGCTTTTCGATGGACAAGGAGAACATTTCTCGGGTTGGCACCGACGGGTTTCTGCGAAGGCAGCGTGCATTGCTTCTCACCGTGAGCTGGGAGCCCTGGACATACCGCGAGGCCCCGAAGGAACTCCTGCCCCCCGGGCACGGTGCGGCCCTCGGCTCCCCCTCAGCGGCTCCCCCCTGCCCTCGGGGGTCCCGCTCCCCATCCCCAGGGGGACACCCCACAGGCAGTTCCTCTGGGCGTTCGGGAGAGCCGCACCCGGCCCTCGCCGATGAGCTGACCCTCCGCGCCCGTTACCGCGCCTCACGTTCTCTGGGCCGAGGAACGCGTCTGCGAGGCCACCGGCGCTACCGGCGGCGCTCCGGCGCTCCCCGGCCGCGCCACGCCGCACGGCCCTGAGGCCCGGTGCCGCTCCGCGCCGGCCGCCCTGCGCTCGCCGGGCTCTCGCCGGTGGGTGCGGGCGGGGGGAGGGCGGCGGGCCGCGGGGGGGGGCTCACCTGCAGGAGGCAGCGGCCGGGCGCGGCGTGCTCGGGCAGGCGGCCGCGGTAGACCTGGCGCTCGAAGCGGGGCTCGTTGTCGTTGGCGTCCTCGACGCGGACGCTGAGGCGGCAGGCGGCGGCGCGCGGCGGGCGCCCGCCGTCGCGCGCCACCACGCGCAGCTCCAGCGCCGCCTGCCGCTCCCGGTCCAGGCGGGCGCGCGTGCTGACGGCGCCGCTGCGCGCGTCGATGCGCAGCAGGGCCAGGGCGGCCGGGTCGCCCTCCAGCGCGTACCGCACCTCGGCGTTGGGCGAGCCCGGCTCGTCGGCGTCGGAGGCGCTGAGGCGGAGCACGGCGGTGCCGGGGGAGGCGGCCTCGGAGACGGCGGCGCGGTAGTGGGGCTGCGCGAAGGCGGGCGCCTCGTCGTTGATGTCGGCGACGCGCAGCAGCAGCGGCTCCTCAGCGGAGAGCGGCGGCGCGCCGCCGTCCGTGGCCACCAGCCGCAGCTCGTAGAGGTCGCGGCTCTCGCGGTCCAGCGGCCCCGCCACGCAGAGGAAGAAGACGCCGGCGCCGGCCGGCCGGAGCGCGAAGGCGCCGTCGCCGCCCAGCAGGGCCAGCGCGATGCCGCCGCCGCCCTCCGCCCCGCCGCCCTCGTCGGCGTCCGAGACGGAGACGCGGGCCACGTAGTCGCCGGGCCGCGCCCCCTCGGAGACCCGCGGGCCGCCGCTCTCGGTGAGGTAGAGCAGGCGGATGGCGGGGCGGTTGTCGTTCACGTCCAGCACGGCCACGGAGACGAGCGCGCTGGAGACCTCGGGCTGGGCGCCGCCGTCCCGCGCCTCCACGACCAGGCGGTGCAGGGCCCGCGCCTCGCGGTCCAGCGGGCGGCGGAGGCGCAGCACGCCGCTGCGCTCCTCCACCGCGAAGTAGCCGTCGGGGTCGCTCTGCCGGCGGTTGATGGCGTAGCGCACCTCGCCGTTGGCGCCCAGGTCGGGGTCGGTGGCCCGCAGGCGGCAGACGGCCGTGCCCGGCGGCGCGTCCTCCCGCAGCCGCGCCCGGTACTCGCCGCGGCTGAAGGCGGGCGCGTTGTCGTTCTCGTCCAGCACCCGCACCCACACCCGCAGGCGGCCGCTGCGCCGCGGGCTGCCGCCGTCCCACGCCTCCACCACCAGCCGGTGCACCTCCGCTCGCTCGCGGTCCAGCCGCCGCAGCAGCACCAGCTCCAGCGGCTCCGGCCGCCCGTAGCGCAGCTGGAAGAGCGGCGGCTCCCCCGCCGCGCCGCCCTCCTCCCGCAGCGCGTAGCCCTGCGTGCCGAAGCGGCCGGCGTCGGGGTCGCGGGCGGCCGGCAGGCGGAAGGCGGTGCCGGGCGGGCTGAGCTCGGAGACGTTGAGCTGCAGCCGGTCCCGCGGGAAGCGCGGCGGGTGGTCGTTCACGTCGGTGACCGCGATCTCCACCTGCACCACCTCGCCGCGCAGCGTGGCCGCCGCGAAGCTGTAGCGCGCCCGCCGCTCCCGGTCCAGCCGCCGCGCCGTGCGGATGATGCCCGTCTCCGGCTGGACGTGGAAGTCCGCCAGCACCGCCGACTCGCCGCTGCCCTCCGACAGCAGGAAGCCCCCCGGCGGCCCCGCGCCCTCCGGCAGCCCGGCGCGGATGTCCCCCACCAGCGTCTCGGCCGGCAGCCCCTCGTCCACCGCCAGGCTGAGGTTATACACCGGCGCCGCTCCGCCGCCGCCCGCCGCGCACAGCCACAGCGGCACCAGCAGCGCCAGCGCCCGCTCCGTCGGGGGACCGCCGCCTCGCCCGCCCCTGCACCTGCCGCCCCGCAGCCGCCCCGCCATGCCCCGCCGCTAAGCCGGCATCGCGGGCAGCCCGCACCGCGCCGCGCCGCTCCCCGGCAGGTGGCTTCGCCCCGCCGCCTCGGGAGGCAATCCCAGCCGCCGCCGCCGGTGCTGGGAAGGACAAGCCTGTGCGAGGGGGCGGGGAGGGCGGCTCCCCTCCGCCACCGCCCCGCGCAGCCCCCGCCCCGCCGCCCCCCGCCGCCCCCGCCGCGCTGCCGGGGCTGGCGTCCCCCGCGGGCGCAGTGTTCACGGGCACGTCGCTGCTCTGCGGCCGCCCTGAGCCCGGAGAGGTCTTCACCGACACCGATTCCTCGGGGGGCGGGGGGGGGGCATGGCGGGAGGGGATCAGCTGCCTTAGCTGGGATGGGGGAAAGCGGTGGCTGGCGCACGGGCTGCCTCTGGTTGCGGAGGCATGCCTCGGGAAGGACGAGAATTTAAATGAGCCAGAAATTTGCAAGGATAAACGGGTTTGCTCAGTTCAGCAAGGATTTTTCTTGCCTTAATATTCTGGTCCTCGTTTTCCGCGAAAAGGCTTGCTCGTTATCCTAGCATTAGGTCAGTAAATAGCGCTCAGCGCAGCAGGGAAGCATTTACCAGAAATAAGCTGTAAGTAGAAACTTCCATCAGCTTCAGTGAGAGCGGTATTGCCTGCCTTTCTCACTGTTCGTGACTCCCGTATCTAGCTGGGAGTGGTCTAAGAATGAATTAGTGTTTCTTCAGTGACACTGAGAATATACAGCATCATATAAATGCTAAGTAGCAGGCATCCATCTTTCCATGAAAGCTAAGTACAATGCTTCAACAGTTACCAGTCTCTTGCTGCTCCCACTGGTCCTTTACCAAATTTAATTTCAACATTCTGGCAAGAGTTGGGTCAGCGAAAAGTAAATTCACTCTGGGACAGATAAGTAAAACCAGGGCAAAGACAATAAAGTGGCAGGAGGAGTTACTGCAGCTCCGTCCTCCCCTACCAAGGGCACTTGGCAGGGCAGCTGTTCTGCTGGTGGCCACTTTGCGAAGTTTGTTTATTGCAAAGTTGCTCCAAGTTGCAGAAAAGCCACCCAAGCACTGCTGCCAGAGCAGCCATTCCCCGAGGAGGGGACAAAGCTGCTGCAACAGCCCTTGATGTATCCGGGCAGGGAAGGAGAAGGGGAAGAGAAGCGAGTGGTTTTTCCAACACTGTCGGGACCCGACAGTTCTGCGTATCCAGGTGAGAGGAAGAATTAGGTTCTAAAGTAAGTCCAGAAGTCTTGGTGCACATGTGTGTCTGCATGCATGGGAGGGGAGACACAGGAGATTGTATCCACTGGATCTGACTTGCCTCCTTACACAGAGAGACAGGGCTAAGCAAAACCTAGATTTTATCAGATCTTCTTAGGCACATTCTGAGAAAGTCTCTGTGTATTTATATACTGTGATAATTACAAGCATAGAAGCAAGAAGGAAATGCTGAGGCTTTTGCCAGTTTCATTCATATTCATTGAGAAAACACATGGATCCTCCCCAAGTCACAGATGTTCAATATGAAAATGCCTGAATTCCACTGAATCACAGCAAGTTTGGAAAAACAGCCATGTCCCATGCAGCCCATGCAGTCACTAAGAAAACATGTGAATCACGTTCAGTCAGGCACATTAACCGAAAAAACTAAACAAAACCTTCTGTTGCCAAGGTCAGTTAGAGCCTAAAAAGCAAAATCCTGTATTCAGATACAGCGTGCATGAAGATAGCAGGGGAAGAAGTGAGGTGGAGGTGGCTATCTGTGGTTCTGGCAGTGTTCATGTGTTTTGTGAGACCAGGACACTTGAACGGTTTTATAACGAGTCAAGTCATATAAAAGCACTGCCCAACTACAGCATGTTTCCAGAAATACCATATCTTTGGGACACTACAGATGTTCTATCTACTGTGAATATGAGCCTTGCCTCATAAGTGTTCCTCCACCTTCTTCGTCTTCTGCAGTCTGAGCCTTTTCTTCTTTCCTCTGTTCCCTTTTTTTCTCTCCCACTCTTCTGCCATGTTCATGACCTAATTCCTTTTCTTCTGCAAATCATAAACAGAAGTTTCTAAATCTTGAGGAGATCTTTGCCATCTTCTGGATATATTTAGCTACCCCTGCTGTTCCCTGTCTTCACAGTGACATGCTGACCTACAGGAAAAAGAGAAGAGGCATCACATAAGACACGGAGGGAGGTTGCCACAATGACATTATCCCAAAGGAAGGAAGGGCGCAAAGTTTTAGTGCACAAGTTACCTCCTCCATCCTCAACAGGTCATTCTCATGGCGAAGACACTTGCCAGGTCCTCAGATCTACCAAGTTTTTTAGTGTGAAAAGTGGACAGTAGCATAACCGTGTTTGAAGGCAAGGGATGCTGGTTAAGGCATGCTAAATTGCTAAATGCCTGTGCATTCCCGTTTGGAAGGGACTGTCTCTCTGTGAGGCAGCATGCTCAGGGAGCAGCAGCAGTTACTGCTCCAGCTCTCCTCTCATCCTTTTCCTGGAGATGGCCACCTCTGACTTTGTAGGCAGGTGAACAGCAGGTGAATCCACTTTTAAACCACTGAAATTTCCAGCCCTGCCTCTTCAGGCAACCCTGGGTGGGCATCGCTCTGTTCCCCTCCGCAAGGCAGGGGACCCTGGTGCTCCCGGAGCAGCTCCGTATGCCAGTTCAGCTGTCCTTGTGGCAGGGACCCAACCTCCAGGAAAGCAGCAAGGAATGAAACGGGAAGGTGATAACCGTCTCAGCTGCTCAAATTTAATTGGCTGGTATTTGTAAATCAATATTTGCTGTAGCTTAATCCTCCTCGGATTAATTGGAAATTCTTTTTCTTTCAGGAAGAATTAAACTGTAGCAAACTGAAGCTGTGGTACGATACCGGAGCACAAAAGATCACTGAAACAAGGGAAGTGTTGTTACAACCATGAAGGTCCAACAGTTTTAGAGTTAATTCTACCTACAAACATCGCCTGGCCCACGCAACAGCTGTGGCAGCTTAAGATGGGACCCTCCCACGCTGAAGACCTGGAGGGCTGGGGTGGAAAAGCAGCATGACTGTTCTTAACCAAACCAGCAACAGCAGCAGCAGCAGTTTCAGCCAAACCAGCTGACTCGGGACTGACGCAGGGTGGGAGCGTGTCCCATTCCAGTGCTCATCGCATGGGCGGTAGCAGCCAGCTGAGGGCAGAGAGTGGCTGAACTGCTCCAGACAGAGCTGAATCAAATCAAATACATAAATACATAAAATCTTTCCGTGAAGTTATTTCCTGTGCTGTTCCAAGGCAGTATGGTCTCAGCTGTTTGTTACTGCCTTTCAGCCAGTGGGTATCTTGCTTCCATTTCTGCCTACCAGGTGGTGTTCCTTCATCCTCTGTAGCTTTACCTTTAAGGACAAAGATTAGTTTAAGCAACACTGAAACAGTGATTTCCATTAACCCTGACGATTTTTTTTTTTCCTATGCTGGATTACAGAGATTCCATATAAATCAGCTTTCTGGCAAAATTGTGGGGTAAGGAAGCACTAGTGTCTTCAAATATTGCAGCTGGATCTAAGAAAGGATGTCTGTCTTCTGCCCGGGGTCACTCTGGATGTTCAGCCTGGAATATGTGATGTATGGAGAAAGTGTTAACTTTGCAGAGCATCAGGTGTTCCATTATTTATGGTTCCCCAGGCACATGTCTATTGATTTCAGCAACACCTCTTTGAAAGAGTGTCAGCTGCACAAAAGATTTGCTGGTGACCAAACAAAAGCCGGTTACAGTTAGTATAATAGAAAGCTGTGTAAAGGACTGGTTTCCTTATAAATGCAGTGAAACGTAGTTAAGAGTGATGGGGTTTTTTACTGGTAGCCAGCCCTTCACTCTTGATCACAAACTAATTTGCTGAACTAATTTTTCTGTGGAACAGATGTTTTGCCTCCACTGATGAAGGATCATGTTGTTGCCAGAATCTGATTGGAAATAATGTACCTGAGTCTGTCTTCAAAGGTAGGAAAGACTTTCATGCTGGTTTGAGAGCTATGAGGCTATGGTACAAATAGTAGTAGTGGGTTCTTTTCCTTTCATTCCAGATGTACTGTGATGCCTTCACCCTGTCTGCGGAGTGGACGTTGCTGCCACCTTCTGTGGGCAATTATTTCAGAATCTGTCATTCAGATATAACCATCTAAGTAGGATTACCCAGATCAATATTTTCACATTAACTTTATTTATAGTTCGCTTATCTCATGTGCTTTCATCCAGTCCTAATCATCTGTCCCAATGTTGTTTCCATCTTGTGGATCTTCATTAGTCTCTTTGCTGTCAATCCTGTTCTGTTTCTACTCCACACCCTCCCAGCTGCAAAACCAAGTGTCACATCATTTGTCAAGATGATTGCTCAAATATATCTGGATCTGCCTGGAAAATTTGAACGTCTTCTACTCACATCATATTAATCCCACTATCCTCTGCAGGATCAAGACATTTCTTGTTACGTATAATACCTAACATCCTCTTTAATAAACAAATTTTCTAGAAAATATGAAATTAAATAAAATATGAAAATAAGTAAATGCAATTCTACTAGATAGATATTCACTGAGATATTGACATACAAACCGTTTATATATATATATATATATATATATATATACACACACACATTTGGTTCACAAACGTAGCCACAGATTTTATTATTCTAGCAATGGGATTTATCCCAAAGTGAAAGACCCTATTTGTGATTGCTGTTCATATCATCATGTGGTTTGTAATCTGTATCATAAGTAACATAAAGTTATCTTTAAAACAGAAGGAAGGCTTCTTTCTTTTGCTGTCTGTTCTTCTGACAAGCTGATGCAGATCTGAAGCAATCCCTTTAAGATGGCAAAGGGTTCACCCCTTCGGGCCAGGAATAAACATGCAAGAACCTCCCGTTACTTGGGTTGCATTTCAAGTAAAGCTGTCTTTTGCCATCTGCTTGCCACCATGCATCCAGAGCTTAGTGGTCTCTCTAAAACTTGGAGGTGAGCTCCAGAAAGCTTGATAAAATATAATCCCAGGTTGGGTTTAATACTGCCTTGATACAATACCTCCCTTTACTACTGTGTTGAATTTTCACATGAAATGTATGAGATTATCTAGGTTATCAGCTTTTCTCACACAATAATATATCACAACCTGCAATCAGATCCAGTGGTCAAAATCTGTGTGTGTGCAAGAACAAAAGAAAAAGACACAAGCGTGAGAAACAAAACAGAACCAAAGCTCGTTGCCTGCTGTATTTTTCTGAACTGCAGATGATACTGAAAGTACGCAACGACCAAACATAGCTGCAAGAGCTCTAAATCCACAGATAATCTTCATCCAGATGCAGCCTCTTAACTCAGGGACATGAGCACAGCATTAGAGAAGTTATTCCATATCTACAGGATACAATATCCTATGAAAAGCGAGAGTTGGCTGAGAGCAAGCAAAACAAAACCATTACAACCATATCTGGAGATATAAGAAGTCATCAAGTAGAGGATTGCTCTGAATTAGCTCTTCCCAGATTTGCCTTCAGGGATGTCAGTCAGCCGATGTTAATGCTGGCTAACACTGCACAGCACCACTGGTGCCAGCAACCCAAAATACAGTAGTTGGAAGTTAAAAGCCTGTCAGCAGAGTTCAAACTGCAAACAAGATGCAAACAGCAAGAACAATTGCAACAGCATGCCACGGAGAGGGTGCATTTTCTGTCACTTGCAGTCTTTAAATCAAGGTTAGACAGCTAACAGACATGTTCCATTTCAGCCACAAATGAGAGGGCTTCGGGCAGGAATTACCAAGCAAACTGAAGTCAGGCTAAATGATTAAGACTGTTCCTTTCTGGCTTTCACATCCATGAAAATCCCGTTTCCCAGGGCGGCTGCCCTCCTCGCAGAAGAGCAGCCCACACAGCGTGCTTCAGATCTGGAAACCGGCTGCTACCACTTCATCAGCTGCAGTCCCTGCTGAGGACTCAAGCTTGTGGCACTGAGTGGAGAGAGGGTTGACACATAAAGTTGTATCTTAATATGCTAAACCACTATGCCAGCTGATTCCCTTGCTGGTTTGAGCTACGTAATTATTTAAAATAGCTGTAAATCAGAAAAGGGCTTTGCTTTTAAAAGTAAAATATACTGTAATCCATGTGTGAATTCAGGCCCCTGGCTATTTTCTCTCTCTCACATGCACACAAACACTAAAAGCCGTAAATTCACCAGCAGTTTTTGAGTCTTTGCACTGCTTTTCTAGATGATCATTTCATAAGGAGTTTGGATGCCCAAGTCTTGGCTGCTGTGCTCCAACTGACGCTACCATAATTTCGATCCTAAAAGGTTTGCCTGTTTTCTTAACGAACCCATTAAGACCCGGCTATAAATACATGAGACCAAAGCGATCCTGCTCGCCCAGCATGCGAGTGCCCTGACCTGCCGATTTTCAGGTCACACGAGATTACTACACTTGACTAGGTGGTTCTTTGGGGAGGTGACAGCTGGAGGTGGGGCTGGATGGGGTGAAACCCATCAGGAGCCATAGGGGAGCAGATGTTTGCGTTACCTCCTGTAGCAGGTTTGGTTTTGTTGGCAGCTGACGGTGCTGGCTAATTCTGCTCGTTTCAGTTCAGTAAGTGGTGGCGGAGCACCTAGCAGCTTTTGAATAGGCACCCATTTTTTACTGTGTGTGAAAACACAGTTGTGCAAGTCCTAATTAATGGATCTTATTTGCTTGAAAAGAAGCCAGTCTGAGTGCTGGAGACAGAAGTTAATTGCATATTTTAATTTAGGGCACGCAAACTGCACCTAGAAGCAGTTCTGCCAGCTTCCTCCAGCCATTTCAGGTCTGTAGGGGGAAATCTTATTTTTATGGTGCTCTCACTGAATTATCCAAGGTCCTCATCCTTTTTTACAGAGTTTATCTTCACAGAATCTTTATGGGGCTGAGAAGGTTCATTCTCACCATTCCAGAGGACCACACACAGGCACTGAATTACATGTCCATAGGGCACATTTGCATCCTGCAATGGACAGAGAGCCCTTAGGTAAAGCTAACCTTGCTCTTCCACTGGAGACATCGTAACACCACCCCTCAGGGTCCCCAGCCTGAAATAACAGACTCGAGGGGTGGGTTCTATGCTGTAAAAGCCCCCCAACTATCTCACCACCACAGCTGCCAGAGCCAAACTAGCGTATTTGCACAATGGGGTGAAGGGCTCTGTGCCGCGCACTAGCTCAGCGTGCCCAGTCACACAGGGAGTCAGCAAGGCAACCTACAGCTCCTGCATCCCGAAGCAGCGCCTTTGGGCTTGTTTTGCTTTTCCCAGCCTGTTCTAGCTGACTTGACTGCTGACCTTTTTTCCCTGGTGTGCTGAAGAATAAAATAATGCAGGCTTTTACCAGTTTCAGCTCTGCTCTTCTGTACCTTCTGCCCTGGTAGCTGGAACATCAACTATGAGACGCTTGAGACCACAGTGTCACAGCACTGGTTTTAAACTTTTAACTCAAACGCAGAGATCACACTGTCACCCAAAGCAGATTGTTCCCTAACATAGAATTGTCAATGAAATCTCTTTTTCAATGTCTTTTCACTGCTCATCACCGCTTTGACTATGTTACCTTTAACTGTTTATGGGTTGTAATGCTTTCATCTATCATTCAGCAGTAAATACAAGAATCAGTGTTTGTATTTCAGAATGAACTCAGTCAAAAAGGATAGGAAGGAGAAGCTTCTGAAGCCTTTAAGTAAGGCTTATATATAATTAGAGGGAAAAGGAAGACTGCTAGGCATCTGTAAAAGGAAAGCAGTACTTCTAAACCTATATACATACATGCCCTAGAATATGGTCACAGGAACAAGAAAATATCATAGGAAGACTAAATTCATACAGCTAATTTTAAGCAAGAACTGTCTGTAGGGCTAGCTTGCTATTTCAGTGGTGCTTGTCATGTGTTTGTGCCCGAGTTGACCACATTGCTCCTGAATTCCTTCGTCAAAGGCTTTGCAGCTACTTCTTTCAAAATAACACAAAATGCATCCCTTTGCTGAGCTGTGCGGAACAACGCCATCAGGAAAATGAAAACAGATGCCTAAACCCAATCTTCAGTGTCTCAGGGCCAGCACAGCTAGGGGTGGCCCCTCTCAATGCTGGGATCCCCCCATCCTCAGCCATACTCTAAAACTGGGTGCCAGCACTTCAGGGATGAAAGAGTGCATCTATTTTTAAATATATTTTTCCTAGCAAGATTTACAAGCTTTTTTTAGTACACCAAGGAAAAAAATTACTGCTATGCTTTTCAGACTTTGCTGATGAGAAAGACACAACACTTTTAAAAGAAATTTTGAAGTGTTTAGGTGTAGAAATGGGTAAGCAATGGATTACACTCTGCTGGAAGCAGACCTCTGGTGCAGAGAGGTGTAACTGCCTGGAAGGGGAGGAACATGTTTATACCAGCAATCCCAGTGTTGCTCACGTCTAGAAGAAACAAACCAGCACCAAGAAGGGCAGAAAATATCCTAATGAATTCAAATGCCGTCGTTCCTGTGCAGCACAGTAGTTATCTGACTGAATAGTGACAGGCTGGGCACTCTGCTGACTTTGGGCTGTGCCCAGGGCATCATTTTCCTTCCAGGTGAACCAGAGAAAGATCATTTCTGCAGGCAGCCTCTGGGCTGGTCCCTCGGAGGGGACCTTCCTCAGGGATGCTACAGCCCCCCCCCCCCCCCCCCCGCCCCGGGCTCCCACTCCACATGGGAAGAGCTGCTGCTGGGATGACACATGCAGGCTGCCTGCTGCCACACAGGAGCAGGGACGGCAGGCTCTGCGCCATGCCCAGCTCACTTGGCTCTGCCTTTTGGCTTCCCAGCCCTGCCCAGCATGTCCCTGCCCCTGCCCACCACACCCATGTATGGGCCCAGCACATCTCAAACAAAACCAGGCAAGACCGTCAGACCACCACACAAACCCAAATACTTACGCAGGGCAAAATGACATTGTCCCCTCAGTAAAATCTGGACGTTTTATCTGGGGCTCCATCTTCAGTTTATTGCTGTGTGGTGGGGAGGGAAGGGGGGAGACCATCGGGCAGCAGGACTCTCGGGGGGCTGTAGGTATTTTTCTAGGTCTGGGAGCAGTTTGCAACTTCCTCGCTGACGCTAAAGAAAACACACATGAAAGTGCTCCTGCGAGGCTCAACGTAGGGTCTCTCTCAGGCTCAAATCTCAGTTTACACCCATAGAAAACACCATATTGCCAGCATGAGCTCATGACACAGTGATCTCTCTCTGAACGCTCATTTTGGCTCACGCGCTTGGAACAGCCTACTATTTTCTCTGTAGCTCAGTCGTGTGATATTTCACCTCGCTCTTCATCAAGAACCAGGAGGGGTCTGTGTTGCAATGGAATGAAAAAAATAACAGCGGTTTTAATTTAACGTGCATTTCTTTTACAAGAGGGCCTTTTGGAATGACAGACACCATTTTTATTTTCATACACAAAATCATTCTCCGTAAGGGGAAGAGTTCAGGTCTGCATTTTCTCTTTTTCTTTTTCCTCTCTGTCATGAAAGAGCTGCATTCAGTTGTTGACACAGGCTGTCAGGATTTCATTGCACTAAACAGATTGTTGGCAGCCGGTGGGAAGGTAAAATGAATTAATCTACAGCGAAATAACATTCGCACTTTAAGAAGTGGCATTCGTTTGTGAGTCCTAAAGCTCTCGACAGATGTGAATGAAGCAAGCTTTACAGTGATCCTTGTGGAGGAGTAAGCAGAGCATGCACATTTCATTCCCAAGCACAGAAGGCACCTGTCTTGTCCCAGGTCAGACTGAATGCACCTGACCCCAAATCTACTGAAATCAACAAAAGATTTCCTGTGACTTCACGGTGTTCTGAGCTGAGACCTAAACTAGTGACAGAAATAGAAAATAATTCATGACCCTCAAACCTCTCTTCTAATTGCTATTTTAGGCTACTTTCCTTCCTTCTGTTTTAGAGCAGGCTTAAACCAGAACATCAGCCAAACCATGATAATTTATTATAGGACAATATGATATAAGAGAACTTGTGTTAAAGCTTTCCAGAAAAAAAACATATTGCAAGGACAAATAATAGTACTTTGTGGCCAAGATAATGTTTAAAGGAAATCAGAATGAGTTGAAATATCCCCGTGGGCTTCTTTGCTTGAGCACTAAAGCACTTCTCTGAAATGTTTTATTTACTACAACAATTTCATGCTGTTATTGCCTAGATTAATTGCCTGACAAAGCTGTAGCAAAGTACCAACTAGAAGTCAGGACTCAATAGTATACTGGGGAAATGAAAAATCCAGACCACTCAGAAGTGCACGCTGGTAGGCTGCTAAACAGATGCAAGTCTTTTACAATGAGCAATTAAGTCTTCTCGTTAATTTAAAATACGCTTTTTAAATTGCATAAATAACAGCCATGTAGTCATAACTGTAGGGCCCATTTGGCAATATAGACGGGTCTTAATTACTTGGAAACTATCGTGGCTGGGAATTGGTCATAGCACAGATACGGAAGACACATGAGTTGCTCTGAAAAAATAAGCTAATTTATTTGCACACAATAATACCCGAACAGCTCTACTGCTTCCACACCTGAGCTGGGCAATGTGGATTCGTCAGCAAAGGCTTGGGGCTCCTGCACTCTGCAGTCAACAGCGTCACCAACGTTCTTCCCCTACCAGCTGTTCGTAATAGCTTCTCACATGCTGATTTACACAGGCTTTATATTAGCAATGGTTTTATTTTCTCTGGGTGGCCAATTCTTACTCCACTTTGCTGAATATTTAAACCGAGTGCAGTCACAGTAACGGAGGATCCCCCCAGCTGTCCGCTAACAACAGTCTTGCCACAGAAAACAGCGTATTAACTTCGCCCCCTCTCTCTCCTTCCCTAAGCTCCAAACCACTTACTCATTCCGCTCGAGATGTTCTGACCAAGAAGAGAAAGTGAGTTTCCAGGTTCAAGATCTTGAACAGAAAACGGCTCTCCAGCTACCTCTTCTCCCTCTCACATTAGCAGGCTTCCAGGCCAAGGGCCAGCATCAACTGGTGGCTGGGCCAGGAAAGGACAAGCTCCCTCAGATTGCTGGACCTTCCTGGGCCAAAACTAATACGTTCAACTGAAGGCAAGAGGTGGCCAAAGCAGACTGTGGAGCACAGGCACTACATGCTCACAGGGGGCTCAAACCAGCTCATAATCTCCATAGGTACTGGTTTCTGATCAGATGGAAGATCCATTTTTGTTGGATCATGTTGAACAAAACTGCTGTTGGGAGGCAAGGGCTGGAAGAATGACAAGGTCTGTCTCCAGAAGGATTCATCAGATTCTCTCCTGGCCAGTCAACAAACAGAAACAAACACAGGAAAAAAAGGTTGTCCTGGCTACTAAAGCTGCCCTGAGCATATAGAAATCCAGTCAGAATGAGACGGGAAACCCAACCAGGCCTTTGGATCGTAGACTTGGAACAACCTAAGACAGACACGCTCAAAGAGCAAGATACTCTCTTTGCTTTCTCCTTGGGTTACAACCCCCATCCAGACAACATCCCCTCAGCCCCCTTCAGATCTGGTTTCAGCCGTTTTCTCCCCATCCATGCTCCTTTCTCAGCTAACCTCTGTGTAATGGTGCTGTTGATGGATTATACGAAAGAGAGATACAAGATAAAATACGTATCGTTAACGTAGTAAAGACTCTCCCACCCGTATTTCTTTCCAAGGACCCCAACATAGTAAGCAACAAATGGAGACTGGTCCCCCCAAGGTAAAGAACAACAATCCTCATATGTTCTCTGCAGGGATGGTTTCAGTTCATTCATGAATTATCATAACATATATAAAAAACATGTGTAAAGTATAGGGTGAAACGCTGGCCTGACTCAAGTCAATGGCAAATCTCCCATTTACGCTAACGGGACAGGATTTCATCCGCTAAGTTCCAAAATAAACATTTTCGCCTGCATTTCCTCGGATATGCGTAGCACATATTAGGCAGATGCTCTGTATTTGCTCAACAGCTAAAGAAAGTTCTTTCTTTCCCCCAAAACACTCTCTTTTCTCCCCACTAGAAAATAGACTTGGAATAGTTTCTCCCGAAAATAATCCCAAAATGTCAGGGTTTGTGCTGTCTAATCTGGGTTTGGCATAACCAAGTGAGCTCGCTGGCTGCTAGCCCTGCCGTTAATGGTGTGCAACCGTACAGCATGGGACCCGTCCTTCGGTTTTCCGCTGGTACGTGTCTCTGTGTCCAGTTTCAAACACAATCGCGAAACAGGAACGGTAAAGCGAAAAGGTTAAGGACAAGGAAATGTATTGAAGCTCCTCTCAACGAGTACAAGGGCAATCCCCTGGGTACCAGAGCCAAATGCTAGCCACCACACTGCTGCACCACCTACCTCTCCCCGCCCTCTGCTGCTCCTCTGTACGGGTCGCTGGATGAGACCCAGGAGGAGACGCAGGCCAGCATTTCATCTGCTCCATTTCACGCTCCCATGGGTTCACCCAAACTGCCTCAATTTGTCCCAACACGCTGGGCAGTGAATTGCAGTGGGTGGTAGGCAGGCAGGCTCCTGCCGACGGCCGCTCTGGCTGGGGCACCACGGCCAGGCAGGCACAGGGGTGGTGACACGGGGACGGCAGCCCGCTCTCCTGCACACCCAAGCCCTGGGCAGCACCGTGGGCTACCCAAGGACATCAAACTGTTGCAGAGCACAGGTGGGCAGCTCCCCAAGAGGGGGAGATCATTGGGAAAATAATTATCTTTTGGGGAAGGAGAAAGAGTATCAAAGATTCTCTCTTGGGAGTCTGATTTCCTGCTAAATTACTCCTCTGAACTTGTGCCTGGCTTTCCCCCTGCACGTCAATTCAGGTATTAAAAAGCCTCACCAGAGTGCTGGGAGATGCGATTCCCTCTTCAAAACCTAGATCTAAAGCATCCATCCGATGTGGGGAGTTTTGGTGTGCCTAAGCTCAGAAGCCACTTCATGTTATTTATCCCCTCTGTTAGAAAAAACAAAACGCTTGGGCTAATACCTCGGCCTGGGATTTTTCCCTTTGAAGAAATGCAGAAAAAGGTGAGGGCACAAAACCGAGAAAATAGTTCAAACTGGAGTTTTAAACAGGTGTTTAGACAGAACAAATGTTGACCCCTCTGTTCATTGCTTTCTGAGCTGGGGAAGGACGTGAAATAAAGCAGCAGTACACAAATGCTGTTAGAACGTTTTAAAAGGAATGAAAACATCCCACCCCAGCACCCCCAGCTTACCCTCTCTGTCCGCCTCACCTCAATTAATATTAACTGATTGTAACTGAGTACTTTGAAAAATGAAATGGCTCGCTGTGGCAGAAACCAACTCCCCTATTACTACTAGTACAGCTTCAAGGCACAAATATGACTGCAGAACGTGCTGCAAAGGGCTTACGACCAAAAGTACTGGCAGAGAAAGGACATTTTGGAAAACGCAGCCATGAGGACAATGTAACTTCTTAATTTCCCCACAGGTGTATGTCAAGATGATTTATTGGCCTTTGAGCTATGAGGTAAGACTTATCTGTTGGCTTGAATCTTTGCAAAGGGGAAAAGAGAAAAAATGGGGGGCTTGATAGAGGAAGCTTTATAGTATGAAATCTGGAAGGCTTGATCCTATGGTCCTACTTCGGTGGTGGGTTTACAGGACACAAAAAGCACATGAAAAATCTCACTTCAGCATTATTTCTCAATAGCCATTCTCTTGTGTGCTCTATTTTTTTTTTTATTTCTAATTCCTTCTATTAAAGGAGCAAAATTCTGGAACAGATATGGAAACGTAGAGATAGATGGAAAACGAGGCAGGCAACCAGCTGAGACAGATGCTTAAAAAAGTGAAATACTGCTTCTTAACCGTATCTTGCTCTTTCCAGCTATCACCATCCTGTCCCTGGTACCTCCAGTGTCCTGTTCCCAGCACACAGATCAGCTGGGCTCTCCCCAGGAGTCCATGGCAGACTGGGGCTTACGGGTGGGGGGGCTGGGGGTTCCTGTGTGCAGCACAATGTACAGGAAAACACATTAAACGTGGTGTGTAGGTGAGCAAGGCTGGCTCAAAGAAAAGGAATAAGATAAAGAAAAAAAAAAAGGAAAATGAGTTAAAAGAATGTGAGGCAGAGAGAGCAAATAATCTTCCAACAATTTATCAGACCATCGAAGGAGCGTGTCATTTTTTCATTTAAAACTCAGTGTTTAAGAATAATAAGAAAGAAACTCATCATATTAACTGAGGCAACTAATGGAAAACAAATGCACAGCTCCAATGAGCCAGATATGGAGAAAATGCCAGTGAAGGGATTTTGGCAAGGGGAAGAAGACTTCAGAGCGCAGCATATGCAGGCAACACTTCCTCTCCTCCCATTATGGGATGCAGCAGCAAGGATCGCCACACACACACACTGTGCCTCACAGCATTGCTGTCTTGACGCTTCATTTAAAATGAGAAGAACATGAAATAGGAGCTGCAAACTTAGCTTCCCAAAATTTATTTCCTCAGGAATGTGCATATGCTTTGTTTTTCTAGCTTAACGTCCATCATACAAAGTAGATGGTTAAGCTGTGGAACATGCTAGGTTTGGCATAAAGATCTCACACTTTTAATTACAAGGGAGATTGGGCTGGGCTTTTCGAGTGGAAACTGTGCCATTACAGACATCAGCCTTGGCCTGTTGTGCCTTGGGGTTTCACTGGAGCCAGAGCTCCAAGGCTCCAGGACTTCAGTCCTGGAGTCCAGAAGAGGTGCTGGTCCATAAGAAGCAGTGCAAGTCTGACATCGTGTCCATCAGCATTTTGGGAATCTGGTGGACACAGACCATCCCTCCCAGGTGCCTGGTGGAGCTATGCAAGGAGCCTACCCTCCCCAACCAAGTCCGGCAGCAGAGGCCAAAACAGCAGCCTGGCTGCATCTAGCACGTTCATTTGGCTTACTGCCCCTTTCCCACTGGGGACAGGGAACCGATGATCGGGCAGCAAAGAGCCAGGCTTGTTTCCAAACAGCTGACACCACACTGCCAAAGCTGCTGTCGCTGCCATTTGTCCCTAGGAAAGGGAGGCAAGAGGTGGGACCCTACTTCTGTACCTGTGAGGAAACCTCCAACCTGGGACACAGTCCCCAGGGCTGCTGGAATTAGACCACCCTGAGCCCTGCTGGAAACATTTTATTTTTTTAACAGCAAAAATATTTTAACACTAGCATCTTGGACCAGTGGCCTAGATGCAAAACCCTCCTAGCAACCACCAGAGATAACACAACTTGGAAGGAACAAGCTTTGCAAGTAACTATAGTCATACAGTCCTGTAGTCGTAGCTGTAGGAGCAGGACCCCGTGGTGCTATGGTTAGTTACCGTTCAGGCTGTACATTTGCTAGGGACAATGACTGCTGCAGGGAGGCAGTGAGCAAAGCCAGCTGTGTTTTATATTCAGCTGCAGAGCTTCTTTTCCCTAAACTGCATTGATCTCACCGAACAGAATTTAGAAATCCAGTGGGGTAAGTCAGTGATGCTGCACGGTCCCATTTCAAGGGGACAAAAAAGAAACGCAACTCTTTGGCAGAAAGCATGTGAAAGTACAACTCCACACTCAGCACGCACAGTGGCAAACGATAAACACAAACGTTTTTATCATTCTGATGCTTTCAGACAGGAGAAACAGTTGCCAGTAAAGCACTTTGATAGTTGATGTTTCTACAAATTCCACACTGGATCTTAGAAGATATGACCCTATAAACACAGCTCCAGTGTTTCTAGCAGGTGATCCCTTTCTCAGCTCTAAGCACTGAAGGAAAAAAAAAGAAAACTATTCCTTCTTTCCCGGTAATACACTCACCTCCCTGATGGTCTCTGGCACACAGGGTATCCTGCTTATGAACCAACGGGAGACAAACAGACTCCATACATTGGATACATACCAACATACATTGGGTATGGCTGGAAGATGGGGCAGAGCTCTGGGCTGGGAGGAGAGGGTTGTGGCTGGGTTTCTGCCTAGCACCTCTCTCTGCTCTGGAAGAGGCAGGCCGAGGGAGGACCTGGCGTGCCCAAGGACGAGGAGAGCTGAACTGCACCGTGCTGCGCTGGTGTCCTGACCAGCCGCAGCACAGGGGGAAATTACAGCAGCCTAAGGAAATCTGAAAACTAATTAAAAAAGCTGATACACCAAATGCATTTTTGCAAGAGGCTTAGCTGACTATTTCTATTTTGTATCTGTTTATCAACAAAAAGTGAAGTTAAATCTCTCGCAGGTAAAGTCTCAGAGAATGTTACCTTTACCTTCTCTTGCTCAACACTAATTGTTTCCCTTCTATTGAGGGAGAGAAGCGACTTTGCGTGAACTGCATGTGAGAACATGCAGGAAAACATTTCAACGAAAACCATGTGAGAGGGAAGATGAAAGTGGAGGAGGTTTCCTGTTCTTGGGAAAACATATTCTCCATACGGGAACATTTCTAAATTCCACCACATATGACTTTGGCCCTGTCTACACCAGAGAAACACACCATGTTAAAAAAATGTGTGAACTGACATGCCTTAAAACTAGGACAGTGTGAAAACACAGTACTGCCCTGAGGTGTGACTGACAACAGCTGGGTTATTCTAAAATGTGCTGGCTCATGGTGGTAAGTCGTAAGGTGCATCCCATAGATAATCACCAGTTTATTTTTCACATCCAACATGCCTCTCTCCACACAGATATTGGTTATCAGACCTGTTTCAAATGAACTGCCCCAGTGTAAACAGGGTGTAAGGCATGTTTACAGCGCAGCACGTGAACATCTATGCTCTGGCCATTACTCTTCTAAAACATCACTCACCCCTTCTGTACGCTCTTTGAAGGGAACAGCAACATTCAGGTTTTTTGTTTGGTTGGGTTTTTTTTAATAAGATATCCATGGACGATGCAATATGCTGAGGAGAAAAAAGTTCTCCTGTTTCCTAATTATGAACATTATTGATAAAGGCTTCTTGTCTGTGATATTTTTATAGTAAGAGATACCATGTTACTGTGAGCCTTACATGTCCTGGGATATTCCTGAGTCAACAAATTTAAAACAATTTAGAAGTTCTCTCCATAAGTTATTGACCTGTATTACCTGCAATACCAAATCTTTTTACTACACTTGTCATAGCAGCTATTTATGGGGTTTAATAAATTAACGATGGTAAAGAGCACTTTGTGAAACAGAAAAGCTAGACCCTTTGCCATCACAAGGCGGACAGCCTTTCACCAGCAGACTCCGGCATCCCTCCGCCACACCTTCCCCCGCTCGGCTTCACCAATACAAAGCATTTGCCGTGACAGTCTCAAGTGGGTCAGTCTGAACTTAGCCTAGAGTAAGCTGAGGCTACTAAACTGTTACTGAGCGTGATGCCGAGCAGATCAGTAGGTTGAAGAAAAAAAGCCCACGGACACGATTTACTTTAACATCTTCCTGACGTTAGGTTTCCTTGGTGTGCATCTTAGGCTTTACTACTTGCCTTTATTCTGCCAAGAACATGAAAATCATTGTCAGATTTTGTTATTAAAACCCGTGTGGGGTGTTGCTAGCAATCACTTGAGCATTTTATACACAGTGGGCTGTATCACTAGAAGGATCGCTCAAGAAAAAGTAAGTGGGCCAAGAACTGAAAGGATGGAGGAAGAACAGTTGTCTGAAAATATCAGGTTGCACATCAGGAGACAAAAGATTTTATCTACTGAGTATCTTCACTGTCTCCAAGAACAGCTTCCCACCACAAAATGCTCCTACTGCATACATAGTTCAGTCATCATGTTTGATGCAGCGAGGCAAAGCCCCATAGGGACATGGAATACCAACCCTTCGCACTGCACATTGCGCCTGGACAACACGAAGCTTCCAGAACAGCTGAGGATCTCACAGGCTCCTTAGGGATGCTGTTGACGGAAGAAGGCAAGGACAATTTTGGGGGAAAGGAAGAAGAGAAAGTAGATACCAGGTCATTAATGAGTCTGGTGATACAGACTAGAGATAGATTCCAATTTCTGAGAAGTGTTTTGCCCGTTAAAGGCTACAGTTTCCTAACAAAAAAAAAAAAGCGAAATTGAAACCCGCAAGGGAACACAACACTACAAAATTTACTGCCATAGCCCACAGGGCTATGTTACTGGAAACTGTGTGGACTTTTCTTCAGTGTGTGAAAGTCTGAAACACACCATGACATTTTAAGCACAGTCACCCTATTTTAATGGCTGAAAAAAACCTGCATTGTTGACCTGGCAAGCACATGTACCAACACCACTAAAACTGAAGAAACAACAGGAGCAGGTTTTTTCCCCCTTACATAATTAAAGGACATTTGCAACCTTACCTACAAATTTAAAAAAAAAAAAGGGGGGTGTGTGTTTGCTCAGGAAGAGAAATTCACCGCATTTCACTGCATTCATTTCAATTAGCAGCAAGCATTTTTATCTATAATTTCATTTAGATGATGAGTTTGAGTCGCTAGTTACTTTTAAATTTCCTGTTAAATGTTGATTTAGAGCAACACAGAATAATAAAAACTCCTTCACTGGGATTTTCAGTTCCAAAATAGTACAAAGTCATTAACAGAATTGTTTGATTCTGGTAGGTTTGCATTGCCAAGCTTTCTTCGAAAGAACCATGTTCATTACCATGTTGCATGGAAAGAACCAAATGAGCAGGAAAGAATTAATATACTTACAGGACATGAAATTTGACTCATCTGGCAGCCAAAACCGTGTTCAAATTTTTGTATGGAATTTTTCTATTCATACTCTATACTGCTGCTTTATTGAGAGCAGATCTCTAGTTGTCAATGCAGGAAGCTTGCCTGTCAAGGGGATTTACTTGGAAATAGTTAAGTCATGTTATGATTCCTAGTGTCTTTCCCCAGTTTTTAAAAAAAAGCACTGCTGGATGCAGCACAAGTTTTTCTGATTGCAGAAGCTACACCCTTATTTATCACGATAGCCTCCCAACAGCAATGCATCCTGTCAGCATGATATTCCATGGCTATAAACTCATGCCTCATTCTATAGCTCACCATTTGCCTGTCGGAAAGAAGCAAACCGTATTGTAAGGTAAACCTTACATTCAGCCTCACTGTCTTTTTAATCTATTCACAATGCAAACTGTGGCTTCACTCTTCAAACCTTATTCTTAAGCCTTGTTTAGAATCATACTTGCAACTGCTTCCCCATAAATAAAACAGTAGCAAAACTCCTCTCCTCACTCTGCACTGCTCTGTAATTCTTCATATGCCACAGAATTTTCTAAAGCATCTTGAGTTATACTTCAGAGCATAAGGGTACTAGAACATGCCGATACATACAATACCTGTGCTTCTCAGAAATGCATTCATCGGTTGCTGTCAAAAGGTTTTACATCAGGATGTCAAGATTTTCATCTTCACCACACATTAGCACCCACATTAGCACAGCATTCTCTCCCATGCAGCACTCATAATCCAGAAATACCTCCCCTCCTCCAGCCTGCCAGGTAAATGAAGCATGTTTTCAAATATTTCCTTTCAGATGTCACAGCTATGGTCTCTTCTACTCTTATGTTTTTCCACTGCCCTTTTCACCGCTCAGATTTCAGTTAATTACAGCTCTTTCTTATCTGGTCTCTAAGAAGTCTTCCTCTTCTCTAGGAGTAACCTTTGGAATTCCTGATTCACACTGGTGCTGCGTTGACTCTCCCTTGGTCTGGAGGGCTTAACCCTTCAGCTCTCCTCTTAGCAATGCATCAGCTGGGGGAAGGGGGGTGGGGGGAAGGCCCCCCAAGAAAATAGACACTTGTAGCATCCAAAAGCCCAAGAATTGTTACTCCAGTAGAAAGAGTAAAGGTGATGCGCCTTGCAAGTACACATCATCTCCCTAAAAATAAAGGAGAGGTTGCAAAAAAGTGCTGGCAGAAACAGGTGGTTCCACACACATTATCTGCACTTCTCAAACACAAGTTTAAGGTGTGGGGTTTTTTGAGGAAATAAACACACAGCACAATCCAGTTTTCCCAAACCTGTTCAAACTTAAGATTTCTTATTTTCAACTGTAGTTTTCTTGTCAGTGATTTCAGTCTTCCTTACCTGCAGACAAACATTCAGCTCAATTACTGTCTGTACTGTTAAGATCTAATTTGCAGCAAGTGCCCCAATTGATCCATGCTTTAGATAGGCAGTTGGGGCTTCTGTGCTCATTATATTTAAAACAGAAACCCTGAAGAAAGGTTAACAAAAGCCTGGTGCTAAGGTACAAGTTAGCATGTTACTGACTTAAAGGTTCATAACCAAACATTACAAAGCCAATATTACATAGTTTCAATACAAGCGGCAATAGGTAATCTAATACTTCAGGGTTGATCTTGCAAATCCAAGTTAACATTTTTAAAAACATTTTCAAGAGAACATTTTGGAAAAAAAACCAAGTCCATGTCTACAAACTCCACAGTTCCCTTCTAAAGCAAACTCGCTAAGAGTTATTCATAATCTTTAAAAATATCTGATTGCTGATTTACAACAATTGGTAGAATACATACTTATTAAAGAGAAGATTCTTAGTTGAATTTGGTCATTTTGCTGGAAAACCTCTCAAGTAATTTCCAACATCGAAATTTGTGAATGCTTATGCTGATATTTGTCAAGTTTCTGACACATCCTAGATGAAACTACAATACTGAATGACCCCCAATGAACTTTTTTTAAAATAAGGAAGCATAGGAAAAATGCATGTCAAAGTGTTCACAGAAAGAAGCAAATACATTTTGCTAGCCCTGCGGTCAGAGCTTACTTACAGAACCTTACTCAAACTCAAAACAAGCAGTGCAGATCTGACCACTCTGTGCATCAAAATTCTTGGAAGGATCATCTTTAGACAGGGAAGGACAATTCATTTTTCATCCAACTTCTTTTCCAGTTTTCAGCCAACTTCTGTCCTACTACGCACAGAACTAAATTCGTAAGGCATCAAAACGTAAAAGCCAGAAAACTGGTTCTTAAGTGCTGCCATTAAAACAGCATCAGATGGAGTCTCCCAAAGTGACAATCTCAACATAAATGACCACCAGGGAATCTGTAGTTCACTGTATGCCAAGTTTTGAACTACAGACAAAAAATCCAGTTAAGACACTCCTTTCCTCATGCAGCCCTCAAGCTCATTTCAGCTGAAGACTTACTTGCTTTCAAAGGAATGAAATGATTTGCTAACTGCATTATTCTGCTTATGGATATTTATGCTAGTTTCAAGTCCTGCTAATCCAGTGTTAAATTTTATAGAACAAAATAGCTGATCAGGCTTACTGGCATTCACTAATTTCCAAATCCTCACCATTTTCTTAGGTGTACTAATAAAAATTTAGAAGCCTTATCTAAAAAAGAATGATGCATCTTGTGCACACACAAACACACCTTGTATGGTTACTTACATACATGATGTGTCAGACAGTTTTTCCAACTCACCTGAAGAAAAAAACACAAAACCAGAACACCCTACTGAGTGAATTCTTGACTTCAAAAATCAGTGTCAAAACTCCCATTGATTTCATTGTGACCGGATTTTCATTTGTGTGCCATGGTCAGAAAGATCCCCTTAATTTGCTCCCAGTAAGACACACCACAATCAGTTTAACTCTAAGGTTTTTTCCCCCACCCACACAGCTTCCATCCAGAATCTGTCCTAGATTTCATACTTAACTCCAGACAGATTTCAGTGTTTCTTTAAACACATTGGAGAAAATTCATGAACAATTCTGCATTTGTTTTGCCAATCCCTTCACACAGATAGGAAGCTCTTCATAAAATAGCAATCGGTACTTTCTCCTTTACAGCCGATCTGCAAAAACATTTGTTAGTGTACTATGGGAACAGTCACTTTTAATCCTAAACAGGCTTCAATACATACTTAGCTACTTTTGTTCTTACCACAAAACCCAAAACAGAAAAAACCACATGAAATCATACTGTATTGAAGGTTTTATTGACGGCTAAATTGCTGTTATTTAAATCAGGCATAGCACTTTAATTCTTATCTAACAGGACTTAAAAGAAACTGGCTGTTAAAGATTTACTTCTGTAAGCCTTTAAGTTGCCGAAGACATACTGTTCTGCACAATTTTAATGCTGCCAGCAAACGACAGCATTCTAGCTGCATAGCTTACATTGTATGCTTTAGTATACAGCAGAGTGATCTTAAAATTTATCACTTTTACCAGTTACACTTTCTTGAATTGCCACAAACAAAAAACCCATATTCTTACCTCTCTGCAATTATGTACAGTATAAAATAAAACTCAAGGTCTGTGGTAGAAATGTGTATGATTTGATCACATACAGAAGACAACATCAAATTTTATGAAATAAATGACTGTTTTCTGAGATTAGACTCCCATTCAAGATTACTTTAACTGACAACGTGACACTTTCCAGAAGCATGGAAAATACATCCAATGGGCCAAATCCTCCTATTTTGCTTCGCTTTATGACTTATGTAGACAAATCTAACGTTGCTGTGTATCCTACACAATCAGATACATGTGGATCACCGTTCACTATCTAGGCTTACTTTGCACTACAGAAGCACTTACATGAAATCTGATAATCTTGATGCATCATAAATACTCATAGAAGCATACATGGCGATATTCACATTATTGTCAAGTGGAAGAAAAAACTGCTGGAAAGGAAATGAACATGCAAATCGGATGTTAAAGAACACAATTAAAAAAAAAAGTCACACTTAAAACTGGGACAGCATGCTATAGAGCCAGAAAGGAGAAGTATTACTCCAAATAACAGTGTGTAGCCTTCAATTTACAACACAAATCTTTACCCAGGGCATAAAAAGAATGCTGGGGCAACCACTGCCCCATGCTAGCAGATTCCTGCAGAAGTCCAGGGAAGAAACAGGTTCTGCAGCAGACCTTCTGATCTCTCTTCAGAGTGATACACAGTGGAATAAACGTAGTTTTTGAAGAAAAGTGACAGTACAGAGATGATGAACTGTGAGCCAAAACCTCTAATTTCCCCTTCCTGATTCCAAATTTTCAAAAGAAATAGACATTTCTAAAAAACCACAACAAAACCAAACAGCCCACAAAGATCCCACTGCTTTTCAAGTAAATTATTCCTCTCCGCTCCGCCTTCCTACAGAGGATTTCGCTGTGAGCAAAAAAATTCTGTGTAACACCAATAATTCATGGATTTGTGGGATGAAGTATTAGCAGCAGTATAAAATACATGTAAGCCACAACCTGTATTTTTCCCTGTTACGCTAGTTAAAATGAAAACAGATGTAATGAAGATCTAGAAAAATCTGAACTATCATTCAAATAAAAGATGTTTAATCTAACTTGTAAATAACAAGCACTCCCCTTTTTTGTGAAGATGCTTCAGACAATAGCTGCCAATCAAAATTGTTATTTATGCAGCATGAACTCCCTGAAAACAACATTGTCAAACATTCAAATTATAAATACAAGACCTCCCGTGCATCGTAAGACAAGCTGAAAATCCTCATAATGTAAACAACACTTAGTTTTCCTAGCTTTTTGTAAGTTACACTGCAAGAAACTGTCCTTTCTCTAACCTAAATCCCAGATTTGAAAAATGTCAAGAGTGGCAGAGAATAGAAATAATTATTGAGCTGCTTGATATCAACGCTGTGGCCACAGAATGATTCCCAGTGTCTACCCAGCATGAAACCTGCCACTACAGCTACTAACATCACTGGCAAAGTTGTTGACAACTGAATGGCTTGATGATTTAATGCTTTTCTCCCCCCATGAAGAAAAAGTGCTTTAGAGCAGTACTGACATCACAGATAAGCTCTAGCAAGGAGGCTTACGTGTACTGCTTGCTGTGTGACTATCTGCAAACACAATGAAAGATCTTCCCCTCAGGAGTACAAGTTATCTTTCAGTAATATTGTTTTATTTATTTTGAATCCCTTCATAAGATCATGGAGAGGCAGCAACATGTAAAATTAAGGCTGGGATGACTTAAGAGCTTTCCCTCTTACAAGCCGTTTTAAAAGTCTGCTGCCCTCATGTCAAACATGCTTTGAATAACTGGAAGAAACAGGTGATTTACAAAGGAAGTCAACTGGTAACTCTGTAGTGACTGAACAGTATGATTTGACAGTGGTCCTTGTTATAGAAGGTTCACTCTGAAACAAAATGAGCGAAGATGAGCAGTTGCACATGAAAGCTTTCCTAGCGAAAGAAACACTTCAAAAATCCATTCCATCCATTAACACAACACTGGCAATGCTCAGTGGCTGTGTTTACAAAGCAAGTTCCACTATGATTATATTGTCCTGTTTCTTTCTCTATTACTCTCTAATTTAACATATTTATACTGTACCATTTCTGGTATATACTTAGAATATGTATAGTGAACAACACTCTTGTAAAATCTGTAAGCGTCACTCAAGAAATCCCCAGAAGATGGCTTCCATGCATAAACTTGCAATTAACTTCTGGAGTCAAGCAAGGATCTTTCAGAAAACCTGGCTCAAAGTATTTTTAGACTTAGACTCAATGGATTCATATAAAAAAGTAACCACCTGCACATCTATCGTTTTCATGAACTATACATGCTCCACAAAGAGAAAGTTAACAGCTGCAACTGGTTTGCTGGGACCACACCAAAAAACGACAAAAGGAAAGAGAAATACAATTTATTATAAAACATGTTGAAATAGCAATGACTTAGCCGACTTACTGCTCTGCTGTTCTAGGCAGAACAAAATGTGACTGAATACTCTCAGGAAAGCCAAAACAAAACTACAGCATAAGTATGTTGCCGCACTAAAATCGCTTTCTCTTGATAATTTCTGGTTTCCAGCTGACAGGATGAGTTTCTTCAGTCTAAAGGGAAGAAAGAGAAATCTCATAAGGATTATTTTTAACTTGAAATTAACTTGTAATTAGGGTTTAGTTGCAAATATTACTCACATTGTATATATACTCTATTTCATACGTAAGACTAATTACCTAATCTACTGCGCAAGTAATTTACTCATATGAAATTTTATACCATCCCACTGTCTGAAGTATGTTACTTGTTCTAGTGGTGGTTGTTGGGTTGGGTTTTTTTCTCCCACAACAAGGATAAAAATCAGGTTGCCAACGGCATTTCAGAAACACTGCAGTGATCAAAGCATAGGAACAGGAATTCCAGAGACAGTCCTTCCAGCGATATCTGTATCAGTATCGGCAGATGTCATAGTCCAGTTTGCCCAATGGCAAAATGGTAAAACTTTCCTTATTCCTTTATATCTAAGAGTTGCTCCGAGTCTAACTCAATGCAAAAATTCCAAGGTTTAAAAAAAAAAATATCCTTACATCCTTTATATTGAAGACATATTCTGATAAACTAATCTACTGTCTTCTCCATTAGTAAATGGATTCAGATTTGAGATTAAGTTTTAAAATAAGCTATTTATTCTGAAGTCTAAAAGCTGTCAAGGCAAATGACTTATCTAGATAATATACAGAAGTACAATAAATCTTTAAAATGTAATCTTTCTGCTAATTCCCATGTTTTAATCAATACAGCTGCACACAGTTCCCTATTGGATTCAAAACGCAATGTACATTACTGTATTAGATTTCTCCACGCCTCATCACACAGGACTTCTGCAGAAGAGTTGACACACCTGGGACTTACTTGTACTATAGTACAGTGTAAAAAATCAGGAATGCAGAAACTAGCTACTGTCCTTTTAACTTCATTACATACACATTGCTTTCAAACTTCAAAAAAATGGATTACACAAGCCTGTGCACATTCCTTGCTGATATGTGTTGTATTTGTTCAAAATGTTTTGATTTCATGAAAATACATTAAAAAGACACTTTGACATACCGCAGTATCATCTTCTTTGTATACTTTTATGGTTTTATCAGCTTCAGCAGTTAGCAATCTGCTTTCTGACTGATCAAAAACACAAGCAAATATTCCAGATTCACTGTCCAAAGAGCCTGGCTGCACAGCTGCATGTACCCTCTGGAAATTGTATCCAGTTCTCCAGTCCCAAAGATGCATAGTACCATTATCAGCTAGAACAAACAAACAAACTTACTTAGTTATTTTAACCAGTTGATTTCTATTGGTTTTCTAAAACAGTATCATGAAAAACTAATTAATACACCAGGAATACATCAGCTATAACATTGATTTAGAATAGCTCAGTACACCCTACAAGTTTTATTATTTTCTACTGGATTTCTTCTTAGTTAAGGCCGATCTTGTTTAAGGCAGTTAATGGAAGCTTCCTCCGAATGTCATCCAATTTTGCATCAGATAACCCAGACAGAGATGACAGACTACATTACAAGGCAAGTGCAGCAAGTTGCTTTGCAGGGACTGCAAGTACTGGCATTCTGTGTATCAAGCTCCCTCTTTGGTAGCTCCACTAAAGCTGAACAGAGGCATCACCCTGTCAAAAAGATTACAGACATTAACGAGTCTGTAATGGGAAATCAGCTTAACGTTTGCAGATGTTCTATTTCAAGTAAAGTTTAAATCACTGCCAGTATTTCTGCTATTGGCATCAGCTACAGGGTATTCGAAGCAATCTGAACTCCATATTCAGAAGGATGTGCTCAATGTAATTTTTCAGGTACAAAACCCAGCAGGCTTCCAAAGCACTACCCAGCCAAATCAGATCTATTAAAAGCTTCTCCACAGCTGCCAGCTAGAAAAGAAATCCAGATATTTCAAGAAAGGTGTTTCTACAGTAAAATACTCTAAGGTAACTTCAACTCATTTTAATTCAGCACCAACTTCTTTGAAGTTGCTGTAGATAGTACAAAGACGTAAAGAGGGGAAAATCAATATTCAAATTTTATTTTTTAAAAAAAGTCTCAAATAATATTACTAAAACGTGAGGGGGTTTTATGCAGAGAAGGAACAAGTTCTTCTAGAGCCTCAACTACCACTAACACAAAACAGTCCTAGAAAGACTTCTGAAAAGTGTCTTCAAAAGACTATAGAAATATGAGCCCAGTCCAGTATTTTGTCAAGTTCTTGTTCTCACTATGAACGTGCCCATTGTCAAATGGAGCTTTATCCAAGTTTTAAAATCAAGGGCTCCCTTTATACATCCTTGAAAACATGACCAGGGTAAGCTGACAATATAAGTTATCTTCTGACTCCTGCTTAGCGCATTCCCACCTTGTTCCACATCCTTACCCTACAGGGCATGCTGTATCCAGTGGGACCAAGAGCACATGGGACCAAATGCACTTCAGTGTTCCAAAGTGTAACTTAACTTTTACTTTTTTTTTTTTTAATGCTCTGGTTACAAACATAGATATGTTTTTCATAAGTATCTGTTGCTGCAAATTCATGGATCTGTCTTAAACTGGTTTATCATGTAAAATGCTGTGAATTGAGTCCCATCCTTGTTTACAACTACCCAAAAGAATAGACAAGCAAAACCAAGAGGTGAAAACTCAGGCTCTGTAAATCATATGGAGCAATACTGTCTAGCCTCCTAATTCACTTGCCTCTGGCTGCCAGAGCTCTCTCAGGACAATCTTGTAATTAAACAACTGGTTTAGGACCTCAGAGATTTGGGTTTAAGCTCCTGATTTAACTCTGTTTTCCCATGCAATCTTGGACCATTTCTCTAGAGCTCAGCTCTTGAGTTGTAAAATTAGCACTTCCTTTTTCCATACTGTTTACTATTTCCTGTTTATAACAGCATCTACATTAAAAACACACTTACCATCTCCCTACTACGTATCACAATGACTTAATGGAAAGATCTGAATGCGGTTGGGATTTCTAGAAGGTACTTTCAAAAAAGCTTGTCACTAAAAAAGGCCTACATACATGCTTTGTCTTATCCAAACAAAACTCTCAGAAACATCACAGATTATAGTTCTAGTAACACATACTTCCAATAAAATATTTTTAATTATGGTGCTTGAGTAACTAATATGAAAAATGCTACCAAAAATTAATCATGATCAGATACAGTAAGCATTCAGGATTCTCCTCCCACCCCCACCACACAGACATGTGACTACAAACTAATAGCTCTAGGACTTTGGGGGCTCACAGGCCACTAGAAATACCCTAACATATCAGATGATTCTTAAATTCTTGAAGCTTTTGAGTGAAAGAATTAAATCCAGGTGTCACAACAGAAAAAAAAAATCTTCCCATAGGCACTGGAGCCAAGTGGTTAGTTTCTTAATTTCAGGACACAAACATACAATGTCACTAAGTAAGCATGGGTTTGATTCACAGAGCCAAAGAAAATTTGGAGATTAGCTATCAATCTTTTAAACACAAAGATAACATCAGAAAAAGTGTGCAAGAAACTTTGAGACAACTGAACCAATGCACTTGTGCTGCATAAAGAACAGGGAAGAGTTCACATTTAAATGGTACAGCAAGCTTTAGCAAGGTGTTCCTATATCCTCTATCCATTCTCACGACATCAGCACATTACTAAGAGAAGCCAAAGAATCAGATGTCTCCCAGGCAGCTTCCAGTTCCCACACAACTCCTGAGGGGACATGAATGATGAAGAGATTCATAGAGGATGGACTCTGCAGCCTTGCGGCAGCAGCCAACTAAGAGGAGGAAACCTCTTCCTTGCAGCACATCACAAGTCCTTTCAAGTGCATTTTTGTGCATGCAGCTCTGACACCCAAGACAGAAGTGGCCCTACTCACTATGAAATGACATTGTATGCTGTAGCAGGATTATAGGCCCAGATAAAGGAAAGCTCAGTGAACATCTTCGTCCAAGGACCTCCAGCCATACATACACAGAGTGAGAGGGGAAATAGGAACATATACTTCTCATTTTTACCTCCTGAGACCAGAACACCATCAGAATTTACAGCCAGCGTGTTGATAATAGCATTGTGACCAGAGAGGTTCTGAATGAAGTTTCCATCTGGGAACTTCCACTGCTTAATATTATCTGGAGAACCAGATGCAAACGTGTAACTGAAAGAAAATAAGCACAGTATATTAAAGTTCAAAATAGCTGTAGAAATGGCAAACATCCTTCATTGAAACTACTGTTAAAACTAGTTTCAAAGTTACTTAATACTAAAACTGCTTTTCTGACATTTTCACTTCACATAAAATGAAGCAATTTTATGAAAGTCATGAATTACCTATTTCTGTTTCCTTTCTGTTCCACAGACTAGCTAAATAGAAATCCTATGCCATATAGGATTTTTAATATGCAAACAAATATTAAATATGCACATTAATTTCTTGTCAGTTGTTATTCTGGCAAATTTTCAGGGCATTATCAGCAAAGGTATCACAAAAAAAGCAAACCCCAAACAAAAAAAAACAGTATTAGCTAGTCTTCCAAAACTACACAGCCAAAGAACTGCAAAAAAAATGAACTAAAAGATAATTTGTTACTGAGTTACCTTGTAATAATCAAATCCCTCATTTTAACATATGCAAGCAGTTACAAAGGTTATTTAGGTGGCACATGCAAAAGACTGTAAGAATACTTTCAACCGTCAAAATGTCTAAGCAATTTGCTGACTACTTAATAGATCCTTGAATTAAAAAAAATAATAGTACAAAATACTGAAATATTACAATATAGAAATTGCAAAATATAAAAAAAGTCTAGGCTGACAGTTGCTACTGCTTGATAAGAACACTTGAAGTTTATTTTCAAACAGGTATGACAGATGAAACAAACCAGATTTTTTTTTCAGCATATAAATAAAACTAGGACATTTCTCTACTATAGCTAACAAGCATATCACAAGATTTTTACAGTTTTTCAAGCACACAGATTGGATCAGAATTTATTCATATCAAAGATTTTGAATTTATGCACTAACAAAATTTAATTTTAAAATACTAAAAGTGCAGAAGTATTGCAGTTCTATGTGAATTCCTTTTCTACATTGTTTTCATGGGGATTTATCTGAACAAGCACCAGTTAATGCATCAAAATGTAGCATCTAAATTCAGAGCACTTCCATCAACACCTGCTTCAAAGATTAAATATTCACAAGAAATTTAAGGCCAGTTATATTGCAATGTCTTGTGCAGTGAACCACATTCAATAAAAATCCCTTACTTTTTCACATTATTATGCCCCACCATTCTAAATCATCACTGACATTGGCTTTGCTGTCACACCCAACGCTCCGAACTGTGAAAGTGTAAAACAATGAGGAAGACTTACTGTCTTGGATGTAGCACTACTGCTCTTACAGATTTCTTGTGATTTGTTAAAGTAACACGAGTTTTTCCTGCCACTAAATCCCAGAGCCGTATGGTAGTATCATGACTGCCTACAATGAAAAGAAAATAAAAAACTAGTAGAAATCACCATATCAATTTATCACCATTAATTTAACAAGGCAACCAAAACTTTATATGCAATAGAGAAAAATATTATGCTTGTTATAAAAATATGATATTAACACCACCTCAGATGAGAAAGATGCTGTGTTGTAATAGTCTTTTTATACAGTTTGAAATTCAACAACTAAGTAGTTACGCAGAGGGAAAGATGATGCACTTTGTATTTAACCATGGTACTGGACTCTTCTTAACTGAACTAGGAGAACTGTGAAATAGCACAGAAAATGCAAGTCTCAATACATATTAAACAAAACCCGTAAACACCAGCAACAAAGGCAGTGCAGAAGAACATTCAAACAATGCGTAGCTACATTTGCTTAAACATACCAGCAATACTATGAAATAACCATTGCATGGCCCATTTTAAGTAGAAAACTAGTAAGTGAAATTGAGTAAATTAACAAAATCATCATGAACCTCACAATTACTGAAAAAATACATTAATGATTAGGTTTTTCAATTACTTGTGAAGCCATGCCCGCTATACCTGTAATAATTTGTGGTTCTGCAGCTTGGCACTTCACTGTTGCTACCGCATTTGTGTGTCCTGATAGTGTGTGCACACTGGCTTTCGTCCTTACATCCCAAATCTATGAATTCAAAGTCAGTCAGTCAGTCAGGGGTCAGTAACAGGTGCATATTCAACTTACTTTAGGCACTATTATTGTTTATAATTTATACATTTAGGCTGTATTTTTCATCCAACAATTCACCACACAACTGCCTCAGCTGGCAAATTTCAAGGGGAGCAAAGAGCCTGGCACTGAATTTCCAGACATACAAGTAACAAATTCACCATAAGAACCATACCATCTTCTAAATACTAAGTGATCCTATATATACACTATGTAGTCTACCTACTAAATTAAGAAATAAAACATCCTGAATTGATGCATTTTTGTGTATTTGCGATTCAGTTTTATCAACAATGGAAGACAAAGCTAACATAAATGATCTTAGGATTTTCATTTTGATTCATGTTAACATTTGGTAAGTATTCACTTTTACAAATGGAAGACATTGAAACAGAATGACATATTAAGATGTTAAAAGGTAACAATGCTATACTTACTCGCGCTGTTGAATCTCTGCTGCACGTTACCAGTACATCTATTGTTGGATGCAAGTCTAAACCATAGACAGCACTTAGATGACCATGGTAATGCCTGATAACCTAGATGAACAAAACACACACTAAACTGGATATTTGAAAGAACATTCAAAATGCTTTTTATATTTGCCACTATCAATGAATTCAAATAAAAGAAATGACAACTTACCTTATTGTATTCAAGATCCCAGCATTTCACTTGTTTATCTTCTCCACAAGAGAAGAGGTATGGACTTCTTGCACTTACTATCACCCCTCGTACAGTACTGATGTGTCCCGTCAAAGACAATTTCAATTTGCCACTAGCGAGGTCCCAAATCTGCACCAAAATAGGTATTTTGAGGTAGACAGGTAAAAGCTACACAGTGATAGTCTGGGTAAAGAGCCCAGAGAAAATGCAGCAGGATCAGTTACAAGTTTAAAATTACAATAACAAACATTTGATCTCCGGCTCTTGCCATGTAGTAAGTGAAATCTCAAAAAGTATCAACAAATCCTTTATGACTAGGCAATAAAATAATACAGGTAGTAAAAATGTTCCGCAGTTCATTATTCTGCAAGCACTAACCAAGAATTTGTTTCCAAGGGCTGAAGACTTTTTTTTAAATAAAAAGAACACAAAAAACACCAAGCCCCCACAAACTTTGTCAGTGATTTCTTCAAACCTCTTACCTTTATGGTTCTGTCAGCAGAGCCAGTTACAAACCACTGATTTCCTGGTTCTACTGCAATACATCTCACCCAGCCCAGGTGACCACTGATAACCTTTAGAAAAAACAAACATTTTTCTAAAACTGAAATAATACACATACATCTGTTAATATAATTTTCATTCTCCAACACTGTAACAATATGTTAGTATTCAGCAAGAAATGCATAGTTCCCAAGAAGTCATACATGAAATTAGCTCTGAAAAGGGCTTGATTTCTACTTTAGCTAAATGAAGAGACTACTGGAAATTTACACGTCATACACCAGACTTGGGGAACTTGCAATACAGAAAGACCCTGCTCCTATAAGTAACGTTTTCAAACCCTTCTGAAGTCTGTAACAATGTGGCTCAACTCTTGAGGCTTTGCAGAGAAAGACTGTATTCAGGCACAAGTTCCTTACGCTGCTGTATAATGCTTATACAAAAATAAAGAGCAATTATATAAAATCTGGGCTATTAAATCCCATTGCCATATAATAAATAAAACAACACCACCTCCTTTTCCCCAAATAAGGGGTAATATGAGTTATGTCAGAAACTTTCTGATAACAAAACACTGCAGACTGATCTCACAAGAAAAGCTCTACCAATACAGAAAGACTGCTGCATGCAAGTCATGTTTCTCTAATCTCTCTGAAGTCAGACAACCAAAATCAAAACCTGTATTTGGTTTCACTTGATGTCATATGACACATACCGTACCACAGCTCATTTCAAAAGATCTAAAAAGCACAAAAGTCCTTAGGCAGAAATACTCTGGAAAGCTAAAGTGGATTCTTCTGACCAGATGAGACCACAGCCACACAGATTTTAGATAGTGGTCTAATTTCTTCCTAGTCTAGGAACAGAAACAGGCATTTCCATAGGAGAAATCAATGAAATAATTAATTCAAACTATTTTAAGTCCCCATCTGTCATAAATTACTTCAAGCTTAGGAAGACCAGTTAAAATGCAGATGTTAAGTAACAGATGAAACCCACATTTGCTGTTCCAGCTATGCTTCCATTTCCAAATTGCTAGAGCAAGCTTTGTCCTGTTGAGCAAGGATATTGACAGCAAACCTCCACTAAAACTAAACAGTTTTTAAACAAATGTAGAATTAGTACAGTGACTTAAATGATATTTACAGTCTCTCTCCAAAAAAAAAAGTGCTCCTAACAAGTACACATTTTTCATTTGTTTACCTTAAAACTCTCAGAAGTTCACTCCAGTGCCATTTTATTCAAATGGCATTTGCCTTAATTTTTATAGAGCACATTCCAATACTGCTTTATTTAGAAAATCTATATATTCCTTTGAGGTCAAGAGTTTCTTTGAAAAATTACTTTTCGAGGTTAGCCTTAATACCTACACATAGTGCTAGATTTAGATTCAACAGTGTTAAAACAATACACTTCTGATACTAGAGCATGAGATTTTTAAATATCAAGGAAGGGTGAATATTATCTTAGGAATGTTAGGCTTTCTCAAAGTATGAAGTTGCTTAAATTTCAAAGTAAGAATCAGCTCCTTAGAAAAAAAACCAACATACACATTCAAACAGTTGCCACCTGAAGTTAAAAGATACATATGCTTTCAACAGATATATATGCTTAAGAGACTTTCCCCTTCAACTTAGCTACCTTGCCATACTCATCACCAAAACATTTAAAGATGACATGAGATTTTGTAGGAATGGCTATTATTATTCCCAAGAAAATTAAAAGGTAAGTTAGACTAATTCAAAAACAAGACTAGAAGTTGAGCAAGCTAAACTGCAGACATAATTTCCAATTAAAAGTATTCAGCTGTTCTTCCCCATTTTCATCACAAGCAAAAGAAGTCTGGCTGATTCAGACACTGACTGCCTTTAAGTGTTTTTGGAGACAATTTCATTACACTAATGTTGCTAGAGTACTACTTTAACACATTACTAGTTTCAAATTTTGCACCTTGTCTTTAGGTTCCTCTACCAAAGAATCTGACTAGAAAGGAAAAAACCAAACTCTGTAACAGATTTATCATAATACAGCTGCACCTATGTAAACAAAAGTGTAAAATTAATAATATTCACAAAATAATTTAGTAAGTAGAAAGAAAAATATGTGTAATCTAATCTCTGCTATTTAAGGGGCGAGTGTTGCAATCACTTTTCATTTGATTTCATTTTTGAGAATGAGAAGAAAAATTATGCTTTGAAGTCTTTATAAAACATAAAATGTTAATTTACTTTTACATGCACATTCACGCAATACATTTGTAACTTACTCTGTACAGTTTCCAAGGTGGATGCCACTGAGGTTTGGGCATGGTTGGAGCCTTCTTTGCCATTAACGCAGAATTTTTGTTTCCACCAGCTTCCACCATAGCCTGTAAATTAAAAGGAAGGTTACTCTTACGCTTTGTAACTCATCTCATTGTTTAAAATCTAAAGCCTCTTCACTCTGACATCGCAACACAGATTAAATTTAGCCAAGCAACACACAACGCACAAATTAATCCTGAAGCAATGTGAACACTACCACATTAGATGTGCAACAAACTCACCACAGACACCCCAGGAGGCTGCGAACGCTCAGATATTCCAGCATGTCTGTAAATATCACCCACACCAGCAGCTGTCCGATTTGCATCCAACCTACATTGAATGAAAATAGTTGATGAATTGGAATCAACTTTCTTTACCAAGTGATACAGTGTCACAGGGCTGCATTCAGTCAAATATTGCACACCTCCAAGGATGGAGACTCCACAACCTCTCTGAGCAACCTGTTCCAGTGCTGACCATTTCAAGGTAAAAGACGCCCACAAACAAAGCCTCACTTTCTTTTCTTTTCTATCTAAAGAGAATTTCCCTTGTTCCAAGTTCTGCCCATTGCCTCACATGACATCCAAGGGAAAAAAAAAAAAAGCGTACAGAAAAATTATGCCTGGCCACACTAAAAGTAGTTTCTTTAAACATTTTATAAAACATTCAGAATACACAAAAGTAGCTCTTATCCTGACTTCTGTGTTCTGCCTTGAAATTCCCATATATAACAGAAGTGTTAAGGAAGTAACAAAGCAGTACCTGGACTGAGAAGCAGGAAGCGCTACAGCTAAGGACTGTGCTGCAGATTCACTAGGCATCCTCTGGACCTTAGTATCTGCTGTCAGAGCCACACCTTGGAAAAAAAAATAACACAGCAAAAGCAAAGACAACTCTTTAAAAAAAAAATAATCCAGAAAAGTTTGTTATACAGACACACATATATACATACATCTGCAAACAAGGGCTTGTCATGCTCCTGTAATATTAAATCCCACCATTCAACGACACTGCTCTTCACATGCAAGTCAAATGATCACAATTTTTATTTTGGCCCAAATCCTTTCCAGCTTGATTCTACTACACATGTAGGTACACAATTTCTAGAGTAGAAAACAGTAGGATTCTGTCATTGGAAACTAAAAAAGTCTTAAGTAGAAGCAGCATCCATCTTCCTACCCAGCTTCAACTACTATGGAAATCAAAACATTGCAGCAATAAACATGATCTTGAGAAGCATTTGCTAACTTAGGTCCTTTAGTGCTGTTTATTATGCCATGCCTATGTGGCGGTTGGCATCGTGCAGTGGTGTCTGAACTACAAAAGGTTCAGTCCTACTGAAGTGAGAATTTCAGACTACAACTTACGATTTATAACCTCATCCTAAGAACAGCAGATCACTTTTTTTTAATTTAAAAACTCTTTGTTTTTATTTTTTAAATAAGTTTTGGTACAGACTAGTGAATTTCTCCTATTTCTCTATTTCTTTTCCTAACCAAAGTTCTGGCAAAAACAGTATTTGGGACAGATGCTCAGGTTAAAACAAGAAACAACAAAATAAATCTAATTTTTTAACCCTGACATATCTTGATTCTATTACAGGAACACTGAACTTGATGAAACCTCTGTTTTGTCAGCAGAAGCCCTGACCCCGCAGCTAGAGGCAACTATGCACATTTTTTTAATGGCTAAGGGTCCACTGAAGACTCATATTTGCTATCTCAGAAATCACACCACAACAGATTTTTCACTATACTTGTAATAAACTTAAGCACTAACAGTAAAAGATCAGCAGCTAAGACTGAACTGCCAAAAGAACAGAGCAGGACTGATCAATACCAGTGACAATTAGTAATGGCCCATGTAACAACACAGAAATGTAGCCCTTCCAAGCACGGACAAAACAAAATGACACTAAAATTATTAGACCCTAATGTCTCTTTCTCAGAACAAGGTAGTAATACCTATAGCTTTCTGCTCTGGTGATGAAAAGCAGGATACATCCCCTCTTGTTATTCAATTTCCTTCAAGCTAGACAACGCCCACATTTGTTCACAACAAAATTCTAAGAGCAGCTCCTGCCACAATACTGGAGGCAGCAGAGACCTGTGGGTCCCTGCAAGTTCTCCAAGAGGCACAATATCAGAGAGGAGATTTTTAGAACATTTTTGTGATGATACCACAGCCAATGAAATCTCACGTAAATTAATTACCATCTCACAGCAAGCTCACATCCACTGAGGCTTAGTGAGAAGACACTGCATCTGCACCTAAACCCTCCTCCTACCTCCTATCCCAGAACACTCATCAGCCACCAAACTCTGTGCCTCAGTACTATGAAAGACCTGAATGGCATTTCCCACTACTATCAGGTATAGATTCACAGCAACAAGAAGACTGCTCCTGCTAGGATGGAGGATGCCTTCTTCTTACAGGAAGCAAAAAAACCCTAGAAAACACTCACAGAATTTTACTTACCAGGCCCAGGTGGGTATGGATGTGTACCAGTTATCATATACTCAAGTTCTTGTCCTAAAGAACAAAATGTTGTATTAATAATTACACTCTATACTGTACTGTAAATTATGTGCTTAAACAGGAAATAAACAGAGCAGGTCATATACATAGCAGAAGCCACCACTTCTAAAGCATTGCACTCAGGCATTTCTTATTTTCATTAATTTGTTCTGGTTATCTCAGTTTTCTAAAACTCAACAGTAAAAAAACATTTTTAAAATGGTGAGGCTACCTCTTACCAAGAGGGCCTCTCGAGAAAAATCCCCATACGGACTTCTGAAGTAAGTATAGCAGAAAAGGATCCATGTACACAAATAGCACACATGTCTGAAAGGTAAGCTAGTCATAACAACTGACTGTTTTACCAGGAAAGGAAAAGGTTCTTTTCTTAGAAGAATTTAATTATCTCTCAACATCTTTCACTTTCAGAATACTTCCAGATAAAGTAATATGAGAAAAAAAAAATCTCAACCAAAATAAGGCAACATTTGGCACTCTTTAGAAGAGATGTTTCCATATGGGATCTACCTAACATGTCCACATTTTATATATAACCAAATATAGACTGAAAAAAACATGCAGATTTAAAACAAAGGTTTTCTGGTTTAATAACTGCACAGCAAAAGCAAGTCTGAAAAGATTCTATGAAACAAAATGAAAAACTTAAAACAACAGAAGAACTTGTCCTCGACCATCATGAACTTGTAAAAACGAGAAATACATCACTCATCTCTTTCTAGCACTTAAGTATAGCGCATATTCATGTTATCATACAAATTACTCTTTCAACTAATGAATTACTATAAAAATTCCACAGCATGCTATCACTACTTTGTTAAAACCAACTTCCTCCTTGTTTTGAATCACTTACCTCCTATGGACCTAAGCCAGAAAAAATACCAAACAATCAAAAAAATGTATTTTGATTTCCATATTTATGTCCAGTAGATCGAGAATGGACTGCACTCTTCAGATTCTACACCAGTGAGACTGTTCCAAAAAAAAAACTTAAGGACAAATATACCTCTAAGAGCAAACTAACCTTGATTTCCAGAATACTGTTTGTGTCCATAGGGATCCCCAGTGTTTGGGCCTCCTTTCTCTCTCAAGTTTTCCTTAAGAGTAGGCATGTGTAACACTGAGCCATACTCTGTACGCAGCTTGACTGCCATCTTTACTTTGTGACTGTTGGAAGACATAACCATAATCCTGATTAAGTTTTGAAATATTTTAAAGGAGGTTTTATATCACATACTTTACAACTCTAATATTTTTCTTACCTGAAGACTATCCTGTTAACTCTATAGAAACATCTGAACTTTTGCCTTGGATGGAGCAATCACTAACATAGTTTAAAACTTCACTGAGTGCAGTACTTACCTTTCTTCATCTAACGGGATAGGCTTGGCATTATCAGCTACAAACATATCATGGGTTCTTTTCAGAGATCTGAACACAAGCGTGTGCACAGAATGCTTCTGCACTTCCTAAAATAAAGAAAAGAATATTTAAATACATTTGGACACAATTAAATGAAAAATTGAAAACTGAAACATAAATTTTACTGAGCTGCAATTTCAGACTTCAGTACTGTTAGATGACATAGCACTATTTAGTTAACAGAAAACACCACTCTTCTTGAAAACTAAAAAAATGTTATGCGTTAATTGTTCTAATGCAATATTTACTCAAAATAACACTCCCTTTCTTGGAAACTGCCAGGACTTTGAAAAGCAAGACAAAAACTTTGATCAAACTTTCTGCACTGGCATCTACATGACAAATCCATGAGCGTGCAAGCTTTTTCCCCTCAACCTTTCCAGTTCTGTTTTTCTATGTAGACAATAAAGTAACCAATTCTGAAAACACTCCTGTAAATTTTACTTCACTACCACCATAAAAAGAGCAAGGGCAATCATCAGCTTCTGTGCACAGTGCCACTTTACATAAGCACAGCACAGTTTGGGATCAAACTTGACAAAACTGGTCTTCCTTTTATAATTTCTGTTTGTTACTATAAGCAAAAACACACTTAAAATCCCATTCAGGAACTAAAAAGCAAAATTAAAAACCTATTAACTTATATAGAACATTTGCTTATAAACAGCACGATTTATTTTGTTATTACTATCTTCCTCCCAACAGACAAAAAAGAAATCATTAGAAAGCTGACCCTCCTTGCTTAGGGACAAAGCCAGAACTCTCTGCATGACTGTACATCTCTTTTGGCACTGGGTATCACTCAACTGCCCAGCCTTCAAGATTCATTACACAGATGCTTTCCCTGTTAAACCCTCTAAGCTCAGTTTTCCTGCCCTGGAAGTCGTTTCTCTGCTCACTGACCCATTTTGCAGTGGCTGTCACCCTCTTAACTCTGCAGCACCTACACAAAGGTTTTTGCCCTGGCTCAGCGAGCTCCTGCAAGGTCCAGGTATTAAGTGAAAAAAACCCCCAACCAACATTTGGAGTTGAGTTAGGAATTTTATACATCTGAAGAAAGAGATAAAAATTACAGCAGCTAATTACTGCTGAATAGTAATTAGCAGCTGTTGAAATCACCACAATGGTAGTAGTTAACACAGTGGCTCCCCAATAGGGAAGAAGCATCTACAAGTATTTTTTGACAGATGCTCTTCTGCAAAAAAACACTAATAACGTTGCATGGGGCAGCAGCCTTTGCATCTTCTTACATACTCCTGCCAACACCACCTGCTTTTCGACATGCATTATATTCACCCCATGGACTATAAAACAGGCGGCCTTCTGCCCAGCTTCACTTCTAAGCCCTCCCCAAAAAAGCGGCCTTTTCACTGCCTAGCTGACAAAGCCAGTAAGCCACCGGAGGCTGGGCAGCACAGCATCACTTCCCCAGAGCCCAGCACCAATTCTGCACCCGGTAATCGGTCTGGCAAAGCAACACGGCTGCCTGCTCCTGCCCCGGACCCACGGAGTGCCACAACCCGCACCACGGCCACCCGAGGCAGAGCCCGCAGCCCTCACCCCGCCGAGAAACGCCCCTCTCGCCTCCTGCGGGCCATTCGCTGCCCCCGCGGCGGGGCGGGGGGGAGGACTAGGAAGATCTATCCCCACAGCGGCGCTTTCGCACCGAGGGGGATGCCAGGGTGGGGACGCGGCCCGGCGCCCCGCACACGCCTCCCCCCCGCCCGGCCCCCTCACGGCCCCAAACCGCCCCGCTGCCCCAGCCGCGCTCCCCAGTCTCTCCCAGGGCGCCCCCGGCCCTCACCTCCACCATGGCGCCGGCCAACCCCACCGCCACGGCGCTGCCCCGTCCGCTATGGAGCCGCTTCCGGCGCCTGCCCCGCGCCGCACCGGAAGTGACGCATGGCGGGAGCGCGCAAGGGGCGGGCAGTGAAGGCGGATGGGGCGGGGCTTACGCCCCCCCTCCCCCCCCTGCGGCGGGCGGAGGCCCGAGGGTTCGATCCCCGCCGGCGCCGTCCGAGCGTGCGGCGGCGGGCGGGACCCCGCGGCGGGCGAGTCCGTGGGAGGGCTGCAGTGCCGGGCAGCGGCCGGGAGAGCGCAATGTTCAGCTGTGCGAAAGGCTCCCGGTGTTTCACCGCACCTGGCGCGGAGCGGTGAGGGGCGGGTGCGGTGCCTGCAGTGGCTCCCCGCGCTGAGGGGCGCAACGTGCGCTGCGCGGCCTGACTGCAGAAATCCTCGGCCTCCGCAGCTGCAGCTTCCAAGTGGTGTAGTCTCTGCGAGTTGTCAGGGATAAAGCCTGTTCGGGGAGCCACACAAAGCATGTGTGGGCAAGAAAATAGTCCCAGGCCTGAAACACCACCTCTGAACGAAAGAAAGGGGCATGATGTGGGTGCAGGATGCTGGCTAGCCCTCATGGTCGGGCTTTTGGAAAAAGGATCTTTAGTTGTAGTCCGCAGGACCTCCTTTTGATGGAGACACATGTGAAGGAGCCAGCAAGCCCTGCCCTGGTGCCAGGGTGTGCCTTGTGACCGAGAAGAGCATGTAGGGCCTTTCCAAACACATCCCAACACACCAGCTGATCCGTCACTTGCCTCAGTAAGCAGAATAACCAGATGCACACATACAAACTGCTCCCCTGCCATACCTGCTCTCCCCTCCTTGCCAAAGGCAGCACCTGGCTGGCACATGAGCTGCAGCCTCACAGCCACCTCACCCCATCACCCATGCCATGCCCACCCCACCACGGAACAGGCTGCAAGCTGGTTTGGGCTAAAAGTTATCCAGCACAACATCAATTGCTTCAAACCCATACTCTTTTATTTACTACAGGATAACATTAGCCTGGGATTATTTCTGGCACATAAATCGCCTGCATGGTGTAATGGCCATCCCTTTTCTGGAGCTGATGCATCCTTCCTGGTGGCTGCACTGGCTGAACCATACCTAGTTATTTAAGATGCAGTGGTAACCAGGACTGCATTTTGCCACTATCCAAACTAGCCGGCTGCAACAAGGCTTTTACCATCCCAGGTTAACTTCCATAAGCAGCTCCCACACCTTGCCCCAGCACAGCCACCGACCCCCCACAAGGTTTCAACAGTTCATCTGCTGTCCGGGATGTTTCTTCAGCCCACCCTGCTTCTTGCCTCTGCTGTATCCAGGGTCTTCCTTCTCCAGGCTCCTCTCCCAGCCAGCCTCTTCTCATCCAGGCCCTCTCCTACATCCTGGACACTCTCTCCCCTCCCTCTGCTTCTTCCAGGTGCCTCTCTCTCTACCCAGTGCTCCTCTTCACAAGGTCCTTCCCCTCCCTCCCCCTTAGAGCTATTTAACTACTCAGCAGAACCAGCCACAGCTGCACCTTGTCCACATCAGCCAGCCCACCCCCTTCCAAGCCAGCCCACAGCTGTATGTCATCAATGTTAATCAACTCAGCTTCATTACCCTACGATTCCTCTACAGTTCCTCTACAGTGCTCCAAGTGGCTGTGACACCCAGTTCCTGGTCTGGTGGAGAGGTGTCCATTACATTGTGCCACTGACAGTGGGGGAGTGTTGCCAGCTCTGTTTCAAGCCAAGCCAGCCAGGTTTCATGTTTAACATGAGCACCTATTTTGGTAATCCATCCGGTGATGCCGGGGATCTCTGCTGGGTTTGGGAGCCCCTGCTAAAGGTCAGCATGGCACCACGAGGAGGGGGAGCATCGTCTGTCCTTGCTTTAAGTGCAGCCCGGGGTGCAAACTCCACCGGGCAGTGTGTCAAAATGGCGCAAGTCTGTCGTGTCCTCCCTGGCTGCTGGGGTTAGATTGAAGATATGCGAGGTTTAAAAGGAGATTTGGGGGGCAAAAGGTTTCAAACAGGTTTTGGCTTTAAGTTTACACACAGAATAGCATGTGCCCATTGATTGGTCAGTTGACTGAACGGTGGATTATGATGTGTGGAAATGGTTTAAGGACTAATCTCTGCCAACATACAGAGTGTCACAATATAGTTGTTTCCTTTCTATTGTCTGTTGAAAGAAATCGGGCTTATTTTTACTGCCTTTTTAGAGGAAACCAAATTTGAAATGCAGGCTATTGTTGCAATCCAAGAAAAAAAAAATCCACTTCTATTTTGCAAGAAAACTTCACTTGTATGTGCTGTTCATTACTATTATTATTAGTGTTCACATGGCTTTGTAGTTGTTCTCATTTTTTTACAAGTAAACATACCCCTCAGAAATTTATAATCTTGGCCTATTTCTTGACGTCCTTGTAAAGCTTTAGAAAATCGGAGGACAAATTAATTCCTGTAATAATTTAAGTTTTTTTCTAGAAGATTTAGTCTAAGGGGAAATTTAGCCCCAGAACTTCAACAAATCAGGTCACCAATATTGATTAGAACATGCACTTTATTCATTGGTTTTTATTATATGCAGCTACTTGATGTCTTCTTGCATGTCAGCCACAGCTGCAAAACTCTGTAATTTTTTATAAATCACTACTTAGAAGAAGGTGACTGGGAAGTTGCTTGTACTTTTAGTGCTGTTTTAATGCTAAAGTGAGCAGCCCCGCTCATTAAGAACTTGCTTGCTCCCAGAACATGAAGGCAGCATCAATTCTCTTTTACGAGAAACCTTTGATGTGATATTTGTTACTGGTAAAAGCAAGAAATGACAATATTCATCTCAGCAGAGATGAATATTTAAATTTACAGTATTCTTTTTATACTATGACACTATTACCACACTAGTTGTTTGAAAGGTCATTTCTAAGTCAATTCCTATTTTAAAATTGAATTTAGTAAACACTGTAGCTCATGGGGGCTCAAGAAGGTTCTGTTCCCCCACCCCAAGGCCACCTTGGGGGCCATGTTCAGCTCTGAAGAGCCACGATCCGGTGGCCGTGACTTGCCCAATGGGGGTTTGTGTAAAGAGGGTTGCACCACTGACAGACACGTCGGCACAACAAACACCCCGGGCAGCATGCAAACAGTCATTCCTCAAAACGCACACACGCCTCTGCCAGTAAGTGCCTTTTCAGTACAAACATACTGTACAAAGGGATGTCCTGGAATACCATCCAGTCTGTGTTGTATTATTACAGTTCCTAACGGTGGGTGCGTTGAGGTGTCGCTACCACGTTAACTCTGGGAACAGCTTCTCGTTAACCATGTGAGTTGGAGGAGGGAATATGAAGGAAAAAAGATTGTGTCCTGTTTTGAAGAGAAGGCTTCTTTGGTACCACTTTTAGAAGACATTTAAGCCACGGGTTTGGTCATTCAGAAGGCTTCGTTCAATCCTTAGAGAGTGTCAGCCTAACTGTAACAGTTGAAAGCATGACAGAAGAAACAGCATGCTAACAAAGGTTAAGTTGTTCTGCCAAAATGTTTTTCTATATATGCATACGCTTGCCAGTATAGATTGCTCTGTATGCAGTTCCAGATGTGGACTGGGGTTTGCTGATAAAACAAAACCTTTGCAGCACAGACAAGGTCTCCGCTTACCAGATGAGTGGTCACCAGTGGCACGATCCCCATCCTGGGGCATCTGCTTATTTGACATAAAGCTACAAACCTGCTGTGGCAGGACATAGATGTGCTATTCCTGGTAAATCCCCAGGGAGACACAACCACCCAACTCTCTTGGGGAAGCCAACGAAAAGTATTGGAGCCAGGAGGGTCAAAGGCTGAGTTTCAAAGGGGAAATTCCATCTGAAGGCAGATGGAGCCTGGGAGTTTCCTGTGCTATGACTCTACAGCAGGCTTGGCGGCTCCCATGCCAGTCCTCATCATCCAGTCCCCGTCATCCAGTCCCCATCAACACCCGCTGCACAGCCACAGCCACGCTTCTTCACAGGGGGTGAAGAGTACTTAATGCCTGCAGGACAGTGTAAATTATAGCAGAACATGGTGATGATTTCAGAATGGATTTAGGACAAATATCATACATGTAATTAAGATTTGTTTGGACTGAGCAAGGATGATTTCAGAGTAAGTTTCTATCTCGGGACTAGTGAGACTTCTTTTAATTCCACTGTACCAGAAGCAACCTGTAAGCCCTGAGCAAGGGTTCAGCATCACTTAGTCCCTTTCTTATATGTAAGATGAGGGTAACTGAACTTCCCTCAGACGCACATGGGGGGAATACTGCATTTAAGTTTGGGATGTGCCTGGAACCAGTGATAATATCTTGGCTATCGTCTTTGCATGAAAATAGCATGTTAATGATACTGGGTTTGGCCTTAGGCAGATTTCCTTAATCCCCTTGGGGAGAAGATTGTGTTCTTTGAAATCTAATGGTGTTGGTGATGTCCCCCTGCAAGGGATCAAATTCAGTGGAGTTAGAGCTCATTGAGCCACGGCTGATTTTGTTCCAAGCTGTTTAATAATTAAACCATTCAGTTAAATAGTTTTCATATTTCGGGAATCTCCATAGTTCAGAAGAATTCTGACAACAGCATGAATACAGGAAAAATGTGTAAGCCAAGCAATTTTAGCTGTTCTCATCTTTGCTTACCGTAAAATCTGCTCCATCAAGTTAGTCTTTAAATGGAACCTTAGCCCATGGTTTGCATCTCTTTATGTCTTCAGACATCAATTTGAATGACTTTAGAAAAATATGTTGGCCCTCACTTGGCACATTTTATTTAATTCATTATATTATGATCACAAGAAAATCACAGGGTATAAAGACACTGAAATGTTAAAACACCACTAATGTGAGACCAGTGATACGCCATACTCTCATAAAGCATCAGAAAGCATGTTTGAGTATTCCAGTATGATTACAAGTAACTTCATGCTCTGTCTTCTAGAAGATTATTAAAAATATTTAAATAATATTTGACAGATACACTTTTTGTATTAAAAAAGGAAACCAGCAAATTAATATGTAAAATGTAATTACTCTAGGTCATTTACAATTTCATATTGCTAAAGTAATGGAATAGCATTGTTTTATGCTTACAATAGTAATCTGATCTTTAATTAGATCAAAACAATGTCTTCATTCAAAATTAATGTGATGAATGTAATATACTCTTTTTTTGCTTTTGTACTTAAAGATACCCAAGGACGTGCATACCTATCTGGCACCATCAGAACTATTTAGAAAAATGCAGCAATCTGTATGATGTGAGTTTAATTTAAATGTAATATGATATTTCTGAAACATTCAAATTTTCAGCAGAGAGCAAAAAAGGAGACGTCACAGTGTGACATCTGACAATGCTTCTTTTCTTTGGATGTTCACCTTTTCAACTCGTTTAAAAGACGTGTGATTTTTTAGGAAATGGTAACCTTGTGTAATCTGAGCAGGAGGTGCTTTTAAGGATTTAAACATGTATTTGATGCCAGCATCAACAGAGGTCTCTGGGACATGTAGATAAGAGTTGTCCAGATAAATTGCTCAACAACAAATGTATTCAGGCACACAGTGAAGAGAAAGGTTGAATATTAACAGAGATGCAGTGATTGCTCGGAAGGGTTGGTCCTATCACCGTCAAGCTGGAAATGAGGGTTGCCGGCTGTATATATAGGAACAGAGAGGACCTCTCCTTGCCAGAGCTGCTGGTGGGAGAAGGTCATTGAGCTCTCAAGCAAGCCAGCACCATGAAACTGCTCCTGCTGTTCCTGCTCTGTGTTTCCTCTGTTAAATCCCAACAAGGATCTGCTGACTATGATGATGAGGTTGTAATATTGTTCATAATTAGTAATAGTAAAAGTTATTTAATTTAACTGCATGCATGACTTACTCCTGTGAATTAGCTAAATTGGAAGCTGCGGGAAAAAATAATCCAGTGCATGTTGTTTTTCTGCTTGAAGTGTTCAAAGAAAAAACCTTTGTGTTATTTCTTTGTGTGTATGTAACTGCACAGTAGTTATTTTCTGAGTCTGGATATATTTTCTTCCTATTTATTTTCTTTTTCTATAGGGAATGAAGAATGTCTGATGAGAAGATTAGTTATTTACCTGAATTTATTTAAGGGTATTAATTTAGCAATGTTGACACATGATGTTACAGACAATATCGGGTGCAAAGAAGCAGAAATGTGTAATTAATCATGTCCTGTCTCAAAGACAGTAAAAACATTTCTACAGATTCAGGGCACATTGAAAACAAAATTAACTGCCATGCTTTGCATTGGAAATGGAGAGGTAACGATTGTTAAACAAAAAGGCAAGCAATGAGGATCAATCTAAACAGTTTAACCTATATTTAGTTTCAGGTAAAATGTTTTAATGGGAAATACAATTTAGAATCTCAGTACCTTTTTTACATTTTGAAAATCCCTGCAAAAATTAAATAGAGCAGGGTAATCAGAAATGAGATTATTTTCTGTTACACAATCTAAACATTTGTGTCTGTACATTGACTACTATGCTAAACCATTTTCAGCGATTTTATGATTTGTATACTGCCTACTTTTGAAATGACTTGAAGCCTCTGATCCCGGATCCTTAAAACCGTTTATTTGTAGCTATGTCTGAGTGGGACTAGAGATGGTCAAAGGTTTTGATTCAGTAATTCAAATAACTATTAATTCAAATGGTTTAGTTTCAGCAAGTGCTTAGGGACCAGGTCTGTTTTCCTTGCTCAGCCTTCTAGACTTTCTCATCTTTCGCAGAGATGGGGAATGTATGCATCAGAGGCAGCTCTAAAAGCCTACACTAAGAGATGTTATTGAATGCTTTTCTTAATTCCATCAATCAATAGGTAGCATGTGGCCCGAGACCTGATGATGTATTTGACCGATGCGGCCTGATTTTCTGAGACCTTACAAATTTTCCTGTAGCCTAGTGAAGAATTGGAACACTGATATTGTGATGCTGAATATTCTTCTTAGCCCCAAGAATGCCTAATTACTTTTTTCTTTATCCTACTGCTTCAAGTTTCATGGTGCTTAGTGGCTCTCAGCTATATAAACTTTATTCCTTGGTCAGAATGAACTATTGAAATACTGTTTTGCTTTGGTCTGAAGGCTTTTTAGTTTGTGTACATCTAGGTGGCGGGAGAGTGACTAGTCTTACAGGGGAGGGCATAGCAATGACTTTTACATCATGCCAGTATAATATTTCCATTATTGCTTTTTTCATTCCATTCCGTGGTTTTCTTTGCTCTTTAAAATACCAAAGAGTGCTGAACAGATGCCTCCACTCTGTGCATTGCATTTTACAGTAGCAATCCCAGACTCAGAGAGTTTCTTCTCCCCCTGGCTTTGCAGGATGACACCCCTCAGCTCGGGGTTCGAGGACACCGACCCCTGGACAAAAGACGGGAAGCAGCCCCCACACTGCGGCCCGTGGCACCTCCCATCAGCGGGACTGGGTACCAGCCCCGGCCCCAAAAGCGGGTGAAGCCAGGGGACAAGAAAGAACATATCATCTACCCCGACGCTGGTGGCTGCAAGCATCCTCTGGACGAGCTGGTATATGTCTGCCTGTTGAGACAGTCATTTTCTTCTAGTGCACCCCACGTGGGGTTTTCTTTGCCACCTAAGGAATGGTCGTTCATTTAAAGCAGCCCAACTTTGTTTCAATTTGCTTGAGGTTGGTAGGACTGCGTGCAGAAGAGTAATGGAACAGAGTCTATGGGATTAGTCGCAGTCAGACAGCCTACGGCGAAGATGGGGAGATGAGAGTTGAACCGTACGTGAGGAAAGGAAGTATCTGTGGGTTAGACTGTATTTTCCATGTGGCTTTGCATAAGCAACTATTAAGAAGGACCCCCCCCAAAAAAAAACTCTGCAGAAGTGCTGTCTTGAATTTCAGATAATCTCAAGGAACCCTAGGGAGCAAACAAACAAAAAAAATATTTTCTGACGATTTGTTTGATAGTATAGTCTATCCTCAGTCACTGCCCTTATGGAAGAGCTTGCAAGCGTGCTAAGGTCTAGCATACTCCTTGCTGCCTTGCAGTACTCTATCATGCTGTCCTTGTGCTCTCTGCTGGAAAATGCAAGCTATAACGGTGCTGAGAGTCATCTTAGTATCTGAGAGCAGATTTGCTCATGGAGGTTTCCAACAAATGAGTCTCTTACAGCATACTGAATACATGGTTACGGTGGAGTCCCGCTGCTGCTGAGGTGTTTTGGTTCTCACAGGACTTCAGAATTTCCTACTTCTTTTTAAAACACTGCTGTCCTTGATGGTGCGGTGCTTGTTGCAGAAGTTCAGCTTCTTGAGATGATAATATCGAGATCATGTGGCCATTTCACAAGTGATGCATATAACAAGATGTAGAGAACATGGTTGATTCTCTGAGGCTAGTGAAAGAGTAAAGGGCTAGATACAAACGTGCAACAGGCTTTAATCATAGTTCAGATGGCTTAACACTGAACATTTAACAGTGCAGAAAAGTGAAAAGCCTATAGTAGAGCAAAAAGTATGAAGAGAGAGTGCTTTTCCCAAGATCTTCAAGAAAAGTCCTCCTGGGGGACTCAGGGCTCCTTCCTGACCTTCAGGCTGAAACTGCTTCATAGAAGTTGAATGTCTTGGGTTCTTATCTAGGTGCTTAAATATCTGGTCTCACATTACTAAGTATTCAGTGTGTTCAAAGTTATGGTTATTCACTGATGGGATTAGAAAATTTTTATCTTGACTTTTATTCACAGTTCTTTTTGTTGTGGTTTTTTGTGTGTGTGTTTGTTTTTTTAAGGGAGTGCTGTGTCCAACTGGATGTGAGCTGCAAACTACACTGGTAAAGCAGGAAAAAAATGTGAAATCAGTTGTTCGTGACCTAAAGGACAAAGTGAGCAAACTGTCTGATACCTCTACAACTTTCTATGAATATGTGACAGCTCTAGATGATAAACTGGTAAAGACACAAAAACAAAGAAAAGGTATGCTATTTCTGTGAATTACTAGAGTAAATGGTATTGCAGTTCTATTGGCATTGCTACTGTTACTTCTTCAAAAAAATAAAAATACAGTGGAATATCTAGTGAAGTAGGGTTCCATGACCATGTCCTGTTAAACCTTAAAAAAATCCTTTGAGAGGGGCAAAGGAATGGATCTCATACTAAGGCAAGATTCATACAGGGCTCTTAAACATAAGGGTTGTGTTCTCCCCTTAACTGCTTTCCTGTGTCCATCCCATCCCTTTATGCCCAGCTCCTGGCTTGGCACTATGGCTCCCTGGAAAGAAGCTAATTATAGTTCTTTGGGAGAATATAGCACCAGTGATAAATCTACTAGCTAGCAAAGAAATAGCAATATACATGTACCACTTTCCTGAGAATCTCTGCGCAGTTTTTGCACATTGTGTAAGAAAAGAAGTGCCTATCCTTCCTCCCGGCTAAGGAAAGAAGTGGCTTCTCAAATTGTGCTTACAGATTGATCTTCATTATTTCATAACTGGAAAGCATGTTGAAAACTAATCTGCTTTTAATTTCTTTGCTTTTCTAGACAATGATGATATACTTTCTCAGTACAACACAGAAGTGGAATTGCATTATAGTTACATAAAGGATAATCTGGACAATAACATCCCATCTAGCCTCAGGGTCCTTCGTGCAGTTGTGGATTCTTTACACAAAAAGATACAAAAACTGGAAAATGCCATTGCAACCCAGGTGGACTACTGCCGTTCCCCATGTGTTGTTTCCTGTAATATTCCAGTGGTTTCAGGCAAAGGTACTCGTTCAACTATAATGACATCATTTTCCCCATTTATATCACCGTGCAAATCGATAGATGCGTCATTCAATTAGTTTGAACATGCCTCTGAAGCCTGTGTCATTGATTGGAATAGCAGAAAAGATCTAAAGTGATACTAAATGAAAAAAAAAATATTTTATAGATGCCTATACTGGTTAGAACAAAGATCCTCTTACCCAATATCTGTCTTCATTAGTGACCAGTAGCATTTTAAAGAAATATGTGCTTCATGGTGTTTGTAAGGTGGAGGTGATACATTTGTGACTATCATAGTTGTGCCCTTGAATTTTTTTCAGTCAAGAAAGGTTCTTTTTTCACAAGCTTATCTAGTTCAAAAAGTCACTGGCAAGTTCACAGTCTTCCATTGCTCAATATGAACTCTTAGAAATTCCTGTTTGGCAAAGTAGAACAATGCAGGTGCACTGTTCTTTCTTCCCTGATTCTTTCACATGATCTATCACAGAAATCAAAATGAAAGTAGAATGATATGTGTATTTAAAATTGATCCCTTATAATCAGCAAACCAAAGGATAAGGAGATTGTTGAAGTTCACAGCTCTTTCAGTAACAGTGTCTCTGGTTTATTCTTGCAGAATGTGAGGATATTTTCAGAAAGGGAGGTGAAGTATCCGAAATGTACATCATCCAGCCAGGTCCTTTTGTCAAACCATACAGAGTGTACTGTGACATGCAAACAGATAAAGGAGGTTAGTGCAAAATAACTATGTTGTTAAAATAATTAATAGGGATGCTACAAAAAATCATATTAGTAATTTGCATTTTATACAAACTAATAGGGAGTTGTTATAAATTTTGTAATTATTTGAGAATTAAGTCTGACTCATTCAGAAAAGTCTTGGTCATCTTCAGATGTGCAGTAGGATACTTTTATAAAGAAACTGGAAATAAATTGCTGGGATAGGGTTGGTAAATAAAAATGTATCTTACTATGACTAGAATGGACCATGTGTGGGTGGGCAGACAAGGACGGCCTGGCCGATTTCTTACCCTGCTACTATGCACTAGACAGAAAACTGGGGCAGTCCATTAAGTTCTGCTTTTTCCACCTTTCTTTATGAAGCAAGGTGCTACTTAAGTGCAAGCAAAAATGGCAAGGCTGAGCTCATAAGCAGTGAAAACTAATACCTGCTGCCAGGAAGCCATATGCTCTACTTATCTTATGATGAAGATAAAAGAGCTGAAAAAAGGAAGATAAAAGTATCTTAATGTCTCATGCTCCCTGCTCAATGGCAATTTAATCTAAAACCTGCCACTTCTGCAGGCTGGACTTTGATTCAGAACCGCCAGGACGGCAGTGTTAATTTTGGAAGAGTATGGGATGAATATAAAAAAGGATTTGGAAATGTTGCGAAGAGTGGAGGGAAGAACTACTGTGATACACCAGGTAAAACACTGAGCATGAAACTGTTTTCTGGTATTTCTTGAAGCATTTTGATTTTTTTAAATTAACTCATCCACTTTGGCAGACCCATAGGCAAATCATAATTTTTCCTTGTAGTATATTGTGACATCTGTTTCACAGGACTCTCACTTGTTGCTTCTCAGGTGAATATTGGCTTGGAAATGACAAGATCAGCCAGCTTACCAAAATAGGTCCCACTGAAGTTTTAATTGAAATGGAGGACTGGAATGGTGATAAGGTGTCAGCTCATTACGGAGGTTTCACCATACAGAATGAAGGAAACAAGTATCAGCTTTCAGTTAGTAACTACAAAGGCACTGCAGGCAATGCACTAATGGAAGGAGCTTCTCAGGTGCATGGAGAAAACAGGACAATGACAATTCACAATGGCATGTTCTTCAGTACTTATGACAGAGACAATGATGGATGGTATGTACTTGCATTAGATGTTTAAAATAAAAATAGAGCTTAAAATAGAGCTGAATATAGAATAGTTCTCTAATTTGCTGTTAGTTTTCACAGCACTTCGTAGTATCTTAAACTATGTTTTATCCCTGCAAGTTACCAGTCAAATGTCCAGGCAGTTCTCTTAGTGTAGCCAAGGGTGGGTGAAACTATATATCAGGTTAGTGCTGCTCTACGACCAAGTAAGAAGCAAGCATACTGGATTCTATTAATTCCATGAATGATGTTACCACAGACAAATCAGTAAATCTGGGTGCAATATATTCATTCTCAGAGACTGATGGTGGCAGAGCTGAGGACACTGTCTTGCTTAAGTCGGAATATTGGTACTCACATCAGTAACACCTAATGAATCCAGAGGAAAGAGACGGGTAGCATGTGCTATTTAAAAAGCAAAGTTCTGCCTACTCAGAAGACAGGTGCTCAGATGTAAAGTACATACTTTAGCACTGTATCTCTAAACTATGTGCTATGTCTTTATCTTAATACCTGATTACATATTAATGAGCAAAGGAATTTTTTAGGTTGGGAAGACATACATTTCTCATTGGTTTATGTCTTCAAATTGCATTGATATTGCAGTTATCGTTATGAACTAGAAGTAATTGTAGTTATCATTTGGTAAACTAAAATTACACTCCCAAAGAGATGCAGCCAAAATTTGACTTGTTTTTCTTAGCTGCTTCACCTTCCAAGTGCACCGTGTAGCACACACTTATGATGGTCAATCTTTTAAAGAAAGTTCAGAGAGCACTTTAAATGTTTATTATGGTTTGAAAATTTTGGTATAGGGGCAGGTGTACACGCTCTGGTAATCTGTTTGCTTACAGTTAATCTGTCACTCTCAACAATATTTTTTTCCCTCACCAGGTTAACTGCAGATCCAAGAAAACAGTGTTCTAAAGAAGATGGTGGTGGATGGTGGTACAACCGCTGCCACTCAGCCAACCCCAACGGCAGATATTATTGGGGAGGGACCTACAGCTGGGATATGTCAAAACATGGTACAGATGATGGTGTTGTATGGATGAACTGGAAAGGGTCATGGTATTCAATGAAGAAGATGAGCATGAAAATCAGGCCATACTTTCCAGATTAACCATTATCAAAATGCACAGAATCAGGGATTTTCTTTTAATATTTGTACATGGTTATCTTTTTAGCCACAGTATTCAGACTTGTCTTTACATATGAGAACCAAATATGTATGAGCATATTGTGACCTTAAGTGAAAAGCTATGTCAATTTTAAATCAAAATCTGACCGATGAAAATAACTCACAAGTGGGTTTTGTTCCATTTTTCATTTGTTCGCAAGACAGAACTAGTATAGAGTAACACTGATAAAAAAAACCAAGACCCAGCTTGTTTCACTCTTTTACAAAGGACTTATATACATGTTTGAAGAGAGAGAGGATTATTTTAAAATGTTTTCTAAAAATTAAATAAAGCCTTAAAAGTAAACTTCTCTTCACATGATTCCTAAGTATTTATGCATTATGCATGGAGAAGCAAATGCATTCCACTAAATTAGGGACAGTCATTTTCTTTTGTATTACAAAGGTAACGGTAGCTACCTGTGTAATGAGCTGAGAAGGAATAAAGTGAAAAGATAATATTTAAGAAATGGGTAGCTCACCAGTCACTTAGTTCAAATCCTGAATGCTGGACAAAACATGCCCTTTCCTGGGACCTAGCTTACATACTGTGCCTCTTAATATCCCTTCTACCCTCCCACAGTCTTTTATCACAGGATAGAATAAAATCCAGTATTAGAAGACCTGGCTCTATGCCTTTCAAACAGTCAGTATTGTGGGACTAGAGCAGTTAGTGACACCAGTCATAGGGTAGGTGAAGGTTGGGTATTTCACCGAAGCTATTGGTCTATGCTCCCTCGGTAGCCAGGAGCAAGGGTTGTCCCAAAGACAGGACTTCTCAACACTGGTAGCAGGATCAAGCACCTCTCAGTGGGAGCAGCCTTCCTCCCGAAAGCGAGGTGCCCAGATCGCTAGTGGTAGATGGGTCCCATCTGAAACCTGCACCAGTACAGGCTGGGGCTGACCTGCTGGGGGGCAGCTCTGTGGAGAAGGACCTGGGAGTTCTGGTGGGCAGCAAGTTGCCCGTGAGCCAGCAGGGTGCCCTGGTGGCCAAGGGGCCAGTGGCATCCTGGGGTGCATTAGGAGGAGCGTGGCCAGCAGGTCGAGGGAGGTTGTCCTGCCCCTCTACCTGCCCCCTGGTGAGGCCGCACCTGGAGTACTGGGTCCAGTAAGAGAGACAGGGAACTGCTGGAGAGGGCCCAGCAGAGGCTGCGAGGGCGATGAGGGGACCGGGGCATCCCCCTTATGGGGAAGGGCTGAGGGAGCTGGGCCTGCTCAGCCTGGAGAAGGCTGAGAGGGATCTCATCGGTGTCTACACATACCTTAAGGGCGAGTGTCGAGAGGACGGGGCCAGGCTCTTTTCAGAGGTGCCCAGCAACAGGACAAGGGGCAACGGGCACAAACTGCAGCACAAAAAGTTCCATCTGAACATGAGGAAGAATGTCTCTACTTGAAGGTGACAGAGCACTGGGACAGGCTGCCCAGGGAGGCTGTGGAGTCTCCTTCTCTGGAGACATTCAAAACCCACCTGGACACAATTCAGTGCAACCTGCTCTGGGTGAACCTGCTTTAGCTGGGGGATGGACCAGGTGATCTCCAGAGGACCCTTCCAACCCTGAACGTTCTGTGATTCTATGAAAACTCTTGTGTTGATTTTACCTGTGGACCCCAGGAGGACAAGGAGGAGACACCATGGCAGCATCTTACTACATGAGCGTAAATGTTCAGCATCCCCACAGGCAGGCTTCTACTGAGGCTTGGGAACAAAACCACTAAGCGTAAAGCAGAAGCCCCTTTTCCAAAAGCAGAGTCACTTCTCTGCACATGGCTGTAAAGATGTCTTTGCTCTTCAACAAACTCTCCAAAAAAGTTAAATAGTAGCTGTGTTTGAGAAGCACTAATAAAAGGCTAAAAGTGAGCTGTTTTGCCAGTATTTGGTGATATTGTTAAATGGTTTGCAACATGCTGGACAGTGAGATTGGAGGCAAGGAAGTTTGCTTCTGCTTGTTTTTCAGTCAAACCACAGAAATATTAAACAGAGTAACTACTTGTGTGATTTTTGTCTCATAAGGTATAAAGGTAAATACAGTATATTCTTGTGTAACCAATATAAATGTTTTTCCATGCAGCCAGCTTTTTTGCTAAAATATTCTTCTGTACACCGTCAGCAAGTTGCTGGTTTAAACACCTGAGTTGCAGGATCCTTGCTTGACACTTGTGCAGAGAAACGCTCTAAACCAAGGAAATACATACTGTAGCCATCCAGGTGCTCCTCATCTTGCTTGTGCTGGTTACAGTCATAACCTTTTAGTTGGTACTAGAAAAAAATAGCCTGTTTTTGAAGTTATATTTTGATGAGTTGTCATGAACTGTCTTATTTTGAAGCTATAATATGCATGGTCAACTACTTTCGAATTCATCAATGGGATAGAAGGTCTACCTCCACATTTGTAATATCAAAGCTTAGGAGACCTTTAAAAGTCAGTCCTAAAATGCGTGCATCATTTATCAAAGGGTACCCCATAGTAAGTGTGCAGCAAAAGTGAGACCCCAAACCACCCGTGGCTCTGCCTGAGAACTGACTCCCTGTGCTCGCCTGCAAATGGAGATGAGAGGAGATGACCCAGAAGCGTCACTGTTGAACTCAGACTTTCACAGTTCATGTTAGTGGAGGCAGGAGTTAGTGTTGAACTTCTAAATTCTTTTACTTCTTTAACACTCTTAAACAAAGTAAATACTTCAAATTATAAATATTTTTATCTCCAGTCAAGGTGTGAGCTGCCAAAGACATAGACATAGTCACAGACATAGACCAAGTTCATAGAAAAAGAGTTTCAAAATCAGTATTTCTTTGAAAACATTAGTTATAAATAAAATGAAAGGACTATTTTGTTGATAATTAATCAGTGTTTATTTTTAAGCCATAGATGTGTCCAGTTGCCTTCAAATTCCCAGAGTAAAGGTACATGATGCACACACACATATAAAAAAACTTTTCAACTTGTAGTTGTAACATATTAATTAAAAGCCTGCCTTTCTACGGGTCTGATTTTCATTCTAACATTTTTAAGGGAATAGTCAGAGGCTCTAAATGGCAGCCAGACCACGCCATTTTCAATCTCATAAGGAACGTTGTACCTGGGGTCATAGTGGCCCCCCAAATAGTAAATGCCATTGAGGTTGGCCGCCTGGCAGCTGTTGTACCACCAGCCACCCCCGTACATCTCTGCACAGCTCTCCTCCCAGCGGTCCTGGTCGCGGTCAAAGGTGCTGAACTGCATCTGGGCATGGGATGTGTATTCGGTGCCCTCCTCCAGCCAGCCAGCGATCAGAGCATCCCCAGCGGTTCCCTCATAGGAGGACACAGCAAGGGTGTACCCTTCTGCTTCAGACCCTACCTGTACGATATACTCCGCATACGCAGCTTTTCCATCCCAGTCCTCTAACTCTACCCGAAGAAGAGTGTTGTTCTGAGTCAACAAGTGTATGTTTTCATTGCCCAGCCAGAACTCTCCTCGCCCTCTGCCATCCACGCTGCCGAAACCTCTCTTGTAGTCTTGCCAGGTCCGGTTAAAATTCACTGATCCATCCATTCTCTGTTGGATCAATAGCCATCCTCCCAAAGTGGTTTCTTGGTCGCAATAAACTGACAAAACCTTATTGGATCCCGCTGGCTTGATTTTGAAAATGCCACTTTTGGCACCAAAAGTGTGTTTCTGGCGGATATCATCACAGTCTAAAAAAAAAAGTTGATCTGGTTTGACAGGAGTTATCAGCAAATTTTAATAAAAGGTTCAGAGGAATCCAAGTACCAATAGCTCTGAGGGAAATTGTTAAACATGTCTTGGACTACACTAGGTATAGTGACAGGCAACATTAAAAAGAATTCAGAAAATAAAACTTTATGTACTTCTTAAATCGTGAACCGCCTATGTAATACCCAACTATTAATGAAATATTTTCCTTTTGATTTCCAAGGTGGCCACAAACACACAGTGCTTGCATTTTATCATCATTGTTGTACTGCAGTATCTAAACCCAATGTGTCAGTTTGGTTATGGATGGAGTTTGGCTCCACTACCTCAATAACTACTTCTGTGATGCCCGTGTACCTTTCCCAGCACTGGCTGTCCTTCGCTTCGATCCTGACGGTCGGAAGCTGCGTGCCTGAAAGTCTGGGGTGTCCTCTGCACTCTGATCATGTTGCACCCCACCTAGCTGCTCAGTTATTTCACGGGTCTTTAGTGATTTGGTTTCGAAAGTGGAGCCTCCCTTGTTGAAACTAGAAGAGGCGCTGGTCACTACGGTCTTGGAGTGACTTGCACTGCCAGATGGGAATCCAGATGGCTGAAGGTGAAGTCCTCCAAAGTCATCTTCTTCATCCTCTCCTAAGTCTGTAAATTTGCCTTTCCCCCCATAAGTCCCTGAATGACTGGATACCCCAGTACTTGAGTGGCTAGTGCCTGTGCCAGTTAAGTGGCTGCTAGTTGAAATGCTGCTAGATCCACCAAAGTGCCTACTAGCAGTGGATGGAGAGTCAGGGGTAAAAAACGACTCTAGCTCAGGGAATAACCTCTCTAGCTTGTGTGAGTCACCTGTCCCACCAACAGTTCCTGTTCCTGGGAAATGGGAGCAGTCTGAGCCATCAGAAGAAACCACCTTTTCAACTACTTCTTCCCTAGGGCCATCAGGGCCACTGACATATTTTGTGGTGGTAGTTTTGGTGCATCTACGGACAGGGGAGGAGGTTTTGTCTCCCAGACTAAGGGTTTCTCTCCCATGAGCAGGAATAACTAATTTGCTGGTGTATGCAGGTCCATCCCCCCTCGATTCTGCCACGTGATACAAGCTGTCACCTCGGGGAGGGTTTGTGTCTGTTTCTGGTCTTTCTAATACCACCTGCATCTGCTTGATGTTATTAATTATGTTCAGAGCTTGCATTTCTGGCAGAGGCTTATGCTTAAAATGCTCAGGAACATTTGAGTCCTTAAGTGGCCTCATTTTCAGTGTGCTTAAGGTGGTGGTTTGAAGCTCTGGGTGCAAGTCGATGGAGTTGGCTTGGGTAAGCTGCTTCTGGATGTTGTCATAGCTTTCCTTGTCCACCTGGTAACCAAAACTTTTAGCACAGGTTCCTTTGCAAGCTCGTATCTTAATATCAATGTCCACCTACACAAATGGAGAAAAATAATACGGTTAGGGAGCTTTCGTGACTTTCTCAAGCAAAGATATCATACCTTTAAGTGGGCTAGGGAAAGGTGGGAGCTGCCCTGGTACCTCCCGTCTACAGCTGAGTTTTTCTAAAGCTCAGTTTTGAAATCAACCCTGGGTTTATTTCCACTGTAAATAGACAAGTGCAATAGCGCAGTGCACATGAGCTCCACGGAGAAGTACGTTAGGACATGTTCCCAATCTCTGCTCCCTCTATTTTCAGGGCATAGGGATGACCTCTGGGTTTGGAGGGAGTGCTGCAGAACTGGGCACGCTCCCTGGGGACCAGGGCAGAAACAGGTCCTTCAGGGAGAGGGGAGGACACTGGGCTTGTCCCAGAGCCTGTTATGGCCCTGCTGTGAGGCTTCCCATCCTGGGGTTACCGCTGCTTTCTCAAATGATCCAAAAGCTGGGTCTCTGATCCAGGGATCCAAATTGGCTTTTGAGCAAAACCACTGTTTGAGCCAGGACTTCTCCTCGCATTACTGTCAGAACTGGCTGCAACCAGGGAACATGGGCTCTAATGCCAGCATGGGCTGTGGGCAGCACTGGGGAAGGACAGGGCACATCCCCCTCATCCCAGCTGCTCAGCAGCTCCTTACAGGAGCAGACACACCTCACAAAGCCAGTTGTATATAACCAATATATAATATCCTTGCTGCCTGTCTCAGAGCAGAAGCCGCAGGTGGGACCAGGAGTCCTCCTGAGCTCATGTTGGTTCCCATGCAGCAGGAGCAGAAAACCAAGCTGCACAGAAAGCAACTTGTTCGGGGATTTGCCTTGGCAAGTCAGATCCTGTGAGAGCTGCATCATGTTGTCTTCCAGAAAGAGCACTGCTCGCCACATACGGTGTGATGGATAGACCCTCCTGTAGCTAAGCACTGGAAGGAATAGAAATTACGTAGCAGCCACCTACCTCCAAGCGCTTCATCTCTGTCACCTGTTCCTGGATGCTGTTCTGCAGAGCTTTAATTCTGTTTACTTGAGTGACAACTCTCTGCTTCAATGTCACAATTCTCCGCCTCAGTTCTCCTGACACGTGACCGTAATTCTCATCAGTCTCTGAAACAGAAATGCCTCACAGTCAGCTATGTACATGTGGTTTTCTTTCCTAAAAGAGTAGCATATTTTAAAACATGTAATTAAAACAGTAATTCTCATAGCACCGAGCAGGTTAACATTACATTAGTTTTCATTAGTTAGCTGTTAAGAGTCTTGCATTACTATGTTTATGCTGGCTTTTGATAATAAGGTCCAGCACAGCTTATATTTTCACTACATATTGCTTATGCACTAAAAAACCCCCAATAATTCAGCAAGGGATAATAAAACTGCATGTGAGATACTTACGCTGAGCACTGTCCAGGTTTGGTTTTAGTACATTTATGGTTTCCACAATTATCCGATTGGATTTTTTGTAGTTGTTTTGACTTTCTGCTAGCAGCTTCTTGATTTTGTCTATTCTGTGACTATAATCCTGGTCCGTTTCATCAATTAGTCCTTGCATCCTGCAGCCTGAAGGACATTTGGTACCCTAAAATTGGAAGAGGGAAATAATTGTCTTAAAATCTTCATGAGTAAACCTTTTTCTAACATTATGTTTGCCAGCACTTTTGGCTAACACTGAAAACACATTAAAAAAAAAAAATCAGGGCAAGATTCCACAAGTTCTCTTTAGGTGTCCTGTCCTATTCATCCAGTGACCTTGCAAAGGACTTGTGTGACTTAGAGCAAGTGACCGGGGGGCTCATCCTTTACCTCGTATGCCTCTGGCACCGGTGGTGTGATGGAATCAGTGAAGTGCATCCTCAGAAACCTGCCAAAAGTGGGGCATGAGGAACAAGTAAACCCTTAATTTTCCACCTTCTCTGTTCCTCAGGGGTGAAATAAGACATACATATATATATATATATTTCCCAAAGGGCTGCTGTAAGGAGAATTCGGTTGTCCAGTTTGAGCAAGGATATTAGAGGCAAACTTATTTAAGTAACATTTTCCGCAGAAAAACTTAATGTTCTTACAGACTAAAACTCTTTGCCAAGACTTCATCAAATAACTGTAGCATAGAGGTGGGCTGAGATGCAAGAGAGAGAGAACTTTAACAGTTTATACACAAAGACATTCCGTCGATCATTATGAAATGGTTACTGAACATTTTGCCATCTGCCTTCCTAAGCAGTAACTTGTGAAGCGTAAGTTATTCCTAGTTATTTTTCTTTGTCACACATCTTTCTTTCTGGTGCCTTTCTCTTACCAACTCCAAAAGTGGCAATATCAGAATTCTGAAAAGAAACCTGTCTTATTTTTTTCTAGGTAAAGCCTTCTTTTATTTCATCTTTCTTTTCCAGGCTTACTTTCTCATCTGATTCTGCACCCCTGCAAACTTCTTCTCTCTCTTTCTCCTCATTTCTCACTTTCTTTCTTTCTTTCCTGCAGGAGCTCTCTCCAGCCTGCCCCAACATGAAGCATCCCCCGTCCTCCTTCAGACATACATCCCAGCCACGTGCTGGCTGCATGGCACCCATCATAGCGGTCCGTCTGGGGTCTGTGGGCACCCTACTTTTGCCCCCAGAGCTCATCGCTCACCCAGTCATCATCTGCACAGATGGGCCAGTTCTTCTCATACTGGCACGTGGACTGGGCCATGTGCTCCACAATCCTGGGACCACGCACTCCTGCACCCTCCTTTTCAAAGTCAGTCTCTCCACCTTGTGCCTGCCAGGAGGAAAAAAGAGAAAAAAGCAAAGCCAAGATTAACGAAACAGCTGCCGAGAGAACAGCAACATAATGCTGCTGTCCTCCAGCCCTCGGTGGCATAGGTGACATGTGGCAATTGCAGCCATCTGGAAAGCAGCACACCCAACAGTACAGGGATTTTATTCCTGACATTTCTTCTAAGATATGATTATTTTGTTGTTGTTTTGTCAGAACAAAGTCTTCCATCTCTTAAAATTAATGTTGCTATGTAGGGAGCTGGTGATGCTCAGGATATATTATGATAATATCATTCCACAGAAGTCTTGTGTTCTGCGTACACATACAAAATTAACTTGAAATTAGATTGTAGCTGGTTAAGTTAAAACAAATACTTAAAAAATCCTATGTTCTATTTCCATTTGCCTCAATATTTCCAAATTTCTGTTTTCATTCTGCCACCTTCAGTCTACACAAAACTGGCTTAAAGATACATATGAAGAGAGTTTTCCCATGAGTGTCTTTGATTTTAATCCCAGTTGCTAACTGTAAGCTTGTAGCACTGTTTCACCTGGCATAAAGAGCAAGAAAGCTAACAACACTGTAGTACAATAGTAATGTCAGTGATGGATGGATTCCATGGTGCTAATGGAAAGAAAAGAAATAAATATACTGAGTTTTTCTTCAAACCTAAGAATCACTTAGTAAAAGATTGGAAAACAATTCTTTTTTCATAAAAGAAAGCCCTGTTTTATGGCTAGAGATGTAATTTGGTCTGAATGGATTCCTCTGCACACTTGATGTTCTTTTCAAGCAGCATAATTCATGCTTGAAAATATTAATAATTAATATTTACTTATTATGATTATTATGTTCAATTATTACTTCCAAGGAAGATAAATCTTTCCTAATTCTAGCCTCCAGGGCCAGAATCTCAGCCCCAGAGAACTGGAAAGTCATTATTAAAATCAGCAGATTCATGCTGGTTTGATGCATCCTGAAGATCTGGCCCAAGTGCCTCTTAAAAGCAGCAAATAAAAACTTTGATTTTATGTGGTCTGTGCCCTTTCAGCATTGACAGCTCCAATACGACTGCTTCTGTTTTGTCCCATCTGCTTCCTAGAATTTCTGTGGTTTGTTAAACATGCACATTCCTCAAAAAAAAAAAAAAAAAAAAAGTCAAAAGAGAAACATAAAGAATCTAACATAAGATTATGGCCTGAGACCTCAATGAGAAAACAGCAAGGTTATGTTAGCATAGTTGAAAATCAAGTCTATCTCTTTCCTTATTGAAATTTTTTTTTCTTACTTAGCTCTAGTTTAACCTGATGTTTCTGCCACAGGAATTGTTGGGTTTTAATGTGTATTTTATAATGAATGTATTGTGTGTCATTTGTAGGTGGAAAAGCCTGCTGAAGCACCATCCAACAGAGAGTGAAATTCACCTTAATAAACATGGAAATTCCTGACTGGCTGGGGCCACTAGCATCCAGTCTGTTAGGTTTAAGACTTACAGCAACACCGACGAATTTATGAATTCATGTTAATGTATGTGCTTTGCTGTTCCTGAAGTTAGGCAGATTCAGAAAAACCAAATTAAGCAAAACTAGAGAGCTGGAAGAGAGCTGGATACTCAAGAACTACTGATGAGAGTCCAGCAGTGAAGCAGTTACAGTAAGCTTGTGCATATGTGTGTGCATTGAATTTTATGAGCTAGGTGACAGCCAAAATGTATCTGTCTAATGAATGAACATTAAATAAACGCTCACTATTCAAAACAGAAAGATACGAAAAGAATCAAGTAAGCAAACTCATACCCAGGGTAAGTGGAGGCACAGCAAGACACAGAGGATCCTCATTGATATCATCTTCAGGAGGAGAGCAAGCAGAACTCTGACTGAAAGGATGCTCTTCCCTGTTCATTTGGTGCAATTTAAACCTTCATGCAAAGCTGTGATTAATCATTATGCTCCCTTCTGTTTGGAGACAAAACATGCCAGGTGCCCCGCCGACTCCCCCGCTTAGGTGATTACTTAAGGCCTCTTACACAAGTTTCTGATGTTATTTGCTCCAGATGAGTTTGCACAACACCAACATGTGGGCAACACCATGTATTCCAGGAAAAAAAATCTGTCTAAAGCTTAGTTTCTTGTAACTGGATGTTCACCTAAGATGTATGCAGGACCTAGTTGGATCCAGCAATGCTTACCTGCTGGAAGACACACACTCTGTGTGACGGGCATCACCAAAGAGCTGATTTTTGAAAAAGGAAGTAATTTGTTTGCCCTTGCTGTGTGACTGTTCCATTGCTGTGAAATTCACTGGCCTTTTCAAAGCAGATACTAGTCTAAGAAAAGTTGATACAGTCTATCTGTGACTACGTGGTCATCAACCAAAATTAATTCCTGAGGAGTGCAGAACCCAGTTTACATCAGTTTTTACATTACTGGTATTGGTATAACACATGATGTGTTCAACATTATGCTGTCTCTCACACAAATGTTATAATTTTTTATCAAGTAGGATGTTTGGAATGAACAGATATTTATGAAAAGCACAGTAGAGTGGTACATGAAGATGTCCCAGAGCAGATGTTAAGCATAATTAAAACTTCCTAAGGAGTCACATCTCCTTAAATGTTTGTGTAATGTGTATAGTTTGTGTGTGGCAATCGACGGTACCATGCTGCTGCTGCGAGCTCTACAACCAGCCTTACTGGTAGTGGGAAGTGGTGTACACGGCTGTCACACTTGAGAGGTGCTGCCCATCTTAGAAGTTGCCACCGCAGTGAGCAGGAACGAGCAAGAGAACCTCTGCTAGAGCAAATGTGGGCCTAATCAGTTGAAAGAACAAAATTCTTTCCTGGCTTTCTCAAAGCACGTGACATTCACAAAACTCTTCATCATCTACAGGTTGTAACATCTTATCATAGTCTCCTTTGGAGGAACATGTTTAAGTTTGTACAATATATTTAAATCAAAATAGCTGATTTTAGCTTTGGATCCATTCCAGCAGCCATTCATTCCATTCCAAGCCATTCCAGGTTTTGGCTTATCCTCCTTTCCTCTGATTTTTCTACTGGTTTCTGCCTTCAGGAGGCTTGAACCCTCCCCATGTAAAGCTCACTGCAGTTGGCCGGGACCCTTTGTTTCCTCCCAGTTTTGGCCTTGCATTTCATGCTTCTCTTATCTAGGAAAGCCCTCTTAAACCTAACTTAACTTATACCAATATCACTACCTCATATCCTCCAGGAGAAGAGCTCAATAAGATGGTGCTGCAGTGCTCAACACCTACACCAAGGATCTGGTTTTGCATGACAAAGGGCTTCTGTTGTGTTTAAGGCTTAGTCTTCTCTGTGCACATTCTGAAACAAGATGTTTTGTTTATTTCAATTCCCTGCAACTGCTTTGTAAGTCTTCTGCTGAATCCCGTGCAGTGCCAGTAATACTATGATGTAACAAAGGTTTTCAGGTTTCAGCAGCAAGACAGCCCAACGAACTTCAGCAACAGATGTCCAAACAGACCGCATGTTACCTTCGCTCAGTTTGAGGATCAGCCAGCCATGGCTGTGTTCTTTGGTTGATAAATGTCCATAAGGCAGCTCCTGAACTCAAAGCAGATAATCAATACACCTACACACCAAAATGCTCAGCTGCTAACCTGAGCAGCGGCCAGACTGGCGATGCTTCCCCACTCCAAGTCCTACACAGTTTTGTTCACTCTGTTGCAGCAGTTCTGTGAAAGAATTATAAAAAGCTCAGAGGACAATAAAATGGTTACAGGACAGAAGGACCACAATAAGAGGAAGTCTTGCAGGGTTAGGATTAATTATTTTACAGAACAGAGTAAAATGAGCTTCATCTAAAGTGAAGCTGGGGTCTATGGAGAGTCTCCCACTCAAACCAGCAAGCTCTAATTTAGCCTCCACAAGGGATACAAAACTCTGCTGAGAGATTATAGCCTTAGGACCTCCATGGTCAGGAACACAAGGATCACAGGTACAACCTACATATGCTGTCCTTGTGCGTACGCTCATCTCTGCTTCACTGCAGGATCATGTGTGATGTTTCTTCCACTGAACCTCTTCCTCTTCACAGAAAACATGGATGGTGCTCTGCAAGCAAGCAGCTGCCCAGCTCTTTCTATTCTATGGTGATGCTTTGCAGACTGTTTAAAGCTTCAAGAATTTTCCTATGGTGCTCATCACTCCGCTACCCCAGTGCTTTACAAGCGTTCATTCCCTGGGCATGCCTTTCCCCTCTACACAGCTGCAGAAGCCAGGAGAGAAGGTTAAGTCAAAAAGTAGTTATAAATTTTTGGGATCCATTTGGAGAGTCGGAGTCTTCCGAGCACACCATCCATGCAGATCCCACTGATGGCAGCTGTAGCTCCGTGTCTGCAATGTGGCTCAGGGGGAACATCCAGCAGCCAGCTCTGAGACATCGAAGAGTTTTGCCTCTGGTCCCACAGGAACCTGCTCGGGTGGTGAGGGCAGGAATAACACCTCCTTCTGCAGGGTGTCAGCTGTAAGTAAAGGACAACTGTGCCCCACCTGGTCTTACTCACTACATGCATTACAAGCTATGAAACAACTCAAGCATCCTTCATAATTCAGATGGGATGTACATGTCACCTTAGTTCTGGCTTTTCTCATTTTGTAAGCGCTTGATTTTGTGATCTTCAGTGATCTCTGAACATTATTTTTGCAATTCAATAGGCCTTAAAAATCAAGAGCACATCAGGCATTTTTTTAAAATTATTTTTTTATTTTTCTTCTTTTTCTGAAAAGACAGAATTTCTGTCTTTCCAGCCATGCTAACAAAGGGTGAGACAATTTGCTAGGTGATGTCCCAGGTACCGGCTGCCAGGGTAACACTGGACACGGCAGTAGCATGTGCCAGGCCTCCTCTGACCCCAGTGGAGAGCGCAGCTCTCTGGTGACCTTCAAACGCGGAAAATTTAAGCTCTGGTCCAACTAAACTCGGCCACCAAAGCTAGAAGGACTGGAAAAACCTGATAGCTGATCATAAATGCTAGTGAAGCTCCGGGGTTTCCAGCTTCATGCGAAGGGCGTCGCTGGGTGAAGCTGAGGTGAAGGAGGAGCTCCTCAGGCTTTCCAGTTGAGGACTGAATGTGGGGTCTGACCTTCAGCCTGTACCTTTGCTTTCATGTTGCAATCATACAGTCGCTTCTCCCTGTGTTTGTTTGAAAGGCTAAAGGCCAAGAGCTAGATAAACTTTGGATTTAACTTTAATTCATGATCGAAGGACAGAAGTGCAGTTCACTACTTCGGCTGCTCTGCTCTTGGCAGGTTGCCACAGTCATAGTCAGGGAGTCTGGGAATTATCTCTGGGTTGTGTGCCCTAGATGTGAGCCAGCACTGCCCCCGTCCCCTGTCCTACCACCTGTCTCCACAACCAGTTTCCAAGCAGTGCCTTGTCCTCCTCTTACCTGCTCATTCATGTCCCTCCTCTGGATACCTTCTCTTAGACCCCATTCTCCTTCAGATCCAGCTCTCAGCTCCACTTTCTCTTCATATACTCCTTGGACTACTCAACTCTTAAAAGAGTTCATTATGAGCCAGTCCCAGCATCTGGTGCCACATTTTCCCCATGCAATGTCCCAGGGACTGAGGGACCCAGCAAGGCCTCCATTCTGTCCACCTTGTTTGCCTTTTCCTACCTCTATCCCTTCCTTGTCCACATTTTCTGTTTGGGTTTGGGTGGGTTTTTTTCCTGCTTTGGGGTGAGCATGCAAAAGAAAAAAATATTGCTGTTCCCAAATCCTCTGTTCTGTGCTACAGGGGTCTTTGGAAGAGTGACTGCAAGCACAAGGTGTGGAAGAAACGCAAAACTCATTGCAGCCACCAAATCCTATAACAAAATTTTATAAACTCAGAAGGGGACAGGCTTGCCTAAATACAGACAACTTCCACTGTAGGCTGCGGTCTGACAGTCATGTACGATAAAGACTAACTCAGAAAAGAGAAATATGACCTCTCAGTATACAAAATAGGGGCATTAAGTCAAATCGCAATGTATTTGCTTGCAAAAAATACTACTGAGAGTATCATTCTCTCTCTATGAGTCAGGCAAAACAGGAGATCTTCTCAGGCCTCTTTCTGACAGTTAGAGGGTTGGAAACAGTAGAAAGGAGCTCTGAAAGGCATGAGTCTTGCCAGTCCTTCTTTCAGGGCCCAGGGCATGTAACTGCAGGCTGGGATCCTGCAGACTGCCTGATGAACTCTGGCACAGGGCTTCTTTGAAAAAATCAAGCTTCTTGGATTCAACAGCTGCGACCCTCCTGACCACCCAGAGCAAACGGTCCTCTTCAAAGAGGTTAAAATTATTTGTAAAAACTTAGGACACCAATGAAGAAACCGACCGGAAGAATAAGCCGGTCTTAGCTCTGGTGAGCAACACATAAAATGCCAGTTCCCACTAGTCGAACATGTGTATTTACACCAGACTGTCGTCAAAGAAATCATTGCAGCCAAAAGCTAGACCAGGAGAGGCAAATGATAGTGCAGACCTAGCGAAGTGTGGATACAGAGGTCAAAGTGACAGAGGGGAAAGGAATACTTTTTTAATTCCATGTTGCAAACTTACAAATAGTAACAACCTTAAAGTCATGTCGTAGGTGGGATAAACTGAAAACAGAAAGTGGAAGGGACTTGGCCAATGCCACTCAAGTGGCTGCTTGCAGAACCAGGATCAGACTGAACTTGGCCAACCCTCAGCCCTCTCTAGAAATACTGCTTCAGCTACAAGGAACCACAGGACAGGCCTCATGACACAAAGCATTCAAGAAAACTGCTCTGCTCGGCAAGAAACGGGGTGTCAAGGCTGGTGGTGAGCCCCACAGCATGGCTGGTTGCATGGGTGCAACAGGGCCACGCGCATATGCTGGTTTAGTGGTGTGGAGGGGTTGTCCCTCAACTCAAAAGCTCGTTAACCCCATGCTGACCCTATGCTAATGAGGGCTCCTTCTTACCTACTCCTTCCTCTTAGATTTTGGCCCATGGGTAGAACTTGAACTAAGTCAAAGCAACTTCAGTAAAAAAGACAGGGGGACAGCAGCTTATCATGCTGTGGAGACTCAGATGCAGGCGAAAAGGCTGAGCAGCAGCGGCACTGGGGACCTGGGCACCAAAGCTGGAAAAGTGTTGAGGCGGCATAAACCACCCTTGAGATCTGTTTAATTAGTGTAATGTCTCCCTGTCCTTAAAACGAAGCATTCAAATGTGCTATTCAGATACCAGGTGAACTTCTGGCCTCTTGCTAGTAGAAATAAAGACCAGGATACACTTCATATTTCAGTTCTTAATATATCAAGTTGATATAGATATATAGATATCTATTGTAGCTCTGAGTGTATTTTTTTGTTGAGGAATTTATCCACAAATCTAATCTGATTTGCTAATGCACTCCTCAAATGCACTCATCAGATATTCTGGGTAAGTACATTCAAACAGTATCACAGACTTTGCTGTTCTTGATCTGTGCTGTGAGTTTTCTTATGTGGATCACTTAGAAAACTATTACCAGATCTAGAAAAAAGAAAACGCAAGTATAATACAATTAATTTCTGCTACAAATTTTAACGTCTTTAGTTGGATAATGGCACTAGATACATTAGATTAATTTTTAAATATTTATTAATAAAAAGGAGATATTCAAGAATAATGGCTGTACAGTGCAATACTACGTGCTACATAGCAAATTACACTTTTATTTTGAGTAGTATTTGAAAAACTTGTTAATATACATGCTCTGGAGTAAAATATCTGTTCTTGGTCATTGACAGTATACTTCCTAATGCATTCTGATACAAAATGTATTCGTTACTTTTTGGTAAGTTCAGTTAAGTAGCCTTCAGCAGTAATCTAGGCCTCTTTCAAGTTGCTATGTATTTTGATCTATGTCACAAAGCAATTTCATCAGAAAACAAAATGAAACTTTTGGAAACAAGCCACATTCTATGGACAAATAGCTCCAACACTCGCCTCTAAATGAAGAGCAGAAACTACTGGCACGCAATTCAGGAATGACTGAATCAAAAAAGTTTGGTCAGAGTAACCTTCCAATCATCACAAAGTTTATTTTGCTTGGTTTGGCCAACAGCAGAGCACAGATAACAAGTTCAGAGTTTTTGTAATAATCAAAAATTTATTGGGAATTTGTACAGAAAAAAAACCAACCCATGTACAGAGGTAAGCACTGCTCAAGCTTGGGCATTTTACAGTCAACGGCATTTTATAGTCAAAACTGAACTGTGTAACCTTAGGTAAGTTTGGTGTCTTAAGAGATAAAAGATGTGGTTTCTCTGTTCAGACCAGTCTTTGTGAAATTCTCCCTCTACGAGTCTCCAACCTACAACAGAAAAAAAAGAAAGCATTACTAGCATAATGTACTTCTAAAGAAAGAAGAACATAAGGCTACGATGACATGTTGATAGTGTTCATACATAGTTATACTAGTTGCCAATTAAAAATGTAGCATTTAAAATACATGAGGGCAAGGGATTATTTCTGATCACGAGACTATCCATTTTTCTATCTGTTAAAAGAAACAGTAATGGGAAGGTATACTAAAATCAAAGTACAAATATTTCTTTTTTTTGTTGTTTTCTCTTTTTTTGTAATTTTTTACGATTTTTGTAATTACAATTTTATTTTTTGTAATTTAATTGTAATGTAAATTAAAAAAAAAATACCCCCAAAAATTGTAATGTAAAAATTGTAATATTATGTACAAAATACAAATATGGTAGACAAAGTCAACTTCTCTAAGGTGCAATGGGCTGAACATTTCAGGTGTCCATGCTCAGTGTTTGAAACTGTAACTATGTTCTGTTGTCATTTTAAATATCTCCTTGGCCCTGTGGTCGAACCTGTTTGGCACTGCCTAAGTTGTGTTGCTGTCCATCCACTAACAGTCTGTTGAATGGGATGATTTTCATTGCAGTTTTCTTCATGGAGTACCACCGGTCACGCCAGGTTACCCAGGTGATGCCATTGTCATATCCAGCTGGACCAGCCTCTTTCGATGTGTACACACCACCTAAAAAATATCATTTGGAGCAAAACAGTTAGTTGCTTTCTACAACAGTTAACGTGCCCATAGATTTTTTTGGTAGTAACACCTCCATGGCATTCCTGGGCATACTAACAGGCCACATTCACTACTCTTCTTCCCTTAGGTTGCCTCTCTCAGGACCAGGACTGATTCTCCCAATTTGGGCTGGCGAGTGGCCACTAGTTCCTACTGCTGGTGTTAACAGTTATTGCAAAGAATGGGCTATGCCAGCTTTGAGAAATCCAGATGGCAAAACATAATGAAAGTGGCCCATTCCTCTTTGTCACTGAAACAGTGTCCTGGGTTATAGGTATTTAGAAGATACTTTACCTATATAGTATTTGCCATTGAGGTGGCCAGCATGACATCTATTCATCCACCATCCAGACCCATCTTCCTCAGCACAGTTGCCCTCAAACTTATCATTGTCATCATCATAGGTGCTGAACCGCATGCCGTTATGAGAGGTTAAAGATTTGTCACTTGCATCATCTCCAAAAGCAAAGCCATCAAAGGCATCCCCAGCTTCACCACCAATAAAGTAGGCATAAGTCAGTCGATACTTGTCTTCTTCACTTCCCACTTTGAATACGGCGTAGTCAGCAGTGCTGTTAACAAAGGAGAATGGTGAATGTGAGCATGCTGTATTCCCCGTACATGCATGAAATGAAAAATTCATAGGAGTTCAAACCGCAGAAAAGGCATTGATGGCATCCTAGCATTTGGAAAGGAATTGGTTTTGCAGGATTGTGCCTCAGTATATGACATATATCCAACCAACTTTTGTGCTCCGGTATCAGATGTGTTTTCTGCCTACTGGTCTTCAGTGATGTAGGAAAGATCTATATTATATAAACACACACACACACACACGTGTATCTCCCAGGTTCATAATGCTGAGGCTTATGTAGGTCATGAGGAAATCTTTCATGGGTGGGAGGAAGGAGTGGATGTCTCAAGAAATAGCAAGGATAGTAAGCCCTTCTGGAAAATGGAATACATAGAACAGGAAAGAATAGAATAGAATAGTTCAGTTGGAAGGGGCCTACAATAATCATCTAGTCCATAAGATGCATAAGATATGAAGAAACGTGAAGAGAAGAAACAGATTCCTTCTGCCAAATAAACTAGAGCTGCCAGCACGTGGTCTTCAGACACGCAAGTGCAACAAGTCACATACAGTCACTGCTGCCACAGCTGTGAGTTCAGGAGCCAAAGCAGTGTCCTGTGCATGCTAGCAGGTCTAAGGGCTCATCATTTTTTCAGATGATGTACAAACTGATGCAGCAGTGGGAGCAGAGGTTTTGAGCTGTCACTTTCAGAAGCATTATGAGCAAATACCCTTTTTTGCCACTCCAGTCCTCCAGTTCTATTCGTAAGGTGTATGGCAGAGTGGACTGCGTAGTTATCAAATGAATCTTCTCATTGCCCAGCCAGAATTCAGTGGTGTCATCAGGAGACAGATGCCCAAATCCTTCCTTGTACTGAACCCAATTTTTCTTGAAGTCCTCACTCCCATCCAGTCTCTGGGGAAAAAAAAAAGGGAAAAAACCCAAAATCAAAAACCTCAATCAAAAAGATAGGTATTTTATGGAGGTAAATAAAAAACAGTGCTGATGCAATAAGCTTGCTCATGGAAACAATACATAAGTGGCATACCCTCTGTAATACTGTCCAGCCGTTGCCATATGAGTCAATCTCACAGTAGACGAGGAATGACTCCTGGGCTCTTTGAGGCTTGATGAAGTAAAGACCACTTTTTCTGGCACCTTTATTTGCAATGTCTTGACAATCTGAAGTAAAGATATCCAAAGGATTATTTTATCCAGCTACAGTGCTATCCTCACATTTATTTGATATTGTAACTTTCTTAGTGCAAGAAACACAATTCATCTAAATGTCACTGTTGCAAAGTTAGCTATTTAGTCCGCACATCTTAATGTCATTGCTATAAAAAATACTACTGAAGGTCACAGGACTTGTGTAAGATGAGGAAGAATCTGTTCTCACATAGACTTTAAGCAAAAATGTAAAATATAGTTGTCGCATTGATTTCTACAGCAACAAAAAAGCACATTTGAAGCCAATGGGATAATTAAATTTTTTTTCAGATGACTTGGTAGAAATGTGATAATGAGTTATCTGCTGTTTGTGCTGAGTCTGTGGAAACTCATGTCCCTCGTGTTTATCATGCATTTTGGCTTAATAATATTTGGCTGTAACAATAATCATATTTTGGCCAAAAAGGCCAAAGGAGCAAGTGAGACTTCTGTTCCATCTGAATGCCTTGTTTGCAGAGCATTCTACCCGGTACTTACTGTGATCAAGGCACTGGTTTCATCTTGCAATTCATCAACTTGCAATCTACTATATTTTTGCAGGCAGCTACGGCCCGTAAGATTACAAACAACCCATTGCTGTGATGCCAGCTGGTGATACTTGTAACTGAATTAACCCTCCACCATACAAGAAGCACTTTTTGCACCTCTTCCAGTTGTCTCATGTATTTCAGCTGTGTCTCTGCATGGCTCCTGACAGTGTGACTCCAGCTGGGCAATCTTCTCTTTCAGCTGTGCGATCCTGTTGCTGTTCAATATATGTGTATCTGTCAGCTGTCTGGACAGAGAGACATAAAAATGGCTTGTTGTTCCAGCTGTTCCTGAATATGCATTTCCCTGCACACATGCCTCACCTCTGCAGCATGCTGCCACACACACCTCTGTAAAGGGCTGTGCCTCTATTAGCACTGATGTTTAAAGTTGAGGAAACTAGTCAAAATAGGAAAGCACACGCTTAACCTTATGCAAAACTTGACTAGCCAAATATGGAAGCACACCCTTATGCAAAACTTGACTTGACTCTAATCAGCAAAACTCAAACCAGTATGGATTTATCTCTATGGAAAGTTTTTCTTTGTTCTCTTAAAGTAAATGATAAATTACTCCTCTTTGATTATGGATGCACGTGTAAAACATAAATGCTGTAAATAAACTGCTGCAAGTGGCAGAATGCTTAAATTGTTTTTGATGTAATGTTACAGAAGTGGAATTTTTTCTACATTCAGGTCAAAAAGCATACCCTTAAGATTTAGAAAGTTAACGATTTTCTAATGTTAACGATTAACTTTTCAATTTTATTTTCAACATCAATTTACAAAAAGCTACCAGTGAGTTTATAGTTACTTATATCAATGTAACTAAGCTGATTTTAAGGGATAGATGCAGCAAATTTAGTCAGGGTGGATGGCTGCACAAATATTCCACACATTGCCTTACAGCACAAATTCATATAAATAAAATCTCCAAAAGTCATGAAAAAAATTGTAGGAGTAACTGGCACAGGAAAAAAAAAAAAAAGAAAAAAAAAGAAGCATAAATAAAAATATTGCTAGGCTTCCTGACATTCTTGTCTTGCTCTTCCTGCACAGCTAATGGCTTATGCAGATGAGCAGAGAATGAATATCAGGCCCTCAGGATCCTTCTGTGTCTTGCTAGGCAGCTACTAATGACAGTGTGGGCACAACGGTCCACATGAGCACAAAAAACCTTTCTGAGGGAGCCTTAGCTGCACTTGATAAAAGCACAGAAAGAAAACAATTTGGACTGTCAAGTGATATAAAAGGTGGAAGATACCTACTGTATAGTACTTTCATGAGACAAAATAGTGTTTTCATATCTGATAATTTCTTCAATTATTTTCTTTGACTTTTGAGTGAAATCATCAATTGAATCTGTAAAACAGACAAAGGTATAAAATTATTGCAATTAGGCAAATTAAAAAACAGAACTACATAAATTATATTTGTCAGTTGTGTACTTGTTTTTATATTCTTACTTGGTAGTGTCTGCTTCTCTGGAGGATAGAGGCTTTGGATGTGTTGAATCAGATGTTCTACTGTTCCTGTGGAGTTAGTAACTTGCTGTAAAATTCTCTCCATTTCCTTCAGTTCATTATCCATAGTGAGATGGTATTTATTAAAGAAATCTGCAATGCCACAGGTTGTTGGGCAGTAGCTACCCTAAAGAGGAAAGAATAATAATCAGCAATTGTTTCACGAGCAAATAAAGACAAGCAGAATATTTGGTCAGGGAACTTTGAGGTGCCACTTCTATAAGCGATTGTGGATGAAAAAGGGCAGGCATCCACCGCTTCATCTGTGTTCGAATTTCCAGAGGCAGTTTACTTTCACACTGTGTGCACACACAGCAAGAAAACAGTGCATGCTGTTACTCGGAACATCTTCTGTATATACGCTTTCATCAGCAGTGCAGTCTCCCATACGCTTTTACCAAGTGTATACCGCTATTAATAAATAACGGGTTGAAGGACAGGATATTTAGTCAGTATGGAAAGTAACAATGAGGATCAAGTGATACTGGTGGTTAATGATCAGCGTAGAAAAGCTTTAATTAGACTCTTAAGATAAAAGAAAATGGTTTAGGTACTTACAAATCGTTCATCTAATATGCAGCAGTTTTCTCTGGTAGCAATGTACTGAAGAGAAGAAAGAAGACCATTTTCAGTGAATTTTCTCTGATAGCACTTTCGGTGCCGACACGTTTTCTAACACTGTGTATTCACTCACCGCCATGCTGGTAGAAAAGAGGAGGGAGAGGAGAGGCCCCAGGGGAGCCCAGCTGCACCACCTCAGCACCATCATGCCTGTCCCAGCGGGTGCAGCTGTGCCCTCAGCAGCCGAAAATGTTGAGCCCAGCACTGGGCGGCTGCGGTTTAAGGCAACAGGCTGAAACTGGGGGCGGGCACTGGGAGGTGGCGGGAAGAGGTGGGGTAAGGGGTTGAGGTGGATTCCCAGAATTTGCACACCTCTCTTCCCATTTTCAGAACCTGTTTCCCACTTAGCCGCTTGATCTCTGCTCCAGCCAGGAGGTCCTGGGAGGCAGGGGCGTGAGCAAAGGCATGGAGGTGCTGCTTCCAGCAGCACGAGTGTAAGGAAACTCACACACAGCTTTGGAACGGGGGCTGGCAGACATTTCACTCAAACAGCCCAAGGAAAAGCCACAATAGCTATATCTGAGTTATCTGTAACAACTACCAATACCCTAACAATAAATATTATTTTGCAGTTACGTAGCACTTTCCTGCCACAGATCTCAGTGTACTTTGCAAAAAGAACCATCATCATTTTCCCTAGTCTGCAGATGACAAAAGTAAGGCAGAGAAAAGTATGAAGTTATGTTGGGCAGTGGCATATCTGGAAAAGAAGCCTGTGGTATTGCTCACAGGCAATGAAAGCATGGATCTTCTCTAACCTTCAGCTCAAGGAGTCCATTTGAATGACTTTGGTCAAAGTTTCCTAGCTGGAGAACTAAGGCTGTCATATCTGCCTTATTCAATATGCCCACAAGATGAGTGACACGCTTCCTCTTCTGCTACCGGCTTTATCCCAGCCAAATTATTTTAGGTATGTGCTTCTGCTTGCTATCTGTATGTATAGCCTTAATAGCTTTCTACTCATGCCCTGCACCTGATCTTTAGGCTGTGGCTTCTCCAGAGAAAGCCCGATTTTTTGTCTGTGTGGTATCAGGTGTGGTGAGACACTGTTGAAGAAGCTTTTGACTTCAATACACGTTTGACCAAATGATAAAAAGAACAGAGGGGCCGAGGCTCACTGCTAGATCTGTCACTGGCTTTGTGATTTCAGGCAAACGACTTCACCTCCGTCCAGCAGGATCAGTGTTTCAAGTCTGCTTCATAGCAAAAGCACTCTGTAGGAGCTGGATTGTTACAAAATTAGATACATGGTTTCAAGTTGCACCAGAGGACATTTAGTTCGGGTATCAGGAAAAATTTCTTTATTGGAAGGGTGGTCAAGTACTGGAACTGGCTGCCCCTGGATGTGGTGGAATCACCGTCCCTGGAAGTGTTTGAAAAAAGCATAAATGTGATGCTTAGGGACATGGTTTAGCAGTGAACTTGGCTGTCCTGGGTTAACAGCTGGCCTTGATGACCTTAAAAGTCTTTCCCAACCTAAATGATTCTATGATTCTGTAATTATGCCATGAAACATGGAGAGTCCCTGACCTGTATATTCTCTTTTCATCTGGTCACATCTGGTCAACCAGATTCCCATCATGTCCGACGATGCAGCCACATATTGCCAGATGGAAGTCTGAGCATTTATGATGCTAAAAATCAAATTTATGGCATTATGTGAAGCTGAAGCACTGTTCATGGGAAAGCCAGCTTTCCAGTAACTGTACTGATGACCAGTGAGTTAGCTGCCAGGCTGCCAAAAGTCCTTTCCAAAGGATGTCAGGTGCTAGAAGTTTGCCCTTCCAAACCTGGTATTAATTACATTCAAGGATCATGTGCAGAATGTGCTTCTGTTGTCCTTACTGATATAAATAGAACATGGCTCCACCTTCTACATGGTTAGTTCTGTTTCCTAAAGAGTGAAAATAAAGTAAATAAAGCTCAGTAAAAGTCTACTTGCTCTTGTGTTTTCTGTTATTGCTTCATTAGCACTGTTAACATAGACTCAGGAAACTACCAGCGAATCTCCTTGCCACTGCGGCTCACACATGGAGCTTGCTTTGCTGCTTTGTTGGCTGCAGGTCATGACATGGGGTCCAGAGGATCCTGGAGGTACAATTGCAGTGGCTGTACACCACTAGGATTCCCTTAGATATGACAATATAGAATGAGTAGGTTGCTAGTATGAACTTTGTAAAATGACTGGCCCAGAATCAGCCACAGCTGTACACTAGAGTGCAGATGGGCACGTGATGTTCATGTCACAACAGGTGAATCATATAATGCAGTCCAGGTATCCCGCATTCTTTAACAGAGTAAAGAACATCCCCCTCCCTTTTGTCATTAATAGTAATACATATAGGCTTGAAACTCTTTCAGAAGAGTATTTGGTAACAAAATACAGAAAAATGCGTCTTGTGTTCCCATGCAAGAATGTAGTGGTTCAGAAAAGATGACAACAGCCAACACTGGCAGTAATAGCTTAGCTAACCCTGAGATAAAATGCCTAACATTTTAGAATTAAAACATAAGAATGGCTGTAATGAAATAATGTCTTTGTATAACTAGAGATTCATTGTTTTAGATAATTGGCTAGTTGGGTGGGTAAAACAAAAGGTCATTATGCCTGCAAATGGTTTAGGAATAGGAAAACTGAATTTTCAGTGAGGTGCTTGTGTTACACAAAATTATCACTGTATATATTTACATCCATGAAGGAACCTATTTTAAACATTGCCCTAATGATTACAAAATATCTGTACAATGCATTTGTAAGTGTTGCCTATTTGTATTTCTGGTTGCAACTGCTTGTACTTCTTAGCAGAAGATGTAAATATGCAAGCTTCAGGAAATTTTTGTTTGCTTTACTTGATTACATGGTCATGATTTAGCCTTCAATAATTAATGCTTTCATATATTTGCTTCCTTTACTTTTCTTCTATGGTTTCACCTTGCATGACTTAGAAATAACTTATTCCTGCTTTTCATTAAGTTGAAAACAACATGTATTCTTAGTGGAATGGCTATGTAATATTTTTCCTCCCTTATCACATACCATTTTGTCTTGGTTTGTCCTGGCTGCAAAACAGCTGACCCACTTACCAAACAAACGTGCCAGAGACCTCGTTGTACCTGAGATGTGTCCAACATAATTTGACTGTGTTGATTTAATGGCCATTTTTTTTCTTTCCAGGAAGTCTATTTGCTGATTTGGTAACAAATGAGGAACGATTCATGTAGCAGTCACAAAGAAGAGTTCTCAAAGTCAGTTTACTTTTTTCTTGCTATTTATTTTTGAGTAGATAGTAAAGATGAATCATTATTTGTTTAAAAGAGCTTTCTTCAACTCATTTTTATCAGCATTTTTGTCAAACAGCCACTGCGAGACTATCCAACATCTTCCCATTATTCCTAGTAAATCTTCCCTCAGAAATGCAAATCAGAGGAAATATGCTTGTATATGTAAATCAGTTCCTGGATATCTGAGTATTCTTATGGCTGTCTTGGACAAACAACTGTTTATGGCTTATACCTACATGCCTTAAGAATCTAACTTGAAAAATCAGTCTACAACATTTCAGAAATGCTTCAGTAATCTATTTTAACGTTTCTATTGGAGTATTATTATTTTTTTAACTGAAAGCGTTTGGTGGACATGACATAAACGGGCATTTTTTTCAGATGCTCCAGAAGTTAATTTTCATATGTGAAAATAAATACCAACAATAAATGTTGAAAAATCCCGAATAGTAATACTGAAAAAAATTGCCTACTTTGCAATCCATCACCAGTATGCATTACCCTGCTTGTACTACTAACAAGATACACAGCTTAGTGGGTAAAAGCTAGGTCAATCAATGAGTGATAATTAGGATGAGAAATAGAGATGACTAAAAAGCTGTCTACTATTGAAGTTAGGCCGCTGGTGTGTTACAAAACCAACTGCAGAAAAGTGAAAATGAAAAAAAACCAACTTTTGTAACTCCTCTTTCTCTTTCAATACTCAAAACTTGGGCAAAAGGTAAATCACAACATTTTTGCCAACTGGGTAGTCCACTCTGTGCAACAGACTTCTTCACCTTTCCTGAAGTGAAATGCCTGGAGGATTCGTGAGTCAGCAAAAACCAGTTGCTGTGCATGGCAGAGGCTTGAATTTCTTCTCACTTATGACACCAGTGCAGATATCCACTATGCTTCGGTTCAAATACAGGCTGGAAACAGTCGCTGCTTTGAAAACTGAGTGAGGAAAAGAAAGAAATGTGTATATTTCACATCAGCCCGAGCTTTCCATTTTGGAAAGAGTTCATGAGCTGTTTTGCTGCATGCCTACCATGAATGCAGAAGAGATACTTTCACTCACCTGAGAGTGTATTCTTACATCATTATGGGATATTATATTTTCTTAAATCTAAGCATGGAAATCACACTGATGCATGACTGCTTTAAGTCATTTGGTTTTTTACTCACATACATTCTTGCAGTCATTTTTTCCAGCATTTTTGTACATAATATAGCAATGTAAAAGACCCATGGATTTCTGCAAAGAATAACCAAGGGGTTTTTTATATACCTAATGCATCATTGCTTTAATACATAGTTCTTATTTTTTGTCTTTGCTTATTATTACAGATGTATTTTCAAAAATATTTAACAATTAGAAAGGCCAAAAATCATGGCACCTCACCATTAAAGTACTTCTAAAAATACCTCATGTCCCTAAGCCAGATGTTTGATGGTTTGAGTGAGCTATTACCTTATTTTTGAAAAGTCCTATAGTGTTTCTGTTTCGTGCTTGCTTACTTTCGTATGTTAAGGGTTTTATTTAAACTTCATTCAAATCTTGAGGAATTAAAAGTGAACATATCTCTAGAAAACAATATGAATGTGATATAAAGGAACAAAATCAATATAGTTCAGAAGATTACATATTTTTGTGTTTTGTCATGGCTGAGGTTTTTCTGAGTCCCAGAGCATAGGTTGTTATACTTCAACATGCTAAAAATCTACTAAAATACTACAAACCCCCAAACCACGTGCTGGGATCAGTTAAACATCATTACTGAGCTTTGAGTTGTTTGTGCCTTATATAGGGGTATTAGATGCAACATGGCAAATTCTCTCCCTTTACTGATTTACAGAGCTCATTTTCAACTGTTGATTCACTTTGAAAAGGTTGGTTTTCAGACTGTCTGCAAAAGAGAGATTGCAATGTATACTTTACCTTGAGGGCAAGAGCAGTGAACTCCATTTGTTAAACAAAGAGATGCACTAATTTGTGGGAATGAGATAAGTAATAAATTCAAATATTTGCTAAATATTTTGTAATTAGTTGAGAGGACAGAGCCTCAAGAAACTAAAATATTTGTCGGTATCTGCTGATGCTATTGCTGATACTATTTGTACAGGAACTTATTTACAGTGACATTAAAGGAAACACAACAAAAATGTAATATATTTCACAATAAAACCCTGGCTTGTGAAATACTTTGCTCCTTTAAGCAATCAGAGGAAGTTTGACTGTCAGAAAAATCCTAGAAAAATAATGGAAAGTGTATTTGCTTTGGGAAAATGTATGCTGCCTTGTCCTCCCTGGCTTCCAGGATTAGCTCTGAACCCCATTAATTCAGGACAGTGGTAGCAGAAGAATGCGTTTCACCTTTCTTTCACACATCATATGTACTCCATGCTGGTGCACAAGTCTGTTTACAGGGAGGGAAGCGCAGGCCTATGTTTGAAACATTAATGGCACTAGCATAATAAAAGTAAATCTAAGTATTTAGGGTCACTGAAGGGAACTGAATCTCAGACTGACCTACATTTGAACCATACACAGGAAAAATTTGTATTCTTTATTTTTTTTTAACTCTGTGGCCTTTTTCTTTCTCCAGCATAAAAATTAAAGACAGAAGATTTTTTCCCCCTTCCTTCTCACAACTTATGAGAGTAATTCAGAATCATGCTACCTCTTAAAAGCTGTACATTAAATAATGAATTCCTATCATGTGACAGAGTTATGGCATCTATTAATGTTGACTCTTATCCCCTACATAGGCCACAAAGACATTCACATTTTTTACTAGCAGCTCCGTGTATGAATTTCACATAGGCTTGTTACTGACTGTGGCTTCTTCTGGGTTTTACCGACAACCACACAGTGCCATCTGATGTCCTCAAAGAGCAATAAACTGTTTCTAAAATTGGTTAAATCACATAAAGCCCAAAATCTCAAAATTAAGATTTGACCATCACAGAACATTGCTTCCCAAGCCTACCTGGAAAAAAAGCCTCTAAATAATTTGCCTCTGTTTTTTTCAAAACCATCCTAACCTCATATATGAAATTACAAGCCCTGAGCTATTACTGTTCATGCCGGAATGATGATGATGATGATGATGATGATGATGATGATGATGATGATGATGATGATGATGATGATGAAAACTCACGGCCTTTATTTTAGGAAAATAATTAGTCTAGTCAAATGGAAGTAATAGAGTATGTGTATAAATTACTCTTGTCAATAAAATGGATGATTTTTTTGAAGCCTCAACAAGCTTATTAAATAGCCTACTTACTAACGGACAAGTCTAAATTGAGTAAGAAACAAGTTTGCTGTGGGAACCAAGAGAATACAGGCAATTTGATCCCTTCATCTCTTCAACGCACTGTTGCAAATAACGGAAGCAATCCTAAATCTTTTCCTCATGTTTTTGGCAGATCAACTAATAGGTGTGCCTTCATCTTTTATACACATTGGATTTTAATTCTCTCACACACATGTAAACATCCATGTACAAATTTGCTAAAATTGTATTTAAGGCCCATAAAGGTCTTAAAATGGTTTCTGACAAAGCAAGATCCAGCCCTTCACATAACCACGAGCACCTGCTGCCAAAATCCACGCTATGAATATATTTGAAAGAAGTTAAAAGAATAAAGCACCTTCTAGTTTCCAAGACATTTCTACCAATGTACACATGCGCATGTGAATATTTGCATCTCAATATAGAGAAAACTTATTTGTTCATCCAGGGCGAATTTTGCTTCTCTGTGTAGTGTAGACAGCACAAGGGATGCTGGTGGGAATAGACACCACTTTTGGGGGCCGGTGGTTGTTTTGCAGGTGAGGCAGGTGCGGATGGCGGTGAAACACAGCCATCTACCGGCCTCTGCTTTGCTTTGCTTGAGTGGCCTGCTCTCCTCTCACATCCAAAAATTCAGTTTTGCAGCACAAAATCTTGACCCAAGCCCTATCAGCATGAGTTTTACTTATATTCATGGGTCGTAAATGGTTGTTAAGTGATCGGCATTTATTCTGGGTATGTTTAAGCACAGAAGTGAGCGAGTATGCAATCAATGCAGCACTTTGATTACGGAATCTCAGACAAGGTAAACTGCATTTGAATTTTGCCACGGGATTTGAGACCGTTGCAAGACTTGCTGAGGATTAGCCATGCTTCCTGCTATGTTACAGTATATTGGAATGGTACCGCAATGTATTCCATATTGAAACACACGTGGAAAACACTTTAAAATTTCATTACAGAAAGCATTTGCCTCTATGGCTATACTAATTAGCTGTGTATTTTGTACCAGACAGTGGTCTTTCTGGTTCTTGTTTCAAAGTTTACTTTACGGAGCTACAATAAGTACATATTTAGGACAAAGCTAATCTGGAGTCAGCTATGAATATATAATGTGGTTTTCTTTCCCACTGTGATTATTTGGATGTTTACTAGTTTATAGGGACTTAAAACCTGCAAGCTTTCAATGCAATAATTAAATACTCCAACAATTTAATAATCCCAAGTTAAGTCCTCTCCATATGTAGGGAAACAGCTTTCCCTTCTCTGTGACCCCCTTGGTTCTGCCTGTTTAATAACTTAGGACAGTAATTGTTCATCACTTATTAGGCACTGAGGGGATGGTGCTTTATGGCCTTTTTGCAGTAGGAAAACATTGCACCTCCCTAAATAAAGCAGCAAAATCTAAGATCACAGCATGACTATTTTCTATCCTCTCTCAGCTGCAATATTTCTAACTGTAATTAGAAATTAGTCTAACTGGACACTTTCTCAATCATTTTCAAAAGTACTTACATATTTTGAACATGGCTACTTTTTACATCAGTAAAACCTCTCGTCATATGCTTACGTTGCACTGAACGTTGTGTTTCTCAGTGTGCTTGCAAATTGTAGCATTTCTTGATTTGCAAGAGAAAATTCAAACCCACTCAGAATCAAAGCGTACACGTGTTAAGGGAGCCCCGGCGGCTGCTGCATGGGATGCATACAAGACTGATTCAGTCACAGCCCTTGTCACATCAGGCGAAGGATGTGGATCTTCTGTAGGCAGCACCTGGACGTGACCAGCACCCTGTGGAGACCTCCACGGACCTCCAACGCAGGCTGCAGGATTGTGAAATTTTGATTTTGCCACCTTACACACCAAGGAATTTGCCGGTGTGGCGACATTTACCTCAGCCGGGGACCTGAGAAACCCTCCCTGTCACAACCCAGACACCTACTCCCACAGCAGGCCTTGCTTTTTAATAAACACCTGTTTTATTTAGGGGAGGAGGAGGAGGAAACAGTTTCACCAAACTTTCAGAACCAGACCACCTCACACGCATTTGACGTCCCCACAGCCCTGAGCAGGGCTCCCACCTTTCAGGCGGCCCGGGGAGCCCGTGCCGGCCCCTCAGGGCCGCGGCAGCCGCACACCCGCGGCTGGGCCAGCACCAAGGCCGAACCCAGCCGGGCGCCCTGTGTCGGCACGTCCCGCCGCGGGGCCGTCACAGCCCTAGTGCCGCTGCCCGGCACTACGTGCGGACCAAGGCGGGCCGGCCGGCCCCAGCGAGCCTCCCCCCGCCCCGGCCATCCGCGGCCATCTCCCCCCGCCAGCCCGCGCTTCCCAGCCCCCGCTCCCCGGCCCCCCCGCAGCTGCCGCGGGCGGGGCGGGACGGGGCGGGCCCGGGCCTCAGCCAGGGGCGGCGCCCACGAGCCCGCCCGCCGCCACCATGAGCTGGGCCGCGCTGCTGGGGCTCCGGGGGCCGCGGCTGCTGGGGGCCGCCGCCCGCCCGGCCCGCCGGGGCCGGTGGCGCAGCACCGGTTGCGAGCCCCCGGCGGGCGCCGCGGTGCGCATCGGCTGCGCCTCGGGCTTCTGGGGGGACACGGCCACCGCAGGTAGGCGTGCGGCGCGGGGCCGGCGGCGGCGGCTGCCCGTGGGGGCGGCGGGGAGACCCGGCCGGGCGGCGGGGGCGGTCGCTGGGGTATCGAGGCCTGGCGGGGCGGGCGGCAGCTGCTGCCGGCGCCGCGAACGGCTCCGTTGCGTAAGCGGCAATGGCAGGGGCGGGACGGCCCGGCTCGGCTCAGCCCTGCCCCGCGGCTGCGGCCGGGCCGGACGGGGGTGCCGCGGTGCTAACGGCGCGGTCTTCCCTGCCCCGGCAGTGCCGCAGCTGCTGTACGGAGGGAAGCTGGATTTCCTCGTCTTCGATTATCTCTCCGAAATCACCATGTCATTGCTGACGGCTGCCAAAGCCCGGTCTCCCGTAAGTAGCCGTCGGCAGCCGAGGCCGGGCTGGGTGGGGGCGGGGCCGAGGCGGGGCCGAGGCGGGGCCGAGGCGGGGCCGAGGCGGGGCCGAGGCGGGGCCGAGGCGGGGCCGAGGCGGGGCCGAGGCGGGGCCGAGGCGGGGCCGAGGCCCCCAGCTCTCCCGCCCCCACCGTCTCTTCAGGACTCCTTAAGTCTCTCTCAGACGTGTCAGGCTGTGGGGGTGTTTTTGCATTTTTTTTTTTTACTCGCACGTATTTATTCGATTTTATATATTGTTTCCTCTAGTCAGACCCTTCACGTCCGTTTCTAATAGCGTTATCCAAACCCTTTGAGTGCTCCTTGTTCTTCCTTCGTCTTGGTTAACTAAGCAAGGGGGTAGCATTAACTGAAGTGTAACGAACGGTTACAGCTTTTAATTATTTCAGGGTTTGGGTTACACTCCGGATTTTGTCTCCGCTGCCATGGCTCCCTATATAAAAGATATTCACAGGAAAGGTATGCCAGTCTGCATGTGTTTGTGTGTTAATGAAGTTAGCTGCTCTGATATGTTTTGTGGGGCTTCTGTTACTGTAAACAGCTGCTTTTCCCCCAGCATCAGCACAAATCCCATTGTAATAGGTGTGAAGTGCAGCTCTGATGGTGACATTTAAATCAGGTTTTATGTATGTGTATCCCTGTGTATTTATTATTGTAGCTTGAATTTGTGAATGGAGCATCACTTTGCACATCTTTGTTAAAACATGAGAGCTAGACTTTTTCAAGGCAATCTGGAAGTTTTTCAACAATCCCATATAGCTTTAGAATATCGCTTATTTGATCGTTTTTCTGTTTACATTAACATAGCTTCACAGGTTTCTTATTTTGAGAGGTGAAAGGGAATTACTTCTAAGTACTCAATACTTTGCGGTCTGGAATCTATAGAGACAGATGCATATTTCTGCTGAAATCCAGTTGTTTGGAGAGCATGGATGCTTGAGTGACTGCTGTCAAATACTGTTCCTGTAGGAGTTGTCCTGATACAGTCTCTCTGCCTTATCATGTATGTCTGTTCGGTCCCTTTCTCCTTCCACATGTAAAAGAAAGATGAGAAGTATCTGTAACAATTCTTTTTCTGTAAACAATTTTGCTTTGGCTTATTCTGATCCTTTCACAGATTAAATGAGGTTCATATTTTAACATGAGTTTAGTACTTTACTTGATTAGATGTCTGACACCTTGCAAAGATGATACCTTTCTTATATATATATAAGTGATTGTTGCTGCTGCTGAACTTAATTTGTCTTTTTTGTTCAGGTGTTCGTGTCATCAGTAATGCTGGTGGAATTAATCCACTTGCTTGTGCAGCTGCCCTTGGGGAGGTGGCAAAGAAGGCAGATGTTGATTTGAAAATAGCTGTTGTTGCTGGAGATGACCTAATGAGTGAGGTATTTTACTTTGTCTTAAGGCTTAGTAGCATGGTGGAAATTATTTTAATCTATATAGCGTGAAGGTGGCATTTACTGTCCTACTGGTATAGGAACTTACTTTGTGTATTTTTATGCAGAAGCCTTCTGTTAGAAGCAACATTTTTAAGATGCTTTTCTTTCTTTCTTTTTTTTTTTGATGCATGAAAACAATTCCTGGCATCTCTTGTGTTTGGTGTGTGATGGGACTGTGTTTTTTATAAGGCTGTAGATCTGCTGTTTATCTTTGCATTCACAGTTTGCTTCGAAATCTAAGGTCTGCTTGCTCTTCAGGATAAGCTAGGATGTGCTGTTACTTATTGTTTCTGTCTAAACTAAATAAACCTGAATTTTAAAAATCTTAAATTTAAATGTGGTGTAGTTGCCACGTGTTCAAATGTTCCTCTCTTCCAGCTGTTTTTAGTAGTTTACAGGCATTTCCTGTAATTTTGTTTACCAGTACTTGTTTTTCTGGTTTTATATGATTAGTTTATGGCCAGTAAGGTTATGTTAAGTAGGAGGTTCAAAGTTTTAATGTTAAAAAAAAAAAAAGAGAAAGATGAGATACATGGCTTTTTTAATTTAAAGGATGATGCTTTATGTACGAAGTCAGGTTCTGCAAAAAAGTGTTGGCTGTACCTGAAAAGATACTGTGAAAACAGTTTATATACTGGTAGTAGTTAGGAGGGGATGGGTTTGCGCTATGGTTAAATCTCTGCCTGTAACTTGGAAAATTATTTATCTGTGTAGGCTTTGTTACTCCTTGCATGCTATTGAATGTGGAAGATGGTCAAGTAAGATTCTTTATTTGCAAATTACGTGCAGTGCTTGGACTTCCTTTCGAGAAACTTTTGCCGTACTGAAATTACTTTAGCATCAGTGGTCCAGAATTTCATCACTGGTCCGACAGTGAAATAGTCATTGTTTAAGCTTGGCTTGGATGTTTCTGATCTGAAATAGATTATTTTCTATGCTGTTGTCAGTACGTAACTTCCAGGAATCAAAACCAGACAGCTTTTACAGAAAACTTTTACTGTTGATACCAAACATCATAAATAATGCTAGGATATGTTATTTGTGGTTTGGAGGATTACAATCCCTAACACAGAATATTAAATAAATTCAAAGTGGAAGATGTTGGGTTTTTTCCCCACACTATAGATCCCTGCCCTGTAGCTAGTACTAGACATTGAGTCTATGCAGTCACTAGCATCTGGATCCACTGGTTTCCCAAGCTGCTAATTAATGGTCAAAACCACCTTCCCACCCCCCACCCCCCCCTCACTGTATCTCACTGGGAACACAAAGTATTTTAGATATCACCTGGAACCGCAGAATTATACTTATTTTCTGGCCACTCCACCACTGCCATTATGGCAGACACATTTCTCTCCGTAGGGTTTGATTTATCCAATCTTACAGCAATTAAAGACAGTTTAAAAGCCTAGGGAATATGTCAGTGCACTGTAGTTGATAATCTGTGGCTGACCTAGCATTCTTTAAAGACTGACTAACTCTTTTGTGTGCTGGAAAACTATGGTTAAAAGTGTATGAAGGGCTTTTAGCCATTCAACTGGTTTGTATTGGTGCTAACTAATGATTCTACGTTGCTTAGAGTTGCTATGAGGTGTATCTATTGTTTGATACTAATAAAAGGCTTACAGTAGATACTACAAAATGCTTACAGATTTGGTGTTTTGTTTCTTTTCTAACAGAAAGAGAACCTCAAAGGAGCTGGTATCACTGATACAGAGAGTGGCAAACCATTTCCAGAGAGTGTTCATAGCATGAATGTGTATCTTGGGTGAGTTATTTGAGCAAGTTGGTTTTATTATGCAAAAAATAATTTTAACACATTGACAACATGAAATTGTTTTGTTTTGCAAGTAGAACCACCTGGTTTGTGAGATTCACCTTTGTGTAACTCGGGCAACCAGAAAAAAAATTTGTTTGTAACTTGTAAATAAACTTTCAATGTAGAACCTTGCCAGTTGTGACTCCTTAGCATTAAATCTTCTGTGAATCCTCAGGTTTTAGTTCAAGCCAAAAATTCAAGTTTAATTATAACAATAGTAAAAATACTTTTTCATATTTGGAGTATCCTGTTGCTGTGTGGAGCAGTTGTTTAGGGTGTTGTCACTAGAGGAGTGCACCTGAGTACTGGGACATGCTCTGCACACTGTAGGAGGTTCCATTAGGCTGCACTGAATTGTGTGTCAGGCTGGCTTTCCAGGACAGATCACAGTTTTGAAAGATCTCCTTTATGATACCAAAAGCCTCCCATGAAATCTTTAAATGCAAGTGTTCTAGCGGCCTGTTTGTGAAGAGTCACATTTTCATTGTCACTATGAACTTCTGCAGATGAATCGATGTCAATCAGGTCGCTCAAAGGGGCAGGACTGAGAAATGGGAAAGTAGTCAGGTGTTACTAAAAGCCAGCATCTCTTTCAGTTGGTGATCCCAGTGATCCTGGTTTTGCTTTTCCTTTCTCAGTGTTGTACATACCATCCCTCCTGTATTCCTGTTCAGTGTTTCTCTAAAGCCCGTGAGCACAGTTCCCCCCTTTCTTATACAAATCTTTATGGGAAAACTACTGTGCTCTCTCTTTTATCATTCTCATTGCACTTTCCAAAAATGCATCACTGACAGGTAGCAGGGTATGGCTGTACCTAACACAGCATGTCTTTTTTTTTTTTTTTTTTCATCTGTACAGTAAGAGCCTTTAATAAACGAGTCTTTTTAAATTCCTTTTTAGTGTTTTCTGTTGTTGCTGGATTTTCTGTTTGTTGAATTTTGACTTGCAACATTTGCAGACCATGAGTTTAACTGTAGATGAAATCTAAGAAATAACATTCAAGATTTGTAATTATGAGAAAGTGTTCATTGCCATTCTGGTGATTCATGAATTAAAGCAATGCATATCAAAGCAGAGAGGACAAAAGCAGCCTAGTATGAGACATTTTAAAAATCTGTTACATCTGTCTCAGCTTCATTAACAGATGCTAGAACAGCAGTCTCTTGGTTTTCTGATAAAAGTGGTATTTCTTTATGGGCCCCTTAATCTTAGTTGCATTGAAATGTGATGCTATTATCAATTTCTAAAATTAGTCATTTTTTGTGAGTTATTTGGCAACATCAGCAGTGGATGCTTATTTATGAAGCAAATGATAAATTGATATATACTTGTAAAACAAGTCAACATTGGAGTGTATTGGGTAAAATCTGCAAGTTCTGTAGACAGTTTACTTTTAATTCCCTAAATTGATGTTTGCAGTTTAATTCTTGCTTCAAAGGTGTAAACTCCATCTGAAAAATGTGCACTGGGGTATCAATACTGAATTTCTTCTGTCCTTCCTGATTTGGGCTGTTAGTTCTGTGGACTGAACTCATGTGTGTTTGCAAGTGCCAAATGACTTTACTGGTTTTTTAAAGGTCATTAAACAGTTTTTCTATCAGTGCCCTGTATGTATGCAGAAACCCCATTTATGCTTTTTACTCATCACTCTTGTTACTCGACGCTATGCCCAGAGGTGTAAAATGTTTCTGTATATTTGCTTGTTGTTCTAGCTACTATCCTTTGGTTCATGTAGCACTGGGGGGGGGAACGACCCACATATGTATATTTTATGTTTACATTGCAAAGAGAACTTTGTGTCTTCTAACTTGCCTCAGACAAAAACAGGGCTAGGTCTATAGAAACTAGAAAACCACTGCTCTTGGTTTTGTTTTTCAAGACACGTTGTTTACATGGCTTGTGTTCTCACACTGCCTATTTCAAGAAGAATAAAAGGATCCAGCACACAGCATGGGTTTAGAAGCCGGGAGCCATGCCCTCTGGTCAGAGCTTGAGTGGTTCACCAGGGTGAATCTTTTCAAGCCGAACTAATTTGGACTGGGCAGACTCTTAAACTGACCAAATCTGAAAAATCTATTGCTTTGAAAATAATGACTGCACAGTGCTCCTCTTGAAGTTGGTTGATGCTGGAAGTTCTAAAACCACATAAATTGACCTGAAAGGTTTTAAATTGGAGGGCAGTGTCCCTAAGCTTTCTCTGTGAAGAATGTTGGTCTTTATACACTCATCTACAAACGAAACAAGAGTAATGAATCTCTGAAAAACACTTATTATTTTCTGTTACTGGTAACAGAAGTGACCCTCTGCGTATTGTGGCCAAGACGGTTTCTATGAGTATCAAGACAAGTGTTTCAATTATGTCATTTGGATACCCAAATATGAACGGGTGTTGTGATGATTGCTTTTTAAAATATTCTTGTTGTATATACAAAATGACAAACTGGTTGTTAAAGTTGATATTATTTCCTATGGGATTTTTAAGTGATTTTTATCCTGGGTGTAGCAAGAACTGATTTTTTTTTTAATGATGCTGTGAAAAGTACTTACTGTTGTGTTTTGTGTTCTTCAGTGCAAGACCAATAAGCAGGGCTCTTGACCTTGGCGCCGATATTGTTGTGACGGGTAGATGTGTTGACAGTGGGATTGTATTAGGACCACTCATTCATTCTGTAAGTACAAGTTAATTTCCATATGATAATGAACCTATGTGAATGAATATTCGGTATTCATTGTCAGACAATTTTTGTTCCTTACAAAAATGTAGATACTACATAAAAAATAATGAGCATTTTTATTATTTTTGTCCTTGCATGCATGAAAAATTGCCAGCTTTCACTTCTCCTAAACGTATAGCAGGGATATTTACAAACTTGTGTATCATGAAGCTGGAAGGCGTTTTGGTGAAATTAAGGAAGCCTTACCATGTTTCGCCACTCCTTCCGCCCCCTACCTTTTTAAAATACAAGAAAATTTAAAATTTAAGAAACAGGTATATTTTTCTTTACCACAAGGTGGCGATAGTAGAGCTCCCTTTGGTTTTGCCGGGGGCGGGGGGGGGGGGGATGCACATGAGGGGGTCTAAACCACTGGTCTTTTTCAATGGGTAAGCAGTTTTTCTTTGAGTTTCATTGCAACATTTCTCAAATTCCTTGATTTTCAACAAGGTGTACAAGCAGGATATGTGGTTTTCTGAAGTATTTTGAATAGGTTATACATTTTTGTGAATGACCACACACTGTGAAATATGTAAGCTTTCTTTTGGTGTGTATTTTTTTTTAAAAAAAAGAGGGTATGTGTTAGTGTCCAATTACGAACATCCTTTCTAAAACTTCATACTTTTCTGACTTCATGTATATTATAGTCTAATACAGAATTAAATTTTCCCATTTATAAGTGCCATTATGACTTGCTGTTTTATTCCTAGCTGTTTAAATTTTCAAAATAGTTGCCAGCATGTATGAATGACTGCAGAGAGGCTTTACTGAAAGGTTTTAGGGAGATTTGTGCTAAGTTCTAAATAAGAAACAAGGAATATATTGCTTGCACTGTGTTGGACTTGGGGGGGAAAAATATGTTCTAGTTTAAACAGAAAGCATACTCCCAGATCTTAAGGATGACTGGTGGTACTCCAGGAACTGATAATTTTCAAAAGTTGGAAAAAGATAGCGGTTTGTTTACATGACACAAAATAGATGCTAGATTTTTATGCAAATTTTGGATAACATGGATATAGCACTTCCAGGTTTTTTGAAGAGGGGTGTGACTTGGAGAACTTATATTTGTTTGCGTGTATTGATAAGAGGAAAACTGAAATACATCAGAGCACTTTTACTAGTTTACTGTATAGCAACTCAAATCCACATACAGTGTCTGCCAGTAATTGTTCTTTAGATTTCTGCAGTTAAGGAAAAATATATCCAATGCGTTATTACTCAAAGCAGTGAACGTATAATGTGCACTTTTCTGTACTGTATGGAATTTTTATATATTTAACGTATTTGTATTTTCTTCTAGTTTGGCTGGAATAGGGATGAATTTGACTTGCTAGCTGCGGGAAGGTAAATGATATAAGAAGAAATGGGTAAATTTGTATTTCATATCATAATGTCAGGGTAACAGAACTCTTTAAGCATTTCGTGATTTTGCATTTTATTAATGAATTAATTTATTTGAATGTTTCTGTTAGGTTTTGGGTTCTTCTTTAAGGCTTGCTTAATACTCTCATTTGGAATTGAAATGATAGAAACTTCATTCTGGAACCAACTTGAAGTAACAAAATGAGGAAAGGAGTGTGAATGATTTTATTTAACAGCTTAACTTTCTCTTCCTGTCATTTTGTGTCAAGAGGTGAAATCTTACAGTACAGACCGGGGATATGCAGCTCTTTCTGTTTGGCCATCACTGTTGATAGTTGAGATGGCAGCAGGTCTTACCCTCAAGGATGCACAGAAGGAGATTCAGTCAGAGGTCAGCATCCTTGTATGGTTTTGCAGAAGCGCAGTGTCAGTACTACCACGTGCAAACCCTAGTTGTAAGTCCTACGGTTAGGGATCTGATGCTGAAGGCATAGGGTAAGATTCTGTCACCTAATTTAACATTCTGCATCACCTGACTGCATTGAAGTCCATAAAAATGAATGCTTACTAGGGTGACCTGAGTACACCTAGTAGTAGTCTGCTTGGACCTCCTGTTGCTTGAGAATAAATGTGGAGATAAGGATCTACCCTGTAATTCTGTTGAGTGTTTTATGGGTTTTCACAATCAAAGACTTGAAAATCATAATACATAATCGTAACACATTCTGTCCTTCACATTGGAAGTGAGATGTTATATCTCTTGATTTAAAAATGGGGTTTGCATATTCAGTTCCACACAGTGCAAACTGGTAAAATACTGCACTTAGGTCAAGACTTACTAAATGACCAATGAAACTTGGTTCATGGTGTTAGATAATCTCTCAGGTGTTCTCTTTTTTTCAGGAAATTAATTTGATTCTTCATGTAAAAGTTAGTTCTTTTAACTCTTATACTCATCTTTCAGAATCCCTTATTATGTTTAATGTGAAATTTACAAATACATTAGATGCCTATAGAGGAAAAATAGCATTTTCTGTTACATAGCTTTATTTCCATTGTACTTTTCTATTTTAAAGTTGGATATGTGAAACTTAATTTTACAGAATATTTAACTACTTGAATGCTATCTTCCCAGCCTTGCAGGTCATCTCATTGAATGTGGTGCTCAGTGTACAGGTGGAATATTCACTGACTGGCATGCGGTACCCGACTGGTAGGTAATTGTGACATCAGCATGTATGTTTACAGTGGGCCAAAGATGAAATTTCCTACCATCTGTGTTGTGAAAACTGCTTCTACTTTACTCTTTTGAGGGAGGCAGTATGGGCCTCTTGATATTTTTCCACTGTAATGTTACTCTTCTGTGATCTGTTCTCCCTGTTGCAGTTTTCCTTTCTGGTCAGTTGGGGACTTGCTTTGTTAACTTGAGAAGCAGATGGTTTGAAAAAAATTTTGGCCTTTTTTTTTTTTCTTTTTAGATATTTTTTTCTGTTTCCTTTTTCATCATCTGCTTTTTGGAAAGATTTGCTGCTGGTTTTCATGTATGATTGTAATGGAAAAGACAATGTGCATATTTTGGATGCTGTTTCGTCAGTCTTAGTTAAATCAGAGTTACCTACTGTTCAGTCACAATTTTTTTATTTTTTTTTTTGGTAGAATCGTGGTTTAACCCCAGCCGATAATTAGTGCCATGTAGCCACTCACTCACTCTCCCCTTACCCAGAGGCGTGGGGAGGAGAATTGGACAGGAATGTAAAACTTGAGGATTGAGATAATAACATTTTAATAAACGTCATAAAATAAAAGAACCATAATAAGAATAATAATAACAACAGTTACAATGAAAAGGAGGGAGAAGGGGAGAGAGGAATGCAATCCAAAGGGAGGGGAGAGAGGAATGCAATCCAATGGGAAGGGAGAGAGGAAGGCAGGGATGAATGTATGGCACAGTCCTTTCCTGCTCTATGATCTATCTCATAAATGCATTGAGCTGGCAGTCCTTTCAAAAAGTTACATGTGTGTCTTGTGTTCAGACCTACTGAATAAGACTTTCACATAGGTAGATCCGTCTGCCTATCAAGGAAGGACTATTATAGCCGCCTTTTGACCAACTTACTTTTAAGGGTAGTTTAAAAGTAGTCAGGGAATGTGCTTTGCATAGGGTGGGCAATTCTGGCTGCAGTTGATTCCTGTTTGCCTTGGGATGAGAGGAAGGAATCTTGTTCTGTGCTGTATCAGAAAGGTTAATCATAGCTTATGTCAATGTAACGTTATTTTGTCATCTGCGTTACGATCATCTGGCAAGAAGGCCTTCTAATTTGGGAATGAATATTCTCATATCTAGGAATCGTAAAATGTAATATGGCTTTTGATGCAGCAGGAGCACTAACACCCTCGTAAAAAAAAAAAAAACCTACTTATGTTTGAATTTGAACAGGGTATTACAATGATTTAAAGGGCACGAGTCAGAAGTATGCCAAAATTAGGGGCCTCCTATTGGTCTTAATCTTGTTCCCTTACCATTTTCAAAGATATATTAATAGCCTCAATTTTTAATTTGAATTTTCCTTTCCTGTAGGGTATCATTAAGTTGAAAGGTGCAAATGAATGACACTGGTAATTTGGTCTGCTTGAATGTTTGTGCCTAGTATCAGAGGGTCAGAGGTTTCCAAGTTGCTTCCCCATGTGGACATCAGTTACAGAGTAGATTGTGCCCTGTACCTCCAGGGGTGTGGAGAAGACAGTGCCCGTAAGTCACCTTAAACTTTCTAGGCTTTCTCTTTCTATGTTATTTCAGGGCTGGAACATCCCCCTATTACTTTTGTTGACTTTCTTTTGTGCATGTTTCAGGAGACAGCAACACACTTGCTGGTTACGGCCCCTTGGTGTGAGTGCGGGTCACAGGACGGGTCCCCGGTTTGCAGAATGAGGCCACCCATCATAAGCATCGGCATACAGAAGGGTTGGCTAATACTTTTCTGCAAAAGTTCCTTTATGTGATGAAGGGGAGGGCTGAAGAGTGGTGGGAGAGATGCAGGAGGGAAGGGTGGCTTCCATCAGCTGCGTTCCTGCTCCCAGGTTGACCCTGGCAAGGAGGCTGCTGGGGGCAGCCTGTGGTCCAGGTGGATGAGTCAGCAGGGCACTGTGCCCTGCATCCTGAGAGGTGCTCTCCAGACCTAGTTCCCGGGGCTGCCAAGCTTTTTTCTCCTCCTTGTAGTGACTGTGATCCGGAGTGTCATCCTGAAAGATGTATTCTGCTTTTCTGAGTTCCTGAAAACTGCTGATTTACAGGTGAAGGCACACAGGGCGTCGACAGAAACGGGGTCAGATGTTTCTTTTCACCTATTGGAAGGCTACTAGCCCTGAGCAAACTACATGTGTTCTTCACTGTTGTGTTCAATAGGAAGTCAGATGAGGGGTATATAGTAACAGGACACTGTTCAGTTTTGAAATTTATAACTGCTAATCTTACTCTTGATGTATCTCCTGTTGATTTTATTGTGCTGTATCATGAAAGTTCTTAGATTCTCCTGTAACTGTGACTCTGAAAGGCCTCGCTTTATAAAAGAGTGAAAGAAAAAAACAGAATATTACTTTTCTTACTAAAATGCTTGGTAATTATTTTTAAGGACTTTGCTGTGAGAAATGGCAGTCTGGTTTTAAAAAAAGGGAAGCTTGAGTGTGTTAAGCTATGAGCTACTGGAGTGAGAGTAGCTAATTTTACAGACAGATATACATACATTGCATATGTACATAGCTAATACTCATGTTTGTGTACATGTAAAAGTCATGTGACTTGTCTAAAATCATAGTCGTCTTGTGGCTTGGAAGGGACTGGTGCTGTCTTGAATTGCACCCAGTGCTGCTCTTCTGCCTTGTCCTCATACAGCCGCGTGCACAATTCTGAACCATGCATGGAGGTATTTGTGCTAATGTAAAGTAATTTGTTTACCTTTAGGTTAAGTCTATAAAGAATTAATCATAGACTAGTGGTTTTGTTTGCCAATTTGGAAAGTTTTAGGCATTTAATTGGTGAAATTATTGAACATATTACATGTCAGCTTGTATGATAAACTACTAAAAGTAGTCAAAACCAAAATAACGTGTGAGCTTTAATTTTTCATGTAGAGAGGCAGAGTAAAAGACTGACTAAAGTGGACTTGGGGTCTAGCATACCCATTTAGGATACAGGGGGAAGAAAGGAAGGAGGGGAGGAGATTTCTTAGAGAGCCTTGCAGGTGGTGTCCCCGCCCCCCGCCCCCTGATAGTTTTTTTACTATATTTAGTCCCAAATGCATGAGGAAGGAATATTACAAAAGCTTTTAGGCTGCAGAAAAATTCATGTTCTATTTGATAGCTTAGTAGTAAACTGACTCCTTAAGTTAAAGCAACTTGATGACATGAAGTTCTTGTATTTAGACAGTCTAAATCTGTTTTCAATTCATGCTGATGATGCATTGTATAATAATGCACAAAAATAATGTGATGATTCATTATTTCAGTAGCAACCAAAACATGCAATACCTGCTGCCACTAGCATTGCTTATATTGCCAATAGGTCAGCAGAGCTCTGGCAGAGTTTACAGAGGTTAGTTGTCTATAGTGTATTAATGATTTCTTCCTAATTTAGGAAAAGCTATGTTTTCAGCTGTCTCCTGAAGATAAGTGTGTGTAACTTCAATCTCAGTAAATCATAGTGTCTGTGATCATCTTGTTAAATCTAGACCAGGCCAGCAAAGGCAGTAAATGTGGGAGGAAGAAGCCAGGTCAAATCTCTGTGTTTGTCATTAAAGTGCCTTTCAGGTACGAATTTCCCGCTGCCATGAGTGCATTTCTGCAGCTGAGACCACTCACCATTCAGTTCTGCAAGCCTGTACTGGACCTTCAGGCTAGAGTTTACGGAAGCCTGTCGCAGCATTTATGCTGTCCCTGGTGACTAAACACTAGATGGCAATCTCTCTTTTCCTCGCATCATATTGCAGAAGGTCGATTTGGTTATAATTAGACTTGGTTGTTGTTTTTTTTTTACTGTCTTTGAGGTGTTTTTCTCCCTAGGAACAGTAGTGTGGGTTGCCCTTCTGTCTGGCTGCTGAAAAGGGTGTAAGTGTACTGCTAAGAAGGACAAGGTTTTTTTGAACCTGTAAACAAAAAAAGAAGAATTTGCCAAGCTTTAGGCTTACACACCTTATCTGTCTATTGCTTATACATAATCAAAAATAATTAACCGTGTAAATGAGCACTTTTAAGTAAAGCCGGGCAAGTCAGAGTCAGATCTCACATTCCGTGCATATGTTGTTATGTGTCTGAGTACTGAGGTACTGGATTGGACCCACTTCATTCATCTCACATAGTTTTTTAGGTTGGTTTGGTTTTGGTTGTTTGGTTTTTAATTTTCTTGAGGTGCTTGATGCAGACCACTTCTAGGAGCTTGGTTCCCCTGCAAAAGAGTGCTTTAAGGCTCAGGAATGTTCATGTGTGTAGATTGTGGCTATTGAATGGTTAGCTGTTAAAGTCTAATCTATTCTTTCTTTGTCTTTGTTGTCTCGGTAAAGTAAGTTTTTAATGTAAAACAAGTAAAGTGCATGTTCCAACTCGTGACTCTCGAGTTACTTCAGTTGATAGAAGCTTGGCTTAGCTGATTTCTGTTGGCTGATCTAAGGCACCGGGATTTCTTTAATTGTGCTGGGTGTATCTCCTTAATGTATTTGACTTAAAGGTAGGAATCTTGAAGCTGTAAAGTTTTGTCCAGTTTTCATGAAAATGGGCAGACAGATGGGATAGATGCTGTTTACTTTCGCAGTAAGAGGAAGGCTGCTTGACTCACCTCTTGTGTGGACGCAGATGTTTAGCAGAGAAAATGCAAGAAACCACTAGTTCACGGTTTGTAGAAAACTAATGTGTGTTCTTAAATGACTGATTCTAAGTAAATAACATCAAAAAAGGCATTCACTACTTCTGTGTTATTTGTGTAGTAATACATGTCAGCAGATGGTCAGAGGAAGTGATAATACATCACTGCTCCCTATTCACTGTCTAGTGCACAGCACTCAATAGGAAATTCATGCAATGTTTGAAAATGAACTGTGATATCAGAACTGTATTGATAATGCACAGCTCTGTAGTTAATTTAACACCAGACATCGCTGTCTCTTACTATTATTTAGTGCTAATGGGTGATTAGTACGTTGTTTTGTTTTGTTTTGAAATGCAGGAGAGAATAAACTAATGCTGATCAGTAGAGTAATCATTTTGAGGAGATGATAAACACTGACATTTTGCCCTAAGCCAAGAGTGTGCAATGGTTGAGACTGCATAATCCTCTGGCCTGGGATGACCAAAAGGGTAAGTCAATAGTTGTAGTCTCTTAAGGGCTGGATCCAGATTGCTTAATTTGGGACTTGGAACAGAATCCAGTATGCGAGTCCCAACCAGCATTGTGGAGTGCCTTTTTTTTCTGTAGCACCATCTATTCCAGGCAGCAAAAACCAGCAGGCAGCAAAAAACAGCAGGCAGCCTGTCTGATTAGCCTGAAATTGCCTAGGTCTTAAGAGTTCACATAAAATGCATACTCTGAAATGCCCTATAGTCCGAGGAGATAAGCAAAACATTAATTGCATCACTGAAATTGGAATTGCAGCAGAAGTTAGGAAATCTGTTGGTACCTACATGTAAAGACGCGTATACCTTGCACGATCAGCACAAACTTACAGGTCTGACACATGTTAGGAGGGCTGAATTGGTTCTAAAAAGACTGTGGAAGTGGTAGCAGTTTCTGTGTTTTGCAATAGCATTGCAGTTGAGATACATGCCCAGGGAGTCGGGAAGCTTGGCTTGGAACTCTCCTCAGTGTGACACTCATGGGTCACATCCCAGGAAGCTGCGTTAGCTGTAAAGCTAAAAGTTCATACCACAGCCTACTTGGACCCGGGTTCACTTCCATGTCACATGCATTTCTGTGGCTTTTTTGGGGGTTGTTTTCTTTCTTGCAGCAGCTTTCCCTGCAAGTAAATGTACTATGCTAATTTTCCCATCTTTTGTTGTCAGTAGTCTCCTCAGTCTGCCAGTAGTGGCCAGAATGAGGTACTTGAGGAGTTTGGCACCTTAGGAGAGAAGAAATACCATTTTATCTCAGGCAGTGTCTTTCTCCCTGAGCCAAACAAGACCCAGTTCACAGGTTTTACTTTTTTTTTCTTTTTTTTTTTTTTTAAATGCAAATGGCGTAAGATGTGTGGCAAAACAAGAAGGAAGGGTGTCTTCATAGCCACACAGAGGTTGACTAGTGCATTGTCCCAGAGCAGACGGAGAGGAGACCTCTGCTTAGACATTACCTGTGACATGCCCATAAACTGTACCATGTCTGAGAGCCAAAAACTGAAGAAGAACCAGCATTTTACCTGGTAAAAATTGATCTGCAGAAAACTGACAGGAGACTCAATTTCAGAGCCCTGGTTTCTGTCAGGGTAGGGGAGCAGCTGTAGGTGGCTGGTGAGAAGGTGGCTGCAGCAGCAAAACCAGTTTGGGAATTTCATTACCCCTGTGCTGTAGTCAGTGAGGACCTGCTTTAAATGGTAACTCCTCCCCTAGCCCCAACTTGGAGGCACTTTCTGAGATTTAATCTTGGATTTATTGGGATTTATTCAGTGCTCTGCTTTCCTAATGCAAATAATTTGTTTAATTGTTAAATACCAAACATGCAACCAAAACCAGACATTTTGTATAAAAGAATAGTAGTTATCTCCTGTCACAAACTGATGTAGGTCTCTTCTGTGTTGTAATTCTGTGTTAAAAGAATTGCTTGAAATGTTTTAAAGTAGTATTTCATATTTATTTTCAGTATTGTATTCTATTAATTAAAAATAGTCATATAATTTAATTTCATTTCAGTAGTTTCCTTTCTGAATTGTTCACATTGCTTAATATTGCCCCATCCTACTAGGGGATTTTTATCGCTAAATCGATGCAATTCTTTTATTACTGAATGGTGCTACTTGGCCACTGTGCCTCATTGGATGCCGTGGCTGTAGTTGCTGCTGAAGTTCATAGTTCTGTGGTTTAACTCCCTTGCTGCACTGTACAAAGTTACTATTTGGCTGTGGATTATGGCCAGCATGAAGTTGGTGTGTTGCAGACCCGAGGTCGTTATGGTGGGCAGCCATGAATTGGGCAAATAGAAGTGCTGATCGGGGAGATGCTGTGTTCATCGTACCTGTGGTATGTACTAGAATATTGCATCCAGGTAGTTACTGCTACTAGTGAGCTCTAATACCCAGGTTAAGTAGCTGTCACTTGACTGAATAGTGCCACACGAGTGACTTAGTCCCAGTTTGTTTCCAAGCTGAAAATTAGTTTTAAGTAACAACTTCTAGCAATATAAAAAACAAATTTTTCTCTTAAGCATGCATATGTTAATGTAGGTTATTAACATATATATATCTGTTACGAGGTAGTATATAGGATGTATGTACTTTCGCAGTCAACCAGTTACAATACAGGTGGAATGCAGCAGCTTCTTGCTCAATTCCTTGCATATGTACAGTTGACCTTCATCTTAAAGGTCTTCCAATAGAAATTATTCTGAATTGATTTGAATTGTTAAAAAGTGAGGGAGGCTTTCAGAGCTGGCGTGACTTGGGAGAACACACATCTTATGCAACTAAGTGAGCATTCAGGAAGGTTCCTTGGGTGGTGGTGTACTTTGAGAAGGAAACAGCCCTCACGCTTATCTCGGATGAAGGCAAAAAGTCTTCCTTGATACCTTTGTTAACTGTTGAAACAGATGAGAAGTGAAAGAGATGACCAAAGAGTAAGTCACTGATGGTGGTGTTCTTTTCATTCAACTTCTTTCTGGGTTGTGGATCTCAGGATGGTTTAAACATGGCTAAAAAGTCTTGGCTTGCTAGGACATGCTAGTGTCTTCTTAGGAAGACTTTTGGCTTTCCCCTTTGTTCTTTGTTCAGTTTTGTGGTGGTTAGTGGGTTGGTTTTTTTGGGGAGGGTGGGTGGGTAACAGGTGTTTGGGTTTTTTTGTGTTACATGTCTTCTTCATACAGTTTTCTTGCAAGCTTTGGGTCAATGCTTTGCTGCAAGTGGTACCAGCTGAGTGTCTTTTTTTATATAGCAAATATGCCTCGACCTTAAGAGGGTATTTAGAAGCTGTTCCAGAAAATGTATTTGTACCTGTATGGCCTCCTTCCAGCTACTTGGCAGTGTAAAAAATTGCACCATAAAGATCCTCTGACTTTAGCTTTAAGATAACAGGAAAATCAGTGTCTGTCCTTCCTTCTGCGTACTAAGGGACCTGAGTAAGTGTTGTTTATGCTGATACTGTTTATCCGCTGTCTTCCATAATTGGTCTAATTGTTGTTAGATTTTGGGTTTGAATGATTTGGGTCTTTTGAGAGTGGAGCTGGGCAAACAGGTTTAATTGATGTTAGCAGACTCAGTGGTGCGTAGTAGAAAGTTGAGTGTCTATGGTTTACCCCTTTGTCCTTCAAAACAAAGATCCCTGGGGCTGGGTGCAGGAACGTGGTGTCAGAGTTGCATGTGCTGCTGGTGATCACAGTGGGCTGCAGCAAGGATGCCAGTTGTCCCTCCGGTGGGATAGGCTGCACTTCGTAGTCTGTCTTGATGTGAAGGTGATTTCACTTAGGGGTGGGTGATTGAATAAGCTGCAGTGAGCCTGCTAGCAATGCACATGGTGCTGTTGCCTTGGGAAGAGACAGACGAGTGGGAGGGTCAGAGCACACAAACCCTGGCTCCAAAAAGTGGCACCAAAAGGGTAAAAGTTTCTTAATTTGTTCAGTCACTGGTCCTGCTGTGTGACGCTGGGCGGGTTGTGGTGTTTCCTTATCTGTAAAATTGGGATAATTGTCTGTGTTAGTCCGTTACCCTGCATTAATGTGCAAGACCAAGAATTGAAAAGGTTTTTTGGGTGGTGGTTTTTTTCCATGTCATGCTTTAATAAAATGTTGAATTACATACTTCTTACTGCCATCTTTTCTCCCTTCTCTTCCCCTCAAAAAAACCCCACGATAACTTCTATAAAAAATTGTTGATTCCATTCAATTCTATGTATTCACCAGGATAGGGTTTTTTGTTTCCTTTTATCTGTTTAGCAGTTTAAATGGTTTCAAGGACCAACTGGTATATTATGAAGTATAATCCTTACTGATTTGACATGGACTTTTCTAGGTGTCCTACAGCTACCGTACTTCTTAAGTTGTGTATGTTGTCAGTATTAGTTGCTGATCTCTGGTAACAGAGCTTGTCTCTTAATCCTTGTTTTAAATAACAGGGTTATGTTTGAAGCTCCCCAATGATAAGGAATCTGCTCAAACTCCCATGAACTTTTACAAATGTCACTTAAAAGTTCACTGGTTTCTTTGCTTACTTCCTTCGAAACTTTGTGGATTTATGTTACACAAACTATGCTCATCTAACCTTTGCTGATAACCAATTGAGTTGTATGTTCAGCACATTGTTGCCATTAGCACCCAAAATTAATTATTTTCAGGAATGGACTGATTTTAAGTATGTACAAAGGACCTGAAGGTCATTGACTTTAATTAGAATGGTGATGTTCACCACCTTTCATCATTAGGACCTTTTTAGAACAGTTTTGCTTTTGCAAGGGGCTGTGTCTCCTTAATTCATTCTGTGTCTCTGGGACACATTACTTGTACAAATTTCCATCTTCCTGTGAGAGCGGAGTGAGCCACGTAGCCTTTTAAGAAGAATATTAATGCTCTGCTGTAATTTTCAAGTACTTTCTGATTTTTTTTATTGTTATTACTTTTGCTCAAATTCTCTGTAAATAAAATAAAAGCGTTTTAGCTGGGAAAAGAGATCCAGTTTTTGTCCTTGTAACCTTGAAAATTCTGCCCTGCTACTGTAATGACCAGTGTATGCCTCTCTCAATAAGAGGTACTTGGTCACTTTCTCTATGTAACTCTTGTGAGAATGTCAAATATTTTCATTTACAAACATGTCTATAATTTTCTGGTTTACTACTTTTCTTTTTTGCTATGCCTCATAGTTCTCTATTCATTTGGTCTTTTATTACTGTTCTGGCCTGGAAATCTTAACTTTCATGTATCTTTGTTTTCTGGTAACGTCTGTCTATAGTTTGTTACTAGCATGTGAAATTGTCCTTAATAGGTGTGAACAGTCTGTTCTTCGTGCTTTGGCTATCTTTTTACAAATCCAGAGTGCAGGATGTATTTACATGTCTTCACCTTTTGTCTTGTGTGTGGCGTTGTAGCCCAACTAGGGTAGAATTAGCAATGATGGTTTTTCTTCTGAATTTACTTCTTTAGCCGTAGTCCTCTAATTCTTTTGGCTTCTTGTTATTTTAACCATTTCTGTTAGTGTCCTTCTCCATTCCTTTTCCCCTTTTCTACCTGTTCGCTCTTGGTATCTATTGTTACATCTGCACTCCTTTGCCAGGCAAGAAAATGCATCCTCTTACTATTTTGATCCGTTTGTTCAGTGCTTTTTCTTGTGTTTCTGCAGAAACGACCAGATATGTTACAACTCTTGATCAGTTTTATTTAATTAGCCGTTACCATAAAATTCTGGTATGTTGTTACTCATTTTTCTTGTCACTTTCCCTATGTATTTATAGAGGTTTTTCAATGTTTTTCATATTCTAGGCACAACATAGGCTTTCCCATTGTAGAATGTTCCTCTGAAGGAGACTTTATTCTTTCCAAACCACCAGACACAGGGGGACTAGTATCGTTTGGCACTGTAGCTGAGCAGTTGGTGTATGAATTGGGCAATCCTCAGCACTATCTTTTACCAGATGTCACATGTGACTTTTCCGAAGTTTCCATCACTGAAATTCCAGGTTAGTCCCCTTACATGTCAGTGAACTGGTTTATTGAGCTAAAGCAGTTACTTTAATTTACATGTTTTCTTTGTGTATTTCTTGTTAAATCAGTTCCTTGGAGTATGATACTATACCAAACTGACTTTTTCGAGGACTTTTGCTAGAAATGCCTTTAGAAATTTTAACCATACTCTTATTTATCTTCCTGGCTGACTAACTCACATCTTTGATCGCTGCTCCTTTTGCTTTACTTCTAAATGAATGCCTTGCACCTACCAAGTCTTTAAACTATGTATTCTGTGTGAGCAACATTGAGACAGCTCCACTATGATCTCGGAATTTTTTAAACTGCAGGTCAGTTTCTTTGCTCAAAAAAAAAAAAAGTATGTTTTGTACATGTTGTCTTATATGGCATTTGAAATGTTAGTAACAGTGGAAAGCTGTGTCTTTCAAAGCACTGCTTGGTAATGGTGTTTTTCTTAGACATTTGGATGGATCAGCTTAATGGTAGAAGCATGCTTAGGTACTGGGTTTCCAACAGACCATCTCTGTTTGAAAAAGTCCATTTGCTATCCTCAAAAATCTCAACAGCCAGTAGACTAAAGATGAGGATAATGTATGTTCTGGATTTAGTTTTGAAAGCAAAACAGACAAAAAGACTTAGGCTTAACAGATTTGAAGATCTGTAGGTTGGATAAGACCGCTTGAAAAAAAAAATCATTTGAACAACAGTCATTTGAAGTTTGGTTTTTACAGCATCCGTATTATATGTCCTTTTTCATTCTAATAGAACTTAGCTGTGACAGTATGACGAGTGTCTCTCTAAAACTTAAGACAATTGAAATCTCAAATTAAAAACTTACTGTGATAAAACTCAAAACACGGTAGTGTCAAAAATATTTTGCTTCAATAATAAAGGCACTGTAAAGTTGTGCAGTGAACCTTTTGCACATGCAACATAACCAAATGGCAGTCCGATAAGGCCAGCTTGCTGCTCTTAGCCACCAGTCTTTTTTTACAAAAAAAAAAAAGACACTCTAACCTTCCTATGAACTTTTAGCTTGCAAATGACCCGATATGACATGTTTGAACTTAAAATGAACTTTCACATGAACTTTCAGTTAGCCTTCTTAGAAATACAACAGATGGAAAATGGGCAGATTTCTTAAATATTTTTAGTTTGAAGTGCTTTGACACGTACCCCAGTAAAAACAGGCAAGCTATCTATTTTTTTCTGTTTACATTGCTGATTTTATTGTCCTGCTGGATTACTTGCAGTGTTTGAACTGAGAGGTGCTTCTGTTTTCTTTTTGTCAATGAATACTATGCATTTTGTTTTGTGGGGGTTTTAGTTTGTGTTACTCCTTCACCTGGAACACGAAACTCTTCCAGATCTTCACCCTGACTGTAGGGATATTACTCTGTATCGAGAGAGTTACATTAACCTGATGCCAGTCTTGTGGAGAGAGTGATGTTATTTGAGTGATACGTAACATTTCTGCTAGTCACATTCACTTTTTCAGATACGTTCTGATTTGATCTCTTAGAGTATTTGTTTAAAGCTTTGAACTGCTTCCTAAATATTTGCAAGCAGAGGTTAGGTGCAGGTGAGCTCCAGTACTGCTGGCTGGCTGTCATAAGGTGCTGATCCTGCACTCTAATTTTCACCGCACCTATTGATTTTCTCCTGTTCAAGCCTGAATGTGATGCCATGACAGCAATTTTCTCCAGTTTCTTTTTGGCGTTAGTATTCCTAATACTGACAAGAAGGCTAAAGTGAAATTATCCCTTCACTTACTAAGCTACCAGCAAATAAGCTTTTGCTCTTTTCTCATCTGCCTTGTTTTGTTTCTTTACCAAGTGGACTGCAGTCTACAAAGGCAGCTGCAGTGAATTGTGTGCTCTGTGTGCGTGTGTGCAATAAATGGCTGTTAAGTGGGAAATAACTATTGGGTCTGAAGTCCTAAGGCTGCTTTCTGCCTTAAGATATATTTATTTTTTTTTAAGTACAGGAATAAACATTTCAAGCATTCTGTTAAAAGGCTCATTTGCTGTTCGTGTTTCTAAGGCAGGGGAGGACTGTTGCATGAAGGGTTCTCTCTTCTGTGGCAGTATAGCTATCAATGCTTTGCTTTTTAATTAAGTGCATTTGATTAATATGTATCACAAAAGAATGTCTTTGAAGTTACGTTGAAGAAGCTTAAATACTGATATTTTTTTTTTTTTAATTACTACAGGTTTTGACGGTGGGGCAGTGAAAGTTCATGGAGCAAAAGGATCGCCTCCTTCAACGTTTTATAAGGTATTATCTCTTTCTGTGAAGTTGTAAGGTATTTTTGATTTCAAAAAAATCTTGTATTTTGGAGAAAATATTAAATAGTTTTTGCCAAAAACTGTTGTCACTGAAATTGTCATCCTCCCTTCTCCAGGAGTAAAAGAAGGTGGGGGAGACAAACTTTGATACATAAAACCATGTTAATTTGTATAACAGGCTTATCCACAAACCTCCAGAGAAGACTGGATGGAATTCATTTATAGTAATAATGATAATTTTTAGAACATGTTAGCCCAATAACACCTCTATACTTTTTGATTTTTATAAAGGTATGTTAATTTTGTTCTATTTCATTGTGAAATTTATCTGTGGCAAGTGGTTTTCAAAAGGGGAGTAATGAGTAATCACATCTGTCAAAGACAGCAGCTAAGAATGGGACAGGTGAAAGAAGCCTTTCTTGCATTTCTTGTAAAACTGTGAATTTTTTGATTTGTTACTGTGGTCTTCCAGTGATCTCCATTTCCTGAATGAATGCTAATACGGTTCTGTTGGAGTATCAGTGAGGCTGGATCCTTTTCTTGTTTAAACTAGTGGCAAAACTGACTTTTACAGAAGCAAGATCAAGATCAGAAACTAACTGCTTAGCACAGCCGTATCAGAAGAGAGTTAACCTAAGCAGGGAATTGTGCTAGTATTTCTGTTTAAATAATATAACCTATGTCTGAATATCATTTTTCTGCAAAACTCTTTACTGCATTTTTGAAACATTTCTGATGCTTTTAATATATTCAGTTTTATATAAGATAGGGTTTCGGTATTTAACAGACAGGGTATTTCAGAGGTAGTTAATATCACCAAAGCAGGTTTGGGTTTGGTGGGTTGTGAAGTCAGAATAAAGAGCTCGCTAAAGGTTCCAGAGTTGAACCATACTGACAAAGCCTTTTTAGAATTCAGTGTACCACAGGTCACTTTGCTCATGCCCTTAGTTTTTCACTTCAGTCAGCCTACTTTCTAGTAATCACTTTTGAATCAGCTTTATGGAAGAGGGGTTGATATTTTGAAAGTATTGTGGGAGTGCAATCTGAACATGAGTTTTTTCTAAACTTTCCCCTATTATAACGAAGCACTAATTTATTTATTTATTTATTGATAGGCAGCCTACAATTTCAGTACAATAATAGTCTTGCCAGCTTTTGCATTTCTTCAGGATTTTAATTACTAGTGCAATAATTTTAGTTACAGAAGCTGGAACAACAGATTTTCTTTCCATGAGTGATCTGTGTCTGCGTTATCTGCATCTTGAAATAACTGTCTTTTTAATCTGAAAATAAGTTTTTGTTGCATTTGAAATGGCAACAAAATAGCCTTAAAACAAATCAAAAGCACATTTTTTAAAGATGTTTAGTTTACAGTGTCACCGTATAACTGACAGAGAAGTGAATTTAGAAGTAATTCCTAAAAATGACATAGAATGAGGAGTATACTTCTGTACAAAACATCAGATTCCATCAGTCAGATGATAGCTATGCTGATGCTCTGCTGATGCTCTTACTCCTGTAATAAATCGTGGAATTTGATACTGGCAAATATAGAAGGCAGTGAATATATGAAGCAGGAAATACTTTTTTTTTTTTTTTTTTTTTTTTTTCCTTCTTCTTCCTTGGTCAGATTGTGCGGTTTGAAGCAGAATGTTTTGCTGCCTCTCAGCAACTTTTCTGTTCAGCAGCCTTGTCCTCCTGCAGTTTTTGTTCTTGACTTTACATTTCCATACTTCTGTATACCTAAGGGAAATAACTGAGACTTAAGATTTTCAGTTGATGAACCATGAAATGGAGTAAACAAGATAGTATGACAGTTTGTTTTTTACATAGCAGTAAAATTAAAAATAAAATTTAATTTCTTTATTATTATGTCTTAAGCAAGACATTTGAAATGTAAGTTTAGGAATATTTTTAAAATAAATCTTACATTTTGTGTATTAAACAGCGTAATGATACTCTAAAGTGTTAAGTTATACTTTCTGTGAATTATTTATATATATTTTAAAACTGTTTAGTTGGCTTTCAGTAATAAATGTCCATATGCTTTGCACCCCTTTTTTAGAAGTAATTTTTAGGAAATTAATATGTTCAACTTGGCTAGGAAGCGACTGAATAGGCATTATAACAAGGTAGAAGTATTTAAAGGGTGCGTTACATCTCTCGGTAACTGTAGAAGAAAATTATTTAATTGCAGCATTAAAGGTTAAGTTTAGTTAGTAAAACTGTGATAAGAGAAAGGGAGATACAAGGTAGATTTCCAGGATAATAATGAGAAATACATTACCTGTGAAATAGTTTCTCAAAAGTAATAGCTGAAACACCATTTTTTGCAGACATTTAGAAGTAGGCTGGGTAAAGTGTTTGAAAATCTACTGTAGATAAAGCATTTCTGGTTGTAGATATTTATGCTGAATATTTTACCAGGTTCTTCAATTTCTGCTCTTGTTTTTATGTTACCTAACAAATGTTGAAAATGCTCATTATGCTTAGTTTAGATACATCTATTAAAGCTTTTCTACCATTTATGGCCATGCATTATGGTAATCTCTTTCACCGTGCTAGAGCTCTGTTAAGCAGTTATAGTACTGGAAATCTAGTAAAATGCTTATTAGTTAAATGTTTGCAATATATAGCATATTCTTTTTTGTGTGCGAATGTGAGTGTATGTGATATTTTTTTTCCCATTCATTTTAATACTTCTGGGAAACTTACGTCTGATCTATTTCACTGTGATGGATATTCAACTTTTCATCATCAGAATGTGTCCTATGTACTAAAATAGGTAAGTACAGGAGGATTTGAGGATGACAATGAGAAGTGATTCAGGGTTTGTTTTGCATATCTCAATATTCCAGTAGAATTTTGTATTTTGTGATGATAATGGTTTCTTGCTATTCTGCTTTTACTTCATGTATGGATAATGATTGTCAGAGAGCATTTATAGCATATTGGTATTGAATCCCATGTAATGTCATAATCCCTTATCCTTAGGTAAATGCCACTTACCTTGATGGCTTCAGAGCTACTGCTGTCTGTCCGGTGGGAGGTCCAAAGGCAGTAGAAAAAGGAAGACGCACTGCGGAAAGTATTCTGCAAAGGTTAGTATTGGAGTCTTAGAAGGGGGTTTCATGTTTTCTTCTCAGAGGTGATGAAAATTAAAGCTGTGACATACGATGGCAACTGTTTTAACCTTGTAAGAACTCTAGAAGATTAAAATCTTCCAATTGGGAGGACACCTCAAGACTTAAGTAGCCTGTTCAGGAAACCTGTTTTTAATGTGCAACTACACTTCAGCTACATTTGACAGAACAAGAAAGGTCTCAGATACTGTTGAAAATAGATAGCTGGGTAGTGGAGAGAAACTCAAATTAATGAGGGAAAAGCTGTGACTCAGGTTAAAATGTATTAGGTGCCAGAGAAACCCATGTGAAATACTTTTCGCTGACTTTCACAGAACATTTTAACCAAAAATCTTAGTACTATGAAATGTGGGCAGTTTACCAAGTTTGTGTGTTAAACAAAATCATCTTAGTACCTTGTAAAAGTTGGCTAATGATTTTGTTTGCTAGAACAATTTTACAATTGTAAGACAGACTGATAGACCTTTAGACATATTGTCATGCCAGTATATTTGGGTGAGGAGGGATTCCTCTTAAATACAATTCCAATGCACAGAAATATCAGAGCATTTACTCCTGATAACCCCAGTCTTTCTGGTTAGGAGATCTGTCTCTTTGTGCCACGCTTTATATAGAACTTCCCCCCATCCTATTATAGACCTGTGCAGCAAGTACACCAGGATAGAAGTCTGTCAGAAATGCAAGCTTTTCTGGGGCTGAGAGTGACTCGCTGCTCATGTGCCCACGTACAGCACTGGTGAAGGAGGAGCTGTGTGACTTCCCTCAAGAGATGTAGCAGATGAGAGCAGGCTGATACGGGATGTCTAATTAAGTTCTGGGATCCCTTTCTTCAGTCGTGTGAATGCTAAAAGTTTGCGTCCAAGAGCTACTGAGGAAAATCAAGAAAAAAAAACCTTCAAAAGCTGTAAAATACAAAGACTCGGAAGTCTCCAAAAAGCAGTCTTTCTGGAAGCTTGGTGATTATTTTCGAGAGAAAAAAGAAATTGTATATTTTCCCTTTCCTGTTCGCTCTTGGACATTATTTCAGACCAGACTACATGAATCTTTCATCTGATTGAAACAGCTTGTGGTGCTGCTGCCTCTGTGACCACCATAAAGTTAATTTGGGCTGCTTACTGTGCTGTCCTGAGTAATCCTTGGAAGAGGGCTGATAAAGGCAGCCAAAAGCTGGTTAACTGGCTTGATAAGTGGCCTCTAGCCCATGAAGCATGCTTGGAGCAGTTGTGGCTTGTTCTGTGGGTTAAAAATATTACCTATCAATATATTCTCCATTTCAAACAGTCTTAAACCAGCTTAATGTGTGGAATCATTTATTCAGCATGTTTGAAAGATTTCTCTGTCAGCCCAGATATAGAATAAGACATTAAGCTATTCTGATCACAGAGAATGCTCTAGCAGCAACTACATCTTTTTAGGAAGCTCCAGCTTCAGTATTTCCACCAGTTCCTGTTGCAGGAGAATGTCTAAGGACATGATCTTTCAGCAAGCCAGCCCCCAGTCCATTCTAGGTTAAATTCTGCCCGGTAGTGTAATGGCAGCAAGTACAGAATAAAGTGCACAAATGTAAGGTGCTTCAGTGATACAGGTCAGATTAGCTGGTAGCCTAAGACATGAAGAGTTTTTGCAGCTAGTAATACAACTTTTCTTGCATGCTTCTGCTTTATTTAATTTTTGAAAGCAGGAGAGGTTTGGCAGTATGTGTGTGAAGAAGTCTCTTTGGAGTAGTCTTTGGTGTCCTTTTGTTTTTGATGGTTCTCTATTGCATTACCAATAGGTAATTCTGAAAAGGTTAAAAATCTGAAAGGGCTAAAAATTACCCACAGAATGTATTGTGAACTCCGGTATCTCAAACTGTAATGCTTGTAGATAAGTAACTTAAAATAACTTATTACAGACATAATTTGCAAATTTAGGTACCTTAAATCAAGTATCTATCTTTCTGTGGTCACCGAAATAAAGATGGCCTCATTTGTGGTACATGGACCACCTTCGTGGCTTTACAACAATTAGAAAATTGTATTTTATATTTCAGTCCTGTGTACTGCTTAATTTTTCAGGTACCTTGTTAATATTTACAACACTGATAATATATTAACAGTGTCTTCAAAATGTTCCACTGATGCAAAGTATTCTTCTCATCCTAATTCCAACGTTTCAATTGATACAGCTAGAAGGGTGCCAGAACAAGATTGTTGGGAATCCAGTTTAGCTGCTTCAGAATTTAACTTATTTTTCCAGTCTCCAACATGTTAACAAGTTGGACTTTTTAACAGTTGGATTCTTTTAAAACTTTTTTCTAACTTTTTTACTGTGTTTTCTTTTTTTATTTTATTTTGAACTTCATATGATTATTTTTTTAAAACTACAGCAATCATATTCAGTTTTAGTGGTTGAGATTTGGTCTCCTTTTTCTAAGAGCTGTTGCAAACAGTCTGTTTAATCTAAATTTAATGCTTGTCAAAAGCCAGTATTAATTCCTGGCTCACTTAAAGCAATGTGTCTTTTCATGGCGTATAAAAAGAAGGTAATGTGCATCCCCGTTATTAATTATGGTTGGAGAAACTTGGCATTCTTGACACAATGTGCTTTGGTGCAAATGTCCTGACAGAAAGTTTGAGGGATTTCAGTGCTAGACTGGGAAGGCATGAGTAATGAAGAAACATTCTCTTTAAAAACTTCATCTACTTTTTGGCATTTGAGTTGCATGTTCATTAACCCCAAATAAATACCTTTAAGGTTTGAAAGAAGGTTCCCTCTTCAGTTTGCTTTTTCTTCATTGATGCCTGTGGTTTAATGAGTCAGTCTTATGTATTTGTTGGTAGTCCATAATGCCTTATAGCAGAAACAGAATTAAGAACTGGTTTACCAGTATGAAAACCAGGGAGATTGCATATACTGTAACTACATTTCAAGCTGTCTTTGTTTTAAAGATGAAAGTCAGAGCTGGAAACTATTTTTGTCTTCCTGTCATCTTTCAAATAATTTGAATAAACGAAAGGCTCAGTTTGAAACCTAGGGATAAGTTCAGAGGCATAACTTCCTTGTTAGTAATTGCTTGATCTGTAGTATTCAGATATATTTGTTTAGTGTAAAGTATTCATATTCCAGTTTACATGACAGAGCCTTAGCTCCTGTGGACCACACAGGGCTACTTCAGGTAATCATTTTGAGGCAGTTTACTAATAAAAAACAATCATTTGTTGCAGGACTCGTCTTATTTTCAGTCAGCTTGGGTATGAAGATTACAGTGCAGTTAACATACAGGTTTTAGGGTCCGAAGATACATATGGACCTCATGCTAGAAGGAGTATAGATGGTGTAAGTATTCAGTGGAGCGTTCTTAAACTTTTACTGACCTCTTTTAATCTCTCCATATTGTTATCTTTTCCACAACTTTAAAGGAAGTCACTGTCATCTTGGGAATTTCACCCCATCGTCTTGCAAAGAATTCAGTGTCGCTACTTAGTGTACAAAATTAAAACTGACTAGGTCTTTGCAGTATTGGGTCTTCCAGAAGCGATGATATGAAATACTACAAAAATGTTGGCTTTGTAGTGTGTGTTAATGTTGTTCATTTAAATAAATCTTCTTACAAAGAAGTTCTTGTGACATGGACTAAAATTGCATGAGATTTAACTAAATGACCACATTATAAAGACTGCAGTTAAGAGATGGCAGTGTTAGTGTTGCCTGTGCAACTTTAAAACTGTCTGTGAGTCCTTTGTGAAACAATCTTCAACTTCATAATTCTGTATCCTATTTTTTAACTTACAAAATTTTATATATATTACAAAATTATAAAATACACATAGTGAAGATTATGAATGATGGCCATAGCCACTGCAGTTGTGATATACTTGGTCTGTTTTCCTAATCTAGAATATGAAAGTCCTTCTTAAAGGAAAAAAGACTGTAAATCTTGTCCTCACTTACATGCACTTTAAATATTTAGACAGTTTAGTTTGTTCCAGAGCAGTAGCATTTAATTCTTCTTTGTCAATGGCAGTCTTACAAAACTCTTAAGGTACACGTGGCAAAACTCAGCTCTGAGTTTGATCTTAGGAGTGACAACACTTAAAACAGCTGACAGTTTGTATGTATAGGAAACAAGAATGTGATGTGGAGAAAGACAGCAAACTTTTTACTATAGAAATTAAGTATTTGTAGAAGTTGGGCAAGATTTATCTTGCAGCTGTTCATTTTAGTGCTTGAGCTTCAGTTTCCTTCTGCACAGCAGCAGAAGGTTCTTCCCCTGAGTAACAGGCTTTATAATGTGGTCTTTTTCCTCTTAGGACCATAAAACCTGTCGTGTTAGATGTGTGTTACTGAGATTGCAGGATCAAGATTTTGAAACATAGGAACAGATGTTCCAGGTGTTAAACTTGTCTGTATTCTGTTCATACCAGCTGCTTATGGTTATGTATTGTAATACGTTAATTAAATTGTTACATAGTAAGCTTTTGGTCTCATTGTATAGAGCAAATTTTTTTTGAAAAAGAGCAGTTTCTTCTTCCTTATTGCTCAGTTTGCCTTGCTTACGGTACGTTAAATAAATTTTCCAAATTACGTTGAGTATTTGTAGTATTTTCCATATTTCCAGCCTCAACTCCCAGGTCCTATATTAAAAGTAAATAGAGCATTATCTGTATTGTATGTTCTTCCCCATACGTGCCTGAAATAAGATATGAGAGCTAAGGCTGAAATACTGGAAATGGCTCCATTGCCTCCTCCCTTCACTTGGTTCCTCCAGCACTTCAGAAGGAGCTAACCTGACAATTTTTCACCTGGAAAGCAGCTTAGTAGCTTAAGAAAAATGGGTGGGGAGTGAGGTTTGCTTTTCCATTTAAGATATAAAGTCATAGAATCCAAAGGAAAACGTCTGCTTGTTGGGGCTTCAGGTAGGAATAACGTAGTCTCTCAAACCCTCTTTCCTACCACATCTTTCCATACAAAATTAGACATGATTATTTGGGTTGCAAATAACAGTGCTCAAAACCAGAGCCATGTTGTGTTAGGCAGTATATTAACACACAAGGAAAACAGTTTCTGCTTTGAAGATTCTAGCATCTAAATTTAAAGTGGAGAAGCAAATGTATTTATGAATACCGAGACAGGTTAAGTTGCACAATATTTGGAGCTCAGTGAACATGTCTGATGTGCCTTGAATAATTCTCGCATATCCCAGGCTTACGGAGGCCTGTGTTCTGTAGCTGTTCTGACAACAGAAAGGATCCTTGAGAAATCAAGAAACACTTGCCTCCTTTCCTTTCTGTCTTCCCCAGCTGTTTACACGGGGGTTGCTTCCCACTATGATAGCTTGCTTTATCAGCAGCAGCCCAGCATGAGCAAGAATGGGACTTGAGTCAGCCCTGAGTAACCACAGCAGTATTTAATTTTTAATATTGCCTGCTCTTTGGGTTTCTGGTGGGGAGGAAGGTGGCATTTTGTCAGTCACATTGTGACTGTGTCACATTGTCGCTCAGCGCATGGTTTAGAAATACTGGATGTGTTTCATGTACTAATAGTACATCAGGTATTAGTTTGCTATATAAAAACTGTGTGCTGTCTGTAGTAGTTTTCTACTAACCCTTTGTTAACCAATTTACGGCACATTGTTAGGAAATTGTAACTTTGTTTTGCTGTTTTGGGGTTTAGTTACGATACAATAAGATAAGTGACTCGAAAATAGTCTATATATCTAGTTTTAATACTGGATTCACCCACTCAGAACAGGACTCAGCACATTGTCTTTGTAAACCATTGTATATATATGTGCATCTGTGGGCAAGGAAGTAAACCTCAAACCTAAATGGGATGTTGGAGCCATGGTACAGTTTAGAACCAGGAAGCGGTTGTGAATGCATACGTACGTTTTCTGCAAGAATATTTCTCATAATTATTTGTAGTAATTTAATGAATCTCGTGGTAGCTTTAGGAACATCGAATATTTCTTACAAAATGCATTTGAATTTGTGTCATGGCTGCGTATTTTCTGTGTAGAAACAGTTTTTTACAACAATCCAGTGAAGCTTTTTTTTAAACTGGAGAACTGATTGGTTTCGTATTTGTATTGCCTTGATCAGGATATCTGTTTCTGTATTCATAGAGGACTTCTATCCTTTCAGTGACACATGATCTGCTGGAAGAATAGAACCTCTCCTACCTTGGCTGTGCTAAACTTTTATTTTAGGGCTTGCCTACATGACTATGGAGATAAACTAATAAAAATGTGCATCAAGTTTGCATGATTTCCTACGTAATAGTATCGTGGCAGTATTTTCTGGTCTGGGGGTTTGGAGGCTGAGAAACAAGCTGTGTGTGTCTCCCTGTGAGTATGTCTATATGGGGGTACTTAAGAAAGATGAAAGCAATTATATTTATTGTTATGGTACCTCAGAGTACCTCTGTGTGGATGTGCCACTAGAATAGGAAGTAGAGAAAAATTATCTTTCAATATCATGAATATTAAGGACTTATGTTTAAACACACTAAAACAAGAAGACTTTTCCTGGGTTTTCGCTGACCACAGCTATAAAGTCAGGAACTTTTCCTCCCTTAGTGTAAGCTGGCATAAGTGAGCTTGTTCGTGTTGGGGTTTTGTCAGGTATTTTGGTTGGAATAGAGGATTTAGTTGTCTGTTAACGTATCCAGTCTCTTTGGGATACACTTACAGTAGCCAGGACGCTTAGTGCAGCGTATTCCAACATTTATGATAAACACCATTTTGGCAGCTGTCACTAGGAAATACATCCACGTTCCTACATTGTTGAAGTTACTTAAATTCCTGAAATTGACTTGAGATTTTCGAATGTTGACATGTTCAACAGCATTGCTTTTGGGAAAAATGTACTGTATAGCCACAGGAAAATGATTCTAATGTACTAGATGTCAGGATTTCAAAAGGTAATACTCAATTTGCTGGTGTAGGTAACGTTTTTAATAACGCAGCTTCACAGAAATGTAGGCAATTAAGTAGCACTGGAGTTAAGAGATGTGGTAAAAAATGAGCAGTTTAGGACTTCAGATCCAGCATGTAGTTTCTCAGGTTATTTTGAAGAGGGAGATTTTTTTAAAGTTTAAAATGTTTAGTCAAGTCCTAAAAATTGGGGTGGGAAGACAATTTATTTTGTGATGATACTGTTAAAAGTTACTAAAGTTCTAATGAATAAGTTTATATTTTGTTAGGCATGTTAGTCTAGCATTTTTCACTGCCAGCTGTGTAAATTGACAATTGATTCAAGTAATTTTTACAATAGTTTTTGACACAACTTGTAGTTCTTGAAATCGGGAATACCCATTCAACTTTGGATAGTGAATAAACATCAAAACATCCAGCAACAAGGATGCAACATGATTTTCTCTGATGGCAATTTTAATTCAGTTCATCTAACAACTGCCTGCATATAGGAACAATTTCAAGGTGTTTATCTTTTCTCTCCTGTTCCTGTGTGTTAGAGGGAAGATGCTGTTAGTGTGAAGAAAGGTTCCTCTGTCTTTCTGTGCCAAGTCACGAAGGATTTGGTGCTGTGTAGGGTGATGCTGTTCCAGCCCAGAGGAGGAAGGACTCCTTTAAGGAGTCATGGCTCCATTCTTTTAATCTCGCCAAAAAAATGTCCCCTCTACTCCACACCTCAACCGCTGCATTTTGCAGTTGGGGCTGTTGAATTCTGGCAGCTTCTGTATCCTTCTTGTCTGCCGAGTTTTTATTCTCTGATGCTTTCAGAAATGTTACCGGTTTCTGTATCTGAAAGAAATAGACTTTCTGCTAAAATCTGTTGTGTTATTTTAAAATACTCACGATTTTATGCGCAATTGGGAAGCTATTTAATGTTTCATAAATTATTATATGCAATGAGAGATGTTGGAATAAATTTTAAAATGGCTTATTTTGTCATACATATTGATTTCCTGGTACAGCAGACGTCTGGCATAGATTCAGAAGGGCTTGGATCTTCCAAAATCCAGTTGTTCCTTGCTTCAGGAAAATGTCCTCTTCAATATCCTAAGTAGATATTTGTTCAACTTTCCTTTACTTTTCTACATTTTTAGAACAGCTACCAAATCTGCAAAAATCTGTAGATGGGGCATTTAGAGAGTTATGAAATGCTCTGAGATCTGTAGAATAACAACTCCCCTGCCCCAGGCAACCCCAGGCACTTTGGTACGTTATTCTTGCTTTCATGAAATACATCCTTTCCTGTTGATGTAAAAAAAAAAAAAAAAGACATGAATACTACAAGAAGTCTCCTAGTATCTTGTAGTCAAACTCCTCCTTTTTGAATTTGATGTTAAGTAAGCCAAGAATTTCATGTAAGGTTATGAAAGAACTTCATAGAAAGAAGTTATAGAAAGAAGTTTAGAAACTTTCTTTGTGTTCGTTAACAAAGAAATCTGACTTCCAGGGAGAAGAAACACCCTGCTGCAGGACTCCACGCCTGGAGTAGTGCGGTGTGAGAAACTCCTGACCAGTAGATTTTGATACCTTGTGCAGTCCCGTTTCATCTGTATGATGGAAGTGGTTGTGCTTGTGTTTTGGGACAAGACAAGACAGACTTCTGTTGTGAGCAGGCTTCACATTTTTAGAGATTCAAAGGTAGACCGAAAGTGGGTCTTCCTGGTGGATGCAAATTCTTGTATAATGAAGTCTTTGCCCTCAGTGAGACCTAATCTTCACTGTAAGGCTTTGACAGTGTATTGATTCAAATGATAGATCTTGCAGTGACAGAAAAGAGATTATTAGAGAGAGAGTGCTTATCTGCAAGAGCAGGTATGTTAGTTGACTATAGAGTAGGGAGCAGAGTGCTGGCTGGGTTTACCTTTAGAGGAGTATCTGCTCTTCTGTCTGGAAACATGATGGCTTTCACAGGTTCTGTTCTCCCATTTAACTCCCAAGGATTAAGTTTGAATTCTTTTCTGTGCACAGATCTGTTTGCTTCGTGATGCTAAGAGAGGTAAACCTGGCTCTTAACTTGACCTCAAAGTATTCTTAGTGCACTTAAAATAAGAGGAAAGGTTGTTTGCCAGTTCCACTGAGAATGAAGTATTTAATTTCTTACAAAATTTCTGTTAGTTATGGTACTTGATTCTTTGAGAACGCTGGAGAACCAGCACCGTTACCTAGCTTCCACCCAGCAGCAATTTCATGGTAGCAAAATAAAAAAGATAATGAAATTTTAACAGAAAATTATAGTGATGCTGGATGAAAAGTCACAGAATGAAAGCTGTAGTTTGTGGCAGTGAGCACTAAACATTTCCATTAGATTTAACTTGAATGCTGAGCTGCAATTATTTTTCAGTTTGGTAAATTTAACTGATGTTCTGCATCTAAGCTAACTGAATTTCTGCTTTTTTGAAGCAGGGTCCTCGGGAAGCTGTTATTTGGCTTGCTGTACACCATAAGCAAAAAGAAGCTGTAGAGATCTTCTCCAGAGAAATTGCACCAGCTGGAACTGGCATGGGTAAATATTTACATCATCTTGTAATAATTTTACAGTGAATTTTTTTTTTTTTTTTGTCCCTGAGAATGACTAGCACCCAAAGACTTAGTCGTGTTCAGTTTCATTTCTGCTGTGCTTAGTGACATTATAATTGTTTTTAAAGGTATTTATTGGTGTAGAAATGGGACCTGCAGACATTAGCAAAATGATAAAATGAAAGTTCTGGAGGTTTACCTCTGTTCTTTTGAGACTCTTTATCCTTCTATTGCTGCTACTGTCCCTTCCTGCTTTTCCCCCCCCTTTCCTCGTTTGTCTTTTTCCTACCCATGGTTACACTGATGTGCAATAGCGTCTTACTCTGTTTTACCATGTTATTAAACCTCAGTGATGCTATTAGACTTCACTGGCAATAAACATTAAGAATGTTATTCAGCTGGCAAAATTTTACCACAGTGTCCAGCCGGTCTCTTCAGCACTTTATCATCTGATGTTACTGCAAAGGATTTTTATATATACTACTGTACTTCTGTTTAATGTGTAGCTGCTTTTGTAGGTGATTAAAACTTTCAGATATAAACCAAAACTTTTTAATACTGCAGTGATAATGCTAACAACCTGCATCTAATTTTTTATTCACAGGGTATCTTAACTACCAAACTTGAATTCTGATCCTGCACTATTAAGTCTTAACTTCAAATGAAGCTGTCTTTTTAACATTCGATTTTGTATAATTTTGTGATGTACTGCAACTATTGCAAGATGTTGGGGGTTTTTTGTAAGTGACTTGTGAGGTAAAGTCAAAATACTGGGATTTAACCAATTTGTCTTCGTATTGAGTGTGTATTTGAAGTATTTGCATAAGCATCACTTAGTGTGAAATAATCTATGCTGCTGTCATTTACCAAATGTTTGTTCCAAAAAAACCTTTACATTTGCTCTTTGTAGATGTCATTGGATTCTCTTCACTTTCTAGGATGAGTTACCATTCGGTTATTTTGCACAAACTTCTCTTCCCACCCTCCCTACTGCACGCCAGCCCCGTTTTTGTTCTCCTCCCAAGCCACCATTGTATCAGTCTCAGCTGTAGGTGGCACGTTCATATATTGTGATTTGCTGCTTATGCTATGGATACTTGTCCTACCTTTATTATCCATTTAAAATTGGGACACCTTATTTTGAGGACTAGAGCTCAGATACTTTGCAGTGGCTTCTATGTATCTTACTGAAGAATATATCCAGGATTTACATAGATCTTCAAAATCGAACTCCATGAGCTTAATCTGAATCTCTCAACTTCATAGCAAATCTAGAATCCTGATTAATGGAGGGGTGGGTAGGTGTTGCCTTGCAGTTGTGGAACTAATAAACATCTTATTTTCAGTGGATGCAAAATTGTATGGAAGTATGCACATTCTGTGTTGTGGTCTTTACAGTGGTAGCAGAGATACAGTTAATGCAAGGCAGACTTTTTTTTTTTTTAAAAAAGTTGTTTTTATAGAGGCAAGGTCAATGCATGGTCTTCCCCCCCCCAAGACAGAACCAAGACAGAATATGATCATGTAGAACTAATTGCAACTGTTCATTGAGATAATTTTAAAAGATTCTGCAGTTCTGAAGACTGGTTAGTAGGTCAGCATTTAGCATGGATGTAAGTTGCTTCTAAAGACTTTTTTCTCTAATGAATGAAAGTTGGACCAAACTGCCAGTTCTATAGTTAGTTAACGGTTCATAATTGAAGTAGTTTTTCCTTTTTCATTAACTCAAGTAGACTATGTAACATAACTGAAAGTAAAGATCTATAAGTATTTATTTTATATATGCATAGGAAATCCCCTAGAAAATATCTTTTTGAACAAAGGAAAGCTGGGTAGATTTTAAAATAACTACTTATTTGTAAGATCCAAAGCTAATGGACATGTCTCTCCAATTCTTAATCTGTGCCTTTTTTTTTTTTTTTTTTTTTTTACAGAGCGATTACTGTGTGTATAAGCCTTGCTTGAATTCTGAAAGTGCTAGGTTTAATAAGATTTGGGTTTTTTTTTCTTTCACCATGGTTCTTCACAGAATGAAAAGTTTAAAAAAAAATAAATCCGTGCTACCTGGGTTGGGTGGAGTACGTAGAGGACTGAAATTGAGTTAACATGATATGTGAAGATCTGTGTTTCAGGGTGGCTGGCAAGGTGTCCGTTCACACTATCAGGGCTTCTCACCATGGCAGATTCATTCCTGTGTAGAATCAGGTTAGGCAGTCTGCATGGATGATGGGGGGGGTGTTGGTTTTGTTTCCTAAAGGAACAGTTTAAGCTTTTTAGAACATCCTGTGGCAGCTATTATTAAAAAAAAAAAGATAATTATCCTTTTGAATTCATAGAATAGCTGCTAATGAGCAGTAATGGGAAAGAGCATATTTCTGGAATCATCTGGGGCATCTGGTGATAAATAGCACTTTTGCTTGCCAGGTACAGGACTGCATGCAAGAAGGTTGTTGGTGTGCCTGATATAAATTACTAGTGTCAGAAGGTATGAGAACTGTTTATTGGCATGCTTCAGAGTGCTTGAACAACTGCATAAATAGTTATTTTTTTAATTTGTTGAAGAGATATTGCTTCATGCAATCACTTTCATTTGCTGTCATGTGGTAGGTTTCCATTTTACCTGTACAGATAAATTCAGTGTGTGCAGAGAAGGGTCAGAATTGGGATCTAAATGCTCAGTAGGCTGGTTATTGATGTGGAATACTTTTAAGTTAGTGGTTCTGAAGAGTCTTTTTTTCTTTTCTTGTTTTCTTCAATGAGACTTAAGGGGGAAAAAAAAATTGTGCAACATTGCCAAACAATAATTAGCGGTGTACTAATAACTGAATCAGCTTAATGATGTTTAGTTTCTGACAGCGGGGTAGGCTGCCAGAACTTGCTGTGAAGAGCAGAACAAGGAGTACCTGCTGCTTAATTGCCTTAAAACAGGCAGCTCCATAGGCAACACTTGCATAAATGGGTGAGTGATCTTGGGAACAGAAGCCAGAACCAAGATTGTTGTTGTCCAGCGTGAATTCTCTAGTAACAGCACTTGATACTCCTTTCCGAGCCTCTTCTCCCTCGGCTTATTTGCCCTCTTTGTTTCACTAGGCCATTTTTGCAGATGGTTACAATTCTCCAAATTGTCACAGCATCGGCAAGAAACAGCGCATGCCCCGTGGCAGTTTGGTCAATCTTTCAGGAGGGTGGGACTATCCACGGGCAGAGAAGAACCCAGAACTGGAACCTCCCATACCCCAAGTGCTCTGGGCAGTGAGCACCTGGGGTCCCCTTTAGTACAGTGCTGCACCACTTCTTGCCACGCAGCACTGAAGGAGCACAGCTGCGGCTGACGCGGCTGGCGTGGGTGGAGTGTGCCTGTAGATGTGGGTTTGCACAGCCCGCGTGGATCTGTGTGTGATGTAACCCCATGTGGCTTCGTTCTGCCAGAAGGGTGGCAGTGGTGGGGATGCACACCACATGAGGCTTTGAGCATGTGTGGCTTTTCCCAATGAAGACAGAAGCACCCTTTAAGCAACAAGTCCTGCATCCCAAGGATTGCCAGCCTGGTCATGTCCCCTCGCCAGCTCTCCTGTGTTAGCCCTCTTCCAGGAGGAGAGCTGGTAGACTATTCTCACGGTAGACTGAGAACGATAGCAAGTAACTCTTCTTTCTTATTTTGTATGTTTTCTTAATGAAAAACTGAGGAAAAGCAGGAACAAATTATAAGTCCTTTGTAATGAGCAGCAAGGAGGGAGGTGTTGACTTGCAGAGTGATGTCACCTGAACTGGAACACTTCATTATTTTTGGGGTATTTAACAGTGCCCTCCAAAAAATAAAGAACACTTATTCAGTCTGTACCAGACAAAAAGGTAAAAAGGATAAGTTTTGTTCTTCTGCTTGGACTATAGAGACTGTGGAGTATTGTTCTCAACTATATTCTTCTTTCATCCCAATAGCAGGTTGGTGTTTGTTACTCTGTGATGTGTGGACAGTTGTACAGATAATAGTTTTCAGATATATAGCACCTTTCATCCAAGAATTTTTAGCAAGCTATGTAAACGCCGTTGACTAAGCTTTCTAACATTTAGCAACATTGGGAAGTAATCTCTCTGCTGTACAAATGGTTTCCTGAGATAGTGGAAGGAAGCATAACCGCAAAAGAATTTGAATTAGAGTCCTTTTCTGCTTTTCCTTTAAGAAATGCTAGAGAGGAGCTCCACCAATATTTAAGGGGACCGGGCTAGCTAAAATTTAGGAACGGGAAGAATAAAGAGAGAGAGAGAGCGAGAGAAAGAAAGGAGACTTGATGATTCAGAATAAGGGTGAGGAGTCCTAAGAGCTCCTTCTCTGCTCCACAGGATTTTCTAGTACTCGTACATCTGAGAGGGAAGCAGCACCCAGCCTAGGCTATTAGATTTACCTGTGTTTATCAGCTTCATCTTTTGAGATGGAATCGGGGAGCACTGTCACTCTGGGGGTTTTGTCAGGTTGTCTCAGCCTGCTAGTCACTACTTGTGGAGCCCTGAGCTGGGTTTGGTAGGCAGGGCTGGCAATACTGTCATCATATGAGAACTACAAGTTGTAGGTAAAAGAGGTATACATTTATTTAATAGCCAGTACTAAAAGCCGAGTTTTGAGGGCTTTTACTTAGGCTACACCCGCATCACTTGAATCAGAAGTTTTCTGAGCTATTTGCCTGATAAACTTCGGGAGGGAGTTCAGTTACAGTTTTTCAAACGTGTGGGGAACAACAGTAAGATGAAAAGAAATTATTTTTCTTCCTGTGATTAAAAAGCATATTACAATTTTGTTGAGGAATTGTCTTCCTGATGCTTCACAGCAGGACTTAAAACTTACAATGTTAGGTCTTCAGTGTCAGAGATGTACTTTTTAGCTCTTCTAGTGAATTTAAAGTCTTAATGTCAGTATTTCTTAACTTTTGACTGATTTTGCAGCTTTGATTGTATCCAAAAATGTTTTGAAATAATACATATTTTGTGTATTTGTGTATGTAAAGGATAATAAAACTTGGGCCTCATAAAAGGAGAGTGCTCCATAACTTCTGATCAACTGGAGAGTGCCAGCTCCCCCCACCCCATTTGTGGTAGATCTTTCCTTCTGATAATCAGCAGAAAGACAACTGTCTCAAGGTGCCGTGCTGATTTGAAATTCCGGATTTCTTATGAAATCTCATCCTCTGTGCCAGAAAGAAAAGATAAAGGGATTCTACCTATATGTTGAAATGAGCTGAAGCAACCAAGTGTGTGGGCTCTGCCATACAGACCAGGAGTTGAGACCTGCGAGTCTGGGGAGGTGGCAGCTTTTTTAAAAAGCCTCCGTAATCAGGAGTGAAAGGCTGAGATTTTCATAGCTATTCCCTAACATTTTTTTTCTAATGCTTTTTTAATTCCCGTTGTTTTTGTTTAAGATTAGTGAGGTACATGAGTGTACTTGCACAGAAGTTTTTCGAAGTATTATTAAAAACCACGGATGAGATTCTTAAGCCTGAAGAAGAATTTAAAGTTACTGTATATAGACATGCCGTACGTTAGAGAGTGATTTGCTGTTTATTTTCTGTTTGGAATGGAAGGCTTTTACTGTAAACTTCTGTTGAGCATGGTATTTAGTTTGCCAGTTTGAACACTTAATCAGTTTTCATTTGGATTATGCTCTTCTGATGAGCTTAAAGGGATACAAGTTTTTTAAAAAAATAATAAAGTCAAGGATACAAGCTATTAAAAAAAGTCACAAAACCTAATCCAATCTTCTAATTGTTTTACTGTTAACACCTGAGTTAAACTTTCAATTGGTAAAAGTATGCTTTCTGTTTATTTCACAGTACTTTGAACCTTGATAAGAGCCAATTTTTAACAGCAGCTGGCAAGCTTGCTTGGCTTTATGCACGTATGGTCTCCTGAAAAAAATAAAAACTTCAAATGTGTCTGTAAAATGTTCAGCCTTAATAGTGAACTCTTTGCACCTATTTTCCTGTTCCATAAAGTGAGCTTTTCTGTACTTGGCAGCAAAGAATCCTAGGCACGTAGATTCCGATTTTTACATCGGTGGTAGCCTGTGGGAGTTCAGCGAAGCTCTGCGTTTCCCAGTCTGTAGCAATTCACCCTCAATTCATAAAAGCTAGCAATCACAGAGCAGGTTTGTACTGCTCTGTGCAAATGTCTTCGTCATGTACGGTCTGGTCAGCAATAGGATTAACATTTAAATAATTTGGATGTAGTGTATTTATTTTTTCAACTTTAATTCAGATGTTTTATTCTGAATAAAGTGCAGTGTGGAAGAGGCTCAAGAGGAGCCTTGCTGTGGGAAATTGGCATTTATAGTTTAATAGGGGTTCGGTAGCTAAGAAATGTTTTACTAATAGCTGAAATCATGTGCTGACCCTTATTTCACATCTAAATGACCGGAGTTTGACACTAAGATGACAGCTGGTTAGTACAACTTGAGATTTTAAAGTGCTTGAGTATATGTAAATATTATGATTGATCTCCTAAGCATGTTGGAAGATACTTCCAGAAATGTTCTCATTCTAACAGTTTAGTGCAGTCCTCAGTTTTTGAGACTAATACTGCAGAAGATAGTTTATCTGCTGTATTCGGAGGACGTAGATAGAATAATTAAGGACATATGATTGACCCCTGTAAAAAAGATTGGATGCATTTTGTACTTCTGCTCAACTATATTGTAGGAACTGTTGAATATAAACCCTGTGATTTTAGATTTGTCTAGTTCGATCATTTAAAAAGAAATGCTTGAAAAGTAGACTTCTTTTGATGTCTGTTTTTTGTATATAAATATATATATCATTCCTTAAAGTACGTAGTAAATAAATTAATGTTTTGGTTGAGCTCATTCATTCACCAGAAATATAAAGGACAAACCCTTTAGGGTTAAAATATGTTAAGTTGGTAAGCAAGAGACATTGTATTTTGGATCTCTGTGAAGTTCCAAAGAAAGAAGTGTCACCTGTTAAATTTAAAGCATTTAAAGCTTTTCAGATTTCCACTAGTCAGAGCATTTTCATGCTTTTTTCACTCCAAAACATTTTATGAAAAGTTTGGTTCAGTGTAGTATCTTTGCTTCAGATACGGCATAATGTTTTATTCTGTTGAAAAATACACCGATTTCTATGGAAATATTTATTATTTTTTGGCAGAAGTAGGTTTAAAGAGCGAGAAGAATAAGCCAAAATTGGGTGTGGCCATTAAAGTAGGATTTGAGTAGGCTAAGAGGAACTATTGAGGAGGCAAAACATAAGGCTCTTCGCCATCAGAAGATCCAGTGGGGAGTTACGAGAGCTGGAAGGAATGAAGCTTGTTTTGCTGGGAATTTGCATCTCATAGATAGGTTGATTGCAGGTTCCGACTGGAGCTGCTCCTGCCGCAGGGCATTTTGCAGGGTGTCATACCTATGGCATAGATGGCAGTGTATTAGAATATGGTGGTTCTGCATATTGAAATAGGTGCTTGTTTGGGCTGATCTTGGGCATCTTTTTGCCAGGGCTGGTTTTCAGTGGATTCCACTCCCTGAAATGCTTGTATGAGCATTGGAGCTGGTGCAGGGGAGGAGAGAAGAATGAGACAAAGGATGAACCGAGAGCAACATTGGTTTTTCTAGCACTCTCTTGTTTGCCTGCTACCACTGTGCATGAAATTTATCAGAAACTTGCTGTCTTTTCCAGCATAGCATATATGATTTTTAAAAGTATTAGTACTTGCATGTCCATCCTCGGATGAGTTTTGTAGGGTGAGAGAATAAAGAAGATTTAAGGGGCAGCTGGATAAGGAAAACATATATGGGGATTCAGAAACAATGGAACTGCTGTATCAAGGAGTATATCGAGTGGGCTTCATCTTGTATTATCCACATGCACAGCTGTCGCTACACTGCTGCCAGATCATAGGGTTGTGGTGATCATGGGGTATTAATGTGCTTTGATGTTCTTGAGATTCCTCTCCATCCTTCAGATTTGGATGAAACATGCCATTGGACCCAAAATCTGGGGTCTTGCAGGTATGCTGGAAGAGTCATGGACACGGAGGAAAAAAAATGACAAATATAAACATACATACATACACGCGCAGAGGGTGATGGTTTGTTTTTCCTAAGGTAATTAGGCTGAGAATGGCTAAGATAAAGTAGGCTAGAGGGAGGAGTCATAAAATGAAAAGACAGGATGACACTGTTATGAAGAATTGCACAGATTAACCAAAGAGCAGCACTTGCTAACGAATAATTGATTCTTTATTTTGTAGATTGAGACCTTTAAGCACAGAATCCTAAGAAAGGGTCCTATACCAGTGCTTAATCACCTAGAAAGAAGTAAATTTAATGGACTTAGTGTCTGACATTTCTCTTACCGTGCCATATACTTGGGAGTTAATGAAGGTGGTGGAACTGGAGTGGTGTAATACCCGGTACTGACTCACTGCTTTTAAGTGCCCAGCCACCCTGGGAATCGGTAGTTACCAGGTTAGATCCTAAACTACAGTGAGGGAAAACGTTCTCAGAAATGGTGGGGTCAAACACTTGAAGCAAAATAAATATCACGATACTTAGTTTGATTACACCAGACAACTACTGTACCTACAGATGTACAGAATATAAACTGATCGAAAGGAAGGTCTCCAACTTAAATGCAGTCGGCCTATTTTGCAATACATCAGTTTTGTGCCGTTCTGAGGCACAGAAGCTGGCAGGTAGCAGTGGTGAGTTGTTCGTGAACTTGAAGTGAAGCAACTTGTTCAGGAGGGTGACTGGTATGACAGGAGGGCAGATGGGATGACACCGTGTTTAGGGATACTTTTGTCTGCCTTGAGGAAGTAATAAATGGAGCTCTGCTAACTAAAAAGTGGTCTTGTAAAGTTTCTGGGAAGGGAGATCAACAGCTTCAGTTTAGCTGATAATCTTCCCAACTTTATATATAACCTTATCAACAGTACTGCAGCCTGGTTGATACTTTCTACAAGTATGACCAATTGTTGGTGTCACTGTAGGTAAACATAGGTATTGCAGGAGGGAGGGAGGCAGAGCATCTACAGAGATACTTAAGCAAGCAATGCAAAGTAAAGTACAGCACGAGAAGATCTTGTTAAAGGAAGTGTCATGGGACAACAGTTGCTCTAAGGAGACAACAGTTAATTTGGCAGAAGTAGGTCTGGCCACAGCGACAAGGCTGCTGTTACCTGGTTGTGCTTCACCTTCTGTTCCTTCTTTCAGTTTAACTGGAGAGATGTAATGGAGATCTGAGCGCTGGGTTGAGGTGTGGTGGTGTGCTCCAGGGGTGTTTACACAAATAACAAATCACTGATTCTAAGCCATAATCAATGTAAGATTTGCTTCACCTTCTCTGCCTGAAGCCTAAAGGAGAACTGCATATAGATAAAATGAAATTGTACTTGCAAGTGCTCCCATCTTGCTTATGTTCGCATAAACAATGGATTGGATGATCCTAATAACGTTGCAACTGGAATATTGGTGTAGCTTTGCTCTGCGCTTGCGCTCATGTGCAGAGGTAGCTGTAGTATCTCCAGAGGCAGATGTGCTGTTACAGTAGCTTGTGCTGGAGAACTTTGGAAGACTAGCAGTAGCAAGCAGCAGGAGGAGGTTGTGGTAGCCTCAAGGTGTGAGCAGTGGTTGCTCTTGGATGGATTGTTTTCTTGTCAGTGTTTAGAGAACTGCTTTGTTGTAGGAGCCAAGTTCCATTGTGTGAGAGCAGGCGAGTGAAGAGCTTTCTTCCAGAGCTTTCAGGAAGTTGAAATTATGTTGGAGTAAAATCTGGTACCCTTAATGAGCAGTGCGGCTGCCTAGCAGGAAGCGAGCCTTGTGACAATCCGCAGATAATTTAAATTAACTAGCTTTATGAACTTACATTTTCAACCTGACCTTACCATACCCAGCCTCCTCCCCCAGCAACTTAAATAAACAAACTAGGCACATAATTCAGTAAAATAACTTCAGTTGGTTTTAATGTTGAATGGCAGATTTCTGCTTGAAGGAGTGCCCAGGTAATACGTATAGGGCTGACTCTTCACTGGATCACTGTAGGTTGTGTAACACTAATGTAAGGGATTCTTTCACATTCTGTCCGCTACCACATTTTTTTGCAGCAGAACTTATTAGGTAAGGAGGTGGTAGTTCATGGCATTTTTTTGGTTGAAGTAATTATTTTTTCCCTATACTAAAAAACATCTTATGTTTTGGGGGAAAGAGGGGAAGTTAGTGCTAACACACTTGATCCCTTCCCATTGTTCTCAACTGTAGCAGCTTGTAAAGGCTGCTAAAAGTAAAAGTCAGAATTTTGGGGTTGGTTTGGTTTTTCAGCCTCTGGCCCCGTGAATGAGTTAAAACATGCAAGTACTGCACTAGCACACTGGCCCAGGTGGCAGAGCATGATGGACTAGCCTCAGGCAAAAGACCTCTTCCGTACCTTTTAGGTTTATTCACTGTAGTTACCATCTCTGAATCATTCAGATGTGCACTGGATTTTAGTTTTGTTGATTCCAGATGTGTCTCCAGTTGGAGCAGTGTGATCAAGATACGTATCTCGATCGTACTACTGTGTAACCTCGAGTTAACAGCCTTCCTCTTCAAAAACTCCATTAAACCACCTTGCTAACCACTATTGCAGGGAGCTTACCTCCCGTGCGCATGAATGTGTCAAGAGTGTAATCTGTGCTCTGGTGTACCCTCTGTGCTGCCGCTGGTATGTGGCCACGGTAGCAAGGCACTGAATCCAAGTCAAAACAAAGTAGAGGTTATTAGTGTGAACTTGGTACTACAGCAGCACAGTTACATGGCTTTTAGTCTGTGTGGAGCACAGAGAGAATTCACACCTGGAGGAAGCATGAAGCCCATTTTAGCCGGGATTAATTTGGGTAAATACACCATACGGGCAGCTTTCCACAGCATTTGTGTTTAAGGGACTGCTTAACACACTTTGTTAATTCCTAGACTCATTTAATGTATGCGCTTTATGATTTCTTTCCCCTGAGGAACTCTGTGGAGCTGTGATGTATTGTGCATGCATGCTGTCCATGCCAGAAAGAAGGGTGAGAAGCTGTGCTCAGGATGAGGAGAGCAGAACTGTTTCTTTCAGAAGTACTGAGCTGGTAGATGGGTTTCATGGTAGCAAAGCCTGACAACCTAATATATGTCATTAGGTCATGTGTGTATTGCATTTGTCAGTTTTATGTATATAAGATACATGTATTAGGTCATATGGCAACCTAATACACAGGAGTCTAACTGCAGTGCTGACTTCTGCAAATCTGGTATGCTAGTGACTTAAGGCCCTAAATTACTTATGTATCAAAGAGAGAGAATGAGATCTGCAGTACCCAGCACCTTAAAAAAGCAAAGTTAGCCAGTGAAAATGCTGAAGAGGAAGATGCAAGTTAATCTGAAACAGTTAATCCAATAAGCAAAGTCATATTAAACAGGTATTAAACCATGGTTCAGGTCAGAATTGTTTCTCTGCTCTTTTTAAAAGTAAGTAAAAGAACAGCAGTAAAAAACCCCAAAGCTAAGTTCTTTTTCTATCAAGTGTATTGCCTGACTGGCATTGGAATACAAAACGTTTGGAAGAAGAACCTACGAATTTAGTTTATACTTCACACATTTTGAAACTAATTCATTTTTTGTCAGAAGTCACAGTGCCTTTTACATGTTTTGCCTTTTTAACTGCTGCATAAAATACTCAGTTTTATTCATTTATGAGAACATACGTAATTTCCTAGGGATTTCCCAGTATTTATTAAATGTGCATTATAGGAGCATTTCAAGACGGCTTTAACAGTAATTTTTGTGAATTTGATTTCCATTTGCAGCACCTGGCCTCACTGGCATTGTTGGAGGGCGCCCCAGAGTGTAAGTTAACTCCCCATCGTTACCTTGTTGTAATGTGTGATGGTAGCGTTCCTGCCACTCACCATCACAAGCTTCCCCACCTTGAAAGAGCAGCCACAGAAGCAACTGAAGTTTCCTGTTGCACGCTGTGCTTAATAACTAATGACAAGGTAATAGTGAGTGCTACAAGATATGTAGGCAGATAGTAACATTCTTTATTGAATTATTTAATATGAGTCATGTAAGTCTATGATCAACTCATAACAATGTCTTTGCTTAATGAGCTGTAGGAAGAACTTTAGATGTGACTTTATGGCAGGGCAGAAGCTCAAGCATGTGCAAGGACCTGCAGGTTGCTGGACCAGGTTTCTCTTGTACTGCTTAGTTTGGAATATGGGCACAGCAAATTTATGTTTGTGCCAACCCACTTACCCTAGAAATGTGAGGTCAAATGTCCCAGAACATCCCACAAAATGTTAACATGAACCCATTATGTGAGCGATCTGAACAGAATACTGTTGAGAATATTAAAAAAAAACTGGTTTGATTCAGTATTTTTCTAGATATGGCTAATATCTGCCATACTCGAGAGAGCGTCTAAAACTTTCCTGTCACTAAGCAAATACTTCAGTATTTGTCTGTCTTGCACGTGGAGGTGGGGGAAGAACCTGTAGATATCTTGCTAGTATCTCTCTGCAACTAGCCTACGTGTCAACGTGGGGCTAATGCATTGTCAATTTTTTTTTCATTTTAGCTACTCCCCCTGGTAAAATTTTCTTTTTTTTTTAAACAAAATCTTACTTTCTTCATAATGAAATCAAAGGAATTTCTACACTTCTCAGGCTTTCTAAGATGTTTGGAAAACTATTGCTAATCGTGGCTAAATAGCTTTTAATTTCCGAAGTGTTTGTGTGGTGTATGGATATTCTAAAGATGTATGATCTGACATTTTCATTAATTTCTGGTTAAATGCATTTATCCTTGTTGGTTTTGTATGTCTAGGTCTCCAGTTTTGAAGCCATTTTTCTTCTATTATCCCAAAAGCAATGTTCAGGTAAGACTTACTGCTTAAAACCTGCTCTGTTCTCTTTGAAGTCGCTTGAAAAATTCTGCTGACTCTGGCATTTTTCAGTGACTTTGAGTCCTAAAACTGCGAAGTATTCTGGTAACTTTGATTAAAAAATATTTTCTCGGACACTGGTGTTACTCCCGCAGCATGTTTTACAGCGGTTGAACTTGCCAACCTTGCATTTTAATTGCTGCGGATTTTGAAATATCTTGCATCAAAACTGAACTTCTCTTTTTCAGGTTCCTGGAACTGTAGGTTTGAATTACTTCTACTGCATCTGCAGAGTGGTTATGAAAATCATGTATTTTGAGAGTTAACGGTCCCTCTTTAAAGAGAAGGCAGTTGGGTGTTCAGAGTTGAACATCAATCTTGTGAACTTGGACAAGTCTTCTGACTTTTTGGGGCATCTATATTTTGTATATACTACTGTAAATAAGTATTAACATCAGTTAAATTTCCCCAGATTCACACAGGTTTTGGTCTTTTCCTTCCAAATACTCTGCCTATAAAAATAGGAATAGTAATTTCTGCTCTTGCCTATATTGCAAAAACTGTAGGATTATGAAAGCCTGTGCAACTGTTGTGATGAGTGTCCCGGAGGAGCCCATGAGTGAGATCTCTCTCTGTGGCCCTACTCGGTTGGTAACGATAGTTTCTTTCAGTCTGAGAAGTTACGGGTCAGGTGACGGGGTGGCCCTAGGTGGGAAATTACAGCGTAAGATGAAACATTGAGCTAGAGCCCTACTTTCCTGTTATGCGTGTATGTCTGTCTAGATCAAAGTCTTCAAGACAAACTTGAAGAAACTGGTTGTCCTGTGAACTAGAATGTTTGGATTTATAAATGTTGGTCTCTGTTTTCTGAATGGAGACTGCAGACAAAACTGCACACACGCCCTTCTTTTTGCAAGGCCTTTAACTGACTTGAAGCTATTGCAGGCATCTCGTGCCAAGGCATCCTAATGATGATGCTTCTCACTTAGTTAGAGCTTTCTCACTCATTCACCATCGAGGAAGCAGCCAAAGGCCAGAATGTTGGTCCGTGTTGGACCACAGGTGCTGTGACAGGGTTCTGCGTAGGGTAGTGGAGGGGAGCAGGAGGAGCACAGGCGGCAAGTGGAAAGATGGGGGGGGAAGCGAGGGGGATGGACACAAACAAAACCCAATTGATCTAAACCCCAATGTTGTAAAACTGTTACCAGCCAGCAATGTAAGTGTTCTAAGCATTTCAGAAAAGGACTATTTACTTTTTTCACATGCGTGCAGTGTTTGGCACAGGCAAGCCCACATGTTATACTTTTCTTTGAGTGATACTCTGCATTAATGGGAAATAATTTAAGACTGATTTTACAGAGGAGATGCTATTTAGTTATTAAAACTAAGTTTATAAACTGTGTGTAGAGGAAAAGCATTAGAAAAAAACCCTACCTTTCCTGTCATTTAAAGAAGTTCAGCTACTTATTTTTACAGTCAATTACATTTTGCTTTATGCAAATGGCTTTTCTTTGCCAAGTTCAATATGAAATTATTATCTTTATGGGAGTTTAGCCTGCCACTGTTTTGTAAACATGCTAATTAGCGCTGTGTTCCAGACTTCGTAAAATGCTGTTGAGATTAAATAGTAACCTAATTCAGCAGGGAAAACAAGCTGTGTCTCGTGTGCTCTTTTCAATACAGAAAATCAAACCCCTTGCTCTGTGTAACTAATCTGAGTGCGCTGATACACTATTAGCAACATGCCACGTGACCTATCACTGCTGGACTGCAGTAATACTAAAGGTTATGTAAAAGTGTGGTGGAAGTGATTCAAGTCCTTGATTCAGCATTTTGTCCATGTATTAACGACGGTGGTCTAGGTAGAGATTACAGAGTAAGTAAGGGATAAATTAACTGCTTTTCTGGGTTGGAAGTGCAGTTACAAAGAGTCTAGCTGCCCTAGTTCAGCATTTGACCTAAAACCAAAAAAACGCCGTAAGGAGATTTTCAGATATGTTAACATTGCCACAGTGGGTTCTTTTGTTTTGTGTTTGATAACACCTTTCTGGATGTCAGCTTGGGTCCAGTATTGCGTGCGTTGTTTCCACTGCTCTTATGCAATTGTCCTAGTTTATCATCTATCACCGGTGGTGTTAGTGCGGACAGTAGTTACTTTCCGTGTGTGCTTTTCCATGTTTAAAAACATGTTTTAAAAACCTAAAACTCTTCCCTAGGGAGAAAAATTCCAGCCAACGCTACTGAAGGCAAAAACAGGTTTTTCTGAAATACATATTTATTTTTTTTTAGTCTTCCCCTTGCATAAGCATTGGAGACCTGTGTCGCTGTTGGCTATGATCTAAGAACGATCTTAAGAAAGAGGGCTGAGTAGATTTACCTTGCGTTTGTTGACAGCTGGGCACTGATAACTGCTGCAGCTGCGTTGGTGTATATTGTTTTGTTGTGGCAGCGTGACCTGATTGTACGTCTGAGTCTTCAGTACTGGGAGTCCTCCAACGTAGATGAAATGGACGGAGTTAATTTTTCAGCGTGATTGTGCTGTATGATTTAATTGGAGAAACCTTTGCTTAATCTTAAGTGAACAGGCCAACCAGCTGATGAGTTGGCACACTTCACTATATCTATTTTTTCCGATTTCTTTGAGGGCAGGGGTAGGGAGAGCATATCATACAAGGTGAACAGCATGGCATTCTGCAATTTCATATTTTCATCTCAACATAGATGCAAAATATCCAGTATAATTTTATTTTGTTCTAAGTTGCTTTCACAAAATTTATTTGAAGATGACGACAGGATCCAAAGGGAGGTTTTTCATTAATATGGACAGGGACATTAAGAAGAAAAGAGGTTGGTTATATCATGGAAGAGCTGGAAGAGGAGATGGAAAGAGAGAGATTGGTCTTGCTTTGAAACAGACCCAACTAGATAGATCACTTATTTGATTTTTATGCTCTTTTCCCTACACAAAGATTTCTTTTAGATTTATAATAGATAATTATTGTGACTTTCTAAAAGGGAGTGACAGAACCTTATCCATAAAGCTATTACTGAAAATGTGCCAGGTCAGTACTTAATTAGAAATATATTTTATTTATTGACTTTGCACTGGATTTCTAATTTTACAGTTTGAAATTTGGTATCTTTTTCTTCCAGATCAACCTGTTTTTAAATGGTCAGCATGTGGAGACATTTGAGGAGGATCTCACATTTACGTCAGATGAGGTTGTTTCCTCTGATCCACCTAAGAGGAGCAGTGAATTGAAAGGTCTGTTCATCTTTTATTTGTGAATGCATCATTTGCTATCTATCAGCCTGGAAAATCATGTTAGATTTTGTCTGTGAAATATACTTTTGCCTCTTTTTATTTTTAAGTCTGTTGCAAAACACGTAAGCTACTTTTATTGGAAGGAAGGAGGTTAGCATCACACAGTATAAAACATGTTTTGAAACTAACAAGTATGTAAGTAAATTGTCCAGAAAGCTTAAGCCTTAGACACAAATGAAGACAGTTGAATGCTGCCTTGAAATGAAAATGTGGTTTTGACATTTACTGCAGTATATGTATATATAAAATATATTATATATATGATATGTATAATATATCACATATAATATATATATTATATATATTAAATATAATGTTAAGCCTGGAAATATTTGGGTTCTTACATTGAAATAGCTGTTGAGAATGGAGAACAGACTTACAGAATGCTTAGCTTTTAGGGAATTAAAATTTGGCCCTATTCTATACGATAGCCTCTACAAAGTGAACAAGAATGGGATCAACCTGGAACTGGTGACTTTTAAAGAAAACATACTGGGCTAATGAGATCCAACACGATAATTCCTGTGTTGCTGGTAGACTTGTCTAACCAAATTCTGTGCAGAAGGAAAAAAGAAAATTTGAGAAGGGCAAACCCATGAGCTGGGTAAAATGGGTCAGGATGCCTGCAACAGAAGGGAAGTGTTCAATCACAGCTGCCCTTACAAGTTCGGTCCTAGATTATGGATTATTCAAAGTGCTAGGCACTCAAAAATGTTTACATTTTTTTCTAATGGCAGAACTATATACAGTGTTTCTTAACATATAGCACACTTCATAATTCCCTTTTGGTCCAAACAGAATCTTTATTACCTTATTCCTGCTTACCAGAGAACTGAGAGAACTGATTTAAAGCTGTGAATAGGTAATTTCAAACCTAAATTGGGTAACTGTACCTAAAGATTACTTGTTAGAAATATTTCTAAAAGTAATACTAATGCTGAAAGCGTAATTCAGGTACTTAAGTCTGTGTATGCTCAAAAAATTAATGCTATGAAGGCACCAATATGTTAAGGTTTATTCTGGATTCCAGATACAGGCAAGTAGTATTTCTAAAAACTGGTAATAGAATAGTGTAACAACTAATTGTAAGTTTGTAGGGAATGTTCTGTATCATGTAGAGAAACACTGAAATACACGTAGACTGTGTTTAATGCCATTTGAAAGTCACCAACAGTGGATGCCTGATTGCCATGCCTGAGTTAATTTTCCCCATCTATTCAGACATCTCTTCAATGACATGATTTATGCGTCACGCAGAAACAACTTAAACTCTTAAATACGTTTGCAGCTCTTGTATCTGTTGCAAATCTAACATCACACCAGAACCTCTGTGATACCTGGGAGTTACCAGGAGGGCAGCAGGAGATTTGGACCATCAAACTGGGGGAGTTAATGAATAGGGAATCATTGTTCCATTTAATAAAAGGGTTAGCAAAGGTCCTGGTATATTATTTTTTTTCCCCAAGGTGACTACAGTGCTAACTATTGGAGAAACAAAAAGCTATTGGGACTCCCGATTGCCACCTTATAATTTGAGAAAACTTCGACGTGTCTGACATGAGCATTTAAGTACTGAATTCTTCAGGCTTTATTCAGGCGAAACCCCACTTTTGAGGGACAGCAGAGCTCCTCTGGTTGTTTTCCCTGAGAAGCATCTCTTAAACTTTTGCCCTTAGTTGTAAATATAAATGTTTTCTGTATGTCACTAAATACTTCCCTACTTCTGTGGCTTAACCCACAGACAGCGTGGATGAGAAATAGATGAATAGGTTAGACTGTAAAAGAAGTAACTTCTGCTAAAAGACTTTCTGTCAGCATTTAGTAAGGAGGGAAGTATTTTTCTTAGTTTCATGGTTATCTCAAGTGTGAGGGACTGTTAGTTGTCTTTGAATAGATAAGAGAAATATGTGAAAATGGGTTTCAGAAATGCTGCTAGATGTGGTTCTGGGAGGGTGGAATTTGAATTTACCGTTTGCCCTAGCAAAATTCTTCTGTAGATTTAAGTTGTTTATTAAATGAAACTAATTTCCTGATAAACAGATCGCGAAAGATAAATCAATGAGAGTAATAAGTAGAGAACACCAGAACACTGTCTTGAACTGGTTTTGTTTAAAGGAAAACTCTCAAAGACTGCCTGTGTAAAATGTCTGATGGAGAAGACTTCTACAGCTTATACAATTTTAACATAGTCATACTTCAGCCTTTGAAGAAGCACTACTTTTATTTTTCTTCTTGGAATTGTGTATTGAATGAAATTATTAAAAATAATGTGATTTCTGTGGTGCATGAAGTGCGGTAGTCTTACCCAGAATGAACAATGAGCTGGACTTTTTCAGATCCTTTCTCAATGGAGATGTTTAATCAAAAATAGTATTCCTAATAAATAGACCCTTCAGTATTTTCTGCCGAGTTTCATGGCACATTTCTGTTTGCATTTTTCATGGAACTGATCGTGGAAAAGACTGAGCATCAAGCTCAAAACAAACTTCCCGTCAACTCCTTCACTGTGTGCTTCCACTGTTTCAGATATCATGCTATGGTGACTTAATACCAACGAATAACCCTTCTGCCAGACTAAACTGGAATCACTTGCAGTTCATTTTTGACAGTAACCCAACGTATGTTGTAAAACTTCAGTTAAAGCAGTTGTTTGTAGACGTTCCCTTTCTGATCCTGCTGTGCCGTAGAAGAGGTTGGTGGGATGAGCCCCCAGCTGTTTTTTACTGTTTTCCCCATTATTGCCACTCAGATGTGCCAGCAGGTTACTCCTGTAAGTGCTGCCAGATCTGTTTCAACCAAGTACGTGCCATACACTAAAATATATATCATACAAATTATGTGTGATGTTGTAGCAAGGCATTTTTGTCATCCACAGTATCTCCCCCTCCATACTAAAATGAACTCTGGGGATCTGTCCAGCTACCGTAGACTGCCTCCCTTTCTGACAGGGACAGTGAAAATGGCAGCCAGTAGGATTTGGAAGTAGTTTCTTTCATACCCAGCTTTGCTAAAGCTTTTCAGGTCAGCCTGGCTCATGTCTGAGAAGTCAGCAGTTTTTTGTGGGCAGGAAGGAGTTAAAGGTAATGATGATTTAGCTGGGGCTGGGTTGACCTGATCACCTGATGCAGTTCACCAGTTGGTATCTACCCATGCCTTAATAGTTGGTGTACTTTAAATCATACTTGAACTTGCCACAGTGTTAACTTGGCTTTAAAGTGTAGTTCAAACATTCATGTGAACCTTGAGGGTGAATTTAGATCAGTATATTTACACTTCTTAATATAGCCTGCCTTTGGTCAGCATTTAGAACGTAGCATCTTTAGTATTGGATCTCTTATTCCCTAAAATAAATTTTAAAAAAAGGAAAACCAAAACAAAACCAGCACAATAGTTTGATATCCTCAGCAGAAGCAATAACAATACAAAAAAGATACTGATGCATTTTCAAATTGCATTGTCTTGCAGCATGGTTTCTCCAGCATAATTGCTTGACAAGACCTTTTCTTCAATTCCTTTAAATTTGACAGTTTTTAACATGTTAGACTGAAATTTGCTGTGACAAGCATGTGCCTGGGACTGAACTGTTTGGTGTTTTGCAGAAGTGAAAAAAAAAACCAAAACCAAAAAACAAAAAAAACCCAAACAAACAATGTTTTGGACGTGTTTCAGTTGCTTCCTGTGTGGCTGCCACCAGCAGCTGTGGCAGGAGGCAGGAGGGGCCGTTGCTTCCCTGCTCTGAATGTTCCCTCTGCTGGTGTCCGAGGAGCAGGGAGAGGGGGTGGCTGCCTCTCCTGTGCAGGGTGACAAAACAGCAGCAAGGGGAGAAGGGCGGCTGAGGGGTGACAAGTCTAGGTGAGTGAGGAGCATCAACGTGTCCGTTAGAGGTGCTGGGACTGAAAAGCCAGGGAGGCCAGGAGAGCTGATGTGGCTGTAGGGTTGGATCAGAAGCAAAACTGGCTGGAAACTCCTGGATTCTCACTGCCTAAAAACTGGGGTATAACCTGTGCTTCAAGTTCCAGTGTTGGGCTGCTGTCAGTGTCTAACTGAAACTCGGTGACAAGCATGTGCTTCATCTCTTGCTTTGGGGAACAGAAACTATATGGTGATAGCTTACTACCCTTAGTAATCAAGGATTGCAAGATGTCTGTGCTGTGTAACTTAACCATCAAACCTAGTGGATGAACTGTGTGGATCCCACAAGACTGAGTTTTTGGATTTGGGCAGGAGTGGGTTTGTGGGTTTTTGATGTGCAAATGGGTAAAAATAGTAAGAACTTAGTTCAGTGAGTTTAGTTCCTAAACGCTTGGAAGTCCAGTACTCAGCCATCAACAAGTAAAAAAAAAAAATTGATTGGCTTCCTACTGAGCATGCATTTATGACCTTGTCTTATATAATGCTGAGATATGTACAAAATTTCTAATTTGAAAATGAAATCTCTGGTTTCTTCTATGTAGCTGAATAAATACCTGTTATAATGGCATATGAAAGTGAGAGGCACGTGTTGGCCTGAAATGGAATTTTAAATTGTGACTGTTTTCTACAAACATCATCAGAATAAACAGACATTACAGAATTATCAGGACAGTAGCAACTACATTTTTTTCCGCCTGCACTGGAAGCAGAGACTTGTGTGTGTTAAGGGGACAAAAGTTGTCAGCTAGTCAAGAAATGACAAGTAGCTGCTATGGCTTCTTCAGAGGTACCACATGGCAAAGACCAGGATGAATTTTTATATTCAAGGGTGGTGGAAGAGGGGATTCCTGGCACAGTATTTGGCTGTAAAAAGGTAAAAGGGATTTGTGAAACTGAGCAGGAAGGATCAGTTTTGTAATTTTGGCCCCCAGCCTTGCCTCTGTTCTGTGCGTGTTCCTGTGGGAAGAAAGCTTTGGAAGGTTTTCAGGAGTACTACAGACAGGGCAGAGGGTATACACTTAAAATGACAGTTACTTCTTCAAAATGTACTATTAATTGTAGCTGTCATTAACATGTATTCATTTTTATGTTGTCTAGACCTGCCAAGCGGTCCACATACTTACCGCTTAGAAGATCTTGCCTATACTAGAAGTGGAGATAAAGGCAATTCTGCGAACATAGGTATCTTTCTTTTTCTTGCTTTCTGAAGTGATGCAAGATTTTTCACGTAAGATCTACGTATCAAGAGCTCTTAATGTTTTTTTTTTAGATGTCTCACATTACTTGGTTTTTATTTTTTTTAATTGTGGCTGTGCTAAAACAGGTATATTACTAGTGAAATATCTGTAGTTTTCTGTTTAGCAGCAGTCGAAATCTGACGTACTAAGAAAAAAAATTGCATGTCATACTGCAAAGAAAGGTCTTTGTTTAGGGTAGCAAAGTCAAGCTCCCCAAAGTTAAGAAATGCCTTTTTAAGGTTTCCTTTACATGTCAGTTGCTCCTCCTTCGTGTCTGTGTGTTATGTAATACAATCTTTTGCTTGTCTGATCATGTATAATATTCCCATACATCTAATTTTAACATGCATATGGCTAAAACATTGACAGTGTTAGGAGATGCTGAAGTTGTTCTTGCATGTAAGAGGATGTTTTTATTATATTGTTAATCCAAATGGTGTATTTCACTGTGCAGTCTCTTTACATGGATTGTGCTGCTGCTTGCATTGTTTAATAATTCCTTCTATTCCTTACTTCTGCATGCAACAATTGGCTCTCTTACTTGTTGGAGGATTGAGAGCGTGTGGTGTTCAAAGCTCAGTATGAATTAAAGGTGCGTTTGGGATTTGATTTGCTATTAGCTGTCATGCTAAAATTGATTAATTCTGTTCATTTTATGTTTAGGGTTATCGTTTACTTGTCCTTGTTTGTGAAACTGTTTTTTGGGTTGAAGAATGAAAGAATGTTGATTTTTATTTATTTTTTATTATTATTTTTTTATTCTTTTTCTTTCCCCATGGATGACCACTGTTGCAATGTAGCATTGCCAAACCATCAGTGATGCATCACTGACAGACTTCCTCAGATACAGACACTACTGCTTTATTAAGGAACAATAACAAGAACAAACTTGACCTCTAAGATTAATTTGGCTTTGAAGTCCACAGATAGAAAGATCCCCGTGACACAAATCTGCTTTCCTGATTCTGCTGTGGAACCTCTCAACTTCAGGATAAAGTTACCTGAAGCTTGTGAAAGCATATTTACAGCAATAAAAATGTAATTGTGATTTCTCATGCTTACGTCAGGATCTCACGCAAGAAGTAGGGCAAGGACCGAACCTTCAGTCATTGATCATGCTGTGTTATCGGTAATTGCAATTACTTATCTAAGTCTTGGAAACCATTTAGGGGAAGACACGTGCCTGTGGGTTGTTTGTTGTGGTGGTGATGTTGTTCTTTAGGTGTCTTTCAGTGGCAAGGGACTGTTTGCAGCCAGAAAAATAATTAGTCTGGGAGCATTCTTTCATGTCATTCTCCACACTAAGTCTCTACTGACAGAAGGAAAGCTGTCATACTATTGGTTTTTATTCAGGAGCTCATTAAAGAGGATCCATATACATGGTTTCAGTTAGGATCTCAAATCAGTTTTGAAAGGGTGAATACAGATCAGTTTTAACAGCTGCTGTTCCAACTAACACAAAGTTATACACCTAACAGGTGTGATAGCACGGCATCCCCTCTACTATCCGTACCTAAAGAAAACTTTAACAGCCGAAGCCCTGGAGAATTACTTCAAACACCTTTTAAAGCAAGAAGAACCTGTAAAAGAGCTGGTAACAAGGTGAGTCGCTTGCTGTTTGGTCCTCAGTTGTACAGTAGATACATGATGGTATCGGAAGTTATCTTAAAGTATGTTAACATAAATATTACAAACCTGTGTGTATTGTTTTCAGTACATTTTTATGTATCTTTCTTTCCCTTTTTAAGTAACAGCTTGAGCAGTATTAATTGAAAAAGAATAATAACTTGGGCCTCTCCTGCAACTGGACAAAGGTAGTGAATCCATTTAGTGAAGGCACTTAAAATCCCAGAATTAGCACATTAGCGTTAGGGCTATTTCTTTGTTTTGTTCGGTACAGAATGTTTCTGCAAAATAGAAGTAACTTCTAATGTCCCTTGGGAAAAATATCTTCCCACTGTTCTTTGAACCATTTGGAGCCTCTTACCCACTTTTCTGACACATATACCAAGCCAGAATTGAAAGAAAAAAACCTCAGCTAATTTCCATTTTTAATATATTAAACGGAATACATCCTGAAGAGGACGCTTTTACCTGGTATTCATCTACAAAAGAATGTCCTCTGCCAGCGGATGGCTTTATGTAGTATTTTTGTTTTCATGGTGGTTTTGGCTGATGCTCGGGGTCCTTCCTGGGGACTGGCACATGAGACACCCACTGTTCCTGTAGCACGAGGTAATAGGGCTGATTCTCCTAAGGATGTCCAATAAAACAGTCAACAGAATTCAAACCTTTTTCTCTCTTCAAAAACAAACAAAAGCTTAATATTGCACAAACCATTGAGTCTTCTAAAACCTGCTTTCATACAACGTCAATTATTCTGCAGATCTGGAGATTCTGCCAAACCCATTATGTATTTCCATGAGTAATGGATAAACCCTTAAGTGTCTTTTTGCTTGTTGAAACAGCTTGAGTCAGAAAGGTGCAGCTCGAAGTTCAGAGAGAGCTTGGAGTTACTTTAACCCCTGATCTTTGAGTTGTAAGTGCCATTCTTTGTCTTCATAAGCGGCTCAGTGCAGGTCTCACCCACTGAGTTTCACAAGTGCTAACCAATCTATCTAATAAACTGATACCAAGAAATGTGATTGAGTTTCCTTTGAAACGTAAAGAAGGGAAGAAATGCAAAATGTCATGCCTCTTAATGGTACTTCTAGAAATTGATTCATTGTCGTTCCTTAATGCTGTTTATGTTCATAAAAAAAAAAGAAAAAGCTAGAATTTGCTGTGTCTGGGTGAAGGCAATTTATTGTGGTTAATTAGATTATCTGTTTCTGGGTTTGGCTTCCTTTAATGATGTGATAATGGAGCTTTGTGAGTGAATTGAAAAGCTACTGGGGCAAAAGAATAAATCCTTTTGTGGAAATATTTAGGATTATAAGGAATAAAGAATTATAAGCTCATGTGCTTCAGATTGTATAGTTTGTTTTTACATTACTTGTTTATTTTTTCGTTGTAACTGTCATAAAAAGAGCTACCTTACTCTTTCATTTTCCTTAGTTTCCTTTATTTAAATTGCGAGTGGTTAAGAAACATGCCAGCCATGGCTCTGGCTCACTACAGAGCAGAGAAATTCAGCCAGTTGTCTTTCATTCTTTTTCATTAAAGCTATTAAATAGGTGTACTAAACAGGGAAAAGGTGGGATTATCCTGATGGAGAACACTGAAAATTTATAAACTTCCACATTTTCAGGTAACATAGTGACAAAAGGTGGTCTTTCAAACCCTGTGTCCCAAAACCCCAAGCCTATGCCATTGCTTCTTCCCCTTATGTAGAGTACATTCTTAATAGATCTGATAATCGTAAGATATGGAATAACAGACTTCTAATTTAGTGGTATTAGGTCAGTCATTTAAGAAGGATAGTCAGATTATCCTGTGAGAATTTGCTGGCTTCATCTTCTGAAATATGGTTGTTACCTTTGTGTTATGAGAGCATCCCAGTGCTCAAAAATAAAAAAAAAAATAACACCTGATTTCTCCTTCTGGGGTATTTTTACTGAGAGCTGAAGAACACAGAGTGTGCGTCCTGATGATTCTAGATTGCTTTTTTTGTAGGTACATTTGTTATGGGGGGTGGGGTGGCTGGAATACTTCTCTATAGTATAGCTCATATGTAAATGCCTCTTTTAGCCTATGGACTCGGTTCTTGATTTCCTCTGATGTGAGGAATCCTATCTCTTCCTTGATTTAAATGCATTAGATAATTTCTGTTACCATTATTAGTTCCATGCATTTTAACAGGAAATTCAGAGGGAAACCTGCCTTTGAGCCAGCATGGGCAGCACTGGGAGGGAAGTAGTTAGGCAGGCACCCCATTGTGCGTAAGCATAGCAGTTCAGCTACAACAGTGAATTTTCCTTGTTTTACTGGTTTCTGTCACAGACTTAATATTCTTGGAAGGATTTATTTGTTCTCTGTGCTTTTTAAAAGCAGCTCTTAAAACTTTTGATTGATTTGTACAATTAGGTAACATTTTCTTCCTTTAGATCTCAGTTAATTAAACTTAAATGGTTTAATTATGCTGGATAAAAGCATGCCAGCATTTTGGTTAGTGTGTTGTTGCTGCTTAAGACTATTACGATGGTTGTAGTGGTTTTTCTTTTTTTATTGTGGGAGTGTATTTTTTGTGCGGAAATATATTGGATGCTCAAATGCTTCAAACTTCAAACAGACTTTAAAATATTGAACATGCTGACCTTTGTGTATTATATTGTAAACCTAGTTTTAGCTAGAGTATCTCACTGTAAATATTTCCTCAAAGTACTTGAAGGGAATTCACCATTCTGTAACGTTCCAAATTAAGATCTGTTGCTAGTATTACATACTCCCTCTGCCAGAATTACTGCAGAAAGTAAAACTAAATTCTTCCACTGCTTTTACTGTTTGCTTCTGCTTTTATAAGCTCTTCAGTTTCTTTCCTGATTTGTCTACGCGACTGATTTTCATGAAACGTTTTTTCAGACCTGGGATATTAGCTCCTGGAATACATATCCCATTAGTCTAGTCCTTGCGGAGAGATCGGCCAGTTGTGAAATTGCTTGATGCCTGGAAGTCTTTGCCAGTTCTTCAGAGTAACATTTGCAGTGTAGTGTTTTGGTAGACCTCTAGCTTTCATGGTATATTCTTATTGGAAATAAGTCTTGAGTTTTTTAGTTGAAAATTTTGTGGGGTCCTCTGATCCTGCTATGTAGTGGATTATGCTATTAGATTTACTAAATTAGGTAGATGACTTACTGTGGAAATGGCTTTATTCTTCGTATTCCTGTTGTCTAGTAGAGCACTGTTGAATTAATTGAACTTTCCTGCCTTCCCAATGGATTTGCCTTTGAGCATGATAATGTTGCCTGGCAACAAGTTTTCAAGGGAGGTCAACGGAATGCTAATGCCAGGGTTTTTCCTAATAACAACTAATAACGTTAATACTGAAGCAGAGTGTGGCAATGAAAGGGTAGAAGCAACAGTGAAAAGCCCTCGCCTGGCACACAGGCACAGAGACTCCGTGACTACTGCTTGCAAGAGCATAACAAGAACCGAAGTGTTTGCCAGGCTGCTCAGCAGGCTCATCTCCTTCCGTGAAAGGTTTGCATCCTATGCCCAAGATACAGGGGCATACAGAGCTGGGAACAGCAGCAATGACTGCAGTTTTCAAAATGCTAAAAAGGAGCTGAAAAAGATAAACCTCACAGTGACAAAGTCAGCAGTGTAAGAGCACTGCAAGAAATTCCAGCTACTTAAGGGGACAGATTTGAAGAATCTGCCCCAAACAGATGAAGATCAGGTAGGTGGGTAAAGAAAAATAGGTGGTGTTGGAGGAAACGTGATTTAAGTTGCAGCAGTAAAACATCTGGAGGCAGAGCAAGAATTGGATACCATCTTTCTTTGCTATTCCTCATCTTGCTGATGTTCTGATTAAATCCTTTCTTATATAAAAAAGGAAAGCTATTGAGTCCTTAGACAAAGAAAATATTGGAGAAAAGCAAAAGCAAAGAAAAGCAAGACTAGAAGAAAGGTGACAAAATGCTGAAAAATTGTGCAAGGAGAAGCAAATGGAAATACGCTGTAGACCTATTTATGGAATTTGAAACAACTTTGTTAGGAAACCACAGAGCCATTTGCCAAACTTCCACAAAAGTTTCCAGATTGGAACTGCACCAGTCAAAAGCAAGGATGGAAAAATCCTTACAGTGGCAATGGAACAGAAAAATAGGTCTGTCACAGTAAAATAAAATTTCATCTGAACAAAGTATGTGGCTCCAAGAAAGCATTGAAATGTAGCTCTACTTTCCACTTGTTATAAAATTATCTGTAGTTGGTCGTAGGAGTTTAATCTAGTGACTCGTAGTTGTATCTCAGTAATAAGGAGGATGCCTTCCCAGTTAGCTGGTAGCCTTTGTTAGCAACAGTGAATTCCAGGAATTAAGCGACGGTATTTTTCAGTATTAGAACTAGGAAGTATTAAAATTACTTCCCTCTGCCCACTGTGTTCTCAGAGTTCATATTAGATCTTGAACTTCTTGTCTACAGAGCCTTCTGTATGGGCTTTAACTCTTAGGGGGAAAAAAAAAAAAGTAGAAAACAACCTCATTAGAAATGAATGAGTCATGAAGTTGAATAGGAGAATGATTACTTTATGATCCTACTTTAAAACTGTTAAGGGCTGTTGATTTGGGGTAAGGCAAAGGAACAAGAAGGTAGGGAAGGCCATGGGTTAATCTTCAGTTAACTTTTAGGCTTGACTCAGCAGTGGTATGCCATCACAAGCGTGGAATTTTTGCATGCTGTCTTTTGCTTGACGTTCTGTACAAGCCTTTTGTACAAATTCTCCTGAGAAATAATGTTCAGATTTTACCTTGCAGATACGAGTTGCCAGGAATCCATGGATTAAACTTTGTTCTGAAGAATTCCCTTGGTGGTGGTGGCATAGCATCCCTAAGAAGTGACCCACAGGCATGTATCGAAGCATGTGTTTTAATGCAAATCCTTTATAACTCTGTATTACACAGTCTCCTTATAACCAGCTTTGGGGCTGGAACTGTAAGCTTTTAGTTTTGACTCTTCGGTTCCTTTTACTTTCCTGTTAATATACATTATCTACCTAATTGTTTTAAGTTTTAAGATTTGTAAACAACACAGGGAGGTAGAAGGTTTATTTAGAGTATTGGGTGAAAAAGATATGTACAAGGAACTACTAAGAGAGTCTTCCAATCAGTTGCACTCATTATGATGCGCTACCTGTGGTTTTAGATGCACCAACAAAATTAGCATCTCAAAAATTTTTGGAGTTGTACTAGACAATTCTGATCGTTTCCTAGTACGTACAGGAACTGTTAACTGTATAACAGCTCCTCTAGCTTAGCCTATGACTCCTACAGCTAAAATGTTAATAATATAAATCTCAAAGTGCAAACTAGATGGACAGAAAACCTTTTGTGTTGACGTTATGTGAATCTGAAACTAACTTTTTTAAAAATTTGAAACATCTAAACCTGAAGATGTGATCCCATAATGTGGCAATGCTGTGGCTACGGCAGAGCACAGTTCTGCCAGCATAGGGTGACAAATGCTTATGTGTACAAATAATCTCAGCGTGGTCAGGAGGACTGTTCACAAAACAAGGTCATGCTATGTATGAATCGGCTAGCAGAACTGACCCCAAATAAATTGATTTTAGCACTAGGTAAGAAGTAAATTGAAGAAACTATTCAATCTGTTCAGGTTGAGATGCTTGAAAACTAAACTGTACATTGTTTTCCTACGTCATTACATATAAATGTACATATAAATTTCACAAGTGAGGAAGCCAAATAAATGAACAGGGTAAATATAACTCTGGATAACTTACAATCCAGGGCTTGATATAAAATTCACCCAAAATGTGTCTATGTAAGTATATGTTGAGATAAATACTCATAAAACTTAAAAAACACACTGCATTCTTACACTGATTATAGGAAAAATGCCTTATGAACCCATTTATAAAACTTATTTTACAAAGGTGGTATATTTAGATGGCAAACTGTAATGTTGATTTGGGTGTTTTTCTTACAGGGCAAAGCACTTGGACAGATGCTGTTGGATTTCCAGATTAAAAATGTTCCCGATTTAAAATCCCTGATAGAGTAACAGGTGTTTAATACATATGCTTTTAACACTGAGTGGTATAAAAACACGTTATAAACAAGAACGGGCTTCTTGAGTGAGATATATTTTAGTGTGGGGTTGGTTGTTGGGGGTTTTTTTAAGTCAAAGAGTAGCAATTAGTGACAGTTATCTCTCAGAGGCTTAGCTATATGGCACAGATTAGAAAATGTTTTGAGTAATACCAGACTAATGGCTTTGTCTGTGACTGATAACATTTCCTGTGTGGATAATACATTGGATGAAGAATTAATTTATTTCCTGTAAAATAGAATTAATCACATTGCAACATAACATTTAATTATGAGACGAGATAATCTTTGGTCCAAGATGGAAATTGTCTCCTGTTCAGTCCGTCTCGCTTTCCCTTCTCTCAATCTTTATTGGAAAATTAAATGGACCAGCGTCGTTGAGCTCGTGGCAGCTGCGTTTGTCCTGCACGCAGAGTGTGTCTGGGCAACCTGCTGTGCATCGTGGCGGAGTCAGCACCGTCTGGTACTGGGTGACAGCCTTCCCCAGCGGGCAGTAAGGAAAAGTTGGCGTTGTTACTGTTCCAGAGTGACTGGTAGTAAATGCTGACCTTTGGTGGTAATCCACCGAGCTTCTAGCACTTTGCCCAATTAAAGGCAGGCTTTATTATTACAGCTCCTAACATCTCTTACTGATTAATCTATCAGTTTCAATTTACAACTTTCAACTGATAGATTAATCAGTAAGAGATTGCAGATCTCTGTGTGGGAATAAATCTGGAGATGAGGAGAGTGCAGTGAGCTAGTCCGCCTGCTCGTGCTCTCTCGTGGTGGTGCATTCCTGGCAGGGAGGCGGTGCGCCTGGTGGTGGAGGGATACCTCGTTTTGTTTCAGGGCTGTTAAGTCCTCGTTTGCTGCAGCAGAGTTCCACCTGGATTGAATTCTGGACTGTCATTTGCATTGCCCTTCCCACAGAAGGGTCCACAAACTTTCCACAGAAAGGTCTGTCTCCTGCTGCAAAGGAATACCCTGTTTGAACGCAGCGTGCTCCATCCCTTTCCGGATTGCGCCATCACCTCCCCGGCTCCCCTCCTGCACAACATGACTGGCATGTTCAAATTCGGGTACTCCTGAACCTCTTGACCTGATTAGGCAGAAACTTAAAAATCTGTATCATACCTCCTGGGACAACATTGTGGTGGAAATTCTGGCCCAATGACTAACTGTATTTCTTCTGCAGAAGCCGTAGAAATACTACTCCACAGGTTCAGGCATTTTATATTCCCAAGCTAATATTTTCATTTATTTTGGGGGGACTGTATTAATTGTTTAGTGCTGACAAAATGAGACTACTCAGATAAAATCAGGAAAATGAGTATTTTTTTGTCACCAAAACTGTTAGTTGTTCCTAAATCTCAATCTGTGCTATCACTACTATTAATTTGCTAGTCTCTTGCTTGCTAATGAGGACTATAAAGTTAATTGTTCCCACCTTTTCTGTGGTTTTGCTCATTTGAATGGAAGGTATCGTAAGTGAACACTTTACCCATCTAAATATATTACTCTCTTAGCGAGTCCTAAGTGCTGTGTATACAGCATGATTCAGTCTAGTTGTAAAAAATGAGTCATTACTTCATTGCAGAAAAATATCTAACTTAACTTCAAAGGGAAAATGGCATGCTGGCTTTATTATGTTTACAGTTATTGATTGTTAGAAAACTCTTGTTAATAACTTGGAAGCCTGTTAGTTTAGCAAGACACAGAGGTATTGAAAGGAAACAAAGTGGGAGACCCAAGTAGCAAACCTACAAGGATAAAAAGGCTACAGTAAATATTTGCAGTTCACTCGATAAGCTGTTTAAGTGACTGTAACTGTGTATACAATTATTTTTGAATAAAAGTGAACATTTATGAAGTATAAATTCGCTTTAGTCATTGATGTTGTTTCTTTGACTGGAGGAGAGCAATACTTAGTTCAAAGGTTCTTTGATTTGGGGTTGTTTCACTTGCCTGCAGTTTCATGCATTGTCTTGCTGGTCCCCTTCTTCCTTCAGATTTTGTCTGTTCAGTCCCCAGTCTTTGTTAAATACAAAAACTGAAGAAGTAAATGATACTATTTTCTAGAGAGCTGGTCATTTACAGCTCTACAAAGGAAGCTGTAATTTGCTGAGAAGAATGGTACAGTGTTCAGATGGATTGGGTATGGCAATACAAAGGCGTTATTTCTCTCTGGAGTTGCCCTTTTGGATGCTGTGAAACCATCCTTCAAACAGGCTTTCTGTCCATTATGCGGTTCAGCGTACCAGCTGAAACCAAGTGGTACTGCTTTTCAGATACTTTTCTCACAAATTACAGCCTGTAAAAATCCCTATCCAAAGATTTTATTCTCCTTGACCTCCTTAACAGGTTTTGAATTCATGAACCTGTACTGCTGGAAGCGGTCGCAGCTGACCTGAAAGCTTGGTAAAGCTGCATTTGTTTCTTACTGTACAGTAGAGGTTGAGTAATTGAGAGAGCTTTGGTAAAACATAAATTGTACTTGAAGGTGAGCGTGTATGCAGTCAGCGCTGGTTTAACTTCAATTTTTTTTAAAAAAAAAAAAGGCATTTTGGCATTTTGCCTGCTTGTTAAACCAGGGCTGTTCCTCCTGCGGGCAAGAATTTAAGCTTCCAGTTGCCTTTCTTTCCCCGATTTGTGTTAGCTGTGTGGGCAGGATGGAAGTAGTAGTGCCTAGTGTAAGAAATAAGGTTCCATCTAATATACAAGTTTCGGTGTAATGGAAACTGGCTCACACCTCTTGCCTGGGAAGTTTTTGTGCTTGTGGCTCATCTGCATTGCAAAACAAGGGCTGCATTCTCTTACCTGTCACAGCCTCCTTGCCACAGCTCACCTAACTCTCAAAAACAAATAGTTTTATCATTAAATTATTCTATAGCAGCTAGAAGTCCAAAAAAAAATACTTTGTCAGTGTTTGTTGTTTAATATTTCAAAGTAATTTTCCCACTGAAATTTGTGTGTTAAAGGTACAAAAGTTATTATGCAGAAGCGATCCAAGATAAAGGATGTGCCAGAGTGCTCGAGGCATAGAGCATATTCTCAGTTTAGCCATCTTCCATGAAGCCATTTTTCCACTAAAATACAGGGGTGATTTTCCCCTTTAGAGGAGAGGAAAAATAATTGTAAGTATACCTTTTAAATTTTGTTTTGCATCATGGCCCTTTGAAAGTTAAATAGGAGTGCTGCCCTTAACATGTTAAAAGCAGGAAATGCCGGGTGCAGGTTGTCTTTCTAGAATATGGAAGGCTTCATGCAGCAATTACTTTGCTATGTTGTGTGAAGTGTTCTGCAGACAGCAGCGCTTGCAACAGTTGCAAGGTGGTGGCTGAGCATTACCTGGGTGGATTTCACCTGCTGCAGCCGGGTGCCTGTTTTGGCTGGGGGCGCAAAGCAGTTTCCCAGACCTGCCTGCTGTGTAATGCAGTTGGGGTTGTTCCGTTGGGGAGGGAGGGGGGAGGCTCGTGGGTGCCTCAGGTACGAGGAAATTGCACTGCAGAAATGTCGCACCTCTGCCCTGACTTCTTTGAAACCCTCCCATGGAGTAAGACTTCAAGTCTCCTCCTCGTGACTATTCATCTTCAGTTTCATCCTGGTTTCCTTTTTGGATTTACCTGAAATGGACCCTGGTGATTTTGGGATTAAAGCTAACTAGCGTTAAGGAAGCAAACGAAGGATGCCTCCAAGTAAACCATTCTGCTGGGAAATGGCTGTTTCTACCAGGGCGTTCGGCTGAGTTCCTCAGCCTTCCTTCGGGCAGGAGAGAGAAACCTGCACTGTGGGACATGAAGCGTCTCTAACACCTATTTCAACAGGGACCATCCAGACGCTCCCTTGGCAGCTTTGGGAAGGGTCTGGGGGTGGGGGCTGGGGGTGGGGTGGGGGGAAGCTCTGAAGATGGCAGCACAGGGCAGAACCAGGGCTTGCCCTTGCAGGAGGGAGATGGAAACCTTACTGTGCCAGGACTCTGTGGAGTCTTTGGTAACCTCCCAGCAGTGACACAATGCTCCAGCTCTGGACCAGGTGCTGTGGCTGTCACCAGACAGGTGAGACCCTTTATTCCGAGGAGGGAGTTTAATATTTTTTCCCCCCCCGTCCATTAAAAATAATGTACTAGTTAAAAATGAGAAAAGCTCCCCCTCCTCTCCCTGTTTTTATTTACTAGTAGCAAAAGCTTCAAACCTTCTAAATCCATTTAAATGTGGATTTGAAAATATGCTGGTTTAATTATGTAATTGCGTGGGGGTGGTGGCTAATTCACAGGTTCGTACCAGCATCACAAACCACATCTATAAGGTATTTTCTCTTTTGTAAGTGATCCCATTTGAAGGGGGGTGGGGTGGGTGGGAAAGCTTGAGAGGACTAAGCCTCTGTTGCATAAAAATTTGGCTGAGACTCTCCAAAGAAAATCCCAAATGCCTGATCGCTCTGGTCAGAAGTGTGTGATCTGACCACACGAGGTTATGGTATGGCCCTCTGTGCAGATGAAGCAAGGTGAGGATAATCTTCAGTTCCCCAGGAAGCTGGGCTGTGCTCCAGCAGGAGGAAGCAGGAGGGCAACGCCAGCCATCACTTTTTGCTGGCAAGCAGTGAGGTTACCCACTTGCCTGAAATATTTTCTTCACTGAGGAGTGGAAAACTGGCTTAGGGTCATTGATAAGCCTCATCTTTCCTGTGCAGAAGATCCTGCCTGGGCCTTGGTTCTGTATCCGTGGTGGTAGGAGGCTCTCACCTGCTGGATCATTCACATCCCCTTTGCCTTTCTATTCATACTAGAGCTGTTTCCCTGCTGGAAAGAAAAGGGATGGGGAATCTTTTTGCTTTTTTGCTCGTGTGACTAAAGAGGTTCTGCAGCTCGAGGACGGTCTAGGGATTTCATTCTTGACCCACAGGCTCTCAGGTTTAAAGTGACTAAGGAGAGGGGAAAAAACCTCGGTGTTCCAACACGGTTTGCCTGTGGAGAGGCGCCAAGCAGTTGCACGCCAGCGCTGCTCTCCCTGCTTTCCGGGTTTGTACCTGGCGCCGTGTTACAGTGAGCAGCCACAGCCTGCAGGAGGATGGCTGAGGCGAGCCGGCAGCTCCGGAGCCGGGGCTGGGGGAAGATGCTCTGACAAACTCGCTCATCCCCCCACGCACACCGAGTCTCACCGAGGGCAGCGCTTGCCCCGCAGCTGGAGCCGGGGCCGGGCGGCGGGGGCTGGGGAAGGGATGTAGGCTCGGGGGGCGGCCGGGCCGCCCCTCCCGGGGCCCTATCACCTCCCAGGTAAGATGAATGTCCCATCCATCATCCCGCAGTCCCCGAGGGGGCGGGAATTTGCTGGGCTACTGCAATTTAACTGGCCTCAGCCGGAGCGGCTTTGTTGAGCCGAGCGGGCTGCGCTGCTGCGGGCTCCGTTGCCAGGACCTGTCATTTACATACGGGATGAGCAGGGACAACTGCCTCGGGGATGCCTCCCGGCTTCTCCCGCTCTTTCTTTTCGGGCGAGTTACATTATAAAGGGGATCGCTGCCCCCCTCGGATGCCCGTTTTCCTCCGAGCCCCAGTGCCACGGCTGCGCTCCCCTCTCCCACCGCCGGGCGACACCGCGGCAGCCCCCTGCCCTGCCTCCGAGCCTGTGTCCCTCCGTGTGTCCCCGTCCTGCCCCGTCCCCGCCCGCGGCCCCGCAGGTCCCATCGCCGGGGGAAGGTGGACGAATGGCCGCGGCGCCGGGAGCCGGTCGCACGAAGGGCTCCGGACGCGCTTTTTCCTGCCATCCCACCCGGGCAGCGCAGGGGGAGGCGGAGGGCAGCTGGCGGGGCCGGCCGGCCCCTGGGTGCGGGCTGCTCGGCCCGGGCCGCCGGCCGCCCCGCCATAAATCGCGGCGCTGCCCGGGGCGGGCGCTGCCGCTCGCCGCAGCCGGTGGGCTGGCCCGGGCCGCCCCGCCCCGCCCCGCAGCCTAGAAAAGCGGGGCCGGGCGGCGGGCGCTGCTCGGCGGCAGCGAGGGCTCCCCCCGCCGACCATGAAGAACCCGGTGCCGCAGGCGGCCTCGCTGCTGCTGGAGAAGCTGCTGCTCCTCGTCCACGTCCGCCCGCTGCCGGCGGGCTCCGGCGGAGAACCGCCGCCGGCCCCCAGCTACTACGACACCAGCTGCTTCAAGCGGGGCGACCTGCTGGAGGTGCCCCGCACCCTCTTCGTCCACTTCGGCATCTACCTGGGCGAGAACCGCGTCGCCCACCTGATGCCCGACATCCTGCCCGTCCTCACCGGCGACCGGCGGCAGATCCAGCAGGTGGTGACCAACAAGCGGCTCATCCTGGGCGTCATCGCCAGGACGGCCAGCATCCGCGTGGACACGGTGGAGGACTTCGCCTACGGCGGCAGCATCCTGGTCAACCACATGGACCGGCTCTTCGAGGACCAGGTGCTGGCCAGCGAGGAGGCGGCGCGCCGGGCCGAGAAGCTGGTGGGCGCCACGGCCTACAGCTTGCTCTGGAACAACTGCGAGCACTTCGTCACCTACTGCCGCTACGGAGCCCCGGTCAGCTTCCAGACGGACAAGGTACGGCGCCGGGGAGCCCGGGAGCCGGTCCGCCGGGGGGGCGCGGGGCTGCCGGGAGGGGCGGTGGGCGGTGCCGGGGGCGGGGCTGCCCTTCCCGGGGGGCCCCGCTCCGCTCCCCGAAACGGGGTCAGCCGGCACCGCGCCCCCGGGGCCGCCCCCCGCCGGAGCTGACGGGCCCCCTGCCCGCAGCGGTGCGGAGCCGCTCGGGAGGGCGGGTGACCTGGCCTCCGCTGGCTTCCAGCGGCGAGAAGAGCGACGCTGAATTCGCGGGACGATTAACAGGCGCTTAAAAAGCAGCTCCGGAGCTACCGGAGCCCGCTGGAGCCGCGGCCGGTACCGGGGCCAAGCGGGGCCGTGAGCCAGCCCCACTCGCCCTGTGCTGCGCACTGGGGAGCCCGCTGAGGGCTGGGGTGCTCTGGAACGGAGGGACTGGGCAGCTCCAGCTTGCCCCGTTAGAGCTTTCCTCTTTAATCCTGATCTTTTGCTTTTTTTTTTTTTCTTCCCCCCTCCAGTTCTGTGAGACTGTGAAGATGATTATTCGGGACCAGAGGAGTGTACTTGCTTCGGTGCTTGTGGGACTAGCATCAATAGTCTGCCTGGGTTTGGCACCCTCCACCACGCTCCCCACTATCTTCATTCCCTTCATTCTGTGGATGGCTGGCTAACGGCCTGCTCGGAAGCTCGCAGCCGCTGTCTGTATATAGGATGTATGCTACTGTATTTATGAAAGCATCAGTGTCACGTAAAGTTTCTTAACCTTGTGTGCTGTTTTTAAATACAGCTTTGTCTAGAACGCAGTGCACAAGGCATAGCTTACTGTGTAAGCCGAATAATAGATTTCCTGAATCTCTGTTGGTACATTTTAACACACCTTGAAATCATGAAAAAGTAGGGTTGCGATGCAGTTCTGCTCCTTGCCATTAGCCATAAGTGATTCTGGTAATGCTTTCACATTCTTCAGTTTCTTGGTTGCATATCCAGGGGCCATAACTATTAATAAAAATGGATGATGGTGTTCCACAAAGTGAAGGATGTGGAGAACAAACTACTTGCCTTTTCCTTAGATACAGCGTATATTCAGAAGTCACTGTCTTCATTCACTAGAATATCCATTAGTGGAGATACAAGTAAGTAAACTGCCTCGATTTGATAGCAAAGAAGAAAAAACAGCTCTAGGCTGGGTGCTGCGGGAACACATCTGGCCGGATCAGCTGTAGTCATTTCCCTTCTGGGAAGTTTTCACAAATCTCTCATTTGTATGACTTGTATAAACACTTGCTATGGTGTTGAACAACTTTTTAACTGGATTAGTGGTAAGGAAAGACAGCAATTCCTCAGCGTTTTCCTTGCTACTGGTAGTGGTTAGTATGGCTAATACAAATGGCTACAGAGGGGTTTTTTGAGATGCAGGAAGAAACAAGCTTGCTGTATGACAACTAGTGACATACAAATGTTGGAAGTTTCCAGCGTGCCAGGGCACATGGCAGGGAGGTGGAGGACAGATGCTCATTCTAGTTCCTGCCTTCCCTCAGCACTGGGACCAATGTGGATGCCATAAAGCATCAGGGATCACTGGAGCAGTTTCTGTGCTGGCTGTATTGTCATTTTGGATATTGCCTTAAAACAACATGCTGTCACGTGAAAGATGACATGTCTTTCTGCACTCGTCCCTTGTGAATAAGTATTCACTCGCCAGCAGTTGGTGCTAAAAACGTTTTCGTCTTCTGTTGAGGCCTTTCCATTTATCAATAACTTGTAAAGTTGGACTTGAAATCAAGTTCATCTAGCCAATTGTTTGAGCGCTAAAAACCTTTGCTATTTTTTTTCTTAGCAATGTCTTGATGTATGCAGAGAAATTGTTCAGCAGCTGGAATGCCTTGCCTGCGATACACGCACTTACACGTTCACGCGCTATGCTTGCCTTCCTTTCTGGTCAGAGGCAAATACGGTGGTGTCTTCAGCAAGGACTTCTGTGAGTGGTGTTCAGTATCCCGTCATCAGCACTGCTACTGAAGCGGCCACTTTCCCTGGTTTTAGATTCGTTTAACCATGCTGTATAAACCCATCCTCCTTGCCCTAGACCTTACAGCTGCTTGAAGATTGGATTCTTGAACTGTCAGTCTATCTGGCCGCTTTCTAATCATCTTCTTCTGGCTGCTCCACTCTAACCGACGAAGAATGTAAAGACTGGGGTGAAATTCCAGGCTGTTAGGAGACGGCAGCATGACTGCTGCTGCCATCAACCAAGGGAGGATTTCAGCCCAGCTTTCAGTACGCATTCAATCTGCAGCCCAGCTCCAAGCAGCTGGATATCAATTACTGCTGGATCCTTGCAACTTCTGTTCCGCTTTCAAAGATTGCCATGTGTAGTGTAACTGTTTCTGGTAAACTTTTCAAATTAAGGTGTTTTTTAATTAACATGAATTGCTTTTTCATCGTGTATGTGTTAGTAATATTGACATAAATACTAGTGTGTTTTTTTTACTTGCTGTGTGTAAGGTATGAACTGTAGTCATTACTGTAATTATATAAATAGAATTTATTCATTTAAAAATGTCTACCGGTCTCTTGAAATGGAGTGTAATGCTATAGCATTACTCTTAACGTACCCCAGTAGGGCACTGAACAGTCCATTAACATGCAGTTACATGGTGTCTGATTACAGGTAGGCTTTTCTTTTCCCCTTTATTTACTTGGGATTTATAAGCATTCCAGTAATTCTTACAATTCACTTATGCAATAAACAACGGGGTCATGACCAGTATCCAAATCATAAGTGGGATTGTTGGAAGGCAGGGAAATGTTCCTGCTCCAGCTTCACTATCAAAGGACCAGTGCTCCTGCTTTGCTAATGCTATTGAGCAAGAAGAATCCAGATTAGACTGGGGGGACTAAAGAGGGATTTTCATGGGTGTCCATGAAAGAAATGAAAGCAGTTCCTTGCAGACTTCCACCTCTATTAGTAGAATTTCCTTCAAAGAAAAAGTAAAGTTTTAACATTATGAAATACTATGAAATGGTCTAGAATGTCTCCTTGTATCCTTTCATCAAACAGAAGTAATAATATGGGCATAGGAACAGAAATTCAGCTGTGTGTTTGGGAGCTTTTTCCTACCAGCTCTAATTGTAGCAGAGATCTGGAAATTGTGTTAGAAGTCAGGCATGAGTCAAATTCGTCATACTCTGGGAGGAAAAACAAGGCTAGCAGGCATGAATTCTCATGTTCAGCTCAGCCGGTGGTGTTTGTGCTCTGAAATATTTTGGTCAATGTCAGCGTCAACTTTTTTTCTGTAATTACTTGAGTAAAAATAAGCACATGCCCTAGGTGGAGCATTGCATTTCAGACTTGAGCTCAACTGTGATGCTGTTGAAGTGAAGGAGCTAGTTATAATAAGAAAAACACAGAAAACTGTGGAGCGGTTCAGCTGTTTGGAAATGTGTGTGCTTAGAAGTGAAATTGTTCATTGGTAACTAAGTGATGGTGACGGGGAGTGTAAATCTAGAGTTGCAGCTCATTTTAGTAGTGGGGCTGTTTTGAAAAGCTGTGTGGTTAAACCAGAAGATGTAATGGAGGAGTATAACCATCACCCCTGTGCCACTGGGAAAGGCAAGTAGTGAAGACATCAAGTTAAAAAGATAGATGTTGCACTTCAGGCTTTCCAAAGAAAACAAAAATAAAATGATCATTCACAAGGCTTGAAATGTTTTTACAAACCCTGCATTTAAAAGGAAAAAAAAAAAGTTGCTAAATGAAGGCATTAGAACAGTGAGCTTTCTGTTTGTATTTATTTTAGCTCGGAACATAAATGATTACTCATTTTGTGGTGAACAGTCATCTGCTGCTTGATTTCACCTTTGGGTCCTCCTGTGCTGAAAGAGAATGCTACATATAAATACCATTGAGGCTTTTAATGAAAACAAAATCATAGCAATACTTGTTGAAAGTCTGAGGGGGTGGGGAAGAGCGCATTAAACTTGTGTGTGACTTGACATCGTCCAGACAGGTTTTAGAAAGCAAGCTGCAGCAACAAGAAATATTAGAACTGTGATCTCTAGAAATGATACGGGTTTGTATTATTTATTGCATGCTCTCACATTAAAGCAGCACATACCACTAAATGATACAGGCCTGTGTTAGACAGTCATTAGTTAGCATCTCCTTTATACGTGGAAACAAAAAAAGAAAATGTCTCAGGTGAGACTTCAGAGCCATTTGCTCCTTATGCTTTGTAATAGCTTAGGACCCGATTCCTCTGAGTGCTGAACTGTCATGAACGGGCTTACTGACGGGAGATGAAGATACAAAAGCTTAGCTTTGAGGCTCTGCTGTAGTGCATTGCACTGCTGTAAGCGTTGCAGAAATCCTTCTAAACACTGCGCTGGTAAAATAAAACTATCTCCTCTGCTGTAGGAACAGATCACTAAAAGGGTTTGAGGGATGTTTTTGGCATAATTTCTTACAAATCAATTGTGTGCTGTGTTTTGTGGCTTAGCTTTGCTTCCAAAGTCAAGGGAACATTTAGGATATGGTCCTGAGCACTCAGACTAGGGAGGAGCGGGGTGATCTTTAGGAGACTTAAATTAGAATTATGTTGATTGCAGTACTGCAGTTGTGTCTGTGACAAAACTGCTGGTTTGGTTACTGTTTCTGTGTCTCAGGGTAAAAAGCTTTCTGTAAGATGTTCTGTAGCTTTTTAATGTTTTCCCTGTTTTTATTAGGGAACTTTAGCCCTGTGGCCTTGTTTTAGTAGTTGCCTCTTCTCTATAGCATATCTGTGAATTGGAAAACAGTCGGCAGCTCTGTGAATGAACAATTTGAGGCTAATCGGCTGCATAGTCCCCTGCAACTACATCACGACACCTACAACTAGGTGCTTGGTCTGAACAAGGCCATGAAAGCGCAGGAGGCAGGTAATGTAGGTTTATTTTATTTGTGAGGGCAGGTCATATTGAGTGTGCTGAAGCACCAGTCAATGAAGGCAGAGGCGTGTGCCTGTGAAGACTCACGCTGCTTAGCTGGGCACGCTGGGAACAGTGATGTCTCTGCTGTCCTGTCCCCAGCTGGAATTTAGTGGGATTGAGATGGGGTTGTATGTTAGGGCTGAGATTAAATGGATTAACTTGCCTTCCCTTAAATTGAGAGGTATGCCATCAATGCCACAGACTTTAATCTAATCTAGCAAAGAAAATGGGCTGTGGTCCATCTTCTGACTACACGGTGGTACACTGTGACTCAGATCCATATAGCTAACCTCCCTCACCACTACAGTGTAGCTTCACTTCTAGTAACTATAGGTAGTGCTCCCTGATCTGCCTTGTCCCAAGGCACACTCCAAGAGTGCACTAGTTACCAGGGGCTGCAACTGGCATCATGCAAAGAGCATCCATGCAAACATAGATGTGACCTTGTTTAGCTGATTAACCTGCCCAGAATTTTAAGGTAGACATCCCCATTTGTTACCTAAAACCTTGAGTCCCTTCCTGATCGAGCAGCACTTTGAATGGAAACAGCAATGCCGTTTTATAAAGAGTGCAAAAATGTGATGGTTACAGCATTTGTGGGGATCTGGGGGACCTGTTCCTAGGACCTTCTCAGTCCATCCTGCAGGAGACTTGCCAGACTTTGGACAAGGCTATGAGGTAGTTACCATTCACCTTTTCTAGTTTTATCTCATGGTTAGGACAGTGTTTACTGTTTTGTTTGGGATTTTTAAAATCAAGTTAGGCAACACCTTTGGCTTTGAATTAGAAAGAGAAAGTGGCTCTCCAGCCACTCGGTGTTGGAACAGGCTCTGTTCGGGCTCTGTGTATTTGCCCCCTCTAAGAGGGGTGTTGCTTCTCATGATCTATGGACCCCAGTGAGGTTTTGAGTGGGAACCAGATCCCTAGATACAGCCAGGAACTAAAAGTGCTGACTGGGACATTTCTGACTCTGACACAACAAAACCCGCAGCCGTTCAGAGAACTTTCAGGTAAAAATAAGTGAGAAACTATCAGGTTAAATCAAAAGTTTGCTGCTTTGCTGCAGCATTGCTTTAGTTAAAGCACTTTTAGTTAAAGCAGCTACCTGCCATAACTGTTTCCTTTGGTTTCTTTCTTAAAATTCTTCCCTATTTCTGTAACTAGAACAGTAATTCGCTCTCTCTTTTCTGGCCAGCTGCAAGACTTGGTTAATATCTCCATAAGGTTGTGGGTTCCTTGCATTGGATGTATTTATTCATCAAATAAATGAAATCCATGGTTCCTTACCAGAAGGCAATTTCCCTGCCTGTGAAACCAGTTTTCTGTGAGGCTAAGGAGGTATGCTATTTAATATAATTAAGAATACACGCAAATGAAGGGTTATGCTCTGCTAAACTTGCCAAGCCACCTTATCTTCTGCTTCTGCATAGTTTAAGACCAGACTCAGATTTGCACCTGTGTTCCTTGCAGTTTCGCAGAAAATACCTGCACATTTCCAATTAGCACCGCACACAAACACGGGGAGGGGTGGGTCTGCTACTGCCCCACAGTAGGCAGAAGGTTAGTAACTAAATCTAACCAAAAGCGAAGAAATGGGGGGGTGAAGATAATGAGAGCCCTCCTGCACTCCTGGTGGAAAGATCAGAATTAGCTATTAAACGGAGTAACTTTTGCTATTTCTGTTTGTAGACGGGATCGGACATAGCTCCAAGTGGATGCTCAGGAGGAGGGAGGCACCTGGTTTCAACCATATTCATTTTGAGTCTGTCCAGACGATGCGGTAGTGCACTGTGTAAGCAGGCTGGAGCCAGCGATGACTCGGTTGCCTCCAGAACCAGCATAGCTGTGCAAACACAGAAGTGTGTTTAGCCCTCGGGGAAGAAGGCTGTTTGATTCAGCATCACACCATCCCAGCTCTGTCACGTTTGGGGCCTGAACAGGTAGCACCTCACGATCCTGTCCCGTTTTGCAGTCATACCAACCCGCCTGAAACAAGACCTCTAAATCATGCAGTTATGCCCCAGACAGTTTAAATTCCATCTCAAGCCTTGTTTTATTAATGGGTTACTTTACACAGGTTTCAGCTCTGTCAATTCCCGCGAAGTCTTTCTCGAAGTATCTAACCCTTCCCAAGCTTTGGAAGAGGAGCCTGAAGGCCTTGCTCAGGACTGAGAATTACCTCAGATGGGCAAGTATGTAAGGCTGCAATGCCTAAAGTATGTGTGAAGATGTAGCCTGTGATATCCAGTCATGTTGCCATGTTCCATTCCCCAGTCTTTCATCAAGCTCAGGACATGCACAAAACCCAGCTTCTCTGGAAATTCAAATGTGTAATGACATGTAACGTGACATGTCCTGGACAAAGAGGTGAAAGTTAACATCTCTTCATCCAGTATATCTGCCATTTAGCACTGACAATGGCATGGTAAAGACAGCTTTTTATTTTCCTTTAGGTAGTACTCCCAGTTTCTGACAGCAAGTAGGTTTGGTCATATTGTAGGTAAGAAAGAACAACTCTGTTGTACAAGTAACTATTTTAGAATGACGATTAGATCATATATTGACAGACAGGGTATAGACTGGGAATAACGTCTTTTCAAAAACTTGCCTGGAGAAAGCAGTAATTCTGCTTGGCCAGTGAACTGAAATTCCAGTGAGGAACGGAGCGTTTCTATTTCTGATGTCTTTGAGCAATTCCAGTAACTCTAGTAGTTAAAGCACTGAGAATTGCACAGGCAGTAGACCTGATGTATAGTCATGAAATTTGTTTCAAAATTATAATGAGGTTTTTATGACTTGCAAAGAGGTTTTTTTTTAACAAGCGAACTGAAAACCCAAGACAGTTACAGAAATTACTTTTCCTCTGTAACTTTCTAGTTTGCATTTTTCAGTTTGGGGAATGTTTGTATTAAAAGCTCTCTAACAGATAGTACTCAGTCCTGCAATTAAATACAAATTTGTGCTTGCAACAACAAGTCTCTTCTTATGGGAAGGACGCTGGATTTGTGACATTAATTGTGAGCTCACTGTATAATTAAGCAGGAAGGGAACATGGGATGTGAGCAAGACATCTGTTTATATAAAGACCATTTGATCCTAAGAAAAAGAATAGTATGAGAAGTTACTTTAAAATAAAAAAAAAAATCACTTTACTAGCACTGTGTATTTTAAAATTACCCCATTAGGACAGGTTGTCAGTGATTCACTAGGTCTGCCACTACATAGTACATAGTGCTCCAGGCTCCTTTATTACAACAGCATCACTGAGTATGTTTCTTCCAGCTAAAATCATCAGGAGCTTTGTCCTTGTCTTCACAGAGAGCAAGATTAAGTATGAAGTTTTCCTACCCATTCCCTGACCTCCCCAAAATCTTGTACCTGTGGAAATTTAATAACGATGTTCAGAAATGAACCCCCAGTGACTATGAACTTCACACTGAATTACGATCTGAAGAATCTTACAGGTCATAAACTGTGCAGGTTTTTTTGTTGTAGTTTTTCAAATCTATTCAGACAGCTGCCTATGGTTGCTTTTGTGCTGCCACTAGTGTTTCTGCCTAGTTTTTTTTACTGGTCTAGGCAATGTACTCTTCAGCTGGCTTCTGAGGTATTTTTCTGTGAGCACAACTAGTACCATTAATCTTTAGGAAAACTGGACTCTCAATCCAGAGCTGCAGCAAGACAACCAGACACCGTTAACAATTTAACTACCTCTGAGATATTTGAGCTTATAGATGAGGGCCAAATTTTTCAGCATCACAGGGACACAGGAATGAACTTGGCAATATCTGAAGGTCAGTTTAGCCCTGTATCATTCTCCACCGGTGAGCAACAGTGAGTGCTTGTGGACAGGCTATGGGTGCAGACAGTCTTGATACCGTCTCAAAAATTTCCGTAAGCAACAATTCACAAACTTCCAGCTTTAAAGCTTGCATTCATTTCATCATGTTTAATACTCTTATGCTCTGTGAACTTGCTTACTCCTTTTTTAGTTTATCTGTCTGGTCTCCAAAAGGTTTTATGGCAAGATTAATTACAACATATGAAGAAGCACTTTATTTTAAATTGGCTGCCTGATGACTACCTTAGCTGTTCCTCCCCTTCTTGTACTACAGGGAACAATGATTATTTTGTATTCATTTTTTTCCACTTACAGTCTTACAACTCAGATATTCCTGATGTGGAAGTCAAAGTCTTTGCCGTTTCCATAAATGTGTATTCAAATTCTTTAGAAAGCAGCTCATTTGGCACCATCCTTCTAGGACCATGGCTGTCTTCAGAAATTTATTACACATTACACCTCTCAGTCCAATAATGCCATCCTGGAGTTTCTTTAGACTTGAATACACCCAGCCTTGTTAATCTGTTACTTTGATTTTACTCATCTGTCCTAAAATGCCTTTTATTGATCCCTCAGTTTAGTACTAATATGAAGCTCTATTACCTGTAAAAAAGAACCAGCTTACTCTGAAAACTTCTCTATCACTTTTGTGTTGAGTATCACTACAAAAACCTGGTTTTTTTCCTATAGCCTAATTCTTCAAAAGGCCCATTCTATATCATCTGCCAGTTCTCCCTCTGCCAAACGCCGGGCTTCTGAAATACTTTACTAAGTTGTTTGTTGTTTGCTTTTTTTTAATTATTAGCTTTTATGTTAGCAACGTGATCCACTGATTCTGTTTTAGCCTGGTTCCTTGGGCTTTCTACGTAACTAGCTTATGCAGAGCGCTTGTACTCCTTGTTAGGGTAAGAGATCTGCTTTCTGAAGGGTGACACTTCTGCTGAGCCTTTGCCTTTGCTTGCCCCAGCTCGACTCCTGCTGGGCTGAAGGAGGAGCAAGGCAAGCAGCATCTCCCCAGTGCGCAGTGTGGCCACCAGCGTTGAAAAATCCCAACTCGACCACCAGCTGGCCAGGGTGTGGGCAGTGCTGCAGCACCTCGCGGAGTTGGCAATCCTTGTTTTAAGAGGACATACTCCCACCTAGTGGCTTTCTTACGTTCAGGAAAATGCACTGGCTGCAGCAAAACGGGAGGTTAGCTAAACTTGCATTTAAAGAACAGCTAGGTCAGCAGCTCTTTATTAAGTCGACGTAACTGCTCAGTGGGTTTAGAAATGCTGATCTTTAATTTCTGTTTCACTGTTGTAACATCTAACCAGAAATCACAAAGGAACAGTTAATCTGTGTTACACCAATTTTGTTTCTAGTTGCCCACAATGTAGTGGTTCTTGGTTTAGTTTTTCATTGCGGTTTTGGTTGTGTCACTAGGTTTTGTAGGAAAGACAAGAGCTAGATACAGAAAAGCATTTAAAAATCTTTCAGTTAAAACCGTCAAAGGTAAGTCATGGGATTCTATGTGTGTACAAGATACAAATATATATAAATATGTGTATATATATGTAAGTGAAAGAAATCCACAGAAACACCTTATATAGCTTCAGACTTAAATAGTGTCTCCAAGCATAGCACTATATGCTTAAAGCCTGAGGAAAAATGTAAAGTAAAATCACACAGAAGCATCTTAAGTTGTTTAACTATAATTGGCATTGACAGTCCAGAGTTTCCTGACTTAAAAGCTAGTTAGCAGCTCACAGCAGCTGGATTATAAATTAAAAGGATGTGAGCTTGAAAATCAATGTCTTTTAGGTTTCTCAGAATAAGCTGGAATTCAAAGCCAAGTATGCACAGCCTGAAGAAAGAGGGGCTTCTTTCCACTTTTCAAACTACAGTTAAGGTATTTTAAATATTTGAATTTAGGAAAAGTAAAAATCTTGTTCTCCACTGTTGCACTCAATGTAATTTGTTTCCAGAATAATTAAATATTCAGAAGGTAATGTGATATAAAAATTTTATAGTCTCCCTGGTAAACTTCCAGTTAATGCCTAGATCAGATCAGGTATGACCAGAGACTTTGCAGTTTGATGTCTGATGCCTGTTTGGTTCCATTGCTGAAACACGCTCTAAGATTTTCACAGAAGCTACCATAAATTCAAGTATTTTCTGACAATATTTGCAGAGAAAAAAAACCCCAAAACTTTACAGTGACTGAGAGGGGACTGTCTCCAATCTTTCTGAGCCCTCAGATGAGGACTGAGACACTAGCGGTGCGACGAAAAGGTGCTTCACATTCTTGTGGAAAGAAAACTTTGGTTTCAAGGTTGTTGGGGCTGTAGCCACTTTCAGAAGCACTAAAAATACCAAACCTCTTTAACTGGTGCTGTACAGCCATGTGGAGGATATACTACCATTTCAGAATTCATTTAAGTTGCCTGCCTAAAAAGCAGATGAGAAAGCATTCTGTAATGGTGGAGCATCAAAAGGCTGCAGGGCAGGATTCTCCATCTCCCTCGGCCCTTCCATCCTTCCCTCCCTCCTATTTCCTGACATTTACCTCTTCTTCCCCTTGCAGCGTTACTGTTTTCATCAGTTCCCATCTGCTCCTTCCCTCTGGGGGTTAGCTGTATTGCCAGAAACCAGCCGGTTTGTTCAGCGATTAAAGGTATGGCTTTGTCACACAGGGTCCAGGTTTAGAGTGAGATGGCGGGCTGGAGCATCTCTGCTACGAAGATGAAGACGGGCTGAGAGAGCTGGGGGGGTCAGCCTGGAGGAGAAGGCTCTGGGGAGACCTTCTAGCAGCTGCCAGTGCCTGAAGGGGCTACAGGAAAGCTGGGGAGGGACGTTGTACAGGGGCCTGCAGTGACGGGACAAGGAGGAATGGCTTTAACCTGAAAGAGAGGAGATTTAGGTTAGATATTAGGAAAAAATTCTTTCTGTGAGGGTGGTGAGGCACTGGAACAGGTTGCCCAGAGCAGCTGTGGCTGCCCCATCCCTGGACGTGCTCAAGGCCAGGCTGGATGGGGCTGGGAGCAACCTGGTCTGGTGGAAGGTGTCCCTGCCCATGGCGGGGGGGTGGGTGGGTGGAACTAGATGTTCTTTAGGGTTCTTTCCAGTTCAAACCATTCCACAATTCCATGAGATACGGAGGAAGAGCAGCAAACAATAGTTCTGGAAGTAGTAAGAGGAAAAACAAAGAGATTTTATACATTTTATGTGCATTTTACATCACTCTACAGTCAACGCTATTGGCTTAAAGTTTATTTAATTCAATTTACATCAGTGAAATTGTTGATGCCCATGTTAGTGAAGGCAGAACATGCTTCAGTATCCATTTTTTCATATTCATTGCATATCTGCATGTTAAAATCATGTGGCATGTGTGTCTTGAAGTGGTTTACAAAAAAGGGAAAACAATTCTATATTATGTTTTCTCTAAAATTAATATTCTGTTCCCCCAAATGCTTGTTCCAGCAATATCAGATTTTGTAATTTTATAATTAAAAAACATTCCAAGTCTTTTAGGGCAGAAAGCTGAATGATGAGAAACAGCACCTTTCAAGAAAAAAGACCCTTTAGGCACTAGGGTGCCTTGTCAGGAGGATCCTACTTAACAGCCATTGCAGCTACTTGATAAAATGAAACCCAAAATGAAGTCTTTCTAGACAGCTTACTATAGTTAGATTTACAATCATATTATGTCTAGGTTTTCTACAGAGACCTTTGTCTAAACTTCAAAGAATGTCTGCTTCCTTTTAAAGTATTTCCACCACCTACATATCAAACCTGTCAGAGTGGAGAAATACTACATACCCTCTTTTCCTGCTCCAGGCCATAGTAAAATTTACACTGATAAAAAAAAAGTTTATGCTTCTATTAAAGCATATTACAACTGCAGTAATAGCCCACTCCAGGAATATATATGCTGGGGCTTGCTAGCATTCCAATGAAACAGAAGTTAAAAAACATCAAGGACTTCTGTGTTACAGCTACCTAAAATAACTTGAAAGGAAAAGAAAAGCAACTGTCTGGTGCAGTCCTATAAAATAAAATGTGCAAGAAAAAGACCTCTTTCACATCTTCAAATTTAGCCAAAGGAATAAATGTCATAATCTTGGCAGGACTCTGCCCTCATTCCTCATCCATCAGAGCTGGGACAGTTTCAAAAAGACATTCGTGAGGAAACTAACTTAGTGTTAATAGGAACAGTATAAAGCTTCAGGGCAAATAGCATATTATTTGCAATTTAAAGTAATTTTCTAATCAGAATTTGTGCCAAGTGCTTTTTGTAAAGTATGCTGTAATGCTTGTAAAATAATCCTGAAATAAGTTTCTATTCATTGGGGTTAAAAGTTAAACATCAATGTACTAAGGTACTGATTCAATAAAGCAGTAAAAAACTAAACACTCTGATAAATAACAAACATTGTTCTGGGCCTGGCCTTTCTTCCCATCCTTTTGTTTATCTTCAGTAAAAAATCAGCAAATTAAAATATGGCATAAATTTGGATAAGTGGTACTCATACATGTATGGAGAAAGAGAAATTACAACTGTGAGAAACTGTCCCTTTGCTGTGAATGGCTGTCACTCTTAGAAAAGGGAATTAAAATGTTAATTGTCCTTCTCCTGCCTTCTCCAGCTGATGGCTACTGATAAATGGGGGAGACGTGTCTTTTGAATGCACAATGCAATCAAGTACTGTGTGGGCAAAAGGGAAAGAAATTAAAATAAGGTGGAATTCCCTGGGGGCAGCGCCTATCTGGAGGATGAGAGAGACAGTTCATTCCCTACAACTGTTTTCTGATTTGACAGAATTACACACTGTTAAAAGTAACTAAACCTAACTTTTTACAATAGGAGATTGACTGAAGGGCTTGCTTGGTGAGGATTCTGCTCCTAATACGAAGAAAAGCAGCACTTCAGGGTGCTGGGGTAAATAACTTGTTTGATTTAGCCGTGAGCTTTCAGGTGTGCAAACTCTTTTTTGAAGACCTTAAGTTATCAGATATACTGCTTGATTTAACAAAAACATGGTACTCCCATGTAAATTTTGTCTTAGAAAATAAATAAAAATATTCCATGCAGATTTCATCGTTGAGTCACAGCAAAATCCAAAACAAATACAGGTCAGAAACAGTTGTTCTTACGAAAAACTAATTATACTGAACAATCAGACTGTCAGAGAGAAAAAAAACAGCTAGTACCTGTGGGCAAGGGGGTAGTGAGAACTCTGATACCCAATTAGCATGTGGGGAACAAGGGGAAAAAAAGGATCACTAATTTCTTTTAGAGAGGCAGGTGTCAGCAAGAAAGTCTTTAGTCCCTATGACTTTGATGTTTGATAAGAGATTATAATGTAGACATTGAATACTTTTAGGTTATTTTGCTTTTCTCTTTGATTCATGTCATAAACTGAAAAACGTGGTGGCAATTTTGTAGGTTTTCCTTGAGACGTTCTGCTGTGAAGTGCTGGAACAGGTCAACATTTCCAGCTGCCCAGCTCCTCTATCCTAGAACAGCAGTTGTCGTACTCCAGCGGTAAGTAAGTGGTAACCCATGCAGTAAGATGTCACTTAGATGAAATACAAAGAAAATGCTGAGGAGTTGCGGGGTCGGTGGGGTTTTTTTTGGTTGTGGGGTGGTTTTTTTGTTTGTTTGGGGTTTTTTTCTTTCTTTTTTTTCCTCCCCGTTTTCATTCAGAAGAGGTTGTCTGCATTCTTTCATTACTTCCCACCAACAATAACAACTGAGACATACAGAGTTTTCTGCCAGGGACCGAGCAGTCTCCAAGGTAACAGGGACACTAAGCTGCAGTCAAAGTGCCCCAAACTTTATTTAACTTAATATACCCCAAATTCGTTCCTATTAGAGGTTTTGTGGCCCATTTAAATGTGGTCAAAAAACAAGCAGACACCTGAAATCTTGAAGGCAATAGCTTTGGTACATCAGCTGTTCAGAACTTTTAAATGGAGGCACATCATTTGTAAAATATGATTAGTGTATCGCGCCATTATTAGTAAGAGGATAATAAGCTTTATCTTTGAAAAATAAGCAGACTCAAATAGGTAAATGGGTAATATGATGTAACAAATTTATGGCAGTATGTTATTTAAAACTAGATTGCCAAAAGCTCTGGAACATACTCATAATGAAGATGAATTTGCATGTCCCGAAGTTAAAATTCCTGGGGTCCTCTGCCTTATTAATAGTTAAGCATTTAAATGTTAGGAAAGGGGAGGGGGAAGGAGTCGTTAGTGAAATTATTTTGGCTTTGGGAGACTTTCATTTGCTAGATGAAGAAAACATGCCAGAGGTTCCTAAGAACAAATTGAAGAACTCACAAACAAACTCATACTCTTTATTGACCTGGGTGTATCCGATGTGTGCCCATCAGTGCCACAGTGTGCCTGCACAGCTGTGACCCCTGAGGAATTTTAATGGGGAGTTCAAGAGCAGCACTGAACCTGCAAGGCCTCCAGCCCCACTGGCTTGAGAAGTGTCGGTAGCCTTTAAGCTAATTAGCTTCGTTTGCAAGAGACCGAAGTATTAATTAAAAAAAATAGGGATTGAAACCAGACCTATTTCACTTCAGTATTACTGGTCGACATGGATCTGCACAACACTAAATGCCTCCTAAAGCCCAAGGGCACACCAGCACCCAAACACACCTTTTAAAAGCAGGTTTAAACCAAAAGAGACACCGGGTAACAGCCAAGTTAACCAAGGCTGAACAACTCCCCTCTCGGGATGGAGGGAGGGAGGGAGGGAGGGAGGGGTGAGGCGGCTCCCCTCACGCCGGGGCTCCCCTCAGGCGGCTGACCCGCCTTCAGGCGGTTACGCGACGCCCAACCGTCTTCCGCGGGCGCCGGCCGCACCCTCCTCGTTTAACGGTCTCCTGTTTTAAAAGAGCTCGCGTGCCGGGCATCGCCCTTTGCCTTGTTTTGATTGGCTGCTGTCGCCTCTCAATTATACCCGTGCCCACCCTGGCTGCCTGCTGATTGGCTAGGCGGGCGCAGAGCGAGGGAAAGCCGTGGCGGCGGGGCAGCGGGTGAGGTGCCTGGCGGCGGCGGCGGCGGCGGGGGGGCGGGGGGGAGGCTGTGTCCTGCCGCGCGCTCGGCCGGTGAGGCGTGGGGCTCGCAGCGGGGCGGCGGGTGTCGTGCCGCGGCCTCGCCTCCTTGGGGACAGCGGCGGCTTCGGGCTCTCGCTGTGCTGTGGGGAAGGGTGACGGGGGCGTGAGGGACGAGGGTGTGTGGAGAAGGGGCCGCCGGCGGCCGCCCTCTACGTGCAAGTCGGTGAGAGGAGCGCAGGGTATTTCTGGGGCTGCTGGTTTTCCCTCTCTGTCCATGTCCCCCATGCCCTCCTCCTGCCTCAAGTGCTGGTTTCGTCCTCGGGCCCCCTCCGTGGACCCCTTGTTTCCTCCTTTGGTCTTTTATCTGAATTCTTAACTGCCTCCTCACCTCTGTGGGAGCGCTGTGGACATTCTTATTAATTCCCGTTATCTTAATCTGGTGTCCCCTTGCTGCTCTTAGGGATAGCGTTCTTTCTGGCTGCACATTTGAACTAACTGAGATGAAGGGAAAATTAGTCTACCTCTCCCTTGCCCCACCTTTGTTGTCTTTTTTTCTGTACCTTGCTAGGCCTGAAACTGCTGAGAGATTCCCTGATGATGGAATCTCCATGCAGATTGTAGGCTGTGAAACACAGTAAATGTAATTAACTTGCTGGAAGGACGTGGGACACCAAACGGGAGCCGTGGTGTTACATGCCTGCAACATGCTGGTGCCTGTCGGGGGATTTTTTATGCTCTACCCTCCTTTTCTGGAATCTCATTTTGATGAAGCCATGAGCTTGGGGTTTGGCTTTTATAATGGCTGGTGGTGGGTGTCAGAAACTTCTCCAGAGTGGTTGCTTACATGGATACCTGCCCCAAAATTAATACCAGCTTGGTAGGAAAAAAAAAATACCACAAAAAGTTGTCTTTTTTCTGGGATGGAAAAAAATAGCAGTTGTGTTTTTTCTGTCGCCATTCTTGTTAAGGAAAGTGTAGAATCTCTTACAATGTCATACGAAGGCAGTTGTGGAAAGAATGCATTGAAGAATGGTTTCATTATTACTTTGATTCAAAGCACATTTGAAATGACTTAAGCCTTGGGGGAGGTGGAGAGGGGGGAAGTCCACCTCTGGACAATAACATTGCATAACATGCATAAGTGTGGCAGTGGAAGGGGCTTGATCATTCCATAAATACAAGGTACAATCTTTTAAAAAACTTAAATTTATGCAAAATGATTTTAATTTGAGGTAATGGGGTAGTTTTCAGTGGAATCTTTTAAGAATAAAAAGACTAGCAACCATGGGTATGGTTAATCTTTTGAGTATGGAGGCAACTGCTTGTGTAGGGTGAGAGCAATCATTTGAAAACCTGTGTGGGGTAACATTTGGGACGTTAGGAAATATATACGGCTTTATTGTTACTAATTCGAGTTACATAGCTGTTAGGTAATCTGTGTAGACAGTGCTGCTCATTTGGATAATCAACTTAAAAGTAATGGTTTAGTTAGTACAGAAACACCAGAAGTGATAAGCTGAAGAGAAGAAGGTGGCTTGAGCTTCAGACTGTAGAAAAAGGATGCAGTTGTAACCGTTCTGAACCCTTCTTCCCTCCCTTTTGAAGTGTTCAGTTCAGTGACACAACTTTCCAGTTCACTGCAGTGCTTGCAGTAACTGGTTTCTTGGGGCCTTAAGTAGTGGAAGCGTAATGAAGAGATAGGCACGTGAATGCTTGTGTGCTCTTCACTGCCCTTGATTTAGTTGCCTTTATTCTCTGTTTTCCAGATACTTTGTTAATTGAGGCCTTAATTAGGAAGCCTTGTTGTTCATCAGACAATAGTGGGTTGACAGGAAACGTTTATGTGAAATTTAAGCTGGTTTTGACTTTTTCTTTTAAAAAAAATCAACTGCTGATGTGTCGGGGCATGATTTATTTGTGTCTGATCTTAGAGACAAAGCAAGCTGAATATACAAGGGAAGTTAAATGACAAACAGAAGTTGTAGCTTATTTTTTTGGTGGTGGTTTTTTTTGGCAGCATTTGTTTTGGAGAATGAGTGGCATAGCACTTGGATATACCATTTACACAAAGGATTGAAGTGGTGAAGAAGATTGCTTGTCCAAGTATTGCAGACCTTAACGCAGAAAATCTTGGGAAAAGAAGAGATCAGTTGGGGAAAAAAAAATATCTGACTTGAAAGTTAATTTTTTTTGAAGGCTTGACTAGCAAAGTTGTAAGTACCAAACAGTTTCCTTGGTGTCATTGTTTTCTGTCACCTGGATGACAGAAACATAAAGCTGCCGAACTAGATCATGGCATGCCAGAGAAATAGTGGATACAACAGCAACAACTATATTGATAAACTTTTTTAGTTCTGGAAATAGTGAAAATGAATAAAGTAATGAAAACAAGAATCCCAGAGGTGGGTTTATTTAAGCCCCTTAGTTTTACCAGACAGTTCTGCCTGGTTTTGTTGTGTATTGGTTTAAATTAATTTTTTTTGTTCATTCTTTGAATTCTTTGTATTAAATAGGCATGGACTTAATGTATTTCTTAAGTATTTTTGTACTAAAATAGTTGAAAAATCATTGTTTTTTCTATAAAATACAGCAATAAAAAAGTGGAACTTGTCACATTGAGTAGCATATAGGTCGCTACGCAACTGTAATAATGTGATGTATGAAAGAGTTCGTTATTCTACTTGAAGGGCAGCATACTTAGAAAATAGTTGTGATACCACTTAACAAAAGTTAGCATATAGACTATGTAGTTGCTGGTTAAGGTTCAAGATTATCACAGCTACAGAACAATGTTTTGAAAGCATTATATAGATGATAGTAGTTGGATATAGGACTGAAGCCTTATGCTAAACAAAGTCACAGTAAACAGGCAAGTATAGCGTAAGTTGTTTTCCTGTGTTTTGGTAGCTTCTCTGTACATCTAACAATTTAGAATTATCTGAACTGAAATAGTGGAAATGTTCTGTTGAAGCTATTGCAGATATGCATGAGGAAAGTAAAGCTGCAGCAAATGGATGTGGCAAAATCCGAAGTGGCACTCAGAATGAGGCTGCTTTACTTGCCCTGATGGAGAAGACTGGATACAGCATGGTTCAGGAAAATGGGCAAAGAAAATTCGGTGGTCCTCCACCAGGTAGGTGTTTCTTTTCAGATTACAAAGTTGAAGTTCATTTTTTTCCAGTGAGAGCTATACTTAATCAGGCTGAAAAGTTGCGTAGCCCTGTATCTTGACAGTGACCACTAATAGGTGCTTATGGGAGGAGTGTAAGAAACACAAGGTGCTCAGCGTCTTGATGTGCTTTACAGTTTCTAGCAGTTTTGAGATCTCTTGTCCTAGACTATGTTGAACATTTGCTCTCGTTGGATTTAAGAAGTCACCGATTTAAGAACAGCTAAAATTGACAGGTAGCAAAAGGAATGTGGAGCTGAAAATACTGAGTGTGTTCCATATTACTGAGAACATGCTTGAAAATACTTAGACGCACAGAAGGGGAAAAACAAGTTGATGAAACCAAGCATAACCTACTTTTATTTATTGTCTTTCCACTTGCACTGGCCAAAGCATTTGTGTGTGTGTGTGTGTATATATATGTATATATTTGTTGTTAACAGACTCTGAAGTGGTACCAGTGAATATAGTATAACTCATTTTGTTTTCAGAGTTGACTAATCTGTTCTCCATATCTAACATAACTACCCCCACACCCCTTCATTCTGAGAAGAAAAATTGATAGCTGAACTTCTGGAGCTTTTATCTTTCGTTGGATGTGTTTTTAACAATGAAGTACAACAGTTTATTATTCCTGTGTTACTGTTCTTTCACTTAATACAATGGAAGACAGAAATTGTTGAGTATGTATCCATATGTAAAAAGAAAATAACAGTTGATAAAAATCTCAGAGGATAACAGAGATTGTTATAAAAACTACAGTCCTCTTGGTGAGTGTATGGTGATTTGGGATTTATTGTCATGATGCAGAAAGGAGACCTACATGCTTGAACTGGGAAGCTACTGCTGCAGTGAAAACAAACTTTTCCACTGAATTGTTTTTGTGTATGCCCAATTATATTTCCAGTAAAGTCAGTGGAAAAAAAAAGAAGAATTAAATCCTGCACTATATGGAATGTGTATATTGCAATTTTGAAACAGTGGCTATTTGATTTAGTAAACATTTCAGGATGTTACTGTGTTGGAAGACTTGATTTTTTCCTTGTATATTAAATGCTGTTTTAAAAACGTGTCTGATACTGTGATTAAGTAACTTGGCAATAATAAATCTCTTGAAATAGCCCTATTCCCTGCTAAAATACTTTTGCTGAAAACTGCTGCGGCAGATTTAATTTACAGAAAGCGAGTAATGCTCACAGGTAGTGCAAGGAAAAGCTTTTGTTTAGTTTTAAGTAGGACTGTTAAAGGGTGTTTTTGTTTGAAGATGTTGCAGGATCATTCAGCTTTAATCCGTGCTTATACGAATGCTGGAAACTAGTGGGTTTATCTCATGATGCAAAGGCTGAAAGTTTGTTAAATAAATTAATAAAACCCAAATGATTGAATTTATTATTGTTTTGAATTAAGGCACTTGAACAGCGGAGGAGGAATATTTCAGTAGATACATTTTGGTTTTTTTTTTTTCATTTTGTTTTTTTTATTTTTTTGTTCTTCTGTTCAAGCGTTTAAATTTATGTTTGGTTTTTTTCCCTACCAAAATGTCATTTTTTCCGTTTCAGGAATACGTTAAGAAATTAAGTTGCTTCTATATCATTTAGTCTGAACTTCTATATGTCTTACACATTTACTTTCTGCAGTTGTTACGGTGCTGAGCCTGATGACTATTTTTGGCTAAGACACATGTTCAGATTAGTATCTAGCTTTGGTTTTGAGAGCTCTGAAAGGTGGGATTATCTCCTCCTGCACTTACCTTGTTAAAACGGTTAGTGTCATTGCTGCTGAATTTGGGCTTTATTTCTAGTCTGAGATAGTTTTTTTGAAATTTCCTTATGAAATACTTAGTACCTGTAATTCTCTGTAATAATACTGTGTCATTTCCCTTTATCTTAACATTGCTTGTTATTCTGATGAAATATGTCAAATGCCTTAAATCTTTATGAAGCATTTTTTCTATTTTGAATAGTTTTTCCAGTTGTTGACATCAACTGTGTAGAAGAATTTTGCCATTAGTCTTGGTTGTATCCCATGGAGCACAGTAACGCATCTTTTTAAGTCAGATTATGCACTTACACAAGCAGAAAGAAGGAAAATTCTTTGTACTGCTGTTTCAGTTAGTTCTCAGTTGTGGCCTGTAATCCATTATCTTTGTAAGTCATGCTTGTAAGCATGAACTGTATTGCTCATTGCTATACGTAGTTTAAGATAACAGCTGCATCAAAATTATTTTTTTCTGGAAGTTGGGAAGTTTTTTCCAAGTCTAAAAGTATGTACATACTTTTACTAGGCTATATAAAATAGCCAAAGGAAGCCTTGTGAAATTATTTTGCAAATGGCACTGGAAAAAGAACTGCAGGGAATCACTGACTACTTTGAGGTCTCAGCCTGTTCTTAAATTATGTAATACATTTGTTACATTATCAATATGATTTTTAATTAGAACATTAGGCAGTATTAAGCATATGTGTTTGGCAAATTTAATTGAATTTCTGTAACTAGATGCGTTTGACAAGGTATATTTTTGTTGCAGCTGTTCATTGACATTAATTATATACCTCTCCTTTAAATTTTCATGAGTTTTTATACTTCCTTAGGCTGAGAATTACCCCAAGTTACTATAAATGGTTTTCCAGGCAGATGAGTCTTGAATGTTTGAGATGGCTTGTAAGAAGTTTACAGTAACTGTAAATGAAGAGTTTCACTGTGAATTTTGCTTGTGTAAGATGTGATTTCTATAAACTTGTGTTGCTCTCAAAGGAGATGGTCTCACTGTCAGCTCTGTTTTGCTGTTATCATGTTATTTATGTGACTGGCACATTACCCAGAGCAAGCAACTCTTCTGGCTCAAAATTGCCCTAAAAAATACTATTCCCGCCGCCCCCCCCCCCCCCCCCAATTGGCAGCAGCACAGTTCTTGTTCAGTTTATGCCACGTGTGGAAAATGTACCTGTAGAGTGAGGAAAACCAAATCTTTAAGATTGTGAATTTGCATTGCTTTGTTTGAGTCCTCTGCTTAGATTGTTGCAGGTATAATGCCGTTAGGTATGTAAGTCATTAGAATTACATGGAAGAAAAGTTGAGATTACATGGATCTCACTAACAGTGGGAGGATTATTACTATAATGTTCACTGAAGTTTGATCATTTGAACCGCTGCAAAGAAAGGAATCCCATAATGTATCATCTGTGAATGAATCAAATACCCAGTCAAGGAAATGGTCTGGTCAGTTGGGAACTATGGGAACTACTTGAGGAATGGTGCTTTTGGGTAGTTCTTTCCATGCTTGCTTTAACTATATGTTGCTCGTTGGCAAATGTGGCACAGACCATGTTTTAAGTCAGGAGTCATAACTTACTCCCAGTTGACCATAATGTGCTGGAATGCTAAGTTAGTATGCAGCTCTAAAATAAGAAGGGTGTCTTTTTGAATGGTAGATGGCTTTTTACTTACTGAAAACTGATGTTTAATCAGTTACCAGGCTGAAGATGATTGTAAAAGTTTGTCTAGTTAGTAAATGAACATTGTTACTGAATTACATTACTTTCCTACACAGCCAAGCGTAGCCTTCTCTTTTCCTCATGAAGGTGTGCAGTTGTTTTTGTCTTTGGAGCTCCTAAATGTACTGTTAGTTTGTGCTTTTTAGGTGGGCAACTGACTGGCATGATGTGAGTGATGGCAGTACTAACTTGCAAACTGGATTACCTGCCATGTCCTGTCAGACCTCAGCTGAAGTGGTCATAAATGTTTATAAAGCTGAACATGATAAAGATGTTGAATGCTGCATGGAACAGGGCCAGACTTTCTCCTGGATAAGCCGTGGCAGCGTGGCTCCAAATGCATATCAGTTCTGATGCCTTGGTAGCTTCCCCGTGTACTATGTAGTTCCTAGTCTACAGTTTATAGATGAAAATTTATTCTGTGAGAAGGCAAAAATTTCTCAATTCTGTTAAATTTTTTTTCACGAGTAAATTATGTGCCCTTTGCTGATACTAATATGAAGGAAAAAGTTTTAAGTTAATTAGAAAATCATCTAAATACAATTTATCCTGAGCTTCAAGCCAAAGTATTTAATTACCTTCTTGTTTTAACTTGTCAACAGTAATTTTTCAATAATTTTTTTCACTTTACCTCCTTATACTTTGTCATTTCATACTAGTACTTAACAAATTTTGTATGAATTGTTTCTGCCAATTTTGTACTTGTTTTCTGTCATGCAGAGAACCTTTCTTGTCAGAGCTTCAGAAAAAGCTGTTAGCTATGGTTTGACTATTTGTCTGCCTTTGAAACTTCTGTTTCGTCTAATTTGTTACAAAAAACTCAAGCTTTTTTTTTTTTTTTGAAATGTGTATTTTGGGAAAGTGGAGTGCCATATTTGCAGACTATAACTCCATGTTTTTAAATGTACCTATGCAGAGATATAAAAGAGTGTATTAAAGTCCTTGGCTTAAGGACAGAGGCATGGATGTTCTTGTAACTTTCAGATGTGAACTAGGGACTGGCTTGTTCTGTGGATTTTTTTTCTTTTCTTTTTTTTTCTTTTTTCCTACATCCAGCTCCAGCCTGTGAAAAGCATGGTCTGTTTTTAGAGGAAAAGTGTTCAGTCTTTTTGGCTGTTGAAGAAAGGATGGCTCTGTATCCTGCCTTCCTTAGGGAGTCCTGTTTTAGTGGATGAATGGAGGAGGTGGAGGCAAAATATTTGGTCCTTCTGAATGATGTCAAGGAAGAAAAAAAATAAATACTGCACTGGGGACCCTGACCAAAATTTCGTAAAATATGGGAAGAAGTACAGAGAAACATTTGCAACTTCTGAATGTTAGAGTAGAAAAAAGAACTTAAGTTGTTTCTCAGTTATCACCTGTTGATTGTATTAATAAACTGACATATAATTCTATAGGACAAAAAATAATTGAAACGTGGACTCTTATAGCAAACCTATCAGTGTTTTAATAATGCTAGGTTCAGTGGGTTGGCATAGAGATTTCAGTGAAAAAAGCAGAAGATGGAATTAGAAGAAATACAGATCATGGGCTTACAGCATTTTTTTATTTAAACATAGCAAAAATAAGAATTAAATAATGGATGAGAACATGCTAGTTCTAAATTGAGACTAAAAATAAGTAAATAACTTCCAATTGCAAATTATGGGGATGTGAAGTGTGCTTATCTGGCATTTGTACTAAGATTGTTGTTGGATGATTTATTTCAAGGTTGGGAAGGTCCTCCACCACCTCGTGGATGTGAAGTTTTTGTGGGTAAAATTCCTCGTGATATGTATGAAGATGAATTAGTTCCTGTTTTTGAGAAAGCTGGGAAAATCTATGAGTTCAGACTGATGATGGAATTTAGTGGTGAGAATCGAGGCTATGCTTTTGTGATGTATACTACTAAAGAGGACGCCCAGCTAGCCATCAGGATTCTAAATAATTATGAAATTCGTCCAGGGAAATTTATTGGTGTCTGCGTAAGCTTGGATAACTGCCGACTGTTCATTGGAGCAATTCCAAAAGAGAAGAAGAAAGAAGAAATACTGAATGAAATGAGAAAAGTTACAGAAGGAGTGGTGGATGTCATTGTTTATCCAAATGCCACTGACAAAACAAAAAATCGTGGCTTTGCCTTTGTAGAATATGAATCTCACAGAGCAGCTGCAATGGCTAGAAGACGGCTAATCCCAGGTAAACCTATTTGTAATTAAATTTAGTTTTTGTGGGAGTATCTGTCTCCATTTTGTGGGGGGTGTCGGGTGTGGATGATCATCCTTGTTTTCCTTTCTTTAAGGTATTTTGAGAGTTACAAAACTGCAGTGCTGCCTTTCAGCTAAAGAGGCTTCGTTTTTTTTCATTCATAAATCGGGGTTTTTTTGGTTTGTATTTCATAATTTATTTTTTTAGGAAAGAAGCTGGGCTTTTAACATTTAAGCAATTCTGAGAATGAAAGAGCAGCCATTGATTTTATAAGCACAAGTTACTGTAATTTACACCAAGATAGGTATTTGCTTGGGCGTCCATCCAGTTTTCATTTGCATGCTCTAGGCCCTGTACATGAATTCTCTTAAAGCTGAGCCTAAAAAATAAACTACTTGGAATGTGTTCCTTATTACCTTTGAGTGTCACAAATGATGTTACTGCTGTTTCATACTTTAAATATGTTGAAAGTGGGTATTTAATCTTTTACTAGAAAATAATTTTAAGAGTTTAACAAATAGAAGACAACTTTTTCTTTGCACCTTTATTCATTTTGAGAGGGGGAAGTATAAGGGATTAAATATAGTGGAAGAGGAGGGACTAGGTGAAGGTACAGTTAAAAAGGGAAATTGTAGAAGAGAGAGGAAGAAAAATTAAACAGGAAATGAAACAAAATAGTTTGAGAAGCAAAGTTGTTAAACCAGATAATACAGCATTGGCCTTGCTGAAATGAATGACAAAACTCTTATTTATTAAGGCAAAGATGTAGGCAAGTTGCACGTTGATTGCTGACAGTGTTAGGAAGAAGTGTTACCTATTAAATAAGCCTTGTAAAATAATGGGAGAAATATGGCAATATCACTGAATGTAAAATAAACTACTTGTGTGATTATGCAAAGTGGTGGCTTGAAATGAGTAACAATGTGGGTTTTTTTTTTTTAGTTCATGGTTTCAGTGTCTGCTGCAACATAGAGTAAGGCTCGTGCTAGTGCATATACATTTAGATTACTTCTTCCAGGTGTTGACCTTAGTTTTTAAAGTAGATATATTACTGAGGAGGCTGTGTTTACTAACTAGCAAAACAGTGTTGCTTATGTTTGCTTGATATATGCATGTATATGCATGCCACTGAATCACAAAATCTGTTATTACAGCTTATGTTGCTGAATAAACCTAAAGGTTACAGATAGAACACTGAATTTTTTCAGTGTCTTACTTTCTTTAATAATTTAAAGTAGCAATATTTTACATATTTTGCTTTAAGTAGATGCAGGCAACAAAAACCAGTTTCATGTGTCATGCATCACGTTTGCTTTTTGTAGAGGTAGTTGATAAGAATGATTTTGTTTTCCTTCGCATATTTCTTATTGATGTAATACTGCTTTGCTGTAGGAACATTCCAGCTCTGGGGCCATGCTATTCAAGTAGACTGGGCAGATCCTGAGAAAGAAGTCGATGAAGAAACAATGCAAAGAGTTAAAGTACTATATGTAAGAAATTTAATGATGTTTACTACAGAGGACACAATTAAAGCTGAATTCAACAAGTTCAAGCCAGGAGTAGTGGAACGTGTAAAGAAGCTGAGAGACTATGCGTTTGTTCATTTTTTCCACCGAGAAGATGCCATTGCTGCAATGTCTGTAATGAATGGGAAGTGCATTGATGGAGCTAGTATTGAGGTGACACTGGCAAAGCCAGTTAACAAAGAAAATACTTGGAAGCAACATTTCAATGGTCAGATAGGTCCTGGTTCAGAAAATCTCTCAGGGTTTCCTAACAAAGAAGATGGTCATCAAAAATCCTTAGGGAAACCAGCAAGTCTTTCAGTTCGTCTTAATGGTCAGCACAGTCCAAGCCCCCCTGAAGTTGAAAGATGTACATACCCTTTTTTTCCAGGAATAAAGCTTACTCCAATTAGCATGTATTCTTTAAAATCCAGTCACTTCAGTTCTGCAGCAATGCACCTGGATTATTTTTGCAATAAAAATAATTGGGCACCGCCAGAATACTACCTGTATTCAACCACAAGTCAGGATGGGAGAATTCTCTTGGTGTACAAGGTGCTTATTCCGAGTATAGCTGATGGTTCCCAGAGTTACTTCATGCCAGACAAACTCTGTACAACAGTAGAAGGTGCAAAGGAATTGGCAGCACAGTTCACACTTCTACATCTAGGTAAGCATAAATGTTGTCAACTAGTTCTTAAGAAACGAAGCTAGAAAAGTTACTTTAATATTGTTCTTTGTCTATGTATCTTGCCTTGGTGTGTATCTTTATATAAAATACAAGTTAGTCCACAGAATAATTATTTCTTACATTGTCAGTTGAGTCTGGACCATCAGGTGAGAGAACTGAAGAAACAGTGTGTAAACATCTGCAGTGCAGTGCTAGGGTCATTTTTGCTTCCTTTTATCTGCTGTAATGACTTACAAAGAAGAACTAGATGACATGCTAAGTGACTTAGGTATATGGTCTTCTGGGTGATGATTATGATGCCGAAAATTTATTTGAAAGGCTGTGTTCTTAATTTATTACATAAAGGGAAAACAGAAGTGTTAGATCCATATTCAGATAAATAAATAGGTTTGGGAAGCTTTTCTTACTGCTCTTTATAGACGTTCCTAAAGCTATAGCAGAGTATCCAAGTGCTGTCACTTACTGTTCTTTTTTAAATTGTTTTTTTAACCAGAAATGGGATAAAACATGGATACAGTTATTCTTATTTAATTTCTAAGTCTAGTGTCTTCATTTGTATATATTGCATTTCTTAAAATTAGCATGCAGCTGCTAGAAAAGGGAATTTTTTATATTATAAAAAGCAATGGTAAAATCTCTTCATAACTGAGATGACAGATCATTGGAGTTTTGACAGTGTTATCCGTGGAGCTCTAGGAAATTAATTATGTAAATAATACAAAACAGAACACTTGCCATCTAGTTCCTGCCCAGCATTTTTCAGAACATTCAGCACACAGCATTCAGAACAGAGAACTGATTCCTAGTGCCAGGTTGTTTCATTAGTAATTGCAGCTATCAATTGGAGATCAAACTCCATCCTCAAAGAAAGTGGAATTTTGGCTCTTTGGTACTCAGATTTGAAGGCTGTTACGGAGACTTACTATAATGGTCTGAAAACTCCTCATACTTCCAGACAAAGCTATGTATAATTTATTCCGCTTGTTCTTTTAAACATTTCTTTTCTGCTTAGTTAGCTTGTTTTCTCTTTCTGGCCTTTATATCCTGCTATATTTGAAGATGAAATAGGACTGATCTTTATAAGTTGGCACATATTACAAACCATCACATAATTTCTCTGATTTGCTAAAGTTCCTGTGTTATTGTTACATGGTTTCTTTCAGCATGACTAGATCAGTAGATGCTGTATCATGAAATGAATTCTTGCTAGTCTTTTTTTAGAGCAACATAAATATTTTCCTGTTACTACAAAAAAAAATGTTCCTAATGAATCCCAGAGCCAGAGATTCGGGTTTTTTTTTCTTTTTTCTTTTTTTTTTTTTTTTTTTTTCCTGTCCATGCGGAATTATTTCTGTGAAGAATTACATTGGAGATGATGGGGTTGTTCAGATAATGCAAACTAGTTTCTTGTCTAATTATGCGCAGAAAGTTGGAGGTTTTTTTTTAGTTTGTGGGTGGTGGGTTGGGTTTTTTTTTGTATGTTGGTGTGTTTGTTTGGTGTTTTTTTAATTTATTTCAGAAATTAAGCAATGTCAGGCTTGTTTGGGAGGGAGTGTTTCGGTTTTCAGAGTGGTGGTAGGCAAGTTCTTCCAAAGTTTCTTCTATTATCTGGGATGTTCAAGCACATTGTGCTTTAAATACTATTATTTGTGTTTATTAACAGACTGCTGTGTTTTTTTCACATTTTGGTTTAGAATATCAGGCTTCTGAAGCCATGGACTTCCAGGTTTGAAGGGCGGTGGCATTCTCTGTGGATGGTGCCTACTGTGTGTCTGAGGCATCAGACTTGATCCAGTATAGTGCAGCTCTGGATAGAAGCACGATGACATTGTACAGTACAGTAAATAATCCTTTTCTGATTAGCTGTGCATGCGTACAGGGCCCAGGACTACATCCACAGCATTTAAAGCTCAATTCTGCTTTAGGAATGTAAGGAGGACAAATGAGAACAGATAAAGCAGTGTTTATTAAAATGCTTTTACTTTGTAATTTTGGCCCAGTGAAAGTAAATTTTCAGGGAAATGGAAGGAGAAATAGTAACAGAAAGATTAAGTGGAGTCCTGTTTAGTGATGGCTGCTTTTGTTATTGAGAACTTCTTTAAGAAAGACTTTTCTGTTCCCCTCTATTCCCCTCCCCCCCTTCTTTTTTTTTTTTCTTTCTTCTTTTTTTCTCACCTGTTCTAGTTTTGGTGGATTGAAAAAGCTACTGCTGATAGCAAACTGTTAAAATAGTGTTGCCATCCTTCTTTTCCTCATACTGCTACTTAGCACTTGTTCTGGAAGCCTCTTGATACTTAGGCTGTGGTGAGATTTTTCCTCTGGATGAATTTGTGGCAGACTTCTTTTAGGCTTGACTGTGATGCCTTTTTTTGCAATGCATGACTGAAATGTAAACAAGCTTTTTCTTCTTGCTTAGAATCTTGCTTCTCCTTGGTTTTGATTTTGCATGCCCAAAAGGTCTCAGAGGAAGGACAATCTCCAAAACACAAAGCCTTAATCAGTCTCCACTTTAGCAGTGGTATTTTTGGCTTGCATTAGTAGGTCACCTCCAAAAGGCGTTGCTTTCAGATGGTCAAAGTGATGGGAGTTACTTATTTTTAATAATACAATGGCGAAATATCTGTGCCTGGTTTTGTGCACACTGTGGGTGGTGTTACTGGTTGAGCGTCTGTTTCTGGTTTTTTATAGCTATGAAAATTAGGGCCAAAGCTTTTATAACCTGTGTAATCTGAACACGAAAAGGATGCAAAATGTGAAATAGTGATGTGAGACTTTCCTTCTTTAAAAAAGAATGAAGACAGCTTCAGGTTCTATGCTTGACCATGCATACCTGCCCATTTTGTGGCTTACAGATGTGTTATCTAAAGATAGTATTTTCTCTCCTGTACTTTTTTGGGAAAGAATCACCAGAACAAAAAACCAGTTAGACTAAGAATGATTATTCACAGCTGTGGTCAAATCCAGAATGCAGACAAGTTTAAAAAAATGAAGAAAGTATGTGTTGAGATTTTTCTCTCTTCAACCATAGCTTCAATCATACAAGTGCTACAGGGAAAGCATGTTAAGGTGAGCTTAAATTAACAGTACTTTGAGTACTTCAGTGTGCTATATGATCACAATTAATGTGAATTCTTACTTAGCAGAATTCCCAGATCCCAGGTTTGGTTTGTAAAAGTTCTCTGTGTAATGGCGTAGTGCTAGTAATGCTGTCTTGTTTTCTTTGAACTATTAAAACTTTTTTCTTTTCATGGCTTCTTGTGCATTCTTGTTTCTGAGGATTTGGCCCTGCACAGAGTATACAGAACCATATTTCAAAGCAAACCTCATGGCAGACTTTGGAAAGATACATCTTTTTCATGTTGATAAAACTCTTTTTGGATGTTGGCATTGTCGTGATACTGAAACATAGCCCTAAGGAGTCTAGAAAGTTTATTTTCCTATCTAATCTACAGAAGTTGTTTTTGTTCCAACTTAATACTTACACTGTGTTGAAAGAGACATCTGCAGCTGAAGAAGAGTTACGAGCTGTGGCACAAGATCCCACCTTCTCACTGAAGAGTCTGTTGTGTGATTTGACATGTTTAATGATGCTGCATGGATGCATGTGTTGTGGTTTTTCTTTGCGGTGTGTGGGTTTTTTTTTTGTGTTTGGTTTTGTTTTTTCTAATAAGTAGCAATGATTTTGAGGAAAAGTGTAAGTGTGTTTCTTCTTGGAAGCAACTCACTAAAAGCATGAGTATACAAAGAGGACATGGAATAATTCCTTCTGGTAAGTAACTTCTCTTGCAGGAACTTAATTTTTTGGCCCACTTGATTTTTTGATGGTGTGTACAAGTTTTCTTTTTAAAGCATATAAGCAGACTAAGGTAAGTGAATGAGAATGGGCTGCTTTGATAGAATTTTCAAATTGGACTGTTAATAATCTCAAAGCATTCTGTTGGCTTGTTTTTGGTGATAGGTATTTCTGTATTTACTTTGACATAACAGTAGCCCTGAACAGATAGCAGTACAACAGTTAACCACTTGGTGTCACCTGAATATTTTGAAAATGATGCTTGGAGAAAATACAGAAAGTAGCATTTCACTGAAAGATGAATAACCTGTATTTTAATGTTACTGGGTAAATCATGGACAGATCAAGGTAGTGAAAACAGTCAGGCTTGTTTACATACATGGAAATTACATGTCTGGATGTCCATGTGTGAGAAGGGGAGCAGAGCTACATGTTGAAATATCAGAAGATAACTGTTAGGTGGGGTGGCAGTGGGGAACAGAAAAAGAAAAAAACCTGAATGCACCGTAGAAGAAATTAGTACCTTTTTAATTAATTTGAATCTCATTTCAATGCAAATAAATCTGTGTCTTTAGAAGTTATGCAACACCTTAACATTTGCAAAACTGTGCTTGGCTGTTGAATGTGTGTCGAGTAAGACTTCCTACTCTTGTCTGCCCTGGAGACTGATTAGATGTGAGGCAGGTCCAAATTGGAGACTGTATAGTTGTGCTAGTTAACACACTCTGTATTCTACCTCTAGTTCAGAAGCAGTGTCAGTGCAGAATCAGTTCCAAACAGGAAGCGTTATTTGTCATTCAGGCCCTTTGCATCAGTAATGTAGCTTTTTAGTTATAGAATCAAGCTAGATTGTCTGGATGACTTTGATGTATAGGCAGAAGAGAACTCGAAGTTGCATAGATGTGCTCTGAATTATAGGAGAGCTTCCACCTCCCTTTCTTTACTAAGAGTAACCACCAGAAGCCATTCTTCTGAGAATGATTGGTTCATGGTGGTTATTTTTGTTTTTTGTTTTCCCTTACTGCTGGTGGAATTCCACTGGTATCAGGAAATACCAGAAGATGTCAGAACCTCTTTCTGGTCCTTAAGATAACACCCTCTGTAGCAAAGACTGAGTCCTGGGGAGTTCTTTTCCTGCTGAGTCTGACTTAAGGGTGATGGGGAAGAAGTTAAGAAGTTGTGGTAGTTTCTTCAGTTTTGGGGATCTGGCAGATCTTAGACATGTATTCAACAATAGGATGTTCTTTGATTACTCACACATGCTATCCATGTTGCATCTCACTGAGGCACAATTTAAGAAATTAATTTTTAGGTAGAAGACAGTACTTAAAAGTATTTAACAAAGTATTTAAAAATGTACTGATAAGTCTCTGAAATAAGGAAAAGCATTTTAATAACTATAGCATGTAAATAACTCTTTAATTCCAGTTCACCACATAAAATGTATGTAGTAAACGGTACTGAAACAGATGGAGCAAGCGTTATATCTCACTACTATGAATTCACTTGTTTAATCTTCTTAAATACTGCATGCAGTAGCAATTTACAAGTCAAAGATAAAACTTGTATAAACTAGTTCAAGAGCATGTACTCAGCATCTGGGCCTCGGAACAAATGTATCAATAGATAGCTGCCCTGGATTTTGGACATAAAGTTCAAGTGAAATGTTTTTATTTTACTATAGGGATATCCGTTGTAAGGATTTTCTTCAACACTGGCTTGGTTTGCTTTGTCAAAATTAACTATATTGCTGTTGGAACAAGCAACAGCTGGGTGCAAAATGTAAGATGTTTAAAAAAAAAAAAGGCAAAACAGAAATTGCTGGCTTTGTTTAACAAATACAGATTATTAAACAGGTGTTTATTTTCTTAGGGATTTTTAGAAATGCTCAGAATGTAGTATAAGAGGTTCTGAAACAGTATGAATTTAGAAGTCTTAAATACTTACGGGATTACTTACACATAATGGTTTTTATCACAGCCCCTGAGCAAGCATATGTAACTTTTCTGTCCCTGAACGCAATATAGTGGGCTAGTAGAGGTGAGTAAACCTCCCAGGGTATTAGATATTAGGAAGAAATTCTTCCCTGTGAGGGTGGTGAGGCACTGGAACAGGCTGCCCAGAGCAGCTGTGGCTGCCCCATCCCTGGACGTGCTCAAGGCCAGGCTGGATGGGGCTGGGAGCAACCTGGGCTGGTGGAAGGTGTCCCTGCCCATGGCGGGGGGGGTGGAACTAGATGCTCTTTAAGGTCCCTTCCAACCCAAACCATGTCATGATTCTGTTTGGTGCAGGTTTTTGCCCCCTTCAGAGACATTGTGTTAGCTGCACTGTTTGGGCTCTTCGTTAGAGAAGTTGGTCTCAAAGTTATTTCCCCAACAGACACATCTCTGAGAAGGCTTGTGGAACTACTTTTGTCCAGTTTTTTGGTTTTTTTTTTTCCAAAACAGAGCATAGCTGTGCTGCTGTGGACCTGCTGATGGATCATCCAGTCTGATGTTCATGTGGATTGTGTAACACAAAGGAAGATTATGGTTTTTACTCCTAAAGTGACTAAGTCATTTTTCACAGTAATTTCTAAATTATTTGGATTTCCAGCTTGGGTTTAAATTTACGTTTGGAAGTGAAGTTACTACACTAGTGACAGACTGTTTCTTTGGGTAGTCAGTTTCACGTGAAAGAAAGAGACTAATGTCTCCTGATTTGCAGGAAGGGTTTTTTAACGTCCTGCATTCTATGCTACAAGGGTAAATGTTCTCTTTTTTCAAATGCTTTTGTGGATGAATTTAAGTGTGGATGTCTGTCACTTCTGAGGCTTCTTTCATTTTTTAAGATGAGGATTACCATCTTCTCTGAGTGTGAGATTGGTTTTCAAAAGCTTATAAGGCAGTTTGAAAATAGCATTAAATCCATGCTCAGTGTTTACTGCTGGAAGCTTCTAACCTGAGTCACCCAGGGTTTGTCCTGAAGATTCAGTTGTTTTCTGTTGCTGCTGCTTACAGACAGGGAACATAAATTTGTAAATCTGGGCCTGTGTAGGAGAACTTGGGGAAAAAATAAGTAAGAAAGATGCAAAAACATTGGGCTATGTATATCCATGAATTAACTTGACTGATTTCAGTAGTCGCTTCAAAACAGGATTGCATTTAGTGCCTTCTTCTAGTCCATTGATGACCACAGTGAAGTTGGAGTTTATGTAGTCTATGTCTAGCAGGAGTTGGTACATAGTTAATAAGACATTCAGATCTAAAGTGTTAAATATAAAATATGAAATACTGCTGCTGTGATACATAGAAGATGCAACAGATCAATGCAACAGTAGAGTGATTTAATATGCACATTAAAGTTGTCTTTGTTAATATTTTGTGTTCAGTGGAGGTGAAATATTGTGATGTTGCATTAAAAACAAATATTTGTAGGCTGAGAAAATACTTCTGTTCAGTATCAAAGAATCTTATTAAGTTTTTAGGAAAAAACCTGAGGTTAGTAAGTTCTCATTTTTTCTTTCTCTTTTTTTACTAGGTTCTTTGTGGTGTTGCTTGAACCGTTGACTAAATAATTGAATGATTTGAGTTCATATTAGGGGTGCAGAGGAAAGGGAAGAATGCAGCATTGGTATAAGATTTAAATCCATCTTGGAATAGGTAACACAGTATGCTTGCTGAAAATAAGTGTCTCTTTCTCTGCCTCTGCCTTTCCCCCTCTTTTTCTGCAGCTAAGTGTACACCCTATTTGGCTTGAATTGTCCAGAAGAAGAAAAGTTCAGAATTTGTTGCTTTGGATCTTGCCACGAAAGAAGAAAAAGAACCACCACACTGATAGATAATTACCAAAAATTCACATTACACGTTTGTTGATGAATAATTCTTCAGAGCATACATGTGTATTAAACATTTCACTTTAAAGATTAGTGAAATCAAATGTTTAATTGTTTTTGTTAGCTTGATTAAATTTGTTTTGAAAAGATAATTTGTTCAAAAAATTTTAATTACCTGTAATAGTTTATACAACAGTAGCTTATTTTTAGTGTTGAAATAATTTGTTACAATTCCTACTCTTCTGTTTTGAGTTTCATGCAGAATTTTTACAGCTTCTGTTGTAAGTAATGAATCCTAAGCAAACATTTAAGAAAAACCAAAACAACAAAAACACACCACCCTGGCAAACTTGGTGCAAAGTTTTATAGGTAGGAAAGTCCAAATACAATCTTTGCTTCTGTGATAGCATTACATCAATGGATGAGTGGTATTTTGAAGGGCTTTATGTCAACATACCATCAGGCTACAGGAGATGTATTTCTATAGTCATAGCAATGAGGTTCAATACCTTAGATAATTCTTTAAAACAAAAATGGACAAAAAAATATAATCTTGACATATACAAATTCCATGTACTTTTCTGTACAGCTCAATAAGTTGTCTCTGCTGTTAGCACCTCTCTGCTGGATGCGTGTGTAAACAGAGGCCTTACTCTTACCTAGGCTATCCCTCTTAACCAGCCCTCCTATTTGCCCGCAGTAGCCATGTTGAACAGCAGCTTGCTCACTTTCTAATCAGGCCGTGTTCTTCTTAAAAAACATTGTTTAGCATTGAACTGAAAATAGTTTTAAATTTTTTAAATCGGGTATATGTAATTCATTCTGAGTGGGCTGTTTTTAATTTTATTGTGACTCTCTAGCATTTCTCAGTGAAGTGTTCTATTTATTGAATGACAAAAAGTACAGGCCTTTTTTTTTTCTTTTCCTTTTTTTAAAAAATCTGAAACTAATACAGTAGATCGTTTTTGAAATTTAGTATATAGTTTCAGTTCCTGGTCAAGGAATGGGCCGAGTAGCATATGTTAAAGAGTCTAAGGGTCTCACCTATGCAGGTATTGGTTTTAAGTATTGTTTTGTCTGAAATGTGTTTCTCAAAACCAAATATTATGTAGACAGAAAACTATGCAATGGAAAGATTTAAAGTTGAATAAGTTTTCTTATAAGCAGTCAACTATTGTGGTCCATTACTTATTTTGGTTCAACATGTTTCATCACCCTATTAAATTGTCTTTTGATGATAATTTAGGTGCAGTTGTAGCAATTTAATTTTATTTGCATTTGATACTAGCTACGTAGTAGTTGTTTTAAGTGTTGTAATTGTTAATGTTGAAATCATGTGTTTGACTTATGTACTTGAATTAACATTTATATTAAATTTATGTTGTTAGTATTTGGTGTGTGTGAAAAAAAAATATTATTTTATACATCATACCTTCACAAACTTACTTTGCAGGATTCACTTTGCTTTCTCTAGTAGCAAACTTTAGCCAGAGGCTCCAGTGCAGGTGCTTTGCTGAACAAGAGGATGAGTAATTAAGTGGTTTGGTGAAACCTTGAAAAAAGTAATTTTTAGAAAGTGAGTTTGCTTAGTAATTTCCATCACATTTGAAAGTTGTTGAACTGTTACGATTTCCTAGGAAGCTTTGTTGTGGGAGGAAAAGAGGGGACTGTTGCTTTACTTCATGGTTAAACTAAGTGGGTCCCTGAGGCCAAGACAAAAATCAGTGTTTGAGAGAGAATAATACAGTACAGTGCTGATAAGGAGAATAATACAGTACAGTGCTGATAAGATATGGGAGAACTAATTTTAAAGTATTTGTTCCTGGCAGCCTGAGAATTCTAGTCTACATACTACTGAAATTACCTTTATTTTTGTATTTTCAGGTGCCTTGATTAAGACTTGCTTTTTTATTGCAATTTCTTGTTACAGATGCCTTTAATGACACCTTGAAAATACAGTAGACTTTTAGCATGTATAAGAAAGATCGGATAAAACAATATTTGTAATACTTCTAAGGGAAGTCTGGGCCAACCAAACCTAGGTGGAATTGGTATCGTTAGGTACTTTAGGGAACTGTGTGACAGGCTGCACAAAGATTGCATAGCATTAAAATGAATACCTGTAGGAGAGCTGACTAACCCAGCAAACAAAAGGAGGTACTGACTGGTACTGTAGAAAGCCATGGGATTATCTTTTTCAGGTATGTAACATCCTTCTTGTTCACATTTCTAACTGTGCTCGCATCGTTGAAGCAATCTGTGCAAAAGGCCGATTCATTACAAACTAGCAACTCCCATAATTATTAAAGCCAGCGTGTACCTTGGCAGTCATTTTCAGTAGACCCAACAAGTGTGACTGTACAAACCCATGATCAAATGTTTGAGTGTAATGAGTACTGGGTGGAAGACAGAATTTGGTCTTCGTTTTGCAGGTAAGAACAAAGGTGTAAGGAATAAGCAGCTGAAGCAGCAGTAGCACTCTGTAGCTGTAATTCAGGGGGTTTGAAGTTTATTTAGAACAGATAATTAAAAATCTCTTAATCAGTGTGCAAAATCGCAAGCATATTTTTCATATTTATAAAAGTCTCACTGGAGCTTATTAGCCTTTGAAAAAAACCAACCCATGTATTTCTTCTAAAAATGTTGTGACAAAGGGAGAACATAGTGTTGCATCTCTTTTTACGGTACTGTTGTATAACTGATAAAAGTGAAACTGTACACCATCCTGTTTTATAATTGGTGTAGAAACCAGAAGTCCCTCTGAAACTAGAGGTTACTGACTTCAGTGAAACAAAGTTTGTTCCTTTGCGCTAAACCCACTGTATTAAAAAGTTGCCCTAAATAAGAAAAGGTAGTCCTTATTTTTACAATTACCTTTTCATCTGCTTGCTCTCTTTTTTTTTTTTTTAATATTATTATTACTACCTTGTAATGTAACAGGTGAGAGATGGCAAAGCCAATGTTATGAAGCAAGCGTGTTGTGGCAGCAGCCTCTCTCTTCCAACCTGTTTTTGACATGGGGAAAAAAACCCAGTAGATGGGGTGGGGGGAACTAAGACTATTTGTTACTGAGAACTAGTGTCCTGTATAATAACACAAACCAGAATTACTAAATTAATGGGAATTTCTTTTAAATAGGAAACAGTTTTAAAGAGCAAGTAGCTGGGAGTTACTAGGTTAACCCACGCTCTTGAGGTAAGAGCAAACCCCAAGAAGTCAGTTATCAAAAGTCTTTCAGTGAATTTGTTATCACAGTTGCTGCGCCTAACAAAGGATGACCAGTTTAGCATCTCTTCGCAATATTTAGTGTTCAAGTTAACGGACAACCAGAGAAAGGCAAACAGGTAATGATCCAGCAGTCTTAAATACCACTTCCCTGCAGTTAGAAGGAGCTCGTTTGGGCCCCAAAACAGCCAAGGAAAGGGAAGGTTTAAAGCTGTGATTTGGAGCTCCATCCTTGACCCCTCACTAGTGTCTCACTGTGCTAAGGAGGCTGTTAAAAGCCTTGAAATTGTTCCAAGTTGTCTGTGGCTGAACCATTTGGTTTAAGAGTCAGAAAAAGTAAAAAGGCTTGCTGTCCTCGCTGCATTGCAGGCTGCATCAGTGATAACAGCCTCTTCAGGCCACAGAGCCCATGTTGCCTTGTGAAAGCAGTGCTCGAGCCCCCAGAATGGCACCGGGTATCAGGACTGGCATCAGGCATATGGGATCAGGTTGAGGGCTGGCCTTTTCCAAGGTACAGGCACTGCAAAACTACCATGGAGGAGCATTAGCAAGAATTAGATCTAAGTATACCCCAGCTGTTCCATTCAACTGACAAAGCTTTGGCCTTACTGCAGAAGGGCTCAATTTCTCTACCCCTGGCCCTTGTTTTGAAAAGCTTTTCAGTCCCCAGCAATGTAAACTGCAGCCATAGAACAATTAAACACCACAACCACGGTCAACTCAGGTGGGATATGTAGGACTCTAGAATGCAAATATCTGCTTGTGGGAATTGAAAGAAAGTCTTACATACTGCTTGAAGGCCGGTGAAATTTGAAGTATAAGGACACTTAATCTTCAAAAAGAAGCCTGCAAAACCAAGATTGTTCCAGTCTTAACATTTTGAGAATGCAACAATGCTCTTTAAGCCATCAGATAAAGTTTTAGACTTGAAAGAGGTGAGTAACCCAGGGTCATAACTTCAAGTGCAGTACTGGCTTGTAAGTCAAGCACTAGCGATTTTACTCTGCATTTTAAAACCTGTGATGCTTCAGAAAGAAGGCGTAAAATTGCAGTTTTTAGGTGGGAGGAGGGAAGTGTTGAGGTAGAGAAGTTTTACTGTCACAAAGTAATTGACACAATCAGAAACTGAAATGAAGCAGTGCAGGAACCAGAAGCATCTACCACGCCAGGCTGTAGCTCCCAGGGGCTGGTCTGTTCGCTACAGTTCAGTTTAGGTAGGAAGTCGGGTTCCTTTAGAAAGCCATGGCAGCGTGTGCCTGGCTAAACTCTGCGCCCCTCAACACAAAACGTCTTCCTTTCCTCTGCCGTCTGGCTTACTGTGCGGTGTGTTTGTCCTCCAGTTGAGCACAAGCATCACCAGCTCCGGCTCATTCTCTTATTGTCAGCAGATTAGCATGGGGCATTTACCTGCTCAGCTGTCCCACCTTGTGATGCTGTTGAGATTGTAGAATTCGGTATCCGCAGCTGACATGGAACTGCAGTGTTTCTGAACGTACTCCTCTGCATGTTGATCTCGGCACGGTTGTTAACGTTGTCTTCCTACTTGGGAGGCGTTTGGGTGGAGTTGCCTGGATGATCATGCAGTCCTTCAGGACTTCCTTAGGGTTGTGGCTTGCTTATTTAAGTTTCACTCCTGGGGAAGAGGCCGAGGTAACTGAACTGTAACTGAAAAGTGACTCTGCTTTATTACCAGTATTAGTGAAAACTTCATAAACAAGATTTTTGAGACAGGAGGTGAAATTTTTCCTTCTGCTTATTCAGTCTATAAATTGAGTCACAAATTCTTTACAATTTGAGCCAGAGCTCTTCAATGGGATCGATGTGAATCTCTTTACTTTATCCTCCCACTATGAATGTGAGGGCTGCAGTTTTCTGGTGATGAGCCTGTTGATGAGTTTTCTGAGCCCCTTCACTATTGTGACTTTAGTAGGGCCTGCAGTGATAGGACAAGGGGTAACTGTTTTAAACTAAAAGAGGATAGATTTAGGTTATGTATTGGGAAGGAATTCTTTCCTGTGAGGGTGGTGAGGCACTGGAACAGGTTGCCCAGAGCAGCTATGGCTGCCCCATCCCTGGACGTGCTCAAGGCCAGGCTGGATGGGGCTGGGAGCAACCTGGGCTGGTGGAAGGTGTCCCTGCCCATGGCAGGGGGGGTGGGACTAGTGATCTGTAAGGCTTCTTCCAACCCAAACCATTCTATGACATGAAAGATGACCCTCTCTCCTCTGACAGTCCAAGGAGGGTAATGCTTGTAAGCACCAGTGTTAGAATATTCTACATGGATAAAGGCAGATTATTTATGTGCTGTCAGAATCCACTGGGAAAAAATAAATACCTTGATGGAAAACTTAATGTAAAACATTACTGTACCACTAGGGCAGTTCGCCAAGAAACAAGTACCCATTTCAGTTAAATTAACTACATGAGTTACCACTTGAGGCCTCAAACATTTTCTTCCAGTGCCAGAGGCTGTGGCTGCTATTTACTTAGAGCTTCCTGCAGAGGGAAGTGCTCGCTAGTGTATGCAAACCAAAGCAAGTCAAATTATCTTTGTCAAAGCTGGAAATGTCTCTGTGTAAGCAAACAGCGAAAGACTAGAATGTCAAGAATGGTATTCACAGAGTTACGTGTTTTTTTTAGGAGAAGTCAAAACATTTCAAGGGATAAAATAGCTCTCTAAGCAAAGGAAACTTATCAAACCGACAGGAAATACAAGAGAGGCATCTTAAACCTTACCCCTTTATGATTCAGGGGCCTGCCTCTGGGCTGTGATACTTATGTAGTTACTCTAATGAAGAAAAAAAAAGATATAATTACTGTTTTAAGAAGAATGGCCCTGGAGATTCCTGTTTTTCCCTGGATGTGTACTTCCATCTCGGCTCTGTATTCCTTTCTGCCAAACTATTTCTGTCCCCTGTGTTTGAGGAGAGGATGTAACTCCTGGATCTGGGCTGTCCTCAGGTGGGCAGGCACTCCTGAAGCAGTGTATGTGACATTCCTACCTGTGCTGAGTGCCTTGGCGGGTCCCTGCAGCAACAGGGCCCTTCTGTCCCAGATCCTGGTGTCTCCCTTGCTCTGTCCTGCAGGTACAGCAGCGAGAGAGGGGAAGAACGATTCTTTCCATTTCCCGGTACCTTTTCTCAGACAGAACTCACTATTGGCAGCACACTCCTAGAGAAGACAGAGTAGGAGGTTGGATTCAGACTGATGAGGAAAGAGACCTTTAAGTTTCCATACTAACTGCCCCCCCCCCCCCCTCCTTTTTTTTTTAAGTGATAAGGATCATTGTGGTGTTTGTAGGTATATACTTTAATTATGCTAAAGGTGCTTACGTTAATCAGGCTCAGGAAGATTAGGCAGAATAACATCTATAGGGAAGGCTGTCTGGGCTCAGCAGGAAGCTGTCGTGATCTTTCAGGAATTAAGTGATTCTAGCTGAGGAGGAGATGCCTCAAACTTAAATAGCAAAGGAAGGCTTGGGTAAGTGCAAAAAAAAATAATAAGATGCTACAGGGTGACACAGATTTTGAGGAGCACACAGCAAAGTGTAAGTGCACAATTGCAGTTCTCTCTTGTGGATAGCTATGGCTAAAGCTCAAAATTCTTTATGGAATCCAAGGAGATGTTTGGGGTTTAATACATTATTTTTATACAGGGAATAGAGGTACATCAGAAAATGGCTGACAGCTTGTTTGTAGCACCAGCTTTCTAAGGAGGGGGGAGCAGCTTTCTCACATGAAGGTCTTACAGTGAAAACTGCGGTCATAGGAGCAACGATAAAAGGTTTTGTTGTTTTTTGTGTAAACTAGACAAAAATGTAGAAAAGGCAACACCCCCCCCCCCCCCCATGCCCTGAAAACACTGCCACTACCTAAAGCAACATTCATGAGAGAAAGCTGCCTGAATTCTCTTTACCACCAAGGCATACATTTGATGAAACCTTCACCATGTATTTTTCCTTAAAAAAACCATAGCTACCATGAAATCATACTGATTTTATCCATTCATCCTAATCAAGGATTTAAGCTATGAAAGCGGTGGTGAAGACCAGCGGAAACAGTCACATCACCCAGTTTGCCCAGTAGTCCAAACGCATCACCGAGTTCCATTACATGCTTGTGGTGGTGCATTTCGCCCCCTCCTCTGGCCACTCCACAGCCTCAGGACCCCCCCTTCGGCCTTGGTGGTTGTGTCATGAGTGGGGCAGTCCAGCTCCGCTGAACCGTGCCAGCCACTCCTGTGGGACAGAGGTGGCAGCGACACTGTCTGTGCCAGGAACTGCTGGTGCCTGGCCAAGGTAGAGAACAAGAGCAGGGACCATCAGTCCCCGAGTCCTGTGACATTCCTGATTGGGATCGTAACCAGCCTGAATGGTACCATTGCTACTGGAATTCTGAGAAAAATTACTGACTCATGGCCAGGATGGAGATGCACAGATAGGTAAAGCCAGTCATCTCACAACCTTATAAACAGCAGTCCTGACTGAGACCCTTGCAGCTCTCCTGGACCACAGTGGGCTGCAACCAGCATCTCACCAAGCGGGATGCTGCTCAGAGCTTGCAAACTCCCATTTGCAATGCTGGGGGGGACGGGGACACGGGGGACGGCTGTCACCAATAGCTGACAATGGGGCCTGGGCTGATACCCCTGCTCCTCGAGGGTCAACCCTTCGCCTGTTGAGAAATGCCAAGGCATTTCCCGTGAGTATTTTACTGAACCCAAGAGGAACTTGTCACAGGTATACATTTTTTGTACATTTGTCATATATCTCTCTACATCTCTCTTTTTGTACAGGTGTGTGTGAACTGATGGAGGTATCTCATAGTAATATCAGTATTACCATCTGAATCCATAGTAAACCACTTCTGTAATTTAAGTAAACCCTGTTGATTCGTTTTGCAAATGTTTAGCACTGCTTAATCTATGGCTATTTTAAATCTTACAATCAACCTTGAACTGTGACTAAACCTTGGACATCCTTTAGATACAAACTATTCTCCAAGTCTGAGGCTTAGATTGGACCTAGCTGCACCTAAGTTCTATTAAGAGTTTAGAAAGCAAAGGGGTCTGTTAAGCCATGTAAGAAGTAATAAGAGTGAACCTTGCCATCAAGGTTCATGTAGTTGAATTTCCACAAATTCAGATTAAACCTATTTTGCTCATCATATCTTTGATGGTGATTTTTAAGCAACCCGACCTAAACTTCTCATTTAATGACAACGCCTCTAGAGCAAGCCCAACACCAGCTGGTGAAAGCACATCTTCCAGAAAGGCATCAAAATCCACAAGGTGCCAAATCTTGCAACATAAATTGGATCAAGGTTTCCTAAAAGTCACAGTACTTTATTGCAAAAATACTAATTTCTCCCACATACAGAGGGTGTTTCCCAAGCTTTTGGTATCTTCTCTTGCTTTGAGCTCAATACATTTTCAAAGCTACCTACCAGCTCTATGTATTGGTAGCAGCTTGTCTCTATTAATAGCTATCAGCTGTATTTTCCTGCTTCACAACCTCGTGTTAAGCTTGTTTAATATTTCAGCAACTACTGGGTGACCGAATGAGGACTCTAGCGAGCCGTGAAGCATGTGGAGTTCAACTCCTGCTTAGCTTTGGTGAGCCTGCACAACAGCTCACGAGCTGGTCCTGTTCCACAGCTGAACTGGTGAGAACTGTGCGTTAGCAGATCTCACTCCCCCGATTTGGGCTTCTCTGTGGGGCCCCTGGGGCTGAGCTACTGGTGAGCCACAGGTCTCCAGTTTGAGAGGAGCTGGAGCTGGGTGCTCTCACCAGAGAGTTCAGGGGCAATGTGGATACAGGTATTCACAGATGGATAGGATGTCTGTCTGTCAGAGAAAGTCCTTCAGGGATCATTTGGACAAATTATGTACTTAACAGCGTGAAATATTTTCATCCTGAAGTAGAACAAGAATTCTTTAAGAGCATCAGACCTTGTAAATTTTGTAAACAATTCTACTAATGCTTATTTAGGCTCTTAGGCTAGGGGTAAGGGCTGTATAGTGCATGCTGTACCAGTTAGGGCAGGCATTTAGCGAAATCTCAAATGCTTCTGTACAAACCTAGCTAACAGATTAACCCTACAGTCTTCTGGAAGCTCAGCTTTCCTGGTTTGCTCCCCCTATTTCAAACCCATCCCTGCTTTTAGGGCTGATTAAAGGCTAGCACAAGAGTCCTGCTGTAGTAGAGTGTCTGCTGAACTACTGCTGTCCTACCCTAGAATTATTTGCCAGAAAAGTCAGTTTTTTCCATTTCATACTGAATTTGTGCTTGTTAAATCCATTTCAACTGCATGACATACCGGCATTTCATAATGGAAAGAAGCTGCTCTTCTGTATAGGTGTGACTTGACTTTTTCTTAGCTATTTTTCCTTAAATTTTCAGCAATCAACTGGGATAGGGAGACTACTGTAGTAAGGGGAAAAAAAAATGAGAAAAAAAAGTTTGCATATTTTGACCGTTCTTATTTAGGTGCTAAGCCTTCTACCTAAATTCCTTGCTCCATTCTAGTTCTGCAGCTTTTCTGCTTCAGGAAGAATTGAATACATATTGAACTTTCAAGTTGTTAGAAAATTCTGGATAGTGATAGGCTTCAGTGCAGAGGAAAACCTGATCAGACACCCCCCCAGGGTTTTAACAGCCTCATTATTACAAGCTAGTCAGCAGTAATTTAAAAGCTGGGGGTTTTTTTGGGTTTTTTTTTTTTACTTTGCAGCCAGAGTAGAGAGATTCCTACTTATGTGCTCCCATCCTAGTGCACTGTTTGTCAAACAGGAGCCAGCAGCGACAGGAGAGGCATCTACACAAGGAAGAATGCACTTGCAGCCTAAAGAAAACCAGCGTAACTCAGGGAAGCTTCATGTCTGTATCTTGTTTGAAAGTTTAAAAAAAGAGTTTATAAAAGATTTTTGGGAAACATTTTTAAAATTCCACTTGATTAAAATTTACTTATACTCCTGGCAGTTTAACAGTTCATAAGAAAAAAAAAAAAAAGCTATTTAATTACTATTGCATGGGAGGGAATTGCAGAGAAGATGAGAAAAGCAGGGATAAAGATCTAAGTTCCAAGTACCAGTAGACATTTTTAATTGCATTACATGGATAACTGTTCCATTACTTTGGATTATTAGAATTTATAATGTTAGGGTAAGCAGATGTTTGACTATAAATGAGAATACCCTACCCAAACAATCTTAGTCAGCGTGGATAAGACTCAGATGTATTACAGCTCCTGCAAGTGAACTACGATTAACTTTTTCACCATAGAGCATGTTTGCCCTTTTTGGTCTAATTTCCAAGACCGTTCAGCAAGCTGTATCTCAAACTGCATTGCCTTTCTCATCAGCTCTCTTTCGATTCTCCGCGCTTCGTTGGTACTTCACCATTTTGTAGACCTTGCTTGGTATTTTTCCATGTCATAGAATCATAGAATCGATTGGGTTGGGAGGGACCTTTAAAGGTCATCGAGTCCAACCCCCCCTACCATCAGCAGGACATCTTCAGCTGGGCCTGGGCTGCTCAGAGCCCCGGCCAACCTGGCCTTAGTCATCAGTTACTCTTCCCCAATAGGCTTCAGTCTACTGCGGCATTTAAGTGAAAACTATTTGCCGCTTTTTCCTTGTAGCTGACACTGTGTTTTCTTGAAAAAGAAATCCAAACCCCAGCACATCCCTCAGGCATATCTATTATGATTCTTTTACTTAAAACAGTGCTGGTTGCTCTTACACTGGTGTCAAAATATTCTCCTCTTCTGCATTTGCAGACTATTTCCAAATAGATTGTGTCCATCTTTAAGGGTCCTTTTGAGATAAGGTACCAGAGTATCCCTTTGAGTATGGATTCAGCATCACTAGCATGCAGGCTCCTGTTAGCTCAGCTGCGTCTGCGGCTGGTTATGTTCTCTCGTCTCCTTAAGTGCTGTTGGAAGCTTACATGGCTGCCTTCGGCTAAGTATCGAACATAATCTCAGTTCTTTTCACAATGAGTGATCTTTTACAGATGTTTGACAAAGGGAGAGCTCGATGCATCGCTAATTCTTTGGCAAGAAGACACCTACTCAGTGGAGAAATGGTCCCCAGAGATCATTACATATATTTTATGTTACTATATCTAACAGATACCGTGGTAGTACAGGATCTTTGTAGAATCATTTCAAGCGTGCAAACACAATTAGCTGAGCACCTGACAAACTTTCAGCGTTCATTGTGTGGTCAGTTCTGGGAGGCACAGGGACTGAAGGGTGTACAAAACAAACTCAGGCCATGGCAGCCAAAATCTCTACTGAAAATGAACTAGAGGGTTGTAAGAGGAAATTAGAAGTGAAGGACAGAGGAAGTATATGGAAGTTCATAGTTAAGTTGGTCTCCAGGTGGCAGAGGTATATGGGGTGAAAAAATCCCCAAAGTGAAGAAGAGCTTTCTGAGATGAGATTTCAAGCCCGGGATGAGGAAGAGGGACTGTGCTGCTAACGCTCCCAGGCTGCATTCCCAGACTTCCACAGCGTCCCTGTTAGCTGCTCTGACTGAAAAGCTCTTGCAGCACATTGTAAATCCAGATAACTATTTTTATGAAGGGCCATCCATCCTAACAGAATTTGTAACAGAAAGAAATGGCTGTTTAGTTCTGGTACTGTAATCTTCCTTCCTGTATAATCAGTGTTGTACGTGGTACTCAGCTGAAGTTTTTCAAAAGCCGATACAGGGTTATGACAGTAAGGCAAGATCTGTAGGGAAGAGGGAGACTTAACGGTGATTTCCCTTCCATCCTGCAGAGTTTCACCTGCCTGAACTGGTCCCACTGCATCCTAAATGCCTCTGCCAGTCTCTTGCTTAGCCTGGGCAAAAGCAGCAGCACTGTCTCCACACTAGTTCATGTACATTCCTGCATGATGTCCAATTTAGAGCTGGATTTTTATTTTTAGTGTGCAAATTAATAAATCAATACCTGGAAACATTCCAGTCATCGGTAAGAAAAATGTACAGTTCCAGGACAGACGGTAACATGACTTTTTTGGCTTGAAAATACAAAAACTATTACCTTTGGGGAAAAATAATCCAAAAGAAAGACATTAACATGGAGCTCAAAGAAAAGCATCAAAGGGACTGTAGTTCTGGAAGGGCAAATGTTTGAGGAAAGATTTTTAAAGCTAAATATGAATATTTGGCTAAGCACTAATTTAATAAGGGATCGGGAGATAAATCTGTAACTATTTAATTCATAGAATGTTAGCGTTATTGGTGAAAAAGACTTTTTTTTTAAAGCACAGAGATGTTTGTTTTTCAGTAGATACACATCAAAATTTTGGAGAGCAAAATGAAGAAACTGATTTCTTAAACATCCCATCAAAACATTAAAGCCAGTTCTTAGTCAAATCCTATCTGAATCAGATCTTAGAGTCTTGAGCAATTAAGCTACAACGTGTGGGGGTGTGTGGGGGGAATAGAGGCTTGTTTTTGATTTTTGTGTTACGTTCTTCTAGAAATTTCTAGTCTTGCTTTTTTTTAGTGCTAGAAGTTTCACACCACTTGCTGACTTGTGCTGGAAAGGCTGGGAATAACATGAGCGCAAGCCTGACAGGGGAAAACCCATCTACATTTCAACCAATGCTGCTTTCAGAACATTGTTATCATTAAACTGAATTTCTGATACAACTGTGCTATCCCTATCATACTAAATCCTGATGGAAATCAAGGCATTAAAAGTCAGGAGCTCAAGTAAGGCTTTGAAGGCAGCCGAGCTCAGTAATGGCACTGATAGCAGCAGTTATGTGAAAGATGAAACGTGGTATCACGATGGATCCTTGTAAGTGCAAGGTACCAGACCGAGAGCAACATGTAACAGTCATTATTCATATCGGCCTATGATGACAAGACAACTAATGGTAATTTAAGTTACCAAGACAATGAATGCTCTGATTATTAAATTAACTTACAGCTTTATGAAATGAAAGATGCTCTAATTTTTTTAGTGTTGGTTACTTTTATCTCCAGCTTTGCAATACCTGATAGTAAGTGAAGAATCTTAGAGGCTTTTAAGAAACTGACTCTGATGTGAACATGAGCTTCTTATTTAATACTCTTCCCCCCCCCCCCCCCCCAAGCACTTATTCATGCTGTCATAATCAAAGACACTCACTACGATAACTTTTCAGAATAGATTTTCACTGAACAAAACCTCTGTACGGCAACTAATTTGTTGGTTTTCACAAGCGACCGTGGTATCACTGAAAGACAAGATCAGTCTGGAGCTTGGCTTTGTTCAGCTGTAATGGACCAGAGCCTGCATCAGTACAACGCCTTCGCAGCCAAAACTTGGTATCCAACGTTTAAAATAACATCTGCTTTCGAAAGGTGTGCACACCTAATAAACCTCAGACATATGCTTGTATTTTCATATTCTGAAATCTCCAGGGAGGCTAGAGAAGAGGCAAAGGGGAAAGAAGCAAGGCTTAGCTGGAAGAATTTTTTTTTTTTTTGCTGCTGTTGAAGACAAGTTTAACAGAAAGCTGAGGGACAGGACAGTGCCAGCAATATCCTAACCTGCGTAGGTAAAACCCAGGGCATGGAGAAGGGTGCTGCCTCCTGAGCGGGAGCCAGGGGTGCAGCCACCCCCAAGGCAGCCATGGGCAGCTCTGTGGGAACACCTGCCTTGGTAGGAACTGCAGGGGTGACACAGGACTGTAAATATGCAAAACGTCCCCTTCCATCCGTACAATGAATTGCAGCATGCTCAAAAGGTGGGGATTTTGACTAACTTCCAGTTTTAAAAGAAATTAAAACTGCCTTTCAAGGCACTAGAGCAGCCAGACCCTAGTGGTTCTCACTGCTCTTTGAGTAACTCCCCTGGCTTCTCTCCAGCAGAAACAGCTTGGCTTTTTGTCTTGTTATTACACTGCTACGTTATACGCATAATGTTACACATATTATGTTATACACTGCTGTTATTTTGAACCAGGGCGTCAACACCCAGGCACAGAAAATGAGTTTTTAAAAGATGAATAAAAATCTAATACTATGGCTGAGAGATTAACCTGACAGGGGGAAAAAAGCCATTTAATTATTGGATTTAATTGGCACAGAGAGATGAACTACAGTTCTGTGGTAGCCTGTGATGCGGAACACAAGGCGTGTGTGGGTGCCCTGGGGCAGCCCTGGGCTCGGAGCACCAGCTTGTGCCGGGCAGAAGGAAGCAGGTCGCAAGGGACAGCCCTAGAGCATCGTCACCATCTCCTGCTTCTCTCCACCCTCACATTTCATCAGGAATACTTACACAAGCCCAAAAGATGTGATGGATAGATTTTAGCACAGGTACTGCCAATTTAGCGTGCTGATGCAAGTAATCTTGGCGAGTCCTAGCTCTGTGCCCTTAATAACTTGCCTCCCCTCCTACGTGTTTTGTCTGCCATAAAGGGATTACTGGAGCCCAAACCAAGCTGTGGTACCCCGAGTGGCAAAGCCTACCCCTGCTTCTTTTCCTTTCCCCATTTCTCAGTTCACCCCTCTCAGGCTTGGAGCACCTCCAGCTGTGAAAGGGGATAGTAGGATAGCTCCGCTGTAGTGTGGAGGAGTTCACTGTGAGATGCAAGCAGCGAGGAAAGGGGAAGGTTCTTGGAAGATGGCAGGGTCCATCCTGTGGTATTTCTGTACCTCCCACCCCCCACTAACATGTTAAAGGAAATTTAAAAAGGTCCTCCCAGCCTGCTGGATGCATCCCAGTGGCAACAGCCATGTTTACTGGTGGAAGCATCCTATAGTCTAAGTAACATTGCCACTGTGGAAGCATTCCTCTGGTGTCACACTTGCCCACCTTCGGTCTAATTATGCAATTAAAATAGGCTACAAATTGCTTTCAAAACTGGAAGCAAGACAAACAGAGACTTGTTCTGGCTCGGGGAAGAATTTCACTGAATTATAACAAACCGAATTCCCCACAGCCAACGTGCTCACCTTCTTCCTTCAGTGCAAAAAGGGTATAAAGGAAACTCAGCACCAAAATTGCTGCAAAAATCCCACTGACTTCAGTAAGCTAGTATTTCAATGTTGAAATTTTATTCTGCAATTTTTTTTAAAGAGGTGTTGGATTAGGAATAGGTCCTTTGGTGGATTTTTTCCCCCAACAGGGAAAGAAAAAGTGTTTTAAACTTCCCCTTGCCCTACTTCATGAAAAAAAAAATAATCAAAGTGTTAGGAGAAACCTACTGGAGAATATTTAAAAATACTTGATGGTTGTACAGTATCATTTTTATCATTAGTCACCATGAGTTCTGAACTAAATAGTAAAACAACCTATGATCAGTACTCAGCTTCAGCAATAACTTCTCAAGTGTTCACTACATCAGGAAAAAGTTTGTCACAACTTTTTGATCTACTGAGGGAACGCTATCAAACCAGTATATACAAGGCTACTATGTCAAACGCGTATTATTTACACACAGCATGCCAACAAGAGCGTGGAGGAGCTCAGTCATCCCAAATCACCCGGTATCACTCTAGAATACTCCTGTAGTGTCAAATACCATCCTTAGCAAGAGGTAGGCACTAATCCTATCTACACAGCAATGTAGTATGTGACCGATAGAAATGCGATTCATGCAAAAATGGGATTCAGCATGTGGTTTTGCGAAAGGATTACATGGTAAACTGGAAGACAGGCTGTCCTGCTGGGTAGCTGCAGCGTGCTGGATGTGCATGCAACACAGGATTTGCTGGGGAGCAGCTCTGCAGAAGGGAAGTTTCTGCCAAGGGAAGTTTCCCCGCTGCTACTCACTGCTTAAAGCTGCACCTGGAACAGTGTCTGGCTGTGCTTCCCCCAGCATGGGAGGGATGGAGCTCAGTGGAGAGCTACTGGGATGGTCGAGAGCTGCAGCCCGTGATGCATGAGCAGCCGCAGAGGGAGGCGAGCGTGCCTGGCCTGCAGAAGGGCAGGCTGCTGCAGGAGCTGGCAGCTGGCTGCTACTGCTGCTAGGGTGGGGAGAGCTGGGCAGAAGACAGATCCTTCTCCGAGGTGCACAGTGAGAGCACAAGAAGCAACGGTCATTGGTAGGAGCAAGGAAAATTTCAACTAACCTTTCTTTCCCCTCCCTCCTAAAGAAAGTGGTTAAGCACTGCAGAAGGATGCCCGGAGAGGGTGTCAGGTCTCTGTCCTTGCAGATATTAAAAACCCCTGAACAAGATCCCTGTGCCTGATCTGATTTAGATGTCAGTCTTGCTGGAGCAAGGGTTGAACTAGAGACCTCCAGAGGTCCCACCTGACTTGAATGAAGCCATGAAGCTAGAAAGCAAGCCAAACAAAACCCGTTAGTTGCCTAGATGGGAGATGCCCAGCATCACAGCATTTCCAGAGTGTAACTAAGTCAGGAAATACAACATTTGTAAGAGCAGGAAGGCTGGAGGTTGAAGGATACCCTTGCATCCCTCTTTCCCATCAAACCATGAACCAAACGGATGGGAAACTCTCAGGCATCCCCCTGCCCGAATCCGAGCATCCCTCCTGCAGCTGCTGTCCACAAAGGATGCTCAGCACAGCGGGGGTCCTGGCAGCCTGTCAGAGAAGCCTGCTTCTCACTGGGCTGTGGGAAGAGAGGCCTTTAAAGATTCCATCATGTGAGATGCTGGCCTGCATCTTCAAAAACCTCCGTAAGCTCTGTTTGAATTCCATAAATATTTTTTTTTGTTTGCTTTAACCTTAACCTGGCTTGAATTAAAATGAGCCTCTCAATTTTTAAAAATCAAGACAGCAGGTAAAATCACATCTGTGTACTCCTCCTAACGTATCAAAAAATGGACAGATTGTATCCCTCCCTAACTGCTCTGGGGGGCGAGTAGTTGGTGGTGTGATAGTGTTGATGTCTGTGGGGAAGAGCCTGGTTTCCAGCGAAAATGCAGAAAGGTGCCAGGGTGTCCCCGCAGCAGGCTGGCATGTCAGCAAGCAGCACAGCTCAGCCCTGAGGGTCTGAGGATCTGCACGATTTGTTGTAATAACCTGTGATAGTTCAGTGAGAGCTGGGTGAGAAACCGGATCATATTTTTCATTTCGGTACATCCAGAATACACATCAACTTTTCAGAGCAGTATGCTTGTGAGAGCACGAGCCTGCTGTTGGAAACTGGGAAAGGTCACTTCTGAGTCACATCAAAAGACTAATTGAATTTTACTACACTATAATTTGTAGGAAATGATTGTACAAATCTTCATTTAGAGGGCATGGCTCAAATCCTTTTTCCTCTCTCACAAGTTATATCAAGGGAAGTTTGTTTGAGATGACCAGAAAAGTAAAACCTAAGTAAAACCAAACCTGTGAAGCATTCAGTGTTTTAAACACAGAACAACAAAGCTGCAAGCTAGAACTAAACAAGTTCAAATTACTTTGCTTTGGTCCTTTTTACATCTCCTGAAATCATGCCTGAGCAGCAACCCAGCATGATCTAGGAGACACTAACAAAAGACTCAATCTAATGTACATGGTTAGGTCTTTTATTGGATCATAGTGGAGTACTGTATAGATGATTATTGGTTTACATCTCAATGAAAATTTAAGAGTCTTACCGTAGAGTTAAAATGAGACAGTTACAGTTAAAGCATTTTGGACTTGCTTTAAAAGCGCTTTGCTCTTTTCAAATAAGCACCACTGGGGAGCTACCACATCGAGGTTTCTCTTTTTGGGAAGATCAGGAGCCCTCTTAAGGTGCTTATGGAAGAACCGGAGCACCCGACCCCATTCCATCCACGAGCCAAGTCACCTTCCTCTTAGAAGGCGACCACCACTGCTCTGGTTACAAGGGCTTGTCCCAGAGCTTTGCTCTTCTGAGTTAGGAGTTTCTCACAGTTTGCAGCCAAGGTTTACTGATGGCCAGTTTTAGTCCTGTGCTTTTCCTGACACAACTCTCCAAGTTACCCAGCTGTTTATTCACTGAAGTTCACAGGCAGTAATCTTGCCCTACTTTACTGACAGAAAGACCTAACCTTTGTATTTTCTGATACATTCATCACTGGTTCAAACCCCAACACCACTAGCTTTCGTCAATTTGTTGTAACTTTTTGTCTTGGGGTTTTACTTTTAGCTCTTGCTGATGGAGCTAAAAAAAAAAAAAGGTATAACCAATTAAGTCATGTTTTTCTACTGATGCTAGTTACAAAGAAAAACTTGTAAGCATGGCTCAGGGGAACTCTGGCATCTCAAAAATCAGAAGACAAATAATAAATTTTTAACAAGATCCTCAAAGTCTGCTGTATTTTAGTGCTATTTGAGGGGTCTGTCTCAGGAGTTCAGTAATATTGCAGTAAGTGCATGATTTTGAGGGTTACTGCAAGTTTCAATGCTTTCTTTCAGGTGGTTGTTGAAAGTTAAAAATTGCATGGTTTGACAAACACAGGACACTGGGTGTTTTATATCCATTTAGTTTTCCTCCCACCTTCCCAAGACCATCTCTATTTGTGAGTTGTCCGAGCAGAGCCACCTGTCAGACGCAGCAGTGGAGACACAGAAACCCAGAGAAGATCCCTGCCCCATCTCGCTCAGCCTGCTCAGCCGACAAGGGCACTGCTTCAGGCTTGCCAAGCCCATGGCTACCTCCAGCTTGTTCCCAAGAAAGCCTGGTCGGCCACCACCAGCACTTCTCAGGCCATGCCATCCATCTCATCGCTTCTCAAGTGATAGCTCCCACTTTCCCAGGGACAACCCGGGAGCAGACTCAGGATAACAGTATATCGGGTGAACTGTTCTGCAGTGCAAACAGCTTCCAGCCATCCTCTTCCTCCCCGATTTCTTCAAACTTCCCCACTCCGTGACTGGATGCACCCCCATCTGTGCACGGGCAGGAGCGCCCCCGCTCTGGAGCATGCTGCTGCTACCAGAGGAGTCACACCTTGCTCATAGCCTGCTGGTGGTGGGCCCCAGGAAAGCTGGTGAGCTGTCCTGGCTGACTGCTGAGGCACCTCTGTTCCAGGAGACCTGCCATCGATCTCATTTATTGGCCTAGTGCTGCACTGTAGGGCTGTAAAGAGCAGTAAGAGGAAAACAGCTGGGCTGGAGTTACCCGAAACGTGCTGTTCGCCTTGTTTCCACACTGCTGGTGACTGCGTGAATGTATCGCAGAGGCAGCAGTAGCAATTTTATGCCATCACTGCCCTGTTTGCACTAAATACCCCCCATATATTGTCGCCTTCCTCTGTTTCCCTACTTGCACGCATTTCAAGTCTCTCTCCCCTCGCAGTGGCATTATTAGTAACAATTTGCAAAACCCTGACTATGCCAAATACAAAACCAGAATTCTCATGAATTTCATCAACATTATATATCGCCAAATGGCAGGGGGTAATAACAGCTCAAGTGGACAAATTTTAGCTGTAGTTACATTGTGTGTCTCACTAAATACTGTCGTTAAAATCCCACATTCTTCTCTTGTGCATGTGAGCATTCCCTCCTCCCTACCCGTGCCCGCTGGCATAAACTAGGCAAGACAGGAACTCTTGCAATTTTTATCATACTTCATGTAATATAATGCCTTCTGAGCCATGCAATTACTTGCAAAGGCCTAGTGGAATATGCAACACAGACATTTAAGAACAGGCATGCCTCTGCAGGCTTGATGTCCTGTGAAATCTGCTGCAGCCACACCACCCTTGCCAAGCACAGACATCTCAAGAACCGTGATATGCCAGGAGCCAGCTTGGAAGAAACACAACGCCAGGACAAGAGAGGGCAAAACAGCTTTGGCTAAAGCAGGCTGCTGAGGAAGTAGGTGTGATGCTGGAGCAGGACACGGATGGTGGTCCGCATGGGCCCTGATACTTGGCATCTCTTGGGATCAGGTCCGTGGCAAGCACAACACAATTAGAATATTTATAGTTTATTAGTTACACAGGTGAAATGGAGCGAGGATTAGAAGATCCAATCTAATTCTCTTTGCAAATAATTTTTTTTTAAGATGTAAAACTTGTGTATGGTTTATAACATTCAGAATTAAAGACAGTAATTTCTGATTAAGTTTTATTGCTACACTAAAAATGAACTCAGTCACGATGAATTATTTTGGTACTAAAAAGATACAAAAAGGCAAATCCAGAGGGATTCTTCATCTGCTTAGTATTAATGTCCATCTATGAAATCAACTAAATTAAAATTGAGTTAAGGGTCACTCTTTTAGGAAGAAGAATCCCCATTTTGGGAAGATGCGTGTATTTTTCAGTAGCACAAAACCTGTTATAACTGTCCGGGCTGGCACACCTCTCGTCAGATGAAAAAACTGTCACTTCAATAGCTATCTTCAAAGAAAGACAGGTTGCACATGAAAGCAACTGCAATAAAGATCTGAACATTAAAAATACATACTTATTGATGCTTGTTAAATTCAGTTAAATAATCACGACTGTAATATATCTGGCACTAAGACAAGGCTTATATGGCAAGGTTAATTAACTCCTATTTTCACACTGGCTGGCGTTGCTATAAAACAAAAAGATATTTTCTAGTGGGAGTGCAACCTGCAGCACTAACTGCTGTTTAGGGTATGTGTTCTTACACATTGCTGTCTTGGTTTCAGCTGGGGTAGAGTTAATTTTCTTCCTAGTAGCTGGTACGGTGCTGTGTTTTGTATTTAGTTCAAGAATCATGTTGATAACACACTGGTGATGTAGTTGTGGCTCAGTAGTGCTTACTCTAAATCGGGGACTTTTCAGCTTCCCGTGCTCTGCCAGTGAGCAGGTGCACAAGCAGCCGGGAGGGAGCAGAGCCAGGACAGCTTATCCCAACTAGCCAAAGGGATGTTCCATACCATAGAGTGTCATGGTCAGCATATAAACTGGGGGGAGGTCAGGGGGGCCACCGGTCACTGCCTGGGGACGTGCTGGGCATTGGTCAGTGGGTGGCGAGAAATTCCATTGGCATCACTTGTCTGTCTTGGGTTTTATTTCTCTCTCTTTTTGTTGTCTCCCTTTTCATTACAATTATTATATTTTATTTTGATTATGAAACTGTTCGTATCTCAGCCCATGGGGTTTACCTTTTTCTTTGGTTCTCCTCCCCATCGCGCTTGGGCAGGGTGTGAGCAAGTGGCTGCACGGAACATTGCTGCTGAGCAGTTGTGGTTTAACCCCAGCCAGCAGCTGCGAGGGTAAGGCAAGACCACAGAGAGAAACAAAATACTGCAACTCATCTTGTGACATTTTCAGAAACGCCAGTAAGTTGTATTAATTTTCAAGTTTGTCTTTGAGAAAACAAACCCAACACCATCCCTTAGTGCCTGATTGGTCTTTAGGGTTTTCTTTTTTGGTGTTTACCGAGCAAGAAGTTACAAATTAAGCTTAGCTAATTTTAGCAGTGGCGAGTCATACAGACCCCCGGGAACCAGCCGAATTCAACATTTGACTGTGCTTTGCTTCTCATGGACTCTGGGAGGAAAATGGTGGTGATCCACATGGTGCAAAAAAATAGTCTTTGTTTTGTGGCGGGGCTGAGGACCTCACAATTGCTCCTTTTCTCTGCCTATTCCATACCATCGGTTTGAGTAGCTGCATAGATAAATGCTTTAAATACACACATACATTCATTCAAGCTCTTTTATTGAGGAGCAGAAGTCTTACATGAAATGCTAAATGCTCAGGTTTGAGTGAAGGGGTGTGATGTTGCTGAAAACTTGCACTGTCAGACTAGTTTCGTGCTGTAACCCTTGGAGGTTTCAGGTATTAAAGTTTTATACAAATCCTGAATGCCCTCACCCCTTCTATAAGAGCTTCATTATACTCTTCAAAACCACTGACTTTCTTCCTTGCTTGGGAATAACCTTCACACGACACCAACAAATTCCCATTTTGACAGACTTTTGTTTAGCTATAGCCAGAGAAATTTCACGTATAGCTGAAGGAAAAGCCCAAACAGTGCCACCTTTATTCACGAAAACTGCCATGCAGCAGCTAACGAAGAAAAATAGGCGTTTGCCTGCTATAAATGGGTCCCCCTGGCCCAAAACACTATTCCAAACATTAAGAAGTTGAGCTACATTTTGATGGGCCATTTCCAAATGCAGCAGAAGAGACATATCTTGAACATATCTTTCCACGTACTTTTCCCTGTTTCAAGCATTTCCCAGAAACCATAATTCAAACAGGGACCAGATCTAGCAGACCAGATTCAGGCAAAATACAATTTGCATTTAAATCAGTGAGAGCTACTGGTGACTAGCATGCAGCATTAAACCACGTGTACTTATTAGCGTCCTAACAGAAACATGTATTTTAAAACAGATGGTGGAAGTTGAAAGAAAATTGAATCACAAAATAAGACCATTAACATAAATGCTTCCTCTTCTAATCAGCTACCACTGTGTTAGTATCAACTAGGGTGTTGGGGAATATAGTTCGTTTCCTCATCTCAGAATCTAAATATATGGATTATTTCGCTCCCTGCATCCCCCCTGACTCTGCACAGGTGCTTTGTGTTTCTATATTCCCCACCCCCCCCCCCTCCAGTTAGACAAAAAATTAGAGCAGACCATTTTCTTTTCTTTTCTTCTCTCCTTCCCAGCAGCAGAGCTCTATGCACCCACTGAAAGAACCCCTGGATGTTGCCAGAGGGGGATATTCTGGGATCACATTTTAGACTTATTTCTCCACATAGCTACCTCCCACACAAGAACACAACCTTTCAGGCCCAAGCATAACAGCTTGGGAAAACAGCTGAAAAAATACAACCGCTAAAGAAAAAAAGCAGAGCGTAGTCATTCCATCTTTCTCAGTTTACATAGCAAGTAAACTGCCAGTACCTTGTGCACAAAACCACTCAGCTACAAACAAGCTCTGTTTTTTTCCCCTTGCCCATCACATTCATCGACAAGATTTCTGCAATCAGAATTTAACCAGCAGTTTGACCATATCAGGAACCAGAACATCACTTAAAATGCTCTTCACTGGCAATGTAGCGAGAACTGACTTGCTGGTAAGCAATACAGAGAGGAGTTAGAGCACCAGTAAAACCCAGTGATCACAAGAAGCAAGGATGCTTGAATTAAACTAGCATACTACAAGGGCTGTCAAAGCTAACTCAAAAAAAAAAGTCACATAAAAATGGTGTTCCCTTACCTGACAGAGCTTTCACCAACACACGCCCATCATGTATACCCTCAGTGCAGTAAGACAACACGCTTCTGTGACTTCTTTTCCTCGAGGAACAAAGCAGCTCAGTACAGAGCCCTGCTCAGCCCTTTGCCCAGCTGCAAGCTGTTGGCCCTGCCAGACCCCTGCCCTGATCCTGATCCTGATCCTCCCCAAGCCCCAGCTGGCAGCAATGGGCGATTTCGCTGCAGGACCCTCAGGGTGGTAAAACTCCTTAGTGCTGAGGACCTGGCACAGGTGCTCTTCTCTTGGAAAAGGAGCGCACCCTTCCTTGAAGTTCCCACAAAGTTCCGGCAGGGCTCTGTGCAAAAGGGCTGTGAAACGGTTGCAGACATTACTTTAAAATCCTGGGGAAGACAGTAGCTGGTTTTGCTGATTTCCCGTGTAATGGGGCTTGATCTGCAGTAATTTAAAAAGGCTGAAACAGGGCATGGAATTTAACCCCAAGCCTTTATTTTTCTTTTTATTGTTACAGTGCTGCAAATATTGCTGCAACCTAGAGATGAGGTTTCAAATGAAAGAGCCCACTGTGGTTACTCCTCTACTCTTCCTGCCCATGTTCTCAGCAAACAGAAGGGGCTGATGGTTGAAGTAGTAACGCTAAATGCACGAACAAGGCCAAAAGATTAGGCACACAGTGTTGTAGGTACAGGGCTGAGCTGCAAAATCATTAACTCCTTGCCCTACATAAAGTTATTGGTAATTCTTTATACACAGAAAAGAAATTGCTACCATTTTTATGTAGAAATATTGATGTATTTGTTCTCCCCTATATAAAGGGACAAAACTTCCCCCTATTATTTTCCCAGATGGAAGCTAATCCATGCTGAACTTTGCTGCAGTGCTGGAGGTTTCTGGAAAGCTTCACAAATTGAGTTGTAGCTTCGATACACAGGATCCCTCAGTAGGCAAAAGAGTATCGTCCTTCGTTTGTCATAAACCTTTTTAAAGCAGGAAGAAGAGTGAAAAAAGAAGAGCAGATGAACCTGTTCAAAGGTTCTGCGTGCGTTACTTCTGCCAGCAATCTTACTAACTACCCTGCAGGTTTGTGTGGTTATTTCAAGCTTTTAAGAGTTATGGAGCTGACTGACTTCAAGCCAGCGGTGCCACGCTGTAAATGCAAATCAAAACTTGGTGCTCCCACCCTCCATGAACACTGCAAGGCTGTTTCGCCTCTCCACACAGCTATTTTCGATGACAGCTGGTTTTCAAGGCAGGCTAACAGGCTTTCGCTGCTGCAGAACCTCCCAGGCAGCTGCTCATCAACGAGGTCCTGCACTCATTGCGGAGGCGAACTCTCATCAGACTCAGTGCGGGTGTACACCGAGTCTGGAACAGACCTGGGTTTCTTCTGGGGCTTTTTAGCACAGTTCTGAGCCTTTTGTCCCGCTGAAGTACTGGTTCAACAGAACAGAATGACACACTTGCAGCACAATTCTGTGATCTGTTTTTCATCTAATCTTCCATTTTCAAGTTCACCTGAACTTCTGAACTGGTATCTTTTCCATTCTTTTTTCCCAGTTAGCTTAAGTAACTGGTTCATGGCACAGTGATTTGGAAAATGCTCATTTATAAAGGCTAGCATTTCACCCATCGTTCAGCTCCCAGAGACAATTGTACTACTGGATGTTATAAAGCTAAGGCAGCTCACACACAGACGGCAAAAACTGTTGGTGTAGTAGGAAAGTAATCGTGTTTAGTCCTGCCAGCTGCTCTGAATCCTGTGTGTATGCAGGAGCAAGAAAACACATTAAAACCTTCCCCTTGTGCAAGAACTAGCTGTGAGCTCCTGGTTGTAGAAAGTTCAGTAGACGTCCTTCAATGTGCCTTGCTGAGGGCTCTAAGGCTGAAACAGTCCGGTCTCTCCTGTAGTATCTCTCAGTGCCTTCTGGTGAGGGATCTGCTCTTTTAGGCCTGCAGCTCAGAGATTTCTTTAAAATCTGGGGAAAACAGTGGCAGAGCGATCTTCTGTGCTGCAGGTCGCTGCTGGGAGCTTCACTGTGCTCACTTTGCCAGCCACAGGGACCTCCAAGACAGCTGCCCTGGAAACCAAACACCCAACCAACAAAAATCACCTTTAAAATCTCCTCCTTTTATAAAAGTAATATAAAGGATGGAACAGAACCGAATATTTGTTTACTGATAAAAACTCGTTGGAACCATGATTAATTGGTTCTAAAATCCCAAATGGCATGTTCATTCCTGGCTAAACTGAGAAAGCAGAGCAGCTGGCTTTCTCCTCCCAAATGTTTATGATGCTAAGCTTGACATGACATCCCATGTCTAAATATTTTGCTTTCCCGACATCCTGAGCTGACACAATAGAAATAACTTGCACTGCACAGGAAATATTGCTGGACTCAAAGACTGAATCCTGTGCAGCTCAGGTCAGTGCCTTGCTCCAGCTGGGATTATCTGAAATACCACGGCAGTTCCGTCCTCGGGGTAAGGCACTAAGGAGGAGTGAGGCATTTCAACGTGGAGAACAGGTTTGTGGCACTGTGCATTTTCCTAGTGAATTGCTTTGTATTGATATATTTCTTAGTACTTTCACTTTTCTGAGCTTCTGAAGTGCGTCCACCGCTTAGCAGCACCTTATTGCACAGAGAGACACACTGAAATAGAGGAATTTGTTGCAGTAAGACAGCAGTCTGTGAAAAGAGATACAGGTCCTCATTCATCTTCATAGGACTTTTCCAGATAGGGACCATTCAGGGGCATTTTTTAGTGTCACACTGGGATGCTTAGAGTCAGGGATGGTCTGAAAAACTTCCTGCATTGCAAAATGTCACTGCACACATAATTGTTACTATAGTTGTTATTACTACTGTTACTAGGTTTATCATTCCCATGAAATATACAGCGCTGAGCTATGTATGCGTTCACAGTACAGCCACAGCTACTGCTCCTCTCCTTTCTGCTCCAAAGCAAGCTGTGTGCACGTCGTGATGAAAATGTCATTGAGACAAAACAACTAAATAGACCCCTTTCTTCTGGTAGGACAGAGCCAACAAGGCTGTCAAGAGCATGGTGGAAAATTATAGCAATAGGATAGTGGAAAAATTGCAGTCAGTGGAGAATGAACTCTATTGCTTCTACACTTAACAGCTCTGTGGAGAATAGGAACAGCTTTTCTGCGGAATGATTTGACGTCAGTGCCAAAAATTTGAATTGACACCTTAAAATAACCTGCTGAAGAAGGGGAAAAAAAATAACCTTTCTTCTTGAAATACTGTAGCAGAGTTAACTCAAATTAGTACATTTTAGTACTGCTGCCCAGAGCTGCGAGCTGGGGGAATGGTGACTATTAAGTATGGATTTTGGTCTAAGTTCATGGAAAAGCTGGAGAGTTATTCAGCAGTGATAGACGCTCTGGGTAATTTGTTTGGAAATTCTAATACTGATTAAAATACTCCTAAGCTTCTGCTCACATGGGAGGAGTTTTACTTTCTTCAAATAAAGGCAATCTGATTATTCTGTACAATAGCTTTTCAAGAAATTCTTGTGGGACACTCATTATTTTGCATTTATTAAGGCTGTTCTTTTAAGTTGTATTTCTGAACAAAAAACCCAGAAGACAATGCGTCAGTGTCTGAATGCCTAAAGTAGTCTCATACATTTTGGTGTTTAGTCCTGTGATACTTAAAAAAAACCATTAATAGGTTTGCATCTGATTTCTTTCCAATAGAGATAATCATATGTATGTTTTTAATATTGACAACATTGACAATGTATATTTCTTCATAGTACAGCGACAAATACCAATTGTATCAGTTACATGGGTTGCCTTTGCATTCAGTACATTTTTGTAGTTTGAAGAAAAGTCTGTAGAAGGATCAGCTGCAAATACAGAAAGAAAAATTAAGCTGGTAAGATGTATCAGCATCTATGCTTCCAAACAAATAGAAGTCCCTAAAGCAGCACCATCCAGGTCTAATGAAGGCTCAGCAGGTAAGTGGACCTGTCATCTTTGGATAAGGAAAAATAAGGGTGTTTTGCTGTGCAGAGCATGCCTACTCGTACTCATACAGTGACTTCATCTTCCCAGCATCTGTTCCAGAAGAAAATATTTGCTAAAGACGAGGTCTTAATCTACTAGGATAAATGAAAATTGAAAAATCAATCAGTGCAAAATTCAGAAAGAAATTAATTCTGAAAAACTTCTGTAAGTTGCTTGCCAAGCTCTGTTGCGAACTCTTCCAGCACCCCCTGAGAAACATTTCCAAGACGTGTCCAGGACCATCACACCTCTGGCAGCCGCTGCAGTGACTTTGGGAGCTCTGTGCTGTGTCTCAAAGACCTTCCAGCAAAGGATGAAAAAAGGATGAAAAATTCCTTCTGTCCTGTGCAGCTGGACCGTGAGCGCCTGTTAGCTGCTGTGGTCTGCCAAGGCGCAGGTGCGAACGCTTCCTTCAAGAACAGGTCTGGGGAAGGGACAAGGCTGCACTTAGGTACCATCACTGGTGGGCAGCACCTGGAGACTCTGCGGGTGACCTGCAAGTTGTGCTTCTGGGGTGCTCCCTTACACTCAGCTGGAATGAAGTTCTTGGGGAAGCAGTGAGTGGCTCTGAGCATAAACAGAGCCCAGTTGTAAAATGTTGTGCATCTTCACTGAAAGCAAGTTTTGAACTTTTTTTTTTTTTTAAGGGCAGGACTCCCATTTTCTTGTCGTGAGTTAACCACACACCTGCATCAGATACCACAAATCAGTCATATTATTGCTGGAGAACAGGATGGCTCAAGAATGGGTCCTGGGTTTTCAAAAGATGCTTCGTCTTCTGAGGCTTGACTTGAGACCCATCACAGTCTCTCCAGTGCCTCAGAAAATGCAGCGCTCGGGGTAAAACATCGTGCAATACCCAAACGTCTTTATTGCTCTTTTGGATACAACTTTGCTAGTTGCAATCACTTAATAAAACTTTTAATAAGTGCAGAGATATAAAATCTAATCTTTTGGCCAGAAAATAATATGACTAATTACATTCCACTATCTGTGTTTCCCCTGAGGTTTCAGGATTTCCTGCTTTCCTCCCAAACTGCAACGTAATACCATTTCTACCAGTATGTAATTTGTTATTAATTTAAATAATACACAAACTATATTTTGGTTCCTCTGGGGAGAAAGCATCACCGTCTTCTTTGACACAGTAGAAAAAAAAATATCTAAACTTTAAAAAATTACATTTTAAATTATGTTTCTAGAAAATCAGCGTTAACGCACAAGGTAGACTAGTTTTCACAAGCTTGGTGCAAATGTTTTAGATGTAGAGTTTATTTATCTGTACTGGGTCTGCGTGGCAAGGGTTTGGTAGCAGGGGGGCTACAAGGGGTGGTTTCTGAGAGAAGCTTCTCCCCTGTCCGGTGGAGCCAATGGCAGCCAGCTCCAGGGTGGACTTTTCTTCTTACCTACTCAGTGTGCACCTCTCATCGGTGCAGTTCTCAACAACTGCTTGCACAGAGGTTGAGTTTGGTGAACGTCTCCATTCACAACTTACAAAATCTGAAAGACTGATGATATGGCATATAGTTCTGGCTGTGGTCTGTCCTCTTCATGTGTGGTATCTATTCATTAAGGCACATTGTTGGGGGAGACCTAAGGAACCTCTAGTGTTGAGTCCCCTGCTGGAATGGAAGGTTTGGTATCTCCTAAAGTCCTGCGCTCCTGGAATGAACCACTGATAAATGTGGGAGATCATTAAGCCTTATAAGACCACCAATATTTATATTCAAATATCTGAAAAAGACTTATTTGGAGTATGTATTCATAAATTAATGATCCCTCTTCAAAGGTTTGCTGCTTTGGCCATGTATAGCTGTGTCTGTGGTCGTCCAGCGTTTATAGCCGTGATCACATCATGTGTTCCTTGCCACACTGGACCACACAATTACCGTAACAGTACCACGCTAAGTGCAGTGAACTCTAGTGTTTGTAGCATTTGGAAGATTATTTACGATTTATTCATTCAAGAACTGGGAGAAGGAAATCCAGAGGAAACACTCATTTATTCCCCGTAGCCTTCCCAAATTTCAGAGAGTTAAAAAGCAGAGCATCTCGCAGCCTGGGCAAAGGCTGGCTCCTCTCAGGTGTAACTGCCCATTAAACAGTTTGGCACAGCACTGGACTTTGTTTCCATGGGTACTGTAAGTCCTTAGGATTCTGTTGCGGAAAATCTTAAAGTGCTATTATTTTTAAATGTACTATATAAATACTATATAAATACGAAAATAAATGTAGTGTTATCATTCATCACTCTGCAACCATTTAGTTCATACTGCCAAGTCAAATGACTCTTGCGTGTATTACCTTCCTGCTCACCTCCATCAGAGGTCCTATGAAAATGCATTTTACTCTGCCAAACCAAATAATCCGTTGCCAAGAAACACATGGAGCTTTTAAAATAATTCTTTTTCTGTATTTATGCAGTTTGGAGAAGAATGGCTTAAATATTTGATTGAAACAGGTCATTAATCAGCACTTCCACTGATAAGTGGTCTCTATCTTTGGTGAAAAGGTTTTATTTCAAGCATTTTTTGGGTCCACAGGAGTTAACTCATGAATTTCTCGTCTTATAGAAAGCCTTTTGATACCATGTGCTGTATGAAAGCAAAGGGCTTTAGAGTCCTAGTCCAATGTATAGGCAAAGCTCAGCCCCTTCGTTTGCCTCCCACTAGTAGCAAATAATTGCCATTGATTTAATGCCAGGCCTATTTATCTTATGGCTTGCTTCTGTGAGCAGTAACCATAAACCAAGCTAAACCATGGATCTACAGTACTCCAACGGTTCCCTGGTAACTGCCCGAGTACGCTCCCATACCCAGTAGGGCACACAAGGTGTGCGACCTGCTCCTTACCCTCTTGTTCTCTCCTTCTTCCTCTTCTGAATCTCAAATTTAATGTAGGGTAAGAATGGATACATCCATATAGTCACTGGTGCCAGCCTTTCCTCAAACAGTTTTGTGGGTAGTTTATGTTCTTTGCCCTTAAGGTTTTATCGCTGCCTGTCACTTAGTGTACCTGAGCCCTTCCAGGTAATGGATTTGTAAGGTGGAACCAGTGAGAGGGTTAACTCCCTCTGGCAGGGACTTGGGGATGGATGAGGGGATGGATTCTTTGGCACTGGGTTGCCGGAAGGCACTGCGTGGTCACTCACATGTTACTTTACTTGTGATGGAAAACTTACTACAAAGTGGAATAGTTTTCATTGCAGCTCAGAAATACCAAGGTTTTGTGCCTTCTATTAAGTAAACATACTAAATAACAATGATTAAATAAATATACAGTTTTAGAATGCTAAGGTTTAGATAAATATAAATATGAAATTTAAATATACATGAAACTTTAGTAAATATCCTAAATACTAAGGTTTTGTGGCAGTCAGAGTTGGACTCCTGTGTCTGAGGACACATTGTCTCCTGCTCTCACATTCTCTCTGCTGGAATTTGTAATCTGTTTTTCTCCTGTAAAGTACATCTATTTCAGTGTTTCAGCAGAGGAAGAGGTAGTAGGCAGCTATGATAAATCAGTTCTCATGTAGCTGATTTAATAGATCTCACTTTGGACGTTCTTAGGAGCTAAAGTCAAAAAGATACAGAAAAAACTTGCAGTGCAGCTGGAGAAAATTCAGATTCAGATGCTGGTCACAGGAAGAGTTAGTACGTGGCATCCTGTAAGGGACAGATGAACCAGTATTTATAATTACAGTATCTGCAAATGAGCTTCATCAGAAGTTTCTCCTGTGATTCTTCCAATGTTTCTGTGAAAAAGGATTATCAACACAAAAATAATCATGTCTTTGTGATACCTGTAGTGTGAAGAAAGCCATTATCATCAACCTCTTTGCAAGAATATAATCACTTCTTGAAGCATTCCCTTAAAACATTTTTTTTTTTAGCATTAGCTTCTTTTAATACTCCAAAATCCATACTGCCTCTAGAAAAAGTATTCTAACAAAGCTAGTGGAGTAACTGTGGATTTATGCCAATGGACTCAAGAACAAACTTACCTTAAGACAACACAGATTCGATGTGCAAGATTGTTGTGCAAGCCACACAGATTCGCTGTAATATTATATTTGTTAAATGTCTTACCCTCTAGTGTCTCCCTAGGCTTTTGGTGCTCTTAGCAAGTGGTGTGGACTCGAGCACTAGATGGCGAAGTTAGGTAAACTGTGAGCGTACTACCAGCTCAAAAGAAAGAAGTTAAAACCAATCCGTAATTTAGTTTGGGAATAAACAACAACAGAAAATGTCCTCAGTATCCCAGGGATGCAGAGAAGTGCTCGGCAGTCCTACTGGCAGCCCTTCCTTCTCCACAGCCTCTCTGAAAGGTTAAAAGGGTGGTAGCTGTGCACCCCTTTTCCTCCAGAGGCACGGTACTCCAACCACAGCGCGGAAAACCACTTACTGAGTAACTCGCAGCGGTGGTTTTCAGCATGACTCCTGTGGAGTTTACAGCCCTTCCCAGCAGAGGTCAGGGAAGGCACTGTGGTGACTGAGCAAAAGGGATTATTTAATGAAATAACCTTAATGCACTAATTGCATTTCCCTTTCAGATTAGTGCTGGACTGCATTTCCCCTGCTGCCTCAGAGATTTTGAGACTGTGTCTGGAGCCAGAAAGGGAAGGTGGGAGCTAGACTCTTCATCGCATCAGTCCCAGTTGCACCATTGCCCTCCCCTGCCTTTCCTCTCCTCCTGGCAGTATCCCACTGCCTCTAGCACCATCCTTTACTAAACAGCAGGACACAGCCTCAGCATGGACTGACGGGGCATGGAAAGCTCAGAGAAAAGTTGCACTTTGCTCAGTAACTCTTCCTCGTCCTGGACTGAATCCAGGCTTCACGCTAGGAGGTTTCGAGGGAAGGCAAGTCCATGGGTGTGTGCAAATTGCACGGCTGGAGAGGAAGGAGAAAACACGATTCTGCCAACCCGGGTTTTTGGAAGGAGTGGGAGCTGATAGAGTTTGTTGGGTGGTTTGAAATTCTTAGTGGTGTCCTTGGCAGATCGGTTAGGGACCTGAGTGCATGTACAGGGTGAAAAGCTGAGTGACAAATTATTTTTATCTAATATTATCACAAGGCTTTGCAACCTATACCAAAACTACAAGCACCAGAAATTTGGACGATATGACTGTATTTGTGAAGATATCTATATATGCATGAAAAAACCTTGCAATACCTCTAATCATTATAGAGAGCAGTCCCAAGATATTTTGACAGTGGCTTTGGGCAAAATCCACTGAAAACCTCCCAATTAAGAGTTGTCATGGTCCCATGGTAAGAAGCCCTCAGAAAAACACATCAAATATTGCTCTGAACGCTGCTCTTTGGCCAGGAAATCAGGCAGCGAATCGATACCAAGCGCAAGGCTGGAACATCCCTGTAAATCGCACGATCCCGATGTTCTAGCAGCTGCACTTTTATTTCATCTGGGTGTGGGTAGCTGCTGGCTGAAGCCTGACACATCTTGAGTATTTAACGGATTTCTTGGAAACACCTTTAGGACTTTTTTTCTCCATTTTTGCACCAATCTTTTTTTCCTCCTGTATTTGGACCTCCTTAAATTAGGTATGGTATCATGCTTCCATGGAGATAGGGGGACAGGTGAGGTTCCTGAGGGTCAGTTATTTGATAGCATGTGAATGTCACAAAGGTTGCCATGTCCTTCTCGCTGTCACAGCTGGAGTTCAGGGCTGTAGCGCCTTTCATCAAGGGTCAATTACCTGCCTCAGCAGTGCAGCGAGCAGAGCGCAACCTTCTAGCGGGATACTCCAGAGGCATTTTCTTCCTCAAAATTTCTCCTGTGGGACTTTCCACAGCTGGAAAGTCTTCTCTGGTGCATGACGGCAATTGCTCTGCGTACAGAGCAAACAGAGCCAGAAAAAAGCAGGAAAAAAATTCTTGCTCCTTTTCCCACACTGACTGTAGAATACACTGTCTGGCTTTGAACCGAGGGCCAAGAAATACCATGTAACATGTTTAGCCAGGGAAAGTGCTTTGACATTTAAAGGGATATTTTAAAACCATCTCATACACATTTTTGTTGGGGAGCAGCAAGACCTGGGCTGTTCCACGGGGGCAGGCGAGGGCAGGCACATGGCAAGCCAGGCATGGTCCCACGGACCAGGGGCATCCAAGGGCCCTGACAAATCCTCTTCAAACCTCCTGTACCAGATTTTTAAGTGTCCAGACATAGATCCCCCAGGCTACGTATCGAGTACTGTGCTATTAGATCTTGCGTTGGTCTTCACATGGGGGCAACCGATAGATTGTAGTGGCTGTTGGTAAAAATCCTCAGCCAGAAATTGCCTGCTGCTGGAGTCCGTAAAGTTTCTCCACCAGGAGAAACACAAGGGTATAGCAAGCATTTTGTTTTCCTCTTCTCACACCTGACTTCACATTTTTTTAACAGGGAAGATTGATTTCGGCAAGAGGCTCTCACTGAGGTTAGAGAGCTTACTCTATGAAAAATACACAAAAGAAACTCTAGCAACGATTGATTGTCAGTGTTGCTATTTATGACATTAATCAAAAGTTGCTGTAATTAAGCTGCTTCTAAAAAGACCAGCGTTCAGCCAGCTGTTGCTGTCTGCTTGCTTTTTTCTTGTGGGAGTGGGGTGTCGATATTTATGAAATGTTTCAATGGAGTAGATTTTGTTCTAGGACATAAGGAGGTCTTGAAACCCTCTCTCCTGCCCTCCTTGGATCTCATTTTCCTTTTGCACGCTTTCCTCCTGCAACCTGTTTTTCAGAAAGTGCCTGCCAACTCCCTGTTTGCCTGGGCATGTGGCTGATGGCTCTGCATGGACCGCAGAGATCCATCTCCCGTGACTCTTGCGGAGGGGGTGACATACTGTTAACACCCCCCTCCCAGTGTCAGGAATGCAATAGCTTTTGTTCTGGCTTGTCTAACTTCTCCCAAGACTGCATTAGGGATAGCTGATGGCACTGGTTTGTCTGGATTGATCGTTCCCAGGAGCTTAATTTGGTCTGTGGTTGATCTCCTTTGGTTGCCCTAAGTTTTTAGAAGTGACTGCTTTGATGATGTGTAACTGATATTTGTTTCCTTCGTGTGGGCCATCACTGCAGACTCTCTATTAATTGTGGCAGTTCTAATCACTTAACTGTTCTGGATGGAAATACATACATATAGATGTATGTGGTTTAGTAATGTAGAAAAAAATATAATAACAAAGAATGTAAAGGCCAAGATTCTAGATACAAACAGTAAAAAAGTCAAGGAGTTAGTTTAACCAATGCAGTATTGTACTTAGCAGTTGAGTAGCCTAATTGTTTACTACTACATGATGTTGACTCTTAGACAAACTTTGTCAATAAAAAAATCATTATGCAAGAATTAGTAGTATTCAGCTAAAGTCTCCGAAGAAATAAAAAGGGTACTGTGATTACTGTGTAATTCTGGAGGAAATTATTAGTACCTATGGAGTATTTATGGCATCCACAGGCTCTCAGAAGTAGGTGAAGCTAGTGACGCTATGGAAGAATCAGGACTATTAAAGAAAATGTTTAGTGGATTTAACTTTTTTTTTTGTTCTGCCAATATCTGAGTAAATATATCTGCTTTATTCTCCAAAATATTCTTTGTAAGGAACAAAACTTCAGCATCCATGGATATTTGTACTATAACTTTCTGTTGGAGACTTAGGAGTTCACTTCCACTCTCCACTGTGGTCTTGCAAACAGAAATGGCAGGTAACACACGCATTACACAGGTGTCAGTGGCTAGTTCAAAGCAAAGCCTGCTCCTTGCAAAATGCCTACATGGAATACTGGTAAAGAGGATGCACGGGTGGTAGGAAGGCAATTAACCATTTCCAGCACAGGTTCACCAACAGAAGAAGCTCTTTGTCTGACTAAAATTATCAAATGTGTATACTATACATGAACAGCAGCCGCTGTTGAATCCAGACATTTTCAAATGTTTGCTCTAACAAAAATCATTACTTCATAGTGACATCCATTGTATTTCTTTTGAAGTTCAGTGTTCTCCCTTTACTAAGACACAGCATGATGCCTTCATGACAGTGCCAATTGCAGTGAAACAGAGGATCTTGGTGGTTGGATAGGATGTCCTCAAAACACCTTCCCCTTGGACCACAGCTGTGTTGAAATGTCACGTTTTCAGGAAAAAAAATGTTTATGACATGAATCATCTGCTTCTGAGTATTTCAGATTGTTTGATGAAGTGCAGCCTCTTGGTTAAAAAAATAAGAATTTTAAGTGTGTTCCCTAGGCAGTCTTTTCACTTTGCTTATAAATATTTACTTTGAACAGAGAATGAAGAGCAACAAGAAAGCACAAAACATAAGACAGTAGTATAATATGGTAGAAAGTTAATATGTAAAACTCATTGATAAGGGAATGAAAATATCTCAATGGCACACAGTAAGGAAGTTTTGTAATCTAAATAGTGTTTTCTAAGGTATTCTAAATTCTATTTTTTTAATAAGAAAACATATTCTGTAAGACATGACAAAATCTTTGGCCTCTCATTTTACTTCTCATTCATCTTAGCACTCAGAGGTCTAGATGTGCAGATTGATACAAAACTTTGTTAGTAACAGCTTTACCACTTTTTTTTTTTTTAATGGATGTGTCATTTGCTCCTCTGTGTTGTTTTTTCTTGTTTCTTCCTAGAAAATCGTACGTGCATGTTCTAGACATTAATAACGATAATATGATATCAGCTAACTAGGTTTATATAGAAGCCATTTTACTGCCCTTGTTGCCCTCCTCTCCTGTGTTAGACCAAGAAGCCAGAAGCTGAGCCCGTAAAGAGAAATCAGAGACTCCGCAGCCCATTTCTGCTTAGATTTTGCCTTAATTACCATCCACCTTTTCTGAAGTGGCAGCCTGGCACAGGAAGAGAAAGCAAGCAAAATTCTTCGGTCTGAAGGTGTTTGGCGTGTCAGAAAGTACTTTTGCTGTAGACACAATTTATTTCCATGTTGCATGCTACAGGCTGCGAGAGTGCTCATTCAGCTTCCCTCGTACGCTGCTGCCAGTCCGACACACTAGCACACACTGCTAACAGGCAGCCAGTAATTAATCTTGTGAAAGCGAGACGAAACAACAAGAAAAATGTCGTTCCTTTTAAAACCTTCAGAACATTTAATGAGTATCACTGCATGACCCTAAACAACATCCACTGAAAGACAAATCCCTTGTAGGTGCTTTGCACAACAGTTTCTAACTTTATATTGTATCTTGCATACTTACTTAAAAGTATCTCCAGCTACATCCAGGACTTCTCTGTGATCACACCACTGCTGTGATACTCAAGGTATTGAATCTGTTGTGTTAAGGTTACTCCAGGCTTCTGCTGGAGGCACAAGCATGAAGGGAGGGTCTGCTTTGACAGCTCATCTAGGAAAGGGCTTGGTCCAGCTCCAGGGAAGTCAAGGAAAGACTGAATTAAACCTCTGGGATTCCTCTTTTGCTCAGGATTATTTTACAAACAAGCCAGATTCTCTGACTCCTCCACAGAAAAGATAGATTCAGGATGTTGAACTATAGTGATTTGTGCAGTAGAAAAAGGTTTCAGGTTCATTAAAGTAAAATTATTCTTCTTGTAGATAAAATGTAACATTTTATTAAAATACCCTGAATTCTCACTTATAAAACTAAGAACCAAAGAAAAGTCCCAGAGTCCACTGATCAAATAAGGGAAAAGAAACTTCTGGACATGTAATTTAATCTCTTCCCTTTAAAAAGACTTTCTAGAGAGAATGGATTGTCTCCAAATCATACAGAATTATTTAATGGTGTAAGTACCACACCACTTTTTTTTGTGTCTTTCAATTAAACTGCTTTTTTTTAGTCAAATATCTCATGTTTTGTTGCAGAAATGATTTGCTAACAAGGCCATCCCCTGCACAGCAATTGAAATGAGGATGTTATTGCTGCTTGTTCTTACCATAGGCTGTGGACCATAGCCAAGACAGGAAAGGATTTGAAGAAGCAGGTCCTTTGAGACATCCTAGCACCTTCACTGAGGAATACGGCTATTTTGGGTTGGCAGAGGCTAGGTTTCAGCATTCCTGTCTTTGCTTGTATGAGTCAGAGGTGCTGGTCCACAGGCCTGAAATGGTGTGTGGCTCTTGGACAGTGCCCAAGGTCCTAAGCTGCGGTACGTCATTTTGCAGACAGCAAGGGCCAAGCTGGCACAGCGACTGGGCATCCGAATGTCGGGGGGTGTGAGGTGGCAAGCCAGCAGCCTGGGGGGGGCTACAGCTAGGTTGTTCCTGTGCATCTCAAACTGGTGATGGATCAGGGAGATGGTTGTCAACTTCTGCCAGGAAATGTCAGTCAGAGCCCTTCTCCTCAGCTCTTGGCAGAGACAGAGGTACAGAAATGCCCAGGCTTCTCCCTGTAACTCTCCAGCTAATTATGAATAATTCCCATCCGATCAGGAGGGAAGCAGAATTTTGTTCTCAAATACTGAAGTTCCAGAAAATTCAGAGTGGAAAAAAAATGAGGATGGAACTCAAGAATGGACCAAGCTCTTCATAAAGCATGTTTCACTCCTAGGTCACAAAGCTGAAGAATTTATTTCTCTACCTAAAACACCACTTGATACTGGTGTAAAGAAAATGTTGACTTCTGCGACAGGCTGTAGGGAAGCTGGTGGATATAGCTCGTTGCTACCCTCATCGATACTACTAGAGTACGTAAGCACTCACCCAGGGCTTGTGCACTTCCTTCACATCTGCTCAGACCCCATGAAGCACAAAAAAATAGAAGGCACAGAGTTCACAGAAAAAAAAAAAAAGCCAGTGAAACCATCTTAGCTAATAGCGCAGTAAAAATAGGTTAGCAAAAATGGTTCCTTTATAAACCCTCAGAATATAAATGGCTTTCACATTTTTGAGAATTTATTGGCAAATTTTTTAAATGTGTTTAGTGGTTGCAAGAGCTAGTTTGAGGCTAATTTTTAGATGGCCGAAAAGAAACAGTAATATTTGAAGGTAAGTACCAAGAGGTTTGAAGCAGCAGAGGAGGGGGATAATGAACTGATCCAGGGAGGCATTGCTTCTGTTGAGGCAAATGTTATCATCTTTATAAGAGCACCATTCATCCCTGAACTTTCTTAGAATCAGTTGCTCTTTCTCTGATAAAACTGGGCTTACTGACATTTTTCATTTTTTTCACTTTAAATGGGTTCTGTGATAATAAGGGTGGCGGTTTTCATGCTACAGTGAGCATACACTGCTTTGCCTGGTGAGGATTTGACCTTAGATCATTTTGCACTTGGTGCAACTGGAGAAGCGAGAAAGGGGAAATGTCAGGAGTTTTACTTCTGTAACTGTGATTCTGAATTTTGCATCTCTCTTTCTGTGAGTTATCTCTTCAGACACTAAGTATTATGATTCACTGTGCCAGACTGGCTTTGCTACTTCACAGCTGTAAGATTGATAGCAGAATTTTACCATATGATTCATTAACAGAAATGTTTTAAAATTGAGATTTTGTAGGAAATCTGTTCAGATCAAAGAGGAAAATCTGTGCACACACAGAAATAACATAATCTTAAACATTATCTGCCTCCTTGGCCTTTACAGCATTTGACAGTCTGAGTACTTGTCAAAAATAGGAAGTATATGTCATTTGGATTAGCTGTTTTCACAGTTTATATTGCATGTGTGTTTGCATGGTATTTGCCAATAGAGCTGTCTGTTTATCTCTGACAGTTTTGAAGAATCCCTAAAAGACACTCTGAATAGCAAATAAAACCTATTTGTTAGATAAGGTTGGTGGTATTTAGGGTTTTAACCTTTCCTGCGCTAGATATGCAAACATATGTGCTATGTTTTTTTTTTTTAAAACCTGCCCGTAGTGCTGTTTGCATTGGTAAATTCTGTTGCATTACAGTTCTTCCTCTGTCACAGAGGATGCCTTTTTATGCTGCTACATCATATTCTCATTTAGAAGTATGGTATGCTGAAAAACTCATTTTAGAAGGTTAATGTGGGGACCAGAATAACACAGACAGATACTTTTCCCTCATATTTTACTGGACACGGAAATGCTTTCAAGAGCAGACCTTGTTCAGCTGCAAGGACTTTCATTCAAGAAATGGAAATGGACTCCCTCACCCAAGCCATCTGCCACTGTTTATTTTCCCACCATCCTCACCTGGCACCCACCCCTGGCACAGCTGTACCATGTACCCACACATCTTCTTACATGGTTTTTTTGGTTGTTTGGTTTGGTTTTTTTTAACCCCCTCCTTTAAATGCTGACTACATTCCAGTTCTGTTGTTACAAAGACCTGGGGCAGGTTCAATGTCATGGGTAATGTAACAGCACACTCACAGGGGGTATCTTCTGGAGACCACGCTATGAAATCAGGCAGGCAACAAGGTCTCCACCAAGGGAGTCCCTGAAGCAGCTTCCTGAGGGATATTGGATATGAGATGTGGCTTCAGAGGGAAACATGCAAACCCTTGAAAGGACAAAGGTCCTCTGGAAAACTGGGCAGGTGCGATGCACTGCATGCTGCTACACCACAACAGTGTCCCAACAAGGAAAGGCAGCAGAATCTCAGCCAGCGTGAGCAAAGAGTTTGTGGCTGTGGAAGACGTTTGTCACTGAAAGGGTTAATAATTATGCCTTGAGTATGAGTAGAACAAAAATAACACAGAGGATTGTGATGTTTTGTTGGAGATTTTAGCTGTTCTTAAATAGAAAATGCTATATAACAAGAAATGCTCATATTATTTAGAGAAACAGTTCTTCGGTAATTGAAATGACAACAGTGATTCACCTCACAGCAAGGCCAGTTTCATCTGTGAAGTCTCAAAGAGACCAACAAACAAAAGATGCAATCAAGAAACGCATCCACCGTAAGCTGAAGCCTAAATATGGAGGAGGAAAAAAATGTTATTTCTGATGACATAGGAAATGTATTCCCTATTACAATCTACAAACTCTTTCAAGTGAAGGGTTAGGTTATTCAATCACGCACAAGAGTAAATCACACAGACATTTTCTGAAATTAACTGTGAAGCTGTCAGTAGGCAAGCTGAATTGCTTTGAATACTAAGGTAGAGTGGCACATGGTCTACCTGCTAAAACAACTAAACTGATATGGTCCTTTGCCTCCAGGAACCAGTATCAGCCCCAGGGCAAGACATGGTATAGTGTCAAGCAGATCTGCCCTTGTGCAACTGGCCTTACCTGGAACATTGTTGGCAAACCAGAGGACAGATAAGTAGACAGAAATCAGTTCAAAGCACAGATGGACTTGGTGCTCAGCCTCCACTCTTTGGACCAAAGTCTGGAAACACCTTAGTTAATGCTGTGATAAGTAATTAGAGAACACTCAGCGCTGATGCACCTTGCACAGTACATTGGAAAACTGGACCACAGTACTGAGGATAATTCACATACATTGACAAAGTAGCATGCACCTGTCAGACTGATAGTTAAAGACTTCTGACTGACTTACACGATTGTTTGGAGTATGAGGATGTTTTTTGGTTTGGCTTTGGTTTTAGTTTTTGGTTTGTTTGTTTTTTTTTCTCCCTAAAATTGTAAGTTAGGAGCCCTAACAGGGAGCTCAGCATTCAATAGGCCTGTCTAAGCTTGGGCAGGTGTGACACTTTCATAAGATCCTTTGTAACTAGACACAATTGCCTTTAATAACTTTTTGTTCCTAAAATGCAATGACTGTTCTCAGTGAGGTCCAGGATCTGTTTTCCATGTCAAAAGGTGACTTCATCAAGTTTCTGCCATAGAAAAGGTGAAGCATTAATTTGGAGCTGATTGTTCAGTGTAAATCCACTGTGCAACTGTGCAAGTCCAGGAGGTTGTGGCTGATGCTGATTTAAATTGAGACATTTGATGGATGACTGGATCGGCAGTGCCCAACGTCCTCCCACAGCATAAGAAATGCAGCCAATCACTCCTGTCTGACCCATGGGTCTTAGGAGTTTTGTGGATAAAGAGATTTAGGGTTTTTACAGTCTAAAAAGATGTAAGGAATGGATGTAACCATATAAAATCAGTGGTGATTCTAATAAAAGTGATTATCATCATCCTGCTCTGTTTTATTAGATTAGCACTTTGGACAGACGTGAAGGAAAGCGCATCTGTTAGAGAAACAATGAACTGGAAAGAGAGGGAGGGGTATGGTCAGCAAATACAGGGTCAGAGAAGTACATAAGCTGGGTCTATACATTAATAGTAAATGCTCTGTGGAAAGGATTAGATCACCCAGCCAGCATTAAAGCTGGGTTCTTTTCATGGAAGAGAGCATTTGGAGATGTGTGTAGGGAGGAGGATTTCATCCGTAGAGATAAAATCTGATGTGGTAGATGAAAGAAAGCCTGTGAAGGGATTTGAAGAAGGGCTTGAGATTTTGAAGACAGCTAAAAGGATATTTAGTTTGGTTTAGGCAAATAGGTTAAAAGAAGGACACTTTCAAGTCAATCCTTCCTTAAAATAAAGTCTGCCATTTCTTTCAGAATATTCTCATCTTCCTTTGATTGGAGCAAAAGGTATTGAATGATTTTTGGTGATGAGAAGCTGTCCTTGTACTTTTCCTAATATATTACAGATTAAGGAAAGCCTTTGAAAGTTTATTAGTCCAGTTGTGTTATAAAATTTACTCTGCATATGTTAAAAGAAATTCCAGTAAGGTAGGAAGGTGACTGGTGGTTGCTAACTACATCATAACTTTATTCAGAACCAGAAAGTTAATGCCATAATTTGTTTTTGAACTACCGGTTGTAAATGTCACAAAATTCCAGTGTAAATTGCCTCATTTGCTCTACTAAATTACACATCAAAATTAAATATTAAAAACTTTAATGATATTTTTATATTTTTTTTCCTGTCTACTGAAGGATTGGCTGAAGAATGTTTTTCAATTTATTTTCCTGCACACGAGAGTCCTAATTAAATGCTAGAATAGCAGACAATTCCACACGTGCCTGCGATGAATTAGGCTCACTCTGAATTGCCACTTTTATTTCCTTCATACTGCTGGTTCAGTTCATGTTCCCCTACTTACCCAGTTGTGGACAAGATAATCACTTATGCTTTCCACTTTAATTTTAATTCATGATATCATAATTGATAAATATCAGTCAAGACACCCGTCTGATAGATATCAAAATAAGGACAGAAAAGTGTAAAGCACTCATAAACCATGCAGGAATAATGACTTTTGTGTGAGCCTACTTTTACTCTGCTATATTTCACTAAACTGGATTCTTGCAGTGCAGGAGGTCTGTGCAATCCTGGAGGAGAAAAGAGCACTTGGAGCTACAAGCTGCATTTCATGTTTCTTTCTGGTGCTTGCTAGAACAGCCGAGACCATTGGAACAAGCACCGCTGACCTAAAGCCTACACTGTGATACCGAAGGGCTTTTGCGACCTTGCATCAGAGTGCATGTTTCAGCCACACACCAGGGCGTGACCCAGATGTGTCCCGTCATTACTGCATTCAGGTATCCAGAGAGAAAATGTGGACACTTGGGCCAGAGGGATGCGGTGGCCAGGTGTTCAGTCCTGAGGACCTGGGTTAGGAATCTGTGTAGCAGCAATCTGCTCACTCACACCTTCTGCCCTCTTCCCCAGGGCGGGCATGACGGCGCACACCATGCAGCAGGCAGTTCCTCTCTTTGGGAAGACGTCTGGTTTGCTTCTGAGTGTTGACAGCTCAGCCATTCCCATTCCTGCCTGAATGCAGTCCACAACAGGAGAAAGGAACCAGGACAGGGCAGCAGGTCTCTGCCCCACATTTTCCGCTAACACAGAGTATGTTACTGACGAGGTGGAAGTCAGAACAGCCATTTCGCTACTCTGGTGGCTTTCAGGGAAAAGGAGCATCAGCTTAGGAAATCTGAGTAAATTAAGGGATCACGTGAGAAAGTAGAGGTCAGTATCTCCTGTAACACAGCCTTAACAACAGATTCACTTTTTTAAAAAAAAAAAAAATCATAAAATGTTTTTCACAAATAAAAAGCAAGTATCTTCTGTCCATCTCCATCTTTGTCTGGATTTGTTGCAGGACTAAAAATTTGACATAAAACCTGCTGTACAAAACCATGACCACAGGCAGAATGTGGATGAGAAACAACAGCCCGAATATTCATTAACATTTAAACTCCAAAGATGTGAAAATCCTGCAAGATATCAAACTGTACAAAACCTTTGGGCTGGATCCCATGTTTGCAGTGCTGTTCCTTTGTTGATTAGGTTGGTGGCCTTATACATTAAAAGAATGACTGGCACTAAACCTGGAGGTTCTTAATAATTATAGTAAAACAGATGTTCTTCTTTTTAATGTTGTACAGAAGGATATTTATGAGTTTCTTGCCATTTGGTTGCCGGACTTAGTCCTTTGAATAAATTACTTTTTGTTCCTTCTCTTGTGCTTAATTTCCAGCAGTGGGATTTAGCTTTGTGTTTATACCACTCCTTTTCCCATCTCTTACTTTGTAAAATGTTATGCAGTTTAATTTTCAGTTTTCAGCATTCTTAGCCTAGGCCAAGGCTCCTATGGGTTATGAATGAATTAACAACAGAAAACACAAAACAGTTCTTCAGAACCCAAATTAAATATCTAAAAAAATGTTCGTATCTTTAATTAAAAGTTGTTTCTGTATCTGTCATACATGATTTGTTTCTGTTTAGTTATTGCTCAGAAAAGTTGGTTTATACTAACCTTGGGCTCTATGGATGGAATGAACTCTTTAAACTGAAACCAGTGAAAATGTCTGTCTTGAAGGAGATATTGTGTTGATCCTTATTTCTGCACATAGCACAGGCTTGATTGGATTCCATATTAGTATCTTGTCATGCTGACGAATTAAAAAAAAAAAACCAACAACAAACTACATATTTTTTCTGGCTGGTTCAGCTTTTGTGTAACAATTTCCATTTCACTCTTTACATTCTTCCTTATTAAAGGGGAAGATTCAAAGCTTTGCAGAAATTTTGTTGGCAGTATTATACCCCTTGCTCCTCTGAAAAGAAAGGGCATTCTTGAGGAATGTAACAGTATAGGTATCTTGAAGTACAGGGGAATCTGATAATGAGCTTTAATTAATGCTGACAATTCAGTTCTAGTTTTAATTGTTTGCAGATAAGTAAAAGCAGTGAATTTTCTTTCTGCAAAACCAATGACTTACTGGAAATAAAGCATCCTTTCAGCATCTGCTGTTGATTTTTTTTACTGGATGTGCGCAGAACTTGTTAACTTCTGCTTGGATTGTGTGGTTTAACCAATATACAAATAATGACGTATAAAGTAATAAGATTCTACTGTATATAAAAGCACTGCAGTGTCTTGTGGAGTAGAAGATAAAGTGTACTTCTGTGTTCTTGGCAGGGATCTGAGCAGTTTCTTCTAATTATTTTTCTTTCCAGCTGCTTTTTCTAGGTTCCTTTCAGGTAAGGGACTGGGACAAGGATTCACAAGTACTTCTAAAATGTGGTCTCAAAATAGTTAAACACTAAAATGGAGGATTCTCTAACAGAAAGTGAATTTTGGTGAGTAGCTGTCAGCACTAGAATTATCTCCAGCCTATGTTACAGGTCTCACTGGCATGCATAGCTTTCTACCTTGCATGCACGATGGTGTCTGATCAGTATGGACGGCATAGGGTAATCACCACTACAAAGTTTCGGCATTCAGGCACTCACCACTCTCTCCCAAGTGTATGTCTGGCAGTCTTAAGACCTATTGCGAGACAAAGTGAAAATGTGAAGAAAGCTGACAAATGACTACGTACAATTTAATTCCAAATCTAAACAGGATGTGTTACCTTTTCAAGGAGAAAATAAAACAACGAAGGCCAGAAATGAAAAGTTAATAGTAGTATTACTTTGGGCTTGATCAGACAAGAGAAGACCAGCAGGTGGGTTTGACTGGATATCAACTATTTGAATGTTTTGGCTTTTGTAAGTTCAAGTAGTAATTCTAATTAAGTATACATATCACATCTAAATGCCTAATAATTTTAATGTCTTAGTGAATAGACCATCCCGTTTCATTTCTCAAAACTTTATGCATCATTTACTCAAGGAAATGGAATGATTAATTGTGTGATTATAAAATCACAGAATCACAGAATGATTTTGGTTGGAAAAGACTTTTAAGATCATCAAGTGCAATTGCTAACCCAGGACTGCCAAGTCCACCACTAAACCATGTCCCTAAGCACCAAACCTATGCATTTTTTAAATACCTCCAGGGCTGGTATATTGAAAAACCTCTGGGAAGCCTGTTTGCTTGACAATCCTTTCAATGAAACATTTTTTTCCTGAACCTCCCCTGGCACAGCTTGAGGCTGTTTTCCCTTGTCCCATCGCTTGTGATCTGGGAGAAGAGACCGGCCCCCACGTGCCTACAACCCCCTTTCAGGCAGCTGTGGGAGCAATAAGGTCCCCCCGAGCCTCCTCCTCTCCAGGCTGAACACCCCGGTTCCCTCAGCCGCCCCTGACAAGACTTGTGCTCCAGACCCCCCACCAGCCTCGCTGCCCGTCCCTGGACACGCTCCAGCACCTCCCTGTCCCTCTTGCAGCGAGGGGCCCAAACCTGAACTCGGTACCTGAGGTGCGGCCTCACCAGTGCCGAGCGCAGGGGGACGGTCACTGCCCTTGCCCCGCTGGCCACACCGTTTCAGCCACCAGCCAGGACGCTGCCGGCCTTCCTGGCCACCTGGGCACCCTGCTGGCTCCTGCCCAGCCGGCTGCCAGCCAGCACCCCCAGGCCCTTTCCCCCCAGGCCCTGCCCAGCCGCTCTCCCCCAGCCTGGAGCGCTGCGGGGGGTTGCTGTGACCCAAGGGCAGGGCCCGGCACTGAGCCTGGTGGAACCTCGTACAGTGGCCTCGGCCCATCGGTGCAGCCTGCCCAGACCCTCTGCAGAGCCTCCTGCCCTCAGGCCGACCAACACTCCCGCCCAGCTGGGGGCCATCTGCAAACTGGCTGAGGGTGCGCTCCATCCCCTCAGCCAGGCCCTCCATAAAGACACTGAACGGGCCCCAGCACGGAGCCCTGGGGACACCGCGTGTGACCGGCCACCAGCTGGGTGTAACCCCACTCACCACCACTCCTGGGGCTCGCCCGCCAGCCAGCTTTTTACCCCGCTTTATATAGCTTTTATCATTATATAACTTGTATCAGATATGCTGAAAACTCCTTAATAGAGCGGAACAAAATCTTCCTTTGAATTATTTTTAGTCAGACTGGTAAGTGTATAATTGTTGGAGATAAACAAAGATGGTACAGATGGAATCTTTGGCACCTTGAAACGAACAGGCTCTCAAAGGCACTCCTGAACCACCAGACACGACTAAGGAAAGAAGGTGAAGGTGACAAAAGTCTCTTTTCTCCTCTGTTTCCTTGCAAACTCAGTGTTGAGTGTTGCTCGACATGTAGCTCTGCATTGGGGAGATTGATCCAGCAAGTTTGTTTAATTTTTAAATCATTCAAATATTATATGATATTTAAGAATAAAGTGGGTTTTATCTATATAAAGGTATGTAGAAATCCACAAGCATTTAGAAATCAGAGTAAGACTGTGTCAGACTGACATATGTGATAAGTTCCTTGGTGATACTATCACAGATTTTAAGCAAAGCAGCACTGACATTCTGCACTAGTTTACTTCTCTGTAGTGTAGTCCCTTTTTCCTGTGGTGCTGTAACACTGCATGAAAATAAATTAGATGTTTGATAAAAACAACAGTTTCAAATCTAGGTTGGGCTTTTATTGTTTTGCTTGGGAAGTTGTAAATACTCAAGATCAGCACAGCACTCACATGTTAATCTACGGTATCTGTAGTTGGGAAACTGTTACAGTTATGTTTGATTTGAAAATTTGATACTGTTTTTGAGATTGTCACATCATGTGTTTTCCTCTGCTGAAGCACAGTGAGCTAAACTCATTATTCATTTATTAACCGGAGAGACTTGAGTGTATTTTCCTTGTAAGGATGCTAGAAAAAAGGAAGCTGTACTTTCCATAATTAGAGTTACCTGTTGTATTTGCTTATGAAAATTGGAGTTTGATGTTCTTCATCAGAAAGTACCTTGAGTGCCTGGAAAAAAAACCATGTGAAGCAGTGATATTTTAATTTTATACAGAAATTGAAGACATTCCCAAGTCAGTCTTAATCTGTTCTTTTTCTTGCACATGAATAAAATAACCAAACGAAACTGTTTATCATTTGCTCCCAACCTGGAGCACTTTTCTTTTTCACTTAGTCCAACTCTATGGAAAAATGAGGTTTATAATTAAAAATGTTACTATAGAGTGAAATGTACAGTGATAGGGTTGACATTATAAGGAGAAAAGGAAGTTTCACTCTGTTTTCTGGAAGCCTAAAAACCCCAGACCTTATTTCAGACTTTGCTATTTGCAGTTCGGAGAACTCTGCTACGCCAAAGTTTGTGGCTGTAATTTAGTTTCAGGGTTATGATCTATATAAATGAATTCAAATAATTTCCTCTGAAATATGGTTATTCATAACATGCCAAATATTGAGTTATGTTTATCAGTTTGGTGGCTCTGTATCTAGGTTACAGTTTCCATGAAACAGGCAAGATATAATTAAATTCCCACAACACAGAAGTATTTGGTACTGTGATGAGTCTCCCCTACATTGTTGCTGTGTGGGTTAAATATTGATGGGTTTACCTTCTTTTGTACCTTACCAGCATCTCTTATGAGGCTCCTGAGAAATAATATAACTAATCTGAAAGGAGAAGGAGATCTGCCAATTTCTTTGCTGCTGCGAAGGAATGCATTATTTCAATATTAGGCAGTTTTTTAAAAGGATTCTCCAGATATAACAATTTGTATGTGGGTAGCGAAGGGGAACAGGTTAAGACTAGAGACCTGACTGTGCTAGGCACAGAACAAAATCTAAAGAGAACGGAGGTTTCTGTCCCCAGCAGCTTATGCTTGAAATCTACAACAGCAGACAAGGCACCATGTCCCCAGGCAGATGGAGGAGGAAAAAAAAAGGAGAAATTATATGAGGAAAAATGTCATCAGATCAGCCACCCTGATAGCCACCAGCATGCTGGTAGCGTAACTATTGCTAATTGCTTTCTTGGCATCTAGACAAAGAAAAAAATTAAATAGGGAGATAATGGGCAAGAACAGCATAGCTGTGTTCCTGTTTCTGGGGAACACCTTCCAAAAGGGAGGAACTGCATGAGGAAAGGCATGAAAATGCTTTTATTGAAACGTGACGGGAGATGATGGGGATGGTGATTGTGTCAGGTGTTGGTCAGAGGCAGCAGCCAACACCCCAGCATTCAATGAGTAATGCGAGGTTGGATGGGAACAAGATCTGAAAGGTTTTGTGAGGATAAAGAAGATTAGATTTTGAGTGCATGGAGATATTTGGACACAGGGTTAAAGGGCTGGAGTGAGGCACCAGGAAACTGAGCGTAAGATCTTGCTCTTACCCCACCTGGTGGGCTGTGTTGTGTTGGACTAGAAGGTGACAGAGAATGTCATGGGACTTTTGGGAACCAAGAAAAGCAGTGTGCCTGGCAGTTCCCTTTTGCTGAGTGCATCTTAATGGCAAAGTATGCCACGCCCAGAGGATCCTTTCTAGAAAGCCCCTAATATAACAGTGAGGCAAGACATCTCCAGCATCAGGTACAAGGAGCCACGCATGAGTTTCACTTATAGACTGAGCTTATTCAGGACCCACCTTGGCTTCATTAACCAGGGCCTGCTTCCTGCTGGAAGGCAAGATACCATGCGTGTGTACAGTTGTACCTCTATACAGACAAACGATCATACTTCACAAGCTCTTCCCCCTGACGGAAGAAGCGTTTCACCTGTTGCCTCTGTGGATGAGCCGACAGAAACCAGCATAGGTCTCTGCTGCCAAAGGAAGCCTGAGCGCAGGTGCTGGGGTCCAGGGTACAGCCTCCCTGGCAACTCACAGGCTAGGCACAGTGCCACAGTCCCCATGGACGCAGCTCTATCTCAAGCCTTTGAAATTTGTATTTTTTAGCTGTGTAGATAATGACACACCACAAGCAAGATGGTGACTGTTCTGTTAACTCCTGTCACACCTAGCACCAGATGGCCTCTTTGCCCGTAGCTGCGTGGCAGCACTTTATAAATTCCTTTTCTCTCACAAGTGCATGCTTTCTACCCGTTTCCAGCAATGTACTTTGTAAATGGCTGCTGGAAGCAAATTCTTTCCAATATTGCACAAATGGCTGCATGTCAGCCGTTTATCCTCATCCTACAACGCCGCTCTCCCTAGCAACTGTGCATGCTACCTAAGGTCAGAGTTATGGTGGTGATGGAGAGTTTGATAAGGTGGGAAACGAGCTTTTGAAGAATGATCACTTGGTAATTTTTTTATTCCTTCTCATTAGAAAAGTAGGCTTCCTTTTCAAGTTGCACGCTGCTGTTTTTTCTTCTTTTACGACTGTTTTTTTAGGCTATGTGGTGCATTTGCTGACTTACTAAGTCAACCATTTTTTTCAGAGGAACTTATTTTTCTTCCCTTTTGCAAGATAATGGATAATCAGATGGAAGATGAATGAACTTCTTTGATGAAGGAAGTGCTCAATTTTTAAAATGGGTTATTAAAACCTATTATCAATACATAAAATTATCATACAAATACAAAAGATCCAATAAAATATGGCCAAATTACTATACAACTATTCATTCTAATTTTATTAATCACAGAACTAAATATAACACAACATATTTACATGATTTGCCCATGATACCAGCTTATACATGACTTATTACACTACTAATCCTTATGTGTGCTTACTCTCCCTGCTTAATAAATATGACATTAACTGTTCAGAGGCAATTATCTTTCATAAGCAGGTCAATTGTCTTTGTTATTATTAATTTTATCAGAAAGACACATTTTACATGGTAATATGATTTTTTTAAAATCTTAAATTATTTGTAATTTTGTATAACAATGAAGTCCTCAAGGCAACTGATAAGAGTTCAGTACTAAGTATTGATAATAATTTTCCTGGAGTTTGAGTGGGTGTAATAACACCAGAAAACATTTTATAAACTTCCCCTTGATGTTGACTATTCATGTCTTTATCCCCCAATGGATAGGCTGCTCATACTCTTTCTAACAAGGATGTAAGAATTATTATCACTATTATTATTATTATGGATCTGGAAGAAGAACCATAGATAGAGATGAGAAAGAAAAATCTATATTTACAGAACAATACACTACATGGTGTGGCCTCACATGCCCAGAGCTGCTTCAGCCTAATAATATGTAAAACCTTGCGACACAGATCTTTAATGATGTAATATTTCTGTCTTGTCTAGAAAGAACTCTGGAGGAGGTTTTTCTTCTTTCTTTTGTGAATTAAGAACAGTTCTTATAGCTTTAGCATCTGTCCTCAATTTTCAGAGCACTACTAGTATTCACATTGCTTTTTGAATGCACGCCCCATGATTACCTAGAGCGGAAGCCTTGATTATTAAAGACCACGCTAAAACACTTACTAATGTAACTGAGGTGAGGGCAGACTCTCTAAGCTGCTAAATTATCTTCTACTTACTGTCAGGTCTCACCAATTGTGACATTAGGGCTTCACATTATGGCCTGTTGCACTGAATTTGGTGAGACTCAAGGCAACTCACTTATCCTTGATGGTCTGGCCGTTGCTTTTATGTTGACCGCCGAGGCAAATTTAAGCATACACTATGTGTTTTCGCAGACATGGCCACATGCCTGTGGGTGCCTGGAAGTGTCCGTAGGCTGCAGCTTGCAACACCCACTTGCTGGCACAAGCAGATGTAGGGAGCAGGGCTGGCATGGAGCAGAGCTTGGGCAGACGGCTGCCTGGCAGCCAAGGTTTACGGGACACAGACTACCACAGTCTGATTGCCCCAGAAGGTCCAGAAAGCCTTCCCTGAGCTGGAATCTCTTCTGGAAATTTAAATTTTAGCCTGCCGTATTCCCTAAAGCTGCCAGGGATTTATCTGCCTCTGGCTCTGCACAGCTCAGCCTTGAAAATGTGACAAACACATTTCTCAACTTTAAGCTTTAGTGTGCCAACTTTTGGTAATGCCTGAAATGAATTAGAGGACTTTTATGCCCCTTGGTAAGGCCTGCGAGAAGGTGTGGGAAGGCTGGGGGAAACGATTAATAGAAGGGACTGTTCATAAGGAATTTTTGCAGAGATGGTGTATTTGTGGAGCACTATGACAACAGTTCTGCAGTCAGAGGTCTTAGAATTATTCACTTAATTCCCAGTGCTGCTCTCACTGCTCATATAAACAGCTTTGTTGTCTTCAGACTTTAATCCTTGGATTACTTATTTATAATTTCTACAAGCACAGGAAAAAAATAATCACATTTCTTTTTCTGAAACACAATTAATTAATTTATTGCTCAGGGATTGTTTCTATAAGATACTGAAGGTTTCCTTCAAATATGTAGCTGTAAATGTATGGAAGAATCATCTCATATTTTTTCATAATTGTATCTTAGATTTAACTGGTGTTGACTTAGAACAGGAGGAAAAGCATAAACCAATAAGATACTGTGCAGAAATTACCTTAGTTGCAACAGAGCAATGTATTTCACCCTTATCATTCTAATAACTAAACATTTGTGGAAACATAAGTTCACGAATCTTCATGCCAAAAATTTTCTCCAACAAGAAGCCACATAAGTTTCTTATTCAATGTCTCTGTAGTTTGTTTTCAGTCTTTTCATTCACTCCTTGTGCTTCTGTAGGGAAAAAAGATAGGTATAGATGGTAGGACCTAACCCAGACACTTTTTGCTGAGATGAACCTGGGACTACACTAAAGTAATAAAGCCATAGAAGTGAAAGTCAACAGAAAAATTTGCAAGTTGGTTATAACTGCCACCAGAAAGTCAATAGGGATTTTTTTTGCACCCAAATCTGTCGCCAGCATATGGTTTGGAAGCAAAGTGTGCTTGCAGTTGAGAGCAGGGCCCCTCATTCATTGCCTCAATCAGCCCTCTTGCTGAACTGGCGGGCTGTCCCAATGCTTCGACTCCAGTTGCTTGACGTTATTTGCACATCGCCACCGTATCTTCAAGGCACCTGCTGGCAGCAGGAGGAGCACAACTCTCCAAAAGAGAAAACTGCTGATACAAGAGCGACTAACCGAAGAGTTGCATGTGATACTTTTCGGAGCCTTCAGCACGTTTAATTTTGGTTTCCTTTTAGTAAGGACTTCATTTAAACTGAACCCCTTTATCCATTTTTATTTACATGGTTTTTTCTCTCTGCCTTTATGCATTCCTCATGTACCAGCTTTGTTCCTTATGCGATAGCTTTGATAGGCCTACTTTCACAGGCCAAGGTTTGTGGCTTGCTACTTGGCACACAAGATTTTCATTGTTGAAATTCAGGTTTTCAAAAAGGCTTTAACACAGATTCTAGGTCTGTAGAAGCAAAACTTCAAGCACAAGTGTTTGTGCAGAAATACTGCCATTCAAAAGTCAACAGAACCATGTAAGTGCTATGCATACAAAATTCCATGTGCAAATTTTTAGATCCAAGCAGAGGTCATTTTAGCTTTATTGTTACTTGAAGTTTTGCTGTGAAAAATTAGTGAAAGAAACTGCCCTAATTAAATTGTATTTTTCTAGAGAAAAGATCTGAAGCTTATTCTGGCTCCCAGGTCAACTATGTGTCACCAATGTGAGGTTATAGCGAGCAAGGCAAACACTGCAACATGATGTGTAGCTGGTGGTATAATCTATGTAGCATGTGAAAGAATCCTACTCTGTTCAGCACGCGCTGGGCTTTTAGTGAAATATGGTACTCATTGCTGAGTGTCCAGATTTCAAGAAATGAGGGCTAGGGCTACAAAGTCTAGGCAAGATCTTTGTGGGAAGCTGATCAGAGGCTTAGAGAGTATATTTTTGTCAGGAGCGATTGAATGGAAGTGAAAATAGAGGAAAGTTGTGAGAACAATCTTTAAGTACCTAAGAGGCTGCAGTAATTAGGGAGAGAATAATGTGTTTTCTGTGCCTGCTAACTACAGGGTAAAAAAATGAAGGGCTTAAATTGCAACAGAGCAGACTTGGCTTATACATTAAGGCTTTCTACTAGCAAGGATAGCAAAGCACTGGAGTATGTAGCCTGGGAAGGTGGGGGAATCTCCATCATGAGAAGTACTTAGCAGACTAATGTGCTATGAATAGCATAAGCATAGTTCATCCTGGCTTTGGGGCAGTGGATGGACCTTCTAAATCTGTGAGTCTGTAACGATCTCTCTGATTGCATTAGATGGTAGCAATACAGAGTTAAAACAAGTGGCAGCCTAAAGCAATTAATTGTATTTCTTTGAATCGTACAATAGCGATGACTTTCACAATGAGCATATTAGACTATACAATTCTTGCTTTCATATCAAACTCATAGCAGAGGGACAGGAATACTAGACACATGGGTTTTGATTTGTTATGTCTTCCTCATGCTCCACTGCCTATTCCTGTCTGCATATATATGTATATAATTAGCAGCATGAAAAGAGGTACTTTTTTCTTCTTCCTGCTGCCTGAAAAAAGCTACAATACACATGAAATAATTAGATGTTTTGGCTGCTGTAATATCTACAGAGTATGACTTCTACAGAGCAACAACCCGCGACTGATGTTGAAGAAACCCAGTGACAAAGAGCTCTCCATGAGAAGGCAGCCATCACTGGAGGAAAGTAGTGTTTTTAGTGGCTGAACTTGTATTTCAGTGTTAGATATATAAAAAAAAATAAAAATATTTACCCTTTTCTATGAAAAGTTGGTACTTTTTGGTCTGAAAAAGTACAATTCTTAGGCTGGTATTTGCTGCAATTGAGGAGTTGAATTAGTTGCCACTGAACTGAGAAGATTTGAGGAGTGTAGCTGCATACATTTCCACATGGTATTTACTGCATCATGTTTGGAGAACTGTACAAGAAAAAAAGTAACACAAAATAGTTCTGCTATATAATCTTAACGGCAAGCAAATCTACTTGTCTGAATCAGGATTGTTGTACCTCCTTTAGGCTAGGTGTCATGCATGTGATCACCTAACTGCCACATCCTCCGCATTCTTACTTTCTCCTGTTAAGTGGTCTGCTTCCTCTCATTTCCAAAACGTAACACTTGTGGCCTTTCTTTTCTAGCTCAAAAACTCCATTTCCTTTTTTCTACCCACTTTGGATGTGTTAGTTTGACCACCAAACCTTTCACATTTTTCATCAAAGTCATTACATGCATGACCAAACAAACATATAACAATGGTGTGAAGTGACACTCCAATTGTATTATGCATTTGCCCATCATACCATCACACCTTTTCAGATGAAAAATGCTTACATCTTCAACACAAAGCTGTATGCCAACAAATGAAGAAATGAAAAACATGCTGCAGTTATGCTGACTACACAAAAAATTTCAGAGAAACAGCCATCCATCTTCAAAACTGTTTTTCTCTTGCTGCTTGTTACTTGCCTGAAGGTAGCCAGAATGATAAGCAATAAATACATCCTCTTTTTTTTGTGTCTTTCTCTAATGCTACGATCGCCTCCTTTAATCCTTACAGATAAGGACTGCTGAGGTCCTTATGCAAAGGAGACAAAGGGACCTCCTCCAGCACTTTAGATCAGAAGTGTGCTTTTGAAGCAAATCTCCAATCATCCTCATTTACTGCACACTGCTTTGCATTGCAGAGATTTGCTCTTGCTTTTCAGCACTACTTGCTAACAAAGACACATAGTCAAAGGCTGTACATAGGTTTAACCATGCACGTGTTCATGGGTTCTCTATGTCAGCTTCAATTCTACTATAAGAAGAAAGCAGCTGTGATCTTTAAAATCTGTATGTTAAACTTGACTCACATGTGGTTATCTGTAGTTGTATTTTGATGGACACTAATTTATGTGTAATTCGTTTTGTGGCAAAAGGTGGGAATGACAACTCGTCTGAACTACCAAAGGCTCTTTACGTAAGAAGGCTAGAGGATGACTGATGACTCTTTTCATTGCATCTTCTTTTCTGAATCCTAAACATAATTGTAGATAGTTAAAAGTGTAATGTCTCTATTTCCTAGTGGCTTAAGGTCACTGCTTCTTAAAATACTGACCTTCAGCGAGTATCAGGAGAACGTGCCATGCTCACTTATTGCAAGTATTCATGCATTGATGCATCCATGCCAAACATTTTAAAGTTGTTGCTGCTGTGTATCTCAAGGTACCACTTCCTACTGGCTGACTCCCGAGCTAGCAGACACTGGTTAACAAGTTGACTGGAGAGACAGTACTAAAACAAAACCCAAGTGGGATAACTAGTTGGAGGGAAGTTTTTGCTGTTCCTGTCTGTGAAGATGTAAAAAGCCCACAGCTGGCCCATTAGTCCGCTCTGAGGAAACTGGGCCGTACCAGTATGGCCAGTTCTCAAGGTTTTGTTGGCAGCCTCACAACCCGTGTACAAGCATGACAACTATTGCGGTCATGAAATGAATGAGCCTCAGATTTCATTATAAGGAAGGAATTCTTCTAGTCCTCAGGGTTGCAGGGAAAGATGGCTGAAGCCATGTAAAATGTGCACCTGGAGACTCACATCAAGAAGCACACAGTATACGTATTTTTAATTAAGGCAAAAATCCATTGAATGTTTAAGAAATTTCATGCTTTGGGGATTTTTCTTCAGCACTTGGGAAAGTTAAACTTCTCTCAGTCACATTAAATAACAATTTTCACAAATATATCATGCTGTGCCTCTTAAATAGTGAAAAACAGTCTTTGCTATGACATTGGGTTTGTACTTTTCTGTTTTTTAATGTATGCAATAGACAGATCTAAGGTGCATTTATACAGACATATATAATTATAATGTAATCAATAGATGGTACATGTATAGTTTAATGAAGACAGCTGAGATGGCATTTTGCCATCTTTCTCCCACTGATGAGAAGGGCAGTTGTCTGTCTTATAGTATAAGTCTTAAAAGAATTACTAGAATAACAACGCTTTAGTTGTTTCAAGTTCATTTGTCTGCATAAAGCTTGCTTACTTATTGTGTAAAGTTGCCTTTATGCTGCAGAGAAGTTATTCTCATTAACACATAACCAAAAATGCAGATTGTTATTTTAATGGAAATTGAAGCTGAAAATAGCCTGCCCTTCCGCGATACCTGTTCTTCCTTTCATACTTACATACTATACCTTTCTTTATATGACTGCATGTCTGAGCACCCTTTCATAAAGCTATCAAAGGATCATCCATTTTCCACATTCTATTTTGGCTCACTGACTTCATCAAAGATTTAACGAGCATAAAGAAGTGATAGACAGCTGAATACATGCTACCTTTCTGACATAGCAGGGTAAGGATTATGCCACACAGATGATTTGATGACAGACTGTACAGAGCGGTGGGTTGCATGTCACGTCTATTTTTTAAGAGGAAAGTGAGCATTTTACAGAGACCTGTCTAGCTGAGTGCAGAAGAAGATTTTGTAATACGATTTGACTGGCAGGAGGAGAGAAGGGAAGTTACTGCATTAAAGAACTTGACTTAATTGCAAAATACCAAGTTGGACTATGTAGGAGGTACCTGAGGAAACAAGTACTATGGAAACAATTTTAACGAACGTTTCCACCAAAGCAGTGTTTTTCTATTTTGTTCTAGACAAATTAGCCTGGCATGGTGCTTGGTGTACTCTACATCTTTGCCATTAAAACAGTACAGATTAGAGAATGGATATAAACAGTTTGCTCTCTGCAGATTTTTTTAGTAGTAATTGTGTTTATTGAAACTGAAGTTGCACTCTGTGTGCTGAAAACATCTTTCAGAAACTTTAGGGTTTATGAACACCCTAAGGGCTTGTAGTTTATGAGCACCATCTTTAGGGTTTAGATGTACACTAGCCTTCAGAAAGGGATGAACGTGAAAAATACCATCATATATATTCTGCGGGCTGAAAAAGTGAATTACTAACTCAAAAAACAGACCAGTAACAGACCCAGCAACCAAATGCCAGGTGACCTCAGTTTTAAACATTAAATCTATTGACCGACATACCGCATATAAAGGATTAAGGCAAGATACATTCAATCACAAAAAGACTTAAATTTCTAATAGATGACATTAATGATATGCTTTTAAGTACAAAATAAATCCTCAGTACCCTAGATCAGTTGCTGCTTAGAATTTTGACCCTGGAGAGCTGCATAATAAGCCATGTGCTTGTAGTGCTGAGCTGATTATATGCCTAATTACCAAGGTCCACATCTCTCTGCATCTGGAGCAAGGACTAAGTGCAGTTTCTTGCCTCTCAGGACGGCGCCTAACCATTGACCTACTGCATGTTCTTAGATGGGATTCATTTTTTTCTGCCAAAGCTGTGCCAATTTGTTTAAGTTCAGAAATTTTCATTTGGCAGGAGAGCATCAAAATGACTCTTTGATCCAATGGTTAACATATTGACCATGAAGACTTGGGTCCAAATTCTTATTTGAGGAAAAATTAAATATCTTATGCAAAACTGAGCAGCCTCAGTAGTGTTTTCATGGTAGATGTAGGAAAGATTCACAGTTAGTTTATTAAGAAGCCAGTTCTTCCCTTTAGCAGTGTTGAGTGAAATTAAATCAAGAGGAACTGAAGGTGCAATGGGAATTATCAACTGATTGCAACATCAGTCTAAATATTCCCTTTGGTGTGGCTGTAATTGACCTCTCCAGGGCTTTCTTGTAAGCCAATTAGAAACTAACAACTGAGTTTGCAATAAAATATTAGAAGTCTCCCTTACATCCCCTACTTACACAGGAACCACAATAACCAGCCTTTAAAAGAAAAGATGCTGAACAGAAATATATAGGGAGACTGATTTCTACTGAGTTATTAGATTAGTTCAACTGAGAAGAAACTATGGCTGGAGTAAGTAAGCCTCTATTGCTTGTAGAAAGGATAAACTTAATCCCAGCTCTTCTAGGTTTTCTACAAATGTTTTTACTTAACATTTAAGGCATGTAAAAAAAGCAAAAATACATCATTGTGATGTATTTTTCATCAGTATGACTTAATACAACTTTTCAGTTACCACACCACATGCAAGACTCTCTCAACTGAATATAAGAATCACAGCCCCAACGCTGACACCCAGTTAAGAAAAAAAACCCCACAACTGTTATTCCACAGTTTTTGAACCCTTCATCTCTTTCTGAAGAATTCCCATCCTAAAAGCAGTTATCTTCTTGAAACACAGCACGGGGATCTTTTACATTTTTGGTCATTTTGAACAAAGACATTAGGCTTGTTCCAACTCTTAACTTTCTCCCCCACCCCACCCAACAATATTCCTGTTGCACGCATCTTCTACAACAAGTTTAAGCTCTCAGGCACAGCCTGTCTGCTGCACATTATGATGTTATTAGTATGGTGGTTCCTGTTCCAAGTTAGTTCTTGGCCATTATCATTACACAGATTATACTGCTACTAATACGGCTGCAACCTCAAAGAGCAAGTCTTTGGATTATCCTACTGAAGTTTCACTCTTTTCTTCTAACAGACCTCTCCCTCCCATGGAATAATTGTCATCTGGGGAAAGGTGTGGACAGAGAGGAAAACGTTGGCTACCCTTCTGTCTCCCACAAATGTTTTGTACAACTGTAAGGGGAAGAGTAACTTAAGATCTCTTAAGTACCCGTGATACCGTGGAGTGCTCTCCATTAGGACACAAAGTCTCTCACTCTAAACTGACACCCATCCATCTAAGAGTAACACTGCATGTACCAGCCGGAGGGCATTTTTATATCTGTGATGCCTTGTTTAAGAGATAACCAAGGAGAAGGTGAAGAAAGGGTGCCAGGGAACCATGGAGTCTGAGTGGAGGAGATACCATGTGCAGTTTAAGTAAACTGACTGGTGAAGTTGAGAAAAAAGCATGTGTTCTTTTCCCATTCAGTGAGAGCTACAGAAGATGAATTCAAATGAGTTTTATGACTCTTACAGAAGTGAAATCACTAAGTGATAGTCTTTTCAGAATCAGCTGTACAAATCTAAATAAACATAGCAAGCGTACCTGCTGTACATTTTCTCTTTTGCTGATAATTTTTGGAAGTTCATCCTACCCCAGCACTGGCTGTGTGGAAGAATGATTAAACAGGAATAGAAGTTGAGGGTGGTGGAGTCTTATTTTATTGCACATACCAATGTATGCCCACTTTTGAGCAAATGCCTGGCTTCCTTTCTTGCAAAGAGATTAAATTCTTGTCTATTAAAAGGGTCAGTAAACCACTAAAGTACACTTCAATAGTAATCGGAACAAAGCAAATGTTATATTTTGAACAAATAGAAACTATTATTCCAGCATAACGAGGCACAAATATCCAGCTGCCGTGCTTCCTTTAGGGAAGCAGTGTTCCACCGCACCATCCCTGGGGAGATGCCATGGGACACAGAAAGCGTGAAATATGTAACCCTAGGGAACTGCAGTCTTCAGAGCCATCCATAATCAAATAACTCTGCTCCTCTACACTCCAGGTGCAGGAGATTTAAAACCAGGCTGGGTAATGGATGGGCTCTTTAGTGATGTTAAATTAAATTAAATCAATTAATAAATTTTTGGTATCACTATGACTCACTCTGGCAAAAGTGACCCAAATTTTAAATCAAACTAATGTATCAAGGGCACAAAATAGGCAATCTAGGAATCCAGGAAGTGCTTTTATCTTAACTGTGCACAAAGCACCACTCTAATGTGTTTCTGTAGAGTAAAGTCAATTAAGCATAATATTCAGTTAAATTCACTAGTAAAACATTAATCTTGCTCTGCGGGTTGGTTAGACCCTGCAGAGGACGGGCTCCCTTGGCAGGCTTTCTCCCTGCTGAGATCCAGAGGTCAAGTCTTCCAGCGTGTTCGGCTGGGATGAAAGTTTTTTCGCCTGCCCTTGGCTTGAGCCCAAGCCTCAGGTGCTCTGTACCCATATCTGGGGCCACATGTTGAGAGATGTGCTCCCCGGTCAGGAAAAAGCTAGATTTTTTTGGCTACATTTTGTACTAGGACTTGGTTTGCCATAAAAGATAGCTAAATTATTAAAAGGTGCTAGAAGTGTGCTACAGGTGTATGGTGACCATTAAAAGCACACAGCCAAAGGGGAACTGGACCAGGTGATCTCTGCAGGTCCTTTCCACCTCCGGCCATTGTGCACGGGAAAGGATTCCCAGGAATAGCCAACTGTACCTCCCAAATAGAGCACAGCAGCTTCCACCAGCACGTATGCTGCGAGTACTGATTCCCCACACTTGTGCTTACCAGAGGAACACACCGTAGGGGAGACATCCCACAGGGAGCAAGGGGGGCAACCCGCACCCCTGCAGGGATGAAATGAGCTGCACTTACTGAACGTTACATCTTTTTTGCTTGCAAGCAGATTCAGTGATTTTTCTCTGCTTTTCCAGACATTACTTCTACTCCTGAAAAATGTCCCTGAGGGAACACGGGAATTACAAACTGCAGTGACTGCAGGTCTTTCAGACTCTTTGCAGTTTTTTTTTTTAACCCTGCATATATTGACATTTTCCCCAACGTTATTCCTTAAGTGACATTAGTGTCCATGTAACCATCCCTCAGCCTGTATTTTGGAACCAGGTCAGCCAGCCAGGGCTACGTGTACAGCTGTTAGTCCCAGCTCCTCCTGCACTGCTAAGTCTCCACATATTGAGTGCCATTATGTGATAGAAACATTTTGTGTTTCCAGACCATAGGCTATGAGCAAAGATCAGTTTCCTAGGAGCATCTGTTTTCATCCAGTTTTCATGGCAGCACATGCCATTAGCTCTTGTTAATAAAGGGAAATTCTCAGGAATCTTGTTGTGAGTGTAACTCTAGACAAGATGTATGGGGAACATACAGGGAGGTGAAAACCGACAATGGATTAAAAGTGCACTTAAGAGATCAGACGTGAATTCACTTCACTGCTTCCAGGGCACAGAAACATGCCTCGTGTTCAAAATAGGTAAATGATTTTTATATTCTTTGAATTAATCTGAATTATCTGCACTGCACCACAAATTATTGCTTAATGATTTGAAAAGGAAACATCATTAGGCTGATTACAAAATAACCAAAATGAGAATTTGCCTCTTCCGTCAGTGTTTTTGAAAATGATTTGTTTAACAGAATAATTAGAATCTTAAACTTATTGTAAGAATGTAAGAACTGCGGTAAGTAATGTAATTAACCATACATTGGTTTCATTATATTGGCATGTAATTAACCATACTTTGACATACCTACCATATTTGATGTGCACCGTTCCTTTGCCATAATGATTTCCCTTCTAATTTTTTACCTTAATCATGTACTTGCATTTAGCAAAACAGATCTTTTTGAAACTAAACTATGATAATTGGTTAGTTGGCATTTAAAAAAAATAATATCTATGCTTGAATTGTTGTTTTTTTTCAAGATTCATTTCAGCAAAGGACTAAATCATTTCACTGAAGTTCATTGCAGAGTTCCCTAAAAGGACATATTTTTTCCATGTAGCTATTTCTTTGAGATCAATATATGATTGTTAAATTGCAAACATATCTGGAAAATGATAGATGATAACTACATGATACAAACTCTTTTAGATCACAGTGATGCTTTGCTTTTCAATTGCTATAGATATACTTTGAGGGATGAACATCAACACCACTCTTTATTTTGGCCTTATGTTTGAGATTATAAACTCCATTTGCCTTTCCAAATTAATCTAGAAGTGTCTGATCCAGTTATTTTTAAATGTAATGTCCTTTGATGGAGCCAATTGCCTTGCTCTTAATTAGCTGGGTTTAATTTAGCAAACCAGCTGAAGAAAGAATGGCAGTCTTTTAAAGGAAATCCATTTTGTTAATTTATAAAATTTGAGTACGCTTGAAAATATAAAGGAAAGCACCTGGATGTGTAAATGAGGTTTGTGCGCACAATTATAATCTATGTAGTATTTGCACTTGCCCAGACTTTCAGAGGAACTGAATACCACAGAGCCTATGGACATCTAGCAGACTTAGGATGATTTCAAAATTCAGACACTAGAAGCGTATTTATAAGATATTTGTGATAAAGGGCTACAATATTTTAGAAAGTGTCTTGAGATGTGCACTTACAGTATGTCTCGGATCAGGGTAGGTAAAAAGACATCACATTCAGTCCTGTGCCCTGTCCTTTGGTGAGGAAACACCCTTCCCCAGCCTCAACCCTGCCTGATGTATAAACGATAATAACAGTTATGATCTGGTCCCGCCCACCAGCATTGTAATAGACATTTTGCAAGCAGCAAAATACGTGAGCTTATACAACACAATTTAACGCATCAGGCTGATCTCAGCAACTTTTGATTTTTTATCCTGTGTCTGGCTGGATTTTGGCGAAGGCAATGTTTCAGAATTACTTCATACGTTTTCTTGGCTTAGGATGCAGCTTCAAATCAATAAATTGATAGGAACAGCAACTTAATATGGACAGCTATAAGCATGTGTGTGCTGCTACCCAATTCCTTCCCAACGAGCCGCGCTCCATGATCAGGAAGCCCCAAGCCCAGGAAAGGGTTTTGGGGTGCACAATTCACCGCTTAGCGGTGAGCCACAAATCCGACTTTCAAACCCGACACTGCTGGAGGGTGTTTAAGGGTTCTGTGGGAAAGTTGACACAAAATATTTGCAGACTGGTTGATACATTGATGCAATGCTTATGGCATGCAAATTTTAAGATATTTGCAAGGTAGAAAGCTTGCTTCCGTTCAGCTTAAAGTGTTAGATAACATGTCCAGATTCTGCCATTCTCACACAGCTGCATCCTCGTGTAGGTGCATGCTTTATATAGGTATGTGAAAACGTACGTAGCTATGCACACACCAGTGGGAATGTATATGCAAATTAATCCATAACTTAATAGCTTAGTAACATTTCTAATTAAGTAGGCTATTGAAACATCTGATTACTTGTCAGAAAGATTAAATTTTGTTTTTCAAAGTGTGACTTCGATCCCAGTCTTTAGCATAATTTGCATTTTAATACTCATACTTCAAATTTTCCTAGCAAAAAAGCAGATGTATTACAATTACTGTCTATGAAACTCGTAGCATTGCAAAAACTCAGCAAGAAACATAGATCAGACGAGATGAATGTATGTCTAGAAAAAAAGTCTTGCAAATGAAATTAATGCACTGCTGTTGCTCACTAAGTGCAGACAGTCATATAGCTAATGTGTACCCAGTGACAACAGATCTGCAGAGTATTTTACAGACATAAGATTAATGATTTTGGTATTAGACAGGACAAAATGCCCTAGGAATTCTGATTAACCTATCTAAAAGTGCACCACCATATGCTGGGCCAAGATAAAGCTGAGGAATAGATTGAGGACGTATCTTTAAAACGTGGCTTTCACATAAGTCTAAGATAAACCTTTACCTGTCCGAAGCAAAAAGACCAAACACACTTGTCTGCCACATCACTATGACAAACACCCCTATCATTAGCGGAACAGAAGTTATAATCTCTGTAAACTGTGAGATCTTTAAAGCAAAAGTTAAAAACTTGGGGCTAGGTCCCTGTACATGTTGAATATTCCTTAAAATAAGCAAAACCAGCGTGTTTTTTTCACCAACTCCGATAAAGAGTTGTTAAACAGATCTTGGTCCTGGATCCTATAAGTGTGGCTCCTCTCTGCCTCCATCAGAAGGGTTGTCAGAGGGGTGTTCACAGCTTCCCCACCTTTGGTCCTCACAGAAGTGTGAAGGGACTCCTGCCAGAAAGGGGGGAGCTAGGGAAGCACAGATTTTCTGCTTTGGAGGTATATTCTGTCTCGTGTCAACAGGAGCTAGAACTGTAGGATAGAAATGCTAGTTTCTTTGGTTGGCAACAGATATGATGTGAACAAAATAATGGGGACAGTATGGAAACTATCCTTGCCACAATGTGTGTTAAATTATTATTATTACTGTCATTACACACACCTGAATAAAAGAAGCAGCGCTTTTTATCTGTCGAACAGCAAATAGCTTTTCCTCTGACATTTGGTGTTTAGCTTGATTATAGGTATTGCATGCATCCTTCCGTACATTTATCACATTCAACCTGCAAATGCACCAGCACCGTGTTTGTTATTTTTCTCTTTCACCCTCCCCTAGCTGTCCTTCCCCTATTTTATCCTCAGACAGAGACTAATAAGAACTGATTCTACAGTAGTTCTCAGTGTTTCTTCAATCATTTGACAGGACTGGAAAAGACTTCAGTGAGAGCCTTCTGCCTGTTCACCCTCAGCAGTACTGATGATAAAGGAAAAAAGTATTGAATCAGGGCCACTATGTACAACAGCTATAGTCTTAACTTTTATTGAGGTGCCTAATTTATTTCAGGAAAAAATTAAAGATGCCGAGAAGTCAGACATTTTGTAATCAACCCCAGAGACTCTCGATATCGGATGCATAGCCTCCCAGTCCTCTGCATACACATACATTTCAATCTGGCCTCCATAGCACCAATGGATTAACAATTGATTGCTTTTCTGTGCAATGGTCTTTTGCCTCCTATTCCACAGCAAAACATTTTTCTGCTAGCCCACAGTTTTACAATGTGATTTAAATGGGCTTATAAATAGGAGGGAAAGACAGAAGGAAGGAAGGAAAAGAAGGAAAGGAGGGAAATCAATTTGATTCTTTTCATGTCTGTGAATCAAGATCTCCAGCTGTGGCAAACTAATGCAAAGTGCATTAGTGCCAACATCAGCAGCCGTGGAAGTGCCAGCTTCCAAGGATTCATTTAGATTCCAGTGAACACATGCTGAACTGAGCTCTGTGTGTTAACCCTAGTTCATAATGAGGTTGATAAAAAAAATACAGACATTCATGGCTGATATAACGTACTTATTGACCTTAATTCTGCCAGCTCTGTTCTTCAACTTCTTCATTGGAAAAATCCATTAAAATTGCTGAACCAAGGAAACTAACTGCAAGGAAATGTTCAGATACAGAACATTAACAAAAAATGACATTCTTTTGGTTAACGGTATAACTGATGAAAATATCCACCAAAGCAGCCTGTGAAATTCTGACAAAATAGGAGAAGGACCTTTGACCCGTGTTGGATTGTGATGGTGTGTCTACCTCTGCTAGGTGTTGAGTATCTTCTGTTTAACCTGGGCCAAATCCCAATTCCCTCCTCAAGCAAGTTTTCATTGTATTTCAGCATATGGCTATTTCAGACTTTGTGACCATGGAAAATGGTCACCTCCATGGAAAAACGAGCCTGCTTTTTGAAAATCAAATGTATCAGAGATATTAGGCTGGGTGTCCCAGGTGACCTAAGAAAGTCCCTGTGTTGCTGTCACATATAAAATATGTATTTTTCTTAGAAGATCCTCCTGGCTGATGTTTATTTCCCCTACCATGGTGAATAAAAGACAATTCTAGCTTCTAATAAACGAGACTTCGAATTTCCCTCCTCTCCATACTTATTTTTCTCTGCATTTTTTTTTACAGACCAAATTAATTTTTTAAATTACAACTATGGTACCCATACTTCAGATAAGGTTTCTCTAGAGCTTCCTACAGTGTGTTTAACACCTCCCTTTACTGAAAATGCCTCCCCTTGCATATTCTAGGATTTCATGAGTCTTTGTTACGGCTGTATCACCTTAGCAACTCAGAGTGAAGGATTTCTTTTTGCTAACTTTTTAAGAACTGTAGAATATCCCTTAAATTACTCAGAAGTAGCTCTCTCAGAGCTATCTAGTCCACATAATCCAGTACTCCTAACCTAATCTTTCCTTTTTATATAAAAACTAATCTACCCCGGTCTGTTTATGTGATCCTAGCTGGTTTAATCCTAATTTAACCTATCCTTTCTAGCTCATGTTATCTTTATAACACTGATATTATGAACTCATAACCCGTTGCCAACACAGACTAAGTTCCTCAGGGAGAAGATTCAGAAATGAGACAGCTGCTGATGTACAGAAGTTTGTATTCTGTTCTCACTTTCTCTCCTTGCAGTCAATGCCACTGTCAAATTTCCCATCCACTAATACAGGTGGAAAATTAACACTTTATTTCTCTTCTTTTAAAAACCCCAGGCAAGGAAAACAAGTCTGGCCACAAGCAAAGGAATCTAGTTACCCTTTTTCTTCTCCCTGAAAGACTACAAAAACTAAAGCGAGGGATATTTAATATTATCTTTTACTAGGTCCTGTCTTATCTTCTTTTCAAAATTGGTTTGGAAAGCCTGCCAGCAACAGAAAACAGCAAGAGCCAGGAGGGAAAAAGGCAAACATTGCTTTATAAGTCAGCTGCTATACTTCTGTGACTTTAGAAGCAGAAGTCTTAAGGCTTCAATACTTTTGACTAGTTGGAAAAATAATACAATTCATTCTTCTAAAAAACACATGAAAGACACATGGATGCTCACAGAAGAAAGCCAGTAAGATGCAAGGAAATTGTATTGATTAAATGTAGTCTACAGGATTTTGGATCTCTGACGTTAGAGGAGCTGGAAAACAGCTTGCCAGACAAGAAGTGGGGGAGGAAGATGAAGTTTTTGGCAATGTATATAAAGTGAAACAAAACTGAAAAAAAATATTTCTCCCTATGCATACACTCTTACCTTTGGAAACAACGGAAAGGAAAAGCCAAATAATCACAGGCTGACCAAGAGAAACTGGCGTGATATGTGCCAGTGAGGTTCCAGGATGCATCAGCACGTCTGCCAAGAGAAACAGGCAGCTAGATATTGACAGACAACCTGGCAATCAGCAGCACTGTTGCTCTGGTGTAATGTACCTTGTTGCACCCCTTTCCCAACTTATTCCAGCCTGCTTTAACCCTCTGCAGTCAGCACTGCCCACCTAGGATTTCCGTGGTGTGCGCGTAAATGTGTGTTAAAGGGCAAGAGATAAATTGCTGGAGAGGACCAACTATGAGGGTATTTTGTTTTCATGGACTCTAGTGCATGAGGGCTAGATGTATGGGCAGGTATTTGTAATGTGACAGAAAGCACTAGGGAAATGCATGTAAGCAATTCTGAATGGCAGGATGACCAGCAGGATAGAGAAGCAGGGTCACGAGCCTAACAAGCACAGAAGATGCCTGTAACATTTCGGAGAGAAGAATTATTTAAAAAGACATAAGAATGGATGGGTATAAATTAGTCACAAATAAAAGCGGGGGAAATAGAGAAGGGAGACTAACCATCAGATCCAAAAGTCTTCCAGAAGGAGTTTCCCCAAGATGGAAGTATAGGAAGACTGTCTTTTTGAATTGTATATAATATCAGGGATGCGGTGATACGAGACTGTGCACCACCCAATCAATTGTTACTGATACTGATACTGTTGGGTGTAATAGGTAGATTTGCATCCCTTCTGTACCTTAAGGTGTATACCAGCACCCTAACAATAAACAGCAAGCTCAGTTGCTGTATACAGGTGTTTTTTGGTACTATTTCTCTAATGTATAGATGACCAATTCAGACCGGATGAAATGTTGGCTGTACTGAAGGCAACAACAAAGCTTCTTCTGCATTCAGTTTTATCTCAGCATCTTTTTTTATTTCAGCAAGCTCAACACCAACACCAATACATGCAGTCTCTGTGCACAGCTTCTGCTGGCTTCTGACACTGCAACTTCCCAGCCACATTACTGGAATCAGCCCTCAAACTGGTCTAGAACCAGCTCATGTTCAAGGTGGAAACAGCTTCTGTGTACCCTAGGGTACTATATGCTAGGTACAAATATAAAGTTCACATTGAACAACAAGGAGTTTGTAGAAGTCATCTTTCTCTTCTGCTTTCCCTTCACCTTTGTTTGTCAACTCTACCCTCCTCCTGGAGTCCAATCCAAGGTGTCTTTATACTCAGCATGAGTTGCTGGGGTTTGACAGATAAGAGTCCCCGGGCATTTGTTCCATATTTGCTGATGGCTAGTCAGAGCTGGAGGCGTTTTCCCCTGCACTACAAGAAATCTGGACCAACGACCTCACTCCACAGAGATTTCCACCTCACAGAGTTCTCAGGAACTTAAACAAATAAGTTGTGCTGGTATATCTGAGGGATTTGCACAGAGCTTAAACTCCATGCACAGCTGAATGGCATTTGCGATTAAAAGGCAACATTCAAAATGAAGTGGAAATAGATCCACCCACACTAGGAAAAAGTATTATAAACCTTCAAGGGCTGCTCATAAAATCACTAAACAGCAAACACACCATGAAAAAAAACCCTAACCCAAAACATGGAAGAAGAAAATGGAAAAGAGTTTAGTTTTATTGCTCTGCATTGAACTGTTTATCCTTTGAGCTGTTTATCCTTTGCGTGCTGACGTTTCCTCATTCTGTATGTACTAGTCCCCGCACATCTGCAGGGCCACATTCACCCTGAGGTCGGTCGGTGTGGCTCCCCTGCCCTGCTGAGCCTCCTGGCTGCCACAGCCAAAAGCTTTGTACCCATGGCTGAGCCCCAGCCCAAGGGCACCCAAGGGGACAATAAGCAGATGTGACACAAAGTGCACCACATAACTTGAACTGAAACTGCAAATCCCCTGTTGCAAGCAAGATGACCCCTTCTGGCTGCAGGGCAAAGAAAAATCTCTGCCTGTCCCATTCCCTGTGAAAGTGGCAGAATGAAGAACAAGTGCTACATTATCTGGAGCATCCCAGCTACCACTTTAATCCTTACCAGGGTCTGGGCCAGTCTAAATCTGATCCTGGCTTCAAGGAATTCTGTAAAGTTTTTCTGTATCCTTGTTCACACCGACAGAAGGCTACCTCTTTAACAGGAAGATCAAGCTTCTGGACACTCAGTCACAGCTTCAGCAGTAGTAACAAGGTGTTTGCAAGGGACAGTCCACATGGTTGCAGCCCTGAAAGATGGCTTGTTGCTACTGTCACTGAGGGGCTTCCCGGCACAGTGCACCGGCCATCCCTTCCAGGCACGTGCTGCAGGCAGAGCTAGCCTCATGCAGGATTCAGCCTGCTGTCTGCCAGCTGGACCATGCTTCGGTAATGCCTACAGCACCTAGTACCTTCCAAAAATCATTGGGAGTGGGACACTGGCTTGTGTGACAGAATGGCATGTGGCTCTGCAAATACATGTACAACAGGATCTCCTTCCTAGCACTCTCCCACTGTATCCATGGGGATGTCCATACATACTGCTGCTCCCATCTACATACCAGAACATGGAAAATAAGAGAGTTCCAAAGAAGAAGAATTAGTTTCTGTCCCTATCTGTATGATGTTCAAATAAATGCATAGCTTCTGATCATGGCCAGGAAGCAGGTAGAGAAATAATTAACCTCAGAGATGCTACTCATGACGCAGAGAATATTAAGGAGCAAACAATGCAAACTGGATGAAAGCTACAGGCTGAGCACTTTTCTGAGGCAGAAGGTAAATTACGAAAGATAAAATTGGTGGCTGAGGCAGAACATGCATTTTATTGACTGCAAAATTACCACTGTCTCCAGTTTTGCCTTCTGACATTCATAGCAACAGTCTAGATTAACCAGTTAGAAACAACTCTACAAGATTAAGTCAAAAGAAATTTTAAATAAGGAATTTTGCAAAAGTCTTGTTTAAAAGAATACGCAAACTCCAGTGGCTGCTTGTAATCGAAGTTACCTTCCCGTTGGTTAGTGGAAAAAAACCCTGAAAAAGATGCACTGAAAGAGCAGCAAGAGGAGAATGAGGAGTGAACAAGGCTAGAGAAGCCAAGGTAGTAGTGATCTTCAAAACCCTGAAAGGCATAGAAGGAGTATGGGAAGATGACCAGTTGTGAGGCTTGGCTAGGAAGAAGGTGTTGGTGCACGTGTGAAGTCTGTCTCAGCAGAGGGAAGGCAGCTGGAGAGGTTGTGGGCTCTGGAGCGAGGAAACACCAAGCTGGTGAGGCAGCAAGTGGAAATAAGTAGTAGGGGTGCTTGAAGAGAAGAGGTGATCCAGGTCTTTTTAAGAGGAGAAGCTGTGGTATGCTAGATACAGAGTCACAGCTGCTAAATAAAAGGCGGCAGATAGGTACCAAGGGAATACTGGAAACAACAACAAAAAACACTCAGGAGCTAGACTGGGTCACCAGGGACAGGAACTGTGAGAAGGTGCATTTTTAAATCTGTGACAAAGCTGGAGGAGTGAACTGAAGGCAACAGATGTAAATGCCATTACTAGCTGGGCAGAGGACAGAAATCCACTTGCCAGAAATTAGCATGGTCTTCTACTTGTTAGATGTACTTCTGAAATTACCTACTTCATTGTGGAAATATGTTTTAGAGTTTCAGTTTATTTTAGACTGCTGGTGGTGCTATGAATAATTTGCTCCTGTCCTCAAAATGGAAAGAGACTTGCTCTGACAACCCTTTCCATGTTTTTGCCATGACTAAGAATGCCTGAAATAAGACATCCATATATATTCATCTGTCAAATATTTTCATTTGCCGTTTTCTCTTTTTTTACTCTTCTTTTGAGATTGTACTTGCAAATGGATCATGTAGTATTTTTAGGTGGCTCTTACCACAGTCATCTTCTTTTAATGAGTTTTTAATAGCTTGTCAAGTCTTGATTATTATGCTGGAAATAGTCATAACCATGTTCTTTGATACTTTCTGCTTAGGTTTTGTCTGTGTTGAAGGTGAGCCTTTCAGTGAGACAGAAAATACAGCTCGGGAACCTGATTTGAAACACATATCACAACCCCCTAGCAGGTCAGAAAGAGAAATGCTGCAGTTAATTTATTATACTGCCAATTTCTTAGTAACAAAGTAGCCTGTGTGAATTAAAAAAAAAAAAAGGATAGTTCAGTGAACAGAGCAACTGATCTTTGCAAGCAGTCATGGCAGTCTTGCTAACGACTATAGATTGCTCTCACAGTAGGAAAGTCATCAGTCAGAAAGGGAAAGGCCAAGTTATATTGAGCTCTGTTCCTTAGAGGTCACTCCTCACAATCACAGAGTAGGAGCTCTTCAAAAGCTCCCTTCCTTTCTCCACTGAAAATCCAAGGTGGTTTGTTCTAATAGAAGATGCCACCTAGGCTGGATATCTGCTTAAAGGGAATGGTCTTTTAAAGCAGGATCTCTAGGGAAAAAGCTAAAACTATTCTGGTCTTTTGTTCTTGGCATGCCTCCCCACTCTGACTAGGGTTGACACTGTTTTCTGATGTGCTTACAGAGTGCTTGAAGTAGAATTTCTACCAAGGCTTGTAGAAAGTAACATGGATTATACCAGATATTATTTACAAAACTTGAGAGCACACGAGACACGTATTACACTTTCATATGCTTTTGTTCTCATAGAAACGTTGGGTGGAAGGGACTTCTGGAGGTCATCAAGTCCAGCCTCCTACTTGAAGCAGGACTACTCCAAGTCTAGATAAGGTCAGGTGTGGCTTCTAGCCATGTCTGAAAACCTCTAGGGACAGATTTTTTCAGCCACATCGGAAGCCTGTTCCAGTGCTTTCCTAACATCCAATCTGCACCTCTCAAATTGTGATTTACGGGCAGGTGCTGATTGTTTTGGCATTTGCCAATACCAGGATCCATTTTCTGGGGGGTTTGGATCCATTTTATTCATAATGGTCCCCAGAGCATCTAGGGACACCACTCCATCTCCATGGGCCTCCTTATCTTCTAATGAAAAGAGCCCAGCTCCCTCAATCGCCTCTCTCTGGCCAGGTGATCCAGGATCTCTCACAGCACCTGCTGGACACTCTCTAATTTCTCAACAACCTTCTTGAACCCACCACTGGATATGGACTCTGGGTGATACCTCCAAGGCTCGAGTCCCCTGTAGTTCCCTGGACAGTTCTTACAGCCTTTTAAAAAGATGGGCATAAACATAACCTCTTCTCTACTGAAAATCATTGTGAAAACATCCCAGCAGCTACTAGAACACAATAACATATCCTTATAAAGACATGCATCTGATTATATTACTTAGAGCAGCAATGCTCAGTAGTATATCAAGGATATTTACTAAAATGCACTTTTTTCCTTAGAGTACAGAGACCTAAGCACTTGACAGGAGACAGAAATATTTCAAAATCTGAAGTATCATGAAATACATGCGAGGAGTTGCAAGGGTAGCTATCTGCTTTTCTCTTCAAGACTTCACTTGCTCTTACGTCACATTTTTCTTTGTCTATTAGGGATGTTGAAAGTCACATCATTTCTGATGAAAATATCCCTATATTAGGAAGCATCTCCTTTTCCGGTTCTGGTAAAGACAACAGACATGACCTAATTCTTGATGAGGCTAATGAAAATAGTTTTGTTGCTCTTACACAGAGTTAAGAAAGCTTTCTGTGAGCATTTGTATTGCTGACAAACAGTTGCCCTGCATGCAGCAAGGTCCGTCCTCGGATCTTTGTCTGTTTTTGGAGGGGATGTGTGTGTCATAGCATTGGGTTTTTTGGGTGGTAGGGTAGGCAGAATTGGGGACAGGGAGAGGTTATGTAAAAAATAAATCACAACAAAAAAGAAAAAATATATTAATGTTCTTACTGAACACTAGAAGAGAGTATTTCCTTGAGAAAGAGTAGGTGAAAGAAGGTAATCTTGTTTAGAGAGCACAGGATGATGCAGTGTCTCCAACGGGATTTTTACAGAACCAACAGCATTCTCTGCAGCCTAGAAAAGGAGGAAAAAAGCTACCCCCCTGTCTCAGTCCTTGCTCTTCAATGTCTCTTCAATGTTGCATGGTTTGCTGTAAGTAGATCAACCAAAACTTGCAAATTAAAAATTCATGCTGAAATATGTTTCATGACCTAACACTGAAAGAAAAGGACGTTACTGATGAAATGTTTCAACTGGGCACTGTACAACAGAAGGTGTTCCTCTGTCATAATTTAAGACTAACAGACGTTCTGATGTTTCAGTTTTTTAAAAGGTTTAAAAAAAAAATAAAAATCAATGAGATTCCTAGTTCCTCCCTTCTACCACCCAGTATATTGTAGGTTCAAGTTCTGCCATTAAACATACATATTTTCTTATGTGTAAACACAAGCCTTGAAAGACAGTAATACAGAAAATAAATCCTGCAGTGGCTTGCGTGCTTCGATAATTCACAAATTCAGAGATATAAATGGGCAGGGAAGAGAACACAGGGGAGCAAGCTATGAGGTATCAGGGAGAAGAATCTTCCAGGTAAACAAATTTCTGTTTGCATTAGCTCTACTTGCACAATAACTGTTGCTAGATCACCATCCTCTTGTTTCCACTGTGCATTTAGATGTACGGAAACATGGCATATGTTTTGCCAAGAAACATAGTGACTTGCATTTCTGGTGAAATTTTCTGGAGAAGCACCTATGAAGACAGAGGCTGCAGTTTTTGTAAACCATTAGAAAGATCTCAATATTCCAGATGTCTTCATACATAATCTATTCAGTAAACTGCTCGATACTGTAAAAATGCAGGAGCAGAACTACCCTGTACTGATGAATAGTGCATTACTGCTAAATAACACTGAAGAAAAGAATAACATTATAATTTCTTTTAGGTCCTTCTCCGCCTCTAAATTTGCATGTTCTTTCTTTTGTTCTCACACTGAGGCACAGAGATTACAGTAACCGTTTGCTAATCTTTTCGGAAAAAAAAATCTTCACTAGCTACAGCAAAATATATGAAAGAAAGAGAGGTTATTTAACGGTGCAACTGAAAATAAAGCATTCTGAAGATGTATTTTGGATGTTAAAAGAAAATTATTTGAAGTAAAAATTTCTTGGAATGTATCACCATTCAAGATCAGAAACGTACAGCATGCTTCCAGAGGCAGAGAGGTTTAAGTGTTGGGTCTTACATCTCCCATCCTAATTCCTATTAACGTCCTTTGGTCAAGAGTGAGAACAAAGATCTGGCAATGCATTCTTCCGTTCCACAGGTGAAATTCCAACTCTTCTAAATATTAAGCTAAAGATCTGAGATGGGTTTCAGGGATTGTATTTATGGTGTAACCTATTCCGTGCAACACCCTCCGCAATACTGGCCCCGGTACAGGTTCAGCTATGCTATGCTGCAGAGACCCACAGTCCTTGGTCTGACAGAGCCCAGCTGCGTAGCCTTGGCTCAGATGTCTAAGGAAATTGTAAAGCCATGAGGGAGCTGTGTGACTTTCTGCAGAGCCATAATAAAGGTAAAATTTCAAACAGGTAGGGCTAGTCAGAAGGTGATCGTGAGTAGCTCAAGAATTCAAAAGAAGTAACACTGGAATGGAGAGGCATGAAATGCTAAGGGAGAGAAAATGGAGCTGGTCGAAGACGGCTACTCAGCAGTGTCAAGGATTTGTTTCCAGGAGAAGTGGAGCTTGTCCGTCCTCCTGACTGCTATCTGCCTGACGGGCACAAAGCCCCTGGGAGTCCTGTTGGAGGTGCTGAGCATACTAATGCTTAGCCTAGTAGCTCATTAGATCCCAGCTGTCTTTTATTCACACTTGGTAACAAATTATTACTGTATGCATTTAAGTTGTATATGTCTTACCTGCAGTATCTTTCTGTGTGAGCTGAAGGTGTTTGAATAAAGTGGCCCCAGGAAGGAGGTCTGTAAGTACATGGAAACTCTCAGCGTTCACTACGGTCCAGCTCCTTGGCTGTCCTGCTCAGCCTGTCTGAAAATGGAGCAGGGGCGCATGGTGGTCTTTGGGTCAATGTGGAGTTGTTACATAGGTGAAACCAGCACCTAAACCCAGAAATCCTAATCCTTCACATTAGACAACCTATGGCAAAAACCAAGCCGTGTCGTGTTTTACCATTCTCTCCACCCTGAACTACTTCGTACAATTGCTTGCTGGTGAAACTGTGCTTCACTCTTCCAAACTGCAGATTTCTGCTGTGAGTAGAATGGTTATGGTCTCAGCTGCAGTAAAGTTATGAGATACTTAATTTGGATAGAATGTTTGATAATAATCTATTATTTTAATATTATAATCTGTAATGATAATATATTCTTTCAATATTACATCTTGAAAGATGCATTTCTCTCTCCTTGTGCTTTCTCTGTCATTAACTGTGAATGAACTGTTAAAACTTTTGGAGTATGTTCCATTACTGCACATTCATTGCGACAATCTAGCTGTTGAAGAGAATTAGAAAAACTTCAAGTTTTGAAGTTCAGGTCCTAACTGGCTTTCAGAAAGCCTTAGAAGCTGGCCTTGCCTACTCATTTTTGGAGTTAAACAAAAGAAAAGCAACTTGAACATAATCATGCTACAGGTAAATGTTTTAATGGAAAGAGACCTTGAGCCTTCCCATGGTGCCACTAAAGGTCCCTTCAAAAAAGGCAGAGGAAAGATATGAAAGGCAATTACTGGATATCTGATAATTGTTTAAACACACACACACAAAAGCATTTTATTCTCTCTAGTATACTTGCTTGAATTTCTGCCCATGAAATAGGTGACAACACACTTAATCGAGGAACAATCAGGGTCCAGAGGAGCACTGTGCAAAACATGCACAATGAACTCTGAGGAGTTAACCCTTAGCGACGGAAGACAACGTCTTAACAGTCTTCAACACCATTCCTACTCCTTTATTAAATGCCCTCCAAGGAGCCATACTAACTTAGATATTTAAAACCTTTGGGAAATATAAAATGTTAAATACTGGCACATATTGAAAACTGATGACTGTTAAACACAGGTCCAAAAGCAATGATATAAAAGAATGAACTATTTTGAAAATATTTGAGCTATGTGTGGGGTGACAAGTATTACTCATGACCTCCATTATTAATTTTTCTGATTGTGCCTAGTCTGTGTTTACCTTACTAGAGATGACTGTCATGAAGACTGCAGTTAGTGCTTTAGATGATGCTATTTTCAAAGTTGCCTGTGGTAGCAATTTTATTACCTATACTTACAGAAGACTGTCAGCCTTTTTATATAAGATCTGGACATCCCTAAAACTTAATTCTTCTGTCACTTAGGCTAGAAGTTGTCAGCTGTCCTGTAAAACACACTGTCAGGTTCTGTTCTCAGCAATGGTAGACTCAGTCCATTTAGTATTTGGAAAAGCAAACTGTGACATATAGAGCTTAGAAAAATGCCCCCATCACATCAGTAACTCCCTTATTCTGAGTATCAATACCATCTAGTGGCTCTGGAGAAATCAGGGAAGGTACCGACTTGTGACCTGTATGGCTGTAGCTAATGCCATTAGCACTACAAATAAAATAATTCCAAGCTACAACCTGTTCTGCGAGCAGCTGTTTCAGTGAAAGATGCGGTAAATCCAGCAATCCTCATGCTTCATTTCAAGTTGCAGCAGGAGAGTGAGTTTGCAAGAATAAACAAAATTGCTGCAGAAAAAGGTTTGCTCTGGCTTGAATTTTGATAGACAGCTCAGAAAAGTAATACAGAAAGGCTGATTCTCTTTCAGTCTGAAACACTTAGTGAATCCACAGATGCAGGATTTGGGAGATCTTTGTAGTGCTGTTTGAAAAAAATTGAGAATCCTGGAAGAAGTTAAGATTCCTAGAAAAGTTTTTCTTAGTTACAGGGTCATTATGCTCGATTATGGCAGCTTAAGAGGTTTATTGTGACCAAACGGACACTACCTAGCAATTTATCTTTAAAAACCCTCTTTATTCCAGTGGTCTTTACACTTATCATGGAGTGTCTATATACCCTTGAAAAACAATTACTGAAGCTCATCTTATATGGACAAGTTTAAGCTCTGGTAATTGGTGGAGAGTCAGCCCATAAATAGAATCATAGAATCACAGAATGATTTTGGTTGGAAAAGACTTTTAAGATCATCAAGTGCAATTGCTAACCCAGGACTGCCAAGTCCACCACTAAACCATGTCCCTAAGCACCAAACCTATGCATTTTTTAAATACCTCCAGGGCTGGTATATTGAAAAACCTCTGGGAAGCCTGTTTGCTTGACAATCCTTTCAATGAAACATTTTTTTCCTGAACCTCCCCTGGCACAGCTTGAGGCTGTTTTCCCTTGTCCCGTCGCTTGTGATCTGGGAGAAGAGACCGGCCCCCACGTGCCTACAACCCCCTTTCAGGCAGCTGTGGGAGCAATAAGGTCCCCCCGAGCCTCCTCCTCTCCAGGCTGAACACCCCGGTTCCCTCAGCCGCCCCTGACAAGACTTGTGCTCCAGACCCCCCACCAGCCTCGCTGCCCGTCCCTGGACACGCTCCAGCACCTCCCTGTCCCTCTTGCAGCGAGGGGCCCAAACCTGAACTCGGTACCTGAGGTGCGGCCTCACCAGTGCCGAGCGCAGGGGGACGGTCACTGCCCTTGCCCCGCTGGCCACGCCGTTTCAGACACCAGCCAGGACGCTGCCGGCCTTCCTGGCCACCTGGGCACCCTGCTGGCTCATGTTCAGCCTGCTGGTGATCAACACCCCAATAAATAAAGGGAATAAAAGGAAAACAGATATATTCCTCCACATCATTTTGCTGTCAAAACCTTATCATATCCAGTAAAGCAGATAACAGATAAATCCCTGCTTGGTGCTAAGTAAATGAGAGTGTATATGCTGTCCACTGAAGTAACGTGAGAGACTTTACCCACTTCCACAGCCTCTAGGTCAGAATCTTATTTAACAATCTAATAGTTATCTAAATAGTATAATGATGTATATACTTCAATCATGTCTAGAAAATATTACCAAAAGAAAGAGATTGCAAGCTTAAACTAGGTAGATGAGTCCTCTCCTATATTTGAAAATTGACAAGTTTTTAATTTAGTGTTCTATTTTACCGAATTGAAGTTCCTTTTGAATGGGAAATATTTGGATAAATTGTGCAGCCATTCCTTTTGCGTATCTGGACATCTACCTGAAAGGTCTTACTGTGGCTTTGTACAACTGGGACAGAAAAAACCCGAAACAAATAAGGTATAATATGAATAATTAATACAATATCAAAGGAACACTAACAACCAAAAATATTAAACAGATGGTGATTCTTTTCTAATGAATAGCTGCTAAAGATGTTGTCCAGGGAAACTCACCCCAAAGAATCAACCCCTCAAGCGTGTTGTTTTACGCCTCCACTTCATTTACTTTGCAAGCATTTTGTTAACTACGTGTTTCCCAACTACAATTTAGTTGGGTAAATAATGTAGAAGTTACATAAATGGTTAAGATCATTAAAGCAGTTCTGTTGGCAGCCTTCTTATCAAAGCAGCGTCCCGTGGCACGTCATCCTTGAGACCTAGCCCACACACAGTCTGGGCAGCGAGCAATCGTACCTACTCATTCACCTCCTCAGCAAGCTCAATTAGTCCATCTTGATCATGCTAGCTGTAACACACATGCGGTAGACACAAGTAACTAGTCTTTACACCCTTAGCATAGCCAAACTCATATTCTTTCAGCTTGGTTGATAACATTTCATGTCGCTTTTCAAAGGCTGACTTAAATCAGGTGTCTCTCAGACTTCCACAGACAATGCAAATGAGCTATGTCCTACCTTTGAAGGACAAGCAATAACTCTCAGCTAATGACTCTTTGTTCTAACACCTCTGAATCATAGGTAATGGCATATGAATTAATGGAAAAATACAGGATTTAAGAGACAGGATGTAGCTTCCCAAGTAGGCATCCAATGCCACTTTAAATGCTGAGGGTATCCTATCTGCCATACGGCTGCCGCTGCAGAAGGGCGTAGGTCTCCCATACATTGTATGTCATACCTGCCAGCTCCTTCCAGATGTCTTAGACACTCAAGGGAATCTAAAATGCCACTGGGTACCTCAGTTTAGCCAGTCACTTAATTTTTACATCAGAAAAATCACAAACAAGTGGTCAAAGCACATTTCTAATTTAATGTTTACAGGTATTACTGTTTCTGGCCATCAACTAAGTTTTAGTACTAAATTTCAGAATCTCTTACGCATTTTCAGAGTGCTGTGTGAAGTGCTGGTTGTGAAATCTATCAGAACTAATGCTATTGTTTGTTTAATCCCACACACACTGTTTTGAAACTATATGGGCTGACATTTCATGGTACAGTAACTCCAGAAAACCCAAGATGTTTTATGTTTTAGCTGCTATTACTCTGGCAGAGCAAGGACTGGAAAATTGAAAAACAAACAAACAAACAGAAAGATAAAGAAAAGAAAAAAAGATTTTCACATTTTAAGGATATAGAGCTGGTTTCTAGGAAGATACATCAGAAATCCATCCAGTCCCTAAGGTATGATCATAGGCAAGAAATTAGGATGGGAACGATAGATATATGTATAGATATATAGGATTCATTTCTCCACTTCCTATTAACCTCAGAGAGACTTGAGCTTGAATCAAGAGTAATCATATACAGACAATACTAAACTCACTGAAATCAATCTTCCTATATACAAAAAACCCCAAACCCTAACACAAGTGAACTGGGACGTTGGGCAGTGGCTCCATACGAAGCACGACTAAACAGGCGAGGTCTCAGCCGGGCAAGCAAGAGAGGTGAAAAAGCTGCATTTGATAAGAGGTCGTTCCAAAACTGAGGGAAATCCGATGGAACTTGCAAGAAACTTGACACAGCAGCAGTGATCTTTGTGGAGTCACAACAGCAGATCTGCATGGCAGGGACGCTGTGCATACAAGACTCACAGGCACTGCTTGGTTATCCTTTTCGCTGCTGCTGCTTCTACAAGCTTGCATGGAATTGTACCACAGCACAACAGTCTCATGGCCACAAGCACAACTATATCAAAATTCCTTTTGTATTGCTGGTTACTACAAGCCAGCGTGGGCTGCAGAGGACTCAAATTCTCATTCAGTTGGATGAGATAACATGCATAAACAGAACAGGTTTGGAGATACTGTCTTATAATTGCATACATCCCCATTACAGGCCAATCAGAAAGGAGATTTTCCTCTTCCCTTACCCTTATCACCCTGGTAAGTCTCCCAATCCAAACTTCTAATTTTCCATTCCCACATCATATCTGGTTGTTTTTTCTTCATTTTTTAAAATCTGTTTTTGTTGTCAACAGAAGCAAGAACATAATTTAGTTCACATGCACAGCTTATTTCCACTTCAACAAACAAATGATGTCCAAGCACTGCTTGAGAAACCACTGACGAAGCCTCACACAGTTAACATCAATTACATACTGCAAGTTATTAACAATAAACTTTCAGGATTCAAAATAAAGCGACACTGAAACAACCTGAGTGTTCTTACCAGACAGCCACGTTGTCAGGGTCAACATCCCACTCAGACAGGGCAGAACATGGTGCATATGCTTCATGCCTTGAACCCAGCAGAGCAGAATGGCTGTAGGTTCAGGTGATATCATTAACTTTCACATTATTTTCACCTGAGCACTTGTTTTCCTTTGTAGGGGCTACCTCATCTTGTTAAGAATTTAAAGCACAGAAGTTTCTACATCAATCCAAAATTGCTGAAGTTTCTATAAGTCAACATTGTGTCTTTGATTTCTCATACAAATTTATTTACACTTGTGAATCAGATTACTCTTGTTCTCAATTAAATGGGTTTTGTTGAATTCAATGGGATGCCTCTTGTACCAAGAGACAGTTTTGACTTTGTGACTCGTCTGCTCCCAGACATAGGCAGAAACTGACCTTTTAACTACCTCTGTAAGCTTCTGGTTTATATATCTAAAATAATGCTAATCTACAATAGGAACTAGTTTTGGCAAATCCTTTACATTTTTGGCATTACATGATTGCTTACAACAAGCAAGTTTATGAAATGGTGGGTGCAGTGAAGTGAAAGTCTTATCCAAGTCTTGCTAAAATAACCATTCTGCAGCCAAAATTCAGTTTCCACTCTTTCCTTTGAAACTGTTTTTTTTTGGTAAAAAAGTTACTGAATATCATTTTCACAGGCAAAAGTATCATTCATCAACAAAAGGAATGGGCACATTTACCAGATACATTTTCCATTATTTCCCACTATAACTGGAAGATCTTTTTTTGTTTAATGGCTGCTACAGATCATTGTCAGTGACATACGTTAAGTGGGATTTTCTTTGGGTTAATTTAGGAGCATGTAGTAAGACTAAGACATGCAGCTTCCTTCCCCTCATTCTCTATGATGATTTTAACCTAAAATTATTTAGTAAGCAGACATACAACCAACTCTTTCTCCTTTATCTATTAGAACACTAAAACTACTTATGAAAAAATTATTTGAAAATCTGTTTTATGCCCTAAATTTTGTGCAGTAATAAGGCTCCATTCCCTTTGTGTTCTGCTACTGACTGTCCCTGGGCCACCTGTGAGATAACACTTAGTCTGCCCCAGCAGAAAACTAACAAAATAATTAACAGGGAAGAGACTGCTTCCTCTCCACTCCTGGAACGGACTTTGGAGAGGGGGACGTGAGCTGAAACCTCATTTTTGTGGAGACAGAAGAGTCCTTGCTTTGACTTTAGTATCAATCAAGAGAGAAGGGACACTAACCAGTTCTGATTAAGCCTGGAGTTCTTTACAGGCTCTGAATAAATCACAGGAAAAAGCATCTGATGCTGTAAACTTGCTAGGAAAGTTTAATCATGAGCTATTCACGACAGCTTCAGGAACATACCACTTCCAGCTATCTGGACTTGCTATACCTCCTACATCTAAAACCACACCTAGACCTACTGCAAGTGATCGTTGTCTTTTCCATCTGCATCCCAGCAGGCTCTGCTGGACCCCCTTCCTACAGCATCCTGGCACCCCAGCCTGCTGGGGACTGTCTGCTGTGGGTGCCACAGCAATCTGAGAGAATAGGACTTGTCACAGCCGCCAGCTGCTTGGCCTTGATGCTCTACACCAAGGCTGCACATTTCCAGCAGAGTCACAAGCCTCAAGAACGAGAATAAGCAGCGCGCAGGCACTACCCTTGCAGCATCATGAAGCCAGCCCTTAAGACCAGCAGTGTTTCTGGGTCTGTCTTACAGTTTTTACATTAACCTCTTGCCCAAACACAACATGAAAAAAGGCGTCCAGTGTTGCAGAGGATCCCAAGTTCATTGAGAAAAGGAGGTTTGGTTCTATGCTGCAGCGGGAGCATTCCCTCCTGCCCCCATGTCCACCTGTAGTGATGAACACGGTTGTGGCTCTGCCCACACCTCGGTCCAACGCAGCTGCTATATGTGCTTACTACTTGCCAAAAGTTGCTGTAGGTCAGCACGTTAAACCAGCCTCACCTCCCAGGTTTGTCATTTCCTTTGCACACACAAGGGGCAGAAGGAAGAGGAAGAATACCACAGCCTTCTTCCCTGGAAAAAAAGCAAAGGAAAAGCTGACTGCTTTTCCGCTTATCATTCATCAGGGTAAGGCTAATTAGGTTGCCAAAGAGATGCTTTCCAGAGCAGCTGCAACTGAGAGCCTGCAACCCTGCAGGTACGGTCATCCAGGCAGCCACAAGAGTCTTCCTCCACATGGGCTTAAAATCTCTGAGAACATTTGTGTGTCTGCCTTCATCACCTCAACAGCTCCAGATGACATCCTCTCCCTCTGGACAATTTCACAGGAGCTGACAGTGTTCCCTGTGTCTTCAGCTACAAATACCCCTAGTTCAGTTGCTGTTTGATATTGGTTGCATAAAAGAAGGTGCCTAGAACTGAGCTGCTGGAGGTCTCACGCTATGAGTATGTTGACCCATGCGTCCCTAAGACTGGCTATCTGCAAGCCAAACTTCAAACTTGGGTTAAGGGCAGAGACAGGGGGGTTGCACCTACAGCAGTTTGGACATAACTTCACAGTGCTCCTGGATTTCAGCAGGTAAATACATGTAGCACTGCACTGAACCACGCTGGCTGGAAGTCGGAGGTGAGTCTGACTCAGGTATATCCACACTATATTTCACTGCCAAGATAGTTATCATCTTTGTGGTGGGGGTGGTGGGAAAACTGGCGGTACAAAAACCTGTACCTGATGGAAATATACCTGCCCCTTGTGAAAACAAATAGAGCTAGAAGTTCCTGCCTTTTGGTCTGGAAACCTCTGTGGTATCAGCTGTTAGAGGGACTGCTCTACGCAGTGGCAGACACCCGAGGATGTCAGCACAGCTGTGCCTGCATTCAGAACCCGGGGGTAGACCAGGCGGCTGAAGCAGCCGTTCCGGAGGTCTGCTGAGGTGGGCTTGGGAAAACATCCCAAGCCCAGGGAAAGCTACTGCTGAGATTCCTTCTTCCTCCAAAGGAACTAGCAACACAACAGAACTTCTCTGGCTTTTAAAGACCATATAGTTAGACCTATTTTTGACAGACCTGCTGCTTATAATAGGTAATACAATGCATACAATAACATTTTATTCACAGCTTCCAACTATTTTATTATCCCTACAAGAGAGCTGAAAAAATCCAGACAGGGGAAGATAAGGTTACTCTGTGTGTGGCCAGCTAGCAAATCAATAGTTACGACAGAAACAGTAACTGTGTCTGCTGATCCACACGCATTATCCTCTGTCAGCCATCATGATGCATTCCAAGGTAACTGGGGTGATTAAAATTAAAGGTGTCTAACAGGAGTAAAAGATAACTTATCTACATAATATGGATGAAAAACATTGTGTTTGGAAACCTTTATTCTCAAGTGAGGACCATTAGTGAAGTTCCGCTTACTGCAGGGAGAGTCTATTGAAAGAAATCACCCAAGGATCCACTCCTCAGCCATTAATTTTCCCTTTTAATTTTATCTGTAGACTGCATTAATTTTTAATTGCTAACATAATTTCCTCGGTTGTTTTTGAGATGATAAATCAGATGTGACCAATCCGTACTTGTTGCAAGGGCTAATGTTCCTGGGTTCGGCCCTTAATAAAATTATCCAAGAATAATGTAATTGCCCATCTATTATGTATTTCCTGTTTTAAAAAAAGATCCTTGACTTAGGATGCAGGAAAGAGCTAGGTTATGAGTTACAAGAGGTGTCATTCAAATTAAAGTTACATTTACCTCTTACAGCTAACATAGTCTGAATTCTGAGCTAAATCAGAACCTTTTAAAGGTAGCTCATGTGTTGAGCCAAGTCCTGCCCCTCTCCACCAGTGACCTACAAATGCATGAGCACAATTTCTGTACCTCCTCCAGTCACCACGCACTCTGCATTTTTGTTGGAGTTTGCTGTCTTTCCCCTTGGCCTTTAAGTTATTGGGGTCCATTATCATGGTTACTTCACACAAAGTTAGTATATACATCTGTATTCCTCCTTTTTCTCCCCAGCGTCATGAGTATCGGAGAGCTGCTCGAGCCAGGCAGGACCCAGGTAACCTGTCAGGTAAATACTTGTGAAGTGTTGGAGAAATAGCAGCAAGGGTTAGAGTTCAACTTGGCTTTCTGCATCTTCCTGCAATAATGATAGTGTTGTGTCTCAGCAAGTGGATGTCTCCAAGTGGAGATTTTGCCACTGTTAATATGTGATGAACGAGGTATGCTAAACCTGGCTTGGGAAATGAAATGTAGCTGCCATTATACCAAATCAGGATCTGCAGTTCCAAGGGACCTTGTGTAAAACATGCTAAAAACCACGACACCCTGGCTGTATTGGTGGTATTAACTAAAATATATGAATAAAACTTGCCTACTTGTCCACATCCAGTGCAATTTCATCTGGAGTACAATACAGGAGTACTCTTAAAAGCATAATCTATTCCCAGTGAATGAAGAAAACTTTTGGCCAGGTCTTGTGTGATGTAAATCCCAGAGTTGCAAAAGCATTTTTCCACCATTGAGACTCTCAGGATATTGACCTTCACATGACCATATTTCATACAATCTGGAGGAAGGAAGGATTTAAAGAAAATGTATTTCAGTTGTGAGGTAAGAGGGAGAATGGGCTGATTCATGCCCACTTGTGTGATTTTTCTTGCTTAGTCTTCAATGGCTAACTTCTTTCATGAATTTTAGTTTTTTGAGCGTTTTTCACCCATGCTTGTAAATTATTTTTTAAAAGTCTTGATTCCACTGACCTCTTTGAATAGATTTTTCTATCTCTCATAACTTATGTATTCCAAATAACCTAAGAGGTGTTTCTGATTCATAGAAAAATATTGTATCTGTGAATAATGACTGTTGTTCCATATGTCTAGTTTGGGTGTGAAACACGTCCTTAAGAGGTTACTGTAGTTCCTATTTGATATTTGAAGCAGTTGTAGATTGACAAAAGTTATAAACAGTTGCACGATTTTAGGGAGAAAGGCAGATCTTATGCAAAGCCATGAAAACATTAGCCTCTCCAGTAGAGAAGACCAGCCGTTTATTTTGCATGGTATTCTTTTGCAAGAAGTGTGCTATACCAATAGATATAACATATTGTTTCCTTAAATATTTTCAGTTAATATCCTGGAAGATAGTGCTGCAGGAATTGGGGTTATAAGGTTTTACCAAGGAAGAAAAAGTGTAGGAAGAAACTAGGTACTTGTTCTTGATCATTTTCCTGCTTTAGGCTACTAATTTTTGCTTCGATACTTTTCTTATTACTCATTTAATAACAGTATAAACAGAAAAAAATCTTGTATTTTGTGTTCCTTTCAATCACATTCCTGCTTAGTCCTCATTTCCCTGACTAGCCATCCCACTTTATGAATGAAAAGATGTTCAGCTGCTGACAGGAATCAGCAATGTGCTGTGTTGCTAGGGCAGCTCTGTGCAGCCCTGACATGCTCTTCTTCTAAAGATAGCCCAGTGTGGATATCAAAATCCATCACCTGTTATTTTAAAATGTCATTCACAATACCTATGCTCTGAATATTTATATTCTGAATATTTTCTCCCATTTATTTAATTGTGAAAAGATGACCGTTTGCCCTTTGCTTCTGTCACGCTGGCTTAATTACACTTCTGTTAAGGATGCATCTGGATTCGAGCAGAAAATCAGATGAATGGAACAAGCAACTGTGCTGAATTAAGTTTTCTGACAACAAAACCTAGACTTTATCAGAAGAAGTTCATCTACATTTTATCTCTAACTCAGCATATACTGAAATGCCAATCAAGAAACTATCTTTTCATGTTCTGTAACATCTGCACTGCATTTCTGTGTATAAAATTGGATTCACCCTGCTGAGTTGTTACTGCTGGAGGCTCTCATGGAAGGTAAAACTTAACCAGTGTTGATATGTAGCACTAAAGCAGTCCCAGTGTTGACAGAGAAAATTATCTTTCACCAAGGCAAAGGTGAAGTGAGTTCCCTCAATCCCAAATAAACTAATGTCTTGCTGTGCAGACCTCCTCCCTTTCCTGTTGCTAAACATGAATAAATATTCCCTTCTGGGATGACTTTGTCACCTGATGGGCCTTCAAAATGAGTGACTTTTGTACCCCAAATCACCCAGCGTATAAGCCTAGGCAAGCAGATTTTACATGCAGCATGGGTTTTGTTTGTTGGAAGTATAAATAATTGAAATAATAAATTGCACTGACCTGTCAGATACAGAGGCAACAAGACCAACCACAGCTAAGGGAAGTAAGAGCAACAGAAAACAAATATTATTTGTAATCGTTAAAAATGCTTGAGAATGTTGAACAATTATAATCCAATGCGGAATGATATTGAAATGATTCAAACTGAGACTTTTTCCCTTTCGTTGCCCTGGAAGGTTAGTTAGTATTTAATAACAAATACAATGTAAAAAATTCTGTCTAATGTTCACAATGGTTCACGTCTGTTTCTGTTATGTTATGCACAAGTACCAAATTCCTTTCCCATAGATTTTGAACCAACATTTTCATTGGTAGCCTTTATTCCAGCCTGCCTCCTGAACATAACATTTCTGGAGTGACAAGAGCTGGGGATATCATTCCCTACGAACTGTCTTCAAGAACTGATAGTTTCTCTTCAGTAGCAGTCACTGAGTTTGTGTTTTCCAACCCAGATGGACCAGAAGTGTATATTTGAGCAACTTAGGCCAAGCAGCTTAGAGGTGTCTCAGTTCTAATGCTCAGGTTAGCCAGATGTTCTTAGACGGGGCTGTGATTCACACAAAAGACACCGGGGCAATTCCATCTTCATGTAGGTGCTGTGTTTTTGCTAACACTCAGTGGCTAGAAGACTCAGGATGTGAAAAAATCTTGTTTTTACAGCTCCATTTTGTCTGATACGAAATAAGGAGCTGGATGCTGGTTTCTTAGAAATGAGCAAAATTCTGCAATCACCGGGGACTGTTGTGCTAAGAGGAGACAATGACAATCTTTTCTGCTGGAGGTGGATAACTTTTCGATAGTGATTGAATATGTATTAAGTCAGAGTTAAAAAAAAAAAAAAAAAAAAAAGAAAGAGCCTGCAAGGCAGACATTGAGCCTGTAGACTGCAGAGCCATGTTCAGACCTCTGACTTAATGAACCTCCAATTATTTGCACAAAGCAAACAACTCAAAAACTGAGAGAACATTTAGCCTCAGTGCCCCAAAAGCATAGGTGTAAAGATGTTCTCCTGGCACGTGGGGGGCCTATGGCTAGTCTCGAGGCTAACTTAAGCAAAGCGAGGGCTGAAAGGAGGCCTTCCACATCCAAAAAGTGTCTTAATCAGTGTCTCTAACTTCCTTAATGAAAGCACTTGACATGTCTTCTCATGCTACAACTTACAGTCAAGAATCCTCACCAGATGCTTTACTCTCCTTACGTTGCTATACCTGCTTACTCCCGAGGCCCACCTGAACTTCCATGGCTTCTGCCACTCCAGCTATTAGGAGCCCAAATCTCCTCCAACATCATGCAGGGAGCTGGGGTACCTTATGCAGGTCTGTTCCAGGGGAAGGGGGACATGGAAGTCACGTGATGCAATGTCAACCTGTCTGAATTTAGACCTTCCCTCTGCAAGGAGGAATGCTGTACTTAAAAAAGATTTTGTATCTTTATGACATGGTATGATAACAGATGGTAATCATGGTTGTTGATGAAATAGATATAGGAAGGGAAAAAGAACTTTCCAGCAAGAAGCTAGCTGAATACTATAGTATCTACATGTAAGCAGACACGAGGTCTGAACCATTTGGCACAAGAAACAACAATTTTGAAATTATTTTGGATGAAACATGGAATAATTGTACTCCATAAAAGCAAAATCATTTACCTTTAATTTGCTGCTATTTCCAAAGAATCCAGGTTATCAGCACTCAGTGTTATTTGCTACCTTGAACTGGAAGCTCAAAGTCACTTATACAGAGGAGGAGTCTTGAAAAATACATGTGTAAGAAATCACTAGTTTTTTCAGAGCAATCCTAAGGTAGTCTTTGCTTTTCTTATAAGGCTGACTTTTTTATACAGATGAAACACTAATACTGCCTGGATTTGAAAGACAGCAGTTATGGGCATATACTAAAAGAAAGGCAACTTTCTGAAAAGTTGTTGAAACAAGAAATTCTCAGTTGTCACCATAAGAACAACACCTTGATTTACAGAGAAGCAGTTGACAATAAATGTTTGTCTTTTTTTTGGCATTACATTTGTAATCCTGTATTTGACAGATAAATGTAAGAAAAATATACATTTTATACATAAAATCAGCCCAAGCACGGGGTAACTCTATCCTGTAAACAATTTGGATGGAAATTTGGAAGAAGTGTGCAAACTTGAAGAATATCTTCCCCATAAAAACATCATGGTTACAGGCTGACTCTGAAGAAAGAAACAGATCCCTAGAGCAAAACCATAGTTAATATATCTCCAGGAGCACACAGTAGCAAAATGTGAAGCTTGGGATAAGTATTTTGCTATTGCTCATTATCTGACTCACCTAGAAATAGTTTGGTACAAAACCAATTACAATATAAAACATATGCTTAGAAGCAGCTTTGTGTATAAGTTATCAGGCACCACTAGAAATGATTCAGAAGAAAGTTCCTTTGGTGTGTGTTATTTGTGGTCTCATTTGCAAACAGCACAGCTCATGAATAAGTCATGAAGTTGTATTGCAAAGCTGTTTTGAGCATTTATTTGGTGAGATTACTTCAACTATATGTGCGTGCATATGTCATTGCTGGAACACTAATACAGCATTATGCTTACCAAAGCCAAGAGAAAAGCATATGTGCTAAGCAAATATAAAAATTCAAGAGTACCTATTGGAATGACAGTTTTTATTTGAGCAAATTGTCTACCTTTCATGTTTCTGAGCCATTAATATTCTTTCCACCTGGATTTACTCAGTGGAGCGTTCTGTCACTGCTCCTTGTGCAATATCATAATTTACTGTCAGATGATCCCATTTTTCCATTGTAGCTGAAATCCCTGACATTGTAGGTGAAATGACGGCAGGTGAAATCCCTGCCATGCTATATGATCCCATGACTTCATCATATATAGGAGGTAACATCCTGAGTCTCATGAATTCAAGGGAGAAATTCTGGTTGATTTCAGCGGGACCCAAACCGCAAATGACTTCAGTGTTTGCTCTAGCAAAGCATACATTGTCGGAACAGCTCTGGTGATGGCTGGAATATGCTGAGTTGTACTTAATTTTAAGCACCTGCTCTGTCTTCACATATATTTCAGTATCTTTTCCATGTCCCTTGTTTGAACTGTACACTGCCTGCTTTGAGGATGGGTCTGCAAGCGTATTTCTAGTTTCTCATGCAATAAGGTGTTGTAGAACTGCAGCTGGTTAAAACACGACAACTGAATGGCAGCAAAGAAATTGCTATATCTCACGCATTATAAAGGATATTTGCCAAATTGTTTTACTTGTTCGAATGCACGTTTTCACTAAAAAATCAGTTTACTAAAAATGAAAGCTATGGAAGATCTGGACAATACTTTTCGCTGATCAGGAAATTTAGAGGAAAAACTCATTTTAGGTGACCAAAGCTTTTGAGAATTTACAGTAAATTTAACAAATAGTTCCGGTCACAGAGAAGGAATTTTTTAAAGAAGTATTGGGACTTTCTGTTTCAAATTTATTGAAACATTTATTTTTTTCTTCAGAACTGTACTATTTTGAAATTAATCTATATTAAAGACAAAATAGAAAAAATACATAACCAAAAGTAAAGCAATCTGTTCAGAATGAAAGCAATTGTTTCCTTTTAAGTTAACCAATGTATTTTGGGTCAACCTGAAATACATTTTTTCTTGATATTTTTTTCATATTTCATAAAAATGCCACACAATTTGTTTTGTTTTGTTGCAGCACATGAATATCTTTTACACTTTTCCGTGGGTTTCAATTGCTCATCCCTTTGTTTCTTAAAAAAAATATGCTTCCCCTGCCTTTACGATTCAGCAACTGAATTGAGATCTGATTATTTCTATTTGCGATGCAGCACCTCTGGACAGCACAAAAGCAATCAGCAAAATGAGTGTGCAAATGCTGTGGGAAAACATTTTTTCTGAACTATGAAAAACACGGAGTACTTCACAAGACTTGCAATTCCTCACAGTATCTTCATAACTGTTTAATACTAAATCTCACATTTTAAAGGTTACCAGATAGTTTTCATGGGCTTCCTATAGGACAGCTTCCGCTGCTGTAAAGTTGCTGTGAGACAGACATGGGTATATTTGCTGTAGCATGCAGCAAGCTGGATGAACAGTTCACATCCTGAAAGAGAGGACTTAAACAGAAAAGGCTTTCATCAGGGTGCCAGACAAATGTCTCTGGTCCTGTAAAACCTACCTTTGTATCTCGGAGGTAATTCTATTCTTGCAACACAGAAGCTGAAGCAGAATTTTTAATTGTATTTCCTCATGTTGTAAATGGCGGTTTAAGTGTTAATTGCCTGTTTTCTACTTCCCCAAAATATCCTTGACTTGATTACTGAGTTGGTTTGATTGCATAGAGAAATGATGGAGAGCAGACATGTTAAAGGCTCAGTAGACAATTTCATGCCATCTGGAAGACATGAAAGATAAGAAATAATAGCAGGGTCCACATTTATGCTCTGTAACAGATCTCTTCTGAGCTCAAGTTTCACCCATTTTTGCTGCTGCAGAATTCCTCAGAGCTCTGTCATAGTGTTATAGGCACTGAATAAATTCCCAATAATACTGCTAAATCAGTAAAATGAGTCCAGTATGGCAGGAGCACCACAAGGTCAATCGAAAGGCTAAGCATTTTAATCTTTTGTGCAGTGCATATAAACATGTGACTGGTTGCTGTGTTTGCTACCTCCGGTCTGAGATGAAGCATTAGAATCGGAAAGGAAAGCTCTACTTAGTTTCCCCAGTGGGAATACAGAAACTTCAAGATCAAGTACGTCAGCAGATTGCTCACATTTCCATGCACATTTGAAAGAGCCTGTGGTTTCTGAGGGGTCAACTCTATGTGTAGACCATCAGTGGTATCATACACAGTCAGTTAACTTCTTCCAGAACTCCTTTAACTTGTCACAGCAAAAGCACTATTTGTCAACAGCATCTATAGACTTATTTTTATATTAGAATAGTCCCAAATGTACACAAATGTCACATATAATGAAGATCATGGTCCCACCCTTGTGGTTTTCTGCAGCATACTGTCCTGAAAGGAGATAGCTCCTTGGTAATGACTATAAAAACTACAGCTCTGGTGTTTTCCTAAGAAAGTCCAGCCCAGACTATGCATATAGTACTCATCTGTAAAGACATATCCCTACTGCAATGAATGAAACATGACTAGAATGTGCATTAGCTGATTGTTAATCAATTAACTGAATGCCAGAGATGCCTACAGAGATGTCCATTGAGCCTGAGAAGGTGAACAGACGAAGGACTTCAGTGCAGACCTAACTTCAGGCTCATCTACGAGAGAAAATAATCCATAGAGAGGGAAAATATCCACAGGGAGGCAAAAGAACAGGATGTACTTAGGTAGGCAGAGTGCAACTATCCAAAATGAACTGCAGCCAGAGAACTGGGCTGTAAGAAGCCTGTACTGATATGAAATTTGAGAATAAATACCAGTAAATAAGAAACAAGCCTTGAGACTCTCCATAAATATTAATTCCTTCAGTTCAGTGCATTGGTCTGTGAAAGACCTCATTTAGGTTTCTCTCTTGTTATCAGTAATATGTCTGAAAAGATATTAAAGTTGTGCTGATCTCCCTTAACTCTGTATTAAATTGGTATCATTATTTTTTCACTTATATTTCAAGCAAATACACTTCTTATCATAGTCATTATGGTGTTTATTTCCATTGCTAGCATCTTCTGGTGTTTCGTCTATAATCTAGATACCTAAATAGGATATTTACCCTGTTTTATTTTGCTGCTTAGTTATATTTAATATAACTTTTCCTGACTTTCTGTCACTCCTAAATTGCTTCCTTCTCAGTCAGAGGTATATTTAATTTAACAGCTTTCATTCCCTGAATTTCCCTAGTAGTTGCCCCATCCAATAAGGCTGTGCTCTTCCTTCTCCACAGTGTTACACGAAGATGATATGTTAGGCTTAGTGCTTTGGCATCAGTTAAAAGATTGCGGCAGAGAAATGGGAGAGGGGGGAGAGGCTGGTTTTCAGTGACACTCTATTACAGAGCAATTCAAACTTGTCAGGACAGAAATAATACAGAGCGATTCGCTGAAGGCTATCTGCAAACACGGTCTGAGCTCTGCCCTTAAAGGAAAACCGGATCATTTGTAGAGTAGACCGATCTGGAGGGCTTTTCATTCTCGTCCTGACCTCTGCTGTTGGAAGATCCATAGGAGAGTCACAGCTGGGCAGCAGTGGGGTGCTGCAGGTCTGCCTTGGTGGAGCATCTTCCTTTCAGATGCTTTTCATACATGGTGAATCTGATAGTCCTAATGCAGGAGGGAAAACCGTATCTGCTGTGAGCAGGAGCGGGGGTGTGCTGGGGCTGTGCACTTACTCCTGTGCTCTTCTCCTCAGGCAACAGTATTTGAACTTTTCCCCCCATGCTCTAAGGGGAAAGATTTTCAAACCCTGAAACAGCCTGCTGAAAGACAACAGAACTGCGCTGAAAAGCAGCTTTCCCCAAACATTTTTCCATAGTATGCATGAACACCTGCTGTTAGAAGAAATCATGTGGGCTGCTCCACCTGGAATGGGGCCGGCCAGCCCAGCACAGGGGGTCTGCGGTGCTAAGCACCAAGGTGCTCACGCCAGAGTCACCCCTGCTACAGCCAGACCTCAACGCTGGCTGGCTGCTCTCTGCTGGGAACTTTCTCAGCAGAAACCTCTTGTGAAGCACAGCCTGCATCAAAATCAGAGGTGGTGGTGAGAGCCCAAATATCTGTAGTTACTGTAAAAATATGACTCACCATTCGCATGCACATCAAGCCCTCTGGGCCGTGACCCTCCTTGGAACGGCGCTGGCAGGGGAAAGGCGCAGTGTGACAGACTGCGTCGTGCTGAAGGCAGCTGCAGAGACGGGAAGAAGCAGCGCGGTCTAGGGGTTTGCTTTTAGAAGAAGGAAGTTTGGACAAGGAACTTTTGACAAGCCTGTTAAAACTGTATTGACTCAGTCCTCAGTCTTCTATTCTTCTCACTGCTTTATGCAGGCATAAGCATTAGAAACATGAAAGCGGCAGTTCAGCAAGGCTCTCAAGACTGTTCCTCTTAAATTAGAGTTTGTCTTTCCTTACTTATGTTTACACGACATTGCCATCCTACGATGGTGAACAGAAACACTGTTGAAGCTTACCAGGTCTGAGAATTTTGGTGCTGTTTCAGCCCCTGGATTTAATGCACAACAGTAACTTGCAGGGGATTGAGAGTCAGGTCACATACCTCCTAATGTAAATGCCTACAGTTTTCCACAGATAACATGAAATGCAGTCACAGCAGCAGAAACAGGACTGCAGACCTGTCACCCGTGACAAGAGTTGATTTAAATGCAACGCTATGAGGGTAAGCACACTTTTGGCCTCATGCTTTCCAGAGAAGATACTAATAAGAGGGGGATTGAAAAAAAAATATGTTTTCCCTTCTTGCTGCATCATTACATTGCTTGGGGCGGAATCTCTTTTTAGCAGTAAACATGAAATGATACATCAGTAATCATAATACCTGATCCACAGGCACAAATTCATGCTGAATGTGTTTTCTACTGAAATGCAGAAGCAGGTTTGGAGCTATTCCTGCTCTGAGGTTCCTGTACATTTCTCCAACGGACAAGCTGCAGAAGCAGGCATCTTGCTTCCACTGGGATCAAGGGAATAGCTCAGTGCCAGCATTTTCTCTCACCTTCCTTACACCATGCAACACACGTGCTGATCTATCACAGTAAATAATGAGACTGATTCAGCTCCTGACAACATGATGATTACTTTAGAGAAATGACTGAAACGATTTGTGGGAATATCTTACTCAGCAGCAGCAGTTTAGGAGCACTGAGGAGTGTGTACTATGACTGATAAGAGAAGAAACATGACTTCAGGTGGGGCTCACAGAGAAGGGATATTTTTCTTCTGGTTCTTGCATGCTTCTTTTCCACCTACATGTTGGATGATAATAGTAATTAATCTGCTGTCATTAACTAGTACATATCCACAGCTAGGTTGAGCTGGTCTGAAGATATCAATATTAGAAAGCAGTGGAGGAGAAAAATGATGCTGTTGTCTAGAGTGCCATTAGCTCACATGAAAGCAAAGCTCTTAAATTTAACCTATATGTGTTCAGAACTGTGTAGAATATTTGTAGCTTTTCTGGGCTCAAAATATGAGCTCAGTGTGTGCTCCTTAGACTTAACCCCCCCAACAAAATAAAGCAATAAAAAAAGAATTTCCCTGATTAGTGACAGAGGCAGCTTTTTACTATACTCCTTAGCTTTTCAGACACAGAAACTTGGATGTGTCTGCATCCTCTAGAGACAATTCCTGAGCTGCTTAACCTTGCTGCATGCTGAAGCACTTTGATCTGTTCTGCAGCACAAAATAGGATCCTCCAAGTGCTGCAGTAGCAAGACATATCTTGTGAAAAAGCTAATACTGTCCAGAGTTTAACACTTCACAATTTTATATCTGTCTTGTATGATAAATCATAAATGATGCACCTGGGAATGAACAATGAGATGATTCCCCCCACGAAGTGAACGGTAAGTGAGGATTTCAATTCCAGATTATATCCACAGCCCTTGCTTTTCTTCACCATGTCCCTTCCCCCAGCAATACTGGAAAGAGTTTGCAGACAACTTGGTTTCACCATCTGGAGACAGAACATATTATGCAATGTCCAGATTTCAGAATGTTTTTTATTATTACTGTGTCTCTGCAAAATTGTTATGACGACTTTGCAATGGCAAGCAAAAGGCCCACTCCTAGCAGGGTAGCAGAGAATTCTGCTTATTTAATTTATAGAAATGGAACTGAAATATGCTAGAGTCAAAGATGGGTGAGGAGAGGCATGCAGCATCAAAAGGGGCCTTTTAAACACCTCTCTGAATAACTGTCAGATAGATACAGCACAAAAGAGATAGGAAATCAAGTTACTTTGGGCTAAAATGTTATTTCATGAAGGCATCATCCTGGAGTTCTCCATCAGGTAGACAGGACAGGCTCCTGAAAAATTATAAAGACTGAGGAAAGCTTTTCAGTGTAAAAAAATTCCAAACACACGTTTTTCCAGACACTTATCCACCAGCTCCAGACTGCATAAAACTTTCCTTGTTATTCTTATTTTTTCTGCTTGGTAAATCTTTCAAACTGAGAACTGCAGCCTAGCTGTGAAGTGATAAGTCAGAAAAAGCAATTATCTTTTAATAAACACAGGAATTGTAAAAGGCATAAAGGTATTTGGACAGGTATAGAAGTATCATCATTACCTTGGCTTTTCTCACTAGAGCTGAGGGGCTGCAGAAATCGCACATTATGAAGTGGTGAGCTGCTTCAGCGTGAGCATTCAAAATGTGATGTGTTCCTGGGCATTTACATTTACACTTAGCTGATGCGTCAGAGCATTTGAAAGGACAAATGCATCCATAGATGCAAAACTTCAAAATCTGGAAGAAGACTGAATCAGGATTTGGATCCCTGTTTTACAGCTGGTACTCATTTAAATGCAGAGCAAAAAACCAAAGCACTTTCCCTACTTCAGAGAGAGCAGAGGGAGCAGGGTTAGAAGGCATCGGTTCCTTTGATCCAAGAAGCTCTCAGATCCAAGCTATATAGCCAACAAAGCAGTGCAAAAGTCCCAAACCTGGTAAAATCTGTCAGGTTTTGGTTTTCATTTCAGATTTGACATGTAGATTGTATCTGAAAAGATTCTTGGCCAATTTTTCAATGGAAACCGATCAGCGAAGGTCTGATTTGTGATTGTGCTTTGAAATGGCCATCTATTTGCATTTGATTTCTTTGCTTTTGACATGGAAGCAGGTGTAGTTTAGTGTTTTTACCTGGATTTTATTCAGAGGTTGTGTGGTTTTTGAGCCTGAAAGAAATGCAAAGCAGCAGTTGCATAAGCTTTTGTGAGAACTTTTACACCATTGGAAATATATCACAATTATTAATAGGTAACATGTTATATTTGTGGGAATTTTCTGGTAATGTAAGTTCATAGCTTCCTTAAAGAATTGGTTAGTATTCAAATAACTTTGAAATAATTATAATTTTTAATAAACCAAGCCATATGTCTAGTTTTCCCTTCCTTCAGCAGAAATCTGAGATATGTCCCTTTTCACCTGGAAAGGACAAAAGCACACTATAATAACATTAAAAACACCACATGCTACTGACAGAAATAAGTCCATAAAATGTATTTATTCTATCCATTTAAATAAAACGTGCTGATTACCTTTAAATAAGAAAACAGCAACAGGCTGTCATTTAAATATGTCTTTAATGCTGCATGTTGTACATTAAGAACTTAACTACCCTTTGAAAAAGAATAAACTGAAACGTGAATTTGTAATCTTAGTATTGATATTTTCCTCATTTTTCTGAAGTAACTTAAAGTATTTTCTAACTGTACTGTATGAATCTTATTTTTTTTGTCTGTTTATTCATTCATTTGCAATAGTTGTTCCTGATGAGTCATGTTCAGTGACTGGCATGACTAAATTAGCTTTCACTCTATGACAGTTCTGATCAGTATGTTGAATTAGTACCTGTGTTTATCACAAAGATTTTCTTTGATGCTATGTACTTACTTTTCCATGCTATTACAGTGGCATTAGTAACAAAGATGATCCTGGCAGATATCAACCTGTAAAAATGCAGCAACAAAAAACTAAGTAACCTTTCTTGATTCCACCTAAAATCAATGATTTCTCAATGTGGCTAGCATCAGAATATGCCCCCCTTTCACTGAAGTTGATTTCTTTTTGATGTTACACATCACTTTCTTGATTAGCCTTTAAGGAACAGTAATGGCAGCCATAGTCACTGTTGTTTTGGGGTTTTTTTTTGGTTGTATCTAAATAAGACACTTCTGATTTTTATTTTATAAATAGCTTTGTTGCATTCCTGTCTGTTGCTGTGCCAGAAGCCAGAAAGATCACTACCTGATCAACAAAACCAGAAACAGCATGGCTGTTCAAAAGTCTTAATGAATATCAGTAGAACAGCCATCTTTGCAACAAAGGGACTGAAGTAAGAGTCTCAAAAGAACTTGAATAAGTTGAAAAAGTTTAGGCTGATATATCTTCATAATTCTTTTAGAAAATGGCCATGTGGCTGATGGTAGAGCTGTGTGAAAAAGGAACACATTACTGAGAAGAAAATGTATCTGTAAGAAAAAGATAATGTTTAAATAACAGGGGGAGGAAAAAAAAAAAAAAAGAAAAAATAAGGAGAAAACTAGCCCTCAAGAAAAAAAAAGGTTTTCTATCCCCAGAGGGATTAATAATTGACGTGTAGCAGCTTCTGTGGCTGAACAGCTACTAAGCAGATGGATGGATATGGTTATTCCCTCTCATATATTTACTAATGGAAAGTTCCCAGTACAAACATTAACATAGTATGAATTGCTTTGTGCTCTTGAGATTTTTAGTTCCATAAACATTTTTGGCATCTTGGCTAAGTGGATATAATTCTCTGGCCTTTATTTTATTTCCCACTTTTAATGCATAGTTTTTATATTTCCCACAGAGCAGCACACTGAAATCAGAAAACCAAAATGTTGCCTCTTCCCTGTGCTGCTTCACTCCCTCACTGAAGAAACACATTGTATGAAGATTTCCTGACTCCACTTGCCCATGCATTGTAAGAGCAGGATTTAATATAATTAATTACTTTGATCTGATGTAGGGGCGTCAGGACTCGTATTAAATACGTGCCTGTATTTTTATAATGTTGACAAATTGCACTTCAGCTTGTACACTAGATTTTTCAGTGATGCTCTATGCACAAGTAAATATTATTCTTCAGTCATTTCCTAGTATATACTATTACATTTCAATTGAAAAATCTATTCTAAAAGTACAGAGCAAATTGCTTGCCTCTTTCAATTTGCTCTGGCGGAAATCCATACTTCCAGAGGGAGTTCTAGAGTTTTTGCATAATTCTGAACTCCTAGGCATCCTCCTTCTTCATACATGTATATTGTGGACCAAAAAAAACCACCCCAGAAATATTCTCCATTTCATTAATTACAATTAATTCAAGGCAATATTGGATTCTTTGTAAAATTAATATGGATCCTACCAAATGTGATACTTTGTTACACCTCATCCCCCATGAAAATGTATGGAGAGTATTTCACAACACTAGCTCAAAAAGCCTGACAGAAAAATCAACGGCGTAGCCCTCTAGCCATAGAGGCTTTATGCAGCTCTGGGCAACAGCCTGTATTTTGGCTCTTGATCTCAGGCGTACAAACAGAAACCACAAGCCTTTGGTCTGTAATCTTGTTTTCCTCCTACTGGCGACACCGCTGATAAGAATCCCCATTCAGTTCTCTCAGCCTTCCTGATACATCATTCCCTCTTTCAATAACCAGTTTTTCTGAACTACTTCCTAAGTGGTGGACTGTAAGGTTATAAAAATATAAGTACGGTGCACAATGGCAAGTTCTACCATGTCTCCCGTTAAGAATACAAGATTAGCTCTTTTCCTTGGTGGTATCTATCTAGCCAAATACTTTGTCTTTGACAGTGGCCACTAGGAGATGAGTAGGAAGGAAAGACACAGCTCTTGGGACACATACAGCCTCTAGCAACTCATGTTACAATAACCTCATGTGCTAGAGATGTCACCCAGAGAAATACCTGTCTTAATGTGTTCCTTTAGACAAACGATATTAGTTCCTTCAGTCTTTCTTTGAGTCACAATTTCTTACTCATTGGGTCACCCCTGTCTCTCTCTCTTCTGGATTATTTCTACTCAGTCCCATAGGAGGAGACATATTAACATGGTTTCTGAGCTATAAGGAGTTGACACGCAAATAAGTCTGGGATTTTACAAAAATCGCATATGCGGTATTTTCTTCTGTTAAGCTAAATGCATTTTCTTCTTACCTAGCTTAGGGTAATGCTCAGCTGGGTTCACAAGCTTGTTGTCTGAACAAGAAAGAGGCCCAGATTAAGTTGTGAATAATGTATATGTTTGCAAATATCAGAATGTAGAATAGGGCAAGATTTTTCTTCTTTCCTTCCATCTAAGAAAGCATGTGACTCATTCAATAAGGGGCTATGACTCTGGTATTGATTCAACAATTTTTTCTCCTCTCTCTCACTCTTCAGCCCAGTGTTCCCAAAACATACACTGGTGAGGAAAGTCCCTACCCTAGAAGTTCACTGTTTCATGTTTGGCCAAAGCAAATCAGGCTATTAAAATAAAATGTCATGATCATTTACTTTTTAATGATTTAACATAATTGGATGCAGGGCTTCAGGCAGGAACCAACTTCAAAGCTGGTGAGAAAGGTAATCTCAACACAAAGGTACGGTTGTCACATTTTTACTTTCAGATGCTTTTAATGAATGTAATAAGGATGACTTGAAAGTTTATAGTGACTTGTTATAATTACTGATTGAAAAAGCAAGGAAGTAATAGTGAATCTTTGACCATAGGAAAGTCAGGTTGGCCTCCAGTAATTAGTAATTATATTGCAAAATCAGGGAAATATGGGCAAACAAATATTAAAAAATATATTCAGTTTCAATTTTGTGCATTTAGCTGCTTTCAATTTTTCTTGCTGTTGTTGCAGTAAACTAGTAAGTTATCTGCATGGTGCTTGGCTGCTGTTGAGGTGAATGAGTACCTGCAGAGACTTTTTGTGGTTCATAGTCAAGTAATCCGTCTTAATAGATTCAGCTTTTTAATTTTGTTTGTTTGAATTTCAATCAGGCCCTTAATTCATGGCAGATTCAAATACCTTCTTTTTTTTTCCCCAGTTGTGGGTTTGTTTTTTTTTTGCTTTTCATTCTTTCGACTGAAGAAAGAAAAAGAGAAGTGGGATAAAGATAAAAGATATCTGTGTGTGAAGGCATTTTCGGTTTTCACCTTGCCTCCATGTTTCCTATTCTTTTAATAAGCTATTTTCCTGATTTTAAATAACTATATATCAATCTGTAACCACAATGATAAAGCCTAATTTCTTTAAATTGTTCAAATAAAAATATTTTATTCTTCTCTTCATTGCTGCTTAGTGCTGGTAACCTTCCACTCTTTACTTCTGGTAATGTGTATAGAGCAGATGACATTTTCTCACATTAGTGGCTGGATGGGAAACCTATTAGCTCCTTTTTTTCTAAAAAAAAATGTAGGGGAAAAATTTAAAGGTACTAGTAAATCTTTTATGAAGCCCCAAGTCAATCTTTGTTCTGCTGTCAGTACATTCTTAGAGGAAAATTTTATTTCTCTGATTTTCCTCTCAAGTAGGGCATTGTTTGTGATCTAATAACAGATCTAGCTATCCACTGCATTACCTTTCCCATGTTTAAAATTCTTGCAGAGTTATAATCCCTTTCATTTCCTGCTTTTTAATGAATGGATTTTATATAACTGTTCATTAGTGTAATTGTTGTTGATTTTTATTTTTCACTTCATTATTTCTCCATCAAAACTTATGCCACTGTTAGTCTCTTAGCAAAACAGAGCAAATTAATCCCAGCATCTGGGAAAACTGTTTGCAGGTAAGCATAAATAAGATGTAAATAAGATGTAAGACTTTTTTTACGTTAGACTTCTTGCTTATGCTCACCTACAAACAGAGCTCAGGATGCCTGAGGATACCTTTAGGAAATATTTAGCTGACATCTAGAGACATCAAGCTCTTTAATCTTTACAACAGGCCTCTTTAACAAGACAGTCAGTTCATGCCAGTCGTGTTCTCCGAGTCCTAACTCGATAGAAAGGGACAGAGAGCAGGAGAGCTTTGCTGTGCTGCTGTTTCAGCATCTACCAGCCTAAATGAGAGCTGAAGTAACAGTCCTGAAGTGAACGTCTCCAATGCCAATAACCTCAGTTATTCATTCCTTCCTAATTGGTAGCTTTAGAAGGAGCTCCTCTCAGCTTGAGCATCAAGCAAGTGCCATAAAGAATCCCTCTGTCCCTAAAGGCTTATTACAATTTTCCTACTTGTTTTTGATTTACATATCAGTCACAGAGACACTGGCGCCGATTTCCCAAACAACTTCTATGCAACTTCAGAAGAGCAAGAAAAGTATGGCAGGGCTGGAATAAAAGCAGGCACTTCAAAGCCTGAGTGTGAATAGCTGGGAGACCAATAACTAGAGAATATATAATAATCACTTTATGCTAAGAGGTGCTTAAGCTTCTGTGACATATTTATTGTGCGGTGTGAAGTTCTAGCATGAGCCTCTCGTGGAGATGTTAAACCAGCAGCAGAAGCTCTATTAGAAGTCATGGCTGTTTACTCTTTGTCAATAAAGGCCAGTCACAAACACCATGAATTTTACATTGTTGCTTTTTCTCATATGGAGTAGAGGATTTATAAATGGAATCAATTTATGTATTTCTATCCAGGCTATCACAATAGGAAGCAGCAATAAAGTCCTATTTTCTGTGATATTTCTATATTTTCTCTGTATTGCTCTCTATTAATTTCAGTTTCCACTTAGCCCCTTATTATTTATTCTGTGTCAGTGTTGCTTGCACACACTATGCTGTGTGTAGTTACCTTTACATGGCTATTGCACTGCACCTGATCCCTGCCAAACTATCTGTCTAATCAGCAACCTCTTCCACTGGCTCAAGAAGCTAAAATTATTTGAAGCAAAGCTAACATTTACTAGAAAGAGAGAGGTGTTGCAGCACTATCCAAACTAGCCGGCTGCAACAAGGCTTTTACCATCCCATCCCCGGTTAACTTCCATAAGCAGCTCCCACACCTTGCCCCAGCACAGCCACCGACCCCCCACAAGGTTTCAACAGTTCATCTGCTGTCCAGGATGTTTCTTCAGCATCTTCAGGCCAGCCCACCCTGCTTTGTGCCTCTGCTACATCTTCTCCTTGTCTCTCCTACCTCCAGGGCACTCTCTCTTCTCCCTCTGCTGCTTCCAGATCTCTCTTCACCCCAAGCTCTCCTTCCCTCCCCCTTAGAGCTATTTAACTACTCAGCAGAACCAGCCACAGCTGCATCTTGTCCACATCAGCCAGCCCACCGCCCCTGAAGCCAGCCCACAGCTGTATGTCATCAATGTTCATTAACCTGCCTTCATTCCTCTATAATTCCTTTACAGATAGGTATTAAAAAATGGAATATATTCCTATCTGAAATATATTTTCATTAAAATAGGATGGTTAATTTCAAAAAACATCCATTACAAGGGTATTGTTAACTCCATTCTTGCAGTTTAATGAGTAAAACGTTCCATCTTTACTTTGAGGCCTAGTATCAGGTAGAAGATGGTATCACAAAGGCAAGACACAGAAGAAACGCTTGCCTTATGTAAACCTTACAAGATGGCATTATTATGGGTTTCTTCTCTTTAAGAGAACAGTGACAAAGAAGGGTAACAGTGAAATGGAAGACAGAAATACTGGAATAATCATCTTTGCCAATACACTTCCGTGGGTGCAGGCCCATAGGAATGTATTGATTTTTTGGGCCCTGGGAGAAATGCAGCAAATGGTAACGCTGGACAGAATCCCTTGGATTTGATGATGTGCTCCTCCATCTCCGTGGTGAATGCTTAAGCGCTTTAAACTGCTGTGCCCGCTGAGAAAACACTCCCCACCAGGAGCAAGGCTGGAGCAGCCAGTGGAGCTCACCTGGGGCTTCCTGACAAGGTATGTGAGGCTGACAATGCCAGGAAAGGCCACCGCGGTGGTGAGGAGAGGCTAGGGAGGTGACTATGGGGGCTGTGGAGAAGATGGAGCAGAGGGGCTAGGGTGGAGAGGGGGAATGGGTTTGAGGAGATAGGAAGAGGTCACTAATGGCCTTCAGAGGCATGCATGTGGGATTGGAAGGGGTCAGTGGAGGTTTCAGCTTATTGGAGGAAGGGGATGATGGTAAGTGGGGGTCAGTGAAGTTTGAAGAGTTCTGAGTGGGATGAAGGCAAGGTTTCAGGGAGCTGTGGAACTCTGACAGGGAAGGCAGGTCTTATTCCTTCTTTTTTTCTTCCCTCCTCACCCACGTGTTTCACCATGCTTCTTTTCTTGGGATACCTGACTATTTCCCCTCTTCCTTACACTTGGAAGCTGTACTCCTCACTCACCCCCACCCTAGTGCCTGGCCCCAGGCAGCCACATGCCCCCACCCTCCACCCCTGCGAGACACACGGGTCCTGCTGCAAGACAGCCGGGCCATCCTCCATCTGCTGCACCTTCTGGGCTGGAGGGAAGGGTTGGAGCAGGGCTGGGCTGCCAAGCTGATGGAGGCTGGAGAATGAGGCTTTCTGCTGCTACATTTCCCAAAGATAAAGCTGTGGCAGTGGCACCTGCTCTGCTGGGAAGGGCTCGTTCTGGGGCCATTGCTGCTGCCCCCACTCTTTGGCCCATGCTTCAGCAGCAACATCCAGAGAACATGAGAACTTCGCAAGCAGGAGGTGGGATTGGCACAGGCAAAGAGCAGTCTGCCAGCCACTGAATCTGCCTGCTAATGGGCCATTAATGTGAACAGAAATCAATGGGGGTTACTCTGAACATGGGGTAAGCCTAAGGATGGCAATACAAAACCTGTCAATCCTAAAGGATTTTTCCCTGTATGATGCTTGCGCTTAATGGGTTGAATATAATTAACAATGTCTGGGTATCTTCTACAATTTTATTTTCTGTGTAGGAATGCTCAAATCAAAGGGTCTTTCTGATATTACTGAACAATTTTTGCTCCACACTAAACCTCTCTGCTCTAGCAAGGTCACTTCTGTCTGTGGAAAAGCCTCACACTTCAGCATGGTTTAAAGAACTCATTGTAGCCCAGACTTAGAAAGGTATTCAGACACTTACAGATGGAAACTGGCACATAAGAGATCAAAGCTCCTAACTCCACTGATTCACTGATAGATTTTTAAATACTTCCAGATCAGAAAGGCCAAATCCATCAAGGAACCTAGATCCTACTTGCAAAAGTAGGTGTCTACTTTCAAAATTAAACTGCTATTAGAAATTTCAGAAAGTCTGAGTAACTGCTGCCTCACCCCCAAGTTGCTTAAATTCTGCTGATTTGCATCCACATCAGCCCCTTGGTACCTCTTGCTGTCTGGCATTCATAAAAGTCTGGGTGTACCAAGGAGATTCAGATGTATTCACAAACTAAACACCCAAAACATCTGTTAGAATAGGCATTCTCAGACCACACGTTATTCAGGCTAAAGAGAAGGGATGTGTAACTTCCACAGCAGCACACTTTTGAGGTGACCTAGTCCTTTTGGCATGTAGGAGACAAATCTTTGGTCCCTTCCCCTGCAGAACTGGAACAGATGCTAAAGCTGCATCCCTCTTCACTCAAGTGAATACATGAGCAATGTGTTCCAGGCTGTGATGCTCTTGGGCTCCACGGTGAGGCTAGGAGAGCGGCTGTCCTGGGAGGGTCCCTCACTGCAATTTCGTTCTGATTTTTAGTTGACTTGGTGCCTTGTGGGATTTTCGTCTAGGTGCACAGTGTGGTTCCTACAGGTAGTGTTTAAAAGTTAAGCTTTGCAGTGCTTATTGCTGATTTTTCCAAATCGTCTCCAGGCTTTTTCCCAAATGGCCAGTTTTAACCCTTTGGCTGCCTATACTCCCAACTGGAAAGTTTCTCAGGCTGACTTCTACTAGGTCCGCTAAACCTGGGTGTGCCTAGCCCTTTCCTGATTACCAGGGCTATCTGACTGCGCTGACACAGCGACACTGGAAGCTACTCGCATCTTCCTCCTGCCCCCTTCCAAAGAGTGAGACAAGCAGTGTGGGAAATGGTACTTTGCAGCAACCCTCAGCATCCTGCATGGGTGGGATTTGGGGCTTTGTCCTCAGTACCCCTGGGATTTGGCTGTCACCTGTGGGAACTGAGAAGCACTTTAACCACTACAGCTATGTCCAAGAAGGATGATAAGTCAGGGCATTCTGCCACCTACGCTCACAGACAACCAGTTAATAATGTAAGCTGAAATTGATGTGCCAGGCCATGAACAGTGCACATAATGTGCCAGCCATTCAATTGTCTCTGCTGTAGAAGCAATAACCTCTGGCAGAGAGAAAGGACAGGCAGCTGGGGATGATAACCTTTCAAATTGCTCTAACATGCATTTGGAAAGCCTATAAATCTGAATCCTGAAATACAAATTCCCTGCCATGAAGAGTAACTGCAAGTGTATAACCGATTTTTTTTCTGTATTGCAGACTGCTAAAGGCAGACAGATAGCTCACTCTTCACAGAGGGACAATCAAACCTTTAGACCTGTGGCTCAGTGCAGTATGCTTAAAAAGAAACTGAGAGTGGTCACCATTAGGACCACTGAATGTGATAACAATTTATGGATCATAACCCTCTCCACAGGCAGCTGCTCACTGGCATGTGCCATAGGCTGGGCACGTACTTCCTTCATGTCGACCAGCCCATAGCTCTCCTTTCTGTCATCTTCACTCTTTTGGGTTGGAAACATTGAACCTCCTGCTCTGGAGTCTGAACACATTTTTGTTACTGTGGGCAAGGCAGGGGCCTGATTTCTGTCTGGGTGAGGAATTCTGCTCTGGAAACTTTTCCAGCACACTGTGCACTAATTGAGGGGTGAAACTATCTAACTGCATTTTGATCTTACATAATCAGAGTATTCAAAAGAATCAGAAATATTTTGTTCTCTGCATATGATGTGTGTATATGTATATATGTACACCTATAGTTATAAAAGTGCACTGTGAGGCCCTGAAATTATGTCCCTTAAAGCAGTTTAGCGTCTCTTGCTGGGATGCAGTGGTCCTCTGAAAGCAGTGATCAGTGACTTTAAGTTGTTGTCCCTACCGTTCCAGCCCTGCAATAAAAGGGTGAACATAGTGTAAGTGGTGTATTTTAAGAAACAGGTATAGCATAACCCCACAGAGGTGAATTACTAAACTGTGTTAAGTAATCATGCATAATTATAACTGTTTATTTCATTATATTATTCCATGATATTAATTATACTAATGCCCAGACTTATTCTCCTGTAAACCAGTGTAAAGGTCACCAATAGCTTCAATTTCCTTTGGAATATGCCCAAAGAAGCTGTTCTTTAATGTGCTCCACACAATCTACTACAATATCAAAGGTCTTACTTCAGGGCCAGTTCAAGAAAACAGAAATATCAGTGTTTCAAAGTTTGCTTCATAGCTGTGAAGTGTTAAAAATTTGGACTTGAATGGTGACTTAAAAACCACACTTTTTAAAAAAAAGAATAATAAAGTAATGGTATTACTATTCAAGCAGCAGTTCTATTACTTTCCAGCTACAGCATCCTTTTCATATGTATAGATACAAGTATACACAGAATAAACATACAGTAAGGATTTGTATTACTCTTGGAGTTATATGTTCAGGAAACTTGGGTTCATTTATGTTGTTTGCATTCCATTTTATTTATAATTAATTCCAGTATTAGACAAACACCACTTCTGATTTTCCTTGATATTATTCATTTCTTTTGGGGGTTTTACCACATCTTTGTAGAATCTTTTTTTAAGATTACCACTACCTCCTGACTTGTCTTTCCTGGCATCTAAAGCATTTTTGTGGTGAAAGACCTGTTAAATGAGTTACATGACAAATAAAATTAAGCCAGTGGGAGTTTGCCCTGAGTACAGCCTACTAGACAGGCAATTACAATGTTATGCTTAAATGTTATCATTTATTGATTTTGTTTTTTTCTGTGCAAAAATGAACTAAGCTATTTTCATTCTTCTGAGAGCCATTGTGATTTTGATTTTGATCTGAATCATTCTTCTCAGACACCATAAAGTGCAATAAACACTTCTGATATGTTGCCCAGTCTGGGGGAATTGTTTCTGTCTCCATTGTTATAGATGTTGATCATCTCTGCGTAACAAAGAGATATATAGTACTCCCAAATATCCCCATTTCTGAAAGGGATCAAAATGGTCTTGAGTCCACAGGGGCAAGCCTAGCCTCCAAAAACTCAGTGTTTCCCAAAGGCTGGAAGGACAAGCACAAATGTAAAAGAAATAATCATATCCCACATATCTCACTGCTGGTAGCTACAAGCATCAGTCTGAGCCTATTTCAAGTGTCCATGTTCATAGACGTTTCTTGAGGAGGTGTAACTCCAGGGCAGGTCTGTTGCTGTAAATGCAGAGAACCTCTGCTACCAGCATTTATCTCAGTGTATGTCTCCTTTAGTAGACGTCATCATCATTGCTGAATCAAAACACAAATATTACTGTCTTCAACGGGAAATATTGCAGTCAGGAGGATGACCCTTGTAAGGGAAGAGTTGTAGAACAGGGGGTAGGGTGTTATCCCTAAAGCGTGGCTTACAAGTGCTCAGCATCCAAGAATAAAGCTTCACCTCCACTGAGAGCCTGAGGAGCAGCTAGGAGTCCTCCTGCAAAAGAGGACTAGTGCACTGCATGGCAGTTTGTAGAGCTGCTTATTCCACAGCTGAGGCTAAAGGCATCCTGAAAGAAGAATCTGGGCAATGACCCAACCGAATGGTTAATGCCTCTGAATCTGCAGGCAGGAGGACCCCTGCCCAGAAGCAGCTGAGTGCAGCAGCAGCTAACTGGCAGCTTTCCTGGGGTATTGAGTAGGGGCCATTCCACATATGAAAACTGTGTGCTTCCTGGAAGTCCTTATAATCCTGATCCAGCACAGATGCAGTGAACTTCTCCGACAATATATATCAGATGGGTCTTTCAGGTTGTCTGACCTGTGCCGAGGTGCAGTCTTGACGGAGTCTAAGAATATGCTCTGTATTCTAATGTGGAAGCTTCAGTCTGCAATCATTTGGAAAGATGGTTTAAAATTGTGCCATTTTCTGTCCATGAAGTGTATACAGATGGCTTGCAAAATACACTCACTGACATATTTCAGATCTGTCCTCTGCATGGTAACAAACATGCTGTAGCTGCTGCATAAATTATTAGAAATAAATTGCTTTCTTCTAAAGGCAGAAAAATTAGTGTCACAGTAAATTTACTAGAAAGAACAATGAAAGATTATTGAAAGCAAAAGATTTTTGTGCAACATTACCATTAAAGCGGAATTTTCGGAAGTTTCTTGTTTAGGAGTAAAAAATCTATTCTAGGTTTAAAAATGGAGGATAAAATCTCAGCACTGCCATAAATTTTGGCTATATAATTGAATTGAATTTTGCCAAGTAAGTAACTTCTTTTAGACCCTTGCTCAGATTGTAAACATAGAAAGGTCTCGAATCAGGACAGTACCTGAACAGAAAAGGTTAAGGTAATTCTTAGCCAAGACAGCACTTTCCTGTGTTTTAAGTAATACACCTAGCAGGTCTGTTTTCTTCAGTGGGATTAAAGCTATGATGCATAATATCGCCAATCCTATCTTCAAAATGAATGTGGTTGGAAAAACATCAGACTTATTTAAAAGTTGTAAGATTTTGTCTTGCATTTTTTTAATTACTTTCTATTTTATTCTTTAGGCTACCTTTCTGAGGTATTTTTGAACCTTTCCATGAGATCAGAAGGGCTCAAAATGTACTCAGAAATGAATAGTCCTCTGCAATTTCTTGCTGCTCGCATTTGGGGCTTGAAGAGAAAGCATTAACAGTTGCAGTTCTTGCAATAACGTTACAAGAATCGGCAAAGCTGGCTCTGCCTCTGGCTAAATTTCAGCTTTTCATGGTACAACTTTTTCCCTCAGCCTAAAAGCTAGAAGAACTGGAACAAAATATACAACCATTTCACCTATGTGCATGGATGCAACCTGACTGTCTCATAAGGTTTGCTTCTGAGCACTCTCAGCAATCACAGCTGGCTTGGCTAATGGTCCTCTGTAACAGAACTACTTATTCCCCCACCCCCCACCCCCCACCCTCCCCCATATCCACAAAAGCTATTTTAGATGCATCTTTTCTTTCTTTTTCCAAGATGCATAGAGTATCTTACCTTATGAGGGGAGCAGATCAGCTGTAAAGAGGTACATCATGTTATGGCTCATGTAAAAACTGCGCTGTTTGAAAAAAAAGCCTGTATATTTCTTCAGCCATTTGAAGATCAAACAAGAATGATAAAAGACAGCTGTAGTACAGAAGAAGACAAAAAGCAATGAAAGGAAGAAACATGGGGATGACTGTACAATGGATATGTATTGACAGACTGAGAAAATTGGGGCTCAGGGCTCACACAGAGAGAACAGAAGGGAAAATCAAGTTTCAAACTGACTGTGAGGATAATACGGCTTTACTGATCTTAGGTTTTAAGTGAGGATTGCCACTGTGGACTGAACCAAGATTAGACAGGGAACAGAGATGTAAGAAACCCACTGATGCCCTGTATGACCTACCGAGGGTGTGAACAGATGCTGCTCAAGAGCCAGCCACCTTCCTTGCACAGTGTCATCAAGGATGTAAAAGTCTGCACTCCTGACAGCTTCTGAGCGCACCATGCCAGTCCTGCTGGGGATATAAAAGTTGAAGAAAACTCAGAAAGTGTGTGAGGGCCAGATGTTCACCACTTGAGTAAGCTAACTCAGGTCTCTGCAGTGATGGTTTAAGGGATGCAGCTGCTGCTGTGGATACTGTCAGTCATACCTGAGAGCCTGAAGGTTAGTGAGCCTTCAAAGGTGATTTAAACACTGGACGCTGTTGAATTTTTCCCTGGGCCATATCAAAAAGGGTATTCGTCAGTGTTGATCCTGGTGGCATTTGTGAGCAAAGAATGGGAGGGATAAACATTTTGGCCTCTACAGCATTAGAGGTGCTGTTATTCTGCCTCTGGATTTGTTCCTGGGCAGCTTAACTGTATTCTCTTTCATGTTTCATGGCAATGCCATGATTTATTTGGGCTGATGACAGGGAAAGATTTATGATTATATTTCCGGAACATCCAGTGCAGACAAACCACTGAAAACAGAATGGGGGAGTTAAGCTGTGCATCTCAGCAGCCTTTACTCAGTCCCTCTTGAAACTGCAAACCGGCATGGAGAACGGCTGCAATAGCTTCAGCTGAATTCAGTGTGAGGTAGGGAGTGCTGTGGGAGTGGGGTGACCTGTTTAGCCTGGTTTAGAGAATACTGACTTTCAAATCTCGATTCCTTACTTCATGCTGGGTAGTGAACCCTCTGTGCTAGCAGTGGGAAATGTCAAGCAACTGAGAACAATCAGTCATGATCAGAATTATGATTTGATTGTCCAGGGACAATGTCAGCAACATGTTATAAGAACCTGTCAAACAAGAAAACAAAAAAATTTCTGCCTTGAGGGATTGTTCCTCAACAATCTCCAGCTCATCTGATCCCAGATTTCAACACTAACACATCCTAATATACCCTCTAGATGCCCACTAAATTTCACAGTGTTTGGAAGAAGCAGTGGATTTTAGAGCACCTTTAGACAGAAACAAATTGCCACCCTTAATGATAGTAAAGTGTTTCGGTTTTTTTCCCTGTGTGTGGCTACAGTAGACCAAGTTAAGTTAAGGCTGATGCAAGCAACAGCAAATTAAATTTAAAAGCAGTAAGAGAATAACTGATTTTGGTTCTTACTATTGCTGTTACATACAGGGACATACAGACTGTAAATTATATGCAGAGCTAATGGCCATCCATTAATTCACATTCACATGCCAGATAACCAGCCTGTGAGATTTACCCCTGCTCCTTGATTAGCTATTCCCTCTCCTACTTTCAGGGCGGGGGGGGGGGGGGGGGGGGGGGAAGGGGGAAGAATAGACACCTCATTTCAACCTTTTGCTCAAATCTAGCACATTTCTTCTCTCTGCATTGTGACACAGCAAATGGATATCAAAACTATGACCTGACAATTATCTTGAGATCTTGTGATACCTGATGAATATAAATCAGTAGCCATAAGCATGCCTTGGAACAGCTAGCAATATATAAAATCAATATTTTGTCAGTATTTTCTGCAACATAAACTCACCTTCTGGTGAGGGTGGTGGAGATCTCCTCAGCGTTTTCAGCCTTTTCTCTGAGCTGGGAGAAGAAACAATGAGAAATAGTGCAAAGTGAAGCAGCACTCTGCTGTGCGGGGTGTTTAGAGCAAGATGGACAAGGAAAGACAAGTGCAGCAGCAGAGGTCAGGTAAGGACAAGGTTTGGTTCTTATGAAATCCTCAGAATGAGAGGGAATCTCTGCCGAAAGGGACGATTTGGCAGAGGGGGTGATACAGCCTCCAGGACATTTCGTCCTTCTTTCATTATTTAGGCCCAGCTTCCGATACCTTTATTAGAGCAACTGCTCATTCCTGAGAAAAATTATTTGCTCACCACACTAAGTACACCAGTTACACCACCAGAAAACCTGGGAGCAACATTCAGCTGTATAAATTGGACTCTGATCCAGAAATTTTAATGACTGTAGCAGAACAAAGCCCTAAGAATAAGTTAATTGAAAATAAAATTTATTTTTTGCCTGCCTAACTCATTCTCTTCACTCAACATACTTCTTATTTCACTAGATTTATGTCACTTTTAAGTCTTATAGATTTATACAAATGATCCATATCTATTTAACATGGTTGTTTCGCCTCCTTTCATTTTGTAGAGCCCCACGTTTTCCCTAACTCCACGGAAAAAAATGACATGGTCAAAACAAGAAAAAAAGTCCCTGCCATTGATAATTACCACGCAGTTATTGCAGTTGAGAAAGATCTTGCACCATTTACTGCCTACTGAGATGCAATCAAAATTAAATGGGTGGAAATAACTCTGAAGTGGCAGCTTTAAGCTGTAGCAAAGGAGCGCAGGGCCTTATTTTCAGGACAACACAGAAAATGGCCTGGGTCAAACTAACCCTCTGTGCCGTGTCCAGCACAGGCGATAGGAAATGCTGCTCGGGGACAACTCATGATCCTGCCTGTCCGCAGTCCATCCTCCTCACACTCCTCCGGCACCCACCACCACACGGAGGATGCCAGCGAGCACATGCTTGCCTCTTTTAGTATTTCTTTATGGACCTGCTGCCCTGGAATTTATCTGCTTCTGCCTTTTTTAACTGGCTGGTACTGTGGACCTCCACAGCCTCCTGTAACAGCAGATTGCAGAAGGTAGAGCAGGTAGTGACCTGAGGTATCAAAAAAACCCCAAACTTTATCAGGGTTGAAATTGCTCTCCAACTGGTTTCTGTGAGTACCCATAGGACGCCACAGGACTTGGCAAATAGTAATTCTGTATTTGCTTTACTCACTGCCTTCATTTTATAAACCTTGACCATATTCCACTCAGCCTGGGGGAGGGATAAGATCATGAAAAGTCCCATCCTTTTCTGATTCCCTGTAAAGGCTGCTGATCCATCCCTTTAATCATCTTAGTTGCTTTTCTCCGCATTTTTGCTAATTTCTCTATGCCCTTAAAATGTGGAAATAGGATTGTACAGAGTGTTCAAGATGTGGGTGCACCAAGGTTTTATATTTTATGGTTTGTTCTTACCATCCTTTCTGGGAACACCTCGGATTTTTTGTTGGCACTTTTGGCTGCTGTTGCATTTTGAGCAGATCTGTTCAGAGACTCGCAGGTCTCTTTCCTGAGCTTCAGCTGCCAGTTTTCAGTTCAGCACTGTGTAAGCACAACTTAGATTATTCTCCCTAGATGCACTATATATATACATACACAGGAACTTCTTTGCTACTTATTACTGCCCTTGCTCAGCTGCGTACTGCCATTCTAGATCTCCTTACGATGAGTGTGTGTGTGTCATTTGACTCACTGAAGGAGTTCAGTATCATCTGCAAACTGGGACACATTTCTGTCCCCCTTCCTTCTGCAGGTCATTGATGAAGATCCTCAATAAAACTTGTTCCCTAAGACACTCTACTGCTTACTCTTCTTCATCCTGAAAAGTGACAATGAATCCCTTCACTCCCTACCCTGTATGCAGCTTTCAATTCATAGAAGCATCAGCCCCATGGCAACTTCTTTTCTTCAGTAGTGTTCAGCTAGGCATCATGTCAGGGGGTTGTTGAAAACTGGAACAAAAAATAACTTTGATATGTGGATAACTTTTACAAGTTCAGAAAACTAGTGAGGCAAGATTCACCTTTACAGGATTTACTTAGTCCAGTGAAGGCCACCACTTGCATACAGAAATGGGAGTAAATCCTGCACTAATCCAAGCGTGGGCCACCAGAAGCTGTTTCTGAGCAGTGGGAAGGTGAGAGGGGTGGCTTCTGTCTATATTGACTCGATCCTTTGCATGCCTACTTAGGGCGGAAAAAACTTAGAACAAAACAGCCCGAGGGCAAGGGATGCTACAGAATCTGAAATAAATGAAAACAGGTCTACCCTGGATACACCAAAGCAAAATCCTGGGCCTGCAGAAGCCTTCTCAGTATGGAAATGTTCTCTACTACAGACTCCAGCCTAGCTAGCTAGTGAGGAGCTCCAATTTTGAACCACCACCATGAGATCAATGTCATACTTTTCAGAACAGCAGGTAAGTTTGGAGTGGATAACTCTGTCCCCCGCCCCAAATATCTGAAAAGCAGAAGACTTAAAGGCTTGCTCTGCAGAGCTTCTGGGCTGGCCCCTCTGGAGCTATTCCTGCACTCCCAGGTAACGGATCCTCGTACATTTAGTTTCACTGGTCTCTTTTTGCCTGGTTTTCTGCGGAAGAGGAGGCCATCCATCGGAAGCAGATAGCAGCCATGAAGGTGAGCCTGGATCTTGACACTTTCCCCCCAGGCTGAGCACCTTTTTTAGGCTGCGGGGCTTCCAGTGAAGTACTGCTTAACACTGGGGTCAAATCTGTTTCCCTTAAAACAAATGTGGGCAGCAGAATCCCAGCCCTGATTTTAAATTGGCCTTTCTTGCACCACCAACCTGATACTTTCTGAAGTATATGTATATCGTACAAACTTCCGGGAAAAAAATTTGCATTAGTTCTGGAACCAATTAATAGTTCACCATTGTAGGACTGGCAGATTTATTTGTACAGCATCAGAGGTTTGTGGGCTAAGCTCACCTAGGATAAAAAAAAAAAAAAAAAAAAAAAGTAATAACTTAAAGTCTGCTATCTGTGAAGCTCCTGCACACTTTTTTTTTGAAGTCTGCACCTTTGCCACCCCCTTCTTCATTAAGCTTGGTATTATTTACTAATTTCATGACACATTAAAGGTTTTACTAACACAAACCCTCTTCAGTATAAATGGATTTCTTCCACAGAAAGGCACAACTCAGTTTCTTATTCTATTTATATCTATAAATGAATATTTGTATTTGATGTGGGAATTATTTCAAAATAATGTTTGCTATTATAGCACACTATATCATATTTATAAATGTGTGATGTAGCATTACTGCACTGTTTTATTGAGTTTACCAGGAAAAAGTCAGAGAACGGAGTGTGTCATCTATATACTGGAAGTACTCTTTCTATTATGCTGTGTGAAAGTTCACAAAGGAGCATGACCAACAAAGGGAATGTTTTTCTCTAGCAAATATTAGTACTTTATTACAATATTGCAATAGTAAAACTATTGTAGGTTTCCTTAACAGTCAAACTGAGTTGTATACCTCCACATAAAGGTGGTACAGGAGATGCCCATGCCTACTTCACTTGGTAACAAGGTGAGAGGGGATGGATGGTGGATGCTGTGAGCCACCGCTGTAACAAGAGGCTGAAGTCTCCACTTATTTTGCCTAAAGTTTGAGCTTTTGTCTTTAAGCTCATCGATTTGCTGCCTTGTGTTGCAAAGTATCTCTGCAAAAGAAGATTTGATGCTCGGGGTTCTTTCCAAAAACATGTTTTCACTGCAATAAAGGTAAAGAGGAGATTTATATGGGTATATGTAAGCCTGGAAATTTCAGGATTTCTGTGAGGAGCAGGTTCTGAGCTGGTAGCTCCTGGAGGCAGCCTAGACTAACCAGCTTCACTGCCTAGAAGTCCCATCTGCCTTGTTCAAACCTGGTATCAATTTTACCCTCGTTTTCAGTGGGAGCAGACTAAAATCTCTCGCTCCTGTTTTCTTCTTAGGAGCTGAGGTTTGCTGAGCAGCTCCTGATAATTTGAAGAGCAAGCTGTAGGCCTTATGCCTCCAGGCAGAAGGTACTCAGGTGTCTCCAAAAGAGCAAGTAAATGGTTTGCCAGGGAAAGTCAAGGTTTTTTACACTGCTGACTTTTCTGTAATTTTAGAGTATACGACCACAAGCTGGCCTGAAAATACGGCACAGATGTTCCCAACAGCAGCTCCCACTTACTCTTGGGCTTGTGCAAAGGTTGGGGCAGATTCATACTTATTTTTAACCCAGTGATACTTTTTTTTTTTTTTTTTGTGTACTGTGTTCTGCATACTCCGTAATTTGACTTGCATTTTTAAGGTCTGAGGGAATGAAGTAAGCTATTGAAGTAAATCCATTCTGGGCAAAAGCAACCCCTTGATATAGAGAACTGACCAGTTTTTTTGACACAGGGTTGTCTGTTCTGCTCAGTGCTGAACGGTCAGAAATAATACTTACCCGAAAAACTATCAAGCGCAAACTTCTGCCAGAGTACAAATAATTTAAAACTGTGAGGTTAGGATTTTCTATGGTGGCCGGGAAGAGAGATACCCAATTCCCACTAGGTTTAAGGGAACGCTCATTTCCTTCAGAAACCTGTTAGTAAGTTATGGTCTAATGGTCATGCTAATACTTAGCTACATGGTATAAAATAAAATGTTCTGGACTGTTTGGAGAAATAATCAAGTTATTTTGATCAATGCCTCTGCCTTTTGTCTCTGATGGGACAAATCAGTTAAACAATTGACTTTTTCATAGGTATGATTTCTTTAAAATGTCATAAGGTGATAGAAAATTGAACAAAATTTACCCAAGAATTTATCTTAATTCCTGTTAATGATATTCACTACTTTCTCACTAAGTAGGCCAGATGTATTTGCACTATAAAGAATAGGACCATAATGCTAAAAACATGCAAAGCTACATGGCAATTCACTTTTGCTGAGGAAAGAAATGAGGTGGTAAAGAAGCAATGTGCCAAATTTTGTTCTCAGATTTTGTAGTGAGGCAAAGGTAAAGACAAAAAAAGATCTCACCTTCTCAGAGACATTAACACCATTTTCTTCTTTTTTGATGATGAACAAGATTTGCTATTAGAAGAGAGAAGAGTGCATCTGATATCCCCAGGAGGGGAGATCAATAGCAGAAACAGTTACATACAGAAGCTTGTTATGTGATTTTGGGAAGAAGGTGGCAAGAATGAAAGAAGATGGAAATGGATGGGAGTGTCCTGACTGGCAGGGATGAATGCTGGATAAAAACTAGAATCATGGGGAATATTTTGGAATGAAGGGAGAGGGTGAATTGGTGAGAGCCACAAACAAGATTTTTTGTACATAATAGAAAAGCCAGGATGAGACAGAATGTGTGGAGACATACAGAAGCAGAGTAGTCTCCAGTCATTTGACAAAACTCTGCTGCAGAATCTGTAGATAAATCTGCTTTTCTTGAATCTCCTCACTGGAACCTGTTGTTAGGATTGTGTGATATTAACTTAATGTAATGGCAGATCCATCTAAACTTGCCATTATCTACACTGTTTACTAAAGAATTAGAGAGCTGTGCACAAGTGTAAGATTGCCAACATGACAAAAACTTATATGTAGATCAGCATGGGTTTACAGATTAAGAGAACCAAGGAAAAAAATTTCCCCCCCATGTCTGACAGTTTTGGTCTTGTATGGATATTTTGTTCTGGAACACAGTAAATTATATTTAGGAGAAAGGGAGTCTGTACCAGGAACTTTTCTGGGAGAGCTGTTTTGGCCAGTCTCCCCATGCAGACACACACACACACCAGTCTTTGTACGCACGGAAAATAGCACACAGAGATTCTGTAAGGACAAATTTGATACAATCTGCAAAATCTTAAGCCCCGATCCTATATAACATGTATGCCTGCAGTCAATGGACACTAGGTGTTTAAATGTCTCCGAGGGTCTGGGGAACCACTAGTGATATATTGGATTCCAGTCCAGGCACTGACAGTGAGAAAATTTACTCACATGTCACCATGATACTGGGAGCGACAGGTGGAATTTCTGTCACTGAAGTTTAGGTTCCCATGGTGTACAAAAAACTAGCTGCTGAGGTTCCCACTGTAGTCAGAGAAGGTCTGGTAAACAGTTGATGGTGTTTAGGGTGCAATTTGTCTGTCCAAACATAAGTGTCTGTTTTAGGAGGGGACAAATCAAGTTTTAAATCCCACCGGTTAGTGCCTCTCTCCTGATGACTGAGGAAGTCTAAGACAACTAGTTCAGATGCAAACACCTCCGCCACAGCCACACACAGCCTCTTCAGCTGCTTTTATATTTCTATGGGGAATCATACATCTCTTACCATTCCCCAGGATACTGAGACGATCGTTCTGCAGCTCACAGAGCAGGGAGGCAACACTGAAGAGCAGCTGAACCTTTCCAGCTCCAACCTGCGAAAGCAGCACTGCAGGAAGAGCTTGCCCGAAGGAAGGCTGTGCCAGTTGGATGTGCTGGGCGAGGGGATTAGATCTTCAAGGAATGGTTGCAGAGTTCCACTGGAGCACAGAGGCTTTCAGCCAAGCTAGAAAAGTGGGAGCTGACACATTCCTTTGTGCCGAAGCCGGGCGATATGGATAAGCTGTGTGCACAGATGGTGCTCTGGCTGCTGTTCTCGTCGCTGTGTGCAATCACCGAACAGTTAGCCTTCCAAAAACACCAACCCCCTACCCACTTTTTTCCCCAAGTCTCTTCCCATCCCCTCTCCTCCATCCCAAAATATCCCCTAGCAATTAAAATACCATCAAACTCTGCAAAATGTGGGTGTGAATCACGGGCAATTAACAAAGGAAAGGAAAGAGTTCATTTAGAAAACTGCCAGTTCAATTCTGAGTGGGAGGCAGGCTCTTTACAAAAGTAGCAGAGCGCTTTTTCAACCTTGTGAAGCTAGGCTGACAAGCTTAACTTGTTCACAGTGCCGTCAGTCAAAAATGAGACAATAAATTTTCACTACACTAGTAGATGTGGCACCGGTAATGGAAAGTATCCTGTCAGTGTATCAGCGAGGAAGAAGATGGAGTGGTTGAAACTTTTCAGCATTTCTGGATGTTAGAGCCTGAGTCATAGGATTGCAGTTGGAGAAGAGGGCTGTACGGGTTTGCTGCATTTAGCCTAGAACAGATGTCCTTCAGAAGTTCCAAACCATGACAAGAGTGCACAAAAGAAAGAGTAAGTACTTAATTTTTAAAATTACTCAAACTGATAATAGATATGGAAAGCGTTCCTTTTTCACTTCTTCCTCAATTGAAGTAATCTCTCAAGGACAAAAAACGCTTACAAGTGAAATCCATTGCTTTAATGCCATGTATTGTTACCAAATGGCATTATTCCATAAATGCCACACCGAGGTACAGAGTGAGCCTGGGTGAAGCCAGGGAGTGGTTTAGCACAGCTTGCAAATTGTGTCTAAATGTGAAAAAATGAACTGAAAGGATGTGCTGAAAACTTATGACAATTAATTCACTTTCAACAACGTGTGAGAAAGATACTAATTTGGCTTTTAGTGATTGTGTCACTGTTCCATGAACTGCAAGTGAAAAAAAATTTTTTTTAATGTCAGATGACATAAGTTACTGGAAATTGTTTTAAATTGCATCTTATATTTATGCTCACAATGAACATGATGTGTTTTACATGGCATTACACATCAGGCAGCATTATCAGATGCCTTTATCCAACAAAATAACTTAATTTGTGATAGGCTACCCTACTCATATTGATTCTTCCAAGCATCTCTTCAGGACCTAGATGCCAATCTACATCTTAATGTAGGCTGGCTGAGCAAGGGTCATAAGATGACACGTTTCCTTGAGCTTAAAAGCAACCTGAGAAAGTTCCTTTCTCATTAAAAGACTATCAAATTGTACCAAAACCAAAAAAAGTCCTATGGATATTTTTGAACAATGAGGAGAAGAGAACTTTATGATCAGTTTTCTATATTCTAAGAAATGTAACTTGGAAAAGGGGAAACACATATAAGACAAAGGTTTTCATCTTTCCAGCTAAGTTCTGTTTGTCCCAAAGACAATTCATTCAACACTTCCACAGATTTCATCAGCAAGTCAAAAACCAAACTTGAACAGCATCTGATTAAGTTTTACAAACACACATAGCTTTTCAAAATTGTAACGAGAATAATTTTTAGGCACAACAAAGAGTGACTGGTATTGCTGCTTGTAACACCCAAAGATTTCCAGAATTAGCACTAACTGACGTACAAGCAAGCACAGAGCAAGCAGATACAGTTGACTCACTTTTGGAAACCATTTAGAGATATATAGCTTTTCCAGCTACCAGAAACTGAGGACTGAAGTTTGTATCATATTCAGGCTCTAAGCTATATGTGAGAATCTATTTTCTATGATGAATGCGCTAAAAATAAATAGAGTATGCTTGCCTCGGGAACATCTAAAAACTCTTTAGAAATGGCAACAACTGGTTGTATACCAAACTGTCAATACCTTAATGAAGTGTCACCTTCCACATTACAGAAATCTCTGTGTTTAAAAAGAAATTGACTGAAGGAAAAATAGGATGCTATGAGTTTGAAGAAAAAACTGTCTAAAATGTGAGCAACAAAAAATACAGAAAAATGGTTTATGCCTTGTATTTTTAAATCCAATTAAATGCTTGGTCAGCCTCTTTGAATTCCAGATGACAGAAAGTAGATCTTAATAAAGGTTGAGTAGTTCTGGTCAAGGTCTAGTAATGAAAAGACCATAGAAAACCCTGCAAAGAAATGTCAATTTCTATATTCTCTGCAGAGAAAGGATAGCATGTTGCTAAAGAGAATGATTGAGACAGCAAGATCTATACTGAGAATATAAAGAAATACCGAGAATGTACTGACTGTATAAGCATTGCCAATTTGGGATGCTGAAAAATAATGTGAATAGTTAAAGACTGCACCATAGTCATGCAAACGCAAACAGCTGTGCTGGTGTCAAACGGGCAACTTTAAACCTGTTATTTATTGGATGAGCTACTTGACTTTACAGTTTTAACTTTCTCTGAATGGCAGAAGTGTACAGCAATGCACTAGATGCTTTGAGAAGACCACGCTTGGAACACAGCCCTCAGCTCTGCAGCCTTGTCTTATACAGGAATGGTGCTAAACCCCGTCACAGTGTGTGAGCAAACAGGCAATCGAATTGAGCCTCTGGCGGTATTAGTTTTGGAACTAGAGGCACTAAACTGATTATTTAACCAGCACTGGCTGTGAAGTACCGCTGTTAGCAACTCAAAGTTGGTACTTACACATATCTACCAATTTTTCACATTCCCTGCTGGTGTGTATTTATTTTAGTCATCTAAAGTGGATTGATCACACTTATTTAAGCATACAGCTATTTCTTATTACTGCATTTGAAAAAGAGAGATAGGTAGAATTGAACCTGTAAGGCTGAATCTAAACCAAAAGGGAACGAGAACAAATGACAATTTCTAAATGTATTCCAAAATGTTCACAGGTCTATGTAAGTAGAAACTTCATTCCTTAGCTGCCTAAAAAATTCTGTTCTGTCATTTAAGCAAGAAAAATCTTTGTCCTGTACAATTTTATATTATACTATGTCCATGTTGGCACCATATAAAAGACCCAAGACAGCTATTCTCTCTCAAGGTCATGTTCTCAGGTATTATTGGTTTTCTTTCCATTTTATTTTTGAAGGACTGTCTGTGTTATGTAGAATGCTCCACTCCCCAAAACCTGAGTCACTCCAGGAAAATCTGCATGAGTAAGGACTGGCAGAGTTTGGCTCAAGTGACTGCCGTGCAACACAGCACTGCTTTTAAAGGTCAGCACTCAAAGGGCAGTGGCTCCTTTTAAATTTACTTCTGACAGTAAATGAAATAAGAAAAACATTGTTTGGGGGACAGGGGATGGGACAGCTTCTGCCTCTTCTGTCCTGCTGATATTTATCAAGCCTTATTTGCCACTCCAGCATACCTGATGTCGGACAATTTATGGACAAAGAGTGGCAACTCTTACCTAGTTCTATGACTGAAACAAAAGTCATTAGAGCTTCAAGTCTGGGTACTACCTGCAGATCCTTCTTTTGCTCCTGAAAACTGGCAAACTTCTGACGAGCTGGCAGAAACGCTTATTATTCCCTCTGAAAAAAACTCTAGGTTGGATGGAATTTGACAAGACAATTTTCTAGCAGTAAAAAAGTATTAAACAGATACTGCTGGAGGTAAGATACGTATATCAAATTTCTTACACCCTGCCATACCTTCATAAGTGTAATTCACAGCAGAATCAACCTAATTCCAACAGGTATTTTTTTCAGCTGTTAAGCTAGACTATCTATATTTCACCTTAATACATATACATATTCACATAAAGGCTCATTTCTAGGCTCGCCTTAAATAGGAGGCTGGGACTTAAAGTTCATACAGCTAATTTATTTACTGCAAGCCAACTTACACAGTCTGACTTACAGTTTATATCAAGACATAGTAAAAGTGTAGCCAGCAGGTTGAGGAGTGGCTATTGCCCTCTATTCACCAGTTGTGAGACCACATCTGAAATATTGGGTCCAGTTTGGGGCTCCCAGTGCTAGAAAGACATTGACAGACTGGAATAAGTCCAACACAGAGCTACCAAGATGATTGAGGCTGGACCACGTTAACTTTCAAAGTGGGGCTGAGGGAAACGAGTTTGTTCAGCCTTAAAGAAGCCAAGGCAAAAGAGAAATCTAACTCCTGTCCACAACTACTGGAAAGAGCACATGGCTAGGGCAAGAGGCATTTGGTACAAGCTGGAACATGGGAAATTCTGACTTGATTTGAAGAATTTTTGTCTTTTTGTGAAAGTCGTCAAATCCTGGGATGGGCTGCCCAGTGAAGGCAGTATCTCTTACTTTGGAGATACTTAAAGCCCTCTTGGAGACATAGCCTGGGGCAACCTGCTGCATCTAGATCTGCTCTAGGCATGAGATTGGACAAGAAAATGCCTGGAAGTTCCATCTGATATATATGGTTCTGTGGTTCAATGACTGGTTTATGGGATGGAAATTAAGTGCACACAAAGAAAAGTATCCACAGGTGCTTTGGAGGTGGTTACCCAGCAGCACATTTCATACTGAACAACCCATTTGCTACTTGACTTTTTCTGCCCTTGATATTAATGTTTTCATGGAGTTTTTGGTTCAAGGTGGTATTTATGGGGCCCTTAAATTCCACTCCGTTAGGAGCAATAAAAACTGCTGTTGTTTATTGGAAATACATTCCCATTAAGCATTTCAGTCATGCTTGAGCACAGAATTGCCTTGGAAGAGGAAGTAATACCTTCTCTCCCTTACACGGGAAGCCAACCTCGCTGGCTTCTAGGGATTTGTACATCTTCTTGACTTTCTCCAGGAGTTTGTAAGTGAAAGTAAGGAACAGCCTTTCCTTAGCTATGGAAACCTCAGCTGGACAGATTGCAAATACTTGTAGCATTTCACTACACTTCCCAAGACATTAGGAGAAGCAAAACCACACGTTAAGCTAGAAAGAGTGTGCAGAATAGAGCACGATAGCAACACCCCTGAGGTGAGCGAAACGCCACTATTGACTATTTGTAAGAGAAGGAAAGGGAAGAACTGAAGGCTGTTACAGCCATATATTATACATCATAAATTACTAAAACTTATGCCATGTATTTACATCTGCTGGTAGACCCAAAAAATAAACCCTACAATTAAATTGACTTGGGAAAGGAAATAAGCAGGGGTAGGAAAACTGAAACTCCTGGCTTGTTATTCAGTCATCAAAGACCTCTATTTTGCAACAAGCTGGGAGTATTCCATTAGCAGTCTCAGAAGTGCTGAAGGACTAAGAGCAAGGCCCTGCGCAAAGAGACAGCCTGAATTAGTAAAGATGCAAGGGGGTTCTCAAGACATGCTTTGAATTTCAAAACCGACGGCAAATCACAGTTGTTCCTTGATACTCTGTTTATGTTCTGTGCTCTTGATGAGAGCATAATATTGAGCTATAACCAAAGCAAGGCACTTTACCTTTGACAAAGGAAGAGCTCTTGAACAGTTTCCTTTGGAAGAAAAGGAGGACAGAAGAGGGAAGGTGATGTTGCCGATCCTTGAAACTACGAGAAATGTTAATGCAAATTTACCTAAGTGACAGAAAGCAAAGGAGCACTCCTGTTCTGGATAGCAGCTTTTGTAAGGTCCGGGAATTCTTCAAGCATCAGTGCAGTAGCCACGGAATAAGTAAAGCCTCCTGGTTCCTGTTGTTGGGGGGCTACAGCTGGGGCTGAAGCCCCGTGTGGTGACCCAGGCCCTCAGACCCTGTGCGGAGGAGACACTCCGCTGAGTCTCAGGAGTTTTACCTACAAGAGGTGCACCGGGCACACAGCAAAATGCTAAGTAGACCCTCCTGATGGAGTTAACGAAGCTGGACCCTACCAGAAGGACAGCAATGCTGGCTGGAGCTGCTCCCGCGTTAAGCTGCCTGGCAGGAGAGCATTTTTTTGGAAGGTTACTGAACACAGAACTGAAAACCCCAGCAGCTGTTGTCTTTACCTTTTGCAGCTTGGTAAATAAACATGCAGCCTTTCATTTTGCTCTGGACAGAGTATGTAAGTGCTGTATGCATCCTTACACCTGCTCTGGCAGTACCTACATCTGCTTACGGGGAACAGCAAACCCGTGCAAACCGGGTGCTTGCAGCCGAAGGGTTTCAGCAGCTGTTCGGAGCTGTTTCCCGGAGCCGGGAAAGCCGGGAAGCAGGCTCGGGCCCGGCGCGACCCCCCACCCCCAGGCCCCCTTTCCGCGCCGGCAGCGCTGCCGTGCCGCCCCCCGGGTGCGTGGGGGCTGCGGCCGGCCCTGCGAGCGGGGCCCAGAGCCGCGCCCGGCGCCCGAGCCCGGCGGGTGGAGCCGCGTCCCGCCCGCCCGCAGCCACGGCTGCCGCGCCGGCCCCGCCGCCCCGCCCGAGCCCTTCCTCGGAGCCCTTCCCCAGGCGGCGGGGCCGGGCCGGGCCGCCCCGTCCCGCCCCTCCGGCGTGCGGGGGGCCGCCGCCGCCGCCTCCAAACTTTCGACGGGGCGCGCCGCGCCGCTGCCCCAGCCCCAGCGCCAGGGAGGAGAGGGCCGCCCCGGTGAGTGTGCGGGGGGCGGCGGCGGCGTGCGGGGGGGACCGTGCCGTGGGAGGCGGGGGCAGCCGGGCCTCCGCGGGGCGAGCGGGCTGCGCGCCCTGCCCTGCCCTGGGCACCGGCTGCCGCGGCGGGAGCCGGCGGTGGCCACGCTCGGGGCGGGAGGGGGGTGAAAACGGGGAGGGGGGTGAAAACGGGGAGGGGGGGGCCCGAGGGGTGCGGCCGGCGCGGGGCGGCGGGTTGGAGTCCCCGCCGCTCCCGGCTGGGGTCCCCGCCGCGCCCGGTTGGGGTCTCCGCCGCTCCCGGTTGATGTGCCTGCCCGCCGCTCCCGGCTAGAGTCCCCGCCGCTCCCGGTTGATGTGCCCGCCGCTCCCGACTGGGGTCCCCGCCGCTCCCGGCTGGGGTGCCCGCGGAGCCGGTTGATGTGCCCGCCGCTCCTGGCTGGGTCCCTGCGGAGCCGGCTGGGGTGCCCGCCGCTCCCGGCTGGGGTGCCCGCCGCTCCCGGTTGATGTGCCCGCCGCTCCCGGCTGGGTCCCTGCGGAGCCGGCTGGGGTGCCCGCCGCTCCCGGTTGGAGTGCCCGCCGGCCCGGCTGGGGAGCGGGGGGCAGCGGCGATGCCCCGGCTGCGCGCTTGCCGCTACCGGCGGCTCCAGCACCCCCAGCCGTTCCCCAACGCAGGCGCTGCGGTCCCGCTGGAAACCTGCGATGCCGCGTTCCGTGCTCGGCACTCGCTCTCGGCACCGAGGTGGGTCTCTGCGGGCTTTCCTCGGCCCCAGGTGAGGTGCAGTGTGATGCCCGCCCCTGAGGACCTGGCTGTGGGGGAAAAAGCAAATGGGACAAACCCCCCAGTGCCCGTGCAGTGTGCAAGGTGTGCAAATAGATGCTGTCAGCGGGAGGGTTTACACCAAAAAAGAGCAGAAAGGGTCCTGTGGCACACTGCCTGAAGTATCAAACGCCACTGCGGTTTCCCCCGCTGGTTCTTTGCCCACTGACCGTCCCACCGACAATGTCGGGCTCGTCCAGTTCATTTCATCGCTTACGGACAGGCCAGCTCATTTCTGTGTGAAACCCTGCTCATTCCCCCTACCTCCCTCAGCTTTTGCTTATTGACAAGACCCAAACGCCTTTCATCAGCTGAAACAGGGCAGTGACAAAGAAAATAAAAGTGGCAGAATAAAGAATGCTTTGCTAAAAAAATAAAAGGGGGGCGTGTGCTGGAAGTAGGAATTGAAAGTCAGGGACTAGAGAAACAGGTGACAATATTCTTGGGAAGAAAGGGATGCTATGTTCTTTGGCTGAGCTACATCCTCCTGCCTGGAAGGAAGGGAAAAACCTGTGAAATTTGCCTTCCCTCCCACCCTTTTGCTACAGTGTATAAATATGACCTGCCTTTATTTTGCACTGAAAAAATTATGAGATTTTGGAGCACCTGAGAGTCCTAGGACCTCACCAAATCTCTACATTAATGATACATGCAAGGATACTCCTTGGGTGTAGGTACACAGGTCGAAGGAAACTGCTGAGCAGAGTTCTGAACTTCTGCATAGTCTTGGCTGTGCAAATTGTGGTGGATCTTTTAATTTTTTAAGCTGGTGGACCAAAGGTGTATTTATGAGGAATCTGTGCTACCCGTGCTTAAGCTAGTAGTTGATAACTGCTTACATTACTAAAATCGGCAGAGTAAGCTTGCACGAACAGCCGACACTGATACGTATCTTGCAGTGTTTTGCATCTCAGGCTTACCCTATTAATTGTGCAGTAAATGCAGAGACCCTATAGCTTAATTCTGACCAGTTTAGTTGGGGGAAAAATGCCTTTCAGCCCATTCTAACTGTTGCTTTTGCAAAAAGAGCTTGCACTGAGAAATCCTTTGGAGTATTGTCTGAGATGCAAGCAAACACGATGGGCTCCATCACCTGCTGGTAGACAACCTTCCTTTCTGTTCAGAAATTACACCTAAGGATGCCACTCACAGATAGTTAATGGGGACAGAGGTAGGGATGACAGCCTACAATAAAGTGAATCTGATTTTTTTTTTTAAAAAAAAATCCCATCTGAAACCAAAGGCATTAATAGCTAGGCTGTCTCTTTAGGCAGACCTGAATTTGTGACGAATTAAGCTATGTGTAACACCTGATGGCCAGACGGTGACATTTCTTCGCTACTCTCGCTTTCCCTTCGGGAATGTATGAATGGGGAAGCAGAGCTGGTAACTCAGGTGTGACTTTCCCCTCCGCAGCAGCCCGTGGTGTTTTATCGGTGAGCCTGCTGGGCATCGGCAGGTTCTTAGCATTTTCCCAGGTCAAGCCAAGGAGTCCCCAGGTGCACGGTGCCCGCTGAGCATGCCACCCATGGTCTGGGCAGCCTGGGTGGGGACATGCCCATTTTATTTAAGACTGAAGTCTGAGTCAGCAGTTAACTGTAAAACATCCATGTATCCATCCTGCTGCCTGCTGAAGTCTTAGGGCAGCATAGAATTTGGCTCAGCCTGCGTGGGGAAGGCAACAAAATGTGATTTTGATGCCAGTGGTGGAATTTTTACTGACATTGGCAGGGGAATGATTAGCTTTTCTCTATGACTGCAGTCACAAACGAATCCCTGATCGGCAGCCTCCAAGGAGCTGTGTTTTCTCAGACATTACACAGAAAGGAAATATTATATATAACTGAGTTTTAATTGTTTCTTGAGTTAATTTCAGCATGAATAGGTTACACAGTCATTTCAGAGAAATGCTATTATTTCAGTTCTGTTAGAGTGGTATTTTTCCTTGCCTTGTGGCACAAACTTTCCTGAAAGAAAGTTTCTTAAAGAAAGACCTTGGTAATTAGTTCTGTGGTATCAAGGAGGGGAGTAAACCTGTAAGAATTCAGTAACAATTTAAAGGAAACACTTTCCATTAAGGAAAAGCCGGAAGATTATTATGCTAATAACAGTCTGGATGGTGCCGTGCCATGTAGAATTCCCATAGGTATTAATGGAAGTTTTGTGCTAAATCAGCAGTAGTTTTAGGTAGTGGATTGTAAAAAAAAGGATATGCCGCCCAGCAGGATCTTAATCCTTCTGCATTTACTTAGGCAAACTTTGTCTTTGAAATGCTTTTGAAATCTGTCCCAATTTTCAGCAGGAGTCATGCCTGAATAATATTATGGGATCGGGCTTCAAATGTGAGGGCAACAGAATTTAAATATATTAAGACAGATCTCTTAATCCTGCGACGTAGAATGTGGGTTAGAGGAGGAAAGAGCTGTAGCTTTAGCTTGTTACTTCTTGTCTTAGCCACTGAGGACTGATTTCTCCACGTGTTCTTGTACTCTTTTTGTTTTCAGGGCCAACTCTGTTGCTTAGACCAGGCTGCTGCAAGGATGGGGCGCCTGGAAGTAGGAGGTGAAGAAAACCAGACAGATGAAACGAAGATGGAGCTGTTCACCAAGCTGTACTTGCCGAGATACACCACACCGCTCAACGAATTGGCTCTGGACCCTAAACCAGAACTGAAGGACAGCACAACGCTAGTTGAAGTGCAGATAATCCTCATCTTCGCTTACTGCTCCATCATCCTGCTGGGGGTGATCGGGAACTCCCTCGTGATCCACGTGATCATCAAGTTCAAAAGCATGCGCACAGTGACGAACTTCTTCATCGCCAACCTGGCTGTGGCTGACCTGCTGGTGAACACGTTGTGCCTGCCCTTCACTTTGGTTTACACGCTGTTGGGCGAATGGAAACTGGGCCCGGTCTTGTGCCACCTGGTGCCTTATGCCCAGGCTCTTGCCGTGCATGTGTCTACTGTTACCTTGACTGTGATCGCTTTGGATCGGCACCGCTGCATCGTCTACCACTTGGAAAGCAAAATATCTAAGCGGATCAGCTTCCTGATTATAGGAGTTGCCTGGGCAGTCAGCGCTCTGTTGGCAAGTCCTCTGGCCATCTTCCGTGAGTACTCATTGATTGAGATCATTCCTGACTTCAAGATCGTGGTCTGCTCTGAGAAGTGGCCAGGGGAGGGGCAGCTCAACTACGGCACCATCTACAGCATCTCCATGCTCCTGATCCAGTATGTGCTGCCGCTGGCAGTCATCTCCTATGCCTACACCTGTATTTGGACCAAGCTCAAGAACCACGTTAGTCCTGGGGCGGGGAATGACCACTACCACCACCGGCGGCGGAAAACCACCAAGATGCTGGTGTGTGTGGTTGTGGTGTTTGCTGTCAGCTGGCTGCCATTTCACACCTTCCAGCTAGTCAGTGACATTGACAGTCAGGTGTTAGACCTGAAAGAGTACAAACTCATCTACACAGTGTTTCATGTCATTGCCATGTGCTCGACATTTGCTAACCCCCTTCTCTATGGCTGGATGAATAACAACTACAGGACGGCCTTCCTCATGGCCTTCCAGTGTGAACAGCGGCTGGACTCCATCCACCCTGAAGTATCAGCGGCTTTCAAAGCCAGGAAGAAACTAGAAGCAAAGAGGATTCAATTCCCTGGAGACTCTTTCACACAACCTACCAATGTCTAAGATGGCTGACTTTAAAGAAGAAACGAATACGTTGTGGACAAAGGGATATATCCGTTTTGACACGTGCATTTTTAATGCATAATTTTATTCATAAATGGTGAAAGAAAAGTAGCAGGTATGATTTGAGGGGAGTTGATTGGCATCAAGAGTATGTAATTGTTACAACTGCAAGGAAATAGAAGGGAGCGACTTTGTTTATGGCCGTCTCTAACAGGGCAAGAGACGCTCCCATCCCTCCCATCTCTTTTTAACAAGTCTGAATGCCAAAGGCAGAGTTTGCTGGTTTTGCTATAGGAAGGCAAACAGCTGATTTGTAGCACAGGAGTATTGCTGGTGGGAGCAGGTAATTTTTATATTGGGTATGGAGATCAGGGAGAGCAGAAGTCTGCCAGGAGAATGAAGCCTGTCTGGGGGGAATGGACTGTGCTGGTTAAATCTCAAATTTTTCAGACCCCTTCTCTCCCACAGGCATCTTTTGCAAAGATAAGGGAATTAAGAAGAGAAATATGCTTCTGGTTTTTGACTTGTACTGAAGTACTTCAGACCACAGCATTTGAGATGTATTAGGGCAAAAAAAAAAGAAAAGAGAAAAGGAAAACACCCCCCACCCAAACAACAGATTCAATGTGAAGAAAGGTCAACTTTCCACATAAAATTAAATGTGCATTTTCGTCAGTCAAATGGGGAAAAAAGTCATTCCTTAAGAATTGGCTGTGGTTATGCTGGTGAGAAAATCACGAGCCTGTGACCTGATCAGTAATCCCCTTCCGTATCCCTACCTTTCATTCTGTGCTGGGAATAGCTCGCAAACGCAGTGCTTTAAAGTGGCATTTGAGGGCAGGGGATGCAGGCTCAGGTCTTCTGTGAGCACTTCATAAACTGCCAATATTTTCATTTTCAGGACCTGCTTAAATGTCTAACGTGTTATTAACTCCACAGGCTTTGAATTGTTGCTGCTTTCTCCCTGGATAATAAAACAGCAGATAATTTTGGTCCTCTGGAAAGGCTGCTAAATGGTAATGTGCTTTTCCTTATTGTGATTTTATGTCACACACTCATCTCGTCTTGGAGCTTTTTCCATCTTTAGACTTTGTAAAAATTAAGAACATCTGAATGACTGTAACCTAATAACAGTATGCTAGGTTTATGTGATAACTTATCAGTTATTCTGCATGCGGTAGTTAATAGTTAAATTCCTTTTTTTGCTCAGGTATAAAATTTTAATGTTTACTGTGTTGTACACAGCAATGTTCAACTCTTCTGTGTCTTTGTTTAGCCTCTTTGAAGTCATTAAAGAGACGAAGAAATTTTCAATCTATATTTATTCCACGCTGTCCTGTTGCTTATCTAGAATAAAAATAAGTGTGATACTTTCACTTGGAGTCTCTTTGCACAGCTACATTTCAGCTGCCTCATTTTTTTCTCTCCATTTGATGTTGTTCCTAAATTCATTGTGTTCTCTCTTACAAATTAAAAACCAACAAAACTCCAGTACTGAAGTGTTAACAGTGTAATGAATGGTATCAGATCCTTAGCAAGTGAAGAAATTAATCTTTCTGTATGCAGTATTTGGTGCCATCCTTTAAATATCCATGAAATCTTTTGGACTTGCATTTCCATGAACAGAGAAAGGAGGTCTGGAGAATTAGCTAGTGTTTACTCAAGCAGGAAAAAGTATCCATCATTCTTAAACAGTTTTACAAAACCAGATTAATTCTTTAACCATGTTGAGAACATGATATTGTCCACAAGTTATTTTTGTCTGAGTATTAATAATATCCAAAATGTAAGCTCAGAACCATTATGGATGAGGAAGGATTACAGAAATGTGTGATTATTATGGACATCAATCATATGTATCAGTTACAGTTGACTCTGAACCCTTCATCAAAAGTATTATTGCCACAAATAGCCTCCTTTATTTAAAAAGCAAATAGTTTAAAAGTTCCATTGAGACCCTTTTAAGCCTGTTAGAGTGTGGTATGTAGACAGTTTTGAAGTAACCATGACAGTATGTGCTAAAGCTGCAATTGTCTGGCTAATTCTCCATAATTTTAAGTCTGCTTTACGTCATCCTGTATGAAAGTGATTAATTACAAATTATCTTTCAGTCTCTTTCGTGGTATCTTTATTTTACTGCTTCCTGCGCTTTCTCTGCAGCCGCCGCGTTGAGCCAAGGTTGGCGCACTAATGTACTGCATTGCTGTCTCCCGTGTGGAGGTGGTGCTGGGTCCGTGCCTGCCTTAGGGTCACAGACCTCCGCACAGTGTCCCGTGGATTCTCCCGCAGGTGCTTGAAGATGGGATGTGCAAGAGCCAGCAGGCACAGCCTGGTGCATGGTGTAGTTGCTCCTCGGGACTTGCCTCCTGCAGGAACATAGCTATGCGCTTTGGTACCTCTTCGTGTTGTAGGAAAATCAGGCTCTTCCTTCCCGAAAGCACCGAGGTAGCAAGATCTCTTAGTTTCCCCACATCTCAGCTGTCAGAAGGATGTGGAAACTTGGGGTTCATCCCCGTTTGCCCCTAAGGGAAAATGAACGTGTAAGCAGGATCTCACCACCGGGCTGAGGAGTCTGCAGGGGAGCCCCTGCTTTGCCTGAAATAGAAACCAGAATCCAGGTCTCCCCATTCACCTGTTAGTGCTTTAATTAGTTTTTTTTAAAGGCATTGCGTTCTTTTCCTGTTGAATAGGTGCAAGTTTTACATAAAGCCGAAGAACACCAGCAGCCACCCTCTGAAGAATTTATAAGCAGGCAGCGGGGCACCCAAAATGAAATGTCATCGCTGATTCAGGGCAAGAATTTGAACCAACATGCCTCGGTTCTCAGAAAAGTGCTCTAGGCCCCATGCTGCAGCCTCTTCTGAGGCAGCAACGTGCATCTTCTTAGGGCTGTTCTATCGTATAGAAAAGCTGTTCTGTTGTATAGAAAGCAACTAAACATCAAATATGATTTTATGGGCAAGCGGTTATGACCTTTGCCTGGCACTCCAGTTCCAGGCCAAGGATATCAAAACAGATATGGACAGAATTAAAGTTAGCACCACCACCCACCCCCTTCACTTTAAATTTCTATTATAAAGATACTGCAATACAGTGGAGAACAAGGTGAGTATCACTGTGCTAATCTCGGGGGGTCATAGTTTTGGCTCTCGTTTGGGGTTGGCTTGTGAAAGGGAGACCTGTCCACCACATGAATTCTATCAGATATGATCTAGGATCTTAGCTGATCAGCACTTAGTTCTGAGCCTCCCTGGAAGATCTTGTTCTGGTGCCTTGCGGGTCTGACTGGCAGAAACGTGTCTCCAGGCTTAGGCAGCAGCAGAGTACCGGGCAGTAAGTATGTAGTTAGCTTTGTGCAGCTGCACCTGTAGTGTCCCCAGCAGTGCCTAGGCACAGGGCAACGGAGCCTGGAGGCAGAAGGGCAGCACTCCTGCACTCTCCTGATGCTCTCAGGCTTTTGCCTCAGAGGAGGACACTGCATCCTGAGGCCACGCTTCTGGACAAGTGTTAAAAGTCATGTTGCCTGCTCAGGGTTACAAGCGTTGGACTACAAGTGGAGAAGTAATCATGAGTAAGCTGGATGGGGTCTTACGGGGGGCCAGTGAGGGTGGGTGTCCAGTGTGTGGGGACAGCGCTGAGCCCTCTCACCTAGCCCTATCAGTAAGTAGTCTTCACTGAGAATTGTGATCTCCATGTAGAGCAGCAGACTAAGGCTGAGCAGAAAGTATATTGCTGTGAATCTAAGAAAAATAGATTTGAGGCCATAAGCAATGAAAACAGAGAGACTGAGCCTGGACAAAAAGTGGGTTTAGTATACATATCTGTTTATATATAAACAGCATGGCAGAGCTGTGCGAAATCTGTCGGTAGGGTTAAGTTTGTTGGAAATAATTGTCTGTTGGTATTACCATATCTTGTATAAAATGTGTAATAGACATACATACGTTGTCAAAATATTAATAATTTATATTAGGTAACACTACAAGTAATAACTGAATGGAAAATACTATCTGCATTTTATCTGTCAGACCACAAAAGAACCACTGAATTCACAGATTAGTATGATCCATTTCCTTGCTTCATACTTTCTAAACTCCATCAGGGATTTTTCTTATATTAATCCAGATAATGACCTTAAGAGATGAATTTTGTCTTTGGATTCCTGAGTTGTTTACATGGTACCATCATTATAAATGCCATTTCACAAAAGGGAGGTACTTTGTGCCAAATTACAGGTTCTTTGCCTGAAGAAGCTGAGAGATGTTATGTAAATCTAGGTTAGTGCTGCTGAAGAGCCATGCTTTTAATACTGCAGTATAAATGCTTATTTATGCAATCAATAGTAATGTTCATATCTTTATTTTTTTAAAAAAAATAGTAAATTGGATGTTATTTTAAAAGAAAATTAATACAAGGATAGTGAGGAAATCTGAAGCTGCTAAAACTGGAAATGTAAGAAAGTCAGAGGATGAGTGACTGCTCCAAAATGCGAGAGAGCAAGAACAGGGCTAGTGAGGATGTAGTTGATTTATAGACTTTCCTTCTTCCCTTAGCCTGAGCAGTGAAAGAAACGTGTTAAAATGAAAAGAGGGCAAATGAAGGCACAGATCAATTGTATGCACAAAGGACAGTGTTGTCTGGGGAAACTGAGGAACTCTGAGGAGAAATTCCTGTGATCATTTGAGCCTTAAAATTCACATCATGTTCTCAAGCAAGTAAATCTACGTCTGCACATTATTTCACGTAAATGCAATATAGGTAAACAGCTCTGTACTGATAATGTATCACAAGCAATGGATGTGTTATTAATTCTAGCCAGCACATGGGATGAATAATGCATATGTACTCCTCATAAGCTCATTTCAGATGGGATATATGAAAAAATTAGTGCTTGTGTTAAAATCTTTTCCCTCTCAGACTTCACTGAGCTCCTCTGGAAGGAAGAGAGCTTCAAGCTATAAAACTTAAAGATTGTGGAATTACATATCTGATGATTGAGGCACAATTTAGCTTGAAAAAAACCTGTAATTTGTTTCACTGATACTGCATAAGGCTGTGGTTTGCCTTGGACCTGAAGCTAAGTTTGAGCAACTGGAGTTTATATGAAACGAACTTTTATTTGTATACTTCACAACTCTCATCATATACTAACCCTGCTATCCTACAGAATATTTTCAGCAGTAGGATCTATACTTACACATCCATGGGGCCAAACTATTTCTATCCCTTCAAGACTGCACAGGAAAATGGAAATCTAGGGCAATTCTCCTACTCACTGGTATCCTCCAAAATAAAAGCTGTTTGTACCCAATTAGATTTTGAAGTTTGTTGGCAGCACTGTGACTTTTTAATTTATTTAATGAAGCTGGTGAAACATCTAGCCTTGCTGTCCTTTCACTCTGGCTTCAGGAGAAGAACCGAAATGAACCTGAAGGTGGGCTGAGGTAGGGACAACCTTCCCCAGCGGACTGGGCGGACTGCTCCCAGCAGCTGGGCTGGGGAATTGTGAATCAGTTTTACAGTGCTTTGAATCTTGTTTATGCCACTGTGAGACCAACGCACATTGCGTTTGGCAGCATTTCATCCCAGTTAACACGCTGATGCAGATGACTCCGCAGAGTGTAAGCGTGCAAGTGCCACATACCTGCTGTCTCTCAAGTTCAGCACAGTCCAGCTTCCAGAGCTCTAAAACAACTGGCAGTAAGTGTCCACAGACACCCTGGAAACTTCATAGTGGTGCAGGGAGAGCTGAGATAGCTGTAGGTCAGTCTGGGCTAGTGACCCTACAGCCGTCTGTAGCAGGTCCTCAGGCTGGTCTGTCCTGTGTGCCTTAGCGCTAGGTTAAGGCTCGGTCTGGTACCTCCTGCTGCCGGTAGCACTGATGTGCCCCAAGGCACCAAAAGCTGATGGCCACTTCATAATGATACATGACGTGAGTGCTTGGTGGACTCTGCCACTTCAGTGGTGCATTTCTTCCCCGTGCCTCCATCAGCCACACTACTTGTACCAGAACCAAACTGGCAGGGACACCCGCAGGGAAGAATGTTTTACATGTAAAAAATTGTCACAGCATTATCCAAACTAGCCGGCTGCAACAAGGCTTTTACCATCCCACAGCAGGTTAACACCAATAAGTAGCTCCTATGCCTTGCCTCTCTGCCTCTTCCAGGTCTCTCTTCACCCCAGGCTCCCCTTCCCTCCCCCTTAGAGCTATTTAACTACTCAGCAGAACCAGCCACAGCTGCACCTTGTCCACATCAGCCAGCCCACACACACCCCTCCAAGCCAGCCCACAGCTGTATGTCATCAATGTTCGTTAACCTGCCTTCATTCCTCTACAATTCCTCTACAAGAAATGATAATTTTCTTGTACTGACAAAACCACGGGTTGCCGGGTGGTTATGCCCACATATAAATACTTCAAGACGAAGCTGAGTGCAGCAGTGGTGGGATGGGACTGTGCAGCAGCACCAGCTCTGTCACCACAGCATGAAGCAGATGCTGCTTTGGGCACTGCTGACTAGATGGGACAGAACAAACTTTCTTCCCCCCCAAAGCTTCCTCTACTTAAAAATGCAGTGCTCCACAGTCCAGTTTTTCTCATGGGGTAGGAATGCCTTGTCAGGAACAGGTGATTAACCTGCTCTCAGTCACTGGGGCATCTTGATCAATTCCCTGCTCTCGCATAAAAATCCACGATACAAGAACTATACGTAAAATAACAAATTTTACACATTGCAACCTAATAATCTTTATCTCAAACAGAGGTGCTCATGATTTCCTTGCACTTGATGTGGGTTCATTTGTAGCTGTGAAGGACCGGGATAAAATGAAGGAGCATTTCCCAAGCATGAACATCTACCTCTGCACAGAACCGCACAGGAGTTCCTTGTGTTTCCGTCATTCTTGAGGTTTCAAACAATATAACTGTTGGCTGATTATTTTGATAACATAAGGCTGTAAAAATGAAGTTTTATGAATACCACACTTTGAGAAAACTACATCATTATTTACAAGAGGCAAGCATGCAAACAAATAAGATTTTATACCTAAGACTTTGAAGATGCTTTGTAATGAAAGCTAAAGACTATAGATTTTGAAACTAAAACATGAATTTGGCTTTATCAGTTTACTTATGACTTATTTTTCAGAGAGTTTCAGTGAAAAGCATAACTCCATTAGGTCAATGTATTAAACCCAGTAGGCTTTTCCTATAGGAAATGCTTACCAGCCTTGCTAAATGTGTTCTTTGTGAAGACAAATGTGTCTGATCAAACTTCCAATTTAATTATTGGAATAATACTGTGGGAAACAATGGAGACCCTTTAAGGAATCATTTCAATGCTGATTTTAACTGTGTGGACTGTATTCCACCCCAACACTTCTCAGTTTTTTCTTCCAGGGACACTGAGACCCTTAGAAAGAGAGGGACCGTTGCTATCCCTGTAGCAGAGCTGGGAAAGGCAGGGCACAGACAAGGAAAAGGGTCGCTGGGTGCCATGTGGCCCGTGCTCACTGCTTGCACGTTGCCTGTGTGTGGGTGCAGCTTGCTGTGCCAGATGGCTGAAGCTGGAGGCTTACGCACTGTCTGCAGGCAAAGGCTGGGAGTCCCTCTGATTGCAATGATTTTGCTAAATAAATCTGGAATAGAAAGCAAAGCTGAGCAGTATGCTGCTGATGGTCCACAGCACTGAATTAGCATGCTCCTTGGCGCTGTTTTGGACTCTGCCAACTAGCACTCTCCCAGACGGAGCTTATGCACACATGCATCTGCTGTTCTCAGCAGGGCCAAGACTGATACGTCTCTCTCTGTCCTGTCGTGAGCAGTGACCAGACCTTGAACATGCCCTTAGCGTCAGCTCTCAGGATGTACAGCACATACCCACTGGTTCACGCTATGAAACCCCTTCCCTGGTGGGTGCAGTACAGTTCTCCCTTGGCTCCAGAGCCTCTGAAGGTATGTCTGAGGGCTAGAGGGACAACTAACAAGGTGCAGAGGAAACTTAAGGCCACAAAATTTGTAGGAGTGTTACTGCCAGTACATGTTATCTGACCACAGAGCCAGAACAGTGCACTTCCCATTTTTATTGAGCTATAGTATAGCCTCTATGTCTGAATTTCCACGTGTGAAGGAGATTCTCCATCCTTCTACAACGGGTAAGCCAGTGTGAGGCAGCAAGCATTTTCCTGGGTACTGTATTCAAACCCCAAACTAACTTAGTAGTATAGTTGTGGTTGCTGTGAACAAATAGCAGAGCTAATACTGGGATGCTGTAGCTCTCTGAGAGCAAAAATAGGAAATCACAAAATATTTCTGTCCTGTTGTCTATCTGGCCAGCCAACATTATTGTTGTTGTTATTTATTTGCTTTGCACAACTATTGTAACAGGTGTGAACTGTAATCTATGTATGTGTATATGCATATGATCTACATCTACACCTGCATCTGTATCTATATCTACATCTGTATAAAAGAATGTGAGGTTTCAGTCTCAAAGGCTTAAAGCCTATGTACTGTGTAAGCTTAGAGATAATGGTTACTTGCAGTAGAGGGACACGGCAACACAGAGTTATGGAACTTGTACTAGTCGGTATGATGTGCAGGGGTCAAGAAACCTGAGCTGGGTAACATTAATTCACGCTTCTGTATGTGACTGGTGAAACTTTAATGATAGGGATGCACAGTTTATGGTCTGCAGCATTAAGATCCTCCATGAGTCATCTTGAGCCAGAGGAGTAATTGCAAGGGCAAGCAGAAGTAGGAATGAAGAAAGGGTTAGACCATAACAAAGGCAGCCTCGCTGTGTACAGCAAGTCCTTGGTTAGCTCAGTTGACTGGATATGAAGGTAGAAAAAGGAAAGAACTCATTACATTCAGGATCCTCATTTTTATTTGCTTGCTTTCTCCTAATGGGGAAGCAAAAGGGCTACCCTCCAACTCTCTGTATAATTGATTACCAGGACATAAATTGAAATGAAAAATAATGCCCTCCGTAATTGCTATCCAAAAGCTTGAAATACACCCTGAAAGGATGCTTGCAGGTTTATCAGTCCCATTCATCATCCTTTCCCTTTTAGTACCTGTGCCTATGCTATGAATGCTGATTTCAAACATCAGAAGAAGCTGCCTTCCTGACTCTTAAGTTAGCTGGAAGCCCCAGTGGTGTGTCGGCTTATTCTTTATAAACTACTGTCTAGTGTCTCTCACGATCTCTTCTTCTAGCTTGGGCTATAAGATAAGGCAGTAACTTCCTCTAACCTTACTTTGTGTTTATTATTTAGATATTTCTGACAAACTCTTAGAACACTTCACAGTCTCATGTGCATGTGCTGCATATGCAAGTTACAGCTCATTTCTAGCTTCTCTGGTTGTCCTATAGTAGCATATAGCTGTTCCAATCCATTAAAAAATAAACAAATCCAACCCTTCATTTTTATTGACTAGTTTACTACTTCTCTGAGACATAATACAGGTGATGCCAGAAATTTCCTCTCTCTCTGTGGGATCTATATGGGATATATTATACATATGGTATACGTATAGCTTGGTACTATAAAGGGGACTAGAGTATTTGGCTGCATAATGCTTAAATCTTTATTTCTGTATAAAACCCCCTCGCTTACAACTTCAACAACTACTTCAAATTACTATGCAAAACTCAGTAATTCAGCCCCCATAAAGCATCAGAAAGGTCTGCCTGGGTGCTTGCTGGGACAAGAGGGCAGGATGAGGCAGTCTGCACCACTCGCCTCCTGACAGTCACATAATTTGAAAGACACTGTGGCTCAGGAAGGTGTTTTGCTTACTTATTTTGTCCTGTTACACAGAAAGTTGCTTGTCCCTTCTGGGGCAGATGGGTGTTCATTGCGTGGGCTCTGCTGCTGAAAAGGTGGGTTTCTGGGGAACAAAATACACAGGCCTTTGCGTGTGATGCTGGCAGCACTGCAGCATCCTTGAAATACCACCCCCGCCCCCACCCGGTTTCATTGCCAATCTCCCCACCCAGTTTACTACATAAGCAATTTTCCTCTTCGGATCTCCAAATGCCAGTCCTTCACAGACTGTTTTACAGCCTTATGTCTTTGCAAATCCAAAACAACTGACATTTAAACAGCAGGGAAGAGGCAACAGTGCAAACAGAACTACAACTCTATCACAGCAGGGCTTCCTGTTTAAAGCAAATGAAATGCTGCCTTGTCAAAAAACCCAGGTAAAATGAGGAAGGTCAGAGCATCGATGCCTTTTTTTGTTCTTATGTTGATAATTTCAGGTTAGAAGCTGCATACATGTTTTTCTACTAAAGTTCCACCTATCCAGTATCAGAGCTGCTCAGGCAAAAAAAGCAGATTAAAGAGGTAAATTATTAAGGCTGCTTTTTCCAACACAAACAGACTGAACTGCTTTTCTAATCTTTGCGCCAGTGGGTGTGATTCTTGGTGTTGCTGTCTATATCTGAACTGCTGCAAGCTGATGTGCATACCGCTGAACTTTGATGGATTCTGTTACCAAAGAGAGCTAAGAGATAGAGGAAGGAAAAAATCAGTGAATGCTGATTTTGAATTTATACTTCCAATTCCCTTTTATTCTTTTGAAAATCTCCCTATAAGCAATTTCATACCTTTACATATGCATACATTTAGCTCACATAGCCTGTTTTCCTTTAGTTGCACGGATCAGCAGCATCTCTCTGAAATTTCATGGGAGCTATCCCACCACTCTGACTGAAGTAGCCGGCCTTCATTTGACCTGGATACTTTCAAGCCCTAAGTAAAAGCATATACTCTTTCAGGGACAGGCTGGAGCACTTTCAGGATGGAAAGCTTGCAGATGCTCCATTGTCCTTAGTAAAGTTCTGGTTCATCCATTCAGATGAAAAAGTCTGAATGACCAGACCCTTGAGAGCCCGCTCCACCAGCACGTCTCCTGAAGGTGAACATCTAGCAAAGTCAACGGAAAGCATGCAGTTTGTGTAGCTTGCCACAATTCTTTCCCACCACTGGAGCCTACCTCTTAGGCTGTCAGTGGAGTGGCTTTTAGCAATGTTCTTTGGGAAAAAATGGGTATTATCTTCTGTATTCCCACTGGTATTTTAGAGACAGTGTATTTATCTGCAGCGCCTGTTAAGAAACTCGCCACAATAACCCTTCTGGAAAGCGTGACAGGCAGGAAGGTCCTTCACATGGTCAGGTTTTCAGCTCTGCCTCATTTCCCGGGGCACTTCGCTGATCACTCCTGGTACTTCCCTGCTGGCTGTCAGTAAGTCAGGCTTTAACACTCAGAAATTATTTGGGTGGCTTGACTCTGTAGTCAAGATGGTTCTCATCCTTCCTTCCTGCCTCCCCTCCCTAGAAGGATGCTGCTGGCTCTCATTTCAAAACAATCCTGCTTGATAACATGGATACAAAAAAGGGAACCAGTTTCTTCAAAACACTATGAAATCACTTTTGCAATTAAAAAAATCAAACAAGCCCAGCACAGCATTTGAAATAAGGGTGTATGATTTAATTTTTATGTCTCATAGGCAGCCACATTTAGAGTCTGATCCTCTCAGAGGCTGCCGAGGACCTTTGCCTGCTGCAGATTTCGGTTTCTCGCTAGACATCTTTCAGAGGAAAGGAGCTGAAAGCCAATCTTAAATACAAACAGCCTAGTCACATCACCCAAGCTTAAAGAAGGACAAAACCTACACAGGGAGAACTAGCTATTAGAGCTCAATAATACATTGGATTTTCATGTTCAATTAACACATGTTGATTTTTACAACGGCTCATTTTAAAAATACGGTCCTAGGTTAGTGTTCCTAATATATTTTTATAATGCGAATGCAGGACGGGTGAAAGAGAGATGTAGGCTATTAAGGCACAGATGTATTACCATTGTTTAAAATCTTGGAAACACTTAATGCAGACCCTGCTAGATCTGAACACGGTGGCACCTAGCAACTCAGGAGTACCTCAATCCTAATGTACTTTGGCAGGTACGTTACTCAGATGAACAGCATGCCACTTGAGGTCATGAGTGGTTTTTAAATCCATACTGAAGAGCTCTACTGAACTTTATGAAATTATACCAGACCAAAATATTCTTTTGCATAGACAGAACCAAAGACAAGTCTGATGTCTTATTACCTTATTTTACCCTCACTTATTGTGTTATGTTTACTACCAAATTACTAGTTGCATAAGAAAGAGACTTGGCTATCATTTTTTTTTTCCTGAGAGATGTTTAATTCAGGTGGGATGTTACAAGAAGAAGGAAAGAAAGAAGTCAGACATTGGCAATTATACCTGAAAACAATGGAGTGAACCATTGGGAAAGAAGGAAAAGTGTTTCTCATGCAGAAATTTCTATTATGCACGCTTTAGCTGGCACAAAATGTAGCAAAACATTCCCATTTGGCATTTAGCAAAGCAGAACACAAACAGCACAGTAGATACTGTAAGCTGCTGACCAGATCCTCAGCTCCCATAAATTAGGTCAGTGTAGCTCCACTGCATATAGTAACACTCAGCCCATTTGTATCCCACTGTGGCACCAGCCTGAAGAACCCTCCCTTTCACATGTTCCGTTTCAGATGGAGGCAACAAAAAGAAATTCACTACATTAGCGCTACGATAAACTTTTTCATATGCCTTACTTTTCTCACTTTGGAGCTTTGTTTGGATGGATTATTGGTAAACGTGACTTGTGTCCCCATATCTGAAGTCCCTCCTGAGGCATGAGGGAGAACAGGGGACCCAGGCTCTGCAACCCTGAGCAGCTAGTGCTACGGTCACACCAGGTGCCAGCAACAATGGGCACATGAGGAGAAAGGCTTGTGAGCAGCCAGAAGCTGGGGGCTCTGTGGTAGAAGGTCGAGTTTGGAAGGAATGGAGATGCCTGGGATCAGGACTACGAGAAGATAAGGGCTTTTATTTTTGCAAGAGAGCCTGAAGGTACACCGTAGGGGGATAGAAAGGAGAAGCAGAGGGCATGGGGGCAGAAGGTTAAGTCTTATAAAGGAACAGTTGTGTGGTATGGTAGTAGAGAGATTCAGGGATTGCAGCTATGGTCGGGGTGGGTAATAAAATGAGCCTTTGCCCAGGCCTGTTAATCTCATATCTAGGTGCCCTGTTCACTCACATAGGTTTGAGTTGACACACCTGTGTTAATGGTGATACCCACTGGTCTCCATAATTTATAAGTATTATGAAAATTGAAAAAAGTCCAAGTGCATTCATTCACCTGAGCAGGAAGGTTTTACTTGCCTTTGTCCTCTTTCTCTTAGTAAAAAAAAATAAGTTATTCTGAGCTTGTCCTGATAATCACAAGATTTGAAGAGATCCCAGGGAAAAATAATTTCACTTTGTTTAAACCTGATGCGGTTCCCTGCTTCTCAGCGCAAGATGAAACCATTTCAAATTTAGCACCCCAGTGGAAGTCCAAATGGAGCCTGAAGCTCCTCATCAGTAGCCAAATGCCTTGGCTGGAGTTTCAGCAACCCAGTTGATGTTGATGGCTGACACTTGCTCCTTCATCTGTTTTTGTTCCCATAGAAACAGAGACAAAATAGTCAAACTTAGGTAAAGCTTTTTTCTTTCTTCCTTTTTACCCCCTTTTTTGAAAGAAACAACAATAGCAAAGAGGTTCATGAAGTGCTGCTTGTTTTCTGTGACCTGGGGCTCTTTTTTATTAGAACTGGCAGATAGTAAGCAGCCAGCTACAGAATCATAAGATCCTGTGCAAACTCGAAGAGATACAGGCTCAAGTGGGAGAGAGATATTGAGATATTTCCTCAGCAAAGCATACAGGCAAGAGTCAACTGTAGTGAAAGATCAGTAGGAGTTTACCAGATGAAAAAGTAAACAAAAAGCATGAAAAAACACCTCTAGGTGTCAGTTCCTCTCTTTCTAATGGTATTTGCTCTAGTGAGTAAGGAGCAGAATATGTTGTCTGAGTTTCTTTCATTGTACCATGTACAGACATGATTAAAATATCTGCTGAAATCAAATACTTTCTTTTGTTATAACCATTTTCTGAAAAGCTACAGCCTTGTTTTGCAAATGCTTGCGCTCACACATGTTTTGGTCAGACATACGTTGCTCTCACTTATTCCTGCTGAAATTATTTCAGTTGCTTAACAAGGCAGAGGAGCAGCAGTTAGGCCAATGAGTATGTTTTATGGTACACGTTCCTGTAGAAACAAGACAAATTTAGTTGGAATTTAAATATGCCAAACAGAAGAAGAAAGTATCTTTCCCAGGATGGGGTCCCTACCGTGTCAAAACTGATCACTACATCATTGATCTGCCGGACAGACGTATGGCGTATGAATCTAAGTGCCCCATTGGATTTAGACTAACGGTGCAGGTGATATTTCCACAACGTGTGCATTTTCCAGCTAACTTCTTACTTCTTCCTGCAATACATCCATCATTCCCAAAGACTTGTTGCATCTCTTATTGACACATTACACTACCAGAAGGACATCCCTTTAAAGCCTGTCTCCAGATAGATTTATGAACAAGCTGGAAAGGCATTCATCCCAAAAGTTACTGTAAAAGAAAAGCACCATTCTGGGAGCCAGTTTCCATATTGTGAAATAATTCCACAACATTTTTTGATGAGTTTTGGTGATAATTTAGAACCTTATATATGCAGACACTAATTCTTGTGGTCTTCAAGCCTTGACAGCCTTGAGGTACTTCTAATGCAGTGAACAAGTCAGCTAACTGAGCTGGTGACTGTCAAGACTAATAAAATGGATAAGGAAAACCAAAACCTCTTGTCTGTTCGCATGAGAAACATCTATTTCCAAAAGATTTTCACATTTTTGTGCAGCTAGGAGAGATTTCTTGATGTTTTTCATTAATAATGAACATTTTAACATTTTACTTTAAGGGTAACTGTTAACAAGCACTTATTTTCCTTTCATCATTTTCTTCCTTGCAGAGGAAGGAAGTAATTTTGCATGTTCTAAGAAGTCAGATAATTGTAAATCCTGCCTCTTCTTAAAGTCCGGTAGACAGAAACCTGCAATTTCAGTTTGGAACAACTAAGAGAGTAAAAGAATAATATTTAGTTATTAATTTATTTTTTAGGAGGTAGATGAACCTACATTCTCTTATTTAGTATTCTTTACTTCTTGGTGCCCCATACACCAATTTACTCGGTTTACCTTGTAGCTGGCTCAGAAACTTGAACTCTCTACTGAACATGGAATCAATGTAACTTATTTAAATGCATAAGGTAGGACTCAAGCAGGATAACAAGGCAAACTCTTACTTCATCAATTGTCGCACCTTTATCAGGAATTACACCTTGTGTATAGAAAGTCATGCAGAAAATTACATACAGAGTGCAAAAGTTCAATTTTTAGAGCATCAGAATGGCTGGACAAGTTGGATTTAAGGTCTGTTTAACCCCAAAAGGCCATCAGGGGTGAATAATTGATGTGAAAGAGGGAGAACAGTGTCAGAGCAGGCATATAATGGCCACTCCCCCCAATACTTTTTATTTTCTGGAGAGCTACACCCACTGGATGTAGTTACTATCTCTATATTAAATAAATACTTGAACGCTACAAAATTGTTAAATTTCAATTCCACAAACTTGTCCAAGCAAACCTGTCTCGCTTTTTAAGCCTGTTCAAATACTTAATACTCTCTGGCTAACAGTTTCAGGGCTTAAATGTATGTTGCATGAAGGACAAACGCTCCTTTGGTTTCTTTTCATCTGAATCATTGTCAGCTTTATTTGCTGCCTCCATCAACAAACAAAGCCCAGGAGCTTCACCACAAGGCCTGAAATACCATTACCTTGTGCCTGTGGATAAAAAAATCTACCAATCAACGGCTTATCTAAAGCTGCACTGTAAGAGAAACAGGGAGAGGCTGGTTTGCATAAAGCCATTAATATACACACCCAGGGGCCAGAGGGAGTAAGAGACAAGGGGTAAGGGCTGACTACAGCTTGCTCCCCCCCAGTGACTCCCCCAGACTTCTGCAGAGCTTTGTGCTGGCTTCCACAGCCAGGTCAGGTCACCTTCTCACACGTGGTACGGCTTAGCAGCTGGCGCCTAGCTTCTTTCAGCCCCAGCCTTCCACATCCTGATTTACTACCCTGATACACACTGAACAGAGGGTGTAGATTTATATCTTGCGTATCTGTGCTAGCAGCTCTAGAAAATATGCAAAAGGAATTGTTTTGTGGCAAATGAGTCAGTCCATCCTTTCTTGGGGAACACAAAAAGTGTATGTAGTCTGCAGATTATCATTATATTACTATAACATAGCATTATAATGACTTCACAAGTATCGTATTTTCAACTACATTTCCTTAGTTCCTCTCCCTGTCATATTTACCATATTCCTATTCACTGTTAATTATATAAAGATCTATTAGGACATCACATAAGCAACAATGCAACAATGCAGCTACTCCAACATATAAAGGTTTTACAGGTAGACATACAAATGATGTACAGTTTACATAAACTTCAGCAAGTCCTATTTAAACCAGAGACTGAACTGTCTCCATCAATTAATGATGATTTGGGTGAACATAAAAACTACTAGAAAATCAATATTTAGCTATTATCCAAGGATACAGGCTGTTTTTCTCTCTTTTCACATGAAATTACATAGTAATACATTCAGCATATTGCTGCTTGGCTTTTCATCAGCAAATCATTTCTTATAAAAGCAAGCAGTAGGCTGGCTATCAGCAAAAGGCAGGCATCAAGCATCTCGTTATTTGAGACATGAGAATCTAATGGGAAAATACTGCTGCTTCCAAATCTTTCCTCTGCTGCCTGTAGTTATTACTGTTGCTGTGAATACGGTGCTTTTGAAAGCTGCTGGGCTGCCATCAACAGAAGGCTGGAAACACCGTTCGCCTTCTGCACACCCAGGACCAGGAAGAGCAGTGGCAGCACGACACTTGCCAGCCAGCCTGATGCTACATACTACCAGTTATAATGCCATTCCTTATCATCCAGGCTTCTCCGTGTCCTTCAGTAGGACTTTTGTGTGCAGAAGCGTGGGTGTAGGATGTGTGGATATCCACTCAAACCTGGGAGATCTACCTCTAGGTGATGGGTGGCAGGTTTGAAGTAGGTGGTTGAAGCAGGACGAGGTTTATTTACCTGGATTTCTGGTCTTCTGAATGACGGATGTCTGATCATTCTGAACTATGACCTTTTCTTTTGACCAGGCTAAAAGTCTTGTCTTTAAAGTTGCTGCCCATCCCAAGTCACTGGTGGCTGTTCAAAAATATTTTGGACTATTCCACTGCATAAACATGACTATTCCAACATTTGAGGTGTGCAGACAAATGCACACAACCCCTTACCATAACTTAGAGAAGATTTCTAAACGTGGCTGTTAAGCACACAGCCAGAGCTGACCCAAGGTTTCTCCTTGACACAGGTAAAACTCAGTTTTCAGATGTGCAGTGGTAAAATTCCCTTTTGCCTAGCTTTTGGAGGTGCCAGCTGAGGAGGTCCTGCGGGAAGGAATGGAAAGCAGTGCTGTGCCACATCGCCCTGCGTTCCCTTGCCTGGTGCCGAGTCCATGCCCTGGGCAGGAGAGCAGCAGGCACTCCTGGCCGGAGCAGGGGCACGGAGAGCAGGGCTGAGGGTGCCAAACTCCGGCTTCTGGGGAGCACCGGCGCATCTGCCCGTCTCTTCTGAAGCAGAGCACACCGGGGATGTGGTGTGCAGCAAGGCAGCGAGGTGAAGATCCCCTTTTCCTCAGTGCTCTGTACTATGGCATGGGCTCTTTCAGTGTTTCACATCTTTGTTGGGGTTTAGTCCCTTTCCATGTGCACCAAACGGGTTAGCTAGCCGGCACTGACACACCGCCATGCCACGGCCAGGTCCCGCAGCCCTCGCTCAGGCAGCAGGCCTACTGCGCAGCATGAGGCCATCTGCATGCACAACCCCTGCCTAGCCCAGCCCTCACTCACACCACATCGTGAAAATTGAAGGCACACAATGGTTAATGTAATTTCTGAAATCTAAAGAATATGTAACCATGGCTAATTTCCCCAGGCACTCTAGAAATACCTTTCTCTCGTTTAAGACGTATATATAGGTCAGCCAAGTGTTATCAGTAACTAGCATTTAATGAGAAAGCTAATGCTTTCACTGCTTCAGCCGTCAGCTTTTCTAAAGCTGAATGTCTATTTTCAGAAATTTGTGGGTTTTTTTCCATATAAACATACAAACAAGGAGTACGAGGTACAGTATGGATGAGAAACCTCTGTCCTCGTATTTCAGCAGAAGCCTTCAGTAACTTCTGTACGTATCACTTGTTCTCCCATTTACAAATCTTTTAAGGACTGACTTAAAACTTCACAATTCCTCACGATTAAAGAGCAGAGCACAGCCAAGCTGTTCCAAAAGTGCACCGAAAGCATTTTCACCTTGTGCCCCAGGCCCTCCAACCCTACTTTGATAGCATGTGTTGAACCAGACGAGGAAAAAGGTCTGAAACCTTCCAGTCCCACACATATTCTGAGCCGGAGATGGCCAGTGACAGCGCTGCCTTGTCCCAAACACACGCTGAAGTCACTGACACCTTCGTCAGCGTGAGGGTGGCCTGTCTTGGTGTCAGGGACACAGCTCCTGCTGAATTTCTGGTTTCTCTGTCTCATGTCTGGAAGATCTGTTACATGTAAGAAAGATCCCAGCACTGTTATTGTGGAAGTTTGTCCTGGTTTTGGCTGAGATCGAGTTAATTTCCTTCTCGGTGGGTAGTGCAGTGCTGTGGTTTGGATCTGGTCTGGGGACAGCGTGCTCGGGGACTTCTCGGTTACTCAGGCCCTGCCGGTGGGAGGGCTGGAGGTGCACAGGAATTGGGAGGGGACACAGCCAGGACAGCTGACCCAAACTGGTCAGAGGGCTATTCCATACCATGGGACGTCATGCTCAGTATATAAACGGCGGGGGGTGGTGGTGGGGGGTGGGGGTTGGCGACGGCCACCTGTCATTGCTCGGGGACTGGCTGGGCATCAGTCAGCGGGTGGTGAGCAGCTGTGTTATGTGTTACGAGTTTTCCTTTCTCTTTTCCTTTTGGATTTCATTCCTCTCCCTTTCTCCCTCCTTTTCATTTTAACTGTTATTGTTATTATTCCTGTTGTTATTCTGGATTTACTTTATTTCCATTATTAAATTGTTCTTATCTCAACCCTCGAGTTTTACATCCCTTTCCACCTCTCCTCCCCACTCCCCTGGTGAGGGGGCAGTGCGCGAGCGGCTGAGTGGCACGTGATTGCCAGCCAGGGTTAAACCACCACAAAGGTCCCTACCCGCCTGCAGTTCTGCATGTAAGGAGAAAAAAAAAACGATCCACGGAGTGCATTAGAGATTTTTCTCTTAAAATGCCTAGGGAAAATCTTCTGTATAAAACTGGAGACAGTCACCTTCTGCAGTTGCAGCATCCAACGTCACAAAAGGAAAAATCAATCAAATTATACAGTAGGCAGTAGGGCTGCCCGTGGACTTTCTCTTCTCGGCATTTTATAAACCTTGAAGTGACCAGTCAGCAACAGCAACCAAAGACAATGAAGCAAACATGTTTTAAGATGACTCATTAAATAGTACTGATACATCATATGGTCATAGTCTCTTCTAATCTGCTTCATTATCCAATTGTTCAATATGCACTTACGCTTGATCCAGCGTGAGGGGGGACCTTTCTTTCATTTTTTAAGGGTTTGTGGAGTAAATCATTAAATATATGACTACAGGTAATAATAATAAAAAAATATTCAAGACACTAAGCAAGTTACATGGCAAAAATAAATAAATAAAAAATCAGGGTTGGAATGAATCCCAAGTGTTTTTCATTTGAAGCTCTTTATTCACTGTGTCGATACAGTCAATTTCCTCATAAGACACTACAGATTTGGCACACAGTGCTGCTCAAGGATGACACCGGCAGCAAGCTGTACTTGTAATGAGCTGTGAAGTACTATGAAACAGAAATGAGATACAGTATCTTCAAAGCTTGACAAAAGATAAAATATAATAGAGTGTCCTGACAAAAATGAAAAGTAAATATATACAGCTTATGGAAAAAAGACTTTGCTAGTAAGGTAAATGTTGCTGTTTATTACCTGCCACATACTGGCGCCATTTCTCTGAAGCAGTAAAGAATATGCTTCTGCTAGGAAAAACGCTCATCCAAATGTTTCAGCCAAACAGAATAGTATAAGTTTACATTTATTTTTAATCTAAATTTTCTGCAAGTTAACTAATTTAACATATGAGACCACACAGTTCAGAGTGCTGTCCTAGGAGCTGCTAAAGTTCCCCACGGTGGCGTTGAAGGTGGCCCTATGAAGAGGTAACAGCATTCTTTAGTCTCAGATCATAAAATCAAAATACAATGTCAAGAGAAGACTGAATGAAATATCAAAGTTACCAACAGCTATAAATGAAACTGGATTAAAGGCATATAACTGCTAGGAAGAAGTGATTAAACACGGCAAAGGGTATACCGATTGAAATGTGAATTCTGTGCACAGAGCTGTGACTGCAGTTGCAGAAAGACGGAAGGGCACAGGTGTGGTGTGTGACGGGCATGCGTGTGTGCAAGAGCACCCTGCAGCCTGCAGGTCCGTAGAGATCGGGGGAGATAACAGTGCAAACACCCAGCCTGGCAGTGCTGGGGCTGTGACAGAGCAGAAAGTGGCACTGGCCAAAGAAAACTTCCGAGGAAATTGAGAAAAGTTGCTTTACAAAGCCTTCTGAAAGCCTTTTCTCAAAAGCAAGTGCAAAACTTTCTAAAACATCTAAAATGGCTTCTTTAAATGAAAAATTAATAACTAGCTCTCTGTGGCGTTTTGGTTTTTAATTTTTCCAGTAATATGTAATGATAATGTCCTGACCTTATTTCAACACAGCCAAACTGTAGGAAAAACATATGTCTACTAGAATGCGGAATAACTGCAAAAGTTGTCTAGTTTTGCTTTGAAAATCCATGGGAAAATTTACCATTTTTCTCCAAGAATCAGATGAGAGTAAAGCAAATGGATGAGGAGAGCTGGCTACAGTAGAAATGCATTTATTAGACAGATGCAGAACTAGGTCAAGTTGTATTAAGTCTGCATACTTTATAAAGGAAAGCTCAAAAGTTAAGAAAGTGTGGGAAGGGATTCATTGCCTATCAAGCCTGGAGGAAGATAAAATGTGAAAACAATTAAATGTCTTAAAGATTACAGTATTATCAACATTAAGGGCGTGTATTAGGAAGATTAGTATAATCGACAATGATTTCGTATTGTGTGACTCTAAAGTGTAGGGAACTGCAAGATGCTAGAAATGGTAAACAAGTGTTGTCAAAAGAAAAAGTGTTCTCTTCCTGCCTATGCTTACTTGTCAAATATGTTACAACATCACATTTTCAGTGAAAAGTTGAGATTTTGATTAAAGAAATTTCTATAGGTTCTTCCTCTTTTCCATTATAAAAAAAAAAAAAAGATCAAGTTTTCACTGAAAACAATCTTAGGCTTTCATTATTTAAAATGAAAATTTTAGAGGCTCTTCAGAAAAAGAGCCATTTTCTGATGCAGATACCTTTGGATACCTTGGAAAGAGGCCTGAAAGTAAACTCATGATGAAACAGCAAAGACAAGAATTGAGAGAAATGAAGGCAGCTTTGGAAAAAGATGGCTGTGGAAACAAAGACAAATGAATGGTTTAAAAACAATATTTATTCTGGACTGATTCAAATAACATTGTGAGGCTTGTGAGTCATGGAAAACAAGAAAATAACAGGACCAAATGGAGAACTGCCTCGGGAGATGGATAGGGCTTATGCTGTCCACCACCCTTTCCTACGTGATGCCCTCAGAACTTTGTGTGGCAGCTGCGGGGGAGCCAGCCCCCAGTGAGGGACAAGCTGAGCAGCCTCATGGTCCTACAAAGCTGTTGTAAAACAACTGGGAATTAATGTAGGAAATCACATGCATGTGAGCTTCTGATTTGCTCACGTCTGTTTGCCGTAAAGAGCGAGTAGCTACACCTCACTGCCCTGTGTACCCAACCATCTGATCTGCAAAGAGTACTGAGAGAAAGAGATGTGCAGTTAAATTACTTGAGCAGACTAAACACAGAAAGAACATTTTAAATTAGATGGGTTCAAAGGCCAGCTCACTTCAGAAATTAGGATTAATTTGATCTGTCACTTGCACGTCTCTCAGCATCAGAAAATCACTAATTGGCAAAGAAAAAAACCACAGCTGTTTGCTCTAGACTGGGACAGCAGAGCTACCAGATTTCGGGCAAGTTTTGACTTCTTTTAAGAAGAGAAAATGGGGGTGGGGGAGGGAGGGAATTAGCGTTAAAGGGAAAACTTCTTTACCATAATGGTAAGAAAGAACCCAAATAGCCTATGTTACAGGGAGAGAAAATGTAAACAATTTTTTAATAAGGATAGTAACTGCTTACATCAAACAGTAAAATGCATCTTGCGGCTGATGCCTGTGAATTATTAGTGAATAAAAATGCAGAACTACTAATTATTATTCTATGTGGCCATTGCTATATTCGTGCTTCTTTGTTTTGGTCCTGGTCTTGTATTTTCCTCAAGAACATCTCCCAGTGAAGGCGCAGGCCAAGGTGAGAGAGCCCACGGTGCTCAGCTCCAGCATGGAGACACCGGGGTGACCAGTTTGCTCCTGTCCTGAGTCAGACTGACAGCACGTGTCTGAAGGGACCCCAGAAATATGGCACCGTGAGAATATTGTTGTTTCTTCCTTTTGTTGCTCTCTGGGATGTGAGGTCTCTTAAGAAGTGAGGCCATGTCAAGGCCTGCCACGTCAGCCCCAGGTAATTTTTGTCTAGTTCCCAAATCCAGCTGTGAGCCCAACAAGGAACCTTCAAAAGCTCTTTTCCTTTTTTTCCACAAAGGGGACATGCAGAAAATGAAGCTGATGTGTGTTGGGTTGTCAGCAGGCTGTCTGGGGAAAGACGAGCTACCAGCAGTCCGTCAGCTGGCCCATCAATTGGGACACATGCAAGAGATTATTTTGTTCCTTTATTTATCTGAAGCTGGCTTGTTGCACAGCCCTGAATTATACAGCGGACGAGATGTATGTAAACATCTCTTCTCCTTCCAGCGTGGGTAGATCAGATATATCCTACGGTGTCTAGGCAGATGAGAATGAAACAAAAGTTTCCCCTTGGGTTTTTTGGCCAGGGTACACAGAGTGATGCTGGGAGGGAGTAAAGTGATGCCAAGGTGTCTAACCTCAGGCATATTACATATTGGACTTGATGATCTTAAAGGTCTTTCCCAACCTAAATAATTCTATATTACCAGCCTTGGAGCAGCAGCAATCCCCTTCCCTTGTCTTTATGAAGCGTTTTTCTAACACCCCGCTCACTCCTCAAGAAGCAAAAGGAAGAAGTCACTGCTGCTGAGGTCCCTCAGATCAGAGATATCAAACAGAGAGAAGCAGGGTCCAACCAAATTGTGAAGACTGCAACCAGCACAGACTGATCCAGCTCTAGGTTTTGCACAAAACCGATGTATTGGATTTATTCTCCTTCCCCTCTGCCGTATGCATGTCAGAGTCAGAGAAAGCAATCAATGAAAGAACAGTGGCTCCAATTACAGCCTGTTTCCTGACTTGTTCCAGGATAATACTCACACGGAGACAAATGGTAAAGCTGTAGCTTGCCCGCAATCTTTAAAAAAATCCATCTTTTGTGACATTTAAGCTAAATTTAAACTGCAGTTCAGGGAAATTTGGTGCTGGTGGGTGATTGCCTGTCTTTTAAGTCTACAATGTGATTTTTAACCACTGTGTTGCATTATTACTATTTTGCATCTTGCAGCACGGAGTTGATTTTGCATTACCCATAGTATTTAGGGAGAGAAGAATGAGATGTGTATAGCAGAAAGCAAAGCAAGATGACATCTCTACATTAGGCTATAAGCATGTACACCGAAAACAGAAATGTCAGCAGCTCTGTAACCTGCATTTAGGCTCCAGCAGGGACTAACGTGAGCTGGCACACTCATACAATATGATGCTGTGGTGAGCTGACCTTGGCTGGACGCCAGGTGCCCACCAAGCTGCTCAATCACTCCCCTCCTCAGCAGAACAGGGCAGGGAGAAAGTAAGATGGCAAAAAAACCTTGTGGGTCAAGATGAAGGCAGTTTAATGAAGCAATAGCAAAAGTCGTGCATGCACAGAAGCGAAGGAAAACACAAGATGCTGCCCAGCAGCAGGTGATGTTTGGTCACTTCCCAAGGAGAAGGGCTTCAGTACTGTAGCAACTGCTCCAGAAGACAAACACTGTAAATAAAAAATGCCTTCCCTTCCTCCTCCTTTCTCTTAGCTTTTACATCTGAGCAGATGTTGTAAGGTATATATATATATACACACACATATATATATATAACATAGGGTACGGAATACCCCTTTGGTCACTCTGGGTCAGCTGTCCTGGCCATGTCCCCTCCCAAGACCTTGCCCACCCCCAGCCTGCTGGTGAGGGAGGGGAAGGTTGGAGGGACAGCCCCGATGCTGTGCGAGTGCTGCTCAGCAGTGGTCAGACACTGCCCGCCGTTATCACCGCCTTTGTAGCTACCGATACACAGCGCTGGGAGGGCTGCCACAGGGCTCAGCCAGACCCAACACAGATGCCAAAGTACAGGTTTCTGGAGGACCCAGGTAATTCACCAGAGACCACTACGAGTTGTTTTCCTTTCCCCTTCCATAGCCAATTGCAGGATGCTCACCGCTTACACTCCTAGGAAAATGTGTTTTCCCTTTCTCTTTCCCAGGTGCCTCGAGCCATGATTTGATATCGTGAGGTCTCCAGCAGCACCAGCAGCAGCTCCAGCGAGCTCCAGCCTTGACCCTGTCCCTGGGTGCTTGTCCCCAGTCCCATGCTCCAGGGCTGTCCCATCTGGAGTGGGGTATCCCCCACACCAGAGCTGGTATTTTTATTTAACATCCGTCATCTTCCCAATCTTGTTTCTGGCAGCGTGGAGCAGAAAGGACCCACATACAGTATTTTGCTGTCCAGGAAGATTATACCATGTTCAGTATATGCTCTGGATCTTTACTGGTGACTTCTAGAAACAAGAAATCTTGTAAAATATTCAACAGCCTGCATTACCGTGGGACCAGTCTGAGTTATAGCAATATAAAGATGTAATGTTGATTAAACTTATTTTTCAGGGAAGGATGAATAACACAAAGTCTGTGACTATGTGTTTACATTAAAATTCAAACTAGCAGGTTTTTTTTCTGCTTTCAACTAACATGCAAATAATTAAAATTTAATTGTGCTGTGTTCATGAAAAATGAAATTGCATACTTTATGTACCAGTACTTTCAAAGTTAATTTTGACTTTCTCCTGAGGTGAACATTTGTAGCCAAAAGAGTTTGCATCTACAGAACTGATCTGTGCAGCGACAACTAATCCCAGTACTTTAAATGATGAGAAATTGCAGGGAAGATTTTGCCATCAGTGAACCTGGACTGTTGAAAAATGGAACGCCTCCTTCTCCAAATCCAATGTAATTAAAGAATGATCAAATTAGTAAGAATCTTGATTATCGTGTTCCATAATGAGAAAATGATCTGTTTGTGGAACAAATTCTTCATTCATTATAGATTATTTCTTCAGCTCTGGCATTTTCTGCCTGCACTGCAGCCAGCTGTGGTTAGAATGCTCTGGTCCCATGGTCCAAAATAGCATTGTGCAATGAGAAATACTAACTGCTAGTTCTGGTGTGACAGTGTTTTTTAACAGTGAAAAAAAAATCTCAATTTATTTATTTATTTATTTTATGGCTAATTAAAACATTATCATTACCTATGCTGCGGTCTCCAGTTGTTACTTTTCTGTAATTAGCAAGCTACAGTACAATTATCTCCTCAAATACCATATACTAAATTACTTGAAAAAGATACAAATTAGAAGTTTATTAATAGTGAGGGTGGGTTTATTAGCCATAAGCATTCAGATTAATCACAATTTAGCTCTAAATGTTTGTTATTTTGTGTGTTTCCATCCTCTTTATTATTATGCTTCAATGGGTTCTTTTTGGCATGAAAATCATGATTCATAAACCTTGAAAGATTCACAGCTTTATATAAGCATCTGAGATTTAGATGTGCATTTAACGCTAATACAAATTTCCAGCACATGATTCACTCTTTGCAGTGGAGACTTGTCTCTTCACTACTGCAGTTTCTCTCTGATGGGAATTGGCTTTCCCTACGCCTTACCCTTTGGGATGGGAGCTACAGGGAGAAAGAACTCACAGGTTGCTACTCTCTACCCTTTTCCAGCGATCCATATGTTGTGGTTTAACCCCGCCGGCAGCCAAGCCCCACGCAGCTGCTCGCCCCGCTGCCCCCACGGTGGGATGGGGGAGAGGGTCGGAAGGGTGGGAGTGAGAACTCCTGGGCTGAGATAAAGACAGTGGAAGAGGTGAAGCAAAAGCCGCGCACCAAAGCGAAGCAGAACAAGGAATTCATTCACTGCTTCCCCTCGGCCGGCAGGTGTTCAGCCATCCCTAGGAAGGCAGGGCTCCGTCACGTGTAATGGTGACTTGGGAAAGCAATGCCATAATGCTGGATGTCCCTCCCTTTCCTTCTTCTTGCCCCAGATTATATACTTAGCACAACATCCTATGGTATGGAATATCCCTTTGGCCAGTTTGGCTCACCTGTCCTGGCTGTGTCCCCTCCCAGTTCCCCGTGCCCCTCCAGCCCCCCCGCTGGCAGGGACTGAGAAACTGAAAAGTCCTTCACTTAGTATAACCCTCACCCAGCAACAACCAAAAAAATCCATGTTCTGTCAGCAGTTTTCCCCACACCAAATCCAAAGCACAGCACTGCACCAGCTTCTAAGAAGAAAGTAACTATCCCAGCCGAAACCAGGACACCATATTTCTAGCAGCATCACTTCTATCTCAATCCCTTGGTTGTACAATTATTGAAAGTTCCTAGGGTTTCATATCTGACTGCAAATGAAAAAACAAGTTCAATGTTTGGGTTTTTTAAATCTAGTGGAAATATTTAATTTTTTCTTGATCATACCAAATGTTATTTTGCCCCCCCCAAAAAATAAAAAATCAAGATTAACATTTTGTGAAGGACAAACTAGAAATACAGGCAACAGCTAGTCTCCAGAGATGATTCACTCTGAGTTGAATGGGAACTAAGGACCTGACTGTTGTGAAAGTTACTTCACCGCCTGGTAATGGCCACAGACCTAAGAAAAGGCTTTTCATAGATTATGGAAAAGAGAAAAAAAATGGCCCAGTCCTTAATTATTGAAGTCCTCAGAAGTGGTTACAGCTTTGATGTGGCACCTTCAGGAAGAGCTCTACTGGCAGCGTGGTCAGTCCAGCAGAAAGGTAGGTGTTAACCATGCTTGAAGAGCAGCAGTGTCTGGGACAATATGGATCAATTCAGGGGGAAAAAAATAAAATAAAAAAAGAAAAAACAAAACCCAAACCCTCCAAAAAAAACCCCAGACCTGCTGTATTTCTCTGGGATGGGTTAGTCCAGTAGCAGACCTCTGGAAAAAGACAGATGTCATTTGACCAGAAAACACCATGAAGGCAGCATGAGGAACCCGTGGCTGAACATACTTAGGTGACTGGTTTGTGTACTGACACTGGAGCACAGTGAAATGAGGACATTAGTCCAAAATGTACCTGTTAGTGACAAACGCTTTGTGCTCCCTGCACAGAGAAGTCAAGGAAAAAAATTGTATCACAGATGTGGTGGGGTGACCCTGGCTGGATGCCGGGTGCCCCCCCAAGCCACCCTGTCACTGCCCTCCTCTGCTGGATGGGGTGGAGAAAATACAATGAAAGGCTCGTGGGTCGAGATAAGGGCAGGGAGATCACTCAGCAATTGCTGTCATGGGCAAAACAGTCTCAGCTTGGGGAAAATTAGTTGAATTTATTACCATTAATATCAGTAAAAACACCTTCCCCCCAGCCCTCGCTTCTTCCCAGGCTTAACTTAATTCCCAGTTTCTTGACCTCCTCCCTCCAAGTGGTGCAGAGGGACAGGGAATGGGGGCTGTGGTCAGTCCATCACACATCGTTTCTGCTGTTCCTTCCTCCTCATGCTCTTCCCCTGCTCCAGCGCAGGGTCCTCCTGAGGCAGACAGTCCTCCATGAACTTCTCCAACTGAGTCCTTCCTGTGGGCTGCTGTTCTTCACAAACTGCTCCAGCGTGGGTGCCTTGTGGGGCCACAAGTCCCGCCAGCAAACCTGCTCCAGCGTGGGCTGCCCACGGGTCACAGCCTCCTTTGGGCATCCACCTGCTCCAGCATGGGGTCCCCATGGGCTGCAGATGGGATCTGCTCCAGCGTTAACCCCTACGGGCTGCAGATGGGATCTGCTCCAGCGTTAACCCCCCACGGGCTGGGGGTGGGATCTGCTCCAGCGTGGGGTCCCCACGGGCTGCGGGTGGGATCTGCTCCAGCGTTAACCCCCACGGGCTGAGGGCACAGCCGGCCTCCCCATGGGCTTCCCCTGGGGCTGCAGGGGAGCCTCTGCTCCAGCCCTGGAGCACCCCCTGCCCCTCCCCCTGTGCCGGCCTGGGGGGCTGCAGGGCTGCTCCGCTCACATATTCTCACTCCTCTCTCCTCCTGCAGGTTTTTTTTTGCACAGATTTTTTTTCCCCACCCTTCTTAAATATGTTATCCAAGGGGGCTACCACCATCGCTGATGGGCTCAGCTTTGGCCAGCGGTGGGTCCATCTCAGAGATGGCTGGCATTGGCTCTGTTGGACACGAGGAAAGCTTCTAGCAGCTTCTCACAGAAGCCCGCCCCCCCCCCCCCCCCCCCCCCCCCCCCCCCCCGCTACCAAACCTTTGCCATGCAAACGTCTCTGGGACATTCAGGGAATATAAAGACATAAAAATAGAATAACAGTGTTTTTTCACTTATTTTATGCTTAAAACCCCAAACAGTGTTCATAAGAAGATTCCTTAGTTGAAGAAACAATGACTCAAAAATGGTATTGAGTCATAGAAGTTAAGGATGCAATGATATTATAAAGACTCTCCAGAAAATATGTTCACCAGGCTCATCTCAATGCAGAGATGCTCTTTCATTTACATGAGTGTATATGGATCCTCAGCCATCGCCTCTGGACACATTTGTCAGGTATTAAACCAGTAACCAATGTTGCACTGGTCTTTTTTGTTCATTTGAGTATGTGGATTTGCTGACCACTTAGTTCTGTCTGTGGGCTCTGTTCCTAAGACTTTGGAAAAAAAAATTAAATATATAAGAAATTCAGTTAGAGCACTGAGGAAAATTGAAAACTGGTGATAAAAATGGAAAGAGTAGAAATGAGCAGATGGTGCTATACACTGTCATTCTTGCAAAGCATATACATATATAAAAAAATCTCTATCTCTGTAACGAAATAGAACCTGCCATGCATAACTCAAATATCCTGTCCTTTAAGGAACATTTGTTCCTTAAACGAGCATTTGTTGATCCAGTAGAAGCAGCAGTAGGTAGAATTGGGAAACTGTGTGCAAGAAACAGACTGCATTTTGTTTTCAAATTTCAATTTAAAATTTTATTTTAAAATCGCTAGGTGGGTCACAATTTTCTTCCAGATTTAGTCTGTAATTATTTTACGCTACCAATGAAGTGCAAGATAAAACAGGTTAGTTTCAATATCTTATTAACTTCAGCTAAAATAATTTGTCGTGTTCCCTACACCACTTTAATCAATACACTTCAATTGATAGAACTTGGTAGTTTTAATTTTCAAGTTGTTATGAAGTCCATGATACTTTTTAAGTTCAACTTGGTGTTGTTTATCAGTGATGTGAATGGAACAGTTATCTTTGTGTTAAAATGAAGCAAAACCTCTGCAGAGTAGCTACAGTTTAAGTGACTGGGAAGTAATTTTTAACAAATTTTCCTTTCTGTGAGAATGCTGATCATCTAAATAAGCAGTTAGGCAGCTAAAAGAGACTTTAGCATGATTTGGGTTAACGATCTGAATGGAGATGTAGGTGAAATGAAGGATGTATCCTCTCCAAGTCCACAATGAGGTGTTCACCTTCGTCCTCCCCATGACACACCATCAGGCAACAAGGCTCCAGCATTTCACTCTATCCAGGAGGTCTGGGCCTGCCACAACCCTTGGTGCCCATGGAGTCACCCCATCAACTGCCGATACAGGCACTAGGATGGATGGAGGAGGGTGAGCCCTTCTGGGTAAATTAAGACCAGGGTAGTATTTGCTAGAAAAATAATTTCCCATAAGGGGAAATTGCCCATAAGGGCCCCTATAAGGTGCCAAGCCACTCATTGCAGTAAGCATGAATTAATAAAGGTAGTGAAAGGGATTTCAGCTTATCGCAAGAGCTGATCCCAAATCAGAAGTGCAGATCTGAAAACTCGTGCCAATTTTGACACGAGGACTCGAAGCCTGGCCCTGAATTACGAAGCACTGGCTTCCTGAGAAATTATAACCCCCTCCTTTCTTCCCTTCCAGCTGAAACAAAGCAATTGCACCACTACTGGTAGACAGTCTTTTCAATATTTTGTTCATAACCAGAGGGTTTGGGTTTTTTTCTGGCTACTGGACTAAACTGAGAAGTCTAAATAGCATTGAGCTAAGTTATAAAGACTGCCGTTTTCTCATTAGCAACTGCTGCAAGAGAAAGTGATGGGACCTGGGCTTGTATTTCTAAGGTCAGAATCAGGCTGAAGACTTAGGACCTGAGAGCAGTTTTCCAACACAGTCTCAAAGGAACAGTTTCCACACAGCCTAAGTCACTGCCGTGTGAGGTCTGACCTCCCAGGGAGCTCAAAATCAGGCTCAAAATCCCCAGATTTTCCATAAGCATTAGGCATGCTTTTTCCTAAATAATCCAGATCTTGGTATTATACAATATATATTTTTAAATTATTTTTAATATACATATGTATATTTTATTTTTTATACTTACATATATATTTTTTACATTTTTTACATTTATATATTTACATATGTATTTATTATACAATAAATACAATAGGCCAGAATTCCTGCTTTTCTTTAAAAATAAAGGTTCATTTAAACGTTTTCCTGCAGAGCTTAAAAACCTGCCCCCACAGGAAGCACATAAAAATTTAATTTTTAGAAGTCGCTTGGCCTTTGAGCCAGGAGCATGATTTCCTATGATTGAAATGTGTGGTGCCAGGGCCATGAAAACCCCAAAGCCAGCGTGGACTGGTGGGGAAGGACATACACAGGGTCCCACCAGAGATGGGAATTTCATCTGCCAATAGTTTCTGCCATCGAAACTGAAGAGTTAGAGGCGGTGATACAGGGGGGTGCCACCGCCCCGTGAGGCAGGGGCTCCCGACTGGATGGTCACGGCATTACTGTGAGAATAAAGGAGCACAGGACCTGCTGGGACAGCTAAAGGCCATCAGATCCAGCCTCTCACATTTGCAGCTGGTGGCTTGGAATCTGCTGCTAACTTTGTGACTCAAAATGCTAGTAAATACGACGAGTATTCGTAACAAAAATTTTGCATAGATAAGCACAACATTGTACCCTCAACTTGAAAGCAGATTTTCAAAATCCCTTCACGGTATTTTTGTTGTCCAGAATACGTTTCAACACATACCTTCCTACCTTTTCTTTCCAGCAATTAGGTTACCATGAAAGCATTCTTTTCAAACTTGAGTTGATGAAGCTGTGCTAAACTACTTTTTATTAGTCGTCTCCACTTATGTCGTATTTTGCTAAGCAAGCTTTTTCAGATCTAAAGCTAAAGCTTCAAGCAGTTGTGAAATATTTTATAACTGATGTGCTTTTCTACTGCCAGCTTTCAAAACGCATTCTTTGTGGCAAGATGCATATTCTGCCACATAGGGCTGTTTAGGGGCTAAATTGTTCTAACATTCAGCAGAATAAACCCCATTCTGTCTACAGAAAACTAGTAATACCAGTATATTTTTCATTATAGAATAAATGCAGACAGGACAACTGGGAGAGTAAAACCAGTCTCTTTATATTCAGTACAAGTCTTCCAAAGTAAAATGTGTTCGATTTTCTGTTTTCTGAATTCTTCTGTGGTCACAGATGTTCTCTCTCCTTTCATTTTACTTATTGACAAGAGACAATCATGTATTTAGTCCAGTCACTTTGTTGTCTTGCTTTTATCAAGAAAAATACGCTCCTCTGAAGGGACTTGTTGTGAGGCTTGCCAAAAGCTGTTTCATGAAATCTGAAATAACATAGAAACCTGACTGGAGCCACCCATTTTGAATTATTTCTGATGCAAAAGATAATTTGTAACTAGCTCTGCGCTTACTATAAGCATGCATGATTAAAACATTCCATGGAAACTCCAGGTGCTGTCTTAGCACGCTTCACATCAGAAACTGCTGAAAGCTGTACAAAACCAACGGAGGAAACACTGGAAATAGATTTTAGGGACACATGGAGTTCTTGTACACCCACAACACCGAGATCTAAAGCTGAAGACTAGTTTCTTAATTGCACGGCAGTAATGAGGGCATTATACCGTCTCTTCCTCTGTTCTTCAGAAGGAATGCAAGTCAGCAAGGTGATGGGTGTCCTCAGCTTAGGGAAGCTTTAGGTAAGGGTTCAGAATCATGTAGCCTTTGGTGTGTTTATGGTGGGGGCTACCGACTCCAGTGGTGTCTATATTCTGCAGTCTCCTGTAATATCTTTTAATTCCCATTTCAACCTCAAAATAATATAACGGTGAAGTTTAAATTTGGCTAATCTTCCTCATATAGGGAATATGGTCATGATAACTAGATTAACACCCATTAAAAAGTTGCTGTGAGGCACAGGGGTGCTGAAGGAGCAAAACAGATCACGTTTTGCAGTGCTCTTGGCAGTGCTAAGTAATAGCTTCTTATTTAGAGACCTTAATAAAGAGTCCAGGAACAGCTGCCTCCTGAAGTGCAGACACAATGTGATTTTCAAAAAATATTAATAGAATGATGTATGAAAGAATTAGGAAAAGTACAGGTTCTGTGTTCCTGATGGCTTCCAAACATTTGCTTTTCACGTTCTGTTAACTAGAAAAGCACCTGAGTGTAGGTCAGAAAAATTCTGTAAATAAAATCCCCCCAGAACATACACATATCTGTATTCAAGCATACAAGATAAGAACAGGTATAAAATATGAAATGAAAGCTCAAATCATAGCCAGAAATTGCAGAAGCTGATAAGAGGAAGCTGCTACAGCATTGTCGTATAGACAGCGTGTCGATTGTTTCAGAAATGCTAAGGCATCTTTTGAGTTTTAAAAGGTTGAGAAATACTGGGTTTGAGAGCTGGTTTTTTTTTCCACACAAAACTGTGAACTTCAAATGTGTTGAAAAAGGCATCTGATCAGAGCCAACTGAAAGCCAAGCCCTGCTATGGCTGGGAAAGACGTGGTCTGCCTGCTCTTGGAGCTCCCAGCTCTGGCACCCTGTGGAACTGGGCAGCCAGAGCATTTGGGAGCCAGATGCTGATGGAGGTGAACTATCACTGTAAGATCATTAAACTGACATAATAAGTAAGAAATTTGGTATAGTGGCAGACTTTTCTTGTGTGGGCTCCCCACTGAAGAAATAAACCTACTTTTCATATATGCCCCATACCATACACTGGGAACATTTACCATACAGTAAGAACATTACTTACTAAAGTAACATTGAAGAATGAATAGAACTCATCACAAATTGTATGATATATCAAAGGAAATGACCATCCTCTCTTCACTCCTTATGCTGTCTCTCAACAGTTATTGAACAGGTGCTATACTTGGAAAGAAAAAAAAAATTACAGAGAATAATTCTAAGACCCCAAGTGGTTATTGTAAACTGCTGAGATTAATTAGCAGGGGTCTAAAAACATAATGAAGGCTTGACTTTTTCTCTACAAAATATAACAATTCCTCCAAGCCTATTTATCTATTTTATGGGATTAACTGCATAAATATTCTGAAATGGCCATTTTTCTTACATCTTGATAAAGAAAACGCCAAAAAGCATTAGAGTCTGTGTGAAAGCCAGGTCAATGTCAAAGTGTTTTTATTAAAATGTCTGCTTCATTAAAATAATCTGAAGGCATGATTTAGTTTGAAGTCTTTCAGAATTTGGAGCAGTATCTGTGTGTACATATGCTATATTCCTGGGGGAGGATAATGGGTAAGGGGAAAGTTTTAAAGACCTTACTGGCGCTTGAAAAACATTTATAATTGTACAAAAATGAAAGCATAGTATTCAGATGCTAATGCTCTCTGAAAAGAATATTCAGTAAAAGAAAGAAAATGAGGTCAATTTACTTTGGTCTCTAAGCACAGAGTAGTTGAGGGGGGTGAAAATGGCACCATAGCTTTTCAAATACTATTACTCAGAAGATCAAATCTAGAGCTTCCACAGTCCACTGTTTTTATACTTGAAAGGAACAGTTGCAAGTGAAAAAAATTTTTTTTCAACAAAAATGCAATTCATTTTGAAACAAAGACATACTCTGTGGTTAAAATAAAGTAGCTTAAAAGATTCAGTCAAACAACTTTAGTCCTTCACATCAATCACCATTAGTCTTCCCTCTAGTTTGGTTTTTGTACTGCAGGGGTTAGAAGCAGATGGTGAGGATCTGTGTTTAGCTATGGTTGAAGTTTCCTGAAGACAAGGAACCCAAAAGCAGTCTCAGAAGAATCAACTGATGTGACCCTAACAGCCAGGACACTGATATGTTGCACCAGCTACTGTTCAGATTATCTCAGTAGCGTAAGAACATCCCAAGGAGTACCTCTAATGCCTTCCGCAAATTGATGAAAATAATTTCTGTAGGTTTTCCTTTGCAGGGGGAGGCAAGACCAATACTGAGTTCAGCCTTGATTCGGCAAACACCCATTTTATTTTATTTTTTCAAATGACAAGTACCACTGAACCATAATAAAATCTTGTTCTCAAGCATATGTTTAATTTTCTTCCCAGGTAGGGTGCTGGGAGCACAGGCAGCATCCTGCTTCCAGCTTCTAATCAGACCAGGCCATCTTTTGAACTGGTTTATTTCAAAAAAGCTTTGCAGAATCAGCTTCACTTGTACAGTGCACATCACAGAGTTCTTCTGGTACTTTCAATGCGCATCCTTAATTTTTTTTGCCTTACTACCACACTGCTTGGTCCTACAGAAAACGCATAGCTTATCCTAAAAGCCAATAACTGGTCCCCAAATCCTATCACTTCAGACTCCTGAGCATATTTCTGCTCTGGTATGCGTGGGTGTAACTGCACACTTCAATTAAGAGGAAAGTGTGACTTGGTACAGAAGCATCAGTCTGCTGGTGGGTTCTGCCCAGAGAGAGAAGAGGTTTATCCTGGAACCAATCAAGTATCAAAGCAGGATGATACGGTTGTTTATCTAATCTCTGCACACAAGTAACACTTAACTATAGCAAATCTCTTCCAAGACAGGGAAATCCCTCCACTGCCGGGTGAAACAAAACATCATGTCATTTCCTTACCTAAATGAGAAGTGCAAGTCAACTGGGATTTCAGCCAGCTGTGTTCACAGCTCTGCACACTTGTCAAACCAGCCTGCAGGTTCTGGGAGGCAGGAAAGGCAAATTGCACATTCAAATCCAAAGAAATAATGTGCCCAACTGTGATATATGAAGGCACAGACCCCAGGTGAGATCCCCCATTGCATACGTAAGCGCTGGTTATATGCAATCGCTTGATCCACCTAGGTTCTGCCCTGGAAGATGCCTACGTGCAGCAAAGCACCTTTACAGCCAGTTCACGCTCCACCAAACTGTTTACTCCCTCTGTGCCCACACAAGGAGACCTCTTCCTCCCCAATACTTCAGATGTGGGAGGCTTTGGGCACACCCCTCATTACAGGTAGGGCATAATCACCCTGCAACCTGGCCTTTCCTCAGAAAGGGCCCTTACACCCACCGGACACTTGTGGTGGTCTCAGCTACATTTAGACTTAGCAAATGTGCACAAAGCTCTGGTTTGGCAGCCTATTTACTTAATCACGCATGTCTCCCCCTTTCTCAATGCCTATTTCAATAACATGGCAGGTTACAAGTCAAAGACTATATAACAGGCACTTGAGTGCCCACCAAGTGATGGTGACACAGAGTAGCTGCTTCCCAGCCTCAGGATTGGGAAGGCTCATGCCAGCAGGCACAGAAGTTTTCATTTAAGCACATTCATGAAACCATTAGCCAAGACTTGTGCAGAATTTTTCTTCTGCACTATTACTAGTGTTTTACACGAGCTACAGTCACTTTCCATTTCCTCACTGAAAAATCAATGATCTCCCACAAGTGAGGGGAGATTTAATTTTTACAAAAAACAAATAATGAAGATGCTGCTTCTCAGAAAAGGCATTCTTCTGAATAATGTAGCTCAATAACATAGTTCAGTGCTCTTCGTAAACAAAAAATGTGCCTGAGGTCAAACATATCAAAAAGCACTCCAAACAATTGGGGTACGTTTGTCGGCCTCAAAACTCAGAAAGAATAAAAAGCAGCTCCCTCAGAAGAACCTTGTTGCCATCTTTTCCACATTACTATCATAGCAATTAATGTAACCTGACCAATGGGTTTAGAAACTCTTTTTGGACTGTTCTGGCCTCCAGGGAGTGGGGAGGCCCTTTGGGCCAACATCTTCGGCACAGGCAGGCTGAACAGGCAGCATTTCAAAGCAGCTTTGACGGGAACTCAGCATCTGATGGAAGTGGGCACTGAGAGCACTTGGCACTTCAACACAGCTTTGGAAATCCCATCTGGCTAGGATTAGGCTCTAGGAATGCATTTCTTATTTCCCCCTCAGGAAAACAAAATAGTCTAACCAAAAATGATGCTACAGTGCATCTTAAATCCTATCTCTTACAATGAAAGATGCTCTATATGTTATAGTAAGTCTACTAGATGTCCTCTTTGCAAAGCTTCCTTCAGTCTCTTACTGGCCAGAAACAGGCATGAGTTACTAAATAATTTCCTCAGAAAGGGCATGAAGGCTTTTCCATTCCAACATCTAATTAGCTTTGGAAAACTCCACGGTGCAGTAGAGTATGCCATAATCAGAGTGAAAGGTAGGAATAACATCCTATGTATGAGGGAAAAATAAGGTTTGCAAATTTACCCTATCAACACATAATGCTGCCACCAAAAGAGTTTGGTATTCAGTGTTTTCGTGACAAACGAATCTTGAGGCCACCCCTGGATCTACACACCTTGCTGCTCAGTGAATGGTGTTAGAGGAGACCAGAGGGCACAGGAAAAAAACTCCTTTAGTCCATGAGAAATAGGGAAGGTGAATGAAGAAAGGCAATTTTAATCACAACTAGTGAAAACAGAGCAAATGTGAGAAAGGATAGAGTAAGTGAAGAGTGTAAGCAAAACAAGGTGGTAAATGTGTGCACGGGGCAGGGAGACACCTCTGTTCTGTGAGGCAGCTTTTTCTCCCCAGCCTGTGGAGATGATTCTGGCCTAGGAACCTGCTTTTTTAGGCACAAGACCTGATTGTGCATTGATTCCTCATGCATTTGTCCTGTTTTGGCAGAGGTTAGCTGAGGCATCAATGCAACACACCTGGGTGTCTCTAAACTACAAAGCCCCTTTAGAAGGAAGCACAAGTGTGGTGCTAAGCAGTGACAAGCATCAGCTGCATGCTCATCAGGTGTGCAGGCTCCAGATGGAAAAGAAACCTTTCATCCCAGAACAGGGCATCATGGCAGCAGCTTCCATGGGTCTGCCAGCAGGAACAGAGCTGTATTGGCTATTGCTGGCCAAGGGCAGCAGACCAGGACTGCCTCCAGGAAAAGAGCTGGTCCCTGGGTGCGGATGGGAGGCAGCACTAAATACATCCAGTCCATCCAAAGTCATCTAGCTGGATGCCACCACCCCCAGAAAAATCAATGCTTGCATTTAGTGTCCCATTGCATAAAGGGACAGTGTCTGTGGTTACAGAAGCTGTAGAGATAAATATTGATTTCTTCTTTTTGGCCATCAATGTTTCCTCAGGTATAAGCCATTTTGCTGGAAAATTGCTGGTCAGCTGTTAGTTAAGATAGCACCACTGACTGCACAAGTGGTAGTACTGCTCTGTCAGTTTGCAACAAGCAGCATGTGAGTAGATGACCTTTCTAACCCTGCCAGTGAGGACCTGAACAAGATGGAGGTGTTAGGTAGTGTGCTCATCTGCATTCCTTGCACTCTATTTAGGATAGAGGACAACAGAGACAAAACAGGACTAGCAGTGTGCAAGCGTACCCTCCCCACACTCTCCTTTGACATTTTATAGGGACCTCATCAAAATGTGCCTGTAAAAGACACCATTAAGATGTCTGGTTTTATCCTGTTTGCTTTGTGCATTTGACAACATAAGATCAGGAAAGCAGTTTATACATAGCTGACAAGGACTTGTGTTGATAACATTATGGATCAGTGTCAATATACGTCAGTTACTGATCAAACTGACAGCTTATCCATATAATGTTTTGTCTCCACACAAACTATATCACTTGCACTGAACAAAAATATGCTGCTGATACCTTATAACTGCTTTGCAATATACATATACCATCAAAGCCTCATCATAAATTGGCAGATCTCCAACTCTTGAGGAAAATACGTAGCTTGACCTCTGTCCTCATACAGTTAAATAAATTTGCCTTTGATGAGCATAAATAACTCCAAAGTCTGCTGGCATTATAATTCTATATGATTTTACTGTCTTCTGAAGTTACTCTCGAGTGGGTTTTTTTTGTCTCCTACCGAGTATCTCTACACCGAAAAAATCAACGGTGCCTGAATCACAGCACCCATAACTCACATCTGACAATTCCTGGAGTATCTAAGGCTAAATTTGTTTTGTCTGGGTATATTTATAGTACTTGTTCTATAGAAGTCTAAGCTGTTATTAGCATTGCAGTCCAGTGCTCTGAATCACCAACACTTGCTGGTGCTGCTAAATTGTCGGTTGCCTTCCTGGGCTCCACTGAAAGCAGGCAATTGAGCAAGAGATCAATCAGTTGGTTAATGCAGGCAACCAAATATAAGGGTCCTCCTGTTGCGACGGAGGGAAGACACAGTCGCTCAATATGAGTGATCAGCAGACTTCGTTTATTGTCTCTTACAGTCACCTTTTATGCCTTCTTATAATTAGCTCATACATATTACAAAAGTTAAGCTCATTATTGGTTAGTTGCCTAAATACCAAGCCCACCCCTAGTTTCTCTTCTGTAGTTTTCTGTTCCCACCTGCAACATTCTTTTCCCACCAAAATCTTCCTGTTACTGTGTAACAAGGACAGCCAAAGACAGTATATTTTGCTTTACTTCAGATAAGCTGAGAGCGATGTGCATTTTTGTCCAGCCAGCTGGACTATGTCTATGTGACCCTTTTCAGCTAGCCAGTTATCCACATCCTCCCAAAGGCTAAAGACCTGCTCTTATGCTTTCATCTCCATCTTAAAGTCCAAATATAAACAGTTTCCCCACTAGTTAATTTACAGGGATTAATAATGAACAACTTTGTAATTCACTTCAATAGGACAGGGAAAACGGGTCAATAAATCATGTCTTTTATCTGCCTGCCCAGGCATGTTGTGAAGTCTGCTCTGCATCTATGAATGATTAGCAGCAGGTGTAAAACAGTTCCCCAAAGGCTGCTACTGGCAAGTCCTATTCACTCCTGGATCCTCCTGACAACGGTTCATTAATTCCCCAAGATTTCAGACCTGAGTCTTGACATCCAAGTTAAGGGTATGTCACATCTCTTTTCATTAAGAGACCTTACATGATCTTACCCAGTAATTAAAATATCCAGCTTTCCCAACTATCCAGGAAGTGTTTTGTGCTTTTTTTTTTTTCTTTCAAGACCACTGAAGAATGAACCAGATGCCACTTGCCTTTTTTTTTTTTTTCCTTTAAAAAGACAACTTGCATATCTTGTTTCATTGAAGTCTTCCTGAAGAAGTATTGAGGATTGGAATATTGCAGCCCTTTGAGATCCTGTGACCCAGAGGAGCTAGATTTATGTCACTGCTGCAAGGTGTACTCTGCTTTGCAAACAGTGGCTAACTCCTCTGATGTTACATTAGAAAAGAATGTAATTATTAAAACAGCCATGTGTGTCTCAAACCACTGAAAAATAGTAGAAGTATATTTGATGGAAAAAGAACTATATGAAATGAGGTAGGAAGGAGGGAATGGAGAACGTCATCAACATAATTCAACAATTTCTCAGCCAGAGATAGCATTTAGTTTAATATAGTAAAAATGGGCTTGCTTCTCTCAGTAAGGGTCCAGTGTCCAAATCCTGCAGCTGTCTCGCTTGGACCAGACCTTTGCAACTGCACTGTCTCTAGATACAGCAGTCAGGCCAGTTCAGCATTGCAGCTGAGGCTGATGCAAGTCCAAGGAAGAAGACGACATTAGCCTGCAGAGGAGTATGTGAGCACCAGTGTGAACTACAGAATCTGAGATTGCTCTTCCTTAAAGACATAGATTTACCTTATAGTTGTTTCTAGAATAAGAAAAAAAAAATTCTTTACATGAGGCTCTCAATCTCTGAGAAAAAAAGTACTTACACTTTTTTCTGTAAGTCAGTCTTGTATTCTAGGTGTAGCAGGGCATTAAGAACAAGTGCTGCACATCTACTAAAAATGCAGATCACACCCGGGAGTCTTTAAGCAGCAGGACAATTTTAGCCACGTTTGGTAGCAAGAGCCCAAAAAGGAACTTATCGCAATGCTGCTATTTTCTTTCAGATGTCTTGATCACCTTGATCATACACCAACTTCCAGCAACATGCAGCTATGTGAGAAGAACAGACATCAGCTGAGGAGCACACACCTTCAGAAAGGTTATTTTAACCATAATTATTGCAACAGTATATGAAATGGAGTTCCCTCTTCCTATCGTTATACCAGACTACATAACTGGTTTAATCATAGGGTCTGGCAAAAGGACTGCAGAGCAGACCTTAGACAGTGAGCAAAAGGCTTCTCTCCTTCCTTCCCCTAATGTGTTAGATGCCCTTTCAGGCATTTCAGATTGTTTAGCTGCCAATGACAAAGATTGCCTGAGGCATCAGAGCTGGGCACAGACCAGGAGTATCTCATGTTTGTAAGGCTTTGCTTCAGTGTCTAGAGCCTAAACAGAAACCTTTCTGAGCAATGAGACTGTCTTCCCACGTGACAGCATTTGGGTTTTTTGATCTGTAAACAGATTAGAACAACTGCAGGATTAGCCATTTCTCATATACATGCAGATGCTAGCATGGGGACAGCTTTTATGAGCCAGCTTCTTTGCCAGTGAAAGGTAAACCCATTCCCTTATTTGGGTAACAGGATAGCTTTTTGTCCATATCTAAACTCACAGCAATTTCACCAATCTTCCAATATCAGTTAGGTAGTTGTTAACTCTTAGGCTCTTAATTACTTTTTTTACTTTTGAACCAAGACAACTCCGGTACATAAGCACAGACTAAGTTTTACCAACATTTATTACCGATAAGGTTAAAATCTGTTCAAAACTTGCCAGATTGTGAAGCAGCCTGTGAATGTGATGAAGCATTAAGTGAAGCTACCACTACAGCTCTGTTGACTGCTTTTATATCATGAACAAAAACACTTTTGTGGATCTTGTAATAGTGATCAATACACGCCTTTTGTTAAGATCTGCCAAAAGAAACAAGTGTCTTTGTTGTACTATACCTAGAGCAATGATCTCTCTCCATAAGATCTTGTGACACTGCTGAAACTACATTTTTAATACCCACTTAGACATGTTTACTTATGCTGAGAAGACATGCAACAGCACACAGCAGAGCAAGAAAACACTTTACTAGAAAGGATATCACTTACAACTGCTATCTGGTTTCATGCTCAAAGTCTGATTGCTTCATGCTGTTGATCACAATATGATCAACTGTCATAATTAGAGAAGCAGATAAGTTACTCAGCTGAAAAACATGCAAAAGAACATCACTATTTGAGTCCTTACTAGGAATGATCCTGTTTTTAAGTCTGGCTCAAACATTAGAGTCCAGAAAAAACAATTCAGTCATCCAGTATAACAGAATACAGACCACACAAACTCGTCCCAGAATTTCTTTGATAAATACACAACTGAGTACGAAGACAGGAAGGCATGGAAGCCTCCTAGCTTCAGTTACGCACTAAGCTGGTGATAAAGGAGGGAGTTCGTCCTTCCTCTTCTTTGAAGAGAGATATTGATTGTGCTGTGCAGTGTCTTATTTGTGTCCACTGTGGAGACAAGTAAATAGCTTGTCACATCCATACACTCTGCATACAACATTCTTTCCACTATCTTCAGCGTGGGTAAACCAAAAGTACCGAAAAAGAATCTGATGCATCAAATCTGTCCTGATATTTTCTGTTACTAAAAGCACGACATGATATATGCTATAAAAAAAAACAGACTACTTTGGGCTTCAGTCCCGTAGCGATAGTAAGAAGTTTGAGTCATTTGACATTCCAAACCAAGTACCAATTGAGTAATGGAAAGAAAAATCAAAAGGATTTCTCAAGATGGCAAGTATATGCTTCCACCTACTTCAGCTATAAACAAAGTACTAGGGAGGAACTATGGTTTCCAAATAACTTGACTATTGAGAAGTGAAATCTTGTCTCTAAGAACAGGGACAGCACATTTATCCTTGATGAAAAAGATGCTATTATTAAGCAGTAATGATCAACATTGGGTACTTTCTGGGAATTAATGGCTAGCACAGGACATGTTTTGGTTAATGCAGTTTCAGCTGGTTTATTGAGAGCTTTTACAGAGGATTAGTGACTCATGACATGCTTACTTGCTCAGACAATGTCTAAATGTTGCTCTCCACTTCAGATGAGCTGTGCTACCATCTCACAGCTGAGGTGGGTGACCTGTGTGGTTCCATGCCGCTGCACAGACTGCTGCACTCCTACACGTACTTAATCCTGGTCAGATTCATTGGTTAGGTGACTTCATCTAAACCACAGTTTCAGCCCTACTGAATTTTCCCTTCCACGTAGTTGTCTGTATCTGCATTTTTTTTGTATTCTTCCTGCTCATAAGTAGTACCCCCCATAACAGCTGCTTTTAATAAGAAAATAGCTAATTTTCTAAGTGCAGAATTCTGTCTGAAAAAGTGTACTCCCCATATTCTGAGCCCATGACTGATAGACAGGATCAAGCACTTTCAAGAACATACTTTAATGTGTGTGAAGAAATTGCACAAGGAATTTAAAACCCCTTTTATGTTGTATGTATTGAAAGATATTAATGCAATATAAATAATTACAAAACAATTGTTCATTGTTCCTGTATTCCCTTTTTGCTCTTGAACAGCTGTTAAGAGCAGTTTGAAAGAGGAGGAATCTGGTCAATCTAGAGCTGAATTGAACTTACAGTTCAGAAAAATGAAGGATGACTACATGAAATGCAGAATATTTCTTGGAGAAAGAGTTTTAGCATAAATACAGAATGGTTGTTTTAAGTTTCACGTTATAAATGCTAGCAGCAAACCTTGCAGCTGCTCACTTTAAACAGTCCAGAAAAGTTCTTTCATTTCCTGAGGTATAGTCAGGAGTTAGGCAGGTATACTTCCAAAATTTATGGCTCTACACAATGGAGGTTTATAACATTACTTAGCATTCTGCTACACCAAATGAAAAGTCAATTGACATTCACTCCCTAGCAGGAAAATAGTTCAGAACAGAATGACCAAGTAAAACAGAGAACAAAACCCAGAAACAGAGTCTTTAATTGCATGGGAAGACATTTGTTATTCCACAAGGTGTTCTCATCTTTAATTTGGGCAACTGTGAGCAAAGAGCAGAAAATTAAAAATTAGTTTATACCGTTAGGTTTTTATATGGATTTAGAAATCCTGAAAAAGAATACTGTGCAAATGGGAATTTGAGTGATGTGCTGATGTCCATTGAAATGCTGCAAACAGGTAGGATTTCCAAACATGAGCAATCAAATGATTTTCATAAGTTATAAAATCATTGTGACTTCTAGCTCCCTTATTCAAAGGAATTTAGATGAAGGTCAGTATTAGGAACACCTCAGCAATAGCATTATTTTAGAAGAGGATCATCATTGGTGTCAAGTATGTTTTCTAGCACTAGATTAGCTGATAAGCTGAGAGGGTTGGAGCATTTCCATGCTCTGAAAAAGCACAGATTTAACAAGTTCAGTAAGTGCTATTCAGTAAAAGCTAGACACTCTTGAAGTGCTATAGGGGAATGCAAATTTTCATTTACATGTTTTATTTCAGAAATCAGAAGCATTTAATTGTCATCTCAAGACACTGCATACATCTCCTGTGCAGTTTTGTCTGCTGTGTCAAGTCACACACCAGAAGGACTACAGGCAACTTGAAGTTATTATTGTACGAGTATCACAGAACCCCAGCCTAGATCAGGGCGCCGGTCCTCTTTGCAAAGCTGTGCCATCAGATGCAAAGGGAAACACGATGCGTTCAGCTGCAATGCACATTCCCACCAAACCAGACAGAGGCCGCAAGAAGCAGCCATCAGTGCCAATTTGCACAGCGGCCTTTCATGGCTTACCCTGACATGGGTGGTAATTAGCAGTTACCGACTATCCAATGCTTCAGTAAATGTGCTAGAGTACATCATACATTATATATGCTTACTGAACCCTAGCAAGCATATTTTCAAACAGCCACTGTTGGGTTAGCTCACAATAAATACCTTGACATTCTAGTTGTAATGTTATACCTAAGGCCATTGCACCACTGCTTTTGCCTGAACGTACAAAGCAGATTGCACTGACAGCGCCAGCAGTAGCATTGGACCTATTTTTCTGCAACGTGTGATTCTATCGAGACAGAAGTAGAGCACAAAGCAGTTCAGCTATGCACATGTAACATACTGAGTTGAAAACACTGTCTCAGCACTGCTAAAATGTCTGATTTTAGTCTCAATACAAGACATTTTGGGGAAAGATTAAAAGCAAATAGCATCTGACCGAAGATCAAGAACCACCCTTTATTACCCTCTATCATTTCTACAGTTTCTTGCTCTTTCACCTATTAGAAAGAAAACTAAAAAAGCTAAGTAAAAAGATTAGGTGCTTCTGAAATATTATCATTGCTAAACATTTGACCTGATAATGGATATTAAATACATACCAGTTCAAGTATTACAAACACGATGCCAAACAAGCTTGGCCCAGCCTGTGCTGATGTTAATAGGCTTGACGCAGCTTCTGCATTATTTAAAACATGATATAAGACTGCCCGTAAGAGCTTTATCTGCTATTGTTACAAATGAAATCCAAGATGACTGAAAGGGAAAGCGATTAGAGAAAGCGCCCCTTTTTTCAACTTGTTTACTCTGTACACTTGACAATAGTTTCTGTGCAGTCAGCCTCTTCAGGCTGGAAAATATGAGCTTGTACAGATACGCAATCGTCATGATAACGCTTCAGACAGCACAGCTTCAGCTCTGAACTCAGCTGCTGCTCTCTTTGTGACTGCCTCCCACCCCAGCTAAGGACCTGATGCCGAGTAGCCTGTACACACTAGCTTGCTCATGCCCTAGTCCTGAATGCTGAACTGCAGACATCAATGCAAACTGCTACAGATGTGAAATTAAAACGTGATAGCTGTTACTCACTAGGTCTCAGTTGCAGTTTGAGTTAAGATGGACAACAAATATTACAATACACCCATATCAATTAGCTGTCAATGGCTCACCTCTCACGGTGTCTGTTATGGGGCACAGGTTCTCCCGCTTGTCTCAGCTACGTTGGGAGCCAGTTATTGTAGTCAGAGTCCAACTCAGTCAGCCTCACATGGCAAACCAGTTGTTGCAGCACAAGCAAGCTATCAGGCTGCAACAAGGCTTTTACCATCTGTCAGATTCTACTGTCCATGCTGTTACTCCTTCCTCCAAAGATCCGAACCACCACCACCACCACCCCCCAGAGCTATTTAACTACTTAGCAGGAACGAGCTACAGCTGCACATGGTCCATGTCAACCAACCCACTGCCTTCGAGGCAAGGCCACAGCTGCATGTTATCAATGCTCATCAGCCCACTGCCCTCACTCCTCTGCAGGTTTCCATGAGGCAATCCCAGTCCACATTAAAGCCATGGCTGAACAGGGCTCCTCAAGGCAAAAGCTTGCCTGTAATGGCCTTTGGACAAGGACGTGCAACCGACCAGCTGTAATGGGAAAATCAAACCAGAAAAAACCCCACCACCCTCAAGAAAAAAACATAACCACCTTGCTACACAAATGCCTCTAGGACAACTTACCATGGAAACTCTCACACGTGGCTCTGGCCAGAACACATTCTTCCCTCTTTGGGAGTCTTACCGATGTGACCAGTCAGACCGGTGGCTTTTCACTCCCCACTGGGTGGTCAGGAACCCCTCTGTGCTCTTTCACTGGCTTTGTGTCCAGCTTCACCCCTCTGCAGACAGGTACCACAAAGCAACGTTCTCTGACTTCAGCCCCAGCACTGCGATGCTGCGCTCACACCTGCCACCTCACCAGCCCACTCTGATGTGCTCTGCTTTAGCCCCCAGGTTTAGGAAGTAGCTTTCTGGAAATGATTCAGGGCCCTGATCTAGACTGGGGTTCAGGGATACTCATGCAATAATAATTATTAACTTCAAGTTGCCTGTAGTCCTTCTGGTGTGTGACTTTATTTATCCTGCCTAAATTCAGTCCACTGATAATTCAGGTGAAAGCTTGATCCTATTTCTTATTAATTCGCTTTGCAATCTGTATCGTGTCTTTTTGTTTCTTGGCAATATACCAGGAAAGCTGTCCAGTACCCATAGGAGTAAAGGCGGCCAAGTAACAGTCATTTCAAACCATAAGTTCTTCTCAGTGACACTGTAACCCACACTTGCTCATCTAATAGAAATCTCGTTAAGTGTCAGCTCTGACAGTTAAATTATTGATAGGTCTGAGTAGATTTGGCCAAAATAAAGTGTTTGAATTTTCCCCATTTAAATAAAAATATTAAGAGTTAAAAACATACAAGGGAAAAATACAGAGTTTAAATCACTATCTTTAAAACCAAGGGGCAAGCAGAACCAGTTCTTGAGTTTGTAACTAAAGCCTAACAAATGCTAGAAGAAATTGTCGAATGTGACTTCATGAAGAATAAGGTCCGTGAGCATGTCCAATTTTGAATCTCTCAGCCTTCAGTCTGTTTTTCAAGAAAAATGAAATGAAATTAGTTATATGTGATTTCTCTGTTGTAACTATATTTTTCTCAAAATGTGCTCAAACAGTCAAAAGGGTTAAATCACTTTCTCACATCAGTGTCAGGAAAGGATTCTTTCCACTCTGCCACTATTGCATTCGTGCACCTTGTCCACACTTGCAACATTAAGCATTACATTCTCCCAAGAGACAAAAAGCACAGTCGTCTTTCTTGTGTCATTATCATCATATTTTGCCTAGTTGATGTCTTCAAAAGTCAGAATTTGTGTTTGTTCCTAAGTAATAAATGGCTAATGACTCCTACCGGAGTAGGTGTCATTACAGCAGGCGACCCTGGGCTGCTCTTTCGCAAATGTAAGTCCTGACTGTAGGAGGAAGAATAAAAATCATGGGAGTCACTACTTTTAAAGCATGAAACTTCTCTGGATAAAATACTTTAACCCACATGACCTTAGAAAAGAAGTGTGGAAAAATAATAAGATTATGATGGAACACTGAGTCAGTTGCCTCATAATCACCAAGACATTTCTCAAAGCAGATTTAAGAGAAACGTAGTTGTTAAAAGAAAAACAAACAGAAATCTTCATTACCTCACTAGAAAAAATGTTCAGCTTTTGAAACTGCTCATAGCTGTTATTAAACTTTGTAGAAGAGGGCAGGAGACAGCCAGCACAATCCCTGCGGCACTTTCCCTTCCAGAAGTTTCAGAAGTAGCAGTAGTGGTTGTGATTATGCATTTTGTTAATATTAGCAATAGTGGAAGGAGGCAGAGGGCAACTCATTAATGCAATCAGGTAGCTAGAAATTTTTTATAGATACATCTTTACTAGGAAGTAAAAAAAAATTTCTTCTGTTAATTTTCAAAGCACAATCAATGCACCTGCCAATACTGACGATCCACAATGACATCTAAATTCAGAGCAGCTCCTTACACATTAGTAGTGGCTCTGACAGATAACATGGTCAGCCCACAGTAACCTAAACATTGCCACATTGCTAATAGTTCCACTGCCCAAGCATTTTGATTTTGTAATTGAATAACTTTTACTAAAAAAAGCCTATGGCCCAATTTTCCAGCTTTGGCATCATTGCAAAGTGAATCACCACTAGATACTGAAATTATCTAAATATGAGTAAAAGCTTAAGATTTGGCGCCGGGATTTTCTAGGAAGATGCTCAGGGTTTAAAACTGCTCTTCAGTTGAAGTCCAGCATGACGTTATACTTATTTACATTAGCTTGGAACCTAACCAGTTCCAGTCAATACCTACAGTTCTCATTAAAATCATTATGCTCTAATGATTGGGCTTTCATGTTAACTCGAGATTTGGCATTTGCCATACGTAAAAAGGAAGGAATCTGATGAGCCAGTGCTGTTTTTGCAAAAAGAGCTCTGCTATCACTTGCTGTTGATGCTTTCATGAAGAAAGCAAATTCCACAGAAATAGTTTTTCCGTTCTACCTTTTTGATACATTGCTGAAAAGATTTTCATCAGCAATCTTTGTGAAATGTTTCATTTCTACCATAACTTGCTCATGACAAAGCAAAGGTTTGCTTTTTATTCCTTTACACAGGGAATTCAGTACAAACACACGGGAAAGGGTGACAAATGGCACTGGGTAGCCAAAAACAACATTCAAAGAGCAGGATCAGACAGACCACTGACTCAGTGCACGCATAAACACACTAAGAGTACAAAGGGAGTCAGCACCAACTCGAAGGGTTGAAGTAGCTGCACGTACTTTACTGTGTATGCCCTTTAAACTGGCAGTTACTCTTAGATTACCTTAGAACAAGTATGTTGTAGATTGCTGGAAAAGGGATTTTTCCCAATTCTGTTCTGTTCATTCATACCCGAAAATCTCAGGCTACAATGAAGACTTTGCTTTCTTACACAGGCTTCACCTTGGCCTTTATGGCTACTGCTTTTTTAAATCAAAATTCACATAAAATAATTGTCTGTGTGGAAATTGTAAGGAAATCAACTTAACACATTTAAGCACACTTAACACATACATACAATCAAAAGATTTCAAAGTAATGTTCAGCCAGCTAAATCTGAGCAGAGATACATTTCTTTCTCTTCCCCACATTATGTTAAGGGAAAGGGCAATTTTAGCAAGTTTGTGATATTTATTGATATAGTTTAGATTTAGATAATATTCCTAATATTCTGCTTATTGAGTTACTTTATTAACAGGCTTTGATGCCAGTCAGTTACTAAACTGATATATACCATACCACTTGAGTATATAACTGTACATCTGTATTACTGGTGTCACTTTTCACTCAGTAGAAATTTTCCTACAGTTTTGGGCTCTCTGACTCAGGCCTTCCTTGCACTCCTCAAAAAACTTTTCAGTTCCCCCAAAATTAAAGGCCTAGTGCTAGATACAGACAATGATAACGGCAATTACAATGTCAGTAAGTCACCGACTACCTGACCCTCTCTCTCCAAGCCAGCGCTTTTGCTATCTTTTTTAAAAACTGCTGGTTTATTACTAAAGAAGTGAGCTATTATTTCACTGCAACAGTGAAATTGGCCAAAGGATAGGATGCAGGAATGTGGCAGCCCTGGGTGAGAAGGTGTTTAGTAACCTAAAGGGATTTCTTCAGTTTTGCAGGATGACCCAGTTTTTTCTACAAAAGTAGAGCGTAAAGATTCATTATTAGTGAGGACTGAGCAACACAGAGCACTTTAAGCAAAGTATTTGATCTTATACAACTTGTGCGTATTTTGAGAGGAAAAAAAAAAAGGTTGCTTAAATATTGAAGGCGATTCAGGCATCACTGTTGTAATTTAAGCCTTCAAGCAGACATTGTCTTCAATAAGGTGCCCAACTGACGCGCATTTCCAGCACTAACTTGGCTCTTACAACATTTTACCTACATTTAGGTCCAGCTTTTTCAGCCTGCTTCACGTTTGTTTCCATTTTCCTAGGGAACAAATCAGTGGGCCTAGTGCACAAGTTGTCCACATAATTAGATAATGCTCTTACACCTTTTACCACGGAAAAGGCCTCACAGGAACAGAAATCGTCAGAGCAGAAATGGACATCATGATATTAGCTAGCCTGTCTTCCAGCCTGCAGGGAGAACTGTCCTCCCTAATATTTCTTGAGTCTGTTTTTAGACCAACCCCCCAGATGGAAATGCTGGAGTCTCATCCGTGCCCAGACAGAATCAGTGCTAAATCACGTTTTCTTACCTTTTCTAATGACCTGCCTAAGCCTGCTGACTACCATTTAAGCCCATTACTACTTGCCCTACCTGCAGCATGTGGAGGGGACTTTAATTGTTTATTGCACCCCTTGATGTAATTGAAGACTCAGATTTCCTCAGTTTTCTCATCATTAAATTTGAAGTCACTGTCCCCTGCCCCCTCTGCTCCACTCCCCCACCCCCACCCCCCTTGTATTCTCCCCCAGCCTGTTTTCTGAGCATGTTACCACCCTGGTCCCTGACACGTGAGGTACATCCTTACAGATCTGCAGAGTTCAGTGCTGTGCAGCGTAGGAGACCCCATTTCAAGACTCTCTGACAACGCATCCACTCTGGCGTGCCTCACTCCAACAGCGTGAGACCACTGAGTCATGTTTAGCTTGCAAGACTCCAACGCTGAAATAATTTCCTGCAGTTCTGCTGTCCAGGCAGTCTTGTCCCTCTGAAGTTAGCATTCACCTCGAGTAGGTTGTTAGTAATTTCTCAAGAGTCTGAGAACCTAATCTTGTCTTTCCAATGTGCTTACAGCTTTTTGCATTAATATCATCTGCATATTTAAAACATTAATCCTTCATCTAAATCACTGAGGAAAACACTGAATAGTACTAGACTCAAGTGAGGTCCTTGAAGAACTATGTTTGATATAGCCTTTTGGCTGGACATTAAGGCATTGATTTTCTGCTCTAGAGTAGATTATTCTCAGCCTGGAGAAGAGAAAGCTCCAGGGAGACCTTAGAGCAGCCTTTCAATAGTTAAAGCGTGCTTAGAAGAAAGATGGGGACAGACTTTTTAGTAAGGCCTATAGCAATAGGACAAGGGGTAATGGTTTAAGCTAAAAGAGGGTAGATTTATATTGGATACTAGGAAGAAATTCTTTCCTGTGAGGGTGGTGAGGCACTGGAACAAGTTGCCCAGAGAAGCTGCGGATGCCCCATCCCTGGAAATATTCAAGGCCAGGCAGGACGGGGCTTTGAGTCATCTGGACTAGTGGAAGGTGTCCCTGCCCATGGCAGGGGGGTTGGAACTGGATGATCGTTAAGGTCCCTCCCAACCCAAACCGTTCTATGTTTCGGTGATTCTTACCAATTCTGCATTTCCTAATAGTGTCACTTACCGCATATTCTCCTAGTTGTTAGACAAGGTGAGGGAGCCTAAAAATCTGAACAAGTCAAATTATTTGACTCCTACTGCTTCTTGTTTACTCACCCTGCCAGAGAAGAAAATCAGATCAGCTTGACATGACTTGTTACTAGTACATCCATGCTGGTTGTAGCTCATCTTTCATTTTCTAGGTGCCTAAAAATTACTTGTTTGAATATATTCTGTTATTTTTCCAGGATCTAAGTTGCAATGATACCTGTATAAGTTTTTGCCTGTTCTTTTTCACTGTCTTTTCCAAGATATGCTCAAAGTTCAGAGGAAGATTTAAAAAATCAGTTTTCCAGACTCCATGATCACCACTAGCAGTTATGATGGCTGAAGCAATTTGCCTACAAAACCAAGCTTAAATTTCACCAGGTCAAAACGAGAATATCTGGTGTAAGTCATAAATAACCTGGTCTTGCCCTATAATAAGCGCAACTCAACATATTTTGACTATTAATGCAATGTCTCGCTGGCTTTGGTTAATGAAATTTGCAACCTCCCCTTTTTCCTCATGGTGCATACATTGTACTAGACATATTATGTATAAGAGAGGAACTGATCTAGTAGATCTACTGAATAATTACTTTAGCGGTAAGTGGTGGTCCTGGTTGTTCTCTTATTTTTCTTCCCATGCGTTAGCCTCGGCACTCGTTTACTTGGGCTGAACAGACTAAATGTGTAAAAGAGCATCCTGATCTGGCTTGGTGCGCAGTTATAGTGCCACCAATGCCTACAAGATTTGGTAGGGGTTTTGTTGTTTGTTTCGTTGGTTTTTTCTTAAGAAGTTTTAAGAAGCATTGTCAGCTCTGTTATAATTATTTGAAACTAAAGAGCTAAAAGTTTGTTAGCAGCACGTGTGCTCTTTTGAGGAAGCTGTGAAGCATGGTCAAGCTAAATATAGTTATTACCCGTAGGAATACATGCACATGCACATACATTAGTATCTTAATCAGCATTTTTGTAAAGTCAAGAATGAAGGCTACATTTCAGCATAGTGTCCCTGTTAACTGTCTTACACATTTTCTGAATAGAACCCCACCTGATGCCTTATTTAGTCTTCTCTTAACTCACAAAATTTTGGAATTTATTAGTTCGACAGCATGGTTAGCTGAAGATACAAACAAGGCAGCCATTAGTTTGTCAATACTTATTCGAAAGGGAAGGTTTATGGTCTCCTTATATGAAAGGATAGAATCAATGGAAGCATGAGGCATCATTAGAGGAAAACTGTGAGCAAAGAGGAAAACTCTGAGCAAGTGAGATGGTAGCATTAACAAATGCTTTCACTGGCATGATTCTGCTAGCACTGTTCTCCAAAAGCAGTTTATGGCCCTAACTCTTGAAAGTCAGTAGGAGGCTCTTGGGCCGGGTAACAAAGGAACAAGGGACTAGAAACCACGAGGCACACCTGACCTCGGGCAAAGCTCAATTCCAAACCAGTTGATCTGATGGGTATTAGCCCCAGTCTTGAGGGCAGAACCTGTTAAATTTCATCCCCACCTCGTGAGAGCTAACAGATAGCTTCTCAGATCTAAAGAACGCAGTACTGTGATGATTAAGTGATGATTAAGCAGATGAAGGAGCAGATCTGAAGAAAATAATCAATTCTCTGTTTCACCTTTCTCTGAGGCAGGTAACATTCTGTAGTAAGAAAGTCAGAAGTATGTGGGTAATTATGCTCCAAACATCCTCTTAGGCAGGCTTTACTATTGTCTTCCTAATGGTCACATTCACCATATTCACATTTATAAATGTTAGCAACAACTAATTTACTTGCATTTTGCTTGCAGAAGACAGACATAAGAATTAATTGAAGAAAGATGCTGCAGCAGAAGATTCTATCACAGACATACCAGAGAAGCTTTACAGATAACAAACATCAGCTTTCACTGACCCTTCCAACTTTGCTATTTCTATAGAAAATCTTTTGAAATACAAAATCTACATTATAGACCACTCTGCAATCTTTCCAAGTCTGCAGAAGAGAAATCAACTTCCCTTTAATATTTACTACAAACATCTTGTTGTTACTCCGTGCCTTGAAGCAGCTGGTCTCAAAACCAACAAAACGCCTTTGCACAAAGTTCAACCTTACTTACGGGTTGCACAGAACTTGTCATGCTATTTGCATTTTTATTACTACCTTGTGTAATACAGGAATGAGGCAGAAGTGTCTATCAAAACTGCTGTATTTTCCTAACAGTGGTTGAGTGTTGGACAACAGATCTAGACTGTTCTAAACATCTGACAGTTATGGTGAAGCTCCATTTGATGGAGCCACAGTCACTGTATTTCTCTAGCAATCAATGTGAAATTGGAATTTAGAAAGTTATTTCATTCATCAAAAGACAACACTATGCTATCTGCTCCATCCAAAGCTTTTAAAGCTCTCTTGGAGAAGTTAAGGAATCCATTCTATTTCATTTCATACCTCCTATGATCACACAGCTGTGTGATATGATACCACCAAAATAACTTTTCAAGCAACAGAAACTCTCCACATGTTAAAACTCAGAAAGTGGTAATAAATCTCAAGGATTCAATTTGCTACAGATGTTGGATATTACAGCAACACAGAGCACAGCTCCGAATATCACAGGGAAAACAGGACACATGACAAAAAAAGCAATTTGTAGTTTTCTGAACAGCTCTGATTAGCTTTTTTAAAAAGTGAAAGAGCTACATCTGTCAGGTTTAGACTTGTGTTTTATTAAATCCTGCATTTTCTCCCTAGAATCTGCAAACTTTTTTGAGATCATACTTCAGTCTTCAGTAAGTCTTACTGCTATTGTAAGTAAAAGCAAATAATTTGGAAGGTACATTATGTTCCAATTTAGCTGGCATAATCTATCCCTTTACATCTTCCTCTGACACATCAGTTACGAGCCACTATTGCAAAGGGCAAACAGGACCTTGGACTCAATTTGCCATGACAGTTCCTAGGTCTTGTTTAAATAATCTAGGATTATCCCTCAAAACTGATTTGAGCAACCAGCCAGTCCAGCTGCACTCTTGTCACAGAACATACAGACCTTCATAGACTGTCATTACCAACAGCTAGTGATACCTCGCCTGCATTATCCTCCTGTATCTGGGAAGTGTGGTGCTAAATTTGTGTTTAAACTAAATAAAGGTGTCAGACAAGTATAAGGAATTAGTGCAAACAAACAATGACTTGGGCATCAACTCAACCAGCTGAAGAATGTTTTCCTTACAGCAAAGTAACTACTTGTTTATAAGCAATTAATATCAAGGCGTGAGCAAGCTCAGTTTTCCACCTTGAAAGAGGGTGGTTCTGCCTACTTACACCAGACAGCGCAGGGCTTCCTAAAGCCATTTTGTTCAGTCACTGTTTCAGGAAGGAGAGTTAAAATCAAAGTTCGTTAAAGTATGACAGTCCTAGTCATGTGGTGGGGAAAAAAAAGGCTAGGAAAAAGAAGAGTTTAAGAGGCCAGATACCCAACTCAAAATCTGCCTCAGATAAAGCTCTACCCAGCATGAGAGTTTTGCCTAAATACCTCATCTTCCCCATGACCTCTGTATGTGTCTGGGTAAGCAAGGGGAAATGTTTCTTGGCACTGATATGAAGCATACACAGACATGGACACACCGGTATGTGTGTACCTTCCTGCAAACCTGGGAACTGTGTCCCTCTGCTGAAATACCACTTGGACACCTGGGGAAGGAAGCGCTCGCATGATGGAGCTGGAAGTTGAGGCAAAGGAGCTGCTGAAGAGGCCAGGATGGAGGACCGGTACGCTGCACCTTGGCTGTGCAGGAGGTGCCGAGCACTTGAGCCGACTGTGCCTCTTGACAGACACGTGGCTTTTATTCGCAGGCACTCAAAAAGAAACGTGGCAGCTGCTGTCTGTAAAGACTGCAGAACTGCTGAGGCAAGCTAGGAGAGGGAGCTCTCCTCTGCTTTGCTTCTCTCTCTTCCTGTCTTGCACTTTTGCCTCACTGGGCGCTCTGCCCTTGCTGCACCAGGCAGTGGCTGAGTGGCCACACATACATTTAGGAAGGCTCAGCTGAGCCCCCAAAGCTGCTTTCTATTGGATGAAAGATGTATCTATAAGCTGGATATGCAGTTTTAATAGATTGTTTTAATATTCATTATCAGTGTGCTTGTTTTGCTTTGTTACTGAATGCTGAACGTAAAACAGGCAGCAGTTTACAGCCGATTAAGCAACAAGTTACTTAACAGTAGCTTTAAATGATGCATCTATTTGCAGTCCTAATTTCCTGGGAATCAACGTTACTTTTCCAAATTTCCATTTCAAACTTTAAAGAATTTGATTCTTACCTACTAATGGACAGTTCAATCTTTTCATACGTGTGCCTGTGAAACATGCCAAACTTGGCATATGACAAAATAATTGTTTACGTTGTTACAGAAAAGACACAGTAGTGTGTATTTGAAACTGCTACTCCTGTTCATTCCAGTCTATAACCCAGAAAAAACACATTAAGTTTCCTGTGAACACAGAATGAAGTAACCCTTGTCAAACAATGAGAGCACGGAAGATAATCTATCAGGATGGGAAGTCTGGTCTCGGAGCACAGTCAGGCATTAAGTTCTTTACCAAAACCACAATAAAACAATCCAGCCATCACGATGAGCATCCCAATGAGCATCAGGAAGCCTCTCTGCAACATACAAGACTGAGGAAAACAAAACTCTCTTTGCATATCCCATTGAATGTTGCCAATATGATGAAATACAGCCAGAAAGGATCTAGGTGCCTAGAAATTAGTCACTATAATACCTAATGTTCAGGCTCATGGTTAGTACAGCAAGGTTTGAAACCCGTATTAGATGTCTAGGACCACACATGATACCTGATGGTGACCTGGTGTCTTACCCAACAATTCTATATAGGCATCGTGCTGAGCAAAATGACATCTACAGACAAGGAAATCTACCGGTTATAGGAAATAAAGATTTTGCACCCTGTCTAGCTTACCCTTATCTTCAACAACAAAGTGTTAGAAGGTTGTGTCCACTCGTTTCACAGAAAATAGTCACACAGCAGTACAAGGTGCTGTGAGGGAAAGCCTGGCCAGTATCCAGCCTACTTCCCTCATACTCCCAACACCCAACACTGTTGAACTGGTGCTGTCGGAGGGTACATCCCTGCCTATGGTTTCAGAGAGCTAGCAATGTCAGCATCACCTTCTGGAGTTACAACTGCCAGTTTTGAGCTCAGCATCCCATATGCACAGATTATTTTTTTTTTCTCTAGAGGTATTACTTTGCTTTAACAGAGTAATCTGTATTGAAGTATGTCTTCCTTTCCACCACCACCACCACCCACCACCCCCCGCTCAGATCTGTGAGGTCCTTCTGGAGCTGCCTGCCACTAGCACAGCATTTAACTACCCAAAGAAGCCAAAAGACTTACTACCTAGAAAGAAAGTTCAGGAAAACATAACAGAATAATGTTGAAGCTTAGTAGTTAGGAAATGTACTAGGGTATAACTAGGGTTTCTGTCTGGAATTCATCTAAATTTCTCAAGTATCTGATTGAATGCAGCCTGTTTAAAAACTTCAACAGAATTGGTAAAAAAATGGCTCAGTCTCATTACCAGTGCACTGAGCCATTTACTTACTCCCACACACCAGTCAGATGCACAGCAGATCAGTTTGCAGGGATCGTTTAATTACTCATGAGTGCACCTAGGGCAATATATCCTAATTCTCATAGATGACCTATAGTTTCAAGTGTTTATTCAGAAAAGAAGCATTTCAGAAGGTCAGAAGGGATCATTCATTAGAGGCTTAGAAATTACTCCTCCGTCAGTTTTACACACAGTAGAAGGACACACAGTAGTTTTCAGACTTGCATCAGCTTTCATTATTTTTCTCATAAAGAGCTTTTCTTTTCCCACAGAAAGAATAAATTCTTATTTAAAGGATTTCTTAACTAGTATATTTCTTTCATATCGAATCTAGTATTGAACATAATTTTATGCAATCATCCTAGGACTGCGAATAAGAATAATTCTTTATTTATCCTCAGAATTTGATTGCTTTTGCACAGCTACATTTTACTGCAATGTACAAAAGTTTCCCCCCCCCTCTAAATATGAGAAAGAAGATTAAGCTACACTAAGTTTTGAACACTTATAAAGCATCAAACTATTAACCTGAACATAAAGAGAAATTAATTTCCAGCATTTTACTGTAGGAAATTTAGACATTCTATTTATAAGGTTAGAGTTGTTTCCATATGAATGGGAAAGATGAGGTGACCTGCTTTCCCTTGCCTCTTCCAGGCACATCATAAGTGATGGCAAGGCATGTTCTCACAGGGTATGCTGGGCAGCACCATGTGAATCCCAGACGACATCAGCCACATGACATGGAGTGCAGTGACACAGGACATCAAGTCACTCTAGTGAAGGCAGAGGAAGGGCAGCATTGCAGCCACAGGAAGACCCTTGAGATCCTGCCCCTCCATGACCTCCTCCTTGTTGTCCTACTTCCCTGTCACAGCTCTGCAAAGCCCTGGGGAACACATGGAGTTCCCATTCTCCCACAGAGGGGCTGAAGGCTGCCTGATGGAGAAGAAGGAGGAGGAGGAAAGGGAAGCACCATGGTTGCCCCATGCTCCAGCACTGTCCACAGGAGAAAATTAGACTCTACTACAGCTTCACAGAGGGTAAGTTTTGCCCAAAGGCTTCCTTCCCATAACTGATGGGCATTGATTTTAATGTCATGATTTATTGTGGCTCTCTTTTTAACTAAAAGTTGCAATAAAAATAACTACAATCTGCTCAGCAGCCAACTTCAGAGATGTGGTGTCCTGAAAGGCTGATACAGACAAAGTCCTTGGCTTGGAACGCATTCCAAATCTTCCCACCTCCCCAGGAAATATTTATGATCTGCTTAACGCACACTAGTGCAAATGCAAGCCTTTGTAATGACAAAATTCCAGATATAGATCAGGTATAATTTACTATACCTCTGCTTTCTTATAAATAGCTTGAAAAACGGCTGGAGGTCGAAATCTTTCTTGCTCAGGTAAAAAACCCCACTATTTTGAAGCCCAAGAAAACCACGAATGTAAGCATTAACTATTCAGCTACCTGTCATTTCAGTGACTAATAACTGAAAAAAAAAATGGGTGAACTATGAACTCTTGCCAGTAAAAAGTACCTGGAAGAGAGCCAATGAAGAAAAACCAAAAATGAAACAGGAGTACCAAAACCAGAACAGAAGCCGTTTGGGTTCTTCCCTGGACTCACTGTCATCCTGCATGATATAAATGATGGCCAAGTCCTGAAGAACGAGCAGCGAGGGAAGGTAAGACTTTCCCCTCGTCTCACTTACAGATATATCATCTCTCTTGGTAAAAATCAGACTTTGAAGAGAGAACAGCATATACCAGTAGCATTTCTTGGCCATGAGCCAGAATATAAATTATTTGCAATATATCATCTCTGCTGAAATACACTGCACGACTTGTGGCTGAGAGAGCAGGACCTCCAAAAATTTAAGCAGGGAGCTGATAGCGACCTGCAGCATTAACAACTATGAGTGAAGGCTGAATATCTGCATAGCTCACATAATTCTGTGCCATATGGCCTTTATGCAAAGTCTGCGAAAGCTTTGAGATGCAGCTCTATGGATTGCTCATCAGTGCTGATTAGTACTGCTGAGTGCATATCTGCAGGTGCCAGGATATCAAATGACCTGAACCTAAGAGCAATGAGCTCTAATCCAAAGATAAATTTAAAGACCCCCCATTCCCTGCTGATTTAAACCAGGATTCGAGAGTCTCTCCAGCTCCAGACATTGGCTGGTAAGATACAGCAGGGAAGAAAAATCAGTGAATATCCTTGCAGTAAGCACAAGCTCACCATTACCCTCAATCAGCCTGAAGATCCTGACTAGCTTTGAACACCCTATAGCAATTAGAAAGACAGCTTTGCAGTAAAAGGAGCATTTGTGTTTGAACAAATTATACTTAACCAGCTAGATTCCAGCATCTCAGATTCTGATTTATTTTTCTGCTCTTCAAACCCTAAAATGCAGATACTATTTTCAGGGGTAGAAAACTTAAAGTTGCCCTATAGAAAGCGCTTCCCCATATTTTGTTCATAGTCTTACTCCCTCCCCTGGACTCATGTTCTTTATTATTTCTACTACTGCAGGTTGAACACCTTTCTGTAAAACTAAGGACTGTACTCCACCCCCAGCACCCCCCTTACTCTTGTTTTGTTTGACCAACTACGAACAAATAGAGCATGAGCTAAAAAGCAAGAACTTTTGCTCTTCATCAGCTGACAGAAGGCAAGTTTTTCCTCAAATTCCCAAACACAGTCTTGCTGGTCTATAAATAACTTCCAGACAGTCCATCACATCTAAGCCTCCCTAACAGAGAACCAAGGAGAAGAGATATGTTTGGACAAAATTCCTGTTCTGGATCATTTAACCATTAACTTGAATGAGGGATTCAATTGTTTGGTTGCACTGTATAGAAATACTTGGTCAGATCTTCTCTATCAGAAAATGGGACACAATTATCCCTCTTGCATTTTTGTAATGTGCATGTTCTGGCAGGGTTTTCTCATAAGGAATGATCAAACAAATGAACAAGACACCTGGATACATCCGAGTTGTCCGTATCACTAGATTCATGGGTTTTTTCCTATTCTAGATTCTTGCTTTTCTTGTATTAGGTCATCCAGGTGACAACTACTGTTTATTTTAGCTAGAAATGGCTACAGACATGTACATTTTGAAGTTCTTGTGACCCTAAGTGGCATAAAGTACCACTGTTACTTCAAAGACTACAACTAAGATCAAAAATACGGCAGCTAAACAACATCAAACACCTCATATAGTCTGATTAGTGAAGCTAACCTCAGCATCCCTTTGCCTGCACTTTTGCAATGTGTAGGAATTGTGGTTTTGTAACCATACATGTTCCAGTATTTAGTATTTGTTTTGGAAGTACCATTTATATTTGTTTTCCATTATTAGAGAGTCATAATAAAACATTCAGAAGGGTGTTGTAACTAATTTGTATTTTACTTAAAAGAATATAACACATGGTGGAACCTGGCTGTTGGAAATGTCTTCCTGATGCCCATATTTCCCTGGAATAGCTTTTAAAAAGTAGCTATTCTCATAGCTTTGGTGTATTTTCAGGCATCTTTCTAGAGGTTAACTGGTTAAAGAGGTTAACAGAGGAACACAGACAAGTCAGGTGTCCGGGGACCTCCTACCTTCATTGCCTTCAGTTTGCACAGATTCAAAATACTTTAGCATTTCACTTGCACACACCAGTGCCTTTGATTTCAGCAGGACAACGGGCACAGGTAGGAAGGTGTCAGAAGCATACCTTTGTGCCTATGGACAGGGACATCACGTATCTACCTGTGCTGCATTACTAATTTAGTTTCCTGCTGCTGTAACATAGATAACACAAGCATTAAGAACTTGTCATACAACTATATTCCAACAGGTACATGTTACTTTATGCTAAGCATCGGGACCACTGACCAGGGTGTAACTGTGTTCAGCTGGATGCAGTAGGGTGACGGCGATGAAGACTATGACAAATTCAAGAACAACGTGAATATAGCTGACTTGAAGATGCTGGCAGAGAATTTACTTCAACTGATCTAAACGAAAAGCATCACCTCAATCAACACCTTTAATGACAGAAAGGGTTATGCTAAGGTGCGCTGAGTCTTGCTGGTTACCCCTGAAACCTGGCCTGTTCACTTTTTGCCATGGAATAGCTCCAATAATACACGGCAGGAGGGACAGGGGCACCTGGAAAAGTGCAGATTCCCAGTTTGGATCCCAACGTCTACAAGGCATCATGTCCGCTGTTGCTCCCACACCAGAGCATCTTTATGTGGCAGTAGCATGTGCACAAACTGCATGGACAAAGCTGCTCATGCTGCTTGTTTACGACTGACACGATCAAACATTGCAAGATTAGTGCGCAGCTTCTGAGTTGCTCTGAAGAGCTGAAGGACAGAGGAGAGAGAACCATCGGTGTCAGTCTCCACGGGGCTGTGCTCAGTCCTTTTCACTGATGTGTCCTGACTCAGCCCTCACTAGCTAGGTCCATTTGGGAACTGAGACCCAGGACACATCTCCAATGAAGATCCCAAGACTTCCCATTTCCTCACAGGATACCCCTGCCTTGTAAGTTACTCACTGGAGTAAAAAATCACTTCAAAAGAGAGCACTGTCTCTTGGGCCATGTTTTACCACTTTACACAGATGCACACAACTTTCCTTAGCTGTGGAGATTTTCTGACCTTTCTGGTTTTAAAGCTTTCTATTAAACAACACTTCGGCAAGTGGGAAACCTGCTTGCAAGTGGCAGTGCCAGCTTCCAGGGTGCTGTACTGTAATTTAATAGTGCCAAGTACTAGCTTGAATTTTAAAGTATGCTTTTAGCAGTTTGAACTGAATTTCCCACACAACTATATTACTACAGATACTCAGCTTGCTGTTACACAAAGAACCACACATCTGAGAACATTTAAACACCCCAATCAAATCACGACCATCTGATGTCATCACAGCTGCTGTACCATGTCTAGCCAAATTAGATTATGGAATGTCATATGATTAGCAGAAATAATCTTACAATAATGCTATTTTTGGACAGCAGACAAACATTCAAAGCCACTATCTATAGCTTCCCCAGCAAGCATCGGCAAGCCAAGTTTTCCCTGAGGCTTTTTGTTGCTGAGTGGGTAGCTCCAACCAAAGCTTTTCTTAGTCCCACTTAATCTATTTTCTCTCACCCACCCTTTTAATTATATCAACATTTTTATCTTAATATTTTCTTTGTGCTTTTGTTTAGGTCCCAGAATTCAGCTTTTCTATACTTTCATTTAATTAAAGCTTCCTTTGTTGCTATATTTATTTTTCTTTTTAGCTTATTTTCATGGCCAGTACTCCCTCTAGCAAGGACTACTGTGAGATTTAGTTTACCATATTTCCTTCTTAGCCCTTCCCACATTTTTACCATGGATTATCTGTCTCCTTCCCCTCTATCTGCTTCCTTTTTGAAATAGGAGAATCACACTGCAAGTCCATTGACTGAATGATAATAACGTGCATTCAGGGGGAACACCACAGGAATCCTAGACTCATTGCCTGCCTGCTATAACACATAAACACACATTTCCCCATCAGGGAAACTCATGTAGAAATACAGGGCTGTTACTAATTACAGTGGCCAAATGTACAGCCCTAACACTGGCAGAAGGGTCTAGCAGAAAAGAACAGAGATGGGAATGAATAGAAAGGCCTTGTGACTTCCAGTCCATCTTTCTCACTGGTGCTGCCAGTCCCATTCCTCAACGGCCCCTCCTATAAGCTGTCACAGCACTAGCCAAACTAGCCGGCTGCAACAAGGCTTTTACCATCCCATCCCAGGTTAACACCAATAAGTAGCTCCTATGCTATGCCTTGCCTCTCTGCCTCCTCCAGGTCTCTCTTCACCCCAGGCTGCCCTTCCCTCCCCCTTAGAGCTATTTAACTACTCAGCAGAACCAGCCACAGCTGCACCTTGTCCACATCAGCCAGCCCACCGCCCCTGAAGCCAGCCCACAGCTGTATGTCATCAATGTTCATTAACCTGCTTTCATTCCTCTACAATTCCTCTACAATGAGCCTCTGTTCTTCATTCCCTGTGTGCAGTAAGGGTGTTCCATGTTCTCTGGACATCGCCTATCCAGATTTCTTCCTGTTCCTGGGATTCCCATACCACTTACATCAGGCAGTGTACCTGTGCCCTAAACCAGCATGGAAAAAACAGATAAAGGCAGGTCAGGAAAAGCAGGTCAGGAGCGATCAGCATCCACACCACAAAACTCCCAGCATGAAGAACGAAACTCAGAGTTAGACTATATCTGAACGTATAGCTGAAAAGATCTTATTTTTCCATTCACACAGCCAGGATATTGCTCAGGGAGCTGCCGCGGCTCTTTCCCGTTGCCTGACCATGCTTTCTAGGAACATCCTCCTCAGGTTTCTGTCCCTCATGTACGTGTGTGAATCCTCCAGCTACTACAGAACGCAAATGACCCTCTGAGGCAGCTCTAGGTAATCTCACTCACTATTCGGCTCTTGCTGGGCTGTAGAGGTCCCGCAGAGGCCAGGCGGCCGGCAGAGCACCTTTGAGCTTGGCCAGAGGGATTCAGCAGAGTGACGCTGAGCATCAGCGTAGCGGCTCTCACCAGGCCTGCTCAGCAGTACACTGAATTCAGATTTAGGCTTTCCAAATGCTGCACTGTAAATCACACACAAACCCAGGTGACATGACCCCCGCCTGCGTAGAGAAGCAGTTTCAACGAGCTGTGTGTTTGCTAGCATTTTAGCAAGCGTGCTGTACAGCCCACACTGATACATGACAGGAGTTATACTCTATTGCAACCCTGTTAGATGCAGGAGCCAACATGTTGGATGCATATCTAGAAAACTTTTAGTATATCAATAAAAGATCGATCTCTAGTTTCCCTACTGGTTTTGGCAAGTTTCTTTGCTATAAGTCTACAGCAACCCCCATTTTTCCAATGAATCAGTATAAGGAATTAATGAAGAAAGATGAGCAGCTCCTGGTGCCCTGCACAGACTCGTTAGCAAATACACAGGTGCAGTCGTGTTCAAGGGAGCTGAGGTTTGCAAGGCCCAGCCCTGTCAACACTCTGTCAGTAAAGCACTGACCTGGCTGCCTTGCATGTTAAACTGCCAAGCCCCAGTGCTGAGCAAAGTGAGCAGGGGGTCCCTGGGGGACCACGCCAGCGTGCGGAGACCTTCAGGGCAAGGAGTGACTCTCGGCACCCTGGGCACAGGCGTCACACAGGTACAGGGGTGGTAATGGACCATCAGTGGCCTGTCCATGCTACTGCCCTTCAATGCAGTCTCCCTCATTAGCTGGCAAAAGTGAGTATTGAAGCAGAACGAGGTCTTAAAAAGATTGGTGAGGGTGAGGTTGGTACAATGCTCTGGGTGATGCTCTGTGTTGAGAAAGGAATGTACTTGGAATAATTAGAAAAGGTTCAACTGAGGATGTTAAAGGAATGTACTCTGAATAATAAGAAAAGATAAGGTGGGCACCTGAAGGAGATAAGGAGACAGTGAGTCAGGAAATCGTTGAACAAAGACAGCTGAAAGGTTTACTCCACCTAGATTCCACCTATTCTGAATAGAATGATTAGGTGTTGAAATCAAATGAATATGTATGTAAAGATGTTGTAACCTCTCATGAAAACTGTATAAATTACCCAACTTTTCACTGAAAACTTTGGAGCTAGTTTGTCCGGTGTGAATCGGCTACCTCTCCAGCGTTGCACAAAATAAATACCTTTGCTGCTTAAAGATGAAATTTGTCTCTGAGCAGTTACTCCGTGTCGTTTTGGACACGGAGTATCAGTATCAGCTAAAAATCAACGTTCCACAGGCAGTGAAGGGAGGGCAGCAACATTTATTACAGGTTGTGTGGCAATAAATACAATTCAGAAGTACACCGCTCCAAAGCTTTTCTTCCTACAAGAATTAAACTAAGCTATTTTGAGAGTTTCAATCAAAGCAGACGTTCCCCATCCATAACTGAATATGGGATTTGGGTTTATTGCTTTGTTCCTCGCTGGATGAGCACAGCTGGCAGTAGCACTTAGCCCTGTCACCTGGGAAAGCAGCCACCCGCATCTGCCCTGTCAGCCTGGGTCTCTGGTCACGCAAGGTTTTGTGTAATGGACCACATGCAATATGAGTGAAATATTTTCCAGAATCATATTTACCAGGGGTCTGGCTCCCAGGAGAGACTGAAAGCCTGAAAACCATACCAGAAATGAAATACAATGTAGTGCAGTTTGTTGTGGGTTTGGGGTTTTTTTTCCCAAATGCATTCAAAAAGTTACAAGCCAGACAAAAAAACTGGGGTTTTTGGGTCAGTGGCTGCAAGAAATACTCGAAGATTTCTGGTAAGAGCCTCTAAAAAAAAGTGACTGAGCAGAAGCAATGCTTACCAGCAGAAAGCGTCTCTGTTTGCAGCAGGCTCTGCCAAGCCCCAGGATACCTCTCCCTGCTGTCATCGTGTTTGCTCTATGCCATCCCCGAGGTACTGCCTCACCAGCAGCTGCGTCCTGTCGGTTCATTGAGGCAGTGGGGGGGATTTATAAATGTATAATGAATGCTTTTACAGCTCCCTAGCAGGCAGGGTGTGTGCCGTTTGCAAACCAGTGCGGTGATGTTATGTCCAGGGCAAAATGCTGGTAGACTGATGGAGAGCAAAGCCCTGCAGAGGCTGGGAGCAGGGCAAGGAGGGGGGCAGGGGCGGGCAGGAGCAAGGCTGGTGGCATCCAGCAGCTCAAACCGCAAAAACAGGTGGCTGAAAGTTCCTACTTCATCTGGACATTAAACCCCATAGAAATGTGAAAATATAACTTCTTTTGCTAGAGCTTTTGCTTGTGATGGGTGTGGAGCTCTGGAGGCTGGTAGGTGCTGGTCAGGGGTGGCACCCTGACACCCATGCTACAAGTGTGGTAGGGGACCAGGCTTGCCAGCTTCATGAACCACCGTCTCTAAAAGGCACTATGCTCTCATGGGTTTAGATGGAGGGGGAATGCAGCCTGTGACTCTTGGTCTGTAGCTGGCTACCTGTTTCCCTAAAACGTTGTGATACATGCTGTACTCACACACGTAGTCAGATGGTTCAGCAGCCTCCTCTGGTTATGTTCAGGTACTTTCTATTTCTTGACTTTCCTTTGCAGTCTCAGCATGTCTCTGCCTGGCCAGCCACACCAGTAAGGGTCCATTGAAATGAACAGGTTTGGGTTTTCTCTGCTTGCCCTGGTTAAGGTTTGTCTCCAGCACTCATTTACTGTGGAAATTCCCACAAAGTGATCTTGAGAGCCATAGCAGAGTGTGATACCCTTGGCGTCACATTGGCTAGCCTGAGAAATCCTTAGCACACCAAGCTGATGTTTGGGCACTGAATTTTCTCCTAGAGATGGGTCACTGTCCTGGTTTCAGCTGGGACAGAGTTAATTTTCTTCTTAGTAGCTGGTGCAGTGCTGTGCTTTGCATTTGGTGTGAGAGCAATGTCGATAATACAGGGATGTTTTTAGTTGTTGCTAAGTAATCTTTATACTAAGTGAAGGACTTTTCAGTTTCTCAGGCCCTGCCATTGAGAGGGCTGGAGGGGCACGGGGAACTGGGGGGGACACAGCCGGGACAGCTGACCAGAACTGGCCAAAGGGATATTCCATACCGTGGGATGTCATGCTGAGTATGTTAACTGGGGGAAGAAAAAGGAGGGGGGGGGACGACACACTAGGAGTGGGGACACCAGGAGTGATGATTTTTGTCTTCCCAAGTATCTGTGACACGTGATGGAGCCATGCTTTGCTGGGGATGGCTGAGCACCCGCCTGCCGGTGGGAAGTGCTGAATGAATTCCTTGTTCTGCTTTGCTCTGGTATGTGGCTTTTGCATTACTTATTAAACTGTGTTATCTCAACCCACAAGTTTTTTTGCTTTTACCCTTCTGATTCTCTCCCCCATCCTGGCACGGGGGGAGTGAGCGAGCGGCTGTGTGGGGCTGAGCTGCCAGATGGGGTTAAACCACGGCAGCCACGTTGGTTACTGACACTTCCAGAATCTGGGGCTTAGAGCATCTTTCAGGTCACACCAGGGTGGATGCTGAGCTTTGTTCAATGCCTCTGTGCAGCTCTCCAATACCTCACAGTATAAATATTTGAAAGACAAACCCCCATTCCCTTCAAAAACCAAAGACTCTGTGTGATGGGCAGGAGGACACAGTAAATTAATCTGGCAGAACCTGAAGCCTTTACGAAGAACTTCGCACATCTTACAAAGTTAAAACTTTGTAAGAAAACAGTAACATGTGCAGGTGACAACGCAGGTCTGGGAATTAAAAAGTTGTGTTTTCTGACCTCTGATGTGGTCACAAGTCGGAGCTGAGAAACTACAATTGTCTAACGCGGGTGTAACAACTCTAACCTGTTCCCATGGGACACTGGGAGGATCTCTTTAATGATTACCTTGTGTATCGAATGTGTCACACTATTCGTGAGCAGTTAGGTGCTCTAATTTATTCCAGGTATGGCTGGACATGAATACAAGTAAGAAATCCAGGAAGTTCAGATGCTTAACATCTGAAAAGTCTTGCTTTGTTTCACAGAGCTGGAGTTCAGGATTCATGAGGCAGGATGGATCTGCCTCTGAGCTGCTAAGATTTTATGTGTGGCCATAACAACAATCCTTGCTGTGTCCCTTAAGTATTCTTAATAGTATTCAAGGGCGATCTAGGCCTCATACAAGAGCAGCGAAGATGTGTGCGCTAATTTTTGGCTGCCTGTATTGCTAAAGATGAGTAAGACTCACTGTCCATGGAGTGTTTTACTGTGGCAATAGATTATCCAATTTTTAAGGAATAAATGTTTTAAATTGATGAAAACAGAGCCTTGCCACCATGACTACAATACATCCTGCCTCCAGTAAATCCTCTTCTGGCGTGTGTGGGCAGAAGCTTGTTCAGAGGCATTTTCCCAAGCTTTGGTGGGTCAGAAAGAGACATCCAGCCTATAACGAAGAGTGAAACCCGTACAAAATCCCACTGGCCAGTCATGTCCTTGCTCTGTTTTACCCCATCAGTGGAGAGCCAGTGCACGAGCTCAGGACGTCATTGCAGCTCAGTGGCATGGCCCCTTGGGACACCTTTGTACGAACCTGATGGCAGAGGTGTGCAGAAAACCGTAGCTGGAAACAGCGTTGGTGGCATTCAGCCTGGGCTGCAGGCTGCCAGACTTCATTTCCCTCCCTTGTGGCAGTAATTTTGAGTAGTACAGTCTTGCCAATTAAATTTTTTTTAGCAACTTGTGTTTTGCATCCATGTCCAATTTATAATTTTACCTCTACATGTAACTCATAGACAGACAGCAAGGATTGCATATACAGGTAAAACTCTCCTTTCTCTTCCTCTTATGACTGCTTTAACCAGTGCACATGACTACTTAAAGCAAATATCTGCATGAGAAATGTGAAAGTGAATCATAAAGAGAAGAGTGTAAAGGATATTTGACTTGCAAATCAGTAGACAGGCTTTGTGAAACACTTAATGTGTTGTTTCCATCTATCATTGCCCTGATACTACTTGCACACAACCTCTTTCTAATGATATTTTTTAAGCCAAAAAGTGCTTGCCCTTGAAAATCAGGGGTCATTACCACGATCCCTTGCTTTGGGTAGGTTACAAATGCATAGCTGTTTGCAAAGAGAATTTCTCTAATCGGTGTTCCTATATTTTATTGATTCACATGAGGAACAGAAAGTTTTAAGCAGAATGCCATTTTTGCTGCAGTGAAATTTAACAGCTTGATGCACTACCATCTGTTTAAGGGAAAATAAGCATCAAGCTGATGTTAGGGTTTAATGCTATAATAATATGTTAAACTGTACAGCAATACTGATGGCAGATTCATTCTTTGAGTAGACATCACTTTTGGAGGTGCTGTACGGCAGCAAAATGCACAGAATTATTTGGTATCTTAAGCACGAAAGACAGGAAATTTGGTACATTAGAAGAAAGGAAACCAGAAGATGCTTGACAACACAGTCAGCAGAAGAATCAAGGGGAAAACGAACACATTGGCTTTGCCTGCTAAAGGCAAGATAGCAAGCAAGGACAGTAGCTGGTGGACTGTGAAATCAAACTGCCAGGAGCTGTTGATACAACTGTACCATGACTGCTGTTCTGAAATTGCTGCTGCCTTCCCAAGACCATCCTCATTCTCCTTGCACTTTTGACTAAATCTCTGTTACATGTTTTCTGGGATGGGAAGCCTTCTGCAGCACGCCATCTTTCCATTTTGCTTGAGCAGTATCCAGCGCCATGTTCATAACCACTAATGTTTCTACAAATGATAAATTTAATAAAGACAGTACTGATTACTTTTATTTTCTCACTGGTATCTTTTTCACCGTGACAGCCAAAAAACTGTTTAAAAAAAAAGCCTTCATTTTGCTCCCTGAGCTTTTGCAATATTAATCTTTCCTGCTCCCATTTCAACCAAGGATAACATTCTCCTTCAGTGGTAGATGAACTAAGCAATAAAAATTGTATCAACAAGGGTCTACTTGAGCAAAAGTCAAATCTGGCAAGTTTAGAAAGTTATCTGCAGCGGTTAGTTATTGGCGGAGTTAACTGCTGCTGGTATTTTGTTTACAACTGTTAGTGAAAAGGCATTTCTGGCAGGGGGAGGGGAGACTGGATACCACCCCACCTGTGTCAGGGACCTGAATTTGCAATTCCCAGGATCCCTTCAGGGCGGGAGCAGTTATCCTGCCAGCCCGCAGGGTTTCATGATCGGGTGCTAAATCACCTCTGCACATCCTCCTTACACTTTAATATTAGAAGTGCTAAGAAGCATATAGGAATTCAGGGTAGCTCAGAAAGTTTTTTTTCCCCAAAATGTAGTTTATTCTGCATGATTCTGCAGATGCTTCTTCAAGAAAGTGAAATAAATTGAGGACAGCTTGAATATTTTCCCTTCCTTTAAATTTCTTTTCCTGTGGTTTTTCCTTAGTTATTTTGTTAGAAAGCAGCATACAGGGATGGGTCCCCAGTGTATTATACTGGTTTAGGAGGAGCAAAGGAAAATATAAGTCAATCAGGGTATTACTGTAAATATCTATGCTACACCTGGGCACTAAACAGTTAAAATGGTGGAATGTGCTGCTTCACCTGTTGGGAGTTAATGATGCCTGAAAACAATGTTATCTTCCTATAATTTATCATCATCAAGGACTGGACATCCCAGTTTATATTAATGAAAATGAATACAAATGAATTTTATATTTCTATTCATGAAAAAATTATTAACCTATAATGGGAGTTCTTGCTTCTTCTTTAAATGAAGAATTAATGAAAAAACTTTCAACTGTTCTAGTCTGGATTTACCCAGAACTAAAAGCATCACAGAAAAAAAAGACTACTCATAAGTGTAATAGTAGTAAAAAAGAAAAATATGTTGCAATACCAAGGGCTTTTATTAGCACTTTTCTTCTGTTTTGAGTGTAGGCGCTAAAATTATGTGCTATGTCGAAACCACAGTTTATCTGCCTGAATGCAAACTGTTAATATGAGCAGACTTCTCCATGCCCCAGGCTGAAATAATGAGGAAAGGGCTTTGCAATTACTTTATTATCCATTAGGGGAAAATCTAACTGATAAATGTTATTAAAATTTCAGAAATTGTTCTTTAACAGCCAGTGGTTCAGTAGAAATCTGAAGGTGGAAGTGCTGATGACCTAAGACGTGCTTGGGACTTGAGCTCACTTGTTGCATGGTTACAGGGATGCACCAGCCCGGGCTGCGACAGCTGATGGCCCTGTGGCTGCCAAGGCTCGAGATTATGAACCTGAATTCAATCCCGTAAGGAGTAAGCACGATAAATAGCAGAACCACACCCTTGGCCTTCAGGAGAGAAGATAACAGCTTAACAGCTTGTTCAGGGATCTGTTTGGGTGGATCTCACAGAAGACTGCTCTGGAGGCAGAGGGACCCAGGGGAGCTGGTTGACCTTCAAGAACATCCCTGTCAGAGCACAGGAACTGCCCGTTCTGACGTGTGGGTGTTGAGCAAGTGGGGCGCTCCTGCCTGCTGTCACACCGTAGGCAAGCACAGCGCTGGTGGAGAGTACTGGCCACCCAGGAGCAGCACAGGGACATCACCTGAGCGAACATGGAAGGATTTAGCAGAGCCAAAGCTCGGTAGGAGTCAAAGCTCATACGGGATTTGAGGGGGAAGAAGAGGGGCTGCGTAAGTACAGTGAGAGTGAAAGAAAAAGGCGGTCCTGCTGCTTGGGGGGTCAGAGGACTTAGTGACACAGCGCATGGAAAAGGCAAAGGTACATAATGCCTTTTTTGTGGGGGATGCCCCCCCCCCCCCCCTTTTTTTTTTTCTTTTAAACTGGTGGTCAATCCTCAGCCACTGAAGCACTGAAGAGGAAGGCAGATGAGGGGAGCACTTCAGCTCAGTGGACGTGGCCAAGCCCATGAAGCCAAGCACGGTGTTTCTGAGGGAGCTGGAGAAGAAGGCTGATGGGAACCTTTAAGTTCAACAAAGACAAAGTCAGTCTAGGGCCAAATAACCCCATGCAACTGTACTGGCTGAGCCCCAACAAGCCAGAAAGCAGCTTTGCAGGAAAGGACCGAGGGGTACCAGGGGACAAGAAGCAGAAAATGTCAGCCATGGGCTCTTAAAGCAAAGAATGGCAGTGCCATTGTGGTTACATTAGCAAGAGTATATTCAGCAGGTTGATGGAAGCAATTGTTTTCTCCTCTATTTGGCACGTGTGAGGCTGCATCTTGAGGACGATGTCCAGTTTTGGGCTCCCCAGTGCAAGAAAGGTAAGGACATACTGGAGCAAGTCCAGTTCCTGACTTGCAGCCAAGGCTGCCACCAGCATTCAACACACAACTGGGTGAAACAGCAGCCCACGAAAAACAGAACAGGTAAGAAGATCTAGTCTTTTGTGAATATGAAAGAAAAAGAAGGGATGATTGAGAACAGCGTACAATCTTTCTTATCCAGAATGACAGAACGGGAACAGAAAATCAATCAACCTGCCCCTTTAGCGTAGTAATGGAACAACACAATGCCTGAATGAAATAATCTGGAAAAAAATGAGATACTGAACAACTTGGAAACCCCTGCATTCCTTAAGTACTTGCTTGCACTGTTGTGGCAGCAAGCACAGTGAGTGTCAGTGACCTTGAGGAAATTGCTGTAGTGCCAAAAGCTCCTACTTCAGTGGGATACAGCTCCCTGTATATTTTTTGTTATATTAACGATGAAAGAGTAGCTTGTGCTTAAGGACACTGCCTAGTTCATTTACATGCATTTAAGCTTGAAGTAAAGATCCTAGGATCTGATGAAAACATCGAGGTCATCATACCAAAATATACTTTATTTTACAAAATATTTTCCCTCTGTCATCAATAAACATATTAACAGGATTTATACAGATAAATGCACATTTTTATGAATTCATGTACTTATTCATATTTCTTAGCTCTGTTTTGTCTATGAAGTTTGCACTACACTGTAACATTTGAGTTTTTACAACGTAAAATTAGACAAAGCTCCCAAAATGTTGTTACAAAAGTTACACAGCTGTACTGTTTTTCCCCGTCTGCAGATTTTCAAGCACCTTTTTCTAATTGAAAAGTTGTGAATTTATGTGAGTGCTGGCTATATCACTTTTCTGGAAAATGTCACCAACCTCTTCCCACTGCTGTCAAAAATCTTCTGTCTAATAATCTAAAGCCTTAAAGCCAGTAAGGATGCAGCACTCAGTTCAGGCACAGGCACACAACAAACCCTTTTCTAGCTCTGCCACTACCTCTAGCATAACTTTTCATCTGCATCCCTCAACTACAGGCCTGTCAGCACGGGGATCTTACTTGCTTTGGCTGGACACTGCAAAAATAAAAAGATCCAGACTATTTCCTTCTCACAGGCTGCAAGATTTGCCTCAGACTCTCCTGTTCTGATCATGACAGCCATGCAGTAAATTCTGCTCTCTGATACACATTAAATCTTTCCATGATATTATAGCTATAGTTTCTTAACACAGTAAACATGAATTCAAGGCTCCAAGTACTAGAAGCCTGGAGGACCAATGATGGAGGACTGTATTCCCACTCCAGCCTAAATGCCTGAATTAAATCAATATATTTTCCACAAAACATGAGTGACTCAATTTTGAGTTGGCAGTTCTGTTGCATTCTGCCTGTGCTGTAATTCTGCTGCCTCTCCTGTTGGTTTCTGTAATTTTATCCTAGCTCTTCGGTTGCCCACTGAAGCTTCTCTAGCTGGGTATCTTCTCAACTTCCTGAAAATTTCTGTCAACGGTGGATTCTTTCTCACTGGATGCCAATACTGTCGTTGCGGTACCACTGCTGCTGGAAAAAATGCCTGACCTGCCATGAGGTTAAGAGCCAGAGTTTATGAAAGCCCCGTATTCACTTGTCTGTGACATCTCTGCTACAGCCTGGCTTAAGTCACAGAAAAATCTGGATTTGCTGGATCTCTGCAAAAAACCCTGATGTACAGGATTCCCTAAAGGGGCACTTCTGTGGTAATGCCATGCACTGCAGCGCTGCAGGGCAGCAAGCTCAGCACGGGTACTACCATGAAGAGAGCCTACAAGAAAACCCACGAGTGACCTAGGGACAGAGCCAGACGCCAGGGGCTCGGAGCTGGCCGCAGGCCTCGGGGTGCTTCTGAGAGCCCCCTCCTGCCCTCTCCCCTTCCTGACCAATGTCTTCCTGCTCCCAAATGAAAAAAGATGAGCTGAGCATGAACCTATATGAACACTGCCCTACCCAGAAGTTTAGCATTTGAGAGATGACTCTTGGCATAAATCTGTGTCTCACAGACAGGGCAAAAAGGTTACTGTTGCCATTAAGGTCCCCTGGAAGGCATCACGTGTGCATTACCTGCAGGCTATACGATCACAGGATGGGTGTCCCTGGCTTCTCTACAAACTCTTCAGTGGGACAAAAACTGTTCCAGCCACATTTCTGGGTGAGCAGCCCAGGGACAGAAGGCTAGAAACAAGTCAAAAGAATAAAAGCCAGGTCCAGTACAATTGCCTTTTGAGGAAGAAACAGAACTTAAAGAAAGGGGCAGGACCAGACGAGGCCTGCTCAAACATGGCAATACACAACAGGGCTACCACGAACAAAGTGCACAAAAGGCAACTGAAGTTGAGATTTGCAATGTAAAATACCAGGCAATACATGTAAACCTCATTCTGCACTATAAATACTTCATAATCTAGAAGCTGTGTCAAATCCACAACCATTCCTCACAACGGATCAAATCTGATCTGTCAGATGATCTGGCTGTACATGTAGTCCAGCACAACTACTAGTGAAACCTCACCTTTATCCTCAAGGTTAGCAAGTACTTCTTGACACTGACAACAGATCATATGCAACAGAAATATTGTACATTTCACAAGCCTTCCTCTATACTTATTAATAGAAATTAGGTTAATGATGGTAACTACGACGCTACCTACTGTTCCAACAAATGTATCTTACCTTTTTGCTTTCTAGCACCTACTTCGGCCTGCCATAAACATTGTAAAAGGTCTAAATTAGGAATTCACTGAACTTGAGTTCTTACTAACAATAATGAACAGGCCCATATTCAACAATGAGACAGAACAGATATCCCTTCTGATTTCACCTTTACATACATGCCAGCAATAAATGTCATCTGTACAGCATTCTGGTAGTAGAAACAGGGCCAAATTAAATCCTCAGTAGCTCTCACTAAAACATGAAAAAACAAGCAAGAAACATCAGGAAACTAAAGAAATTCACCTGGTTGCTGGTCTTGTAACCTTGCTTTCTGAGGAGATGTCCCAGTGATACATGCAATGCAGAATTAATGACTTGCTTGGTGATTTACGAACAGGACTCGAGTGAAAAAGGCAAGTCTACTCAAAATGCTCCCCTTGACTTCCCAAGGAGGCTGTCAGTCCAAACAGAAGTAAGAACCTCATTTGAGGAAAATACATATAGAATTTAAAGATCTGGGGTTTTTTTGTTTGTTTGTTTTTCCTCTTCTTCTTTGGTGATGCTGTTTTTTTGAATACACACTTGAGGAACAGATTTGATTTGGAACGATTATTAAAATTCAGATAAGAAAATACAAACCTAAGTAACAGCTTGAGTTTAGACAGTAGGAAAAGCAAGAGATTTGAAGATCTCTAAAGACACGTAGTCTTGTCATTGTTTCCAAAACAGTGAGGCAAATAGCCATGAAAAAACAGAAGACATTTCAATAATTTACTCCAGCGACTAACTCACTGGCCATGATGAAGACAGGGAAGGGTTTACCTGATCATGTAAAAACAACCACAGAAGCCTTTAAGTTAAGTTCCAAAACAAAAAACTTTTCAGTGTCTAAGGCTGCCTCATAGGAGTACCACTGTTCCGCCCTTGCAGTTTCTAGGTAAGATTTTGTGGGAACTGCAAAACATGCCTCTAAAACCACTGTTTCCTGTAGGAAGCAAGAAATCTATGGAATGTATGTAAAGACCTGAAATAGAATTAACAGCTACAGCCTTACCTAGTCCTAGACCATTTTATCTTACAATGATTTCAGTTTAATTCTTTTGTACCATCACATAGCTGACTGTTTTTGGCCCCATGAAACCCTGTTTCTGTTTGATGTGTTTTTAATTTAAAAGCTATTTTTGTATTATGTAACTTAACATAATCTAAGAATTATATTATGCTCTCTGTAGCACGTATGAAAATGATGTCCCTCTACCATATTGCTTAACCTTCTGTCTTCTATCCCCAGAAGATAGCCAACAACTCCTTGCCCATCATCCCCGCACTCCCATCCATTACAAAGCATTTCTTCCAGACTTAACTCCCCAGCCATGTGGCCTTGTAACTTAAAAATAACCATTCTGCTACTTAGTGGGTGGAAAAAAAAATCAGAGTTCAGCCTTACATACCCTGAATATGCACTTTCACCAGAAAGGAACAAAGTGACAGGATTTAATAGAAGGAAGTTAAATGTGGGATTACAAAAACTGGTACATTTTCTAAAGCAACGGAAAGGGACAACTGATCTATTTAAACTGCAGAGATTAAATAAACCAAAAAGAAAGGATGCAACACCTATAATCTCACATATACATCTGTAATATATAAAAAAACACTGTAATGAGTCAGTGAAAATCAGCTGTTGAAATAATGACTAGCCATCGTCAGAAATTTGTAGATCATCTTTTCTCAGAGGCAACAGACTGCTCAGTAATTCCTTGAATATGTGACTTTGCCAGGTGGACTCCAGGGAGAAAGCACTTTGACCTCATGGACAGCCTGCAACTTCTTTTGCTTCTTCTCAAGCTGCTCCCTCATCTCTTTCTTTTCCTGGGAATAAAAACATGTGTCAAAAAAAAACAAAACAAAAAAAACCCCATAAAAAATCAGCTCCACAAACAGCCAAGTTGAAGTCGTTGTCATAACTTTCCATTTTACACAAAAAAGGTAACATACAATGGAGATTTGCCTTTTGGGACTTAGCCCATCCCTTTTAGGGATTCGGTCACACACACTGCACCATGCAACGCAAGAGGCTGCACATTTGATGTCATTTACAATTAAAGTGACTGTATCAAGGTTGTGCCGGTTTTGTGCACTATCTAAACAGAAAGCCCAACAGACGGCCTAGTGTATTAGGGACTGTATTTGTCTTGCATATAATTAGTCTCATCTTAATTAAGTTTTTTCTTTAAGAGATATGTTGTTCTTATTACTCCAGACTACTGATGCATCTTTGAAACTTTCTGTACTTACTGAATTACACTTGCTATGTATTAGAACAAACTGGGAATTAAAAAAATTAATTATAAACAAGTATCTATTTAACTTATAAACACTGCAAGGTTCTGATAATATTTTCTATTGCTTCAAACAGCAATGGGTAATTAGGATGATGAAGGATAAGCAAGATACTTGCAATATTCTTTTTGTGCCCGATTAGTGATTTCCAAAAGACCTGTCATTCAAAAACTAATTTGCGATTATTTACAATTATTTTTGAATTTTTATACTGTTCTGTGCTATATAAAATAAATACTCTTTGCAAAGATCACTGCCATTTCACCACTGTGAGGGCCAGCTTCTAAGGGTGCATCTGCATTACCAATTTAGTGCACTGGAGAGTTCTTTATAGGTGCAAATTTTCCTTGTATCATATTTTTACAAAAATTTAGTCATATTCTACAAATCATAGAATCTGAATTTGACATTCAAAGACACATGAGGGCAGATAATTAAAACCTCATTAAAAATAGGACTTACCATAGTATTATTGGCAATTATTTGAAAAATTGTGTGTTATAAAGAAATGTGCATATTTTATATTTATGAAGCACTCTTCACTGAATACATGTTGCATAACAGACATGTATGAAAAACCCAACCCAAAGATAAAGCATACAACCACCCAGGAAGGGAATGACAGTTGCTTTGGATTTTTTAATCATGTCTCAGTTTTGAATGTTTGGGTTTGAAGACCCAATTTTCATGAATGAATCGCAGTGCCAAGCAAAGAGTCTGGAGTTAATTTAACTGGGTTTTAAAAGATTAAATTTGACATGAAGATTTACTGGCTTCATCCCTGTCTTCAACACACCCAAAGCTTTTTATGTTCTAGCCCTAACCACAGTTCACATTCTCACAAGACATAACTGATACAAATCTCCCCTAAAATAATAAATAAGATGTTATTTGCACCAACAGGAGAAGAGTAACAGAAACAGTGAAAGATTAAATCAATAACTGTAGCATGTCACACACTAGATCAACTTGATTATGTGGCTTAATTTCTCTGTGGAAGTTTCCTACTCAGCCTAGTAAGATGAACACATTTTTCACCTACCAAATTCTGGGAAGATCACATTCTTTAGCAGTAGGGCTGCCACATAATCGAATTCTAGATAGTACAGAAGTCTTACAACATTTAAGAGGAGTAACAATAACAGCCTTATTTCTAACACATTGCAATGCCAGGAGATTAAAATTCCAATATAGAAAGTATTTTCAGATAGATGTTATTAAACCACATGAAATGAATAACCCATGTCAGCTGTTTCTAACCCAGAAAAGCAACAAATCCACAAGACTTATGCAGTACATAATTTCCTGATGTTTTTAAACAGCTTTAGAATGCCAAAAATAGGTGTTAATCATGCTCAGCCACAAGGTAAAACTTCAAACTTCTTCTAGGGCCTTTAACAATAAATACTATGTTGATCTTCGAGAATATTTTGAGAGCAGCCTTACTTCTCAATAAGTCATATTACGTAATGTTTACCACATGAAATGGAGAACGTAACACATCTGGGATACTCACTTTTCTCTACAGAAAACAGGTTTCAAGATTACTGTTTCAAAAATAATGGAAACTAAACTGATCTGTTGCTATAAACTTTCTACATGATTCTTCTCCACATTCTACTCCTCAGAACAGGTGCATGCCAATAACACGTGCCAGACACTGGTATTATGTATATAAGCAAACGACCACTTATCAAGCAAAACATCTAGATTGGCTTGAAGAGTACCTGATGAGTAGCAAGAAGCAAATACTATGAAAGAATTAAAACAATTAGAAGCTTAAATTTCCTCAGCAATACAAAAGTATCTCAGCTCAAGATTATCCTTTTTATGTTAGTATTTTGCAAGTGTTAACATCCTTTCTCAGGGCATTTATTTTCATGCTTAAAAAGTAATCTTCTCTATGCATTTAAGATTATCTAACACTCACACAAGGACTTGTAGAAGAGTAAGTAAGTAACAGAATTTCCATTAACATAAAACCAGAATGCTTCCTGTATTTTAGAAGAAGTACAAAGAGTTTTTTATGTCTGTTTTACCCATGCATTATGGTCAACACCTGGTTTAGGAAAGCTGAGGATGAACTTACACATTTCTGTTGAATGTTAATGAAAACATATTAGAATAATTCCCACTATATTACTCTTATTACCCTTCAAACAAAAATTGTCTTATTTGAAATAATATACTTAAAAAGCTTTCACAATTCTGCCTACCTGTAGGCAGATATCATCTCAGTTGATAATACATTGACAACTTTATAGGCATTTCTCTCCTGCAGTTCACTGAAGGTGTGTATTTTCATTATTACTATACAAAGTGTGATAAAATTCTGACCAAACATGAGGAAAGAGCCACTGCCCAATGTGCTTTCTCAAATAAAGGTGTGTTAGCTGCAAAACCCAACCCAATTTCTGTAAGTAAAGATGTGAAGACTGGGCATGAGACACATCAGTCAACACTTGCACATAGACACTGAAAATGAAGTAATTCTGTAGGTACCTCTGCTAACCAATTCAGCACTCACTGCACCCTCCAACATCTGCTTATTTTTTGAACTGCTCCTCTCATGTAGGCACAGGTACATCCATTTAGATCTGGTCATTCCTCCAACCACTCAAATTTATATCAATAATCCCACTGAAGTAATGATGTCCAGAATTTATACACAATTTGAACAGAGGAGCCTGTGCTAGGCAGCATATTTTGTTCCCCAAAATATGGCATCATTTTTTTAACCTTCATACAGAGTCCAAGCCAGCAAGGAAGTCCAGTGTACAATGAAAGGTAACATTCACGCTTTGGTACAACTATGCTAACTGAGGACAGTCGCAATAAGAGGAGCATACTGGGACAGAGCATTACCTACTACTCAAAGCATAGTACTTCTTTCCTTAGGAACTAGGAATATTGAGTAAGCAAGAAATAATCTAAGATTGGATGTTTATCATTTGACAAAACTGGGCTGGAAATCACTTGATAAAGGGGACCAGAGAAAACACTTCTTACCAATGATTACAGAAATCAGAGGTATTCCAACAGGGGACCAGGTCAAAGATGATCTTAAAAGACTTAAACAAAAGACTAAAACGGTTGGAAAATGGAAGGGAAAATATGTAAGCTCCTGCTGTTTTTCACATAACTGCATATTTCTGAGTTAGCCAAGTAAAGGATGATTGTCCTTTTAAAATGCCCCATACCCATACATTTATTTGCCTGCCTCAGTTCTCACCTATGCCCAAACAGCCCCCTCCCCAAAAAAAAAAAAAAAAAAAAAAAAAATAGAAAGCCCACTCAAGACTCTGGAAAAGATTTTTAAAGCTATTGGCAGTACAAACCAATCCCTGTAAGGACCTTAAGCCAGCTGAGCTGTATTCCATTCTTATCAATGGCAACAGTGACTGTATATACAGGACACATGTCAGAAATCTCAAGGAAGAGACAACACAAGAAACATTCTCAAACTAAGAAAACCTTGAAAGTCAGGATGATGAATGACGGTATCATTCACAGGGTGAGGACAAAAAACTGCAGATTTTTCTTTAACTAGTAAGTCAAACATATTTCAGAAAAGAATATATATGCTAAGAATATTAGTGCTCTCTCCCTTCTAGTTTGTCTTTCAGTTGCAAGGGAAAAAAAACACCACACCCTGCTTTGCTGCTGGGACTAGAATACTAGATTAGTTTACTGTTTAACAACTGTGACTAAAGTACACTGTTGTAGGAAAAATATAAGTGGGAGCATCAGAGTTCCACCCTTTCTAGTAAATGAAAATAATCTCAAACCTCATTACAAGTTCTTTTATCGGTTTTAAGGTGTACAAGTCTCTACTTTGAATGCTTCCTTGAATGGATCTGTGCTTACTGTGGCAGGTGGATGCCGCTTGACTTTTCAGGTTTTGTGCTGTGGTGAGTTGACCGTTCAGATACAGTTGCTCCTGACACGGAATGTCAAAACATGAAGACTAACTATGAAATCAAAACTCTATGACATGCAGGTAGGGAGAATATATTTGCCATGTATGCGAAATAACAAACCCACCACATGTTATCATTTTAGTCAAGAATTTTGGAGATTAGCTAAGGAATGCTGCCATCATCTGGCCTCTCTCATTACAGCATGAAAAATCACGAGTATTACAATACAGAAGTGTTCACACTCATTACTGCGTTAATCTTTTGGGTTTTGACAAAAAGAAAAAAAAAGTAAATACCAGCCATCGTTCATATTCCTCCATAGCCTTTTTATTCTTTTCTTCCTTCTTTGCTTGTTGTATTTCTTGCTTTCTTCTCTCTAGGATTTCTTTTACTTTCTTCTGTTTAATATATTCTTCCTTTTTTTCTTTCCTGTAGAGTGAGAGGGAAGAACAGGAGATCATCATGTAACAGACTAAATGCTGCATCCATGACTGAGTAACAAAACTGAGTCAAAAGAGATTTTTATGCATTTAATAAAATATTGAAAAGATATTTTTAAAATCTTCAAAGTCCATCTTCATATATTATATCACCAAGGTATAAATGAGCCTGCTATTCTATATACTATGGCATCACCTTTTCTGTACTACCTTCTCCCTTATTTGGTATCATATAAAAAAATAGATTCAAAACTGCTGTGGGTAATAGTTAATCGCACATGGTCTGTGAAAAACTCCTGGCTTGTAAAACTTATAAAGAATTTCTCCAGCAAACACATGTAGTTTGCTTCTGAATACATCTACATTCATACACTGTGTTCCACAAAACGTTAAGATAAAGATTTACCTTCCTTCCTATGGCTTAGTAATGAAGCAGAAGATTAATCACATTAAGACATTACACTACTCAATGAATCTTCCTTCTCAGTTGCAGTATCTCTACCTGGCTTAGTCAGTAGCCTTTTGGGGAATCACTAAACTGAAAGAAGCGGTACAGCTTCCTCATTGTTATACTTGTTCTCCATTGAGACTGAAGACTCTGATCCCAAGCATGCCACTGTCTCCCAATTAAAAGCACATCAAGCACCCACAGAAGACCTCTTGCATTTGGGAAACTACAGTATTCCAAACCCCAGTGGAGTAGTACCATTTTTCAACTGCTGACACGCTGTCTCTCCTCTTCTCTGCAACCAGCTCCTCCTCTTTCTTCTTCTTGATTCTTTCAGACTGTTCTTCCTTTCTTCTTTGCTCTCTTAAATATTCCACTTTTCTTTCCTTCCATTTTTCGAATGCCTAAGGAAAACCACAGAATCATTAGAAAACTTACCCCTCACCTTTCTGTCAATACTCCACTTGCTTATTGTGGAGTATACAAAAATTATTGTATTATTATTTTCTGTAAGCTCTACACATTCCAATTTTTGATTATTTACTTGTAGTATTGCTCAAAAGTAGGTACCACTACACCTAAAAAAAAAAAGAATTATTTTTCCCAGTAAGTAATAGTTCATTGACAATGTATTTATACTGAGTTTATTTTACAGTTAATAGAATCCAAACATGGAGCAATGCCTGTTTGTGTGCAAATGCAAACATGACATACTCCCAACAGAACAGAATCTAATCTAAGCTTTCTTCAAAAATTAACCACGTTTAGATTTTAGCATCTTGTTTGTTTCCATCTCTTGCTGAATTAATCAAAATTATTCTCAACAATCTCCTGAACCATACCTGATCCACACACATTTATGTACATATTTTACATCACCTTCTGTGCTTCCTCTGTTTTCTCCTTTTTCTGTTCTGCTGCTTTCTTTGTCTGAAGTTCCTCAAGCTTCTTTTTTTCACTTAACATTTTTGCTTCTATTCTTTTCTTTTTTTTCCAGGCTTCAAAAGATGCAATCGCTTCCTCTCTTTTATCAGCTTCTTTCTGGATTGAAAATGAAAGTTACATTTAAATACACTTAAATATAAAACTACAATTGAAATAGTATGTTATAAACTCACCATCAAATGTAGGATTAGATGGAGCAATAAAGAAATGGGAATTTATTTGCAGACAACATTCCAATATTCAAAAGTAAATTTGATCTATAGAAAGTGGTTTTCTTCTGTGCTCATTTTTAATTTAACTTAGTCGAATAAGACAAACTACTCTTGCAAAATATATGTAGAGGAATACAAAACACATGTTAAATGCTCAGAAGTGAAATGTTAAATACTTAAAAGCCATATCTAAGGATTGTGTATGGTACTATTCAAAATACAATCCTCAGTAGGTAAGCACCTCTCGAGACAGGGAGCAAACTCATTTTCTAACACCCAAAGGGTTAAGCATCCCAAGCTGTTTATAAACAAACCTGAAAATTAATTTAAGAAGCACACTTTTAGCATTCCTAACGTAAATGTGTAGGGAAGCATCAGCCATACACCCCTTAGAGCAACCATAACAAGTGGGACATGCCATTTACTGCTTCAACCCACCTCCCACTATTTGGGGAAAACCAGGTGCCTTAGAAGGGTGATGTAATTAGGCAGAAAGCATAGGTAAGCATACTTCAAAGAAGTATAGTTTGTCTTTTCAAACAAGAATGTAAACAAACCTTTTCAGTATTGTTCCTTAGATTTTCAGCTTTCTTCTTTTCAAGTCTCTTTAATTCCAGTAGAAAGGCCTTTTTCTTTTCCAACCAATTCTGTAAGAATCATTAAAAGTTTTATACTTTTAGTCTTTTTAAGGTACATCTATAAAAGTTCTGTTAAAACAACTAAGTATTATTGGAGCAGCACCAATATAATGACCACCAAAATTACTCTTAATTCTTCCATGTGCTACTTACCCCTGATCAAAGAAGTCTAAGGTTCTAAAATCATAGCTAGAAAATATGAAAAAGCTTAACAATCTTTCTTTAAAAAAATATTAAAAAACCACCACAAAAATCTAAGCATTAAAAGAATTAAGAAGTTTATTACTTTTATTTATTTATTGTCTTTCTTGCAAATACCTAATACCTGTAATTAAAAAGAATAAAATCCAACTGGGAAGAGTGAGACTTCAGGCATCCATAAAGTGTTAGGAGCCATTTGCAGAATTGAGCTTAAATTTTCAGGGTTTAACTATGTAATTGGTATGCTGCTTAGAGATACAAGTGTCCTAAATGAATCTTATTTTACCTTTAAAAATTATGAAGACAATATAAATATGGACTTGAGGTTCTAAATTTTGTTCTAGAACCATAACAAGCATGAAACTCACATACCAATATGAACAGCACCTGTTAATAGTAAGTTTTTCTCACACAGACGAGTAGCAAAAATCTGTTTGAATCCACAAACTGATCATTATGAATTTCTACACAGAATCCACATTCTGGAGAGAACATGAGATGACTTCTCACTTTTCCTGAACGTCAACTGAATAGAACGTATCAGGAAAAGAAACTTTAAACTATGGCCTTACTTATGTTAAGGCAGAAGCAGAAATAAAGAAATACACATGCCTGGAAACAGTATGACACAATGAATTATGAACCACAGTATGTCCCTCTCACCTACCTTTTTAGCCTGTAATTTGATGACAAGGCACAGCGAACAGAATGAAAGGATTATTACACATGTAAGCATATGCAAGGAATATACTCAGAAATACTGATTTCAAGAAAATAAAAGATGTTGACTCCCATAACAGGACTTTTATATGCATAGGTTTTTTTGTTGGTTCTTTTGTTTGTTGTTAAGCTCTACCTGGAAAACAGCTGCTCGTAAACTATCTCCTTTGTCAAATTCTGTATTGTTCTTCTGCACACTTTTATCTTCCAACACCTTTAACGTTCCGAGATAATGAGATGAAACAGGTGCAGCTGATGGAACAGCTTTCACCTTTTTCTTTAAGGGCACTGGAGAGAGAGACCTATAAAAGTACCAAGACACAAACATATGAATGATCATTCCACTTGTTTTAGCTGATACCATGTACTGTTCCTTTTATTTCAGCGTATACCAAAAGTTACTGTGATTCTGGTTTTATATGCGCCTGGCTGGGGAAAGGAGGAAGAAGCCCATTTTCCTCTGAGGGCTTTATTATTGCCAAAACAAGCCACTACACAACATACCCAGCCCAAGAAGGTTTAGAAATTTCTTACAACTTTCATCTACAAAACAACTTAAAACCTCTAAATACATCAAGGACCTGGATTCATCGGTGGATCCAGTAGCACAAACTCATCATAGACACTGCAAAAAGACTTGGAGTCTGATCTGATATAACCCTGAGCAAGGGTTACAATAACATGCCACATCTACTGAACTGTTTTCCACAGATGGTCAGAGGTTGTCAACAGTGAAGACAATGCTGACAGAAAACAAGAGTGAAGCAGCACTGTCAGGGTGCTTACATGCATTTTACACTGCAGACTGTGATACACAGCATCTTTCTCTTACCTGTCAGATAAAGCTTTCTGGTTTTGTAGAACTCCTTCCTTCGTTTCACTTAGTTTCTAAGAAACACAGAGGAAAAGTAGAATTATAAGAGTCTCTCAAGCAACAGAACTGGATCAGGATGAAACAGGCTTTTACAAGCTAACAAGGATGTTGGGAGTTGGACTCAATGGTCCTTATGGGTCCCTTCCAACTCAAAGCGTTCTATGACTCTATGTTAGAAAATACGCCTGAAAGCCACTCCAATAGAGAAGGGGTACAGGACAGGGTAAGAAAGTAAAAACCCAAACCGACAAACCAAACCAACAAACTTTCAGAATGCCTCTATCTTTTTGGAACGGCAGCTAGAAATGTGTCTTTGTATTATGTGAAAATATAGTCTACGGTTTAGAAATACAAAGGAATAAAAAGAACCCAGCTCAGCAGTGGGTTTCCCTGTTGTTGTATCAATACTCTTTTAACTATTTTTAATATTTAGCTGTAACCATTACATATATCTACATCTTTTCTTTCTTATGATAAAGCATAAAATGCTTTGCATCTTATCCATTATTCAAGTCACACCATGGATTCCATCCTCTGCCAGCATACACTGCTCATTCCAATTCAGCTAACCTCACAACAGAGATATGACATTTCCCCTTGGGTAAGGGTATTTCCTTAAAACTGGAAAATATAAATTTCAATACCTTTATCTGGTTTAAATGATTTGTGTAAAAGGTATTCCCTACATCTTCCTCAAAACTGTACAGAATTTCTAAGAGCCTCAACTGTAGAAGCCAGAGAACTGGCCGTTTTACAAACGGAGTTCTACGCATTTAAGGTACCAACAGTAACTACAAAACTTTTCACTGTGCTTCTAGGACACTAAAATTGCATATAAATAATACCTTGACAGAGTCCTTTGAAGTGTTCTTTGCCTCCCCATTCTCAGACTGATCATTCACTGATACCTCCTGTATTGTATCAGTTATTATTTGTCCTTCCACTATCTTCACCATTTCATCTGAACTGCCATCTGTTGACTTCTCCAGTTTCTTTGTTTTCTTATATACTGTGGGTGTCATTACTTCCGTCACAGAAGGGGATTTTCTACTATTGTCCTCCAGTTTCAAGTCACTGGTGTTGATCTTCTGATCTTGATCTAACAGGAGAAAAAAAAAAAAAAATCGAGATGAACAAGATTTTCATTGTTTTTTGAGTATTGTTATTTCTGTACTAAAACCATCTGTTTATGAAACATATTACTAAATTTGATATAACAGAATGTATTTTCTGTATACTTCCTTCTAAAGAACTATAGGCACTAATGACAAGAGTATTCACTTGTACTGTATTTAAACCTAAGACTGGAGTAGCAACTGAAGTTGTATCAAATGTTATGTGTGAGAGCATGACAAAGGCAAAACTTCCCATCTGCTTTACCACCCGAACATGATTCTAGTGCAGAAAGCAAAAGCAAAAGCCATTGCAGTCACAGCAAGAGTTCTTCTGACATCTAACAAACTACTAATGAAGCCTTTACAACAATTTGGGTAACAAAAACTACTTTAACTGTGTGGTATTTTTCAGGGGTGTGGGAAACACAAGGAAGTAATAGAAAGATTCTGCGGTGGGGATTTAAAGAAAACTTCACCTCAATTTAAATGTGTGCCTAAATTGTCATTTATTAAAACACTACGTTAACAAGTTTTTAAAAAAAATATCAGACCTGAACTGCCATTAATGCAGTATCTAAATTTGTAAAAGACACAAACTATACAAAGCCACGGTAAATTCCCAAATATAAAAGAAATAAAATTTGTGGATGAGAGATTAACTCCAAGTTACCTGAAGAAAGGAAAATCAGTGCTGGCAATCGAAAAAATTTAACCTAGACTTACAATGATGTTAAGTTCGAGGTGACAAGGAGAACTCTGAATTTATACAAACCATTTTCTATTCTCTGTTGATATGCAATCTTTCATATTTTACTTTACACTTACTAGACAGTACAACTGTGTATAAACTGTAGGCATCAGCAACTGTACATCTCTAAGTTGCAGCATGTAGTGCACAGGATACAGACGACAGCAGATTTACCATAAGCACTGCGTAGCATGAACTTCACGGAACTTTTGCCTCTGTTTGCAAAACACCTTCAAAATACTAACCCCATGGTCAGCTGAGTACTGACACATAAAACCTGTAATTGTTACTGTAGTTTCTTTCTTGACAGTTCAAGCTATACAAGTTCAATCAGTCTGCTTGGAATTCCCGTATCTATGCACTTCAGCATTACATTTAAACAATCTTTTCCAATCCCTTTTTCCTCCACTTTTGTTGAAGACTCCATATGGTTGCTTCTGTGTCCTCCTTTGTCCTGACAACACCACCTGTATTATTCTCTTCCACTTACACTGTCCCTGCACTTAGAGAATCTTCCCATTCCAGTACACTGATGCTCACATCCTTTTCCCCATACAAACTCTCCTCAGACATTGTTTCATAAATGATGCTTAAAAACATCAAGCTATATCAAACAAGTTTTCTAATCTAAGGTATCAATAAAATATAAAAAAGAACTGAAACTGAACACAGATCTAAGCAGAACTTTTATTTACTACTCAGTACATTGCTCAAGTTTTCAACTTCTGTTCACCTTTCCATCCTAAATCCTTCAAGCCAAGTACTACCTTTTATCTCATTAGGCTGCAGCGTATAGACATTACATAGGCCATACAGACAGCATTCTTCTTGCTGCATCTGACAGTCTATGTTACTACCATCCTGCACACAGCAAATTACACCCCAGCATGATTCTCTTAGCAAATTAAAAAAAGTGTCTAACAGCACATTCCAGTGTTTTTCAACCTGGGGTCCATGGATTTTTCCTAACCAGTCTGAAAAAGGGGACTCAGAAAGGTACATCCAATGGATACTGCTGAGAAGCCCATAGATTTGGTACATCTCAAGGGGTCTGCACATCCCCCAAGGCCTGTTAAGAGATTCACAAATCCAAAAAGATAGAAAAGCACTACTCAGTTTGTATTAAACCTTGTGGGGGAAATTGCAGGAAGAAGCAAAAGGTTTACCCTAGTTATATTGACTGTAAAAGAGGAAATCAAAGTTATTTGTCTCAAAGATGCTTAGACAATGATCTTACAATGATCATGCACTTGACATAAGTCTAAGTACAAAATCTAAATTCTCAAACTTTAACCTGTTCCTCTGCATTCCTGAGATGCCTCTAGGCCAAAAGTCTCAATACCTGGGGATGATACTGTACTTGGACATAACTGCAAGAAGAAGGCTGGGCCATTCTCAAAACTGAACAGGAGACACAAGACATGAGAAAGATACTGAGAGCAGAAAAGAAATTAAGAATGCCACCAACTTTAAGAAGCCTTGTACTAGACCATTAGATATTACTAAGATATAAATGGTAACGTTTTATTATAGTTTCGGTTACATCTAGTTAAAAGATATTTTAGTCTGGAACAGTATTTTGTCAAGATAGATTCAACTAACTATTTGCAGTTAAATGATCCATTTAAATAATAGCACGGCTTTCTTAACACAGTGAGGCCCTACACAAAAAGCTATGTAAAGAGTTACAGCCACTTTTTCAGAGTTTAATGAAAGTTTTAAAGCTTCTAACTATCTCTACATACACAACCTATGAACTTTTTTTCCTCATTTATCATCATCTCTGTATATATTGAAACTACACTCAAGGGCTTATTTGCAATCAGAGAGACAGACGAGTTTTCATAAATGTAGAATACAGCATATATCTTACACAGCACTGTTGTAGGAAAACCTTTTTGCTATTCTGCTTGTCCAGGTACCTACTAGCAAAGACATGAAAGGAAGACTGCTTCTTTGCAGGGTGCAGAACAGAACAACCCTGGGTCAGAGGAGACATCATGAGAAACGCAGTCGAAAGCGAGGGCTTTCAGTGTATTTCTAGCTTCTTCAGTGATGTCTCTGTTCCCCCGCTAAGGCAGTCACTGGACAGCAGAACTGCCATGCAAACATTTTTTAAGAGATTTCTATTCTCTGGCTCTTCACCTTTCTCCTGTTTAGCAATTGTATCTTCTTCACGTTTTCCTCCTCCTGCCCTGCCACCAACCAGATCAAGCCACATCAATGGCTTTCTACCTGCTTTTTTCTTTAGGTATGCTGACCCACATTTCTGTACATTGCCATGGAAGCATTTCTTATTCAGTCCTAGTTCATGCAGATCTACTGCAGGAAATGGGAGAATCACGTTGATCCTGCACACTCAGCTGCATAAAGTTTGATTATAAAACCAGTATGAGTTTGAGAGAGCTAAGAGGTCACAACAATATTCCTGCAAGTGCACCAACAGTTTCTCCATGCAGTAAATCACAAGAAAAAAAAAAATCAAAGGAGCAGAAAAAGCTGATTAATCTCTGGACAGTCATTTCCTCTGTTAGACAGAGATCTATTTATCTAAATAAAAAAATTTACAGTGGTTAACTACTGAAGACAACAGGGTAGTATCACTGTACTACTTAGATTCACATGAAGAAAAGGAGTACTTCAACTTTTTTCTGCCAGTCTAAAACAACACTGGCATACTTGCCAGAAAAGAGGCATCTGCAGTGCCTAGCTGCACATTCAAATATTCAGCACTTTTGTGCCATCATGTGGAAAGAAAAAAAAAAGGAGCTTATATCACTAACCATGTTCTACCAATTTCAAAGTTGTATTCTTCCACCACAGGTAACGACCAGCCATAAATTTCTCTCAGGACAAACTCTTCTCATATTAGGAAGCAGATAAAAAATATGAAGTCTTTTTAAAGTTGGAAAAGCACATACACTCAATTAGCAGAATTCCAAGTTCTGCTTTGCATATTGAAGATGAATTAGCTATTCTTATACTGAAACATTAAAGTTCCGGGCTTTTATGTGTTTGACTACACATCCAAAGTGATTCAGTATCTTCAAAGATATTTTTTTAAAAACCAAAATTTGAACTTTGTGATGATGAGAAGTCTACCATTTGTAAATGTTTTGGTTACAGCTCATTTTCTAACATTCTGTTACATTACCGCATCATATCTCAGCATCACGATTTCAACATAGTATTTGTGAACACTCTGGTCCAGCTTCACTGGTCACAGAGAAAGGCTGACTATTTAAGGCCCTTGCCATTAAGGGGTGCATGTATGCAGCAGACACTGTGTGAATATGGCTTTCTGTGCTGTGCACATGCAGCAGAGGGAACTCTGTAGCCCTCCTGCATGATCCATGGACATGCACTGATGGGGAGCTGGACTAGAAGTACCCCAACGGCTGTTTTTCATCTCCTGAAAGGAAAAAGCAAATAGGAACCGCCTGCTACTTGGCCCACACTGGTTCTGTTTACCCCAGGCAACTGGAGGTTATTAAAACACGTATTTTTAGAAGAATACCAAATAAATTCCCTGCAAGCCAAAGCAGCTGATACTTAACAAGGAAACAACCCAAATTACAACACTTTAAAATACTGTAATATGACTAAGCAAGTAGCAGCAACATTCAAATGCTTCCTTCTCACCTGATGCCAAAGCATTTCTTGGTTTGTGCACCTGTGGCTTTGGTATTGGTTTGTTTTCCTCTTGATTTCTTTTTTTCTGTAGTTCATGAATAGGCAAGTCATTACAGTGGTCACTTTCACTATTATCACACGGTACTTCAGCAGATGAACATTCTTCATCACTTTTTCTGTCATCACCTTTGTTTTGACTTCCCAAACATTCTTCTTCACCATCCTTTCCGCCATCCCGTATGTTTCCACTTTCTAAAAGCATTACTTGCTGAAGCTTCTTTTCATGAAAGGATAAAGTCAAGTCAGCAGCTTCGTTTTCCAAATCTGCTTTTTGTGAAGCATCATCATCAGAGAGAGGACTCTCAACAGCAACTGACTTCTTAGTGCTCTCAGCGCCTGAGTCACTTCCATTTTCTTCCCCAATACCTGAAAATAGCACATCATCAACTTCCATTTGAGACAAGTGGGAAAAAAAAAGGGACACAGAAACTCTGTCTTCTATAATTTAGAAGTATTTTTCATATAACACTCTCCTGACTTAAGTCTCTGAGCATTTATCTTTCTGTACCTCTGATCGTTGCAAAACAACGGAACCGAGTTCTTATTCTACTTCCTTTCCTGTCATGTCTCTCCATGGACCCAATCTGAAGAAAATACTTCTAATATTCACTGGTTAATTCTTACCTGTCATGCAATTTAAAACCCTTCTAAAAAAACTATGTCTCCAGTGCCATAAGAAGTGGAAGCAAGTCAACAACAACAAAGCTAGGCATGTTTGGTTACTAAAATCCATCCTTTCTATTCTCTTCACTTCTGTCACATCTGAGATCTACTAGAAGACACTCAAAGGTGGTATCTGCTCCAAAGCAAAGGTTCGCCTGTTTAACAAAAATATTTTAATCTTCCTGTAGCCTATTTCCAACTGACTTAATTTCAGAGTTGAAATGCTTGAGGAAGATGACAAATGAATGTTGTGATAGTTGGGTAATATATTTAATGCAGGAGGAGCTTTTTTCTAAATCTTATCAGCAAAGGAAAATTAAAGCATCCCACAAACTTCTAAAAGATGTTTCAGATATGAATAAAAACAAGACACTGAGGAAGTCCTTTTAAAAATACATGATGATATTTAAGATTCCTATTTCCCTTAACATGCAGCACCATATCAGAAGAGCCATGTGGCCAATCTTGTTAGACTAAACATAAACATTACCAAATATCAAATGCATCCTGGCCCAAGAAAAACATCCAGATCAAATCTGTTCCTGGTTTGTATTTTGCATATGCTGCCAAGCAGGCACGTGCTGCAGTGTCCTGCAGCCCTTACTTGCTGGCCGTTCAGACTGGGAAAACAGCAAGACAACAACAAAGCTTCCTCTCCGCCAGTGTCCACTTCCATTGACAGTACTGTGCTCTGCTGTCTCATCCAGATGTAAACAATATGGCTAAGGAGTAAAAACAGGCACCACAAATGTAGGAAACAGCAGAGACTGCATCTGCTTTAGCAGGTTGGCACCACCCCTTATTTCACAGGGAATTCTGCTCCTAACGTGGAAGAGGAGGACTAAGTGATTTCAAAGGTGTGAAATATGAAATCTTGGAACATTAAATCATATTGACTCCCAAAGATTTTGTGTGATCTAGTAATGAGTTAAGAAAGGAAAGAACACGAGGAAAAGTATTTAATTCTGTCTTACTGTTTAACATGCCATCTTCGTCACTCTCAAAGTCATCTGAGTATTCAGCTGCTTGCTCTCTTGCTGCATGAGCAGAAATTGCTTCTTGTCGCTCAGCCTGAAATGGTTTCACAAATAACTTTTACACAGAAGGGAAGATTCACTTCAGCAAGTTCGTGACTAATTCCCCCCTCCAACACGTAAGTAAACCTGAGCAACAGATTAACCCATTTATTTGAAAATTATGGTGAAGGGTAAGTAAAATAGAGCATTTCACTCTACCATCGTACCCCCATTTCTTCTGTGTTAAGAAAACCACCCTCCATGTATTAATTTATATTTCTTCTTCAGAAGAAACGTATCTTGCAGCTCCCTTTTCCATTGTTGGCAATAAGGACACTGGATCATCCTGTGCCACTTTTTGCCACTTTGGTATGTTTTGATGGGCAGGAGTGCAGGGCGCGGGTCTGCCCTGCCATGGTGCGTGGCAGAGGGGGCGAGCCGGGCCGGGCCGGGCCTCCTGCACGACAAGAACCCCACGCAGGTGGCAGGTCCAAAACCAAGGAGGAACTTCAAATCAGCCAGTGCAGGTCTTACGGACACTGCTGCAGGCCGCCACAGACACACCACGCTTACACGGGTTCACAAAGCAACTGGCTTTAGTGACAAGATTAAAATTACGTGAATAAATGCAGCACTATCTCCGGACTCGGGGCCCTGAGCCGCACACCGCCGACGGCTGCAGGGCGGCTTGTTGCAGACGGGCGTTACGCTCCCCCCGCGGCCCTGCTGCCGGCCTGGGGGCGGCGGGTCCTTCAGCCGGAGCCGCCCTCACAGGCCGCTCGGGCCCCGGGAAGCCCGGCCTGCCCCTGGTAGCGCCACTGCCGCCCAGCTCTCCACGGGGGCGGCTCCTAGCCCAGCGCGGCGGGTGCCCGCGGCCCCGTTTCCATTGCGACAGCACGTCGGCTGTTTGCGCCGTTGGCCGTAACAGCGAATGCCGCTGCTCCCGCCCGCGGCCGGCCGCTCACCTGTAGGGCGCTGCGCCGCCGCCGCCCGCCGCCTTCCCCCGACATGGCGGCTGCCTCCCGCTCCCGCCCGGCGGCCGGCCCTCCGCCCGTCCCGGGAGCCGCGGCACCCCGCTGCCCGTCGCCTGGCAACGCGGCCCCGCAGGCCTGACCGGATGAAGGGCGGGCGTTGGCGGCCCGCGAGGGGCAGGCGGGGCGGCTCCGCCTTCGGGCCGCGGCTGCGGGCGGGCGCTGCGGCCGCGCGGTGTGCGGCGTGAGCTGCCGCCTCCCGCCCCCGCCCCACGGCCGGCGGCCGCCCGCCCGCCATTCTCCTCACGGCGCGCACAGGCGTTGGGGTGCGGCAGGCGACAACTGAGGCCCTGCTGAGCCGCTATCTTACCGGGGCCCGAGCCAGGCTTCACCTGAGCTTTGCAGAAGCCACCTGAAGTCTTCAAGACATATTTATGCCCACATCCTATATATAACCCACCTATATATATCCCACAAGATACATGTGCACACACACACACACACAGAGGTATGCACTTGGGGCATGCCATGGCAGCAGAAGATGGGACTGACATAGGTTCTTCAACCCTGGGCTTAAAGTCGGCTAACTCCACAACTTCCCACATGGGATTTCAGTGCTGATGTAAACAATGCTTTTCACAAGGAACAAACTCATTTTAGTGCTTTCTGGAAGAACTAATAGCACCTGTGTGTTAATTTAAATGACATCTTAGAGATGAAGGAATGATATCGGCAGGGAAGTAAATCAGCCGGTGCTTGTGCCTCCTCATGCTCTGATTTTTATTTCCCAAAAAGGTGGTTGTTCAGTGTCCCCAGCTGACTAGACAGCTTGCCAAGCCATGCAGGTCCTTGCAGAGCTGGCTGTCCTAGAGGTCATCTGTCCACTGTAGGAGCAGCGATGGGCAACCAAACCCCAGGATGCTTCGGGAATACTGGTCTTGTACATCAAAGGAAAACTGGTGACTTCAGGACAATGTACAGATACAGATGTTTCTATTCTTTCTCCAGTTTAAATGCTTCTGATCACTCCTTTTCTAAAATGAGTGCTCCAGTTGTCTTAGTGATAATAAAGGACTTCTGACATGTGCTCTACTGGTGTTATATTTGCATATATTAATCTTTCCCCAAATGCTTTACATTTCCACATGTTGTGTGCAAAAAAATCTCACTGACAGAAACGGGGGAGACAGTATGTAGGACAGTGCCCAGATCCTGAGGACATGTTTGCCTCTTGTTTATTTATATAGAGTTATATTGCAAAAGCAGTGCTGTTACGTCAAAGGCCACAACGCACCTGGGGGAAAGGGGTCCTGAGTTTTAACAGGTAACCTTTGATTTAAACTAACACTTGGTTGTGAATTATTAGTTTCTATTTATGTATCATCTGTGAGCAACTCCTTGCTTTTTTTACTTGTATTTCTAAGACCAAATGGTGCTTGAGCTGCTGATTGTTCATGGCATTTGTTGAGAGTTATGCTTGACGCACAGTTTCCCCCTCTCTATTTTATTCACGTATGAAAGCCTTAAATTTGAATCTGTGCTATTCAGTCTCTCTGTGGAAGGTGAAATTGGACATATTTGTGTGGAATTTAAAAAGCAGTAGAGAAGAAACATGTATTCTTTCTCTGTAATAATGTTAGCAATTCCTGTTGAAGGCTAAATTATGTCCGTGTTACAAACAACTGAGATGCATATTTTATTAAATTCCAGAAGGTGGCAGCAAAATATTTTAAAATTTAAAAACTGGTTCATTTTATTTAAAATGTCCGCTTTATTCTACATTCTTTTACATTACCACTGATGTAGATACAATTTTTTGAAAGGTGTGTTCATTTAGATCCCTTTTCCAGCCTTGCATATGCCATAGAGAAGGAAAAAGATTTGGTTTCAATTATTACGTTATTTACATGAGTAAGACGATGGGCCTTCGTATCACCTGTATTATTAAATACTCAATGCACTGAGTTGGTAGGATGTGGGGGAAAAAAAAGATCAATGCTGTCAGCACTGAAGAGCTCAAAATGTGTGAAGATGTTGTTGTCACGATGCATGAACATCAGGTGTGCATCTTCTACCCTTGCCTCAGGCAAAAATCCCATTGAGGCCTACTGAGGTGAATGGGATTTATGCCTAAATATGAATGTAGGCCTCTGAGTATAAATATAAAGGTTTTTAATAGTCTTGCTTAACCACAAAAAAAACCCCAACAAAAACCCAACCCCCCCAAAAAAAAGAAAAAAAAAAAGAGGATTATTGATGACAAAAAGCAGAAGATTTTATGGCATGAAAATGAGCATTAACATCTGATTTTTAGTTAGTAACTGGTGAATATATTACTAGTATGGATTGGACAAGGAAATATATGTTTGAAGGTGAAGCTGCTCATTGTCTCTCAAGTATACATGGAACGTTGAGAAAAATGCTCTAAATAATCCTGGCAAATTATATTAATTTGGCTAAAAGAAACTTCGAGGTAACATTTAATTCTGCTACCCAAACATATGTTAATCTCTGCCATACCCAGAACCTTAAAAACCCCTGCTTTTTAAAACAAGCATCATGATGCAATGTAATTCCAATCTGCTAGAATGACATTATATTCAGGAAGCAGCCAGGTGTAAGATGGCCATTCTCAGATGGCTAGCTCATATGCATATAAAAAAATTCCAGAAGTGGTTTATTTTATTCATTTGGCTAGAATTTGTAAGATTGGATTCAGGATTTCTGCTGAACAAATGACACATAGATTAAAAATTCTAAAATTGTATACAATAAGTCACCTTAAGTCAATAAAAACCCTTACTGGAAGGAAATGGTGTTCTGCTTCCTTTGGTACTCCTTCCCAAAGTTGAAGGTTATACTTGAAACTTAACAGCATGACAAAATGCCCGAGTTGGTGTACATTCCTGTAGAAAGTGATCTTTGATGTTGGTTGCAAGGGTCTCTGCTCATAAATGACTATTCCTGTTCTTGACATCAGTGGGAATTAGACATGTAGCTACAAGTGCATCTGGCTCTGGGGTTTTGCATATGTAATTAGTTTAGTAGAGTAACGTAGTCATCAGGTCAGATAGCGTCTTCAGGTTTAAACAATATTGAGATCTTCTACCTGTGGGTTACTGTCCCAGACATTTTTAAGCACAAACATTAAAAATTAACCTTCTCACGTTTTCCTCCCAAATGGGTTCATACAAAATAATCTATTACAATGTACCATATTTTGCAGGGCTATTTTGCCTGTCCTGCCAAAACACTGCTGCTCTTTTTTTTGATTCTCTGGAAATAAAACCAGAAGTATAATCAATTTCATGCCTTCAGGGTTAGATGATCTGGGAATACACGCCTTCACTGCAAGTCACCCAGCATAGATATGTCTGAGCTGGGCTTGACCTTTGCTATCTCAGGTGGTGAGAGCGGCATTGCTGTGTTGGGAAAACATCGAGTGTAGCCTAAGCACAGAAGCAGCTGGGTGGGTTCTTTGGTGGGCTTGGAGCCCCTAATACGTGCTATCCCACCTCAGCTACTTGGAGGCCTGAAGGTGCTCCAAACCAGTTTAAAATTGCTCTGGAGTAACTACAAAAATGGCCACCCACCACCACAGCAAAATACACAGTAGGACTTCAGCCTTTTTTTCTCCTCACCTATATTGTTTTGAGTAAAATACATTATTACTTAGGGAACAATCTGTTCAAACCATGACATTGCCAGTCTAACTGGGAAGGACTTCACAACTCACTTTAATCAACCTCATTCATATTTGCAGTCCTCTACCAATATCACCTGGATTATTCCACAGCTGCTCCTGCAAGAGCTGAAAGACTTGGGTTGCTCCTTCTAAAAATATATTTTTGTACCTTTCAGTCACTTCTGGAAAGACAGATTTAGGTATATTTCTTGAACATCTGATTTTATTTTTTTAACTAAACAAAACTAACGTTCTGTTTGAACAGCTAAGGAGGTGGGATTCAGGAAGTATCAACTGAGGATGCTAATGTATGTTTCTCCCCTTTCCTTTTGCATTTGTACGATGACATAGTCTTTAATTAAGTGACTGAATTTAAATATTTATTAGCTTTATTTACATGGAAAGACTTTTTCAGGATAGAAATATACATTTTGTTTTTTTCATTATTTTAAAGGAAACTGTCATGATTCAGTGATTAACATGGTAGCTTGCTCCCCACTACATAGAGAAAAGGGGTTATATTCCAATAGATTACAGAATAACTATGTTTTTAACCATATCTGGGACCACAAACTGACAGATTGAAATATCATATTAAAATCTAGCTTGAACTTTTCTTCATCATTCATTCCTGTAGGAAGTGTAATGCTATGAAAACAAAATATTTCTTATTTTGCTAAAACTATATTCAGTGTTTTCCTACCGTGTTTCCAGAAGTCAAGACCTAAGATTACAATAATGCATTCTTACTGCATTGAAGATAGTAATATCTGTAAAATGTGGTGTCATGGAAATCAGCTAGAAATCCATATTGTAATCAAATTCTTCCTCTCACTTCTACATCTTGGTCCTGGTTTGTAAATAGTTAAAGATGCTGTCGGGATAAGGAGGTATGCAAGCTTCGCTTAGATTTTTACTCTTAGGCATATTACCAGGGAACTTGAATTTGATAAGATTAATATATACAGAAGTAAATGTAGATGTTGAAGGAACAGACCGCAAAACAGGGGCAAAAGAAAGAGAGGGACTAAGATGAATAAAATCACAACAATATAATTCAGATAGCAGGTTATGAGGAATACATGTATTCTTGAGTGGTTAATTTATTCCTGAGAACTAGATTTAGAAGTAGCAGATGGAGGTAGATATCCAGGAAGAAAAAAAAAAACCAAACACAAAAGAAAGGCAAAAGAAGAGCTCCTTTTTTTTTTTTTTTTTTTAAGTTATTTTAAGCTTTATTTTTTAAGCTGCCTTTTTTTTTGTTAATAGTACTTGATGTGATTTTCAGGAAAAGCATTGGAACACACAGGAATGAGACAGCTGTCTCGGTGTTGTGCTTGGTCATAGTAACAGATGAACTTTTCAAATAGACAAAGCTAGTATGTGTTGGTGACAGCAAATTAGACTTTCCTGTAAGGGGCGTCAGAAAATGCAAACATTTTCTCATCAAGTGGAGTCACTTTGTGTGCAAATGACTCGAGCTACTGGTATATTTTGTATATAGAGAAATAAAGTGTTGCAGATGTGAGCTCTGGTTGAATAAACACCTTTGATAGAAACCTCGCAGACCTGCAAAAAAACATCTCTCACTCTCAAAACAGCTCTATATCTAGTCTTGAATTAATGCTGTCAGGAAAAGCCAACAGCTATCCGGTGCTGAGCAGTAACTCAGGCCTTTAATGCTGTGGCACATTTCACAGAGAGAGGAAGGAAGGACACTTGTCAGATTATCACCTGTGCGTTTGAGGAGTGTCACGACTCCAGCTGCTTCCACTTGCAGGATCACCAGAGGGGCAGACGCAGGACCTTGGGTTAAAGACTTGGACAATGTCCTGCAGACTTCCAGCCCCAAGGGACAAGAAGTCTGACATCATTAAAATTAATTGGAGAAAATGGATGCAGTAAAAGGCCAAATTAAATTGCTTTGTGGTCAGAAAGATTGACTGGCTAATTCTCCCTGACAATAATAATGTCTGCTCCTGCTCTTTACATCTATATTCCTCCTTTGTGTCCTTTTAATTTTCAGTGCTATTCTAGTTACACTAGGGCAGGAAGATTTAAAGGAGAATACAGCTGCCAGGTCCAATTTTGCTACTGTTACCGGAATGAAGATAGAACTTCACGGTGTAAGTAGCTTCAGTGAGTGAAGATGCATAATTACTGAAGTGCAGCAAAACTAAGGCCCATTGGGAGCACACTGACCGTATTGCTTAATCTTTTTAAATTTATAATTAACCATATACAATAATATTTTATATGTCTTTTGAATGTATTGGTTTGCCTTTCTGTATACCTCTGAGAACCTCACTGCTACAAAACTTGAGGACTTCCTAGTCTTCAGGGGAGTTACCAGTTTTCCCTGATACACTGCTGAGAGAGGGAATTATTATTCCCATTTTGTATATGTAGAGATAAGTCTCAGAAGCCATGCTAGTGACACAAAGGCATGCAAAAATTCTATGGTGGTGTAACTTTGGAGGATTTCTAACATGTCTCTTTTTGAGTAATATATGCCTTTAACCAGTGAAGAAAATTCAGACATCATGAGAGCTTATACCCATCAGAGGCAATGCTGCACAAGAAGCAGAAGGATCTGAAGAACATCCGTGGCATTTCAGGGCTTGATAAAAGGTTTAAGCTGCCTTTTGTCGTTCTTTTTTTGCAGTGAAAGAGCTGTTGAATGACATTTTTCTGCATACACCACAGACAAAGTATGTATCTATGATAACGTAGTAGAGGAAGCTATATAGCATCACACCCACTCCTGAAGAAATACATAGATGACTGTAGCGTCTAGTTGGGCATTTCCTGTTTTCTGTTTAGCTTATAAATGGGTGGATCACTGATCATCTTGTAGTTTGGAGCCCTGGTTTCCTTAGCTTCAGATACACTGTACTCAACTGCTCCTTCAAAAGAGAGCCCTTTTAAGGGAGGACACTTACATACCCTTCCCTCCTTTCTAGGCCAGCCACCACATGTCCACTGGCCACGTCTGGGGCTGCAGGCTGAGCTGTATGATGGTAACACCAGAGAGACCTGCCAAACACGAGCCTCAGATTTTGTGTAGTTCCTATGGAGACCATGCTACATTATGGTATTTTTCTTGTGGATTAAGGTTTATATTGACTTTTCATATTATTCGTATTGTTGTGTACTTTTATGTCATCTCTACAAGGGCTATGGAAAGAGCATTTCATTCAGACTTGTTAAGGGAAAGCATTGATTAACCCCAGCGCTTGGAATCAAGTAATCCAAGTTAGTAATCTGGAACATTAAATCAAAGTCCTTATTTGCAAAAGAAGCTTAACAGTTCATCTTTTCTTGTTCTCCAGGTTTCCTTCCTTCCGTCTTGTGACAGTTTATAGTCCCTGTAACTGATTTGAAGTTTTGCAGCTGCTAAGATTACTTAGCTTTGGTTTAACAGCAAATGTTATGAGCCCAAATCTGTGCTTCAAGTGACCTTTCTGTTCATTTACTATTTCTTTCTCAAATTGATAAATCACCAGTTTAGGGGATTATCTAAAGCTACCCTAAGACTGCTTCTCTGTGCCAGGGCTCTTCAGCCCGTTTCGTCAGAGGAAGATGACAAATGTCTCTCAAGAGGCTCTTTCAGAGCACAGGAGGAAGTAAGGGAGAAAGCAGCATCGTCTCTGCAGAAAGGAGCTGGGCCAGACACAGTGGGGAGGAGACGGCACAGGGGGGTGGATGGGGATAACTGAGCTCTTTGTGTCAGGGTATTTTTGACTACGTGTGTAGATTCAGATTAGCTGATGTAAATTGCATTTTCAGTTACGCAGGTTCGCCCATGCTGTTCGGGGAAGTGGGAAGGGGAGCTATTTAGCTTTGGTACTGTAGGATCATGCTAACAGCTGCGCTGTTTCCATTTCTGAAGTAAATGCAGTCAGCAGTAACACTGGTATCCCTTGCCAGCAATACCTTATGCCATGGAGATATGTTCTAAAAGTCTGAGGTGCAGCAAACATTTCTAGGTACCAACCCAACACACTGAAGCATTAGACCCCAAGATTAATCCTTGAAAATGGTACTTTACAACTGCACCTGGAAGACCATTTGTAACATGAACTTCCATTACAAATTTTAATTTCTTTCTTTGTTTCAATAATTGCACCTTTAAGGGGACAGTGGTTGATGCTGAATCTACTCTTTGCTGAGGTTAAAACTTATTGTTTAAAACAAGTGGTTTAAAAACTACTTGCAACCTGGCAAGTTGCAAGACCATATACACATGCACACAAGTTTATACTATAATATCTAAGCACCTGACTGCCTATCTATCCACTTAATCATTGGGCTCTTGGTGTTGGAAACGGATCCTAGAATACTTCATGAGAGGAACCAGCATGATTCTTTTCATCTGTTGCCTATGAATTATCCATAGTATAGCAACTGCACTTCCCACCAATGGTATTTTCTGAAGCTTTATAGTTCTATAACGTTGGCAAGCTTTAGATGCAAAATTAACAGGCAGCATCAACAAAGCAGAATGTATTTACCCAGCTGCTGAGAATCTTTTCCTGATAGTAGAGCTGTGAGCTATGCAAGCCGTTTCATGACAAAATACAGCTGGGAACTGCATTTTGTCTTGTATCAAAACACTTTTTTTTTCCTGTAGAAGAATAATGGAAAGCAGATCAAGACGAGGTAGTGATCGTATGCTGATCTTTTTATGCAGTATTTCAAAGTTGAAATGTTTCATAAAACCCATTTCTGCTAATGATGTGAGAGACCGATTTGTGTCGCAATACATTGCTAAATGGATTGTGCAGTGTTTTTCTTAGACAAGATTGTTGCCTGTTTTTCTCTTCTTCTGTGTATTTTTTTCCAAACACACAGTTACTTACTTCATAATTCAAAGAAAATATGCCAACTGTGTTTCCAAATCATCTAGGGAAATACCATGGACCCCAGGTACTGCTAACAAGAAGCAGAGGTCACTTCACACTGCCTGTTGAGCAGGGGCAGCACTGACAGATGCTGATGGCTTACTGCATGAGAGTACCTATTACAAATCGACTGGGATTGTCTCTAATACTATCTACTTACTTTTTGGTTTTCATTTTCTCTCCAAAATCACCAAGGGATACTGGGAAATCAGTAGGGATCTAGCAAAACCAATCTGTTTCCTTCTAACTTCTTGTTCTAATTTGTGTGGCCAGCTGCTGAAAGAAGCCCCTTGTAGAAGTCCTGTTTTCCCCCCTCTTTTTCATACAATGCAGTCAGCGTTTAGCTCACTGAAAAAAGAGGATCTCCAGCAAAACAATGTCCTTTATATGTGCTTAAGCAAACTGGATTCAGTGCAGTGAAAGGCATTGGGTTTCATGTATGCTAATCCCTGTATCTGAGATATTTAAAGTGTTCAGTGGTGGCCTAATTCTGGACTACTGATTTTAGCAGCAGGACTATAATGATCCGTGATGGGGCAGAGCTTGAGCAATGCTGAGGGGTTTTCTAATTCTTTACAGCTGTATGATCTCAGTGATAACACGTTTTTCAGGTATTGAGTTCCTATCTTTTATCTGTGGCTTAGTGCTGTGTAATGAATGGCTTCATTGGGGTCTGGATCTAGCACAGCTCAGTTGTTAAGAGCACAGAAAGGCGCTCCCGAGTCAAATGGTGCGCTGACACAATTCAGCACCTCCTCTGCTAGCTATTTTAGCTAGCTTTAATCTGGCCTAATACGGATGAAAAGGCTGATGAAATCAGGGCTGCAGAGACTTCCCTACGTGTTGTACAAATCCTAGTGATAACTCTGCGTATGTATTTATCAGCTGACCTCTGCTATACTAAAGGCTAGCTGGCTAGAGAAAGCTATCCTGTGTTGCAGTCAAATGCAACATGTAGAAAAAAAATATCCAGAAATGTATTTAGACATTTAAATCAATAAAGCACCTGAGTATGATTGTGAGTGGCAGGATCGAGTGGTTGTGTTTTGTTCTTTTGGCTGGGGGATAAATGCATTAGTTTGAAAAAAAGCTAGAGTAATCCTGCAATGTCTTGTAGTGAGAATCATCCCTCAAGGTTATGATACCACCCTACTTACTCTTGAGAAATGATAGCCAAGTAGACAGAAACAAAGTTAAAGAACAAAATAAAGTCAAAATCATATGCAAACTCCAGTTCTTCAGAGTGGGGAGAGAAAAAGTAACTGGCCCCAATTTTATTTTCGGCTGGTGCCTTTCCCTCCCCATAATAAAAGTACTGATTTCAGTACAGAGGATTTCACATGTTCAGTGTGATGATGTTGCCATTAATGAATGATCCTACAAACAGCCAAAAGAATTGACAGCAATTAAATATTACCTGCCTTTTAAATTAGGGAAAATGAGCCTTACAACAGAGTCCTGCAATGAACATTAAAATGTATACTGCATAGTACAGTACTTAGCCCCAAAACCAGTCTCTACACAGATTTGGATGCTTTTTGATGTAGTGGTTTTCCATTGCTGCCGGAAAATAGAAAAAAATGTAGTTTGACACCAATTTTTCCAGGTGGATGAACCATGCAAGCTAGTGACAAATGTGATTGCTTAAACTTACCTTGCAATTTGAGTGTTCAAATAGTCTGCTAATCAATCTGACTTGCACGTATGGAGGTGACCGCACCCATTTCTGTGCTACAGGTTCTCGGTGTGCACTGAGTGTTTAGGCTTTTTTCACATTCTCAGTTACATGGAAATTTTAGTATTATCTTCCGAGGGAGTTTCTGTTGGGAAGACTATTTGCATGTTTTTCCCCCTGTTTCTCTTATACACACACACGCACACACATAATCATGTGTATACTTGTATATTACTTTTGATATGATCCCTGTGTATACAGATTACTGATTGCGCATTATGCTACACATTTAATATACAGGATATAATAATATGTCAGCCTCAGTATTTGAGGTGATATTACCAGTGCTGAAATCATATACTGTGCACACAGATTTTACAGAGATACATAAAGGGGGGGCTTTTGCAGTGTTCTATACTGAGCTAATGCTCTCCTTCTAATGCACGCTTCTATGTGCGGTGATTTAGCCCATAGCTATGAATTCCTGTGAAGTGGACATTTCCTTTTGGATTACATTTTCTTATCCTAAGATAAGCAACTATACTTACATTCGGTATCATTTTGTTGTAACAGAGGAGTCTACACTAACAGACCCATAGCTGTTAATTTACAGATGTGAGAATTCAGCAGTCCAAAGCTTGATTTATTTGCTTGCCCAGTGCGATGTTCTATAATTAGCTTTGGCTTCCTTTCACATGGGACAAAAAACATAACATGTTCCGTGGGGAGTCATCCAAGTGTGTTGAACTCAGATGTAGTACTGAAATCCCTTTTAACTTAACTTTTCTCCTACGCCCTTTATTGCTTTGTAACTCTCACTTACTTAAAAAGATTTGCAATGTTAGAATATATTTTTAAGGGGTACAGATTTGTACTTAGAAACCAGGTTTCAGATATCCAGATTCTTTCTCCTTTCTTTTAATGGAGTGAGAAAAGATATAATGATGTGCTAAAGGCTCTTGTGATGTCTGCAGTCTCTAAATTAGTTATATTGAGGTGATGATAAAATGCACAGCCTATTAAGGAGGACTGGTGCAATATACACACTTCTAAGATTTGAGTTTTTGGCAGGCGTACATGCTGTCATAGGCTGCAGAGAATCAAGTTGAAATTATGTGGACCCTGCTATCCTTGATTTTATGGCAAATGCCTCGCTAAACATTCTGCCAGCATCTGGGATGAAGTCTTTTATTAAAGTATAATACTTTTGTTTTCTAGGGTAAAGATGATAATTAGATAAAGAAAGGAACTAAATTGTAAGACCTTGGTCCTGTACATGAAAGGGACTGCTCAGTCTTATAGAACTGCTATAAAAACATACCCAGGGTCTAAGCAACATTCCTTTGTTCATTGACCGTGACCACAGAGTATTTCCAAAGTTACTCCCAGAAAGCTGAGATCCCAGTTACTGGAAGAAACCTCTAAGTACTGAACAGTGTTTTGTCATTTGCCTGTGAGATTTAGCAAAGGCTTTCTTAACCAAATGAAGTTTTGGAAGTGGTGAGCACTTGAAACAGGGGGGATCTTTTCATCAATTTTTCAAATAACCTGTAATAAAGGAAGATACTGACAGGTACATCCTCTCTGCTGACCATCACATTACTGGTAATTGGCTGTGGTCCACAGAGAAACTACATTTATGCAAGCCATAATTGCTTCAGTGTTTTCTGATTTAAATGGAGACTGTGGATCAGAACTGCATTCCTTCTGGAAGACGAGGTGCGGCTAATGCACAGGGACTCCACCTGCATTAAATAAGACTGTTCTTACTAATTGGCAAAGTCCAGAAACGTGTTTTACTGCCTTTTGGCAAGTTTAGGCATCTGCTCCTACAGCACAGGATGTCAGTGTCTTACTGAAATCATGTGAACCTAAGAAAAGAGCATTTGCCTTTACAAACAAATCTTTCCACTGTTGCCTTGTTCTTTCATGCAGGGACTCAGGGTTTTAGGTCTTTCAGCCAGCCACATCATTCCCAAGATTATTTTTTTTATGAAGATTTTGCCACGAGGCTTTTCTTTTCTTCTGGGAACTGAACTTCAGAAAGGGATTAAAGAGGTCGTGCCTCCACAAAATTAATCAGAGACATTTGACTAGATGCTGCTGCCTTTCCAAATACATGACAAGTTTTTAACTTGTATTTTGTTTTAAAAATTAAATCCCTCAACACTCTTTACATTACATGGAATTACACTCCATTAATGAAACACACACAAAAACCTGCTTCTCAGATCTTAAAGGTAAATATTTTTGATAATTGACTTTCTGTCCATTTGCCATACCAGATAATCACTAAGCAGTATATTTATAACCTGTATTTCTCTACAGAATGTCCTTCTTGAGAAATACAAGGCAAGGCTTGGAAAGAAGAAACATATCAGTCTTTAAAAACATCCTTACAGGCAAAACAACTGTTTTTGTGTATTTAGAGTATGAGAAACTGAACCACTTGTATCCCTTTAACAATATGAGGTTTAATTCCAACCTATTTATACTGGCAAAAGGGAATATTGGATCATGGACTGATTTTCAGCTTTGGTCTTTATAGTGGACTGATGTGCGTGGCAAGGGACAACAGACTTCGGTTGTGAGCCAGGTACTCTGTAAATTCTAGTGTTTAAATAGCTGCACACTCTTCACCGCTCTCTGGATCATTTGGTGCAGCTCAGCTAATAAAAATGTATGAATATCAGATTATATCAAAGGTCCATCTCTTTCCACATCCCGTCTCAGTCACTGATAGCACGAAAAGAACACAGCAAGCATACAGTGGGGTTTTCTCACCCTACAGCTGTGTGTAGCTCAGAGGGTTCCTGAGTTATGGGTCATGGCTTTCGATTTCTATTTCCATTAAAGCACCCCTGGATTCTTCTGTTGATCTGTGGAGTGACTCTTGCCCTACACCTCATTGGCACTGGTCTTTTGAACGTCACTGTTTACACACAGTCTGTAATAGGAGTGGAGGAAGCCACAATGCAAAGTTTAGGAGAGCAGGAGCACTTCTTGCTGACCACCCACAGAAAACATGAGGAAGTTTAGTTCTTAAAATTATTTTTAAACCCACTGTGATTTAGGCATATTTCCCATTAATTTTCTGCTGCCTCAGGAAGTTAATTTTACTGTTTCCATCTTAAAAATGCATAGTTTAATTTTAACAGCTGTCCAGGAAACTGGTTGCAAACAGACCCCACACAGAAGTGAAAACTCAGAACTCAAAAATCAATGTCTTTATTTTTCAAATGTATTTGAAACTTGTCTTGTAAAGGGATTTTATTTTAATGTAACCATAAACGGAACTGCAACGTAAGATTGCATATGAATGTAAGAAACAGAAATGTTTCTCTTTCCAGATATATATTCCTCTGTTTACTCCAGATATGGGAAATTGTGCATTCCTCTTCCTCAGTTGTCATCTGTCCTTATGTATTTTGCTTTAATCCAAGAATAATAACATCTAAACTATCTCACATGGAATGCAAGGAGATGAAGCTTTAATGGCTATGAGATCCTTACAGCATTTCTAATCCCTGAGCAGAAGCAAATCACTAAATCACAGTGGTGACAAATGCTGATAGTTTATTTTCACCCACTGGAAACTCTTCTACCATTAGCATATCTTTTTTGCATGCTGTAGGCATGCAAACATTTTATGTACTCTCAACACCAAATATTTAAATATACATGACTAAACTTTGCTCTCTCATTCATTCTGGTGAAACAACCTTCGAAACCTCAAGTGAATAAGGTTGTTATGTGACCCCAAGTTCTTTTCTACGAGCTAAATGCTGTCAGTTACCAAGACAGTCATGACTTTGCAATGAAGCAATAGCAATCAGTAATGTGTTGCTGCACTAGCCTCAGAGTAGCCTGGGAAGACTATTCCTGCCTCCTGGCTGTGCCAGGAAAGCCTACCTGCTGGACTGGACCTCTCCTACGGGTTACCTCCCTACCTCTGAGGGACCGCCGGGAGGAAAACACTCCCTTCCACTCGTCTTAAACCTTCCACCTCCTTCTCTCCATCTCTGCTGGGGATCCGCAGCAACCCTGCAGAGCCATTTTCTCCCCCATGTGCAGCAAACAGTCGCATAAGTGGCTGGTAACGCAATAATCCCTTTGTGCCCTTATCTGTTAATTAAAATAATTAATTATAGTTCTGCTGATTAATTAATTTGGAATGATCTAGCTCAGCAGAATTCAGTCTCCAGCTTAGTTTTTTTTGGCAGATTCAGATTTATGAAATTGAAATAGCCTTACTTATAATTCACAAAGCATCAGTTCTTTCACTTAATAAAATACATACAAACTGAGAATATCAATGCAAATGTAAAGTATACGGTATCTGTATTATCTTAAAAAGTTTTTCATGTTAGCTGTTTCACCAACAGTCAGTCTGGATCATTTATACTAATGTTGTGATCACTTCTTTATTAGCTGCTTTATTTTACTGTACTTCACTAATCTCTAGAGTTCCATCTTTTTTATAAGTTACACACCAAATATTGCTCTTATCAGCACAAGTGTCAGGCTGCTGCTACCGTTATGATGCTACATTTGCACAGTGAAGATCTGTTTATTTTTAATTTCATTCCACTCCTACATTTTTTTGTTTTATCTTACTCCTGAAATACTTACAAGCCTCTAGGACTTTTAAAGAACGTGGAGCCTGAAAGCTCAGTGTTAGGAGTCCAGTACGTTGCCCTAGTATTTACTTTGGGCCTTTAGCCTTTTTCTTGTATTAACCAATGCTCTCGTTAAGCTCCTTGGCCTTGTCCATAGTGAAGCCCTCTTGAATGCATTAATCAGTCAAATTTCGGGGCTTTTTAAGTGTTAGAGAACCAAGATTAAATATCATCTCTCCTTTATGAGAAAGGCCAATGATTAATCAGTCATGACAAAGGTGATAAAAACAGCTGCAAAACTTTAAAATAATTCAGATAAACACTCTTATGTGCATTAAATGGTATTTGGAAGAGTATTTAGTAACTGATATAAAGTATCAGAGAACAATCATGATTGTGGTCAACAGGTTATATTCTATTTTGACCTGATCTAATATCAACCTGGCCTAACTTCAAAGTTAGATCCTTTTTTGAGCAGGTGTTTGGACTATAAGACACCCAGAAGTCCTTTCTAATCTAAATTATTGTATATACTGCCTGCTTTGATTTTGCATTAATATGATGACATTGATTGCATTAAGGTTTTTCATGATGCAGGGTAGTATGAGCTCAAAGACAAAGTCAGAAGGAAGTAGTATTACTAAAACAGAAGCTGGCACCTTTTTCTCTGGTAACCCTTTTGTTCTGCTAAAAATGAAGGCCATTTCTGTTATCTGTTCACTTTGAAGTTGATCCAACGGATGTGAGCAGAAAACCTGTGGAAAGAATGAACAGTGACATAAGCAAGAATGACGGGGATCTGGCCCAACAACTTTTTGAAATTGTAGTTCATGTATAAGTATGTGCAAAGTAATTCTGTTTTCTACATGTGTAACCATTATTCATAAGTATTTCTGAGTAATTTTTTCAGAAAAAATTCAGATTGGATATGCTTAGCAAACTATTCATATCAGATGCTCACTATAGCGTGTGAGTGGTCACTCAAATAAGAGGGGACAGATTCTGCTCCCCAGAAGAATGCATCTATATTTTCTCTGGTACTGTAGCTAATGGTGGAAGTTAGATATTAACAAGTAGCTAAATACTTATAGAATTAACGTTATCTTGATAATACATATAAAAGCTCAGAGAATGTGTAACATTTTCAGAAATAATTCACCAACCGACAACAAATAATAGTGTCCTCCCAAATAATAGCCAGCTGGTCTCTTTGCATTTACAGAGTATTTCCTCATTACTTTTTGATTTATATAACCAGCTCTTTAAGCGTTCCTAATAGCATTTCACAGAAAATAATATCAACACTTCTTTGTGCATTTAGACTGAGCCCCATGAGCTCAACCTCTGTAACTCTATAGTGAAATTATTTAATACTGTTGTCTTCCAAAAAGGTACACAATTTATGTCATGGCTGCAATGGGTGTCCGTACTTTAATTTTTTTGTTGGGTGTATGGATCACATAGAATAAATAACAGACAAATCGAAGCGTATCAGACTAGATCATGAGAAACACAAGACCATTAAGAGCATTGCACTCACTTGAGGGAACATTAACAAAAAATCTAGAATACTCTTAATATAATTGCAGACAGAAGTGCTTAAAGCACATTTAAGTGTCAGTTGCCAAGATCTGTTTATATCAACAATATATGTGCCTTTTTGTGAGTGGTACCTTGACCTGCTGCTTCCTGATGGATTTTGCTACTTGCTGCACATTACAGTAAGACAGCCGGGAGGGTCACAGTTTAAAAACTTCCTCGGCTGCTTTTCTCTCCTAACATTTTGCATGTAGCGTGACAGTGAAGTTTGATGGTGCCTTTGCACTTGAACCAGGAGGCCTCATGTTTTTTTTCCCCAAGGCTTTCATTTTCAGAGTCCTGTTACAGTTTTAATTCTTTATTTTTTTCAAGCTGCTATTTTCAATTCTCCCTTTTATGCAGAAAACGTAGGAGTAGAGAGGTGTCTTTCTGAGTATAGAAGTAATACGGAGGTGAAGCCTGTCCCTCCTCCAAAGGTTAAGGGTGAATCAAATCTGAAACTGTGAGTGAGTCTGTGTGTCTGTGTGGGTTTTGTACGGGAAGAGGAGAATTTCAGGGAGGGGAGCAGGGCTGGCCATGAGAAGGTGACTTTTGTCTTATGACAAAATAAGAATGCAGAAAGGACACGTGCCTGGGTTGTGTAAGCATGGAAATGCTCTTTGCTCCCACACTCTACATATAGCATCTGTGAAAGAAACCCATTAAAGGCTCAGGTCTGCTCTTGATTGACAAATAACATACTATGACATTTATTGTTTTGAATGTTTAGCTGCTGATGGACGTGTTTGTTAATATTCTTGAGAGTGGGTCTAAGAACGTGTGTGGATTAGAGCCCAAGGAAACACAAAATCATTTTTGCAGAGCTTATTGCAGTCTGATGGATGCACAAAATATTTAACCTAGTTAGTTACTTGCATTAATAAATAGAAGGTGTGCTTGACTTTTAGTAATTCCACAATAAAATAAATAGCATTAAGTTATCTGATTTGGAATAGCTCCTGGTCTCTGACAGGTGGCATTCATTTACAGGTGCTTTGGCTTTTTTCAATATTTTTTTTCCTGAAAGGTTATTACAGACAGGGTGGGAAAAAATAGAGAATAGGAGAAAAGAAAATCTATTTATTTCCAATAAAAAAATTGAGATCACAGATGTGTAATGGCTGGTTGCATTGCAAAAGTATCAGTTTCACCGCATTTGTATCAGCTTAAGTGAAAATGTACCAACTGGAAAAAATTAAATCAGCATGAATCATGCATCCAAAAGGTCACTGATCTAAAAATATACATCCCAAGAAAAAGATAAAAATGATGTATGCAAACTAAAATTGCCAAGTAAAAATTAAAATCCTTCTAAACATTCTAAACTTAGCGCATTAATTAATTTGAAAGTAATGTGGAAAGAGGCAAAAAGCCACCCTGGGTTATATGGAACACAGCTAAGGAGATAAAAGAAGATCATGCAGAGCCCAGGAGAAGATTAAGCCTCTTTATCTCAGTGTGGGAGGGAAGAGCATCTATACAGGGAGTACTTCGTGTATGGAGAAGAGGGAGGAACTCCAAGTGATGGAGTTTTAATGTGCTGAGGGTCATAAAGTCACTCCAGTTGTCAGTCAAAACTGCCAAGCTAACAAAGCTGAGTCCCTTCTCCTAATTAAGTTCCAAATATAAATTCTGAAAGGAAACAAAAACAAGCTCTCGGATACTATACCTTCTTGTCACAGCCTAATGCTTAGCAAGAATGAAAAGCTAAGGCATAAGGATGTGGCAGGAATGAAAATGGATGCAGGTAGTCTTGAAATCTAAAGCCTGGAGATGTTTGATCCAGAAGTAGATTGCACAATGTTTTGTCAAAATTGGTTTGCATGTGTGTGCAAGCCAGAAATTTTGAAAGGATACTAATTAGCCTTTCTTCTTCCTGTGGTAAAATCTCATTACAACATCATGCATTGGCAGAAGCACCTTTGCAAAGACTGACATGACCCTTGGCCAGAGAAAGGTTGGACATAAAGCCAGACAGGGAAATGACACGTGTATTGTCCCATATGACTTTTTCTAGAGAATATGGCTCATGTTTAATTTTATCATTCTTTTCTTAGCCATCCAATTACAGCAAAAGGGGCAGATGGGCTCACACCAAGCTGTTGTAAGTCATATAGTTTCACTAAATTCAAGGGAAGGGCTCACACTAAGCTGTTGTAAATTTATTAGTTCCACTAAATTCAAGGGAATAAGACTAATTTGCACTGAGACCTGTATCAGGCCAAGAATATTTACAAAAAGCTTTGTTATTTTTACTTCTGACTGCCAGCTGCCTTGGTTCTGCTTTAAAATCTTGTGTCCGTGCATCTCCCTCTCTCTACCTATCCTTTCTTTGGATCTTGCAATGCCACACTCTGGGGCACCTTCTGTGTAAAATGATTTCTTAATTGCAACGTTCTTGATGGGCTTAATGAGTTTCTCTTCTTTCTTGGAGTGTCCATTTCTGCTTGAAGTCAGGTGGTATACTTCTTCTGGTGAGTTTATTGACTTCATTATTTTGCTTGATTTCTTCTAACAGATTTTTTCGAAGAGGTGTAGGAGGGCATATAGAAAGAGGAATGATTGCCTTGAAAATTCTTTGGGGTGATAGAAGTGAAGAGACTTTGCACCGTTTTCTAAAGATGGATAAATTCCAACTTTATTTAATTTCCCTTGGCAGTGCTTTTCACTGCCTCGTCTCCTTGATTGTGGGTTATCTGACACGCTTGAAAATGGGAGATTAGACCGGGTGGTGAATCACTGCATCAGCAAGCAGGAAGCGAAATAGAAGCAGAAGGCCAAGCAGTGGATTGTTGCATTAGAAAGAGGCAGCAAGGCAAGAGGGTACACCAGGAAACTAAATGGAGGAGCTGTAGGAGAGCAGAAGCGGAAAAGAATAGGGCTTAGGGATTATCACAGACTCAATTTAGCATCTGCTTCAGTGAGGTTGATGTAGACATTTACATGTTTGGTGAAGACTGAGAAGATACCTTCAGATTGCCAATGGTTGAGTAATTTAAGGTGACATGAATGTTTATCCTATCAATTAATCCATAAGAACAAACCTGTGTTTTAAGAAATAAAGCCAATTATCTTAATTATGTAAAATCATATGTGTTATTGTTGCTGTTTGTTTGATACAGCTATCATTGGCATGATTCCTCCCTCAAGTGTTGATCTGAAAAACATTCCCAAACTGGCACATTTTGTTGTGGGCATTATCATGTAAAACAAAAATGTTGATTTGCTAATTGTTTGCAGGATTTACTGCACAGTTTCTAAAGTATGGGAGACCAGTGTCGATGTGATTGTTTTTCTAGTCTAGCTGGTTTTTACAAAAAGAAAATCAAGAAACACTTGAAATATTTGTGTCTTCATAATACAAAATGCCTTTCTAATACAAAGCACAGCATTGGAGGATCAGGTGTGGTCTGCAGCATGGTAAAGAATTCAATTTTCTGCTTGTAAGGAGTGTGATTTTATTGCAGTAATTTTTTATAAGAATTTATCAAACTTCTCTTGCACTGTAAAGTTTTTGGCTAAAGTTCTGGCCATCTTTCCATCTCCAAAGTAAATTACCTCTGCAAGCAACATAATTCTTCAGCCAGCAAGGACAAGATACAACATCAGATGTTTCAACATCCCTATTAGATGAAGAAAGGCAAAGGGTAATCTGGTGCTTCTCTCCAACATTTACCATTTCTGGCTACCAAAAACCTTCCAGCCATGTTTGGATCCCCACTGCCGCAAGTGAGAGAGGACACCCTTCCTGACTGCAAGGAAGGATTCCTGGCAGCACCCAGTAATGATTAATTTATTCAGGAGAGGGAAGGGGACATTAACCCTTCAGGTATCCAGAAGAACTTCAGAAGGTGTAGATCTGGGCTGGGCAATGCTGCACAGAATCCATGGCAAGAACCCACATTCAAGTCATGAATAACAGAACTACAGGCAGCGGTCAGTGGTCATCTCCACCTCCTTCCATTTTAATCATCTGGTGCCAGTGTGTCTCCAGTGACCCTGGGAGTCCTTTCTCTTGCCACAAACACCTCTCACAAAGGCTGTCATGAGTGAGTGCCTTCATGTTTGTGCTCAGGAGTGAGCGCCTTCATGGTTGTGATGGCTTGAATTGTGAAACAGCCCTGAAGCAAATCTAACCCTTTTCAAATTTTCACCAGGGTCGTTTTAATTCTCTTTACTTGAGTTTTTATTTGACTTGTTCAAAGTCAGAGCCCCCTACTAATTGACCTTGATTAGGAAAAGAAAATTGGAAGAAGCAGAGCAGCTTACATCCCCAGTGCTTTTGAAGTGCAATAGTAGGCACCAGTGGGAGTGCATGGTACAATGGCTGAGCGTGCTTGAGAAGCATGAAGGACTAATGCATGACATAGCTGAAGAAAAGCAGAAAGTACAAGACAAATATTAGGAGAATGGTGAAAGCTGCATGAGGTCTGGGAAGTGTGTAACAGGACTTCGATGGGTAAGACAAATAGCCAGAAGGAAGCATATACTTGTCAGTGGGAAAAAATACCCCATGTGTCAGATAACACACACATCTTTGTGTGACAATATTTTTTAAAGTATTAATATTCAGGTTCATCAGCTGTGAAGTATATTGCTATCTGCATATTATCACAATTGTCTCTAATTTTGTTTTCAAATCATGAACTAGCTGATGAGTATGGCATTACTGTTTGTACATATTTACAAGCTCTAACATCCCCTCTACCCTATTCATAACGGGCATTTACTAGTTATGAAAAATCCGAATCCAAGACAACTTTGCAAACAACTAGACAAAAGCAGCATGCTGTGCAGTTCTGACTCACTATTAAAGGGATCTTTACAGCCTTGTTGAACTCTTCCAATTGTGCCAGGTAATTCAAAATCAGCGGTCCTTGCACTCCTCCACCCAGCTAGTTTTCGCTCCACAAATTTTATGGAAAACATAACATACAGTAGCAAACCCCAGAATACTTACTCATCACAGTTCAGGCTAGCCATGAGTCACTGCCAGGATTTTGCAGTCTGTTTGGTACACATTCAAAAGCTTTGTTGTCCCTGTGTGGAGAAAAGGCAAACAGTTCTCTACTACTAGTCTGTATAAACCGAGGAAGAACCCAGCCATCTAAGAAATGGCTCTGGCTCTTTAAATCTACAAATGTAGATCCCAGAACTGTATTCCTGTTGGTTTTGTTGGAAGAGTTGTTATATTTATAAGGCTGCAGCATCGCATACATTCCCCACCTAATGAATGCTGTTCCTAAAGCATCTACGTTGCATAAATCTGGGTGCTGTCATAGAAGACTATGACAACCCACACGTCCATGAAACAATAAATGACAATCAATTTCTTGCTGTCTCCTTCAGTATAAAATATAATGAGCATCAGATTAAATTAGTTACCTGTTCAAAGTAAACTCATTAACGTAGTTCCATAGGAAAACTTCCCAAAAAATTGGTAGAAATTCTTACCACAACTTTTTTTTTTTAAAAAATTTTACAGCGTTTCAAAAAGCAACAGCACAAATTACTGGAAAAGGAATTAGTCAAAGACTACATAATACAATGTGAAAACCTCTGACCTCAGAAGTCCTGAGGCTAGGAAGGTGTTCTGGAGAAATCCCCCCACTTGCCTGGTCTCCCCTTTTCTCTCAGCATCCTTTGCTGGCTGCTGTCAGAGGAGTACGAGGCTAGTTACACCTTCTGCCTGAGCCAGTGTAGCTGTTTCTCTGTTCCTGTGCACTCAGAGGTGCAGTGTGGTGGGTCAGACTGGGTTATGCATCACACTTTTGCCTCTTCCAAAATTTAGGTGTCCTGTTATTTCAAACCTGCCTGTTGCCAAAGTCCTGGCACACCTGACTGTGACAATGTGTTCTCACGCTGGGTTTTCCAGCTCCAACCTCATTAACCTTTGGTAACTAGCTTGTGTTGGGGTCTGCAGACAAGTTAGTTGACTTTAAAGACTTAGTCATGTACCTTTAAGACAGCCACAAAAATGTCAAGCACATAAACAGAATGTGAGAAACTGGAACTTAGAACCACAGCATACGGGCACCTACAGCAACAGCAAATAGCAAGCAAGAAGAAGAAGACAGCAAGCCTATCAGGGTCTGACACATGTACTATCTAAGATATATAAGCAATATGTAAAAAATAATAAATGCCATTTTGGCCATTTTGTCCGGACCCAGCAACGTAGATATAGTGTTTTTATGTCCATCTCGACTTGCGTTGCCACAAGCTTGGCCAGTCAGAGCCAGATGTTGGCTGTGAATTAAGAGGGAGGCTGTGCATCTGTACAGCTGCGAGGATATCATGCTATGCCAGAGCAGGCTGAGCCCGTGTCAAGTGCTAAGGGAGACATTCTATCCGCTGTGAACTCCCCAGCCCCTCTTCCCCCCAGTGAATCAGCATCTGGGCTGAGGGTTGGAAAACGAACAATTTCCACCCAGTGTCACCGGTGTCTCTGTGCCAGAGGACATTGCAACCTGCATGAAATTTGGGGTCACTGGTGATTTGCTTGGATTTGTACCACAGTGTAACACGGCACGTTCTTTAACGCTTGCTCCCTGCTGCTCTGTTGTGCAGTGCTGATTGTTAAATGGCTGGGGCATCTTGCCGTCTTCATGCACTGCAATCATCAGCCTGGTGCCTACCAGCTCCCTTGGCTTCCTTGGGAGTAGCATCTGCAGGGAGTTTTTGTCTGTGAGCAGGCTCTGCTGTGCTATTCATCTCCTTGGAGCCCTAGTTCTGATGAAGAGATTGAACAGAAAGATGAAAAGGTGTAACAAAAAATCGAAAACAGAAATGCAAATATCAAAGAATGGGGAAAACACTGTGGGCTGGAAGAAAGGGAATTACAAGGATTCGAACCTGAGCTCCTGGTTGATATCCCACAACGTGCTTCCAGATGTCCCTGAGGACCTGTGTTTTGCAGAGTTGCCAGGGTCAATAGAAAGCGTGTATAGTGTATCTTGTGCCAAAATGGACTTTTAAGGGGAGGACACTTGGTACTAGCAAAGGCAGTTCAGCAAGTATGTATCTGTCCTTCCAGTGCAATGTGTACAGGCTATAATCAGCCCAAAGTCCTGCCAGAAGATCTTTCTGGTGTAGACATGACCTCAGTCCTCTACAGCAAGAAACCCAGGATAATATTTGTGCAACAAAACTATGCATGCAAAAATTGAACATTTCTCTTGCAAACTGTACAGGCGTGATTGCTGTGAGGCGCAATAACCGGTTAGATGGTGAGCTGGCTGTTCATACAGTCCTGAGAACTGCGCACACACGTCAGCTGTAATCGAGCTATACAAGTTATAATCATGCTTTCTTGCATATTCTGAAATTTTGGAGGAAGTTACATTTACCTTTTTATTTCTATCTTAATTTGTCTTTTCAAGAAAGGGATAGTTTTTGTCTGCCTTCAGTAGCATTCTGGGCATTTAATAAAAAAGTATCACATGTTCACACTACTTTTATTATGTATGATAAAAAAGTATGATACAATTTTTCATTATGTAGTTTATTATGAACCTTGCTGTTTTTCAAAGAATTATGTAGTTACAAACAAAATTTCCTGTTTTCTTTGTGTGAGAAGAACCATATTCTGCATTCATTCTGCTAAGCAGCAGTTTGCCATGAGTCATAGATAGTGGCTCAAACACATGGTACCAAATCTTTTTATCTAATTAAGATTAAAGTGGAAAACCTTTTAATCAACATGAGTACTAAATTTAAATTGAGAAAGTACCCTGTGATCAGCAGAGATCTCATGTCCCCCCCTCGTGTGATTAGAGGGAGTGACACATCTTTGCCACTAGCTGACTCGCGTGTGTCACTTGTGTTGCCGGCAGCAATAGTTTCATGTGCTGATCCTAATGAGTCATGACATGTATTGTTAATTATTCTGGCATAAATTTTTATTTTGGACAAATGTTGTATGTAGCATCAGTGAAGTACCAGCCAAATACATTGCTGCACTACTATTTTCAAAGAAAGTTGTTTCGTGGAATATATATTGAAAAGCAGCTTCATGTTAGGAATGTAGTTTCAGCTCTATATTAGGATGAGCATCTTATCATAATTATTTTGGAGTAGCTTTGAAATGTGTAATACGGTAATATGCATGGAAGTGACACATTGAAAATCAATTTGTGAAAACAGAGGACTGGTATCGGAGTGACATAAATACATACCAGACAAATGACTTCATTTTTATTACACAAGGCTACAGATGAAATCAAAATAGTAAAGACGTTCATTTGAGAAAGCGAGGGAGCAGTTAGAAGAGGCAATGGGAGGACTTCAGTCTGCTGGTGTGTGATCAAGCAACTTTAATCAGTGACCCGTCTCCTTTGGCATGTAGAACTGAAATTCTACTTTAAAAAAAAAAACAAACAAAAACAAACAAACTAGAAAAAAATGCCATCAGCAAGGCTGTTTAGGGAATTTCATGTAAAATGATGACTTTCCATTTCCCCACTGAACATGTTGGGTCTTAGGATAATATTGAGTCCTACTTTCTTACTACAGCTCTTTCAGAGTACTGGGAGCTGGTTTTCCTGACTGGAAACGTTTTTTATTGACATTCAGAAGCCACTACCTCTACCACACTTCCAGTATTCCTGCTTGATACCCATAAAACCTGTGGCTGTCCTGGTTAGTTAAAAAAGGAATAGAAAGAGACAACATTTTCCTTTTATGTAAGCTGTAATGTCAGATAATATCCTCTCTAGCATATACTATTGTTTTGTGGGTAGGCAGTGTACATCTCTGAAATAAAATAAACCAAAGTATTACAACAGAAAGGAAATGGTAGTCTTATTAAACACATTCCCTGTACTTTTTTTTCTCTGTAAACCTGTAGAATGGATTTCAGTCTTGGGTTATGTGTGAATGCACGAAAGAATGGTCTGGCTTTATCCAACTACCGCTTTTGCTATAATCGATGCCATTTTTCACAGTTGCTCTATGTTGATTTCCGTACCTTAAAGGTTTCCTCTTGCTGTCCTGTGCAATAACACATGGAATTATGGCCTCACAGAAAACATTTAGTAAGGAAAGATGCTATAATTCCCAACAATCAGATTTCTGCACAGATAGATATCTAGCTTTGTATATCTTCTTTAGACCCAGGATCAGCTCTTCCCTGAGATGTTGTTCATGACATGGACAGCTAATACATGAATAATAGATTCAAAATAACAATATAAATAACCCTCCTCCCAATCAGACGTAAAAACAAACACAAAACCTAACAGGAATATGCCTGATTAAAGGGAGATTTCTGAATTCTTTTAGAAATCCTTTAAATATACCAGATATTTGCAAGACATGCTTTTCTTAAAAAGCTGCACGAGTTTATAAGTCAACCATTACAATCAGAAGGGGATAAAGAGGCGCTCCTTTTTTCTTCTTCTCACCTGTCTACTGTGGTTCGTAGTCTTTTAGAGAAACACAGCAAATACTGTCAGTAGGGAACCTGACATTAGACACCACTAATACCAACAATGCAGTACATCCTATGGTTCCCTGCTAAAGCTGTCGGTGTTTTCAGTCTCTTTTAATTTAAAAAAAAATATTTTTACATCAAACTACTGGAAAAACCAGTTTACATTTAATCTAGCAGTTTACTCGGGATGCTTAAGCCTAATTTACAATAGCAGTGGGGTTGTTTAGAAAATAACAATTTGATCATCTGAGGTTTTGAAATTTTGGGGAGGACTCCATGGAGTCCATTTGTCCCAGTTCAGTGTAACCAGGAGATGGGTAGGCCAGTCAGCTGAGAAATGAGACAGTCTCAAACCACTCTGCCTGACACAGAGAAATAATTTGAACTTTATAAGAACATTCCTGGTTAGGACTGGCACATGCTCTGGTCATAATTTGAAGGTGGATGTCAGGAAGCGTACAAGTGAAATTTTCATCAGACCAACAAACTTTCATAAAATGCTTTGATATTGCTGGAACAGTACTTTTGACACAGATTTGTTTTTCTTTTTCTATTTTTCTTTTCTCAAAAAAGTGATACTATTGAAAATTTAAGTGCCTGATGTAAATTGTTGGAGTCTTTGATACTCTTCTGAAAAGACAGCATTTTTAGTAAAGGAAAGCCTTTGGCTAATTTAAGATGTAAGCAATGTCTCTTGGCTTGACTTTTCTTTTTGATGCTTTTAGGTTTATAGCATTAGCCAAAATGAATCAGATTATTTCTCACAGCTCTGTACCTTCTTATAAAGGCCAGTGTTTAGTTATTGAAAATGTTGGAAGGAAGATACATGTGACATTTTATGCTATTGATCTGTTTATCATGTATCATAGTGGCCTCCAGTGTTTTAATTTCCTTACTATCCTGATTTTAGTGCTCCTCTCAAGGTGGAAAATGTTTTATGTCTTTCCTGAGTTCCTCTGTCCTTACTTTCTGCCTGCGTTTCACCACATGACCACATATCACCACTTGACCACATACTCAAAGATAAAGTCTTTTTATCTTTGGACTTGGGCTTTCTGTATTCAGGACAGTAGTTAGCTGGTCTGTGGCCCTTTTTACTTCATCTCTTGTGCCTCAAGGAATTTAGCACTGTATCAGCTATGTTATTATCCAGTACACGCTTACTGTGGAGAGATGAGATGCTGAAAATAATGTTAAAATTAAATATTCATTGACTTGAAGGTTAATTTGACTAGGAGTGCATGTGTGTAGGAGTAGTATGCATGCAAGCTCTATAGCAAGTAGGTTTTCAAATTATATAAGTGAAAGGCTGATTTCAGAGTTACAACATTTCACCTTGATGACTGACAATGGAAATGGATATATGAAAAAAGTTTTTGCGAATATACTGTCTCACTTATGCTGGAGCAAATGGAGCAAATCTATACAATCCATGGGGCAAATCCATAACAATGGAGCTTATCCATATTTTCATAATATACCTGGGATCAGGGTGAGGCTTTTACTGATTTTGTCCTTAGCACCTACAGCTGGTGTTCCTAAGTACTGGGGATAAAGAGCTGATTTTTTTGTGTTTAATTTCCATGGTAAAGCTGAAAGCCCGGGCAGTAAGAAAGCAGGATGGTGCATTCAAAAGTTACTCGTATCGCTTCCCATTTGGAATTTGCGCTGTCAGCAGAAAGCTGCTTCTGTGGGAAATGTAGGACAATATTCTGAATGTGAATTAAAAACTCCTTAGAGTTTTACAGTACATGGAGACTCCAGGCACAGGAATGGCAATGAAAAGGAAAAAACAAATATCAAAACACAGTATCATATGTTGACAGATGAATAAAAAGAGGAGTGGGGGAAAATGGGGAAAAAGTTGAAAGCCCAGAGATCCAAAAGGACTAAGTAAGCCTTCAAATTTTGGTCTCAGCTCCAGTGGAGACCCTAGTTAGAGATTAGAATGCATTTAGTAGTTTTCCCAGCCTGCTCTTGGGTTAGGGGGCCATTTGGAATCTTTTTAAACTGGATCACTGTTGTTGGTCCAAGGGAGTTGGAATTTTTTTTCGATTCCTCTGCACTATCTTTTAGCGTATTTACAAAAGTGCTCAGAAAGTAGATTAAAACACTGAAATAGATTGATTACTCTCAGCTTGGAACTTTCCTTTTTGTTTAGCATTCTGCCTAGGACAGAATTTGATTTGTTTTAAAAGGCCATTTCATTTTATGGGCTATGTGATATTGTGTTCATCTCGCAGGCATGCATTTTCACCACTGACACATCTGACACCCAGCACACTCATCATTAGAAGTCACTGCTTACTTTAAAATACTGTCTGTCCTACTATGCGCAACATATTGGCTCCGCTTCCCCCCAGCGATTACCTAAGGCTGCTGAATGCCTTCTCTGCACATTGCCTGGCTGTGTGATGCTTGGGTCAGTTAATGGCTGATGTTCTTTCACTAGATAGTTCTCTCATATTTTTCATGTGGAGTGCTCCTATACGTGCTTCTGAGGTGTCCTTAAAAAAAAAAAAAAAAAAAAGTATATATCTGAGCAAAATTTCAGCCTTCTGAAAATTATTTCTCACTCATATAAGTTTGACCTTTGTATTATGTGCCCTTTAAAATCAACATTTGAGTTGAGCTTAGTAAAATCCCATCTTAATTTTCTGCCAAAATGTTATCACTGAAGTCTGCTTCTGCCCTCTCCTGTGTCTCAATCTGTTTTCTTATATGTGGATGCATGCATGAGCCTTTCTCTCTATGTATTAATGAAACATGCAGGGCATCCTTTCTTTTTCACAAACAACTCTTTAACAAGTCTTCAGAAAGTAGAAAGGAATTAAAATTACAGTTAATGTAAAGAATTTAAATTAAAATGAAAATTAACACGAAGAACAAATAAGCTTCACTTGAGCTTACACTGGAGAGCTCTGCTTGCTTCCCTTTGACTCAGTTACATCGCTCTCAGGATAAAGTACAATAATCAGACTTTTCCACATTGTTCTTAACTCTGGATTTACTGTTCAGTGCAGGATCAGGCCCAGTGTTGGGTTCAGGACCTAATGTTCCTCTTTCGGAAGGAAATGTGAACAAAGCTGACGATAATAGAGAAATGAAGATCATTCTGAAGAGCAAAAGTCAAGAGTATAATCAATGTTTGAAAAAACTAAGAAATAAACATAAACTGAGATAGACTCCATTTTAAAATGCAAATATATAAGGCTTCTGTAAGTAGGTCAATGAATTAGCAGCCTGTTTATGGTGTTGTAAAGGAATGTAAGAGAAGAGTGATGTTCTCAGGTGGTGGGTACCTCAGCAGAAATTCTCTCTCCGAGAAAAAGGTGATTGTATGAAAGGAGGAGCTGGGGGCTGTGTGCCACCAGACACGCCATCACACCACACTGAAGCTGCCGCAGGAGTGAGGATGCGCCAAGCTCGGCTGCAGGAATTGCACATGTGCTAGGTGTCACGGTGTCACGGTGTCAGCCACACCGCCAGGAGAAGGTGGTTAGCACTTCGTGGAAAGTCCACTTTATGTCTAGGATCCATGCACAAAGCTGAGAGAATACTAACACAATCGTCACTTGCACTTGGAAGGCATACTTGACACAGAGTTAGGTGAAACTCTTCTAAAAGAGCAAAGGCAGTGGAGGAAACACGTCAGCTCCTGTTGCTTTTGGACAGAAGTACGGCGAGAGACTGAAGAAAGGTCAAATACGACACAAATATGGGCGACATAAACAGAAGCTTCTGTCTAGTCCAGTGCCTGCTTTGCTTGGGAGGAGTGTGAATAAGCAAAATGCAGACATTAAATGGTTTCCAAGCAAACAAGAAGAGAACAGATCATGCTTTCATGTTCAGTGACAGTGGAGGGAAAGTTAGAGATCTCTATTTTAACATCTGGTCCTTCTGGGTTTTATTTCCGTGTTTCTTCTCTAATATAACTTGCTCCAGAGTAATTTGAAAACACAGTGTATTTGTCTCTTTGCTGCTTGCTTTGCATCTCTGGGCCCCACTATTTGAAAAAGTAAATTAGTTCCCTCCTGCCATTGTGGTTTGTGCTGAGAGAACCCCTCCATGAGAAACCCTTTTGCATTGCTGCAGTATCTGCAGCTAGAGTAGTCTATTGTCTACATTCCACTGAGCGGAGAGGTAACAAAAAATGATAGCCCTGTCTCTTCCACTGCCAATTATCTCAATATACATTTCAAAAAGATTATTTATCTCCATTATAAAACATCATTTTAGAGAAGAACGTTGGTATTGCATTGAAAGCTCACACTTTTTCTTCTTTATATTTTTTTCCAAGTCATGGAATAGAACAAAGGAATGATCTTTATCTCTTAGATGGAGTTTAGGAACTTAATAGTTCTGGCTAGAGTAAGCAGTGGTCCCACATGTGAGATGCATAAATGAACATACCCCCCCAATTCCATCTGAGAGGGTAACAGATCTGCCTCAAACCTGGAATTTTGATGTGTCTTTTCCTTCATTACAGCATTACTGATAGAAATTGAACCTTGTTAGCCTCCAATGAAGATGCGTTTCCTACGTGGCAAGTTTCAAAAACTTTTCCACACCTGCAGTGAACAGTCTAGAAGTCGTATGAAAGGATAGTTTTAGATTAAGATTCCAAGTTAACATGCAGAAAATTCTGTGATGTGAAGCTAAATGATCCTAAAATAAATCACAGCTCACCGCCACACCCTTCCAATAGAAACGCAGAAACAATTTTGTAAATCTCATGAAGTATTCTGGATTTATATTTCACTTTTTGAAACTGACCCAGCCATGCTTTCCAACATGTACCGACCAACAGATAACTAAATCTGAAGAGATTTTCTTCCTAAATGGTGAACAATTCATGCTGTGTAAGACCTTTGACATCCATTCAGAACTTTTACTCATTATTTTTTATTGCGTGCCCTTTTTCTATTAAAATTTTAGTTAAAATTGCTTGCTTTATCAGCAGGGTACAGTATGTGAAACTGAACAGGGAGGGATTTCCTTTCTTGTAGAAAGGAAAATAGTGTAGAATATAGTCTATATTCTCTGTTTGCTTTGATTAGAACAGAGATCTTCATGTACCTTCTCAAAGCTAGGAAGATGAGTTTTCAAAGTAAATGTATCCTAAATGGCATTAAAGACAGTGATGGCACCAGTGGTCTGTGTCACAGAAGAAATAGATGGGAAGGTTTTCAATAAGAAGAATTAAAAAAGGCTCTTTTGTATGAGTCTGAGTGAGAGAAATTCTGTGCTTGTCAGAGGAGGGAGATCTAAAGCAGAATTTGTTCTTTTCTGGCAAATCGCTTTTAAAATTCGTGGTCTGGATAAAGAAATATGCCTTATAAGAAGTAATTAATATATTTTATTAACATAATGTCTCCGAACAAGACAGTAATTTTGTTTGAAATTCTCTGCCAGAAGACAAGTTAGCATGATTGAACAGGGAAATGTGAAAGCCGTAATTCACATGCTTTATTCAGGTAATTATTTAAATTATAGAAAAGCAAAAGAGGAGGGACTTACATTTTAATATATCACAGAATAATCATGTGTCAGAGAGGTATGCAAAACTTAAAAAGAAATGTCTGCAAATTAGCAATTTTGAGTTCTTTCCCTGAAGATAAAAAGCACTATATATAATCTGTGGGCTACTAGTGATAAAGACTAATAAATACTGGTAAAAGTGGTAAAAAATTCCAACCCTTCTTATATGTTTTATTTTCTTGAAAAGTTTAAGATAATTTCTAATAGAGATGATTGAAATTGATCATTGAAATTCATTTTAAAAGCCTTTCAGGGTTAGAGTGCAAAGAGGAACTTTCAAAGTATCTAAACAAGGTGAGATCTACAAACCCCACATTTCTTTAAGAATTATGAATTTCTATTTCAAAAAATTGGAAACAAAATTGAGCATGGATTTCCAAAGTTTATTGCTTGCTGTATCCCATTAGACTGATTTGTTTATTTTTTACTTTGGTTTTGCTGAAATGCTCTTTTTGTGATCTTTTTGAAGTGCTTGGAAAAAGAAAATTCAAATGAAAACTAAAATGGCAATTAAACCCAGGAATATGTAGGGACTGAAAACTCAGAAAATTTTATTACTGGGGTTTTACATTGTTGGGTAAGTCTGGTTTAGACATAGTGTTTTTCTGTACAACTTTGTATCATACATAAAATGAGTGAGACTTCACCTAAAATTTTAATCTCCTAAAGAATTTCCTACAACTATTATGTCTTGTTGATTTTTTTTTGAACATTAATATTTTCTTGCCTCTTGCAATAAATAAATAAATAAAAAATAAAACCTGCAAGAATCAATGCAGGTGAGTTTCCTTGTGGCTGAACTACTTGCTTGTGGCAGAGTCAAAAATTCATGTTTAAAATAGATTGAACAGTACGATGAACTTGTCCCAGTTTTATTTGCTCCACGTGGACATTGTTACAGTTCTGCCCATGGCCCTGTAACAAGAAATCAGTTTCAGGACCAAGGAACAAAGGACAGGACTATGATGAAATCTTTCCTACTCCCTACAATTGGATGGCATGACACGGGATTACCATTAGCCTCATCTTATTTTACAGAGATAATTATTTACAGTTGTCAGAGCAGGATTCAGTTGATTTAAAAATCCATTGTAAATGGATAATTATAAAGCAATTTTATAGAATAATAGAAACCTCTGTTAAGGTTTGACTAATATGATATGAATTTAGTACTATCTGATGTACCCTGAGTTTGAAAAAACTGTAAATGTTTAATTGAGGTCAGTATTTGTCCCCAGCTAAGGTTTCCAGACAAAAACCAGGAAAAAGGAGTGTGAGGTTGAGAAATGATTCCTGCACATTCCCTCTGAAGTGGGATTATGGTCCAGGCGAAGTCTGTGAGATGTGAGCCTTAGGCAGCTCCCAGAGCCTGATCCGGCCCCGAGGCTGGCCCGTCCTGGGTAATGCACCAGAGAGAGATGAAGCATCTCTTTATCCCTCCTTTTCCTCCAAAAGGACTCTTCCTGGGTGGTGTTTTTCCCTTCGGGTACCCTTTTGGTACCCAATATCCAGCCAATAGATTGAACTGAATGATCAGCTCCTGCCGTCTATGCTCACAGCATCTCAGCCATCGTTTTAAACCATGCTGTTGAATTGCCCCCCTTGGTGGCTCTGAACAAATCTGTTTATGTGGTGCATCTGATGGGCTTCTTTCTGGCAGACATCTCAAGCATATGCATAAGATTAACTACAGTAACATTTTTTATAAGCTTAGTGGCTTCAGAAGTTATTTGATCTTTGAATGCGTAAATGAGTAGGATGAATGCAACCATCATAAAAATATTACGGAAGCACTGTCCATAAAGCTGATAAATGAGCACAGCCGCAGATGAGGTTGTTTGCAGCCAGAAACTCCTACTTGCTACAAGTCTCCAGTGCTGCAATACTATTATTTAATTAGCTCATTTGAGGTAGAGGGCTTTGTAGCCTGTCGTGTATGTAAGCTTGTGTAATGGCGGTTGGTCTGTTCACAGGGTTTCAGCCTCTGTTCCAAAAAGGCTTAAAATCTATGTTAAAGCAAACTTACAGAACAGTATTATAGAATTTAAAACCTTTCACTTTCTCAGTAATATCTAGAATATGTTTGCTACTGAGCCAGCTAAGGGAAAAACTAACCAACGATACATGTAACAGTAAAAACGTTGGATTACAAGGAGGTGTATCTTTCTCTACATATGATTCTGTATTGAGTAAACCATTATTATTGCTGTTGTTTTTGTTATAGTTGCTGTTGTTGTTATCATTACCACGAGGCTTTTTTTTGCCAGTGGTAATGTTAATTCTGAATAGTCAAAACTTCCTCTGAGATAAAGGTACAAATTGAACGTTGTAGGGGATCAGCGAGAAGCAGGTCATCCCTTCACTGATACAGTGGGGAGAAGAAGGGACCACAGGAATAAGATATGTGGTGATGGGGGTGAATCACACTTTACATTCCAAGAAGACTATCCTGTCATTTTTGTGGAAAGGGAAGAACAGGCTTGCAGTAGAAGCTACATCAAAACCCTATTAATAATGAGTCTTTTGTACAGAAAATAGGCGACAGAAGGTATAGCCACAATGAAAAGTGAATAATTTCAAGAGCACCTGACAGCAGCCTGTATTTTTCACAGCCCTACCTTAGTAGGGAGCACAATTCCATACATTAGAAGTCCAGTAAGCATATGTAAAATGATACTGCTACCAAGAAACATACTAGCGACTCTGAACCATTTTAGTGTCATACACCATTACATAGAATAAGAAAAAAATGACGTAATCAAGGCAGTGACAGACTGAGAAGGAAGAGAGGACATTTCTAATATTTCTGATTCTGGAATTTATTAATGCTGAAATAAGGAAAAAGTACTGAATGTTACAGGTAGGGTTTTTTTACCAAAATGCTATTTTACTTCAAGTTGTAAATTTTTCAAAACCATTTTTTTTTCTACTGAAAGCATACGAATTGTTTTTCTACTAACAGTAGTACCTAACTCCATCACTAGGGAATTCCAGGGTCCGGTTCATAATCTACTGTCACTTATATGCCTATTGTTTAGTTGGCTGTGGCATTTTTGGATTTTCCTTTTTCATAAAAAGTGTTGGTGGTTCTGTTTCATTTTTATACAGATCAATGAAGAGCTGTGAATTCTCACAGGTCTCAAACTTCAAATGGGTTTTCAAAAGCTTCTTTATTATTTCCTAGGTTTTGCTCCAGTGAACACCGTGGACATTTTCACAGCTGCTGCTAGGTGCCAGATTAAAGTGAGGGAAAGCATGTGAAAAAAACAGTTCAAACATGGAATCCTGTACACTGCTTGGGCGTAGCACTGAGGTTTCAGAATTACTTGACTTTAAATTCTATGTTTTAAAAATATTTAAAAATATTATATGGAAGGATAATATTAAACAGAAAGCTCATCTTCAGTCTCTCATGTTTTTAATGCATTCAGCCTTCAGTATAGCAAAAAGTCATGCTGATTCAATAACTAAATAACCTGAGTACTGTGTCTAAATGCTAAAAGAAAACAAAGCCTCCTTTACTTCCACTGAAAATTTGGCAATACATGTAAGAATCCAAATGGGACGGACCTGGCAAAGTTTGCAGTTCAGGAATGGGGAGAATTGTCCGGGTGCTTATGTTTCATTCTCACATCCAGACATGTCTTATAATGACAAAACACAATTCAAATCTTCATATGATGCCAACTAAGTTTGGTCTTCGCTAGTTTATAGGAGGCCGAAGATTTATCTTAGGGATATGTCCACGTTGTGCCAGGCTGTGCCATGCGGAACCGCTTCGGCTGGGAAGCAGCACAGTTCCATTACTGGGGCGTTTTGCAGCAGCCAGCACACCTTGGATGTGAGCAAGGCCGCTTAGCTCAGCCCCCTGGCTTATGATGTCCTGACCTGCCAGGGCTGGATCTCTTTGGATGGCACTGCAGGATGTCCCATAGACATCATCAGCATTTTCAAAATGTTCTGTCATGGACAGCAAAAAAAATATACATTGAGAGTTATATAACAACACTTGTGCAAGTCCTTTGCATCACCTGGGAAGCCTTGATTAAAGATCCATGGTTTAAGCTACACTAGAATGTTATTTTTGTGCTGGGCAGTCTGTGAAACAGAAGATGTGGAGCAACTCACTTAGGAATTTCACTCACTTGTCTAGACTGCATGTAACCTGCCAGAGGGATAGCAGAGGTGATATTTTTTATTTGAGTGAGGACTGGCTTCCCTTTATATCTTAACTTTCCATCCCATCTACCAGAGATGTCTTTCAAGTTAAGTTAGCTAGAAGCACACGAAATCAATTCACTGCATACAGACACAGAATTTTTTTTTCATTAGGCAAACACATTTTTTTAGTATGTAAAAAAATCCATTTTCATTTTTTTCCAAAAATTCAAAGTTAAACCAAAAGAGAAGGAAGCTGATAGGCAGCTACCTTCGTGGCAAATAAACTGCTCCAATAATGTTTTTGGGTGACATTTCTTAAAAAGTGCTAATAAAACCAGCAATGGGGAATGTTATCTAATCCTGGGACAGAAAGGGAGCAAAAAGGACTAAGGAGTAATCAGTAAGTTTTTATATGAGCAAAAAGGACTAAGGAGTAATCAGTAAGTTATTATACATACATACATTCATACATATATATATATGTGCATACGTATGTCTGTGTACATATTGAATTTGTTTTCTTGAAAATTTTTTACATTTCCCTGACGAGTGCCACCAAGATGATTCATGGTAGCTTTGGCAGAGTGAGACAACTTGGGGATCAGCACTATCAAATATAAATAGAGTACAATGGTAACACTTCCTTTCTACTGGAAACGAAGATGCCGGTTCAAAGGAAAGGCAAAGTGTGTTTTAGCACCTTTCTCCTTTCAACCATCACGGAACAGAGCTCCTAACACAGCCAGCAGTCTCAGCGGGGAGGTCACTGTTCCTCGTCCTGCTGCTGCTGCAGGCTGTGCTGTAATTAATTGATGGGCACGCAGCGGCCCCTGAGCCCAGCTCGCTGCGATTCGGCTACCGGGGCAGGGAGCACAGCAAGCACGGGGCGTGAAGGGAGCCCACCAGGGACCCTGCGGACTTGCTCCTGTAGCTAAAACCGGGTTACGTGGGCTACGCCTGTGCCTGAAGTAGGACAGGCTGTGCCTGTGTGCTGGCCCCGAGGGCAAGTGACGTCACGTCAAGACCGCTCACATCTGCACAGCCGCTTGTTCCCCGTGTCCCAAAATAGAGAGGCCTGGGCGGCAGCGCCAACTGGGAGCCATCGCTGGCCTTTGCTGTCCCCAGCCTGTTCCCCGGGACAGCACAGGCTGGCGTTGGCCAGAACTGGGAGCATGACTGCGACTGGAGCGGACTGGGCAAGCAGACGCCAGTGCTTGGGTCTGGGGACTCACCTCCATTAATACCTGTACAGGTGGCCACGCGTACCAGTTGCTGAAGAAGCTAAACTGAAGCCGTTCTGTATGCGCTTTGCCCAGCCTTCCCCTGTGGGCTGAATCTAGGTACAGCCTAGAGTATGAGCAAGAAACCAGCTGAGATTAAAATAGTATTTCACATAATTGGATCCTCGCTGTAAACAACATAATATAAGTTTTTGCACTTCTCTGTCCTGCTGTGTTTGTTATACAGGAAGGGGAGTCTAAATCATTTCTCCGTGTTTATGAATTCCCAATGTGTATTAACATTCAGTGCAATAAACTGGAAAATGCCAAGTGCTATTTTAGAGCTTTTTTTTCCGGACACACTGCCTCATATTTGCTCCTTTTTCTTGCAGGCTGCGTAGCCACAGAAAGAATAGTGAAGACAACAGGATGAATACTATGCTTAATTTAAAATGATTTTACAAGCTTTTTTGCAAGCAGATTTCTAGAATCATATTGTGTTAAAGACAATTATTTCTTTTTTTTTTTTTTTTTTTTTTTTTTTTTTACTTTAGGGTAGAGGAAAGTGTCTTCATATTAAGGGAATGTTTTCCATAGGGTTCTTTTTCTACAAACTAGCGGTAATGTGTAATGTTTTTAGTTTCTTGGAGCTGTAGAAAAGCAAAACTCTTTATTTATAGAGGTTTATAAAAGGATATGATTCATTCTCCAGAAGTCAATGGTTTGGTACAAATAATAGCATGTTCTTTACCTGCATCACCGAGAACTGTTGCACTGCTTACATGGGAACAGATCAGAATTTAGACTAGAAATCTCCCAGAACTTGGGGATAAAACAGAGATTTGGTTGTGGTGACCAGTAACATGACAACAGTGGGTGGACACTGAGTGGGAAGAATGTAGGAGGAGGGAAGTCGAACGCCACCAATTCTTTAGAGCTGAGAAACTGATAAGGAAAAAGAACCTGGCATTTACCCTTAGGATCTCTTTGGATGCAGGCAATCACCACTCCCAGTGACCAATACCTGGAGGAATGGAACAAATTCACACACTCTAGTGTTTGCTGTGATTAAGGGTGGAAATAGAATGTTTAGAAATATTATCTATTTGAGGAGATAGTGGTTACTAATACTGCAGCTTTCTGGGTAGGGGTAGGGACAATGCTCCAGCTGAGCAGAAATCATGTTGTATCATGGCATCAAGGCACCAGTGTGCTTTGGTTTTATATATGGAGTATTAAAACTCCAGTTGGAGGGAATGAATTAGTGGTCAAAGCATCGTGCTGGAGTGGATTTGTGCATCTCTCCTTATTCCCTGTTACCCAAGTTATGTGCAGTCCTGTTTGCTTTTCACAGCCGTGATGCCAAATTCTCCTGCTATGCTTACGCCCACCCGAGCACATTTAGTGCAGTCAATGCAGTTTCTCAGGCTTGACAGCAGGGTAACTGAGTCAGTCTGAATTATCTGAAAAATAACATGAGAGTCAAAAAAAAGCAAAAGCTCAGAAATCTCACTGCTGTTTCTAGGAGAATCTGATGGAAAGGTTGAGGAGGAAAGGCAGAAATAATTCGTTCTTCTATAACATAGGGTAACCTACTCCACTAGTCCTCTCCTGTCTTTACTTCTCCTGTGTTATTCAAATAGCCAAGATTTAGGATATGGACAGATAATGAGTTTGGATACTCTCACCCAATCTGGGTTTTGTCTTATCAGTGTGATTGACTTAATAAAGCACTGACAAGTTTTAATTTCTGCATATTACCAAGCACTTTGTGGAACCTGAGGCATCACACAGAGAGGCATATGTGTCTGTATGAATTGCCACACAAGACGCTTGTGAGCTGGTAGGCTTTTCTCTTTTGAATTATTGGGAAGGATTACATCCCAAGGACACAAATAATTAAGACAACTGCAAAGTGTTCCTGAAGCATTAGAGCAATTTTTTGTACTTTCTGCTAATGGCAGAACCTCTTGTCCACTAAAATGAGAGGGAGAAGCATATGAAGCAGAGATATTCAGGGTAAAGCCACAGGTATGCATATATCATAGTCTGATTCATCATGTTAAGCAAAAACATACACTTTGCACATTAGCAGCGCTGACTAACTAGTGGGCAAGTCCCAGAGAGCTGTTTACATTACAGCAACCACAATTGCTAAAAACCTTTGGAAATGTGCTGCGGTACTTTTCCCTAATGTAAGTAAATCCTTGAGAATAGGTGACCCAGATATCTAAGATAATTTGAGCATGTCACCCACATACTAGTGCACGCAGGTATGCCAGAAGCCAAACACCTTTGAAGGTTTTGAATTTAGAGTGATTTAAATTTATCCAGGGCAAACACTCCCTGAACTACGCTGAAATTGAATAACTAACAATAGTGCCTGGGGAAAAATGAGCTTCTTATGGATAAAGGACAGAATTATCTAAAAGACCCAGGTCAATCTAAACTTCAAGTTATAGTTAAAATGCTGATTGTTTGCCGTAATAGGGCAGCTGTGCCAAAGAAACAACTGACTACAGGAACAAATCTGGTATGTGCAATAACCACATATAAGTGGGTTAAGAGTGCATGTGTAATATGAAGTGATGAGAATTTATGTTTAATAACAAAATTATCCTTGTGAAATCGCAGGCTGTCCAAACACACTGTGCTCCAGAAACATATGGACAGTGAATGATTTAAAGGACAAAAATAAAAAGCATTATCAATAGTCTGAGGCAAAAAGATACTCCTTCTTAGCCCTTTTAACACAGACACAGACACAGCTACTGTTCCTGGCATTTCCACAGTGCATAAATATTACAATGTAATCCTGGAGATATGTGTGTTTGTTGTTTTTTTATTTATTTATTTTATTTTAATGAATCTGCTAGCTTTCTTGAAAAGCAAAACACATCCATCTAATACCACCACAGAAGGTTTTGCATCCTTGTATGTCCTCTTAGCATACATATCTCAGTTTCATGGTAGAAAAACATCACTGTGATGGTTTACGGCTGGTTGGTCATGTTGTTACAGACATGAACTGAAAAAAGTAACCCTGAAAAAGTAATAATTATGCCCAAGAGCACCAGGAGCACCACATGGAGGGTCAGGGGACCCAGGGCTTGGTAGTGCGAGACAAGGACATGACTAAGCCATGCAACAGACCCTGCATACTCCAAGTTTCCAAATTCTCACCTTCTCATAAACACCATTATAGCTAATGAGTCTTGACACCATAATTTGAAATAGGTTTATTCCCACTTTCATTGATGACACCATAAGACTGACCTGAAAAGAAGTGTATGTGGACCCAATAGTTTCTTAAATATGTGAATGTCTGTGGGAATGATTTATAATAAAAGATGTTTTAGTGAAAGCCCTAACTAGATAAGCAATCCTTTCTAAATTCTGGGAGAAAAATTGGAATTTTATCCAACCCTCTGAACTGAGTGCCTGTTATGAAGTTGCATATTTCTGCTCAAGGAAATTATGTTTATTTTACAATGTTGTGTTCAGCAAAGCCACTACGTATGGTTTGTACATTTTCAAAGTGTGCCACAGATCTTTAGTCCCATACCATAAATATTCTTTGAAATACAACAAAATATATATAACAAGGGGACACAAAACAGAAAGGAGAACTCAGATGGCAAATGTTCATTCTTCGTAGAAAAAAATCCTCTTTCTCACTTTCCTCTTAAGAGAATATTTCAGAGGCAAAAAAGCTTACAACAAAGAGCTTCTTGCTTTGCTGAATATCTTTCCGGGAAGTTGTGAAGGAAAGAAAAAATGATCATCTGTGAATTCATTCTCTGTTAGTTTTGATTAAAATTCCAGACTGTTAGAGCAGTTGAAAACACATAAGGAAGAAGAGAAAAGTAATGCTTCATTGATGTATAAGAAGACTGGACAAAATACAATGAGAAAAATGTGACTAAAAGGCTTCTTAAAAGGAATGAGACTTGCTTTTCCTTTGCTAATATGTAAATACGTCTGGTATATACTCCCTTGCTCCAACAACAACTGCACTAGTTGCCACAGCTTCTCGAAGCCTTTCACTGATGGTATGCAAATTCTTTGGAATCTGTCTTTAATAATTTTATTTTTTTCAGAGGCATTGCGAGCAGTCATGCCACTGTAGCAGCCTGTCCCCAGACAGTTCCTAGCACTGTTTTCAGTGCAGAGCCCAGAGATAACCATCCTCATCGAACCTCTGCCTCATCCTTTCTGCAACAGCACTAACAGTGGGACTTCAGCTGTGCTCAAAACGCTTCAGAGCATGAGTCCAATTAATATTTTTTATTTTGTTGTGGCAAAAATGGTACCCCATACTTAGAAGCTTTATCCTTATTCTGCCTTGAGCACTTCTACAGAGTAGGCACCATGAGGCAGGCCTGTGAGGAACCTGAGGCATGTGTAAAAGTCGTTACGCGGATACCGATGCCCTGATGTTAGCCCTTAGAAGTCATTTCAGAGCACAGTGCAACACTGTGCAACAGTATAGGACCAGATTAAGTGCAGAACACTTCATCAATCACTCATCACTTGACTGCAGCAGTTGTTGAAAATGTCAACAAACCAATGAAAATATGTTTTATTGATGATACTAGAGCAGCTTCTAATTCTGTACTCTGGATTGTAATGGGCAGGGTTCAGTAAGCCTCTATTACAAGAATACACTAGAATCCTAAATTCATTGTCACTGTACTTTCCTTATCCTTGATAAAGAAAATAAGCTTTAACGAGTAGTGAAACCCAAAAACATTCCTGGGAAATCAACAGAAACCAAGTGAGGGGATTTTTTACAAATGGAGCTTAGGTAATTATCAGTGCATAGAACATGGAGCTGTTCTGTTAAACATTTAATAGGTTAAACCACTGTCAAACAATTACACAGTATTCTCGGCACTGAGAAACATAAATGGTATTTGCAGGTAGTCAGTTAGTGTAGTAGAGCAAATGAGCAATAAAACGTAGAAGACAACCAGTTCATCTGCAAGAATACAAGATAAATGGCCTTTACAGAAGAAGATAAATGTTCACGAGTCTTTATAGCCTAGTGTGTTAAGCATCATTTGCCATTGTCAGTAAAAAACTCCTTCCCAAAGCAGTGATAGCTGTTGTAAGCTGTTCTCATTTTCAGTTGGCACAAAGAATTCACAATGGCATTTCAGGCTTTCCCCCTCCTTTCTCATCCTACTCCTGAAATCAGTTTATCTCACCATATTTTCTCTAAGACATCTCAAATACTATTTATTCAGTTGTTGGGGTTTTTTTCATTGTTGGTTTTGTGTTGGTTTTTGGTTTGGCTTTTTTTAAAATTATCTGAAGGTGGTTTAAAATCTGGAAATGCTGAAGGCCGCCAAAAGAAGGTTATAAAAAAACTACAGTTTTCAAGCTGTGAAATACTTCAAAACCACTGGCCTTTTCACTCTGGCTTTTGGAGCTTTCCTAAGGTTTCCTCCACAAGGAAACTGTGTTTTTTAAACCCAGCTCAAGACCCAGGGTCAGTGTGCATTAGAAGGTCTCCGTGTGTGCGTGGTGAGTGGGCACCCACTCAGCACTCTGCTCGCTCTCCTCTGCCCAGCAGGACGAGGGAGAAAATATGGAGAACAAGGGTGAGAAAACTCACGGGTCAAAACAAAGACGGGCAACTCGCTTACCAAGTACTGTTGTGTGATAACCAGACTGGATTTGAAGAATTTAATATTTAATTACCAATTTGGTAATGGGAAACAAACCCCCAAAAGGTAAACATTTAAAACACTTATCCTCCCCTTTCCCAGGCTCAGCTTCATTCCAGACTCCTTTCCTCACCCGTTGTTATCTCTGCAGGTTACACTCAGCCCTTTCAGGGGGGCAGTGAGCAGCACAGGGGGTTGTGGTCAAAGATGTAGTTGTTTCTCTCTGCAGCCCCTTCCTATGCATTCTTTCCCAGTGCTCCAGTGTGGGTCCCCAGCAGCCTGCAGTCTCTCCGGCAGCTCGCTCTCTCTCGTGTTATGAGAACCTCCAACTAGTCTTTCGCTTGTCAACCATTTGCAGTGCTGAACTAAAGGGCTGGCAATTTTAATGATAATAATGTAATTGCACTTTGAGTAATTGTGCATATTGTATTGAATTCAAAAGCTTTGACTTTGACTTACAGCAGCATCAGAAAATGTTTTGATTCTACAAAGCACAGTACGAAGACTTTCATCAGCCTACAGCCTTCAGGTACATAGGTCTCTTTCCAAAAATAGGTTAACTCCTTCTACCAAATGGAGAACACCTAAATCAAAACTCTTCAGTGTATTTGTCTGCTAGGTATATAGTGTAGCATTGTGTGGTACTGTAATTAGTTATCCCTTCCTGGTGGTAATTACTGGAAAAAGTTTAGACTTCAGGAAGAGTCTGTCTCTTTTCAAAACCTGTCAATCATTTTTAAAATCTGCCGATTATTTAAAACATTTTGTATGCTTACAGTCTGTTAATTTTTTTTTTCTATATCTAGCCTGAGGACCAGAATTCACTGGCATTTTAGTAATGCAGGGAAATTTAAAATTTATATGTGAAGTTGCTATACTTTATTAACAGCAATATTCTCACTATGCTTTTGCTGTTTCTTTCATTTAAGGAGCTGAACATCAGAGTTAAATGAGCCATTAGCATCCCTGTGAAGTAATATTTGATAAGGCAGGCTTCCCCAGGCACACATCTTGATTTTAAGTTCATTATTTTATACAAGTCTAAATCCCTATACAAGTAACTTGCATAAAAGAGATACCTAAACTGATCAACAAGCTTGCAAAGTTTTACGTCTGAAGTTATAAACACTCTTGCTGCTGTTCTGCAAGTGTTGTCTAGTAATATATTCCTGTTCGCTCGTGAACAGCGCAAAATACTACATAGCCCATCAAAGCGCAAAACTGGTAAAATTTGGGACAGTCATAATCATAAAGGCAGCACTTGCTTCTGGTGACTGCAGTGAACTGGAAAGGTCGCGGTGGCAAAAAACAAAGATTGTGTTAACCTTGGTGGTAGAAGTAAGGGAAAGTTGAAGGTATAGTCCCTCTTGTGAGGCTGTGGTCCAAAGCAGCGGGCTAACAAGTTGTTTCATACAAAATCTTGAGCTTCTGTCAATCTGTCCATTTACTGCAAGAATACAAGAAAAAGGTGCCGGAGTGAAACAGCCTGGGAACCTCTTTGTTTCTGTTTATCTGGGAACTCAAAAGGGCTAGTTAATGAACAATGAACTCGTTACTTATTGATCACAATGGTAGTGATGTGAGCACATGATGGCCAAACCAGTATGCACCACAGTGCAAGATTAAAACAGGAATTTTTTAAGAAAGTAATATTTAACTTTATCAGAGAAGTTACTGTTGACAATTTATTGGTTTTTGGATAAACCCTCCCACATAATGAGCAAAGATTACACATAATGTAACATTGTTACATTGAAAATTTCTGCCACATGAATCATTTGTAGAGAATAATGTTGAGGCCACTGAGATTAGCATTAGATGCACATTGTGTGACCCTTGTGGATGTGTGAGGCAGGACGGGAAAACCCACCGACAACCTAAACTAACCATACTGTTACTGTGTGCCACCGTAGGGCACGTCTATAAAAGAAAATGCAGTATGTCCTGCAGTTTTAATGCAATCTCATTAAATGAGCCACGGGAGCCATGATCGCAGGAAGCAGTGGAGCTGGTCTAACATACTGCTCTTTCTGGGTCAGCAGAGCTTGCTGCTTGTCTTTCTCATACCCTTTCCAGGCATCTTTCTAGCCACTGCCTTATTGTCATGAAGATCTACACAGAAAATCATACCGTGTCCCTAGCAAGGAGAAGTCCTCAATAGTCATAAACCCAGGTCTTTGCAGTGAGGTCTTTCTCATTGCATTCAAAATGAAGTCCAACAACATGTCTGTACACAGGCAGCCATACAAGATATATGCAGTCTTCTGTCAGGAGGCAGATTTTAAATGGGGCAATGACATTTCCAGTATTTTGCTATAAAAAGCAATAAGCCAGAGCGGAGCTGTCTTGAACCTGGCATTCAGCAATTTGCAATAGATTCAGAATATTGGTATTTCATACCTTCTATTAGAGAAATATTTCCAGTCTTACTGTAGCTATTGTTGCTGTGGTTCCCTATGTTGGAATACATGTTTATCTGCACGTTCCCTATTGCCGAGGCTACCTCGTGTGACAGTGAAATGCAAGGAGATGCCCGTCTGAAATCTTCGTCCTCCAGAATGGGGGCGTCTAGAGTCTGCTGATGTAGACTACTTCAGACTAATGGTCTCAAATACACCACTAGGCAGTCTGAAAGAGTGATTTGGGGCATACCTCAGTTTTGCAACAGAATGTCTTGTAAGTGCATAAACTTATCTCTGAACAAGCTCATTCATTTTTATAGGACAAAAAGTGCATGTCTAATCAAATGTGGTACTACACAGACACTTTTCAGCTCAGTCCATACCAGTTAGCGCAGACTCCAGGAACAGTATTGTCTGCTGTTCTGCTTGAACAGCCTAATTCAAAGTAGCTTTCAGTGCTCTAATGCATTCTGAGATACTGGCTTCTGTTCTGAAACTAGCAGAATTGTGTCAGTATGACTGCTCCACCACCAGCAAACTCAGCCCCATGCTACTATTGCTTTACTGCTTTCAGCAAACCAGTTTATATGGAGTCCCTTGGGTAGCCTCACATTAATCCTTGGAGCAGTATTCAATATGTCCACTGACCATAAAGCAAAACAGAGCCTGCATTGGGACTGTCCTTTAATTAAAAAGATCGTTATAGAGAGCAAAACATCAGTCAAGGTTCAGGATTTACTCTTCAGTCCTTCCCAACAAAGTACATGGTTGCTTCTGTCCTCTGTGTTCCACATCTACATGCTGCAAAAAGAGAGGTACTCGATACCGAGATACGAAGGCTGACGGGCCTCAAGGATGCTGTCCCCGAAAGGGACTAGATAGGCTTGAATACACTTCAACTGAACCAGGTTCACCTGCAAGCAAAATTCAATTAAAAAAAAAGGAGGGAACGGAAAAAAGAGCAAACGTATTTGTTTAGTTCCTAGTGACTCTCCTGTTCGCTGGCTTTGTTGTCCTACTGACTGCCAAGGACAATTTAGGAGGCAGGGCTCCCTCACAGAGATCCACAAAGACTGACCTTAGCATTTACCCTGTTATCCCCATGGTGAACACTGCAGAAAAGCCCAGCGTAGCACAAAAAGTGTAAAAACCCCAACTCAGCTAGACCCTTGGGGGAGGTGTTCTTTGTACTCTTCCTGCCCCCTGTACTCAAATAGAAGCCAGTGAAAAACTCTCTCTCTCTGGCTTTTGCAGTGTGGGAGAGTTTTCCATCCAGTCTCTTCCTTTTCTTTTCCATGCCGCACTGACCCAAGCACGCTCCGTGCTGCAGAATCACACAGAACAAACAAATTTTTTTGTTGGGGCAGAACTCAGCCATGTTTATTTATATAGCTAGGCTGATCACTGCAACCTTCTGATGGTCACCATGTGTCTGGCAGGCTTCAGCTGCGGTGTTCTGGGAAGCTACAGCCTGGCTTTCTCCCATGCATTCTCCTGTGCAGCCCTGTGTGACAGAGGGAGCCCTGGGAGACAATGAAAATCCAGCTCCTTTACCTACATCTTAGACCGACTGAACTTTTGCTCCCTTCTTCTTCTTCCTGCCCACATCCTGCAAAGCCGGCAACTGCTTGGGACTGTTCTTCGTAACAGAACACAAACCGAGGTGAAACGTTTTAAGAGCTAGTGCTGCATGCATTTTCACATGAACTATCGCACTTAGAAACAAATACTATTTAAAGTGGATTGTCCCAGGAGTCTCTCTCAGTTAGCACAATGCACTTTCCCAGAAGGGGTTCAATTTCAGGTCTTGAACTTGTCCCACGCTCCCAGACCTTCTGGGCCAAGGAGTGTGGCAGAGTCATTAAACCCAAAGCCTAGCTGGGAGCTGGTACTCCAATAGCTCAGTTCTGAGCCATTCAAAAAATTAAGTTTGTATATCCAAAGGGGGAATCAAACTTGGCCTTCTGCAATCATAAGCTGACCCCCTGCCGCCCCAAGGAAGGGAAGTGGTGCTCTAACCACTCCTGGGAAAGAAAACAACTGTCCTTCCCACTTTTTTCCCTCTCAAAGAAAACCCCCAAGGAGAGCCATACTTACAAAAAGGGGGAAATTTTAAAGAGCAAACTGAAAGCAACAAGGATTTTTTACTATCCTTATTAATTTTTGCTACAAAGCTGTCTAGAACCTGAAGGACTTCAACAGGTACCTGATTTATTTTCTGTGGGGCTAAAAATCTGCCTTTTGTGGAGAGTGTCCAGTTTTGAAAGATACAGGGGTTGAAGTTGACAGGGAATGTGAGGCATATAAGGGAAGGGGTTAATCAGTGCCTTACAAGAGAAAGCCCTTTGTTTTGAATTCTCTCTGCTTTTCTCCTGTTTCTAAAATTATCTGGTAAATAATGCAGATGGCTTACAGCAGTCTGTTTCCTTTCAAATCAGTGATGCTGTGCTGATTTGCACCTCTGGGGAAACCTGTGAGGGTAGTGACAGTCTAATACCTGTGATCATCTGCTGCAGTCTCAAGAAAAATTCTTATCGAATGTTTTCAGTGTGGCTTCAGAAAGTATTATTATGATTTTTCTATGTTCAGGAATGCCCTGCATCAGCCACTTTAGGAGGGTTAAGAAGATGGAGAGTTGAGAAACAAGAGCTCAGTTTTGGTACTATTATTTATTTTCAACATGTAATATAGAAGTTGCAGATTTTCAGGAAAGACGTTTGTTAATGTTTTGCAGGAAGAGGACAGAATCACCTCAGCATCACCCTTCCCTGTTTATCTCTGTGATATGTGTCGCTGAGTTTCCTGAACATCCACTAAAAAGAACAGAAGCTGGATGTTTAACCACCATCTGGGAATCTCAGAACATGGACCAGGTTAAAGCTGGATATTATGTGGCTTCCATGCATTCAAATATTGGCTAATTGATACAGAAAAGGGCATGGTATATCTTTCTAAATACTCCTGATGGTCAAGAATAAGTAAAACCAGAGAAAATAAACTGAAACTTGCTTTTGAACTCACCATCGACACTTTAGGGACTTAATGAAAACATACACAGTGGTCATATTGGTTGGGGCATCCAGCGTGAAGCTGAGGAGTGGAGGAAGACAGGAGGGAGGGAGGAAGAAGGAGGGCAGAGGCAAGCAACACATCAAGGATTTCACTCAGAGATTCAGCATGCAATGAGCCCTTCCTCAGCGAGGCTGCAAAGATGCTATGCGGAGGTGTTAAGAGGGACTTTGCTCAAGCTGAAGGGGCAGCAATGAAGTGAACTATAGCGTGGATGTCAGTATAAATCCACATCTGTAGCACAGAAATCACTTGACCTGGCTGGTGATAGACATCAGAAGATAACCAGTGCGTGTTCGTCCATGGGCTGCAGAAAGGCTCACTGATGTTCACCTTAGCCACCAAGCTGACTGTACGGTGTGCTTGCAGGGGAAAAGTCCTGTATTAAAAGAGACATATGCACTATGATAGTGCAGAATTGAGTGAAAGACTATTGCTAAATAATATTTGCAGTGTGGATATTTCATTAACCACTTACATTGTTACTAGCTTTTCTTGAGCTGTTATCATGGTGTCTTTCCCTAAAACGTCCTTCCTGGTTTTATGTGAGCAGTGGAGGACTCTGAACTGTACTGCTTAGTGAAGGTACCCAGAAAAGAGCTATTACCATCCACCTCTGGCAGAATTTCCATTTAATTTGTTACATTGTTCATGTACCTTAAAAGTACCTGACTGCAGAAATAAAAGCCTTAATTTTAAGCTCAGGCACAGATAAGCTCCTGAAAAGTCAGTTTTAAGACTAGAAGGAACCTTGATAATCTCAGACACTGATCTGCATGCAGGTGGTAGGGTTGGCAGGCAGTAGATCTGTGTATTTTCTTTCTAACGGATACTCAAGGTTAATACAAGAAGTACTTCAAGAAGATGAGAATCAACAGAGCTCTTCTGGCCGATAAATGGAGTGGCCCCGTTACGATCGCTTTAACAGCTGCCCTTGTGGTTTGGCTCTCTGTTGCAACAGACAATGGCTAACTGCAATCAGTTCTTGTATTGGTACTTATAGACTGGCAAAAGACTTATTTATGCAAAGCACTGAACTTTATCCCAGTATTTCAGTAGCCAGTTATCTACATGTGGTTAACTGAGGAGTAATTTGAGACTAAATGATGATTTCTTTTATTATTGGGGTTTTTTTAAGTCTCAGAGCAGTGCTCCCCAATTATAAACTCACCCATGAATTCCAAGATTTTTATGCAGTGCTAGAGTTTGCAATGTCTTTGTTAGCAGTTTTGGAACTAAAGGATCAAGGATCTGTTCTCAGCTGGAAGGGCTCGCATATCTCCTTTGGTGATGGAGAATGGCCAAGAGACCCTGGTAACAGCCCTGATACAGCAGAGCAGCCCCAGCATGGTGGCCCAGCTGGGCTGTTTAGCTTTACTGGTACAGAGGGTATAACTATTGTGCTTCAGGCTCCAGGAGTATGTTGCTTGAGGGAAGTGCATTTCTCTGTGGAGGAGCAGTCATGAGCAAGCACATTCGATGCTTAACAGTCTTTTCATCTTGAAGTGTCCCCAGAACTTTATGTTCTCCTAAGGGGAACAACCCTTAGGGCAAAGGCAGGATGCAGAATGAAATGGGGTGAGAGAACTATGGTTTAAAATCTTTCAGCAGATTGAAAAGAGTTTTCACAATACTATTTTGAACAATCCATTTAATTTCTACCTACAGAGGCTTTCTGGGCTAGTACTCAGACAAAACTTCTATCGCTACGAGAAGACAGGAGAACATGAGGAAGGTTGTACCTGGTTAGAAGTTAGTAGTAATCAACAGGGGTTTATGGGGCTTGCAAATTCCATTTGCAGCCTTTAGTTTAATCTCTTAAAATCTTTGATATCTTATAACACTTAAAGGTGCTTATAAACCTGGTAGAGTGGATTTTTAGAATAGGGAGCTAGATAGGAGTTGAACTGGGCTCTAGGTATAAGGAAACCATTATTTTTTATTTTTATTTCAGTGGGACTTAAAGTTTAGGAGATATATTTCAGGATTTATATTCTGGGATTTAATTAATCACTTGGGTCCCAGTTATGCTCTGATTTACACTCCACATAATTCCACTAAACCAGTGCTCCTACTCCACTCCCTATCTCTAGCTACCATTTAATGTTGTGCTGCTTCTTACAACATGTCTTTCCCACAAGGTTGTGCAAACCCTTTTCCTGATCAGAACAGAGATGGGGTACATTCCTGAAAGGCAGAGAAATGAAGCAATGAACGCAAATCCTGACACCAAGACCTTACTTACAATCTATGGCCCCATTGTTACACGTAGCTGCTGACAGCACATATGTGTGCTGAAGGGCACAACGCACTTCTCACTACATAAAAGCGAGCAGAAGGCCTTAGTGTGCAGTAATTATTTTTTATGCAGTCATCTGCCTTGTGATCCCTTCCTTTTGAAAATATCCATAGAAGAGGTTCATTTAAAGTGCTTTCAATTAAGGTGTTTAAAGTGAAGTGCTTTTTTCACCTTCCTGCAGATGAGCGACACGTACCAGCGCCTTGCTGTCTGAAAGATGTCACCTGCCCTTTTAGTGAAGCAGAACAGTTGGAATGGCAACCCCCCCCCCAGTTCTGCTGAAGTAATTTTGCTTCTCTTTTATCACTAAAAGACACAGCAGAGAATGAATGGCGTTTCCTCTGTTTCAGAAGGACCTTGATTTTTGTCCACGTATTTAAATAAAAATAAAGCATCTTGGTATCAGTGCCAGCATGCGACACTATTCCTTGCTGCAGAGTCATGAAGAATTCATGCAGCATGTACTGGTTAAGAATGTCATCTTTTCCTAGGACCCAAAAGGCAATACTTCACTTAAACATTGACTCAAAATAAAAATAGCACAGAGACATGTCCCCTGCATGGCACATTACACAAGCATGTAAAATGAGGAAAGGAAGAAAGGTCACATTAAAGGGAGTGCAAGATGTATTTATCCTGGTTAAACAGACAAACTCTCCAGGGCAGGAACTGTCTACTTATGTGTCGGTGTAGTCCTTACACAGCAAAGCTCTTACCCGGGGGAGCCTTCAGACCCTCCACTGGCAGCAGTGCCCAGGCCTGTGGGAGTGAGGGCAAGGGCTGAGGGCCGTGTTGGATTCTCACTGGCATAGCTGATTTTCTCTGACCTTTGTTGACAGTCTTTGCATTTCACTGTACTTCGAATACGAGTGAACTCTACTGCAAATTACATTACAGAGAGCAGGCTATTAAGGAATACCATTTCCTAATATTTGTTGGGAGGATTGTTTTAGCACGCAGGCCTTTCAGTCACATACATGGAGACGTGTAAGAGAGAACTAGGAAAATGGCAAAATAATTGCATATGATATTTCAATGAAAAATCCCCAAAGAGGCTCAGTTTGTAATATAATCTGCACTATTGAATTGCAGAACAGAAAGCTATCAGCCTAACAAAACCACTGGTTTCAGCCCTGACGTCAGTAGAACTTGTGGCCTTTTATTCTGTTAACAACATCTACACCAAAAGCTATGTATCTCTGTAGGTAAAAAATAAAAAATAAATTTCTCGGTTGTAGCAACTTTAACCAGTGACTTTATGCAAAACCAAACAAGTCTGCGAAGGGTTTGTGCGGTTGTTGGTGCTGCCCGGCGCAGTGACAGTTTTGCTGTACACACTGCCTACCCCAATACGCTCTGGGGGTGGCGTGGGGCTTTGCTACATATAAGCAGTAAAGGGGGAGGCACTGGCAAGCTTTATGGATAGAACTAAAGTAATTAGACCAGCTAACATAGCTGAAAAGTAGTAAAAATGTTCTTTGGCAGAAACCCCCTTCTTCATGTTTTATAGCTCTTCAGTCTAAGAGTCCGAATAATTTTTCCAAGTACCCTAGCTGAGTCTACTGAGCGGCCGCCTTGTGAGCCTACCGTCTAAACCTGGTCCTCTTTTGTATTCCATTTTGTCTTACACACTTCTCTAACCAGCAAGTCAAACACATGCAATAATAACCCTGCTTCCTCATTTCGACTGTTGTTTCCCTGCTAAGGATATTTAGGCTTTGGAACAGAGGAGTATTAAAAATTAGCACTTCTCATAGCAAATTTTCTGAAATTACTTCCTTTCCCCTCTTCCAAAAGGTGAATGTGTGTTTAAATAAGTCTTCACTACCATCTTCTGAATGTTTATACTCTATTTTAACAAGGGACAAGCTGTGCACCGAGTAGCAGAGGGTTGATCTTGCACCTTTTTACAGCTCAAGTGATTTCATCTTAAAAGTACATGAGTTATAAAAGACAATGATTAGACATTACACAGTTATGAATGCAGAGGGTGGTGCTTTTTATGAAAAGAGTACAGAATTAGTTTGATAGCTCTTATCTTGTACATTTGTAATATTTTCTGTGGGATTAAGATAGCTGCCTGATGAGAAAGTTTATCCATATTCTAGTAATTTGTTTCTCATTCTCTTGCAATATAAAGAGTCACTTGAGAAACCTAAATTGTGCACTTACATGGCAATGTTCCCTTTTTATTGTTCTGCTAAATTTGCATTCCAAACAATGAGTATCTTTCACTGCTGCCTAGGTTAGCCTCAGATGAGTGGTTTCTCTACCAGGAACGGCAGCTTTGCATTTGGGAGTTGGCACTGTCATTTTTTCATTACAGGATCAAACTAATTTAAATTGCAGATTCCATCTGCCAGATTATTTTTAGAACTTAATATCTTACTATTTTTCACCCATTATTAGTATGTTAGGGAGACCATGGGACTCTTCTCAGCTTAAACAGATAGTTTTACTATGTACAGCTCCCATAAACAGTGTCCTCTTTGCCCTTTTCTAAAGAAAACACACCTCAATCATCTGGGAATACTATTTTTCTGCATCTGATGTATAAACACTTGCCTGAATACAAAGACTTTATTTAACCTCCAGTAAAGAAAATAGACATGAAATATTTCAGTTAGAAAGTTTCCTAAAAGCTACAAAGAAAGTTTTCTGACTGTGATGACCTGTGTGGTCAGATCAGTGGTATTGTAATAATCATTACAAAGTGAAACATTTTGCACATTTCTTCTCAGGGAGAAGACATCTTTGCATATGTCCTTTGACTGGAAGTGAGAACATTATTAAATCCATTCTGCAACACACCTATTTTTTGAAATTTATTTGGGAACAAAGTACTAAACCAGGTACAGAATTACACTTGCTATAACTTAAACTTGGTGATGCATATAGCAACCTGTCTTTCCCATTAAAAGTTCTGTCCCTTGCTACCCCAACATGCAATCCTTCTTCCCTTCTCTAAACTCTCAATAATTAGACTTTGTGATGTGAGGCCTTTTCACTAAATAAGATCAGTTTTCTAACACTTTGAGCCAAGCGTGCCATCTTTCTGTTAGACCAGATGTGAGATGCTTTGATTTACACGGACGTGTATGATCTATCATGACCCAATCCATCAGGTTTCTGTTGGATTGACTGTTGTTTTGGGCAGGTAATTGAGTATTACCAGGCACATCTTTTTCTAAGTTTGAAGTTCATATCCATCATCCCCCTTCCTTCAGTTGTGGGAAGGTACATATTTAGGTCACTGCCAATCCAAGATCTGTAGAAACCCACTCACATGGGGCAGTAGACAAGACTCTGGGACTAAGAGGACTGTTCAAAGACAGTGGTCTGACAATGTTTATACCGAGAGGTGCTGCTAATACCTGTCAGACTATGTTGAAATGTTCATCTCGTAGCTGTTGGCAATTCTAAGCAAGTCAGGCAGTGGTGTGTGTTTGGTTAAACAGAGAAAGAAAAAAGCCCCAACTTCTACCGACAATCTTAACCCAGATTTCTTCACTTTCCTTCCACATCTCACTGTTAAGTTCAAAGACAAAGAACCTCTCTGAAAATACTGGATATTTCCTTGTCCAAACAGCACATGACGCAGTGGCTTAGTATTTGATCCTTAAAGGCAGTTTGCTTACTCTTTTGTTATTCAGAATGCGTGTGTTTTAGCAAAAAAATATAGATAATAGTAGCCTGTTAATATTAACTGCTTTCACAGAGCAGTAATTCAGGAATAACTTGACTGATATGGGTCTCACCAATAAGGAATTTGTGTTAGTGAGATAAGAAAATGACTGCAATACCAGCTCTATAGAAGTTGTCCTCCTTGCCTTTAGTAGGCCGATAAAGTATGCCGTGCAAGATTCCACCCAGCATCCTTAGGTAATTATCCGTACAGAACCAGTGGCACATTAGAGGTTTTACCCAAACCTAAGCATAGTTTCAAATGCATTTCTGTCTACAAACTTTGAATAGATTGCATTATAACAGTGAGAAATGTACGAGACTTGTAAGGAGACAGTGTCAGTAAAGGTTTCAGTCACCAAACATGCTAGATATTTTTCTGTGCTTTCTGCCAGCATAGCTCAATGCCTTGTAATGCAATCTAGCTTTCAGTTTAAAACCAAACAAAAAGATTGCTTGTAATTCTCTTCAAAACCCATGTAAATACTGCCTTGCCTTTCTGCTGTGCCTCCCAGATCAAAAGCATCTGCAAATATTTTATAATATTGTTCCAGCCCCCTTGGAGGCTAGCTAATTAAATCGCATGGCTTTGGAGACATACGTAGAAACAGACTCCAAGGTTAAATAACATACCAGAGAAAAGGGCAGAAGCCTGCATCTTAGTTATGAACAGAAGCCAAACCATGGAGCTACTAGCCATCCATTTTAAGTTAGGTGACTGCTTCTCATCTTTCGATTAGATTTATTTCTTTGACCACAGACGCATGATAGTACAGTGAAATCTAATGAGTATTTATTTTCCTCACTGTGCCTAATTTAGAAATGTTCATTCCTGTATGCCTAGTTTAACACAATTTTCTGAACTGACCCCTTGGTGGAATGATTTTGACACTTGCTGTCCTGTTTCCTGGATGCTGTCCCTAATGGTGACTCTGGAGAAAAAAGCAGCCTTGCTCTTTTAGAAAACATGATCCCAAACTGAGTTTCTGTAAGTGGATTGATTGTTAATTGAGGCAATTCCAATTTTACACCGGCTTTATGAGCTTGCCATCTTACAGAAAGGTGCTTCACATTTAAAAAGGAATGAATTTACTGCAGCAAACTCCTTTATCTGGCAAGCACGCCAGAGTAGGAGTGTTGAACCGGTGGGTTTCTGGTAGCAGGGAGCAGCTTGCGTTGCCTGGGGTGACTTCCCCGGCACCATGCTGCAGAGCTGGAGCTGCAGTTCTGCACCACTGGTGACACTAAACGGAGGAGGTCCCTCACGTTTCCTATTGCGGTGAGGCTCAGATGGCTTTTGGCTTGTGCTAGCTCACTCACAGCCCCTGACAGAGCAAATGCCACAGCTTTCATTGCTGCATCTGGCAGGACTTGTGCTAGCAGGGATGAAGCCAGGACACTGGTAACAAAATTTTCTTTGCTGGTTTTGCTCTGCAAGAAAGGATGCAGGTTCATCCTGCTCAGAGATAGTGACCCACTATCTTTTGTGGCAACCAGAACTATCCTAAGCACAGAAGCTGTCAGATTGCAAATATTTAGATGAGGTACCACAACAAATATAACGTGAAAGAATCTACTGCTTTCTGATTAACACAATATTCATCACCATCCAAACTCTAGTGTGAGGTCGGGCAGCAGTTTGTCATTGTATTAATCATTTTTATGTCTCAGCTCCAGTCACAGAAAAAAAGGAGTTAAATAACTCGGTTTACAACTACTAAAAATAAACTTGCAGACTTGCTGGATTCCTCCACATTAAAATGTAAACAACTGTCAGCTCTTCTGGAAAAGCTAGTTTTGCCCTGACTCTGACTTCCCCAGGAGAATTTCTGTTGGTGTTATTTTTTTTTAAGTTTTATGCTGAAGATTTGTTTCCATAATTGGGACTGTCCAGTTTTCTCTCAGAAAAATGAAAACTAAACTCTTTCCAGTTAAAACAATTGCTACTAGAACCTCGACACAAAGGCCATGTAGAAAATGGCGTAAGCCCCTTCAGCGGGGCTTGCAGCCAACCATTTTCAAATTTGGATGCCTCAAGAGAGGCAGCGAAATCCGTATTTAGACACCTAGATTAGAAGTGCCTGGTCTGGCTTCACTGCCAACACCCACAGATGCTATGGGTGTCTTCTACTGTCTGTCAAACACAGGATATTGGAAAGTAAATCCATTTTTTTTAGGGGCCTAAATTAAGAAACATTTTTGGCATTTAAAAAAAAAAGTTTAAAAATCTCAGCCCAAAATTTTAAATGCTTAGTTAAAAATGTTCTTACGGTGTTACCTGATTTCTAAAACTACATCAGACCTAGTGTATTAAAGCATGTGCTCATTGCTTTAGCACACCACATGGAGATTGCTTGGTGCAGAAATAGAAGTCTTGGGGTAAGAAAACAGATAAAATATAACCAATATACTGCAATTTGATTGATATACTGCACTTTGGTTTGGGGATTTTTTGCATGGAAATACTAGGACTGTTTTAACAAAGCATGCAAATTATTGTGTAATAATACAACAGCCAAACCATTCATCTGACTAGCACATACCTCCCTAGTGTTTAAATTGGTTTGCAGGATCCCTTTTTCAGTGCTCCTCTTAGCATGGTTTAGATTGCAGAAATTGCACCTGTTGTTAGTCCTGGATAACAGTCATCTTACAGAATGTTCACACATCACACATAATTTTTCAGATCTGGGAAGAAATGCGTTACGATGTACTACACCGACTTAGATAAATGGATAGGAAGCATGAAAGAACAGTCATCAAAAGCCAAAGTAAAAGGAGAGACTATTTTTTTTTTTTTTACTTTAAGGAGAGGAAAATAGCAACAGAACAGATACAAGGTTAGAATATACCTTAATAAGCCATATAGACCACCCTCATAACACTGTAGCATCAGCCAAGATTACTGTCAGTTCTGTGAAAGCCTTCCAAGGGTAGAGGCTCTGCTGGGCTTGAAGGGAATCTCTTCTAGTGCTTCCCTGCCATTAGAAATTTATTCCTGCTGTTAACTAGTTTGCAGACTGAAGCCTATTCCTTTTTGTCCTAGAAGGACGTGGAGAACAGTTCCTTAACTATGCAATAGCCTTTCAGGTACTTGAAAACCTATGTCCTCCTTCAGTGGTCTCCTTTTTATTTAAAACAACAGGATCTCAATCTTTTTCTGTAAATCATTGTCTCCTAACCTCTGATCTTTCTCTTTGTTCTCATCTGAGGATGTTCCAACTAGTGAAAATCTCTACCAAATCTGTTCACAAGACTTCATAACTTAAGTAAACATTGTTTGGAGGATCACTTGTGCTCTTTTGAATCTGCCCCTAGCTGGTTAATTTGATGTTTCCTCATTCAAGCACTAGAAAAGATGGTGAACAACTTTCAATGCTTTCTGTAACATGCTTTTTTTTTCTGTATGGTGCTGTGTCAGTTGCCTGTTTTCCAGGCAGGGTAGCTCTGAGCTAGATAAATAGTCATCATGCTGAAGCTGTTTTAAAGCTTAGGTCTTTCTCTGTACTTTTGTATCCTGGATCCCTTTTTAGAAAGTCATGTTGCCTGTCCCATTGCCACCTTATACTGAGTTGGCTTTAAGTGGGAAGTTATACACTCTGGCTAGTAGTTCAGCCATTTCACAGTTGCATTCCTTTAGAACTTGGGCAGGTGCCATCTAGTCCTGGTGGTCTGAGTATTCTGTCAATTTGTTCTATAATCTGTTCCACTGGCACTTCAGTTTGTGACAGATTCTCTAACACCTCCTCCAAAAAGAAGGAGCGTGGAAACTTCCCTAAGTTTGCCCATGACAAATGCTTTTATGCCTTCCTTATCTATTGGCTCTCATGCTTCTCTGGCAAGCTTTCTGCTCCTGATGTGTTTGAAAAAGAATTTATTATTACTTTTTATGTCTTTGCAAGTTTTTTTTCTCAAAATCTACTTTGGCATACTTTCACATTTAACCTGCCAGTGCTTGTGACCTTTCTGATCACAAGTCTGATACTTTCAGTTGGACAGGTCTTCAACTTTATCAAGGCAGCCTTGTTCTTAATAACTTTCCTTTGCCTTCAGTTTAGCTATCCCAATTTTATATTTTAGGATAGGCAGCATGCATCTGATGAGAGCTTCTGATATGGTGTCTTCAAATAGCTTCTATTGTCACATGCAAAAATGTCATACTTTGGACCACCTTTTTTACTAAAAGTTAAAAGAATGCTTTTGATTTAATCCCTGGAAACCTATCATCTCAAATGGTGGTTTCTTTCATGTCTGATGTTTTTCTTCCATTCTTTTTTTCCCCCTAAAAAAAGCCTCCTGTAAGATTTTTGATCTTAAGTATTAGCAGTTGGTTTTCACTTCGGTTTATATAAAGTCTTTATTCTTGCACAGGCTCCCTTTGTTTCTACAGTTGGGGGGTGGTGGTGATGGTGGTTCCTGCTCCCAGTAAATCTGATCCTAGTTCATTTTCTCAACCATGCATTGCAGCTTTTCTTTTTTGCCTCCATTTGTCCCTCAGCATGGCAGGAAGATTTCAGAGACTGTGACTGAACATCTTGGTTTGCATGTTTAACAACATTAACTTTTGCTGCAGAACTTCTCTCCTACCCCACTGTTGGTTTAAAAGTGCAAAGAGGTTATGTCTTCTGCTTCACATACAGTCTTACTCGCCTGCATGCCAGATCAGGATATATGTGCTGAGGAGATTACAGAAACATGCTTGCTGAACAGATTTTCATTTAAAAAATTTGCTCCTGCACAAAAGAATTACCTAAGGAATCCATATCTGCTCTTTAACCGGGACAATGTATTTTATGGATTACATTATTTCTGTATATTTGTGCTGGAATTAGGTTTTAAATCTATGATAACTAAATTAAGAGATAATAGCACAGTAGTGGTCATATAGTGAGTTCTTCAATGTAAACAGTCTACTGAAGCAGAAATTGCTCTTAGACCAGGAGACATAATTATTATTTTTTTGCACAATCATTATATATATTAGACAATATTACTGTTGGGCTTGCAATGCCCTTAGTGAATATTTCTATTTAAATTATTTAGCAGTGATTGGATCTATTGTTATTTTATTTTGGAATTAAAAAAAAAGTCAGTATAAATAATTTTTGTGTTCTATTTGTCAGTAGTGCTTGTTATGTGGCTATAGTTATTTGGTTTTTTTTCTTTTATTGTTTCCCTTTTTAAAATTTTTAAAATTTTTTGCTTCTGTTTAGTACTCACTACTTTCATTTCTGAAGATTAGGTAAAAAGTAAAAATGACAATAGTCAGCTTTGAAAATCAAGCTATATGCTAAATAACACTATAGGTAGAAATCCCTAAATATTTTTTAGAAAATGGAGAATTATATGATCAAGTAGACTTTTCATGTACACTAAAAGTTCACAATGACACACAAGCATATGTTTTTTAATCTAAAAGAATAGATTAATTGTGGTGTGTTAAGGTAGAGCAACATACTAGGGATGTGTATTACAGAAATATCCTGTAATTTTGCTTTACTATGCTATCGGTGTTTATTCCAGGCAATATTTTTCATTTTGAGATTCTTTTATATAATAAAATATATAAATTTCATGTTCTTTCAAATTTTCAGTGAGTGTGTTGTCTTCATTGTTCACAGGCTTCAGGAAACAAAACAAAACAAAAACCACCTAAGAAAATAGTTGTATCTAAATAAGCAGAAAAGACATACTGAGTCACTGAACAAGTATATGTTTTCTGTCAAACTTCTCCCAGTACACCATGGAATAAAGGGGTTATAATTTTTAGATATGTTTTCATTCAATTAGTCATCAAAACCCTAATTTCCTAAAGAGGAAGAGTTGTTGAACTTCCAAATTTGTATTGGAAATCCCCTTTGATGGTTTTGGTTATATGCAGCTCTATATTTGGCTCCAAAATAAACAGCTGGATCAACTCCTCTCTTCTAGTGAGCATGAACAGAAGCAGAGGGAAGGGAAAATTGATTCACACAGGCCACACAGCATCACACCGTTCCAGTGCTGTTTCCTTGTGTCACAGCTGTAAGAGAATTTTATACCAGAGGCACCTCCCAGTTCCTGTTGTTCATGGGAATTCACCAAAAGGAGGGATCGATAAAAAAGGAAATACTTTCATTCTTCCCTCTCTGGAAGATATTTCATATTCTGTTTCTTTGCCCATTACAAAAGGTTATGCTATTACCCTCTGAATGCCAATAAAAAGTTCAGCATTAAATTGAACATCTATACATATTTACGTGTATTTTTTAAATGACACCTCTTCCAAGTAGACAAGGCGATGCTATAGCTATGGATCAGTGTGTCAGCTCTGGTGAAAACCAGCATCTGTTATCATGAGCAGCGGTTTCACCTAAACATAATTTAATCAAGAGTTGGAAAACTCTTTCTGGCAACAGCAAACACTCATTAAGGTGCATCAGCCTTCTCTTGTCAAGTAGAGTTGATTCAGTGTAGTACACTGGATGCAGACTGCAACCATAAAAAACCATCTGTGCTTTCAAATGAGGTTTTCCAGGTTCAGATCCCCATCAACACAAATAATTGTACTGACCCCAGAAACCAGCCTGAAACTCAGCTGAATACACTTGAGAAAATATGTTTGTATCTGGCATAAACTCCAGGACTACAACTCGACCTGCTCATACTTTTTGTCAGTTCAGGTTTTGTCCTTTCACAAAAGGAGAGTTGACCCCTTACTTTGTATTTTTTTATCAGCATTGGTTCCCTTAAAATGTTCATGAAAAAATTTTCCCAGATAGTCCATTGCCTTTGACGTGCTGCACATACTATCATTTCCCTGTTTCCTGCAAAATGTGCTTATTCAATAGAGGAGAATCATCAAGGCTTTTTTTTCTTGAAAAACAATGATTTTTGTGGACCTATTTTTCAATTTGTGATTTCTTTTGTGCAACTGCCACAGATGGTCTTGAATTTATGTAATTTTTTAAAAATTCAAAATTAAATTTAAAACTTTGACAGATCAAGCTTCTGAAACTCAGGAAAAAATCAAGACAATCTTAACAGAAACCATTGAGACAACTTGGGAGACAATAAGTCACTAGCTGGCTGGACATCTCTGCAAAGAGAAAATGTAGTTTGTTTCTCTGAAATTTACTGCTGCAACAGACCTACTAGACTTAAGAACAGAAGTTAAAGACTTTGGCAGGTTGCTCTGAACCACTTTATTATGCTACTATAGTTGAGTGCAGTGCTATAATTTCTGCAGAACAGGCTGCTTCTGCCACTCTACTTGAGATTTTCCACCCAAACATGACAAAGATAATAGGAGCAAAGTAGGGTAATTACTCGTGTAAGTTAACTTAGTAATACAGCAGTATAGGCCACAGAAAACATGAAAAAGGTATGTAACATTGGAACTAATCAGGTCAGAAGTTCATAATGAAAAGCCATTGCTGGACAAAGAATGGCTAGCTCATTTAGGATAATGCTTTATGAACAAGGAACACACTGACCAGGCTCAAGTGAAAATTAACTCAGAAGAATAAAATATTCTCAAACCATTGGTCTACCCAACTTCTCAGCAAAACTACAGTTTTCCCCTCTGTTCTTGGCATGCAACTGCTTCTGGCATTAGAAACAATAACACGGTGAAATGGCTTCCACCTAAACCACAAATACTGGGCTTGTACAAAGCCTCTAAGCCAGCAACACAGACACAGGTGCATTTGCTTTGTTTTATTCCAAACCTACCACAACACTATCAGTTTGATGATGTGGCAACTATGTTTCCTAAGGCTTCCCTAAGTTGCAAACCACATTTTCAAATATTTAGTCCAAAAGGCTGGTTTCCCTCGTTGTGAAATGGTTGTAGAATACGGGATGCCGAAAGGACCCTAGCCTCATGTCACAGTCCATCACACTCTCTCCCCAGGAAGGTTCTGAACATGTCAGCTTACAAAGAAAATTAATTGTCTTGAGATAGAGAAGAATGTCATTCCTACTTCAAAATGCCCTTCAGATACTTTGAACAATCTATTTGTCTGTGCCTGCTGGTCTTCTATTTGTTCCCAAACGTGGAGATTAGGTAACAGATTGCATTGCCATGGGAAACCAAAAACGCAAATACTCTGCATTTTTTAACACTTCTCTATGAAATTTCCACAAAATGAGAGTGTGAATTTTGGTTTACGTTTGCATTGAAGCCAAGTGGGATCCTGCTTTGGGAAAAGCAAAACATAGTTCCTCTAAAGCCTGCAAAATTTACATAAATGTTAAGCTAATGTGATAGTATAATTAGGTGATATATTAAACTGTTCTGCATAAACACTCTCACTTTGTATTTGTATCTAGATATAAGGTATGTTTATTTTGGCTCATGAGGTTGTAGCTCAAATATTAACAGAATTTCAGGTACCTAATTTGACAATGACTGATTAATTAAGCTATATATTATGCTAAATAATCAGACAGGAAAACATTGGTATGCAAGCCAAAGCCCATAAAATTTCACAATCATCTTCAGAGATAAATTTAAATTTAAAACATGTAACTTCCCCATCTTCTCCAATTCCAGCAGAATTCTATGGAATACTTTATTTTTTTTAAATACTTGAGTGTAGCATCTTTTTTATGTGTTCAGAAAACATGCAAATGTAGGCTATCATTAAGGTTTTATCCATTTGAAATCAATCCTGTGAAGGACAATCAGAAATTAAGAAAAAAAAAAGATAAGATACTTTTTTTTTATCTTAATCATCAGCTAGCCTGTATCACTGTGGACGTCTGTATGCATTCGAGTTTTTGACAGATGTGATGGTATTATTTCTGCTGGAAGCATAATGAAAGCATCTATCATGTGCAAGTCACAGTCATTTCTGGATACATGCTGAAAGACTGCTGTCCATGAAAAACAGCAAGAAAATCCTGGCTTCCTTTTCCTTTGAGGACAAGAAAGGCTTTTTTTTTTTTTTTTTTTTTTTTTTTTTAAACAGACAATTCATTGGGATAACTGTCCCTAGAGTGTTGGGGCAATTTGGTATATGCAGCCGTGCATATAGGGAGCAGCCGTGGTGGTTGGCAAGTCTTTCCTTCAGGGAAATGAAGAGTAGCCCTCACTGGAAATTCAGCCTGTTGCACAGCAGCCTCAAGACAAACTGATGAGCAAGGCAAGCATGAGGCAATTGTTCTGCCTTAATATGGCAAAGGTAAAAGCCTGATACACAGTTAAAAGATGGGCTTGTTTTGAGAGCAAATGATCTTTTCCAAGAAGCTGAAAAGCAAGTTACTTCTTGTTTTATGACTTCGAATAACCTACTCCCTTAAATGAAAGCAGAATTCAGATTCTGAAATGACATTCCATTTTCCTTCTTTCAGTTACTTGTACTTGGAAAGTCACCATGTATTTAACCTTCCTAATAACACTATATGTAGGAGTTTATACTTGACTTAAAAAAATTCTCCTCCTCTACTACCCACACAAAATGAGTTACCAATCATCGTTTTAATTTTCAGATACTGTTTAGAAAAGCAAGGAGAAAAAAGTTTCATAATGGATTAACCTTCACATCTTGTCTGAAGTAGGAGTCCCATGGAAATGAATAATCGGCAGTTCCTGGCTCTTTCAGGTTCACAAAACCTCCCCACATTGCATAGCTTCAAAAATCCCTGTTTATTTGGATGTAAACTAATACATTTCTTCCAACAAAGTCCATTTGTCAGTAAGGTAGGAAAGTAAAATCGAAGTATAGCTATATTTATCTGCATCTGTATGCCAGGAAGACTAATATGTCTAAAATAAGGCATTGTTCGGGGAACCATAAAAAACCAAGAAACTGAAATGAAAGAGAGACAGACCTCGGGGAACTCAAGCAACATGTAGAATATTTTTACATTCCACCTCACAGTAGTCCTCTAAAGCTGAAAGCACTCACCTTAATTTTACATAAGACACTGTTTCAGTGGCCAGTGTTGGTTTTAAATAAAAAAGATAAAGACTCTTATGCAGGAGTTATTTTTCAGTTAGTTCCATCTTGTTTTAACACATTTAACCCACGTGCTTGGTGTTATCCATAGTAGTGACGTGTGAGCAGAAGTTCTTTGCTTTTACCACAAGCAAGAATTGGGCTTCTACTTTTCATTGAGTTTGACAACATTGAGATTTTTCTGGGTTTCCAAATAAGCAAAAACTGATTTGCCTTTCCACTCATGCCAAAAAGGAAAAAGGCCAACTTCCCCTTGCTGCTTTAAAACCACACATATATTTGTATTTTAAATCATGTATGAAAAGGAGATTTGAAGCGGTCCTTTGGCACATCAATAAATCCCATCTAACCAACATAGTTATTTTATTTCTTCACTCCCATTCAGTGAAAAAAGCCAGTGATCTTCACAGATGCTACTTTTTGAGACAGACAGCATCTCAGAGATACACATCCATCAATATGTCCTGCAAACTTTTAAATGTTCTGAAGTGTTGTAAAGGAATAAATCACACAGTAATAAATTTAACATACCGTATTTGGAGATGAGGTTTATGAATATACACTGTTATTTAGAGGAATCGAGGATTCCTGAAAACACTTTCTGCTGTTGCTTTTTTCCCCTAATTTTTTAAAATTAGTACACAGGCTGCAAGTGGAATCTGCTTTTTTATCTTTTTTTCGCATCTGTCTTGGATTATCACAGGATAACCAAAGGAAAAGGTCTCTCTTTTGCCATCATCTGCAAAGGAGGGAGGCATAAATAGACTTGATAGGAATAATTTTGAGAAAAAGGTTCAGATATTTAATAGTTAACTCTAACAAATACATAGTCATTTAGCTGCATATTTTCACCCAGAAAAATGCAAGTCTTTGAAATTTCCTATTGCATGAGGCCTCACATAAATGAATACAAAATCTAAAATACCCCAGAAATTTTAAAACAACAGGAAATTTTAAGTACTAATGCCACTACCATAGCCTCCTTGCCTCAGTAATGGATTATATCACAGGCAATGACTTCAAGCACTCTGAACAAGACACTAAGTGTGATCTTGAACCAGGCACATGTTCATAATGCCCCAGTTCCCTCTCTGCAATAGCAACACTTTCTTCTCTCACAGAGAGGTTATCAAGAAAAAGACATGAAGAAGTGTGAATGATTGCTAGATAGACTACTCTAATTATCAGTTTAAATATGAAATTTAGCAAGATATATGCTTCTGCAATAGGGAAAGTTACTTCTTATGAGGGGAAACCAAGTACAGTTTTTCTCTTTAATATGTTTCTTATTCTCCTATCCTTTCCATTTAATATTCTATTCAAGTTCGTTTGTAACAGTTATTACAGCAATATGTTAATATCACCCAAAATGTAGTCTGTCCTCCGTTCTGTAGCGTCCAAACAGAGGTGTCGTTGTCCCTGTTGTGGTAATTTGGGTAGGAAGGTTAATATAACCCCATGAGCCTCACATAAGGTGTGTTCACCTAGGGAATAATTCCAGGTTGAAATCCCATTTCTGAACATAGCTCTCTACTTGACATAAATGGGCCCTGTGACACGACAAGCCACTGCTGTGGCTGACCACAATCTGAAGTTTGTCACATCAATTTGAGCGGCATTTTGAGGGCAATTACTTGCAGCAGAGCTGGACAGCTATGACACAGAGGCAGGGAAGGGAGAAAGCACTTAGGTTTCCTCACATACTGTGTTGTCATTGACTGAACTAACTGTACAAATTGCTAGCTTATATTCTCCCTGTGGTTCTTTTTTAACACGTGAAGAACAAGTGAGGAACGAGTCAGAACAGAATCACAGTTAAATTCTCCAAGTCACTGTAGCTAAACTGGAACCCTGTATTTAGGAGAAATAGCATTTCTTTCAGATGAGTGAAGAAATATAGTTATTTCAGCTCTGGCTGTGTGAGCAGGCAGAACAATTGAAAACTGTTGAAGCAGAGACCCTTAACTGGTATAGGAAGAAATACTTTCTGGGAAGACCATTCTTGCAATGGCCACTTCTCTACATCATTCATGCCCCAGTAGTAAACTGCTTTTTTCTGCAGTTCTTTAATTTTCTCCCAGTTTCTGAGATCAGATAACTGCCAGCACACCCAGGAGACAGTACCTTTTGTGCATGATATGACAGTGAGAGCTTTCCTTTAAGTATCATGGGAATATTGTGCAATTTTTTTCAGTCTTCCTCTTGGCCTTATCACAGAAATTCCAAGTATATTGTTGTAAGGGATCCTTCCGCTACTAATGAGAGTTTATAAAACTCTAGCTTTTCTACTGTCTTGGAGACAGAGGGGCTACAATACAAAATGAGCTGATGAAGCCTGTTCTATCCGATTCCACCTTCCTCTAATAGTCCCTGATACTTAGGTTAGGGGATTCTGCAAGCAGAGAGAAGAACGAGTACCAAGGTACCAAAAGTGTAATGCTCTTTTCCTGTTTCCACTTCTAGAAGTTTATATAGCTGGAAGATAAATCCAAATTTTTCCTTCTGGATCATAATGTAAGGCAGAGTGTATTTGGTCTGAGCTTCCTCAAGGCGCTGATCCTGCATAAGGCAGGCAAGCGCAGCTGGTAGGTGTGTGCTTGAAAAATCTCTTCAAAATTACAGTATAAAAATTTACAGTTATTTCACTTCCAAACTACATGCTGCCAAATGACAAGAAAGAAATCAGGTTAGCTATCAGTCAGTCTGTCTACTCCTTCCAGCTAGCCAGCTGGGGCTACAGAGATACAGTACTTAGACTGATATTTGCCTGGGTTTTAGTCTGCATTTAAACAACTAAAATAGAAGAGAAAGAAATATTTGACATTTCTTCTTGTCCTTTGCATTTATGTAAGACAGGTAAAATTCCCTCATCAGTAAAACCAGTATGTAAATACACAGTTCAGTAGCATATATACTTGTGATAGACACATGACAATCTTTCCCGGTCAGACACACTATGTGATTATTAGTTTGCCTGGTTCAAACTGGGTGAAAGGTTTTCTGAAAGTAAAACTAATGAAGACAGAATTTTGTCAAAAAATGACTTCTGATAATAAAGCTCACTAGTTACTATTGCTCTGAACCAGCAAGTACAAGTAGCACAGATGGTTCCTTTGCTGGCATGTGTCAGGAGAAATACTAAAGAGGAACAATAGCTGTTCTTAACACTGTAAAATTGGGTACGCATAAGAGAAAAGGTTGGATTACAAATGCAATTGAAACTCAAGAGCTAAATTCTGTCCACACCCCAGTTAGGAGAACTAGGAAGTGAGTGGCAAAGATACTAAGAGTTGTGTAATTTTTATTTGAAAACACAGAGACTCTTATCTTGTTTTGCCAATAGACGGGGTCAGCACAAAAGAAACAGACACCTAGTTAAAGAAGTGAGTTTATCTATACTTACATTTGAAGCAATAGAATAGTAAGTGAAGCAGAATAGAATAATAGCAGAAGAATATAGCAAGAATAAAACAAAACAAGGCAATGCACCTAATCATTACTATTCAAGGTTAGCGACAGTGGTTAAGAAAGCTACGTCCCCAGTTGCCCTGGTACGTTGCCATCACCCAGCTCGGCGGTGCGGGGCTGGAGTTTGCAGAACCCCCCCCGGCCATCGGGAGACCCTGCATGGGGCGGCCCCTCGTCCCTGAGGGCCCCAGAGTCGCTGCAAGAGAGCCCAGCTTTGATACTGTTACACAGACAAGCTCACTTCGTTTCAAATGTGGAAACCTCCGGTTTCACCCTCCCTCAGGCTCCACCCAGGCCTGGCCAGGGCTCAGGGAGCAGCCGAGGGAGTTTCCTTTATCTGCTGGAGGTCAACCACCCGTTAGCAAACAAGGCCGCACGGCTGGCGTCACGGCCTTGGCCACCTGCCTCTGAGCAAGGAAGGGTGCACTATACCCTCAGTAATGATTAAATTCTGTCTGAGCTACATCTTTCACTTATGATCATGCATATTTTGCTGATGATTGGATACTAAATATATACATATCTAACGTTCGATTGGCGGGTTCATCTAGAGGCCAACTTTGACTCAGGGCCTGTTGCTCAGGCCTCAGCACTTCCTACATTTAACAGGTTTACTAGAGAAATATGAGGCACTATATTTTGTGTACCAAAACAGGATGAGACCAGTATTCATAAAACCTAGATTTTAAAACTATTACAAAGGCAAAAAAAGCATCTTTCATTTCTCAGCCCTCATAATATCAATACATAGTAGACAGTGACATTTTTCCTATTGCTTTAATGGGAAACTTCTGCCAGACAAAAAATACTCTTTTGAAACTGCAGCATACAATTTAGAAACAGCACAAACAAGAGCAAACAGCTGTATGGCAACAGCCAGTGATTTAAGTAAAAAGAGTTTTGACAAAAAGCAAATACTTTAAAGTTAGGCAACAGATAAATGGTCAAATATCACAGAAAATAAGAAATTATGCCATTTAAATAATTTGGTTAGTTAGCCAGTTAGAAATTAAATTTAGAAATTGGTTGCTAAAACATAACCACTCTGAAGGAAAAGACTGGCAGAAATATTTATTCGGACAGAGATTAGGCAATAACCTCTGACACTGCAGTAGTATTTATGACTTCTATCATATGTACTGAAGAGAGATTACACGAAGTGATAGTAAAGTCTGTAGCCAATTCCACTGGTGTAAAATAGTCAAGAGTAGAAGCAGACCCTCCACACAATACTCTGGAACAATTTATCTTTTCTAATGGAGGTATACAATGTCAGGATGACCTATCATTTGTTTGTTATGGGTTGTCGAGGGTAAGAAATGGCTCCACTTTTTTGTTTAAATATTAGCTAGTGGAAGATCTAGAAATGTGTATCAAGGAATGCAATCAGTTTACTAAATGCTGTAGAGAATGAAGGGTTTATCTAACAGTCTTAATGGTTGTATCGCAGTCAGAGCAAATGGGCTGAAATATATACAAGCATAAGTAGGAAAGAAAATCTAGTTTGACTAATTTTTTTAGTAGAAGTTCACAAACTGTGAAGCCAAGCCCTGAAAGACAGTCTGTAATAACACTGGGCTAAGAATTACATCAGTAAAACATTAGTATGTCTGGGAAATTTGTTCCAGTAGGGTTGAACTGGTGAAATTATCACTTCACATGAACATATTTACAGCAAAATCTGACCACTACAAAAGCATTTCAGTTGTAGAGATGGGCAAAACAAAGCAGGTCACTGAGAAATATCTTAAATGCTGTATAGCTGTCAACTTGCATATCAATTGGGACAGATGATGGTGTTATGGGATCTTAATAAGTGATTTGAGATTAAAACTGTTCAGATGTTTGGACTGTCAGGTCCTTTTCCCCCATTCAGACAGACGGATGATATTTTCCAGTACAAAATAAAGCTATATTAAATAATGATCCATAGTTTGAATTGGGAACAGAAACAGAAACAGAAAGGTCAATATTTTTTTTCAGATAAACTGACAAGGATTTCTAGCCTCTTTGAGATGAAGAGTGAACAGGATGGGCTTGTAGAATGACAAACATAACCCAAACACAAGAGAGGAAAGAAAAGAAGTAAAACCACTTCATGAAAATGATGTTGTGTATCTAATGGAAGAGAATTATAATTAATGTTTCCAAACAACCATGAAAATTATTTTCATACTTTTGTCATTTCAAATGGATATGGGTGGTGAAACAATGGAAGGATGCTGAAACTCTGGAACAAGTGGCCCAGAGAGGTGGTAGGTGCCCGATCCCTGGAAACATTCAGTCAGGTTGGATGGAGATCTGAGAAACCTGATCTAGTTGAAGATGTCTTTGCTTATGGCAGATGGGGTTGGACTAGATGACCTTTGAAGGTCCCTTCCAACTCAAACTATTGTATGATTTCATTATTCTATGATATATTCTACAGAACTCCATTGCCCAAACTCCAGACTGGGGAGTTAAGATCAAAAGGATCTGATATAAAATCAATTGTAACATTCAAACAGAATTCCAAGACTAGAATACATGTATTTCCATAAAACTGCAGTAGTCCCGGCAGCAGAAATCAAAATTCAGCTTCCTACATGAGCCTGTGTTCAGCATTTTTTATTACCTAGCTGTTGGCCATTTTATAATAAACTGTATTGACAAAAAACAATGATCACAAGTTGCAGTAAGCAAAATTCCAATTGGTTATAAGAAAAAAAATATTCTTTCACAGTGAGAGGGGGTAAACTCTGAAACAGGCTGCCTGTGAAAGTTGTGGAGTCTCCATCCCTATAAGTGTTCACAATTTATCTGGACAAAGCTCTGAGAAACCTGATTGAACGTTGAGGTTGACCCTGCTTTAGTATGGGAGGGCAGGGTTCCACTAGATGATTTCTGGTGTTTTTGCTTAACCTGAATTATTCTATACTTCTACTATGACTTTTTTTTCCTTTAGAACCTACTGATCCCATTAAGTATTCTCATGGTATATAATGAATACTAGTTCCAAATATATGGTAATGTCTATGCTTACATGGATGGTCAGGAGTCAAAGAATTAAGCTCATCAGCAGGTGACTATGAGTAGTGAATATAGATTTACCAAAAGTAAATTAGGCTTTACAGCCCTGTTCGCATTCTACAATAAAATAACTAGATGTGTGGATAGGCAAAGAGCTGTGTATGATATCTGTCTTGACTTTAGCAAGGCCATTTTGACACCACCTTCCATGGTATCCAAGATGGAACCTCATTTTTGGGGTGGATGCATGATAGGACTAGTGAAAAACTGCCTGGGTCATTAAGGTAGTGGTTAATGGTCTTTATGGCAAATTCAGTTGCAAAAGGATTTCCTCCAGGGTCCATCCTGTGAACCCTCCTGCTTTGTTTCTTCACCAGTAGCTTGGATGACACGAGACTGCTGGAGCAGATGATACACTAAAGGACAAGGCAGCCATTCAGAGGGACCAGAACTGACTATAGAAATAGGTAGACACAAAATTTATGCAATTCAAAAAGGTCAAATGCAAAGTCCTGTACCTGGGATGAAACAACTCTCTGCATCATTATGCATCATCTGCATCAACCAACATCTCTGGACATTGCCTAGCTGGTTAGCAGCTCTGCTGAATAGGACCTGGGCATCCTGATAGACAGCAACCTAAATATGGGTCAGCAGTGCTCGCTGGCAGCAGGTAAAGATAACAGCAAGTTGGACTGTATTAAGCAGAACATAGTGAGTTGATCAAGGAAAGTGACCGTTCCCCTTTACTCAGCATTTGTTAGATCACAGCTGGAATACCACATTGAGTTTGGAATTTCCTCTGTGGTAAAAAAGGCATTGATAAACTGCAGCAAGCTGAGTGCCACCAAGATGGTGACGGGCTGGAACACAAGGTACAAGGGAAGGCTGAGGGAGCTGGGTTTGTTCAGCTTGGAAAAGAGAAGGCTGTTTTGCTGCTAAAAACCTTCCAGTACCTATGATAAGACAACTGAAAATAAGGAGTCAGGCTCTTTACAATGATGCATAATGGGAGGATGAGAAAGAATGGTCAGAAATTAGGAGGGGAGGCTCTGACCAATCACAAAGAAAGCATTTTTACCAGAAGGATGCTCAAGCACTGGAAGAGGTTTTCTGCCCAGGAAGGTTGTGGCACTTCCATCCTCGGAGAATTTGAGACCCGACTGGTCAAGGCCCTGAGCAGCTGGGGCTGAATTCATTGTTGACCTGGCTTTAAGCAAGGGATTGGATACTTGAGCAAGGGCCCCAGTGATTCTGTGCCCTAATGGTTAAAGTGGTGTGTCTTCTTGCTTGAACAAAAGACTTCAACATGGTAAATTTAAATGGATGAGAACTTGAAATCTGCTTTTATATCAAGCTGACATTTTCTTCTTTAAGAGCTGAAGAATGTCACTATTTTAACGGAGCTCTGCTGTAGCAGTCTTCTTGATGCCATGCATCCACCGTAATTTCTACACCTTCTCTGACTGTGGACACAGACCCTAGCATGCTGTTCCAGCTGCTGCAATGTACGTGTAAATCTGGTCAGGTTCTTTTCTGTGTTACCCTCCTGTAAAAGTCTGGTTTTGAAGACAAAGCTGTCAGCAATGTTACTTTATTGCTGACTATATCAAGATGTAAATTAAGGGCACGTGCAGGGGAGGAAGCTCCATTATAAATATGAGTATGGTTTTTTATTGTTTACAGCTGTCTTTGTGTCCTCAAAAAAAATCTCTCCCTGCCATAAATTTTCATCAAAATAGCTAAGCAATGGAGACTGAATTGCTTTTTAAACTTTAATAATGAATCTGCAAGTGGAGGAAATAGGTTTTGTCTACAGTTTCTGATTTTTTTTGATAGCAAAAATTGCTTCACATAGTGCGTTTATGTAAATATCCCCATGGAGTAGCTGCATCAAACTCCTTGACAACCTAAAACTGCTATGCTTGTGTTACTGCAAAGCATCCTGCTGCCTGACGGCTTTTGGCAGAAATCTAGTAAACAGATGTAACACAATTACATGAGTTTTAATACAAAATTGAATTCTTTTATTCATAATATTGCTGTTCTATGTGTTTATTAAACCACCCTGCATTTCTTCTGTGTTGATTAAATGGAAGTCAAACTGTTAAAAGAATCATTTGAGGATATTGTGCTGAATTCTCTGCAGATATAAATTGGCATAGTAACAGGTTTGGTCCAGTAGTTCCAGTAGAGCAGCAGCAATGTAACGATAATGTCTTATAGCCTAAGCAACTTACAGTGATTGAGCATAAACTTGAGCAACTAATCAGCAGACTGAAGAACTGAAGTGTCTCTGGTCTGTTTCCTCTGGGTTTTTTCAGTTCTACTGTGTTTATTTCTGAAAATAAATGGTTGCTGGAGAAGAATTTCTAAGAAAAGGCATATATAAACAATTTATTGTTGGCAACAGTATCTTTAGAATGAAGAAATACTGGAGCTCTAGCAAAAAAACCCACCACCACCAAAACAAAAAAAAGTTAGTTTCTTCCTACCAATATCCATATGGCTTTAGAATTGATTGATGGATGTTGTCACATGCCAAAGATGGTAGTGAGGTTTATGCATTTAATAAAAGCACAAATTCGTTTGTCCTTTGAAAGTCTCATTTAAGCCACGTGCACTGTGGGTACCTCACTGGAAACTATATTCCTGCAGGTTCAGATCAGTCTAAATTGTTACTGTAGGCAAGAAAACTGTCCCTGGAAATTTTTGACCAGCTAGGGGAATTTATGAAAGCTTATAATGGGCAAGCAATAGCTCTAGCTTCTGACAAACTTCTTTCCCTCTCTCCCCTGATATATAGCCCTTGCTAAATCTTAAGCATCTAAAAGCAAGATTCCACTTTTTAGACTGAATATTTTGCACTGCTACTTTTGAATGTGAAATGGTCACTCTCAAACACAGGAGCACAGAGAGAGGTGCTGCCTTCCACAGAAGCAACCAAATGCTCCATGAGCTCCTTCAGATACTGTGTGGGCCAGGCTGACTGAGCAGTTTCTGGCCTCTGTGGGTCAGGGCTCCTGACTATCAGCCTCTGAACGCTGAGGAACCGTGGTCCTGCTCAAGGGCAAGGATTAACATCTTGTTTCCATGCAGATCTAAGTACACAATCTGAAAGTTTCCAAGGAACACTTCCAGACTCTGGATTACACTTATGTTGGGTGGAGCTGTTGGCAGTTGACAGTGACCACAGAAGTTAATCACCTCTAAAAAACAGATGAGTGGAAACGTTCTGTAATGCTGCTAGGGCTTCTTCTGTCCTTTGGGGATCTCTGATAAAATGAACAAGATAATTAAGGCAATCTCAGTATGCAATAATATCTAGATTAGATTCAAATATTATGTTAGAAAGTTCTTAAAGCTTCTCCATTTTTATTGCTTGATAAGTTTGAAATCAAACAAAACACTGTTTTCATAATTTTTCAAAGCTATATCTAAGGCAACCTTCTACACTTTTTGGGACGTGACTGTACTATTGCATACAATGTGAAATTGGGGACTAACCCTTTAAAGCAAGAAACTGAGGAAGACATTTCATAGTTCCTGTTATGCATAGCCCTCTGATGCTGGGCAGAATAAACTTGACTTTTCAGCACAAGGCACCTGCTCCCTGGCTGGATTCGAATACCTAAGTCCTCAGTAGAAGCAGAAAAATGGAGCAAGGAATACACTGTGAGAAGGAATTAAAGTTTTAGGTCCCAGCACTGACACTGAAAATGCACAAAAAGGTGGTGGTGGTGGTGGGTGGGGTGTGTGTGTGTGCAAATTGAAGCTCTTTATGTTATAGTGGCTTTCTGTACCGAAAGGAAAAGCAAAAGACAGTGCAATTCCTAACACTGGATAGTTCTAAATTTATGTGGTTGCTTTCCATAGTACGTTAGCTTCAGGGATGACTGCAGCCATTTCCTTCTGCCTTTCATACAGCAATGAAATATGTGGGCAGCATTTTTTGAAGTAGGAAAGGCAAATGAAAGTGAGTCCACAGAGGAATTTGACTGACCTAACATCAAAGAACCAACCATGCAATTTTGCAGCTTCCCTGATGGGTGGTTGGTGCACAGCACAACATGTTTCAAAACAAGGCTACTAGGAAGGAGGTTAATCGATGAGCTAGACTGGGGAGGTCAGCTCTGTGATGTGTCCCAGAGGCCTTTACCATTATTTGTCTGCACAGGCAGCAGGCTGACATGCACTGTTGCATCCTTCCAGTCCGCACATCACTTTCTCACAAAAAACAGGGCATACATAATGGGAAGGAAAAGGATGACTCCTTCATGCCAGGACATCACCTTTGATACAGTCTTGAAACACATATGAAGTGCACAACAGGAAAAAAAGAAGTCCTCCCAGGTCTTAAACTTTTGGTCTAACTGTGGAAGACTTCAAAGTGCTCTTTGATAAACAGTCAGATTTATCAAACCAAAGTAAATGTCCCTGTCCAGACTGAAGATCATGGATAGCCTCTGAGAGAAAAGAGGGATCAGAATATGCAAGAACAGAGGTCCAAGGAAGAAAGTTATGTGGGGTCTGAATTAATATCCCACAAATAGAATGTTTTAAGTGTCCATATGCCAAGGTAACAAAGACCAAGAAAATTACACTTTCTTGGTACTCCTGTTAGGAGATATTAGATATGTTGTCAAAAGCTGTCAAAAGCTGGTTTAATTGAAATTGAGAGGTGGTAGCTGAATGAAGTACTACCTAGAATACTACTGAACATTCAAGGGCTCTCATATAAGAAAAAAAAATATCTATGAGTGGTAGCTGCTAAGTTCAGAAATTACACAAAATTAAAATGAGACTTACAGATGAGACTTACAGTAAGTCTGTGAGTTTTAATTGCTCATAGTGGCTCAAATTTGCGTAGAAGAAAAACTTCCATCCTGGGCAGTCAGACAAGAGAGATAAGACATACTGTTTTTTCTCTAAAGGCAGGCAAGATTATACAATATATATATAGCTTATACAATACAGAAAAGAGCCAAGCAGAAAGCTAGAAAATTAAGGGATCTGCAGATGGGCATAGAACAGAGAAAACATACACATCTGTAGCAGAGAAATAAGAAAGAATGGGAGGCAAACTAAAGTGGGGAGGAAAGTTGCATATCGTTACACCTGCTGTCCTTTGAAGAATGATAAAGATCCCATTTAGTGAGGAGGGCAAAGTCTGAGAGTGGTAGTGACAAAGAAAGGGTGAGTCTAAGACTGTCACAGGCACCTATTAACCTTGAAACCTAAGACTGCTTTGCACAAGTAATGAACATGAAAACAATCATAGAGTAAAGCAAGTCTATCTGTTTATGGGTTTCGAAAATGTTCTGAATCATGAAAGCATAGTAGGTCTGAATGTGAGCACTAAGGCATCACTTAACATGTTTATGTTCTGGTGAGCTGATATATATTTAATTTGGTCCTATTTTGATCCACCGTTAACATCAGCAGGATCCTGAATTTGTTCCAAAGATGGATCTACTGACAAACAATACAAAACGGAATTGTCTTGGAGTGGTAAAGAGGAGGAACGGTCTTTGAACTGCCTTTGTATGGTCAGCCTACAATGTAATCTTCAGCACTGACTCACAAATCTTCCTTGTATGTTACTGTAAAAGATCAGACTAATGGACATGGTGGCTCTAAGAAATTTTTGTTTGCTGTTGATTCATATTTTTGTTGTACACATTCTTGTACGCAGTAGCTTGTGCCCTAATTTTTTTAGTGTTTTTCTCATTCAAAGCTAAGGCTGACATGCTTAAGGAATCTAGCCAGAAAAATTACATTTATAATAGTGATTAAAACTCTATCAGTAATCTATTTTCAGTCACTACTACCAAATGTTAAAGCACTTACACAGTAAATGAACAATACCAAGAATTAGACATATGAATAGCCTAGATATCACTGGAATCAGGGTACAGAATTAAGGTGAAGCAGCAGTAATCTTGCTTTCATAGCCCAAATGGAAACAAAATTATTCTGTTGTTGGGAAACAAAATTGTTCTGTTGTTGAATGTTTCAAATACGACTGTGTAATTTGCTTGGAACAATCATTAGCTTAGGTGGTACTCATAAGTCTCTTCATATCAGTATTCACATAAATCAGATCTACCCTGCCTTCAGGGATTTTTGGAGACTTTGAGCAATGAGTAATATTGACATATTCCTAAATATTTCTCTCAACTGCTTGCTAAATTATTGATGCCTGTCAGCTCAGTGATTATTTGAAAGAAGGATATTGACATAATGGAATTAAACTCAGAATCAGATTAAGTTCAACATTTGTGGCACAGAACCACACAATTACAGAATGGTGAGGTTTGGAAGGGACCTCTAGAGGTCACCTAGTCCAACCCCCTGCTAAAGAAGGTTCACCTGGAGCTGGTCACACCGAATCACATCCAGACAGGCTTTAAATGTCTCCAGAGGAGACTCCACATCCTCTCTGGGCAGCCTGTGTCAACAAAATAGAAGTAATAAAAGAATCAAGTGAAACATAACAAGTCTTATAAGGGTGATCTGGACCACAGCCTGAGCAAGGACTGCATGAAACAGAACAACTTGGGATTTTAAAGGAAATTAATATTTGTTGAATGATTCACATTGCACTGATGGCAGTTGATTGTCATCAACTTCTCTAACAATTAGGTTCTTTTCGGAGATAATTTCAGAATATGTTTACAGGTTTAATAATGGAATACCCTCTCAATTGTTCCTTGGATGAAATAGTACTTGTTTCACAGGGCAATCTGACCACGATAATGTTTTCCTCTTGCCTCTTGATTACATGTTTATATGGAACAGTGAAGAGAATTAATTTTCTTACAAATACCTGAGAACGTGTATACAGAGGAGCTGCAGTGATCTAATGAAAAATGTAATGCTAAGGCGGTTTATTTTAACTGGTGCAAGTTTGTCTGTAAACATTATAAGTTTTCATGCATCTTTATTTACAAAAATGATAACAAACTTCTCTTGCATCCCAGAGAGAAACAACATCACACCAAGTACTTACTGATAGTGTGCAAACACAAAAGATCCAATTACAAACAGACCGGTCTTCTGACAGGCTTCTGGCAGCTCACAAAACACAAGACATACTGGGATCCACCACCAGTCTCGCAAACTGTTCAAAAGTTGAACATTTAACCCTGATGTTTAAATACCCTGGTTTATTTTAGCATTAGCTTGCAGCTTTCTCAGGGACCTAGCCTTTCTCTCGGAGCCTGGAGCTCAGTGAGGCCCTGAGCTCCCCTGTACAGCACATGGGGGACTAGGTATCCCAGAAAGGTGCCTTTATTTACCGTCACCTTCAGCACTTCCTGGTGGCTGAAAGGAGAGCACCAGATTTCACTGCACCCCATCCCGAGGACTGCAGGGACACAGTTCACTTGGAGACGGTACTGAGTAGCTAAAGGCAGTGTCAGCGCCTCAGCAGACACTCCCGTACACACCAGTCAGGGCACCTTCCTGTAACGTGACAGAACTCTTCAGTCAATGCCATAGGTTTTTCACTACAGTCTACTTCCCTTCCTAAAAACTAGCCTGTTACCATTAGATATGCTTTTTTTTAGGAAGAGATAACTGCTGGGAAAGAGAACAGCCTTTTCCAATGTCAGGGGCCTAGTGGGCAGAAGTGCCCAAACAGGCCAAGCGCAGCCAAAGGGCGGGCAGCCCACCCTCCTCTTTCTCACAGCCCTTCAAAACTCTCTTAAAAAAATCAAGGTCTACAGGTCGATCAAACATTCTTTGTAAACAAGTGCTCTGGAAGATCTTAAAAGGTATTTGGCTTCTACATATATAAAGAGAGGCTTTGTGCTTTCATTAGCGTCACAGAAGTTAGGAGTAAACTTGAGAGCTCTACCAGGCACCAGATGCAGAGTCCGTATGCATGCCCTGAGGTGCACAGGGTGTGGGTGAAGTGACACCAGGTTTATTTTAGTACTCCTTTCATTTACTTGACCCTCCTTCAGGTCTGATTTTCCCCATGAAAAATACAGCAAGCCATGACAAGTGCACAAGGCTCAACCTACAATGAAAGTCACTGAAGTCTGGAAAAGTCTGGTAGTACAATATTTTTTGAGAAACTTTGCCTCTGAAAGATGATAAATACTTGCAGACAGGGTTTTCCAATCCTTATCATCTCAGTTTATCTAGAAAGGGAGGTTAATGTTGCATAGAAAATGAAAAAAACTATTTCTCCAATGATTTACAGACATCTGCGCCATGTATTTGCTATCTTGTTGCTTACTGTTTAAGTAGGTATCTATTCAACTATTGCATCATGCACTATTTATATATATATATAAATAAATAAAAATATATATGATATTTTAAATATGTTAATATATGTTAATATTGCCTGGTTATGACTAGCTTACCTAAAACTTTGATTCCTCTCTTCTCCCTGAATGTTTGAATTTGCTCCTCATTTAGGTAGAAAGCTTGGAGGCAGGAATATGTATGTTCTGTCAACTATGTCAATACATGCTGCATGCTATATAATTCAAGCAAAAAGAAATTATCGTTCTTCTTATTACTTTGTTCTAATGTACACTGGGTCAATTTTATAGGGTATCAAGTCTCTTCATACATGAAGTATATATCTTTCCAGAATACTTAAGTATTCTCCAAGGAATAAATCTGAATTGAACTGAAAACAGTATACAATCAATTTACTAGTCACTTAAGCTATCTGGCTTCCTATATGTTATATGAGTAATGCTACTTTTTTCACTTTTACCTGTGGAAAAAGTCTGTCAAACTTCACAGCGGTTTCCATGATTAACACTCATGCACAAGTACACTATAAATAGTGATTAATGGGAACTGTTGTAGGTGTTGTATCAAGCATGAGAGTATTTATTTGCTAAGAGACATTAGGACATATCAAGTTATTGAATGTAATCATATGATCCCTGAAACAGATTATTTCTCCACGATGCAGAAGTGACTGTAATAGTATATAAGACAGCACAGCTTCACAAGTGGCAATTTTCTGGTATAGGTTTTCTTAGTTTTATTATCTATGCAAGAATATTTTCACCTCAGTACCTCTGAAAATTAAAGTTAGTAATTTACAGATACTTAACCTAAGATGACAATTTGGGAACTCCTCTCAATGACAGCAGGAAGAGCAGTGCTGAGATGGCAGAAGGAGAATGCATGGTTTTATATAGAAGTGTTACTGATACTTCTAAACCAAAACCATAAAAATGAAAATCCAGTAGCACCTGCTATATGTTGTCAGCAGTTAACAACCCTGATAACTGTTAGCAGTGTCCTTGGCCACATACCACAGAACTATAAAACACAGCATGAGGTGAATAAATTAACAGATCACCTATTCCTCTCCGTCTTTCCACTGCAGAAAGACCTTCCGTGCTCTCTCCCTCCAAACACATATGCAAGACAGGCCAGAATGGCCTTGTTGAAAGAAGTCACATACTGCTTTGGTTTGTAAGAAATAAGTGTTAATTAAAATCGCATTCACAAATTCTAGTTCTCCATACTGAAAGTATCTCTGACTCCCATAGTGTTTACAAACTCCCTTTGGAGCTCCTGAGTTCACCCTGAGTACTGCTGTTGTAGGCCACCACATATACAAGAAATAGTGTGCTTTTATAAAGCTTCAGGTAACGTTCTTTGCTACATGAATAATCTGATCAATGTAAATAAAGACTTCTTAACATTACTGATACGATGGAGAGACGGGACGCAGCTTGATGCAAGCAAATGTCGATGTATTGTACAGAAACACGAGTTTATATATATTTTCAGAAGCTGCGCGTTTTAAACAGATTGGTTCTTGAAGCTAAGCATTGCATACTAGGCAATCCCCGACTGGTGGTTAACTACCAGCAATTAACAGCAAGGTGTTACCTTTCCTTGGCGCCATCCTTGGCACCATCCGTCCCCCACTCCCCTATGCTCTCTCAGCATGACTCATCATGTTAATTGTTGTGTCTATTCACACTCCTTGTCCTCCCAGGGTTAGTAACCTACAAGCTTCAGCACATTCCCCTCAGCCAACTGATTGCCACACATAGTCCTAATTTCCAGCCCGCTCCTGCACATTACATTGAAAATTTTCTCTTGTATTGCAATTTCTCATATTAGAGAATGAAATCTTCCTTCCCCTAGTCACTGGCAAAGTAGTTAACTGGAAAATGAATGTCCTATCAAATTAATATAGACACCTACTTGGAAAGTCTGAGTTACTGTTTGCACTAGAGCAGAATACAGTAACAAAGAACAACAAAAAAAAATACTTACTGCAGGATATTCTCATTGGGAAAAAAAAATTCAAATGCCCTGTGCAGTGAATCATGCTTTATCTACAACGTCAATTTGAGAAGCATGTAACAACAGCACTAATAAACAGCATTGATCCAAAGCCTGTTGCATGAAGTTGAAGAATTGTCTGTGGCTTGTGTGCTAGGTTTCACTGAAAGTAGTTCTAAAACAAATATTTTTTTTCTGTGTCATTGTGTGTACTGCTTCCATATGTGAGATTGTACGGACTTGATCTCCCCTGACACCCCCCCCCCCCCCCAAAAAAAAAAATAATCCAATTGCTTAACTATCAGGTTGCTAGTATTTGAGGAGGGATTTAAACTATGAAAAGCTATATCATTGGCAGCATAAAACATTCTGGCTGTTCATAGCAAGCCACAGAAAAGATAACAACTAGTACAAGTTTCCCATTTTACAGAGCAGCTAGTGGTATCTTGTTGCATAGAATCGAAGATGCTCAGATCTGGCCTAGCAAAATTCCTATGTGCTGAGTTTATCTCCTACTCTCTGTTGTCATGTAATCCAAAATGGCAGCAATAAGGAGCAAGAATTCATATTGAGCATACCCAGCTAAAATAATATTTTTATAAATGCATATAGTATGCTTACTAATACTGTACAAGCTGTTCTACTACATCGTTTACTCTCTGTAAAAACTTACTACTTTCATCTGATTGGCTAAGTTATTTTATAGGTGAGCTATTACTAATTGCATATAGTGACTTTGGTCCAGAAAAGGAACTGTAAGTAAGAAAAAGATGATTGTAACTTTACTATAATGTCCTAAACACAATTCTGACTGCCACAGGAATAGATTCTTAATCATGTATTTGTCCTATTCATGTTGAATTCCACAATTCAGGGTCCTCTGTAGCGAAAGAGAAATACATGACCATGTCCAATATCAGCCTTAAGATCTGCTGCAAACGTTCCCCTTTCTTTTCTATCTGAACCTCCTCTGTTGACTCAATGTTTGGGCAAAGAGGCTTTGTACTATTTATGTTACTAGAAATAGTAAGATTTTTAAAAGTCAGTACTGATGTAACATTATCTTCATTCACCTCTACATTTTGCTCTCTTCCTGAATATTAGTTTATTGCTAGTATTGATGATAAAGCACTGGTAATTTCTATAACTTCCAGCTTCACATTGTGGTGCAGAATTTTGCAACTCTCCAGTAAGAAATCAGAAACTGAACAGTTGGTGCTTTAGCCAGATGAGATTCTGCATTTTCATCAATTACACCAGCAAGTATTTCCTCTGCAAGCCTGTACTTTACAGCTTTCCTTTGGATTGCTGCATTTACCCTGAGCTGTAACAAAATATGTGTGGAACATGGGAACATAGTCCATAAGCATTTATGTGCTTAACTGACTAAAAAAAGTCGGGCAGTAGCTCCTTTTCACATTGCTCTGTCCAAATTGCAAAGCTAGCTGCATTATCAAGAATCAAGGCTTCCACATTAACTCTGCTTTTCACAGACTTTGAGTATCATCCATCCTGTCAAAGACAGCAACTTGCATTTTTCGCTGAATTTCATTATGCTGAATATATAACTTGATAAAATGCCAATATTCTGCTCAAGTTTGGCCTCAGTACAGTGCAATTACTTTTGTAAAGGAAGTACAGACTGAAGTCCCTTCATTTTAGTACAAAGATGTGCACATGCTGTGCACATGAGGTGACAGTCTATTGGACTCGGGGGATGCTGGAGCAAATCTGAAAGGGCTCATTCAATATAATGATGAGTAATAACCTCCCTGTCCCAGACCCTTTAAAATTTTTCCATTAAGTGGATCAACGGTTGGTAAAGAGAGTACGCTGTAAGAACCGTGTTCTCCTAAGGTGTTCATGCACATACCTTTTTCTATTGGCAGACACAATAGATATCTATTTTTACTTAAGTGTAAGGATAAAAAGATACTTTCTTGCTTTCTTCTCATTGTAAAAATCACACAGTGCAGCTGTAAAGTGCAAGTTTTCTCTTGATGATCATTTTAGAACTTGTGTTCCCCAAGGATGGCAAAACAATGCCATTTTTTGAAACCTATTTTCAGTGACATTCTGCAATATTGATACTTTCTTTTCCCCCACCCCGCCACCCCTTTTTTTTTTAACTTAAAGGCAACTAACCACTGAATCTGAATGGTAAGATGATAAGTAACAAAAGAAATTCATAGAGTCAGACAAAATCTGAAGACTTTATTAAAGCAGCAGGAGTACCAAACTATCATGCAGGCAGCCTGGAGGTATATTAATAGATTCAGAGTGAAAATCAGGGACACGGGTGCAAGCACATTGCTTTTCATTCTGCAGAACTAAAATTCTTGTTATGGGGAATGAAAAAACTTTGCCAGACAAAAGCCGAGTGCTCTTAATAGACATCAAAAGCCGAGTGCTCTTAATAGACATACTGCCTGATGTGTTTTAAGTAATACCAGCGAAGAAAAGAACTACTGAAATTACACGGGAATGATGTGAACAGCAGAGGAAAATTAAAAAAGCCCAAATTTGCTCTGCATAACTTTGGGCTGGAAATCAGAAGGAAGTTCCTTTCCGTTAGAGCAGCAAGGCATGGAACAGTCCTCCAATCAAAGTCCTGCCAGGCAAAAACCCAAACCCTTAATTGGTTTCAAGACTCATAAACTGATCAAGTTAAGAGGAATTACAAAAGCATATTGCTTGGTTCCAACCCCCTGCTCCTATTAGAGCTCTGGGCTCCTTCGGGAATGTATTAGTAAGGATCAGAGGCATTAAAAGTGCCATTGTGATACCTGTAGCCAAACCTTCCCCCCAGCAGAATCAGAGCTAGTATCAAAACTACCTGGATATGAAGGTGTACATACCTTCATATCTGACTGCCCATCTCAGAAACCACACAACAAAACAAATGTGGAAGCCTTGATTCCAGTTCTGTTTGTTTTCAGGGTAATTATCACTCTTGGCAATTCCGACAGAGAAGGAATGACTCAGAGTGAATCAATATGTCCACAAGCAAAAGCGGAGTGTTTACAGCTAAAACAGGACACAACTACAGCTGCGTAAGCCTATCTGTACTACAGTCATAACAGAGAAGCCTATCATACATCACACAAACCAAACTGCTTCTTTCTCCCTCACTTCCATATACTCTGTCAGCACTTGTGACATGAAAAACCACATCTGGATTGTTGCCAATGACAGATTTTTTAGGATATGTCATTCTTGTGGTTTTTCAAATATTGCAACTTCACTTAAGCCAAAATTTTGGGTTTCAAAGCTTTTAAACTGTATCAGTAAAGTTTGAAATCCCGGACTGCCCAATCCATCCTGACTAGAAAAAGAAATTCCTGGTTTTCTGTGGGGAAATGACAATTTATAAAAACCTTCTGTTTTGTGTAAAAACTTGCAACCCCAATTAGACTGTGGTGAAAAAATATTTTTTTGAAACTTTTACAGTAATTTCCAAATCAAATTCTCCTCTGGTCAGCCATGTGACAAGGTCAAATCTGCCTGCGATTAATCTGCACAATGCACGCTAAATCTGAAATACTATTATATTAAAAAAAAATAACAAATAATTACCTACTACTCTGTTTTGAGTGGATGTAGGCTGCAGGTGATGTTAACAGTGGTTTTGTACTGAGACAAATCAGGATTTGAAAATTTCAAGAATTAAAAAAACCTTCCCAAGGTCCAGAAACAAAGTTCACCTAACCGTGGCCGTGGCTGGTGATTATCATACAGTCTAGTCTAAGGGACTGGCCCCTGCTCTCAGAACAGTCCACATTAATCAACTGCTTAATGTAAAACAGCCTTCATTTCGGGGCTCTTTCATCCAGTGGAGTTTCCTGCACTGTGACACAATCCAACCAGGGGAAAAAAGCATCTGTCCCAGAATAACATAGCACATAGCTTGTGGGAATAGCACTCTAATGCAAAGTGGAACATTTGAGTTCGAACTCCTCCAGGCTCAAGAAGATCTGACACTAGGTCTACTTTCTGGTCTAGCCCCTTGGCAATGAAAAGGAGGGTTATCACCAGTTACATGACACGTGAAAGTAGCGGCTGGAGACAAGGATAAAAACTGAGATAGATTTGGACTATTGGAGCATAACTGTGTCTGCAAGGACCTTAAAGTCAAAAGTAATGTGCGATGGACTTAAGGGACCAAGTTGTCTGAAAATAACTGCTAAGGATTTAAATAGAATTTATGTGCCTAGCTCCATTTCAGATCAGCTCCCTTACCCCCAGGTTTTATTATCTGACTCTTATGTGCCCTGTGGTACTCACTAAAAATATACAATGCCTGGCCTGCTCTGGCTTTGCTTCAGATCTTTGTTAGCTGCTACATTCCAGCATGCTCTTTTCCATCCTTGGGAAGATAAATCTTAAGCAAGAATGGGGCAGCAGAGCTATATTTAAAATAACTGTTAAGGCTATTTAGCTGTATAGCCCAGAGGAAGCAAAGGAAATCTACAGTGAGCTACTCCTTGTATGATGGCGCACATCAAATATCTACCAAGTGAAACACAACCTTAATGAAAGGCCATTTTCAGAGCCACTGCTTGATGTTTAACATGCAGTGGTGGGTGCATTTGTCAAGTTACAGCTTTAAATATCTTTTTCTCCTCTAGCTCTCCACACCATTATTGAGGGCTAAAATAAGGTAATGCTTTTTTTTGTTTGTTTGTTTTGGCAAAGAGAGGCTAAGGCACTAACTGCTTGCAAACAAGGATAGTCACACCCAAATGAAATGCTGAACTAATGGTCTCCAAGTAGTTTTTTAAAAAAAATCTCTACCAATAGGAAAAACTCACATTGCATTACCAAATGGTGTATTTTTTCCAAACTACATATACCTGCAGTGATCCAACAATAAAAGCCCCCTTCTTTAATGCTAATACCTGCCTGAAACCTTGCGGTGCCATTTTTCACACAAATTCATTTTCTGAAGGTGCTGTGGAAGACTGGAGAACAGCTCTGGTTCTTCACATAGTATGAAGAATCCTTTTCATACTAAAAGTCAGTATTAAAATTTTGGACTCAAACTGACAGCTTGTATGCAAATCTTCATTTAGGTCTTTGCATAGGAGACCAGGTGCACTGCCAGCAGGCTATTTTGTTCAAATGATATGCAAAATACTTGGCTATACACCTAATAAGTATTTGTAGAACATAAGGAAACTGGAATTTATATGCAGGTCAACTCAAATTCATTTGCTGGGCAAAGGAACTGTGTCTAATTCATCTCTGGAAATACTCTGCAGATGAAGAGATGAAACTTTGTACCTTCCATATCCCTGTTCTGTGGCTTCAACATTGTTACCACAGAAAACATCTGAATAATTCCACTGCAGGGCTCAACAAATGAGTTCTGAATTTGAGGAGCCCTGAAAGCCCAGTTTGCACTATTGTCTCATAGGAGACTTGTCTCTGAGACTTACTGCACAACAAACTCCCCATCCCTCCATCTATGCAGTAAGGAGACGACTTGTCCAGTATTCCCTTCATTTTGATTTATAGCTGAACTCTTCCTTACACAGAAAAGAACAGTAATTCCAGTCCAGGTTAATGGGACAGAAACCTCTATTAATCAAGATTTTTTTTTGTAGAAATTAAATAAGCTTATTAGTTAATTCTATCAATCAAAAAAAGTTGTGGAACTGTAGAGGAATTGTAGAGGAATGAAGGCAGGTTAATGAACATTGATGACATACAGCTGTGGGCTGGCTTCAGGGGCGGTGGGCTGGCTGATGTGGACAAGGTGCAGCTGTGGCTGGTTCTGCTGAGTAGTTAAATAGCTCTAAGGGGGGGAGGGGGGAAGAGGTGGATCTTGTGAAGAGGAGCACTGGGTAAAGAGAGACCTAGAAGCAGCAGAGGGAGGAGAGAGAGTGTGCCCAGGATGTAGGAGAAGCCCTAGGAGAAAAAGGGGGCCTGGGTGAGGAGAGACTGGCTGGAAGAGGAGCCTGGAGAAGGAAGACCCTGGATGCAGCAGGGGTGTGAAGCAGGGTGGGCTGGCCTGAAGAGGCTGAAGAAGCATCCCGGACAGCAGATGAACTGTTGAAGCCTTGTGGGGGGTCGGTGGCTGTGCTGGGGGAAGGTGTGGGAGCTGCTTATGGAAGTTAACCAGGGATGGGATGGTAAAAGCCTTGCTGCAGCCGGCTAGTTTGGATAGTGCTATGACACAGAACTAGAAAACAGAAGACTCTTTTCATATGTTTGTCTTTTTTTATAGCACAATTTTATTTCTTATAATGGCAGGAAGCATTTTTAGCAGATTAAGTATATCTCTAGCTGTACAGAAAATTCAAACAATCTTCTCAAAACAAAAGCTTATTGGGGGGGGAAAATAGAATATAGACCATGCTTTATTAGTGTGATAAATGTTTTGTGATATAAAACACAAGCCCTGTCTCTTCATCCAGCTCTTCATCATCTGTCAGCAGCTTGCAGCATATGTTTTGTAGCATAACTTGTCCCCTTTTGGTTATGGATACTTTCTGGATATTCAAAGGTGCATCCACATATTTAGTTCATACCAGGAGTGAGTGCACTTTTAAAGTAAATTTCCCAATTGCTCCCACTTACTGTTTATATATCACAGAAGTATGTGAATGCGTTCCTTCTGGATGAAATGAAAGATGAAGATGGACCGTAGAAACCACTTAATGGGCTCTGGCCACAATTGACCGTTCAGTCCACAGGATCTTGACTGAAGCAAAACCCCTTGAGGATTGTACAGTGGATATTAAGGGCTTGATGCCAGCCAGCCCTATTAGGCCACAAGATTAGCCAATATGAGCATCCCTGTAAAGTTTTGTGGATCTGGAGGTTAGCCACTAGCACCCGTTGACCCATGAAGGTGCTTCTGCCATATTCAGAAACAGAACTTCAGGTGCAACAAGAAATTTATTACCAAAGCATTCAAGTAACACACAGATTTCTCATGGGTTTGGCAGCAGCTGAACAAGACACACAGGAAAAGTCTTTTAGGTACTTAAGCCACAATGTTCCCAGCTGGGCAGGTTAGGGTTCATTCAGGTTTTTTGTTTATTTGTTTGAAGAGGCCCCAGCAATCCTTCTGTATCATAAAAGAAGTCTCAGCACTTAAAAAAGAATGTTTTTCCTCCTGCAGTGGACAAACACCAAAGTGAATTAGAGAGATCCATGCTTGGACACTAAAAACTTCTGCAGTGTTGCACATGTGTGACTGTGCATCACTGCAAGGAGCTATTATTTGAGATATTAGAGGCATGCATTAGCACACTACTGTGCTCAGATCAATTAATCCTGCTTCTCAGAGGACAGCCCAGCCTAAGTGGCATATTGCCACTGTTTCTTTCCTTTCCAGGACTGCCAGATCAGCATCACATACAACAGCCCAGATGCAGCTTCCATACAACAGGGCTTTGGCCTTATGTGACTTGAGTGTGGTAACTAAGACTCACCAAAAGGGAGGATAATAAAAAACCTGGCAGCAGTGGAGGTGATCGCACCACTTAATTGCAGACTGCTTGACAGACAACCTCTTCCAAGTGTATTATTTACATGTGCTTTTTCAGTTCTTTGAAGTGGACCTGCATAATAGAGTCACCACAACACTGATGTGTCAGAAGTCCCCCGCAGTGATAGAAACACTTTATGTACCTATGTGACCATAACTGGCAGTAGCTGGCTGGTAAGAAAACATGGCCATGCCCATCATGCCCCATACTTCCACAAAGGCACCAAGCTAAGGAGAACCAGACTTCCTTCCAGCCTGTCAGGTGAACTGACACTCCTCCTCTGCAGTAACTTTCACAAGTAAATTAGGACAGGGCTAATTTCATCTGTAGCAGCCTATTAACACTTCCTTGGCCAGCGTGGAGTTTTTATTCCTCAGCAGAGAATGCTTTCCACTTGAGTTTCATGCCTTTATGACGACAGTACTGAACTTTGCTGTACAGTGGACAATGACAACCTACTCTGTAACTACACTGTCAGGCTTTTTGACAGTCATAGCCCTCTCTGTACGACCTTACTGGATTAATGCCTAGTAAATTCAGAATGGAGGAAAACACGTGTATTTTTTAATCTGCTTCATAGATCAGATGACCACTTCCCATTAACAGCGGTAAGTGCGTTCTGTCATCTTCAATGGATTTTATCAAGATCTGTGAATGTATTTAATTAAATATATTTATATTCTTGCTAGAAAATCTGTTTCTTCCATGTAGAATATCACATATTTTAAATTTTGAATTATGTTAATGACCTCAAGGGAAAAAAAAAAAGGGCGGGGCGGGTGGTGGTGTAGAATCCCAGATATTTCTTGCACCTTATTTTTTACTTGTAACTCTGGCAATCTGGCATCAAAGTAACAATAGGGACACTTAGAAAATGCTATGGTTTACCTTCATTACAAAAGTACAAATACAAACCTCTTTTTGGCAATGCAGTCCACACAGTGACCATGCAATATCATCTGTTGTTTGTCATATGGTGGTGTAAGACACCCACTTTTTCTTGCTGGTGTCTAAACAATAAATGAAAACTGAGAAATCCTGGCATGCTGTTGTGTTAAAGGGGAATGGACTAATGTAGCAGGAAATAACCCCCTCCCTACCTTCCAACTCTGCTCACCGAGGTTATAATATTAGATCTGTAATTCCCCCCTCCAAGCAATGTCACAACACATGCATTGCTACATATTCTTGAAAATAGATATTGCTCACAGTTTTGTTGAGTATAATCCTTTGATCTTATGACGGACAAATGTCACAGATAGCTTGATCACTGAAGTTATTATATATGCCTTCTGCTATGCGTTTCAATAAGGATGTTTGCACAGACAACAGAAGCAGTACTAGGTGTATTCCCATTACCCCATGTCCAAGGCTTGTCCTCTGGAATATGATCACTGTAATTCTGGCAGTGCCCAACAACCCCAGGCAGGAGGACAACAAAGTGTTCCACCCTGTACCAAACAGTCGCTGATGAGTCCCATCTCCCCAAAGCTACCAAATGTATTTCACTGAATTTCTTTGTGGATCTAACCTCAACTTCATTTTCTGTAAATAAAAACCATGTATCTTGCCTGAAACAAAGGAAAACAAATGGTAGTATGGGTTAAATCTTCTTAATTTGTTTCTACACAGGCTGGTACTGTTTTATGTACTTACCCATTCCAACTTAGTACATGCCTTTCTCCTTTCTCACTGCGAGCTGTTACTTACTCATTACTTGTACGCCTATGTGTGTATATGCACCCTTTGCTATCTGGTGGAGTCATCCAAGATTTGGTTTTTTTGAATGGAGCACCAGCCAATACCATTAATTTATACATTAAAAGTGAATTTGCTGTCTCTGACTAACAGTTTTCCTCAGCTGAAAGCATTACATTGTAACTAGCAAATACTCATGGGATTCATATTTCCAGATGTATTTGATGAATAACTGGAAGCATAAAGTAAGTCTCATATCTGAGCCTTGTTCACAGGAAGCTTCTTTACCCCGGAGCAGACAGTATTAGTCTTACATGAAACAGTTGCCAGCCATTGCTAGGGGGGGCTGGATTTAGCCTCAACTGTCTTTGACCCAGTGCCTTGCATCGTACTTTAAACGATGCTCCAGGAATGAAGCAGTCTCACAAACTGTGGATGTAAACCAGCCAATTTTATACCCTTGCCTCTGAAGAGGCACACTGTTTCCTTTTGGATCTGACTATTATCTGCTGGGTTGGGGGGCAGTTAAGTCCAAAAATAACTGCAGGGCAATTAAAATGCTCTGTTGCTCTGCCAGCTACTTCTATTATTACATCTAATTACCGTGAGAACCTTTCCTCAGTTCTCACCAGCAATTTTTTCACTTAAATAACTTGTCATAATAGCTGCCATCAAAGCTCTTCTTTGATTCAACTATAGTTATTTTAAATTCCCTAAATGACAATTAGAACTTTCTTGAGACAAGTTTTATGGTGACATATCCACTACACAACCCTGTCAAAGTCAGAGCAAAACCTGACTCCTTAAGTGAATTTTTTTGCTGAAACTGATTGTATTGAAATGCTTTATGCTATGGATAGGGAAGGAAATTCACATTTTAGTGCTAGCCTTAGATGTGAAATCAGCAGAGGAAATGTATTACTCTTAATGTGTAATTAATTAATTGCTATAAGTGTATTTTCTTTATTGCATATTACCCTGACTTTTCAAGTTCTTTGTATGACAAAGCAAAAGTTATGAAAAAACGGACAAGTGTGTCAGAGAAAATACAGGTACAAATTACGGGTGCTCTGAACTCATTTAATAAAGAATATTTTCTTTTACCTATTGAATTCTGTTAATGAGGCAGTACCCTTCAAACAGATTATGAATATTTTCCTTATATGCCCCAATGAATCACAGGGTTAAACTTTTTTGTTTTATATATAAGCATGAGTTTCACTCCATGTAAAATAGATTAGTTCTTTTTTTCTGTTCTGTTAATAATTTGTTTGATGTGTTCACTTCCTAATACAAACCTATGTGAATTTACACATGTATGGTTAAAAGTCATCATGAAGTCCTAGCACCAAACAATACGAAACATTAGATATAGAGATCTGCATTGATGCTAGCTAGTTGAATCCGAGTCTTTATAAGCTGTTTCATTTACATAATTGCTTAAATGTAATATAGAATCTTTGGACTTGTTAATCTGAATAGCAAATATCTTGCAGCAGGTCAAGCGCACCTGCAGTTAAGTTTTGGTTGAGGTTAAGTAGATGTCACATGAAAGCTTTAAGGGTGCAAGTCAGATAAAAAAATTGTATTTCATTCCTGAGCCAAACTTAGCTAAAAGAAGAAGCTGCTTTCTATTAACAATGTTATTCACCTATTCCTATTTTGGTAAAAGAAATTTATTTTGTCAATTCATATACCAGCAGACTTGTGGAATTACTCAGCTGGTTACTAGTTAGTTTTGGCTGATCTAAGTTGATTTCTACTGAGACAGAACAGCCGCAGGAAACAGGAGCTTGGCTTGAAAAAATCCAAATTCCAGCAAAAACCAGGAGAAAATTTCAGAAAACTTTCCATTGGATTTTCCATAAAGATTGAAAAGAGTTATATAAATGTCTGAGATCTTCCAGTGTGACGACCAGGCTTGAGTTTCTCTGGTGATATGATATTTTGGATTTGCCTAAATAACTCAGCAAGTTGATTACATGGCTGGTATTTTGTTTTATCCTGAGCTCTTGTACATATACTGATTATACCCTAAAAAGAGAGCTTCCCAGGAGTTTATGGAATTAAATAGTTCTTAATATAATTGAGTCTTAATACTTTAATTAAGAGATGGATAGTCACAAAAGCAGCAAAAAAGGCATGTTACAGATCAGCTCCAGAAGAAGCTTTGAGCTTTTTTACTTTAAAAAGTTCCTATTTTTTCTTCTGAATGAGTATATTTGTATTTTTTAGACTATATCTAATATTAAAAAAAGTAAAACCAGGTAATAATGTATTCTCTAGGTTGCAGTGCACTGTTGCTGTAGGAGAAGGAGTGTCCCACCTTCACAGTGTTTCCAAGAAGACAGAACACTGTCACACTGGGTCCCTTGTCCCTGTGTCCTGGTCATAGATTCTTGCTCTCTTAGCTAGTCCTCAAGTTTTGGGATGTAATAATCAGTTAGCTACAAAATACACAGACCAATGATGACAGCTGTCCAGTAGAAGTAATAGGTTTTTATATTCCCATAGTTGCTTTCCAGCCGTATCTGTAAGAACCGTTTAAGCCTGACACTTCAGAAACAACCTAAAAGGCAGTTCCTCTACCATGTTTTTATAACCAGCCGCATATTTTTATATTTTCTCATGTTACGCCATCAGCAAGGCCTTATGTCACTCTTTGGCTAAATATTACTGCATAAGCTTCAGCAAATTCTTTAAAATGTTGTATTTAATATCTTAAGAAAGCTTCTGGGTCATCTCACTTGGTCTCTCAAAAGGACAAATGAAGCACTTTGTCAGATTATGATTATTTTTATGTGTGTTAAAAGCTATTCCTATTATATATAATAATGTCATGTTTGAATAGCTGCAAGTGAAAGAACCAGTGGTACTCAAGATACAATGTTTGCAAATCTTAAATAAACCATTTATACAATTTAAGCAAATGTGGAAATTGACTCTGGCATTTTAGTGCCTTGGGTGGTGATTTCTCTTTTTTAAACAAAATATACTTTCAGAACTTCTCATAATCTAGAGTACCAGCAGCAAGTGAAATGAAATTTACTTTTAGTTATTATTTTCAGGTTTATTCCATTGCAGATGTTAACAAAGGACCGAAATAATGACACTGGTTTTAGAAGATGGCAGTGTGTGTAGTCATGGCAACAGAGAACTCGCCTCCCAAGTATTTACTGAATTTGTCAGGTGGTGTCAACATGCACTGTTACTTGCTGCCACAGCCACATTTTGTCAGTACCTCAGACGGTCAGGTCAGTACTAGCTCAGCTACAGCCCCGTGAGCAGCCAAGGTGTACTAAAGTCAAAGCGTCATCTCCTTCCAGGGCTCGCAGTCAGCTGTGCTGCCTCTCCTGTGCACTCTGATGCTCAGGCAGGAAGTAATCTGCCTTAAATTTACTGAAGTTCAACCAGGAATGTCAGTGTAGAGGGAAAAAATTGCCCTCCAAAATGCAAAACCTGTGGGCACCATTGCAGACCTTCCCCTAACCCCCGCCAGAAGCTGGAGGCAGCCAAATGAAATACGGTTCGATACGGTACCATACCAATTCAAGTCAAACAACCTGAATAGAAATGCATTGTTTTGATGTTCCTGATGAAAAATTAAAAGAGACGGAAAAAGCAGCCTTTCTGAACACAGTTTCAATGTTGTGCTCTCTGGGTTTTCTCAAGAAGTGTTACTTTTAACTGCTCAAGAGTATTTTAAATTATTTTAAGTAGCATCATTTATGTACCTGACTGAACAGGAATGTATGCAAACATGCCCAGGCAAATATTTTTTCATTTGTTCTTTATACAAAGACATTTTTTGTGTTTGTGCCTCATGGCAAGACTTTCAGGAACCAGTCTGTGGATGACTCCTCTCTCCTCTTGAGTTATGTCTCCTTGCAACAGTCAAGAGAAGGGGTGGGGAAGAGAAGTGCTTCAGGTCAAGAGGATTTAACCTTTTTTGTTAATGTTTAAAAACTTCATGTGCACAAGTAAACTCTTATACACAAATTCTAAAAACTTGGCAAAAAGGGATGTTGTTTACCTGATACCAGAAATTAAGCTGGTTTTCTGGGGCACTGGAGGGGAGTCATTGCAACATTAATGGTCACTGAGTATGAATTTGAGGAAGACCTTAATGTCAGCCATAGCTCAGTGTAAATAAAGATCAAGGAGTTAGTAGGCCAGGGGTCTTCTGATGCAAGCGATATTTTGGTAGAAAATTATACCATAGAATCATAGAATACCGGGTTGGAAGGGACCTCAAGGATCATCTGGTCCAACCTTCCTTGGCAAATTAAGAATAAGCCACAAGTAGTGCCCTTGCCCTTGCAACTGTAAATGGAGACTGGCAGATTCTCAATTTCTTGCCCAGCCATGTTTTCTTGTTTACATTTAGTATATAAGCAAATTGCATTAATCATAGAAGTCCTATTTCTTAATGCTTATGCATGTCGTCCATCAGCAATATTATCAGAAGATCTGCCAACAATATTTTTTTTTCATTTTTTTTATCCCTGAAGCCTGCTATGCAATTAGTCAACATAATTAAAGGCTGCAAATCACAGGAAAAATGTTCTGTTTACATCATTCAATATGTCCCTTTACCACTAATGTGCTATAGTGTTCCCCTCACAGATTTTTAGTAATCTTCATCAAATTTTCTACAGATCTACTAAGTATGGTGGCTTCTCTCAGACCCTTTACTGTGTGCATTCCAGCTAAACTGGGCGATACTCCATAATTGTTCTCAAGCTCTGTCATCAGCATCCACTAATAGTAGCTGTGGGCACAGGAATGCACTTGGGGATATTAAAATGTTCACGATATATATACACATATTACATGGAAATGAGTAAGTACACTGGTTTCTTTAAAAATTACTTAAAGTGGGTTTTTTTGAAAAAATTACCATATTATGGACAACTTCTTTATTGCAATCAGTGCCAAATACCCTAAACTGTAGCAGAACTGCCAAAGTTAAAAAAAAAAAGTATGGAAGTCTTAAGTTCGCTGGTATTTTTAGATATTTGTCAAACAGCATGAAAGATTTCAAAAGTTTGACCCTTTGGAGTCCCTTCCATCTACGCAAACTTGTAACCTAGTTTTTCAGTTCACAGAAAACAACATTTTTCTCCTCTGTTTTACTTGGCTTGAGTTTCACTTGGAACTTCTCTTTCCCACAGTGTACTCTGAAATGACAGGGAGAGAGAGACGGACAGATCAAACGTTTTCTTGATGGATGACAATGTTAGCAGTAAAGGTTTGTGACTTGCTAATTCTCAGTCAGCAACCTCTTCAGCAGTGTATATGCTAATTCATCATTATGCTCTTCAAATTTGGAAATGCATTTATAATGTTCCCTCAGGAAGTGTGCCTTGGCCAATCTGCTAGCCAAGCGTTAAAGGAGGAGTAAGCACAACAACTGAACCTTTGCTGTAGGACATCCAGCCAGTCCTTGCAGAAGAGGACAGAGACACACCCTGTATTGCAGCAACTCACAAGACCTATTTCTTATCAGCTACGTGGATTTCAAAACAAATCAGTAAAATGTTCTAAATCTTCTCACTGCCAGTTGGAAACATGTACAGAAAAAGCAAGCTTTGCACGATTATTTAAATGTCATTCTATGTGAAGCTGCGGTTGCTTTATAAAATAAACTACTCTGACGAAAAGTAATGATGCGGTTCATGTTTAAAGCTTGCAGTAAGAGCAGCAAGTACTAAGACAGAGTGAAAGACCTCATGTTCCTTTCACCTAGGTGGTCTGGGTCTGATGCAGTCATGTATCTCTGAAATAAAAGGCAAAACAGGTGAAAGACAACTTGCAGCTCTGGAAAAGCTCCAAAAGTCACGGCTTGTGTATACATCGTGGGAAAGAAGGATCTGACTGCATCTTCACTGAACAGCAGTCTTCACTCTTCAACTGTGAGAGAGAATTCAACCACACACTTTCTATTTTCTAGCATTGCTCTGGGTATCACGTACATCTAGCACTGTAGCTGCAGCACTATTAAAATCAAACTTACTTAATGTTTCTCATTATAACTGCAAATGGGCTTGGCTTGGACCATCAGCTAGCCGTTGACCTACAGGAAATATCCTCTGACTTGATCATCGCTGTATGAATCTGCAACGCAGACAATTGATTAAGCCTGTACATCGGTATTGATTGTGGTTATGACCTTCTCGATTTACTCAGTGAACAGTAATATAAATTCTTGACGGGTACTATAATCCATATTTCCCAAGCTGCTGTCAGTCGTTCTGAAAAGAGTACCACTGCAGTTTACTAGATTAGCAGCCAAATTGATGCTTATGCATAAGCAGATAAGACAGAAAGCCAGTCCTGTGGGAAGATATGTGCTGTACCCAGAGAAGCATTTTGGTGTGTGCTTATCTTTGAATGCAAGAGCAACCTCATTATTGCTGTGACCTGACTCAGATGTTTAATATCAAGTATATGTTGACCAAGTTGGCAGAACTGAGACATACATAGTACTGTGCACTTTGCAAGGCTAAGCCCAAAGGGCCTTTCATCTCAGAGCCCCGTCATTACTGATCATACCGCAAGGTCAGCCACTCATTACAGTGACATGCTCAGTATCAGTCAGCTGCACAAAATACATCAAAAAGCAGTTAGAATAAAGCTTTACATTGAGGGTATTTAATAATTTTTTGGAAATTACTAGGAAGAGGTACTGAAAACTTTGAGCCAAATTGTACCATTTTAAGTTTGCATACAGCTTCCAATGACTTCATATCTGCTGACAGCAGAGTAGCCACATGCTTCTGTCTGAAAGCAGAATTTGGCTCTCTGACAGCTTAAAAACAAAAAGAAGCTTTTCAAACCAGTTGGTGGATAAATACTTTGTACCAAAGGCCTTTGTATTTCTACCAAAATGAATCACCACACTTTCTGTTTAGACAATACTTTTTCAAATCAAGTCAGCCTGAGGAAAACCACAAAATCACATATTTGTATTAAAATACTCTTTTTTTTTTCTTCAAATGAGAAGAATGCTAAGCATCCATGACCTATATAGCTATTTTCAGCTAGATAGGAATTCATTATATTTACAGGGCACTTTACTAATTCTTCTTTAGATTCTAATAGCAGAAAGCCTGTTAATGGAATTGAGACACTATAGCAACTGTTTAAATGTTTTATATATAAAACATATACAGATGAGATGTACTCACTTAGGGGATCACGTGTGATTATAAACTACATTATTTATCCTCATTAGTATGATTATACACAAACTAATAATAAGCTGTGGCAATCAGACCACAGGGTTGACCAATGGCTGATCAACTGCCATAGTTCTAACCGTTACCAAGTTTTGAGGTTTTTTTGGACCTGCTCCAGCTAACCTTTCCCCAAAGGATTCAGGTGACAGCATGGGCCAGGGACTGTTCCCAGTCATCAGTCTACATGTGGTTACCTTCTGAGGGTAAAGGAGTTTAGATGCATGGAGATGAGTATGTATGTCTTAGAGTCAGAGAAAACTCCAGAGTCCATTAAAAATCACAGAAACACAGAATAACTTCAGTTTGAAGGGAGCCCTGGTGATTCCAGCCCCCTGCTCACAGTAGGGCTAACTTCAGCTAGATCATTGCTCAAGCCCCTGTTCACTTGAGGTTTCAGAGTCTCCAAAGATGGAGACACTGCAAGACTTCTGGACCACCTGCTGAAGTGTTTGACCACCCTCACCGTGAAGATCTTTTTCCCTTTTATTAGTCGGAATTTCCCTTGGTGCAATTTTGTCTATTATCTCACCTCCTTTTCCTGTGCATGCTGTGAAGATTCTGGTTCCGTCTTCTCTGTAGCTTTCCATGAAGTAGTAAAGACACCAATGAGACCCTCCTGAGCCTCCTCTTCCCTAGACTGAACAAATCTAGGTCTTTCAGCTTCTTGTACATTATGTGCTGCAGCCTGCCAAATGCTCTGGTGGTTTTCCACTGGACTCACTCCAGTTTGTCAATGTCTTTGGAAGCACGAAAGCAGACAGGTACACTTCAGCATAAAAATCGCTCCCCCAGTTTAGTGCCATTTGTTAACTACCTGAGCGTGCTTTCCATGCTTTTTTGTGAGCGGCAAAGGTTAATGGTTCCCATGCGATAATGCCATGGGGATGGCCCTGCAGCATCCTCGGTCTGGGCCTGTGACAAGCAACGGTGTTCTTGAGGTTACTACTGTAGGGGTAAATTGACTCTTCTATAATGGGAGTAGCACATATGTGCTACAAAATCTGCTTCAGGATATCCCAGCTGTTTTACACACAGCCAGGCTGGCACTAGACTGGATCCTAGAAGCAGTACAGCAACATTTCCATTGAAGCTAATCCAATCGGCATTTTCATGCACAACTCCTATGAGGAAACGCAGTATCTATTAATCCAAGAAGAAATCTTCATTAGTTTGGTTTTATTACTCCTGGTGTTCAAGCTTCTCCATTTATACATAACTCTGGCAATTCTATATTGTACTGCAATGTTCAGTATAGATATAATCTTGAGCTGAGCCAATCATATTTGCTGTGAATAGAACCTGAAGAGCTTTCTTCTCCTACCAGATGGCATAGTTTTGGCTCATGACACAGAAATAAACTCATAGCCAGTCTTTTATGGGTAAAAAAAAATGCATTTTACTTCCATTTTGAAATCTGTTTGCTATCTGTTTTTTTAGTGCAGATAGTACTTCTGACAGCTCACTTTATAATTAATCCTGACATCTTTGATGGTCTCTTTCTACATGGAGGAATGGTGTTTTCTTGCTATACTGGCATTTCACATCCCACTGAGTTCAGAACAAAGGTGGTTTTGCTGCGTTGCTTGAATGCTAAGTTTAGAGTAAGAGATGACAAGGTGAATGTAAGCCTTTGATTAGGTGGATTCATTTTTAAGACATGATTGATATATAAAATCTGCATCAGATTCTTACAAAAAAAAAGTCCTAGCCCTGTCCTGTTAAAATCCACAGTATTACCTAGAGTGGAGCGTTTAGAGGATAAGTACATACTGCTACTAGTAAGTTAACATTACGTGCTAGATAACACCAGTGTTAGCTGTCTTATAACTGTTACAAGACTTACTAGAATTTTTCCTACTTCACCCATATCTGGAGCATGTAATTTTGTTTCAAACTGACAAAAATCAATCTCAGGACATTTACCACAGGCAAGGTAGTAAATACCTGAAACTTGGAGGCTTTATTTGGGCTCTCTTCTAACTCTGCATGCACTCTACATGATGGCATCAGAAGAGTGTAGGATATGGGTACCGGTACTTGTTTGGGCTAGAGGACCAAGAAGATGCAGAACCCATTCCCTTGGCTTTCCTCCAGCCAAGGGCAATTCAACACTAGCTGAACTGTCAGATACAAGCTTTAAAGCTTCTGTGCTCTACCATGTAATACAGAAGGAACATTGTATCGTCTGTCTCACAACATATCTCACCGATTTATTTTATAACCCTTTTCCCACAGCTTTGCTGGAGTAGTCATAGGGATGAAGTAGGTGACAGAGGTTTAATTTTATTCCTTTGAAGCCATGCTTATTTGTTGATTTTGTATTGTAATCTGCTAAGGTATAGGTGTTAGGATTCAGCTTTAACTATAATTACGGTTCATTTAAATGATACAGAAGTGAGGCTTATGATCATGTAGCTAGTAGGATCAGCTTTATTGCAGAAACTTAGTGCCCTTATTAAAATTAGTAAATCTAATAGCTTATATGAAATGTATGATGTTCCTAAACAGCATTAAAGATCATCCTCTGTCTATTTTATATTTTAGTTCAAAATTTGCACGTGTACAAAAATCTGCATCTCAACAATAACAGACACTGGTGCATCTGTCTTGAAACAGGAATTAGGCTTTTTGATCTGTTTACTTAATATTATGTCACAGCATAAACACCAAGTTCCTCTTTAAGTCATAGATGCAAACGGGACAATGCTAAGTTCAAGCCTCTGATAATCATAAAAAAACCTGCATATTCTGATTATTACTGTCCCATCTCTTATCAGTAAATATATCAGCACATAGCACTTTTACACAGATCTGCTGAAAGCAACTATAAGCAAACTAGATTAGGCATGTACACTTGCACTGTGTTGTATAAATTTAGGTTTGTATATAGAGGTTTTTTTAGATTTTTCAAGACATTTTCTCATATTGCAGGTTTACACCAACTAGCAGACTGAAAGAGCTATATAAAGATAAAGACTCCAGAAAAAGACCTTGCTGCAAATATTTTTGTAACCTTCTGAGAGGCATGTCTCATACTGGTGGCCCAAAAATACATGGCAAAGGTACACCACCCACACTGCAGCACTTCTCATGCACTAGGGTGTGGAACAGAGAAGGAGGATTCTTTCTTCAGTCTGCCCATTTTGAGCAACTGATATCTTGTTTGTGCAGTTGTAAAGAGCTGGAACTTTCCTTTACTATAGAACCATAGAATTGTTTAGGTTGGAAAAGACCTTTAAGATCATCAAGTCCCACTGTTAAACTAACAATGCTAAGTCCACCACTAAACCATGTCCCTAAGTGTCACATCTACACTTCTTTTAAAAACCTCCAGGGTTGGTGACTCCACCACTTCCCTAGGCAGCCTGTTCCGGTGTGTGACAACTCTTTCAGTGAAGAAATTTTTCCTAATATCCAATGTAAACCTCCCCTGGAACAACTTGAGGCCATTTCCTCTTGTCTTATCGCTTATTACTTCATAGAAAAGACCAATACCCACCTTGCTGCAACCTCTTTTCAAGTATATGGGATATTGGATTCTTTGATTTGCTGAAACAGGGTTCATTTATAACCTGGGATAAACAGATTACATGATTTTCTATACATAAACACATATACACACATTTATAAATTTACTTCTACACATAAACGAGACAACTGTTTAAACTCTTGGGTGTCTTGTGTGGTTTGCAAGACCAAAGAATTCATGAAGCAACTGACTTTGACTATATTGATCCTGTAGAGCTGTACAAAGCAAGAGAAACAGTTCCGAAACTTGCATGTTGAATTTGACTTTCTGTGAGGAAGTAAAGATAAGAATATTTTGCTTGGCTTCTGTTCTCTAACAAATTAATGTTAGTTGCCATACAAAGGTAAGGTCTGATTTTGGGAGTAAGTACCTCTGTAAAACACCTGCCAAATGGACCTGTGTACATAGACCGAGTCACACTGTGGATGATCAACATTGAAAATCTTTGTAGTCACTGCAACAGATCCTTCCAGTGGTAATTATGGAATAATTATTGGAATGTACTACAGCATAAAAAGGAATCCTGTATGTGTCCTCCTGCTGCATCCAAGAAGGGATGCGTAAGCTCAGCTTTAATATGGTGAAGACAGGAAACTGTGACGGAGCTGTTTTCCGTTCTCATTACAGTAATTATAATTCAAAACTTGCCATTTTCCATTCGTCAGAAACTTTACCAGAAAGAAGAGATTTTATGTTTAAAATCAAGATGGCCAGAACTCTCCACTCTCTCTAATGTTTGGGTGAGAGGTAGTCAGCATTTCAGAGAGCTTTGCCCAATATTTCCCATATTCTTCTCTAAAAGACTGCAGAAGAATGAAGCAATATATCCTTTCTCTTCTTCAGTTTTGCTCAGTTGGTTTATCCTGCTTTCTGTTATGGGCTGAAAAAAAAATAAATATCTGAGACACACAATAATCTAGATATTCAAAATCAGGTGCTTTTAAAAAAGTATATAAAAAACCTATATATAGGTATATACACCTAATATAATGATAAACTCTTTCTTAACACTTGATAAAAAAAACCCCAAAATACCACCCACATTTGGAAGCAGACTTACATATGTATTTCTGAGGTGTGAAAGGCTAGAAACCCTAATTATATTTAGCATACATCATGCAAATTTTTTTCCCAGCAATCATATTCACAAAGCTTTTGATCATCTTATGCATTGATAGTTACCCAGTCATACCTTATCTTCCAGATGGTTCCTGAAAATCAGTAGATTAAAAGAATTTGAAGTGCTCAAACATGGTAAAAGAAACTGCAGAGCACTAAAAAGGGAAGGAAAGAAAAACTCAGAAAGCTACCAAAGGAAACAGAGAGAACAAAAGAGAAAGACAGAACAGGCTGAAATCCAGCTAGCAATACATTTAACTTCATCCGTCACTAGTATATATATATATATATATATATATACATATATATATAAAATCAGAAATAAGAATTTAAGGTGGTCAATAAAGGAAAATAGTAGCTAAAAGGCTTATTCCAGTGTGACACAACTCAGATCCTAATCTCTCTAATCTTTCTAATCTTACTCTAATCTTTCTCTTACGCTAGAAAGGCTTCCCCATTAAATAAATTGCTCAGTGTATTTTTCACAGTAAATCTGTGTGCTTACTTTTAAATGGCATGGAGAATTTTTTTCTAAAGCAGATCACTCTTGAGTGGAGATTTCATAGTAATTTACTGAAATTTCATGGAATGTTTTCCCTAGCTCTGTGAACCCTGATGAAAGTCAGAAGGGCAAAATTAGTCTTTTTCCATAAATTCTTCTATTTCAGTTTTTATCATAGCTTCACTGTTCGGCAGTTTCTGGCCTTCCTTCTCTCTATTATGCAGCTTTATTCAACAAGGCTGTATTTGTACATATATTATACTTTGGTACCACAATTGTTCCTGTAATCACAGCAAATGGCTTTTGCAACATCTTCTGAATCTGTACTAAGCTGCTGTACTTTTGTGTGTTAATCCATAGCAGGAAAGCATGAACATTCTTGACAGGTTTTCAGGCTGAAGCAAACATTACCAAAATAAAAAAAACCACAATGTGTTCACTATTAAATAGTTTGGCCAGGGGACTTTTGTTTCTCATGAACAGGAATTTGAATGAATACAAAGAAAAGTAATTTAATTATAAATATACTTGCAGTTGAACATAATGGTGCCATCAATTTTTTAGCAGACTCCACATTACAGTCCATGGGGGATCTATTAAAATATTGATAGCAGGATATGGCCCATTATGAGGACACACAATGTATTCTATTTTAAACAGAGAATTAATAAAGATTTGTTTGAGGAGGATGTAAGAAGAATAATCCATAAGGTTTATTTTGAATATCACTGGAGTGGAGGAATTCTAAACTACTGCCTTTCACTCTTTTTTGCCTTGCAACATTAGGGGGGTGGGGGGTGGGGGTGGGGGGGTGGGGAAGAAAAGGAACAGTTATTTTTATAGCATGTTATATCAAACAGTTATATTTCTAGCATGTAATATACATACGTATTTTTTCCCTCTCTTGTGTAATAAGAACTAGGCTTCCCAAATGGACCTGAGTACTCAAGGAAGTGGAACTGTTCTTTATTTTCTGCTTTTATCTTATCCAGGTTTACCAGAATGGCAAAATATATTTCCATTGCTCTGATGGAAGGACAGAAAAGCCTTCATTTCTAACTCAGCCTCCTTGAAGAGAATGCATAACAGACACAGACACTAATAGAGTGTTTCATATCTTTTGACCTTTTCCTGCTTCCTTAGAAATAATTGTGGTGGCTTTCATAAATCTTTTCCAGCTAATACTTTCCAGTGCTCAAAAGAGGAGGAGAATATAACACTGGTGGCAGCTTGGTCTTTGGAATTTTTATTGGATACTCTTTTCTCATTTTACATTTTGTTCCCACACAAAACATTCATTCCTCCCCCTAATTTACTTCCTCTGCTGGGGAAAGGGGGAGAATCACAAGTGTGGTGAGGAAGGGGAGGGTAATACAGCTGTCAGGCCAGCACAGTCCCTAGGACCCAGCAGTTCAGACTGACAGTCTCCCTCTGTTTGCTGTGCACTGGGTTCATCTGCCATTTTTGAGCAGCCTTAAAAGCCTATTTTGGAAACAGGGGGAATTTATCACCTTCCAGACAGGGATCTTGAAAAGTGATGATCAAATCCTTTATCTTCAGGTTTTACAGTTTAAGTAAGGTGGAAGCTTATGTAACTTATTGTTACTTATTTTAGCTAGCATAACAATATATGAAGATAAGCTATGTGAACACATCTATCTGAGAATGACAAGGTTTTGGCTGAGGCAAGCTTATGGTTTTCCCTGTTGGCAGGGCTGGGATATCTCTCAGAGCAGCAAGGGATAGAAATCTGGTGTGTGTGTCGCAGCTGCCAAGGCTGATTTGAAGCTGGGAAGAGTTTATGTCAGGTCCACTATGCCAGGGCAATTAGCATTGATAGGTCTTGGAAACACATGGCACCTGTACAAATGCCAGATCAACTCATTAAGATTGGTGAGATTATGCTAAAAAATTGAACTAATCAGATTTGACTGAGCTATCAAATAAAGGGAAAATGCATATTCCTGAATCTCCGATATCTGAAGTTATCTCAGCTTCTCGAGTTTCCCATTTCCTTTTTCTCTGCCTTTTCTTGTGCTGTCTAAGCCTAGCTGGTTTGATCCTGGTCTCACTAACATCATTTTCAGCAGGGCTGGGATTGCAAACATGAACCTCTTCAAACATTGCAAATTAATAAGCTCCAGCTTTGTGCACAACTGAAACCCTTGTTCTCAAACATGTCATCAAGTGTGGCCAACCGTCATCCACACTGATAGAGTTACATAAATATATATATATGTTCTGAGAGAATGTCCCCTCCTTGTACAAAACAGGTCAAGAAGTCAAGCACTACATCCTGAAGGGTTTTCTCTGGCAGCTGCATCAGAGGATGCAGTTTTCTACTTCTATACTTCTGTGCCTTTTCCAGTTTTTCTTTTCTTTTAATGCAAGCCTTCATATTAGTACTCAGTCCTTGTTTATATGGGAAGATGTTCACATGTAAAATCTAGGGGGCTCTTGAAGACTGAAACACAGAAGACCAAACTTTTTGGGAGGGAAAAAGTTATACCCGGTCTAGTGTGGCCACATAAAGAAATTGGTGGGAAAAGCATCTTTTTTCATCTCTCTGAGCCCCTAAGCCTGCATCTCAAACGTGCATAGAGACTACACAGCTTCTCATAGGAGGAAAGTGCTAGCAGGTTGGGCATTCTCTGTGAAGGCTCTTGGCTTCAGAAAACATGCATTATAACACATCTTGGATTTATAGAGATATTACAAAGACTGTATTTCCCCATAGATTTTCTATACACAATTTTATCCTAAAATTGAATGTAATCTATCTTGTTGATGGGCAGGAAGAGATGCACAGTGTATTTTAGTTACAATTGGAATCGTTTGGTTTCTTAAGGGGTGTCTGACAGAAGTGCCCTTCTCTCGTTGAAGAGGTGTATAGCCACGGTCACACCGTGTGTTCCAAACATGCCTCGTGAAGCTCTGCATCAGGCAATGTGGTGGTGATACTCCTTCATGTTTTGTGGTAGGACAGCATGAAAAGGGGGTTTTCTGAGTTCCAGCACTGAGATAGGGAAGAACATGAAGACCAGCAGAAAGAGGATGGGTAAATCTCAAAAATCCTTGCCTTCAACTCCTAATAAGGCTAATGTTTCTATACTCATCAACATTCCCACAATCTCAAAATGCAGATTAATTAATGCAATGATAAATCAGTAAAGATAATGAAGGTTTGATTGCACAAATTTAATTGTTTGCACAAGTTTGCATAAAGGGAACATATCAAACAGACAAAATAATTGACTCAGTTTTGCTTTGTAACAAAGCTAATTTCTCTAGCATTTGCAGAACTTTTTTTTCTTGAATAACATTTAAGGCAAAAAGCTAAAAAGACCTATTGAACAAATACATATTTCCTGACTAAAAGATAAATGCCAAGCGTTTGCTGTACAGTTAGGATCCCCACTTGTTGGATCCTAGAGAGAAAGGCCATGTACTAAGGCTGACTACCTAAGACATAGTTACATTCTCTGTTAGCACACAGTCAAGATTTTTTATTAGAATTGCCTTGACAGCTGTGAAAATATTGCTCTGCTGAAGTGATATTAGAAACAAAATTAAAAATTGGATTGTTAAAGGAAGGTATTGGGAGCAAAGGGAGACAAAGCATCAAGCTTTTGTTTAACAAATGGTCTTTTTAAGCAAAGCACATAATAAAGTCAGGCTGAACGGGGCTCTGAGCAACCTCAGCCAGTTAAAGGTTTAACTCATTGCAGGGGGGTTGGACTAGGTGACCTTTAATGGTCCCTTCCAACCCAAACTATTCTATGATTCTATGACAAAAGAGCTGTGGTGATCATAACCAGGTGTTTGTGCTCACAAACTATCGTTTAACCCTGGCTGGTCATTAAGCACCACACAGCTGCTCGCACACTCCCCCTCCCCCCAAGGGATGGGGAGGAGGGTTGGAAAGGAACGTAAAACTCGAGGGTTGAGATAAGAACGATGCAATAGTTGAAATAGAATAAAAATGAAAGAACAATAATAACGATGATGACAATAACAGTTATAAGAAAAAGGGGAGGGAAAGAATAACATCCAGCAGGAAAAGAACATGAGGTGTGCAATGCAACTGCTCACTGCCTGCCGGTCCATGCCCAGCCCGTCCCCAAGCAGCAACCAGCCAACCCCCCAGGTACATATATACCAGCATGACATCCCATGGTATGGAACACCTCTTTGGCTGGTTTGGTTCAGCTGCCCTGGCTGTGTCTCTGCCCAATTCCTTGTGCCCATCCAGCCTTATCCCTGGCAGGGCTGGAGGGACTGCAAAGTCCCCCATCAAAGCCAAAACACAGCACCGTGCTAGCTCCTGAGAAGATAATTAACTCCATCCAGCTGAAACCAGGATGCAGACGCAGAAAAAGACCCAATAATTACAGTTTTGTTTTCTCTTACAACTTGAATTCCTGCCAGCAACAGAAATATGCAGAAATCTAATAGTACTTTGGATGCTCACTATTTAGGGTGCACTATAATGAGATACAGAGGTTCCCAAACTGCAGCTCCAGAGGCACTCCTCGCCTTTCAGGGAAAAGCAGACAGCCTGTGAGCCTCATGCCTACAGAACTGGCTGCATGCCTAGCAGGGCACTGCAAGTCACTCTGGTCTATAAGAGCAAGCACAGAGATCTTGGGTCTTTGACAGCCTATGCTTCTCATTTCAGTTATATTTCTAAAACAGAAACCCAATGAATCTTGTGTTCCATCCATCTATCATGGGAAGAGCACTATTGAAGTCAATGAGCAATGGCATTCAATAGAAACAAAATAGTGAGAGCAGATATTGAATTTACATGTTGCCTTATGTCTTTGCCTTATCTATATGTCATGACTGTCCTTGAACCTAGCATTTCAGTGCTGTGAAGAGGGTTTTGCTCTTCACTTTCTTAGGCTAGTCTCTTTTGGATATAATGATAATGGTAGGTGAGCACGGAACTAGTCCATTAGCAGTAGCACTTTGTATCTACATGAAATGTCTTCTTTTCCAAAAAGTCAGATGGAAGTAAGAAGTTATATGTTATATACACTACATTTTGTGTGCCTGCAATGCACAGAACAGCTGCCTGAGAGAAGGCAACACAGATGAATGGTGTCAGTCTTTGTTTATCTTTAAGTACGCTTTTAAGTAAGTCTTGAAGTATGGAAACTAATTACCTGAGCTGAGGTGAGAAAAATAGATACAAAGTTCATAAGTAAAGACCTGAAACTGCAGAAATGGAACAACAGTTTTTGAACAGTTTTTGTTGTGTTGAGTCTTTTTTTTAACAAATATCCATGAGAAAAACATTGGGAAAATGTTTAATCCAGACCAAAGCAGTATATCATAAGACAAAATGTCTTTCTTTCTTAAAGAGTATCTGGCTCTCAGATGCAGAGACTACAGATGAAGTCTTATGAGATAATTATGGCCATACAGTTTATGCTGACTGATGAATAGTGCTCAGACATCCTCCCTGTTAAGAGAAGCAGTGATGGGAAAGCAGGTGAACGTTTCTGAACCAGAGCTTCATAGTCTTCCGTGATCCAAGACTGATCAGCCAAGGTTAGCATTTAGTTGTGACATGACAGCCTGTGCCATAGCTGTAAATACCCACACCTACACATTGCATCAGGAATATCAAAGCACTTCATGTGTACAGTCCATTTAACAAAATACTGAGCAATATGAGCATAAGTACTTCAAATATGGTTCAAGTAATTACCACTTCACATGCTAAACTCAAGGGTTTATCTACATTAAGGACTGCAGAAGTAAAAGTATTTCCTTTGTGATAACAAATAAATTCATTGTTCTGATATCATCCAGGGCCAGGATAGTTAAATAGCATTAGTCAGTGCCTGTCAACTCCTTGTATAAAGTAAGCTACATTAAATCCTATAAAATACTCCTTTACACAGAAAAAACCCTCATTCATTATGAACATTGCAATGTGCATATTCATTCTGATCCGTGAAAGAAATGTAAACATTGCTCTAATTCTATGCGTATGAGAGCAGGACACAGTGAATCACCTTTTGGAACACAGAAATCATATGGAAATAATTGTTTTGCTTGGAACCTGAGATACATACAATATGCTGTGTAGTAGTGCAATGCAATATAGTGTTGTCACTTTGCATCTACTTCTTTAGAAGAAACAACAGAGAAAAGCAGTAGTTTTTCACCCAAATAAAACAATGAAGTGATCATGGCAAGAAACGGTTTGGCAGGACTAGTCAATGCCTCCTATAATTACAGTTTACTTTTTGCACAGTCTTCACCAAGGGTTCCTCTAAGCATCACAGTAAGGAATATCTTCTTCCAAAGAGACTTGCCATTGAATGCAAACAAGTATTGCCAAAACAGGTAGGCAGACCACAAAATTTTTCACAGGCCAGAATTTCACAAACAATAGCCTAGGAACCACTGAGGTTCTGCAGAGTGCTTGCTGGTGGCTTGCAGAAATTCAGCTGGCAGTGATGTTGTCCACTCCTATTTTCTAGCAGTTGAGTTTCATTAGAAGAGATCTGGAAATACAAATGTGCTGGTTTGGGCTGGGATAGAGTTAATTTTCTTCAAGATAGCCAGTATGGGGGTATGTGTTGGATTTGTGCTGGAAACAGTGTTGGTAACACAGGGATGTTTTAGCTGCTGCTGAGCAGCGCTTGCACAGAGTCAGGGTGTCACCTGCCTCCCACCCACCCACCAGCGAGCAGGCTGGGGGGCGCAAGGAGCTGGGGGGGACACAGCCAGGACAGCCGGCCCCAACTGACCCAAGGGGTATTCCAGACCATATGGTGTCATGCCCAGCATATAGAGCTGGGGTAAGAAGAAGTTCAGAGTGATGGTGTTTGTCTTCCCAAGCCACCATTACACGTGACGGAGCCCTGCCTTCCTGGGGATGGCTGAACACCTGCCGGCCGAGGGGAAGCAGTGAATGAATTCCTTGTTCTGCTTCGCTTTGGTGCGCGGCTTTTGCTTCACCTCTTCCACTGTCTTTATCTCAGCCCACAAGTTCTCACTCCCACCCTTCCAACCCTCTCCCCCATCCCACCGTGGGGGCAGTGGGCGAGCAGCTGCGTGGGGCTTGGCTGCTGGTGGGGTTAAACCACAAGCACAAAGCAAGCTCTCCTAAAGCTGACCTGCTATGGAGACAGCTGCTGGTGGTGTCACAAGTGAGGAGCAGCACATGCCATTTACCAAGCAAGTTCTGGTTTAAAGTTCTGTAAAAAGAAGTTCTGTAAAAAGCCAGCAAAGTACATCAGGTGACTTTTCCTCCGATGGGTAGAAGTCTGGAGAGGTCCAAGTCCAGGGAGGGCAGGAGGGGAAAAGACCAGCCTGGAAGGAGGCAGTTGCAGTCAGGCCATCACATCAACATGCTGCATTGTTTAAAAGACAGGATTTGCCCCAGATACACAATTGTGTTTCCTAAACTTTTACGACACTACTGAGTGTATTTCCCTCATCATTTTTAAGAATTAGTTTGCCCATCTGCTATTCCCTCAGGAAGTTAGATATGGAGCTCTTCTAATGAACAAGAAGTTCAGTGGCCATAAAACTATTAAGCAGCCGTTTTTCAAAACCATTTCAAAATATGTCTATCTAGGTGTTTAACTACACCAGGAAGTAAAAGATACGATAAATCCACTCTACACATTGTATCTATATTTAGCATATGTTTGCTTTCTTCTTTCTGTGAAATTTTATACATGATTTCTCTGCTGGTGATATTTTACAGAATAAATAGAGGAGATCAAATAATAGAACTAAAAATCTCCAGAATTATTTCTTCTCCTCCCTCCCTTTCACACTTCCCATTTTCTGCCAGTTCTATGTAATTTCTACTTTTTTCTCCTTCTGGTAAATTTATGTCCTTTTAAACTCAACCAAAGTTCCAACATTGATATTGTTTTTTTTTTTTTCTGGTGAACCATTGCTAATAAAGATTCTACAGATCAAAAATTTCTGTTACTTACAGAAACATAAGCCATGACTCACACATTAGGTAATCAGTAATTTCCATAAATCCTAGTATTCTTTTATAGGTAGGACACACAAAGTTTCTTAAATTTCAGAGATTAGCAGGCACACACCCTCTAAACGTTTATTATAAACTTTCTCCATGTTTTGTTAATTGATTGTTTTCCTTTTAGGCTGCAATTCTGAAGTCAAAGGTATCATCTCAGTCTTACTTTTTATTTGAAAACTGGAAGGCAATAAGAATAATTTAAGAAAATTTAACATGCTATTTAAAATACTTTTCTTGTTAAACTAATACAGCAATTATCTGAAATTCAAAGACCTTCTGTTAATGCATGGGATACTAAGAGATAATATATTTGATGGCTATAACAATTAGCTATTTTAATTCTCTAGAAGCTTCAATGAAGAGCCAAAATTTGAAATTTACAGTAGTCTTGTTAGGTGAAAAAGACTTGTGTTGATCTCCTTCACTGACGTTCTCTTGAAATACTGCATTAAACTCCATGTTTGTGAACAGACCTAGGAGGAACCCTCTGTAACCTTTTAAAAGTGGTATCTCATTGTGTGATACACACACACAACTGAAAGAGAATTAAAGCAGATGGTGGAAACTCGACCCCTGCTTAGATGTCCTATGCATATGAATTGTCTCATCTTGAGATCTCTGTGCTATTGTGAGCTCTGTGATAACATTAGGATTAAAAGAAAGGAAGCAATGCAATAACATCTCGGTTTTGGCAATTCTAAAACTATGGCTGCTAGGAAAAAATATAATGTTCAGTTTTTCAGTTTTTCAGCTCATTCCTTAAAGCAGCAAGCAGAAATTATTATTTTTTTTTTTTTTTACCCATGAACATTTATAATCAGTTACAAATAATCCATTTGCTATGGACTTGGTCAGAAACTGGGTTGACTATCTGTGCAGGGCAGTAAAGGAACAAAAAACTGGCTACTTGAAGTTCGTGGTATATGAACAGGAAAAGCAGATTTTGTCAGGCTTCTTCCTGAGCATGGGAAAGGGTTGGGAATATACTATTTAAATGGTAATCTGATTCTAGACATATTTCCACCACACCGAGTAGGCTGGCTGGTAAGGTTGCCTCGTTCAATCTTATGTTAACTAGGAAAACTCACATAGCAGTTACAAAGAACTTAAAAATGCAAGCAAGTGGTACAAATTAAGCATAGAGTATCTGGGGAAAAAAAGAAGTGGATGTAAATTCTCAGCCTATTCTAGAACATTTCTGGTTTTAGTTATTTTAGTATAAAATCAAAACCCACCAACACAAAAATCTCCTTTCCAACAGCAGCAGCTCCAAACGGTTCAGATCTGAGCATAAGATGTGGCCATTCTGGATACCAATACAAGAAAATTTTGTGCTTAAAGTCAATGTAGGCCAATAGTAAAAAATAATTTCAGTATGGCAGTTCTGATACTTCCACTGATCCCTGATTCCTATAATTTTGTAATAGGGTGGTTAAAACTGAGTATAATTTAAAGCAGCCTTTAGGCTCTGTATGTTGACTTTCAGGAAGTTACAGTGCTTTGTACTTTGTAAATCACTATTGCTCTGGGATGCAAAAATTTATACTCATCAAAGAATTACTTGCTTGTGGCTGAGGAGATATCAAGAGTCAAAAATAGTAGATCTGTAAAGCTGATGGCCTCCCATTTGGAAAGGTTAACACCTGGTTCATGGTATACTGCCTGCCCATATCTCGTCTCCTATGCTTTCAGTAGCCCACTCTTTACCAGAACTGTAACTTTTTTAGAAAGTGCAGAATTATTGTCTTTTTTAGGCAATTGGCATTCAAGATGTATGCACTTGTAGATTTGAACAAAACATGAAAATTTTATGTCTTAATTACATTTGAAGTTAATCTACATATTAAAAACTGAAAAAATAAAATTAAATCACTGTCAAGGTCATGTTGCCATTCCTATCTGCAGCTATTCAAATAGATGACCCACCACCTCCAGAGCCTCTGAAGTGATTCTTCATTCTAAAGCTTGCTAAATTAAACTTTTTTCTTAGAAGGGATGGCAGGTAAACAATCTTTTTGATTCTTTTCTCCTTGGTCCTGAAACGTTTTTCCTTATTTGGATACATACTGGAAAGGTCTATTAATTAAAAAGTCTTACAACAGAAAAATCAAACCAAAGGAGACAAGGAAAGACCAGGATCATAAAACTATCTTTAATTACATCAACACCTCTTTCTTGCCTTGGCTTTTGTTTGTTTTGGGCTGTATATTTATGTTTTTTCTAAATACACTTCTGAGGTTAGGAAAGCATTTATAGAGACAAGCTTTCACATACCACCTACAAATGATACTAATTAAGCTACAATGATATTTATATAGTGCCTAGCTAATGGAAAAATCCATCGCTTTGTAAAGAACTTGGTCCATGGTGATGCTGCCAGTGATAGCTATACAGGGGGCTTGTTTCCTTAGGGGGAAGATCAGCCAACCTCCCAGCCTTGTTAACCTGCCCAGATACCTAAACCCACTGTGAACAAACCAACCCTGATGCAATACCCAATAGAAGGTTTTCCCATCCTCCACATTTCACTTTAAAAGCAGGTTTTAAAGTGAAGACTCCCATTTTTGATTTGAGGTGAAGGAGCCGTGCGGTTCTGTTACAAGAAATGTCACGGGGTGATCCTGGTGGCAGCTTCTGGGTGTGCAGGAGGAAAGGGAACATCAGTGCATGCGTCTGCAAGACCACGTATGTGCTTTTTATTTTCCTGGTTGTAATTGTAAAGTATGTAATTTGAAAATATTACAAACGTAATAAAATGTACTTTTCACCTCTCTTAGTTCATGTTTTTCACCTAAGAAGCTACCTCAAGAAAATCCCATGAAACCTAGTGATACTAAGGAAGTACTAGGGGAAGTGATGAGGCTAACAACAGGTGTGTATGATCTCCAGGGTTTGAGGAAGGATGCCTTTTAGTCGGCTGGCTGAAGGATGTGTTTGTACTTCAGTTGTACAGATGCATTATCCAGCTGTGCAAATCTCCTCTAACACAGAGCTCTAACTTTCAGGACCTTTTTCATATCAAACTAGTTATTACAGGACTGGCAAGATCAAAACACACTTTTGAAGCTTTTTCATTTCTTCCCATTAACTTTGTGAGCAGCAGTTTGGACACTATAAGCCTAGGTAGTGCAGGGACGAATTTTTGCTTTTGACTATCTTGCAGCAAGTGCAGTGGCACCTGGTATAACCGAGTAGTGGAAATTTTCATAGAACAGCTAATGTGTATGGAATTTGAAATTCACAGGCAAAAGAATAAAATCACTCAAATGCTGTTGCTCTCTTAGTACTATTCACTTTTTTTATTCTTCTTACCTATATTTTTATATTTTGCCAGGTAGCTCTTCTTCTGGCTTTTCAGAACTTGGCTTCATTTTCTTTTCCTTTTTCCTGGTTCCACTCATTATATTAAGTCAATTTCAGATTCCCTTCTTTTGTTGTCTTATTATCATATTTAGTTATTCAAAAGTGAAAGCAGGGTGTTACTTTGTACTGATTTTATACAAAGAATCTACTCATAGACTTATTCCATGGAAAGGTCTAGAGAACAAAAGGAGTGTCAGGCTCGTTATAGGACAATGTGCACTGCAAAGAACTAATTCTTTGTGATGAATACAAGTGTGAAGTGAAAAGGAAAATGACAAATGTTCATGCCTAACATAAACCAGAAGGTTTCTGCCAAGATATGGGACATATTAAAAATGACTTTAGGAAGTTTTAGAATAAGGGAAAGACACACATATATTTGGGGGCCGGGTGGGGGGTGGGGGTGGGTAGGCAGAAGTCTACATTTTATTTTGTAAAAAATCAAAGCTTAATGCGTCAAATTCAGGTGACAATACACTTTCATCTGTAGCCAGTCTTGAAGTAATTAATATATGGTTGTTCTTACGCCATCAGTACTCAGTTGACACAATGCACTGGGCTTCACTAAGGTTATTGGAATGACTTTTTCCCATGTTATTTCATAGGAAGTGCTCTGTTGTGGGCACAGAGAGAGGCAGTAGGCAGTTCCTTTGTCAGTTCTCTGTAAGCCACTCCATTTCTATCTCCCTACAACAAACTGGTTATTCCTTACCAGAAAAGAAAAGTGAAAAAGAAGCAATGAAAGATAAGGCAAGTTACCTGACAGCAGCCTGCACTATTGCTGGGAAGTAAAAGAGAGAAAAAAATGGGATGGATGAAGTGGAAAGGGGAAGAGAGCAGGGAGCAGGGAGCAGGGAAGTGAAAGGGAAAAAAAAGGAAAGATCTGACAGGCAGGAGGAAAACTACAGGGAACTCCTTAAGAGTGCTCATCCCATCTGCTTGAGAGCTCCCAGCGAAGAAAATAGGATGGCCTGCTTGTGTGTAGTCCACATGAGAAGTCCTGTGAGAGAGGTTCCTTCTCTGGCGTTTTTTTATTTTTCTCAAAAACAATAACCTGAAAAAAGAATGAACCATAATTTTTTTTCTCCATATGAATTTTGAGCTAGGTTTCCATTATCTAACCATGATTTCTCTGACTAGATGAATTGAGGTTAATGAGGTCGTTGTAGCTCAGTATTTATTTGCATTTACTAAAATTAAGCAACACAGTTTAGCGGAGCAGGGAGGGGGGGTAGCAGGCTTTTTATGATGCATTAGAAAGCCAACTTCAATCAGTTCTTTGCAGTATGATGAGCCTATTCAAGATTTCCAGAATTCAGTAACGACTGCTGAGAGCCACATTCTGTTGATGATAATACCTTTGCTCTCTAAGTAGCACATTCATTTTAACTCTATGTGAACCAAGCTGAGAGGTTTCAAACTAAAATGATCCAGGAACAAACACTGAAAGCAAGAAGCCCTACCTTGTTTACAGTACGATCAGTAGGCGTTTGCCATGGTAGGTAATCAGAATAAAAGAACAACCTTCATCTGTACAAACCAGCATTTGCAAAACTGAGGTCAACCTAATTTTATTTGCAAGCAATGCTCTTGCTTTCTCAGTGATGATGATTCAGTGCCGTGGTCCATTTTCTTTTGATAAAAAAGGATTTCTGGAATAAAGTTCCTTTAACTGCTCACGATAGTTTCCCACAAGAGTGGATCCAGATGTTTGTAAAAAAAAAAATCCAAAAGACAAGCTTCATGAAATCGCTCAAGAATGTTTTCATGAAATATCTATAGAAATGTGAGAGATTATGTGTATAGGAAGTTGTATCTCATTTGCACTCTCATAGCATCCAAACATCTGAAAAATGAATGGAAACCATTGTACTTGACACAATGCAAACAGAATCTCCTTAACAAAAAGCAAATGAGTAATATTTATAATGACATCGTTATGCAATTTTATCTAATTTAGAAGATGAGAAATTTAAATACTGAATGAGAACTACTGTTATGTACAAGAATAATACTTGATCTTATTCTCAATAATGCTAAGACAACAGATAAAATGAGTGCCTCAGATATGACTGCCAACGTGTGCACAGGATTTTTCTTCTCACATCATTTTAACAACTGAATTAAGCTGATATTCAGAGACTGTGGAGAAAAGGGTGCCATTACAGCAGTGGACTGCAGTGCTTAAAACAGACATTTCTAAAAACTAAGCGGTTTAGAAATATTTTTTTTTCTGTATAATAACTGACTTACAGTATCAGTGAAAGGCTTTTAAATAGCAGGGAAATCAGTTTGGGATGGCTGCATTGTCTCAGCACAAGTTTTCCACTGCCCTCGAATATAGCTGTGTCTTCCTAGCAGTAAAAAATGCATTGACTAGGTGAACGACCTAATCTTCATACATCAAGTTTCTTATATATCAAGAAATAGCAAAACTTTTGCTAGACCTGAATTCCTGTACCTGCAGGAACCAATCCACTAATCTGAAGTTAAACTGCAAAAAAAAGGCTAAAACTTGCACATTATGGTGTTTGCTCCCTGCACTCCTAATTCCCTGTGCTCTGCAGTTGCTTAGGGAGCTCTCTGCAGCTGCCTTCCCACCGCCTGCCGGCCTGCCCAGGCTTCCTTGGAAGGGAAATCAAGGCAGGATGGAAGAGCATGCATTTGCAGAGCTCATCCAAGACAAAGTCAGGGTGCTGTCAGGGCGCACGCCTGGAGCAGAGAGCTGAAACAGGATTCCGGATCACGCAGCATAGGCACAGCCAAAGTTTAGTAGAACGCAGGACAAATGTTTCATAACAATTTGCTCGGGACAGGAAGGATGCCATAACAATTTAAATTAGAGGAGGATGCAAAGAGTTCTCAATTACCCAAGCTGGAACTTGTATTTAAAATCGAGCACTTCCTAAATATGACCAGAAAAGAAACAAATTTGTTCTATGGCCAAATATCACTGCCTAAAAAGAGCTATTAATACCTGATCGGTACAAACAAGCATTACATGCATCTTCCAACTGAAAATATGAGTGTTGGGCAAGAAAGCAAATCCAACTGGCAGGAGGATGTTTCCGCAGGAAGCCTGACTGCCTGTCACCTGCAGTGAAGATGAAGGCTGTGAGTCCTGTTTATCTGTCGCTGCTGTTAGAACCTTTGCAGTATTTCTGTGGCTTTCCATGGTAAATGACGATAAGAATTTTACAAAATTGTCTTTCTGTACAAGGTACAGGCATACTGTCAGAGGACACACTGTAAATCTAGCCTGCCCTTCAGGAAACAGCAGTTTACCAAGAAAACTTACAATAGCAGCAAAAAACCCCTTTTGATTCTCAGAAAGTTTGTGTTCCAGGACAGCTTGCTTGCCTGTCTATGAAGCCTATGAAAGGATGGGGAACCTGTGCTTTCATTCATTCATTGAAACAAAACCCTTCTTCAAGGCAGACTTGAAACTCTGCACAAAACTTTCCTTGGTGACAGTGTGGACATTACTGCTGATAAATACTCAGATCTGACTGACCAAAGCTGTGTAACAGTAAAAATAGGATATGTACTATTTGAAAAGGAGTCTTTCAGTGGGAAAGGGCAAAAAGAAAACTTTTTGATATTGGTACCCTTTTGAAATGTGATATATTTGCAAACAGCAAGACACATGTTCCTAAGGAAGGTGTTTATGAGCCTTAAGGATAAATAATTTCTAAATTAGATGATTTAACATTGTTCAGAAAGTGACAAATTGAGCTAGATGTGGATAAATCACTGAAACCTCCTCTGAATATGATTGAATTTTTATAAGAGGTCCAGTAGACACTTTCAGGCACATCAGTGGTCGTGTTTTCCACAGTGTTTTCAACTCCCTATAGCAAGAACAAGTGAAGCAATAAAAGAATGCTAACTAGGTGGCAGAGGCATCCAAAACCCACAGTTAATTTCAGTTCAGATGTATTTTAGATAGTGCAAAATTAAATAAACTCTTCAGCTGGCAGCACACCTTTTGGCGCTTTGATCTTAGGTAGCTCATTAGAAGATCGAGTGTATGATACAATTTTTTTCAGGTTTTTGAAATTCTCACCTGCCTTCAGGAATGATTGTCATTTCTTGCTCTGTAAAACCTAATTTGATTACTAGTGCCATGGATCAGGTGACTGTCACCTTTCTGTGTCATGTGCACCTCCTCTGCACTGGAATGAAAAGCTAATGTATTCCTCATGTGAGTCTCCAATAAATATCATTGAATGGCAATACTGAACAGGTATCATTATGGAGTGGAGTGGAAATTTCAATTACAAACGAGAAACAGGATGGAAAAAAAATATAAAAATATCAAAGCTACAAAGCCAGGCATTATACTTAAGGAAAGAATTGTTTGCCCATATCTTGAAAAAAGACGCACAGCATAGCCCCATCACCCCCTTGTTCAGTAATCCACCAGCTAGAGGTGAACTGAGCCAGCAAGTCCATGAGGTCTCTGGTTGACCAGATGGAATTGAAAAGCTGAAAACCTAAATGGTCACAGTACGACAGCCAAAGGTCTGAAGTGGAGCACCGCACAGGTGCAACAATGCTGTTTCTAGTGCCAGTGATAAATGCAAATATCGTTTGGGCAGCAATAAACATTATATGGCTGCGTTAGGAAGACCACAGCCAGCAGCTGGAGGGAGGTAACGCTTCCCTTCTGCTCAGCACTGGTGAAACACGTCTGAGTGCTGGGCTTAGGTCGGGGCTCCCCAGCACCAGAGAGACATGGACTTACCACAGCAAGCCCAGCAAAGGGCTGCCTAGGTGATTAAGGTACAGCAGCACCTGGCCTGCGAGGAGAGGTGGAGACAGCTGTGACTGTTGCAGCCCAGAGAAGAGGAGGCTCAGGGAGGCCTTATCCGTGTGTATAAATACCTGATGGGAAAGGAAAGAATAGGGAGTTGGACTCTTCTCAGTGGCATCCTGTGAGAAGATGGGAGGCTGTGGGCACAAACTGAAATACAGGAACTTCCATTTCAACACAAAAAAACCCCCAAACTTTTTTGCTGCGAGGGTTTTCAAACAATACCTTGCCTACAGAGGTTTTGGAGTCCTCACCCTTGAAGGTACTGAAAACCCAACTGGATGCTGTCCTGCGCAAGGTGGCTCTGCTTTGAGCAGCAGGGTTGGACTACCTGAGGTCCAGATGTGCTTTCCAGCCTCCATGTTTCTGCAGTTCTGTGATCTGCCAGCACCTCCAGTCCCACGGGGCTGGTGCCTGAAGCCATCAGGGCTGAGCCATCTGTTGCGCGGCACCACAGCTCGGGGCTGCAGCTTTCTGCATTTTCAGAAATGTCAGTTGCCATGGGGGAGATGATAAATTTGAGAGGTGCTTCTTTGAAGACATCTGATTTGGCAAACTTGATTTAAATACAGCAGATGCCAGTAAATGGCAGTTTAGGAGTGCTAATTTTGCTCTGAATTATCATGCCCTTGTATATATCATGCCTATGTATATATACATATATCTTAGCATTATTACATATAATATAATCTTTCTATTTTATTGGTTAATAAAAGAGACCTTTAATGTAAAGAAGAAACTGAATAAAATGTAGCCATTTTTAAGTGGGACATAAGTGTTTCTTGATGAAAACATGATGTCTTTTTAGTATTTGTAGCATCTTATGGAAGAAATTTATCTAATTAATTTTGTTTGGAGAACTAACATTTCAATGGCTAAAGTGAAATGAATACTGCCTTATATTACTATTTTAATTAATAAAATTTGAAATACTATTTTCGTCTTCCAGTTAATCACTGCAAATGTCTTACTCCTAAGTGCTTTCTTTGTTTTTTATTTGGTGCAATTTTGCAAGTCATTACTCGTAGGCACACAGCGACAGATGTGATAGGGACAAACAGTGGCTTTTCAAGAAGTCTGGGAGACCTTTTGGTGCTGATGATCCCATCGCTCACCAAATGTCCAAATTCACCTTTCTTGCCTAGCATTAGTTTGTCACACTGGGCCCAGCAGCTTTACACTGCAGTGATCATCATATCTAAATTTGCACAGCGCACCCTGAAATAAACGGCTCTTACTCCTTTTCGGCACAGGAACTTGATAATGGAATTCATTTACATTGGTGTCTCAGAAGCTGGTTTGGCTTTTACAGAAAAAGCTGGTTCCCTGAGGCAAGAAAAGTAAGGCTGAGCAGCAAGAATTTGGCTAGTTTGCAGGTGAGGGCAAGCATTAGCAAGATCGTGCCTTGCCTTGAGACTAAGCATTGTTTCTGTAGGCAAGAGGCTGCACCAATACATTTTCTATTAATACAATACTTTTATGAGATGTGTAGTGTCCGCCAATACATTTTCTATTAATACAATACTTTTATGAGATGTGTAGTGTCCTAGACTATTTAGCACTTGATTAAGTTTCACGTTGCTTGTCAACAACTTCAGAAATGTCAACAAAATGGGCTTTGGCAGATTATTTTCAGCTGACTAACCGGTGGTTGAAGAAATTCATCAGTTCTTTAGGTGACAGGTTTCTCTTCTTCTGTCACGGCAGGGAGGGATGCATGGTGTGAAGCAGATGTATTTATTAAATCGTTTTTCACTTCTGGCAGGCAAGGAGGCAACAAAACAGTCACACCTGGAGCTTTGATAACCTGGCTCATGTAGAGCTGGTCTGTTCAAAACCACTTGCAGATGTGCTGCTTTTGTTTTGGTTGATTTCAACCCTCTCTCCCTCACCAGCTTGTGAAGCTACAACAGCGAGCTACGAGAAATTACACCCGTTCATCTCTTGCTGTGTAGGTACGTATGGTGCTGCTCCAAACTCATCCCTCAGCTCACAAAAGCTGTTTCTTTTGGTGAAATCTGTTCGCTGCCATGTGGCTTGACAAGGCAGCTAATCCTGCTGTGAGGTCAGTCACTGTTAATTGTCCTACAAGATAATTGTTTCTGACCCTGGGCTTCCAAACACCAACCACTGTTTTCACAGTGAGAGTATGATGAATGCGCTATGGCGTTCATGAAGATTTAAAAATTGTGGAGTTGCTCTGTTTCAATGGTGGCACACAAGAATCAAGAGTATGATTTCAGACCCGGGCAATGCTAGAAAAAGTGTTTTATGAATTAGTGTTCTAAATTGAACTTGGCTGTCCAATATTCTGAAGTTTTTTGAACGATTCTTGTTTTCTGTGCCGATTGGGGAAGGTGCCGTTACCCTTCTGCCATTGCTTAGCTATTGGTTTCAACAGTCGCACCCCAAAGCTGCAGGAACAATGAGTATCTTGCAAATGTGCATAGTAGCACCAGCAACAAGTAAACCACAGCCGCAGTAAAGTGTGAGTAAAACGAATGCGGTAGCACAGGCTGGCAGGGCGGGCGGAGGGATGCTTGGGGACACACACGAGTCACCACAGCCCCTTGCCACCCTGGTGACACCGGCTGCGGAAGCCGCACACGGCGGCTGCTGGCTCTGCGCAAACCGGCGCTGCCCGACATCCGAACCGCGCGGCGCCGCACGGAGACGGGGGGAGGCGCACGGCGGCCAGGCACCGCTGGCCCTCCGCCGCACCGGGCACCGCCGGCCCTCCGCCGCACCGGGCACCGCCGGGCACCGCCGGCCCTCTGCCGCACCGGGCACCGCCTGCCCTCCGCCGCAGCCCGGCCGCAGCGCTCCTCCGCCAAGCCCCGCGGAAGACCCGTGGCCGCGCAAGGGGCGCGCCGTGCCAGCGGCGACAGCGCGCCTCCCCCGGTACCGCTGCCGTCCCCAGTGCCGCCCCCTCCCCCGGTCCGGCCGCCGCCCCCGGTGCCGCCCGCCCCGGCCCTGATTGGGCCCGCGGGGAGGCCCCTCCCGCCGCGCCCCCGCCCGCCCGGGCGGCCCCGCCGCCGCGCCGCGCCCGCTCCCCAAATACACCTTGGCGGCGGCGGGGAGCGCACGGCGCCTGCCCAGAGCCCTCGGTGGGGCTGCGCGGCCGCGGCGGCCCCCGCCATGGTGAGTGAGCGGCGCCCGCGGCGCGGAGCGGAGCGGCGCGGCGGGGACCCTGGACAGCGCTGGGACGGGGCGCCCGGCCGTGCCCGCGGGGAGCGGGGCTGGGGGGCCGGGGCGGCGTCGGGCCCTGCCCGGCCGTGCGGTGCGGGGCTGAGCCCCGGGAGCGGGCGGGGAGCGGTGGTGTCGCGGGGAGCCGTCGGCACCCTGAGCCCCGCTGGCGCCGTGCCCCCGGCCAGGTGCGGCATCGGGCGAGATAACGGGGCGGGGAGCGGGCCGGGGGCTTCAGCCGCCAGGGGCAGCAGCCGCCAGGGGCACGTCGGCGGCCTGTGTGCATCCTCGGCTTTCTAAGAATTCGCTGCTGCTGGTGCCCGTCGAGCTAATTAAACCCATTCAGGCTCGATTTACTGCATTACACCTGGGTGAGGCTTCTTACCGGGTTTTCACAGTAATTAGCACCGTTGCACTGCACGAGTTAGACACAAAACCGGCTTTTAATCACATACTCGATGCTCTAACAATAACTTCATTTTTGCATTTACTATTCCAATTCTTTTTTTCTTTCTTTCTTTTTTTTTTTTTTTTTTCTAGGAAGAATAAATGAAACCACAAGCCGTGTCATATTCATTATGACTGGCAGTTTACTTTTTTACTTTTTTGGTCGGTTTTCTTAGATCCACTATTCTTTCTGTGTGTGTGTGGGGGGGGGTTGTTTGTTTTTTCCCCAGTACTTTAGGCTTGTAATTCCCTTTCTGAGTGGGTGGAGTTGTTTCTGTGGCTAAGGTTCAGCTACCATTACTCGCCTAGGCCTAGTAGTCCCTTTGTAAAATTATCTTTAGTATAAACACGAGACACTTGAAAAGTTTTTCTTGTATGTAAAGCATCTTACGTATTCTCTCAAGCTTGATGTAATGCTGCTCCTAAAATGGCTCTATTTTAGCAACTGGTCACTTAGTCTGTGTCTGTACTGAGATGACTTTCTAAGTTCAAAGGGCGAGTTCTACGTTCGAAGGGTGAATTAACAGGAAAAAAGTCCTGAGCAAGGCAGTATTGCTAAAACCAAGTGTGGTGGTGCAATGCACTGCTCGTGATACTGTGTTTGGGCTGTGCACCTTCACCGGCCTGCGGGTGACACGGTGCTGTGTCCGGGCTGGTCTAAAGGGAAATGGTAATGCTTTTCAATGGGTGGAATATTAGCAGGAAAAAAGAAATTCTTATCCACTCCAGTTTTCCATTGTGAAGCCTCTGAATACAGAATTACAGAATAATGTAACAGAGTGATTTTGCGTAACAAGTGTTAAGGCTTTAATTATCTTTCTGTGAATAGAACAAAATGTTTGACTTATTTGGAAATGGTCTAATCTTACAGTTTTTCCCAAGACAAAACTCCCAGTGCAGCCAACTCCCTTTTCATGTAGTTATGATTAAGATTGTTTCCAAACTACAGAAAGTAGGTGCAAGGGAGCATACACTTCAAATCGCATAAACAGGTCTGCTGCTTTTCTAGGGTTAGGAACAAAAGGTGGTGGCAGCTCATGCTGGAAAGAGATTCTGGTAACAAACTATTTTACATAATTAATCAGAGAAGTTAAGCAATTTAAGCAACCAGAGAACGCATGCAAATGTGTTACAAATGCCAGCATGGAAAGTTCTCTTTATTGTAGAGAAGTTTATTCCTTGGATTGTGTTGCTCTGGGGTGCTGCATATGGCCATACATTCTGCAGCTGTGATGACTGTTCTCTTTGCTTTGCCAATAGCAAGAACCTTAAATGAACTAGGTGATTGTGAGGAAGCATAGGGAATGCTGTAACAGTGAAATAAAAGACTTTATGCTTCACGTTCTCAGAAGAGAAGAGCAACTGCTGAAATCATGCCGGTGTAAAGCAGGCAGGAAAACCAGGAGAGGAGAAAGAAGGAAATCGCATCTTGAGATCTCTTGGTTGTATTTTTTTTTTTTCTGGGGAGTTACGTAGCTTGCAGCTATTGTGAGTCATGACAGTGTAAGATCGTGAGGCAAACATTGGAGGAGAAAGTAAGGGATTTAGTTTTTCTGCAGTGAGTTTCTTACCCTTTTTTGACATTAGCAATAAAATGGCTCACCATCCCTTCTCCCCCTGGTTCACTTACTGGGTATTTGCCTAAATTATTCAATTAAGTTTTCCATTACCCATTAAAAATGAGAAGTCAAGGTTAGTCTTTAATGTTGTGTCCATAAAAGTAAGTACTGAAGTCTTGTATATTTGTCTTATTCTGATTAATGCTTTCTTTAAAAAATGTCTTTAAGCATTCTGTGACAGTCTGTTTCAAAACAGATCCCGTAGTGAAATCAAAACATAAGTAAGAGTTTATAATAAAATCTAATGCTCAAAATATCAGTAGCAGTCAAAATCTGGTTATGTCATGTAATAAAAGGCAAAATATCACAGCCATTATGAAGATAAATGCCATCTGTTTGAAATTCTAAAAGAGAGAGAGGGAGAGAGAGAGGCTCAAAATAAGAATCCAGGAAGTCAAGGTAGAGTTTGTAGCAAATACAGTTGTTTTGCTCTTAACTGAAAGGAGTTGTTGAACAAAAATATGTGGTAAATTGTATCTTAGTTTAAAAAAAAAAAAAAAATAACAAAGCACCACAGTAATCTAAGGAAGCAGACACAACCTTCTAAATTATCAACAAGAAAATATTTATTAGAAGGTACTGTCTGTGTTTTGTATCCACTCTGTAGACATGCAGCAAGTTTCCTTTTCTGATACAAACTTACTCATTTAAGAAAAAATCAGTCTGGGTAAAAAGACGACTTAAAATAGTTATTGGAAGCCTCAGGGCGTGTTTGAATGAATTTTGTTGTAACGGTATTCAGAAAACATTATTTCTCAGCTTGCACATTTTATTAGCAAATGAAAATGGAGCCATGGAGAGCTGCCATTAGTTTCTTTGCTAGAATTCCTTGCACATTTTGTACTATTTCATTTTTAAAGACCTTTATTGTCTGTGGTTTATTAAAATTCACGACATTTATTTAGATGCTTAGCATTGCATTTCAGATTATTAGCATTTGAAATTTAAATTAAGCCAAATTTGACATTACTTTGAATATTCTTTTCTGCACATTTTGAGCATCTGAGATACGGTTCTAACATATATGATATATATTCAGCAAGTCTTGCATGACTAGTTGTACCAGGAGTGGATATTCAAGTTTATCATTGAACAGATATTATATTTTTAAGTTAGTGTTCAGGGCATAAGCTTTGTTCAAGAAAGCAACACAGGACAGAATGTTAGTATCTATTTAATTCTAAATTTCTGATAGGATCTAAGCATGTGCATAAATGCACTACGGCTTCTAGCTCATGATTTGTAATAAAGGCAACAAAATTTGTTAAGAGAGTGCAGGTTTTTGTAAGGTTTTTGCTTATAGATCCACCTGCTATGAAACAATCAAAAAGACTATGTTAATATCTCTGATGAAGCCTTTTACTTCTAACACAGGTATTGACTGCAACTTACTTTGCAATATGCTGTTCTTCTGGGTTTTTTGGTTGTCCTACTCAGGTGATGCCACTCTTAGGTCAGGGCTAGTGCTTTTGTATCATTTTGGCTCCTGGTTTATGGCCTGTAGCTCACACGGGATGCTTAGTTATTTTTGTGGATGGCAGAATCTGGAGCAAGCTGACATCTGCTCCCCTTTCACAGGGGTGCAGGTTTTACTGCTGTCAGTTGTTCTGCTGCTTCATGACTGAAGTCAGAGCAAATACATTCTCTAGGGGTTAATTTTATTTTACCGTAGAGAGACGTTGCCAAGTCCTGTTTGTGGCTTCAGGCCCCAAGTAAATTTGAGCTTTAGGCCTTCCACAGGCCTTCAGCCTTTGAGAGAATCCCACCCCATCAGAGCAGTCTTTTGTGAGACTCACTTCTACTTATTTTTCATTGCATTTTCTATCATGTGATAGTTCTGTTAAGTGGAATCAGTGCCCTTGCTAAGAATATTACTGCTTTCACGTTTAACTGCAGAGTGTTTTAACTCATGTTATGATTTGATTGAAGTGCCCGGTTCCGCAGCTCAGACCCTCACCGGTGCATTAGGCACCCTCCCTGCTCCTTGAGCTCAGTGGTGTTGTGGTAGACATTATTCTTGATTTTACTGCTCCAACTCCTTCAATTAGTTCCTTTGCGTTACTTAAAGGCCAACTTGTGAATTGATTTCCTTCTTCCACATTCATACTAGGAGTTGCTGTTCCGAGAGGACGGTGCCCTGCTAGCAGAAGTATTCAAACAAGCCTCGTGCAAGTCAGCACCAGTAGGATGATTTCTTACAGGGAGCACGCGAGGCCTGGATGATAACCGAGCTGTGACCTCGTGCATTATTTCTGAGAGGATATTTCTGTGACGAGACCTCCTGTCCGTACCTCTTGTGCATATGTGTCTGTCTGAGCGGGACAGGATGCTGTGCTGTCCCTGCTGGAGTGCCAAGGCCACTTTCTCTCTGCCCTAGGGCACAGTGAAAAAGGCATGAAGACTTGGACCCCAGCACGGGGCTATGGGGCACAGAGCTGTCTGAAACCCTCTCCTGGGGCTGTTCGACTGTGCCTTGCACTTTACGCATGGCTATGCCCATTGATTGTTTCGGCTGAAGCCATATAGAAAATAGGTCAGCCATACAGTGGCTCGGGAAGAGTGCTTTAATTGTGGGGAGTGTGATCTAGGGTGTGTGCATCGTCATGGAGGAGGCTGGAACCAGTTCCAAAGATGTTATAAAGCATTGTGGAATCTAGCCCTTAGACAGCTATTGGTATGAGAGGGTTGCAGGGAATAACCCGGGCAAGTCATCCGATTGTTTCAGTGTGAGTAAAAATTTCTTCCTAGAAGGTGAAGTCCTAAAATCCTTTAATTATTTTCTCCTCCACAAACAGAAATTGAAAGAAACATACATTCATTAAGTGACTCTCTTCCTCAGCCCCGTTCTAAGGTATTCAGAACATAAATATATCACTCCTTTGGTGAAACTATATTTTGTGGGAATCCACTTGGTGTAATTCTAGAACATCGTCGATTCCAGAGGGTGCAGTAAAACTTAAGTTTCCCATGATGCCACATACAGTAGTTGCTGCTCAGCTCTCCACTTTTAATAAGTAATAGCACAGTTATTTTTGGGATCCCAGAAACAGGTTTCTCCATGGTGTGTGAGAAAGGGGTGTGTTGTACAGTGATGATTGCCTTTCTAATGCTGACCAAGGTAAATGTGTGTTTAATTTTATTTTAACCTTTCATTTCACTTGGCGCTTGATACAGATGGAGACTGACAAAAGTTGTTCAGGGAAAGCTGATTTCCCTCCTCAGCAAATACAGAAACTCTTCACACATGAAAGAGCATTAGTAAAAGCCTGACTACAATGGAGGAACACCTCAGCAAGATTTCCAGTTTGTTGCATGGAAAAATTGGGATTTTGTATTTGCTCATAATTATTTCCGTGATTTGAAAACACAAAGCAGTATACCCACTTGCTGTTTTCTGGTTAATAGGGAGGGGTACCTGCTTGTATTAATAGCTGGTGGCTCCCTAGTCCTGGCTGCAGGCACCCTGGAGCCTAAAATACTCACTGCAGTCCCTGTTTTAAATAGCACTGCTAAAAATGGCAAAATTTCCATGTCTTTGAAGAAAGCGTGCATCAATCTAACTTTAATTTTTTTAAAAATTTTTTTTTACTTTTTGCCAAAATTGTCTTCATAGCTGTCTGTTTGCACTGGCAAGCTGAGAGTGCAAAACCACTTGCCTCATATTGAGAAAAACATTTGGTGGATTGATAAATGGTTCCAATTTTGGTGAAAATATAGCCATTAGTCCATAGAACTCACAAAGCATATTTAGAGATAGGATGTTAGAATTTCCACATGGAAAGAATGGTATGAAGGGAAGGACAGTCTTGTGGCTTAAGAAACTTTTCAGGGCTTTTAGACAATGTGGAACTATTTTATTTTTCCTCAAAAACTTCAGGAAATAATGACAGGAATAATTACAAGTAATGTTGGATTGAATTAAATGCTTATTTTGATGCAGTGAAAGGTTCCCAAACAGGTTGCATGTTATTACTAAAACCAGCCAAGAGGGAATGCCTTTCCTATAAGCAAGTACAGTCTTCAGAAATGAGAGAATGAAGTTAAACCTGGTGTGTGTTAGGCATGAAGCTATCAGGTGAGGATACCTTCCTTGTTCTACTTTTATATATAGCACCTACACCCTTTTCTGAACCCTACCTGCAAAATCTATTTGCATTTCACTTGTAGAAATGTGCAAGTGTTTTGATCCCATATTTATTTTTTAAAATCTGTCTGCAAATTTTTATAAGGTTTGACCTGAGTTTTGTAAATCACTCGGATCTACTAAACTCATGGACAAAAATACTTGTGTAACTCTGTTAAAGAGATCTGGATACACTTAGCTCAGCTGCAGTCCGATCTCCAGTGTGCCTGATTTCCCCACATCTAAAAGAGGCATCATAACACCTCCTTTCATCCTCCATTCTCCTGTCTGAGCTATTCAAAGGCAACCCCTTCTGATCAAACATCAGCTTTTTATTGTATATTTGTGTACAGCCCTGATCTTATTTTGGGCCTTCTGGAAACTTAAAATAAACAATACATCTAGCAACAGTGATGGAGAAAAAGAATGCAAGATAACGTTGGCACAATTTCTGTGCTGAGCAACCTGCTCAAGGATGAACTGACCAGACCGGGGTGTAAACGCCAGTATTTGAGTTTAAGCAAAGGCTCCACGAGAATTTTCACATGTTGACCAAGTATCAATCTCACTGACTGAGTGGTGGCCTACATGAGTGCTAAAAGATAATGAAATAGTTCCCTTCCCAGACAAAAACATTTGTTTGTGTGGTGGAAGTGACACAGCGTAGAGGAGACTTGGCTTCCAGTAAGCAGTTAGGCATTTTAATGGGCTCATGAGGCTACGTGTGTAGTGTGACGCTGAAAATCTACAGCTGGTCTGAAAATCAGTCTCAACTTAGATCAGCTCTGGACTTACTTTGCGTGTCACATGCTCCAGATGTGTGGGAGATGCAGCATGATGGTGAACTGTATGTGGAAGAAGTCGTTGACCATAACTGGTAAATTTTAGAACCAACAGAGTCACAGCTTAGTCGAGGTTTGAAGTATGCAGCTATACCATGCATGAGATCGTGGTGGGCATCATGACAATGATTATGCTCTTAGAAGATGAGTGACTGGCACTAGTAAAACCATTTTAAATGGTAGCTTAATATAATATATAAAATATGGTTTCATGCTATCTTCCTTCCAGTTTCTCCTTGAAAGTAATTTGCATTTCTAAGCAACACTAAGTTCTAAGCAAAGATAGGTTTAAACAATAAAGGGGAATTAAAAGGTAAAAGTATCTTTTCAAATAGGCTTTGAAGCGGTGAAGAACCAGGAGCACTGATGGAATACAGGATTATGATTTACATGTAGCAAAAGCTAAAAAAGAACATCCATCTCTGCCCATGTTGTGGGCAGATTTTAGCTAGCAATAAATTGGAACAGGGAAAAAAATAAGAAATCGAAACGACAGCAGCAGTGGCACAAAAGCATCTATTGGGGTTGATGCATTTAAAAAACCCCAGATTTTCTTGCAGTTGCTGTAATGTACTGTACTGTAAATGGCTGACCTATCTGATGCTGGAATAAATATGCCATAAAAGGTTTTCTGTGCAAGTTTTTATGTAACATATCCTCACTGTTTTCTTTTCCAACTGTTACTCTACAATCATGAAAAATATTCATAATCTTTAGTAAAATATAAGTAAACACATTAAGATCTGTAATGCTAAACTTGGGGTTGGTACTCTGTCTCTTAACAAAGAAGCTGCATTACTTAGGAATGCAATCCTGTTGTCAGCTTAATATAGTATGGGCACTGTGGGATTTAGATGCTGGTAATAAACAGAATTGAAAACCCAGAGCAAAGGTTTACAACATGAATATACTGCAGAGATACTTGTGATACTGTGAGAACTTCATTTCTGCAGTGTCAGGATACTTGTAAAGTTAGCGCTTTTGTCTCGTTGGAACTTGCCAGGTACAAATATTTAAAACAAGTGTTTTGAATTTTCAGCATCACCTGCACCGTAAGCAGAAATGGTGAATGTTTCCAACCCTGTGTAAGAAGACTACACATGGTGCAGTAGACTTGCTTTCCTTGTTGTGGTTTTTTACCTGCTGAGGGTGTACACTCTGATGATTCATGGTGCTGCTGGATGCTTCAGCATGCCAAAAGGCTTAAAAAAAATGTTTTCTTCATCTTGGCAGGAAATTTTTCATGGAGGAAATGCCACCTTCCTTTATCCTTAAACTTAGGTCTCTGGTGTTATCTTCTGGGAATTCATGCGTCTCGTTCCCTCCCTCTTCCCCAGCTATACACATGGTCTCTCAGCCTTTTCATCATGGAATTTCATGTATTTCTAGAAAAAGAGGGAACTTGCTATGTAGCATCCTCTTTTTGGTTTAAAAACAAAAAAAAAAAAAAAAAAGGCAAGTTGGAGACATCCTCTTATCTGGATAAGAGAAGATAAGCAGATAAACACAGAGGTGGAACCTGTTATTTGTTATGAGATTTCTTTTATCAAGAACCCGGTTAATGATAAATGTAACTTTCCAGTCAAAGGAGCATTTATTTTAAGGAAAATATAAAAACAACATTCGAAACCTATTTGAAGTACTCCTCTAAGTACATATGGACTTGCTAGGGCTGGAATTTGCTTTTGGTTAATTTTTCAGTTTTCTCCCACAGTTCACTGTCCAGCTTTCTGCCCTTTCATGTCTGAAACAGCTGAGCTGTTCTGTGCTGGCTTGGAGCCACTATTCATGGCACCAGTATGCAACGTAGCAGGTTGGAGATGTCCTCTTATCTGGCTCCTTTTTTTGGAATGAAGATGATTTCTTAGTATAATGAAGAAAAAACCCCAAAAAGCTGTTCAGTGGTGGATGCCCATTTTACAGACTTAGAAAACGGCACACACAGAGTGGTTGTTCTCAACTTTTTGGTAGGAAACAGTACTTGAGGGGCCCTTGGTGTGGGGCAGCTCCCACGCTAAAACCAAACTTTGCGGTATTTGGGTCGTTCGTCACTGCACAAGCTGAAGTGTTGGGACAAAGGTGTTTATCAATGGCATGTGATATTCGTTTTGGCTCTCAGTGAAGTAAATTGCGATGAGCTGGTCACCTCAGTAGAGGTAACACAGCTGAGATACCCTGCGGTCCTGACCTGCCGCTCCGGGGTGAGCAGCACACAGTGCCCGTCGGTGGGCTGCCGTGTCCGCACGCCCCCGCTGCTGCTTCTCTGTAGCTGCTGCTCTCTGGGGGGATCCTAGCCTCTAGAGTGAGACCCTCAAGCTGTGTTCCTTACTCGTTTTGCTGGAGGACTGAAACCCAGAGGCTCCCAGCACTGCCACACCTTGAACTGGGAACTGGGTGCCCGTACAGTTGCTCACCCGCCGCGGTGGCACGGTGGGAGAGGGGTCTGGCTCGCGGTCACTGGCCCTGGCTGCACCAGTGCACTTACTTGTGTGCTGCCACCCTGGAACGCAGGGCAGGGTGGGCAAGGAAGCCGGGGCAGTCGTGCTTCTGTCCTGGCATCTTGGATGCACGTGCAGCACTAAGTGGTATGTCAGAAGGCCCAATGGAGAGGGGAAAGAGGTTCCTTATAGACATATTGCAAGAGAGAAGTGAAATATCTTTAAAAAACCCAAAACATCAAGCTATGAAATCTTAAACAATGTGTGTCTGGCCTTTAACTTGTAAATCGGTGTCATTTAAAACAAAATACTAGGAAATAACTTTTGAAATGTCCAAGTGTAGAAAGTGTTTACTTCTTTATTAACATAGGATAGCTTCACTAAACAACGCAGCAAAACAAGGGATGTCGCTCCCTGCCTCCCAATAGGTGCTGGTGAAGCAAAACACCGAAACTAGAAATTGGGTCTTGGCAGCCAAATCAGGGTGATAAATACATATCCTTCCCTAGCAGTGCAACAGAGAGTAATATATATAACAATCAGAGTTGGTTGAAACACAAGCTGTAACTACCACAGAACAAAATTCCCCTAAAATCTGGAATATTGCTGAAAAGCTCTTTGAAATTATCATTTCATACTGGCAGTTTACAGAAAAATTATTTGCATAAGTACCCACCATACTCCAGTAGACTTGTAGTAGAGAAAAAGCAATATATCAATATGAGAACTGTCTGTACCTTTGCAAATTATTTTGTTCCATTGCCCATGTTTTCCTTCTTCCTTATGGATCTTTTAATTCTTGTGTCCTTCTGTAGGCTTCCCTCTCTGCTTTCTTCTGTTTCTTTTTCCCTGCTCCTTTATTCTGTTTGTATCTCCCTTGCCTCCTTTTTATCTCTTACTTAATAGAGAACGGCAGTTATTGTGATAAATGAGAAGAACTATGCTACCTGAGAAATGGAGCAGAGCTTTGATCTTTCAGGCTTTGGCAAGAATACTGCGATGTTAACATCACTGCAGGCAGTGCAGGTAGTTATACAGGTGTGAGATGGAGAGCTGTGGACAGTTCTAGATGCTCCACCTAGAGTAACTCCAGGAAGATTACCCCGTGGTTCATACAGTGCACAAAGTTCAGGCTTTGTATCACAGAAGCATATTAGTTTGGATGACAAGTATGTTCTTTGCTAAGAATTTTCCGTATGATTCTAGACATTTGGAAAATCCAAGTCCTCTGGTAAAATTATCTCCCGTGTTTTATGGAAAAAAATATCTGCATTTTCCTGATGAGAGAAAGACCTGAGGGCCTTGCCCAAAAAGTCACAGAAGTTTGTGGGATAAAATAGCAGAACCCTTATGGTTAAAATAAATTTGATTTACCTCCATATTTAAACCCTGAATTTGTACATCGGATTAGAGGCCAGTGGCTGGTACATCCAATGAGAGGTTCTGCACTGTGTTCCTTGTCGACCCTTGCTTGGATTTCCATTCCTCCAAATCTCTTAACCTGTTTAATCTCTGATAATCTGAAATGCTTGCCACAGAAATAATCAGTGAATTTCAACAGAATTTACAAGCGTTTCAAGCCACGCATATGTTCCTGTGCCAGTCTGTGCCCAGCACTCTGGCACTAGAACAGCCAGGACTGAAGCAGATACTAGTTTCAAAAAAGCTGGATGACACTATTTGTGGGATTTAATATTCAACTTTGATATTGTTACAAAAAGCTGCAATTCAACAGCTAATGCACTTGAATCAGTATAATGCGTGCTTTGAAACCTGCTACATCTTTCCAAATGCAGCTGTTATAACTGGGAGAGCAGCACTGACCAAGGCTGCTACTATTTGGTAACATTTTGTAGCTGTCAGAATGGGTCTTTTCTCTGCTGTTTAGCTCTGCTGAAGGTTTGGAAAAGTAGCATACACGTCATGTGTTTTTCTTTGCATCGTGATCAGTGGCTCAATGATCTTCTGATTTTCACTGAAAATATTATTAAAACAAGAAGCTACAGTTTAATACTGACTTGAGAAATTTCTTTGTGAAGGGTCTCACATTTCTAGATCTGAATAACCTAGATTTCTGCTAGAGTCTGTCCCATGCGTTCCTTTTGTTTCAAAATAGATGTGTCAGAGCTGAATAACCCATAAATATTTTCAGCTGATTTTTCTGCAGGGCCACGTTGTCACCTTAGTCTTTAACAACAAACCGCCACCAAGGCCAAGGGGAAGCTCCACACGGAGTATGTGGTGAGCACGGCGGTTACCTCCGAGTCAGTTCTGCTTTGCCACCTTCTCCCTGCTGCTGTCATTTGCATGTGCTGACCTTTCCTGTGCAAAAGTAATCTGAGAAACACTCTGCAATTTGATTTCTTTCACATGCTTAAAAAAAAAGTAGAATAAATGGAACGGGAGGATTTGAAAGATCAGTAGCCGCGATAATTCCAGCTTCCACTGGAGACAGTTAACAAGCGTCACGGATCAAACATTCTACAGTAAGCCAAAATCTACATCTTTATTTCTTTAATTTTCAGTTGTATTACAGAGATGGTATATACTAACAGCAGGCTAGTGTTAGTCATTAAGTGCGTATTTACTGTGATTAATTAAACAACATTAATTTCTCTTAATACCACAAGTGCAACCACAGTATTTCACAAAACATCTCTTCTTTACATTGCTTCACCATTTTAGTGAAAGAAGCAGCCTGTGTTTTTAAAGATGATATAAATTCACACGTTTACCATATTTACCTACCTTTCTCAGCTTTAAACGTATATCTACTGTATTTTCCAGAAGAGTATTAAAAAAGAACCAAGTGATAGACTCAACAGGGAAATTAGTATTGTAATGTATTCCTAGAGCATCCAGGCTCACCGGGTGTGCTGATTACCTTTGAAAAGCCCAGTTTCAAAGGCAAGGTCCACTGCTTTTGCATACTCAGATCTTTTTTAGAATAGCAGATTTTGAAAGGAGTGGGCTGTGAATAACTATAACTGCCCGTACATTGTATGAAAAATGACAATTTTTATTTTACAAATAAAAATTAAGGTCCTAGTGTGTACTAGTGTACTGAAGGTACAGTGCACATGGCCAAGTCACAGATTTCAGTTCTTTTAAACACGCTTTGTAGCCAAAGCTGTCTGTAATCATTTAGTCAGAAAGGAAGGTGCCTGCTGGTCCTTGGCCTGCAGATACCGTGGAAGGGAACAATTGGGAAAATAGCTGATTTCTCCTCTTCTTCAGAGCTGCATCCTTTGCCATGGGCCATAGCTAAAGCAGAATCAGTAGCTGCACGATAGCTGTGAAAATACCTTTCAACCATCTGTTCTGGTTGAATACACCTCTTCAATCAATAATTTTTTTTCCCTATCAGAAAAATTACAAGGACATGACCTCGCTGCTCCAGGATAAACCGTTTTCACTAATGAGAAGTTCCTGTTATTGGCTTCCCATGCACAGTTTTTAACTTCTCCAGAATCTCAAGTGACCTCAGTGCTGTGTTTACCATCACATCTGCACACCCACCTGTGAAAACCCCAAATGAAAAAAAACCAAGGCCATATTTTGCTTCAAAAATAAGAAAACATGCAAATCCGTATTTCCGGGACAACAGTCACAGACCTGTTAGGTTTAGTCCTATTCCTGCTGCATCCAGAATCCTGCTATTGACTTCAGTGGGAGTTGGCCTGAGCGCTGAACTATGACTATGAAAGGTGGTTGTCAGTGATTTTCAGTGTGAAAATGATTTTGTAGGCATTGTAAACAGAAGTGGCAGGTGGCAAATACTCAGTCAGAAAACTCCGCAGTTGAAGTCTACTAATGGAACACTTTGCTTTCTACAGACCTAGTTTTCAAACAGTTCTCTAAGATCTATAGAGTTCAGGGAAACTTTTAGTACTTTTATCTATAAAACTTTAAGTACTTTTATTTATAGACCTTGCTGTTCATTATAATTTAAAGCTGTGAACACAAAGGGAATATTTAACCATATGCACTTTCATAAGACGCTACAATCAATGTCTTATATTGCTCTACCATGCTCCAGTATCTTTGGGAAAATAACAGTAATAGTATTTATGCAAACCTATGAGTCACTGGCATAAACAGTTACCCACAACTCTCAGCAAGATAAGCGTTTCTGAAGATGTAGGAGAATTATTTTATCATCTCTGAAGATGCTTCACAGTTAATCTAGACCATGGTTCTCAAATGAGAAGTTACTTCATGCATTACAAATTTGGAATTCTTAAATAGTTTATGGTTTCATTTATTATGAATGATGCAGCAATCCTGGCTAAGTCATGAACACTGGTTAAAGATTTCAGTAAAAAATAGCATGAGGTAAAAAGCTGTTAGATTTTGCTCTTATTACAGAATAATTACAATTATTTTTTACTCTCTTTGTTCCTAAAAGAATTTTTGCACCATGAACTAAAAAATCAGAGTTTGCAGGCATCTGGAGTTGGAGGTTCAGTTAAATAAGTAAAGTTATATGCGTTGGCAAGTTTGAAAGATTCAGCTGTAAGTAGGTATTTGGGAAAAATCAGTAAACAAAACAATTAACAGTTACTTCATATTCTAGAACCAAGCGCTTCTCCATTTGTGACTTCTAATTCACATTCCATCAGCTGTGGTCAAGATTTTGATCTTTACGTTTAACTCCTGCCGGCTGTCATGAGCACTGCATGTCCTCAGGGCAAGCTTTAATTATTGAAAAGAAAGAGTTCTGAAGATGTAAATGTATTTCTTAGTTTTCCTCTTAATGTTTTTCATGAAATATTGTACTTTCACAGGCTGCAAATGCAGATTAAATGCTAAATTTAAAATTTATTCTTTTAAAGTGTGAGAACAGTTGCCAGACACTTTGTGTTGGTCTTGCTTTTGCTTGTCCTCACTGCAGCACCTCTGTTGCGATTGCTTCCTCATCTGGGTACCCGGATCACTTAAGGTATCATCAGCTATTTGGTTCAATATCAGTATTTCTCAAAAAAACCCCCACCCAAACCAAGTTAAATAATGTCTTGTGGTTACCTACAGCAGGTTATTTCTACCATTAGGGAGGTCTCTAGCTCTGCCTCAGGAAAAATGCCCATCAGGGCGGGGGTTTTCGGGGGCAGTGTCCTCATCGTGAGCTGCTTAGCTGGTGGTACAAGCCACCCTTCGGACCAGGGGTGAGGGTGCGAGGATGTGCCATGGCCAAGGGCTACAAAAATCACCTCTATTTGGGGTTTCTTGAGTGCATGAGGGGGGAAGGGGTGCTGGGCACGGGGGGGCTGCCCGCTGGGCTGTTTGCACACATTGGGTTTGACGCGCAGGAGGAGAATATTTTTCCCACGCTATCTTCTCAGCATGCCTCCCTGTTATTTGGTGCTAGCATAGGAAAAATATTTACCCTATGAAAGTACATGTGATACTTAAAATGGCAAATATATATTTCATAAGGAACATTTGGGAACCAGTCCTTCCTTTAGCTACATGCCAGAACACGGGCGCAGCAATTAGGGTTCCCCCTGTGCCTTTAATTGAAACCAGAGATGTGGCTGCAATATAACTTTCGCATGTGGAGTCTGGCCTTCTCCCAGGGCTACATTTGTGTCCAGGGATTTGCTTCACACCATTACAGGGAAATGAGTCAGTCACACACTCACTATTGGAAATTCAGTGCTGCTTTAAAACCAGGGTTTCCCCCTGTCTTGGAGAACACTGGTTTCATATCAAGCTGTAGAGCTTGGTGTTACTGCACGAATGCTGAACTTTTCAAGCAGCAGAAATCTGTCTCATGATGACTTTAAAATGAGACATATCATCAGTTCTGAAGTTTACTTATGTATTCCGTGAAACTGATTGTCTGCTGATTACAATAGGGACAAGATGGAAAAGGAGGTAACATTTTCTTCTCTGAAAACAAAGGTAATTATTTTCTTGATCTCCTAGCTTGGTAGCTGTCTGATGTTGCAGCAACACAGATCACAATCCATTCGACTTGGAGCACAGAGGGAAAACTTGATTGTGTTTCTCTGTTTCTTAAAACATTTCATAAAGAAAAAAAAGTAGAGAGGCGAGGAAATTCCACATTATGTGGGGAGAGAGTCTTTCTTGTAAGCAAGGTCCAGATTTTTAGCTTGCCCTGAGCAGTCATGCAGGACAGTTGCTGGGATGAATTATGACACGGAATTGGGATTTCCTAAAATGTCTGGACTGTTAAAATAATAATTGGTTGCTATGACGCATATTATTTTATCATAGCTGCCTTACCACCTTGTACTTGGCTTGGTAATCAGTGCAAGTGCTGTGTCGTGTTGTGATATTTCCTTACTACCAAAAGTTTGCTGTGCCTGGCAGAAAAGGTTTAAGTGTGCTTCTCAGAAATAGCCCCGAACAGGCTAGCTCTGGCAGTAAGGGCACTGGAACCGGGCTTGCACGGCACACAACGGCAGTTCGTGCTTTGGGGAAAATATTGTCAGACTACTCTAAAGGGCCGTGGGGTATGGACAGGTCAGAACTAGAGATGGCTTGTCAGAAACAAGGGTGGATGTTTTGGGGAACAAGCAGGAAAGTTAATGCCTGACAAAGCGTATTCCTTTTGAGAGCTAGACTGGAGTTTGAGATTGCTGAATCTGGTAATTTCTTGGGTACCAGTTCATTATTGCAAAGTTCACTCTCCAATATCATGTCTCGTCCTGATCCACAGAGAGGGTAACAACCTTTTCATCAGTTACTGCCTTTGTTCAAGCAGCAAAACCCTGCGCTGTGAAAGAGCCTAGAATCCTGCTGGAAAAAAAGTTACTACTTTGTAGTGTAAGTAAAACCCATATCCACACAAGGGTGGTAATGATTTAGGATTGATCACCTATATTTGGGATTTCCTAGAGCTCAAGTCCTTGCCTTTGCAATTTTCTTTTTATAGAGTTATATTCTTTATGCAATTCAGTCTGAGTAATATTTTAATTACATTTCTGTTGCTGCTGGAGATTTATAAATCCTATCCCTACTGTGTACTTTACCTAATATGCAAGTTACACATGATACAGTTTTAAAATTATTCTTATGTAATGACACAGTTATCCTCAGATTGGTTAGCAAATGTATTTACTGTGCTAACAACAGACCAAATTACTGGAAAGGGAAAAATGAGGCATCCTCAAATTTCAGTTGATGGGTTAGTCTCTGACTGGGGACATGCAGGAAAACATCTCACTCCTCTTCACAAGGACACATCTTTTCCAAGATGTCCTCGACCTAAGCCAGCAATTAGCAGTTTTCTGATAGGTATGACTCACTACCACTTAGAAATCTGGAAGCAGATTTGCCTATCTCCTCCGGTTAGTTCCATCTTGTGCTTTCCAAAGCAATACCCAAACAAATTAATGCTTTGAAAGTGTGGGCACTCTGAGCATGTTTTAAGTTGACAGTGAAGCAGCCAAAGCTTACTTATTTGTACAGGATTTAATAAGACTAGTAAATGCTTCCTTTGACTTCTTAAAATATTAACTTATACATTGAAGTGGACCTGAGCAATTCTCTCTGTCTTAGAAGCCTCCTTAAAATCCTTGGAAATGGACGCATCACCAGGGCTTTGATTCTGTTGCTACACACAGCACTTGAAGGAGAAAAAACGAAGTACACATCTTGCACTTCAGATTAATAAGACAAACTGATAGGATTTCGTTATTTTCCCCGTGTTTGCCTGCGCACAGGCACGACAGCTGAATCAGCAGTGAGCTGCTGCTGCTTGGGGTGGTGGGTGCCACCCTGCCTTGTTAGAAGCTGCCTGCGTTTTGCCTGTGCCTAACAGTCCCAGTCCCTGCCTTGCTGTGGGCAGAGGCGTGCTGACTGGCGAGGGGCAAAAGGCGTCACACAGAGACTGGAGCTGTGTGGGAACTGCACAGCCTCCATCGTTTTACCGAAGGGCAAGGCAGAAGGTCACAGCTGCTTCTGTTGGGGCAGCAGCACCCGGACCACGCCGGGCTCCTGCAAGCGCTGCAGTCACTCTTGTGCTGGAGAAAGTTAGATCCAGTCAGTGGTGTCTTCTGACTGCTGCAAAACAAACTAATTATTTATTTTTTTTAAAAAAAAAATCTTGCTCAACATGTGGCAGTTCACCTAGCAAAGTGATAGGTGTGATTTAAAAAAAGTGACATTATAGTGTAACACCATATTCTGCCCTACTATGAGCAAGGGGCTCTGCTTGTAGTAAGACGAAAGTATTTAATGTGGCTTCTAATTTTTGTGCCATGTCAATAAGCTAAGATTATAAACTACCTTTAACTACTGTTACCAAGTGGCGTTGCTTAATTCTTGTGAATATTAGCGGTTTTTACTGTATGATTGATGCATTGCACTGTATTTCATGGCACTGTCAAGGAAATGTTTTAGCAGAGAAGTATTCAGAAGCAACTGATACAAATAAGCATACAGGAAGGCATTTTGGCTGCAAGACAAGTATAGATGTAAATATACAATGAAATGTTTGCACAAAGCATTTTGAGCACTGTGAAGTTATTCTGCTCCTATGACAATACTATGTAAATTCATCTTCGTTTTTCTGAGTGGCACAGTGCCATGCTGCATTCAGCCAGGCACGAAATAAATTGGTTGCTTGTAGTTTGATCTCACAGCAGATTATTCAATTTTAATTTTCAATTTGCTTCCCGAGGTAAATATGACATCAATTAATATGTCAGAGATGAAGAACTCGCATGAAGCGCTGCTGCTCCCCTGGGATGAGCTCTCTCAAAGCATGTTTGGAGAGGAATTAAACCCAGAAACTTTTCCCATGTTTCCTCACGTTCCTTATTTTTTGTTATGGTTGGAAAATGTCTTTAAACACTGTGAACAATGGGAGGGCTGGTGTTCCTCATTCTTGAAACACATCTGCAGATGTTTGACTTAGCCTGTGATGTGTGCCATCACCTTTCTCATACGTTTTTAAGGCTTATTATACTGCTGAAACGCCTTCTGTAAACTCTACACTGGTGATTCATCACCTTTCTCCTGTCAGACCTTTAAAACCACTGTCTAATTGCCGGTTGAGTGAGACAGGTTTTCCTGTAAGACAATAGATTTTTTTTTTTTTTTCCTGAACTTTAGTTATACTAAGTGTGAGATGCACTTAGGATACCAGATGCAAACCTGATATTTTAATAAAAGAAGACCTAGTACATGCTTGGGTTTTTTTCAGTGTCTGAGCCCTCTGAAGTGTCATGGAATTAGGTTTTCTGCTTTGTTTTTTTAAAGATGTGATTTAGGAGGTCTTGTCATTGCAGAGGTCACAAAGAGTTTTGAATTGGCCACTGCTTGAAAATTGTTATGCCTATTAAGTTGATGCAGGTTTTGAACTGGGATATATGTTACCAAAGGACCATCCCATTTGTTTCTGGGAAAACAAGAACTTCAGGTTACCCCAAAAATAGCTCTGCAGGAAGCTTTCGTTAGGAACTGTCATTATTTGGAATTTAAAGATGTGCACATTAATGATACTGGTTTTGTACAACATCATTATTACTAGAAACATCATAGATCTTGAAATCAATGATGATTTTGTCCTAAATAGCAATTGGCAGGACCCTAAGGTCATGTTCAGAGCAAGGGCACAGATTCCAGCCCCCACCAGGGCAGGAGGAGGCTGCGTGTGGGTGCTGTGCAGCACCAAGGATGGCAGGCTGCATCACAAGAAGAAGCTGCAGACATGGTAGCTGCATGCCCAGCAGCTTTGTCAGCTCAGGGATCTTCACATCAGTGCCCCTTTTACCCCCGAATAAGTCTGGGAACATGACCATCTTCTGGGACCTCTCCTTCCCACTTGGCAGCTTGTGGAGACTTCAGGTTTTCCAGGGTAAAATAATGGCATCACTTCCTTCACAGAGCTGATTCTACCTGCCTGGATATTTTTTCTACCCCATCAAATGTAATTTAATTAAAATACAAAATGCTAGCATGGAAGTGAACTGGCAAATAATTCCTGATTGTCTTCTAGAAACAGAAAACAGTTTCACCAGCAGGGAGAAAACCCCCCCATCAAATCCACTGGTAACTGCTGAAGGTCATTCACCTCCCCTGTTCTTAGTTTAGTGCAAATGCAGTAAATATCTGTTGGTATGTAATTTAACCCCTAATTCAGTCTTACAGTCTTCACAGAGAAAGCAACTTTTTGTTTTTTTTAAATAGCAGCACATATAAATGCATTATTACATTCACTGGGAGATGTTTTAAATGTTTTATTACACATTTTTTTCACAAAAATATATTTCAGAGGTTTTTTTTCTTTCCAAAATGCTGGTATACTTGATTTAAAATGTTTTAGTATTACTATTCTATAATTTCAAGATTTATCGTGAAATTTAAGGGACAAATTCAGCAAAGCATGTGAGTATATATGTAATATATGCCAAAGCCGTAAATTTTTTTATCCTTTGGTAGTGGTGCACATATATATTAATTTTACTATTTTTCTTAACAGTTTATTTCAGTACACAGATCAGTCTAACTACAGAAAAGGTATTTATTTTCTGCATTTTTTGTAAAGTAATGCAAGGTTATATAACGACTCCTGAATAAAAATACTTGTACATGTATGTAAAAATGCTGACATTATAAAGAAAATTATTAAGTATATTTCTGTACTGAGAGTGTGGTTCTTGCTTGAAGTTTTTCACCGCCTCATTTGCTACACAACAGTATTCAGCAATAAAACATAAAGCGTTACTGATGTCCAGACAGTAGAAACAAATGAGTTTCTATGTAAAAACTGAAATATAGAATGTTATGTAAACATTCTTCAGCCTTTTGTTCTTAGCATTGTGGTTTTTGATTCTTAAAATAATGCTTTAATAATTTTGATAGATGTCTCCTAGAAGCTGGCCTGACACATCGGTATTACAGCATACTTTGAAAGGGCCTTTTCTGCCAAATATATTTTTTTTCCCAGCAGCAGCCAGGCCAGCCCGTTTCTCCTCTCAGCCACGCCACGTGTGCTGGGTCTGCAGCGCTGCCCTGCTGTGCCATTCATTCCAGCAGTTTCAAAAAGAAGCGGCTGATAGCCTGTATCAAGGAATTAGTTATTTTTAACCCTGGTACAGTTGCTGTGTGACCCTAAAAGCCCTTTGGGTGTCCCAGGGGCAGAAATAAGCGGTGTGCTACACAGGCTGATTAAAGCCGTAGTATGCCTGAAGGAAATCGTTATTGTCCTGTATCTCCAGAGAGACAAATGTGATACTTCAGCTGCTTCCAGAGTCACCAAAAGCTCTCAAGGTTTACCTTGGTTTAAAGTATTATTATGAGGATAAGAGGATCCAATGCAATGAGATACAGTCAATAGAAAATGAAGCCCTTAAGGGAAAAGCCTTTTTCAGTTTAAGTCTGACTGAAATAAATGTAACAAATGGAATGATTATTAAAATGAAAAGTTCAGCCCCCCCCCCCCTTTTTTTTTTTTTAAATCTGTTGTTTGAAAGATATCCCCTTTAAAAGCATAAAAATCCCTTGGTGTTTCCAAGCAAGTTCAGTTATGGTCTTATAAATATATATATATATATACACAACAGATATAAGTCAGTGGTCAAAATGCCATGATCTTAGTTGTCACCAGCCAGTAGCTCGTACACAAGGCATGGACCTTTGGTCTCGGGTGGTCTGCTGTTCCAGGAGGGCGAGTAGTAACTTCAGTCATATACCTCTCTGTCACAAAAGGGATCATCAAGTAAATTGAGATGCAAGTATCCGTAACAAGTCAGGTTCATTGTGCTGTATCAGGTGGCTTTTAATAGCTGCTTATGAAGAGTAAAAAGGTTTTCTGATTAGAATTCTGCTTTCTACTTTTTCAGAAACCTCATCCATCAATGTGACCAAAGACGTACCAGATAAAACAACGCCTCTGCTTTAATCACTAGAGCCCCAATTTAGCCAAGAACTTAACCATGCATGTAACTTTTAATTACCTGAAGCACTGAAGTCAGTAGGGATTACATGCTTAAAATGGCACATATGCTTTCCGGAGCAAAGTCCTAGAAAAGCCATTATTTTAATGCACATATGATAAACCTGGCATGTCACAGGAATTTAAAAGAGAAAATAAATTATTATTTAAATATTTTAAATTATTTTATCTTTTTTCTTGTTTTGTAGGGGCACATATTTGTTCCTGTGGTGATTTATAGCTACCAGTAATCTTCCACAGTGGTTGCCCTGTCTACTATTCTGGCATCTTCTGCTCTTGCTAATAAACAGAAAAGAACTATTAAACTCACAGCCAAGTACTCTTATTCTCAAGAGGGAAACTTTGTACAGTATGTTCTGTACAAAACTGAAAGACTTGAAGATCACAGGGGAATGTCCTTTCTCCTTACTGACTCCAAGTCACATCCCTGAGGAACATGACAAGGATTGCACAGAAAACAGCTCTAGAGCGGCTTTGCCCATCTGCAAAGAAGTCCATGAAAAAGATGCTCAAGGAAACCTGCCACAAAGGAAAACGAGCAGAAGTAGAGTGTACCTGCACACGTTGACTGAAAGCATCTGCAAACTAATCTTTCCTGAGGTAAACAGATACTGCATAATAATACTTTAATAGCATTTAATTATAAATATTAAAAAACATTTTATGCCAGCCTTTGGATGTGCGCCTTTAAACTTCAAAGTTTGTGTTCTTACATAGTTCTGTATAGTTTAAATCCTCATTTCATCCTCTTCCATTCTTTCTGGATTGATGTTTTTGTCTTGTATTTGCAGCCTCCCACTGATCATTTTAAATGTTCCTTTTAAATCCCTGTATTTCTGTACGTATTTTTTACATAAAGATACAATTAGAGCAACTCTGCCTTGTTACCTAGTTGTGTAAATAATGTGGTCATCTCATCAGTTCACCTAACTGAATCCATATTGCCAAGTGCATTACTCATTATCACAAAAAAATTAAAATAGCTATTCTCATCTGCTGTGATGCTAACCTTCTGCCACACTATTTTAGAAAACATTACTGTCTGCATTTACCGCAAGGGTGTTCTTATGTCTGTGCTTAACTCAAGTGAAAACAGGTACAGGGCATTCACAGTGGTTTGCTTTGCTGGAGGTGAATACCATGGTTTATCTCTGTAAAAAAAAACATGAAAAATGCAGCTCCATAACATTCAACACTTGGGCTTGCTTCAAATTCTGTGGGAAATGTGAACGAACTGGCTGGTATATATTGAGACTACAAATGGCAAATGGCCAACTCTGTGTAGTCATTTCATTACAGTTCTACTACTTGGACATTCAGTGTACTTTACTAAAAGAGCTAGAGTTTTGTTAAATCTATTTGCAGATCTGTTTTCACAACTCTTCATCTATTACCCTTTTGCTAAAATTCTGCGGTTTTGATAGACCCCCTTTTTACCTCTGCTGCATTACACAGAAAAAAATCATCCCTTTAAACTGATCTTCAAATATATAAAGGAAAGGTCTTTTAACTCAAGAATGATCTGGCAAAGTACCCTTTCTATGGTGTCGTGAAGTCACTAGTGTATAGCTGTTGGAGGGATTTTTAAATAGATAACTGGTACGGTTTTTCTCTAAAGAGTGGTATAAATGTATGCAGCTGCCTATTATGTAATCATGATAGGCTAGTTCATCAGCTGGGGCAAAAACTTGGTACCATCAAGGATATTATGACCAGGTACCCCAGGAGCTACTGAAATTCCAGGTTTTTTTCCACTATTATTTACAGTTATTCAAGTAATATTCATTGGAGCTTTGTCCAAGGTATAATAGTCTGTTCTCATGCTAATTTGGGGTCCAGACCTAAGCATATTCCCAATCCTCGTTCTCCTTAGAAAGGTTTTGCTTGCTTAAAAATGTATTTCACATTGCTCAGATACTTGATAGTGCCTTACTTAACCATCAGCAATTATACCACCATCTTCTTTCAAATTGGAAACTCCAAAACAGCGGGCTGCATCGTGACCCCGACTGCTTCATGAGCTCCTCATGAAAAGAGTGAGTTTTGCATGGAAGTCCAGGACATAGTGCATCCAGAAAAAACTTCTGATTAAATTTGAGATATAATGTAGTGATTGTTTTATTTGCTTCTTTGGTGTTTACAGCAACATACAGGACATTGTTTGGAGATAAGTAATGAATTGGATTGTGTTCCACTTCCTGTACCAGTTTATACACAGGTGTAATTTACATTGTGTTCATATATGTAAACAGTTCCTCAATCTAGATTTTTGCTTGGAAAAAGTCTCCAGAATGTATCGCCTTTCTTTCACCTGATATTTTCTTTGGGTGTGCAAAATTTCCTTTTGCGAATAAAAAAAGTAAAAGATGCCACAGAAAATGCTGGTTTCTTCAAGGAGTGAGAACCAAAGACAAGGCAGACCACAGCAAGCCCCACAGCCAAATTCCGTCATAGCAGTTTAGCACTGTTCTTTTTGGGACGTTTGGGTTTCAAATGATCAGTCTATATACCTAAGGGAGCTTTACTGGCCCCAACAGTCTGAAATATGCTTGTTTGGAAAGTGTAATTGTTCCAATTAGGAACTACAGAAAGGATATGGAACCACAGGATTGAGGTAAATGGAGGTAAATCTTTATGATAGTTTATTTTATTATGGAGTCCTTTTACACAGCTTATCTACAGTGCTAGATTTTCATCTAGAGGGGATTTTGGGTTTGCAGCACACATAGCCAAAATTCTTCTTTTTCTACAAATAAAAAATAAATGGTTTTAACATTGTCTTGAAATGCTGTAGTCTTGAAAACAGAAAAAGAGGTAATCCGAAGCACGGAATGCTATATGGATTCTTTCATAGCTGCATTTGAAACTCTGTTACCTTTTGCAGTTTCAATCTTGACACTTCTGAAAATTGTCTGGAAAAAAAAAATTAAGTCTTAATATCCAAGAAAAGTTACTTGGCAGAAGAGCCACTTTATACTCGTTTGTTCTATCCATAATACATAATATAACTGGCTTTTTCTGTTAGGAGAATGTATTTTAAACTGAAAAGATTTCTTTCTACATTTTGTATCCATGGCAGGGTGTTTTTTTAGGGGGAGGGGATGGGTAATAATAGGAAGTTGGATTAGTTATCTCTTAGCAGCACTGGCTTTATTGCCTTCTGAAAAACTGGAGGTAACGCACATCACTATATTTAAAATGCACAACCGCTGGCACACATGAGCTACGGGGCTTAAATATAGTGGTACTGGAGCTGAAGACATCAACATAAACTAAATCCCAAACACAGAAATGACATGCTGTTTCTAACAACTACATCATCTTGAAAAAAGTCCCAAGGACAGCAAAGTAATTCTCTGTATAAAAATTTTCTTCTCATGATTAAATGTTCAGCAATGACATTTTAATCAATATACCTTTTTTTCCTTCCCCAGTTTGAAAGGCTAAATCTGGCAGTTCAGAGAACACTTGCAAAATACAGAATAAAAGAAGCCAGGTACGTATGTGTAATGGGTTTGCAACTAACTTCTCAGCAAAAATGCTTTGCAGACAGTTCATAAGGACTGGGGTGGTGATTGAGAATCGGGACTTCTGGAATCTGTTTTCAATTATCTTGTCAAATTGGTGTGTAACATTTAAGGTAACGTAAGTTAATAATGATTTAGTTTATTTTAACATATCTGCAAATATTTAAATCACTAAGTTGACTTAGTGGGCACATTTAGCTGTTTGTGCGGGGAAACAGGCAAGGACTTTGTTTAAAATGAGCAAGTCTTTTGGAGGAACTCAGAGAGTACTCAGGCATAGCTAGAAAGGTAGATATAATTGTACATGGATATAGCCTGGTGTTTTTAAGATGCAAATGGTTAGTATTATACAAAATAATCTGGCTTTTGGTACAGTGGATGATCATACACTACAGATACTGACATACGTGTTGTCTTGGGCTCGCTTGGCTTCTGCTTTCTGTTTCCAAGGAACTCAGCTTGATTTTCATCATTCTTTAGTACTAACACAATATTAATCATTTGACCCTTGTAGGGAGCGAGGATTTCTTAGCATCTCATTGTACAATGAGGATTCGATTTATTGAATGCATCTGAAAAAATATGCCCCTTATTTTAGATCTTCTTTCAACAGTGGAGAAAAATAATGAAGTTGGAAACTACACTGTTGCTCACCATGATAAGAATAGATAATTGCAATGTATCTTTTAAATGATACTTGATAATTTCAAAGCAGCATCGACCGAACCAAAGATAGCTAGTCAGATGTGCGTTGCAACTGCTGACTGGCTTATTGATATGAATATTTTCCTTATCTTTAATTATGTGTTGCATCCTGGCATATTAGTTTGAAACAAAAAATTATCATATTCTGAATGATGTAATAATGCAAATGTAAGCCAGATCTAAATGTATTGCTTTTGTATGTAAATACATCTAAGTATTTCAAATGAAGAAATTCAGAAAGCATGTATCAAATGCTTATTGCTTATATGGAATTTAATCTAAGCTACGTGTCTTTCTCATCATTTTGGGCTGGACATTCAGGTTGACATTTATTGACCTCAGAGAACTCAGAGGGCTGCAGTTTTGTGTCACAGAATCTGGATTACTACTGAGAAACAAGTGATTTTGAAGTCACTATTTCTTATCGGTATTTCCTCTCAAAACAGAAATACTTTCTCACCTCTTTTGAATTTAATGCAATGTAATTCCAATAAATGCTTGAATATAAAGTCCAATTATATTATACAGTTATATTATACAGTTATTATACATTATGAAATTCAGTTATGGCTTCAAGCAAAAAACTCAGACCAAACAAAAATGGAACTGTTGCAACATAAGAGTTTTTAATCAATGACAGGCAATAGCATTTGGCCTCAATCCATAATCTGAGCTCAGACCACTAAAACTTTAATTTAGCGCAAATGCACAAGATAACGTAAGATCCTACCAAGACCCTCTTTTGAGTTAATGAAAACTGCCTATTTGATCAGCAAAACTTGGTCTGTACACATTAAAGATAGGGTAGGTAACTTCTGTTAGTTACTATTTTTGCCATGCTTATCTTGATTTTTCAGGGGTTTTATTTATATTTTTATGTTCTTTACAGAAAAGCTGGGGATAGAGAAGATTTTGAAAAAATAATCAGTGATCATGCTAATGCAGCAGGTAAACTTGCTTAATAATATATATTTAAAGTATTTCTAAGTTATATATATAAGCTAATGTATGTATATATAAATTAATCTAGTTACTAAAAAATATTTTCCCCGTGCAAGGGCTACAGTGATGCTGACCAGAGGCTAAACAGTGATCTCTGACACTAACAGTTCAGAGTGTCAAAATTTGAGCTAAAGAGAAGAGTTTCTCAAGCCTGAGCTGCCATAGAATCACCCACCCCTAAGATCCAACATCTAGAGGGAGTTCTAACATACATTATGTAGTGAGGTACAGTTTTATACTCATGAAAAACAGTTTGCTCCTTGTCATCTTCTGAAGGACTGTAGTCTGTCTGAAGAGAACTGCTATAACTTGCAATACAGAACTCTCTGGCTACATCTATAATAGCAAATTAACATTTCCAGGACCTGAAACATGGTCTTCTGTGCGCTTGAACTGTTAAGCTGGTCCTGGCACACAGCTGACCTGTGACAGATAACACTTTTCCAAATTATTCGCAGTAATGGTTGGAGAGCTGGAACATACCCAACAGTCTGCTTGCAGCTGTCCTGTTAAAACAAATCTACTAGCAAAGATACGAGCTGTTCTGTGCCAGTTGGCCTTGGCATCCCAGAATATTCCTAGGGCCATTGAATTTACTGGATCAGGCATAGCAGTTGTATCTGCATGTGTGCACAGATCCTGTTCTATTCTTACCTTGTATTCTTATTTTAAGTTTTAAAATTCTTCTTTTATTTCTTTATATCAAGCTAGAGGAATTGGATTAAATCCTGTGCCAAAACGTGCATTCATTCTGGCTCCATCTCTACAAAGAACACTGATTCTGGGATCTTTCCAGACTGCAACCTATTGTCTGCCTGTTTTCCAGGCACCACGAATATGCCTTTGATTACAGCAAGACTCTTGTAGGAGAGGGCCTTCAGGTGTCAGGGCTGGGTCAGGGAAGGATATTGATAATTCAGATTGGTCTAGGATAAAAAGAAAGCGGAGGTTAGCCTCTGTGTGATGAGTGCAGTTCTGACTAAAATGTGGTTCCATGCAGGTGTTCCCGTGGAGTCTCTACAGGAATCTCTTGGTGAAGAGCTATTCAAAATATGCTATGAAGAGGATGAACACATATTAGGGGTTATTGGAGGAACCCTTAAGGACTTCTTGAACAGTTTCACTACTCTGCTGAGGCAGAGTGGCCACAGCCAAGAAGCAGGAAAGAAGGACAGACTTGAAGATGCTTCCATATTATGCCTTGAGAAAGATCAGGACTTCTTAAATGTGTATTATTTCTTTCCGCAGAAAATCACAAGTCTTATTCTATCTGGCATTATTAAAGCAGCAGCTCATATTTTGTATGAAACCGAGGTGGAAGTGATGCTCATGCCTCCTTGTTTCCATAATGACTGCACTGAGTTTGCAAACCAGCCTTATTTGCTGTACTCTATACAAGTCAAAAGTGCAAAACCTTCCTTATCTCCATGTAAACCACAGTCTTCACTTGTGATTCCTGCCTCTGTGTTCTGTAAGACTTTCCCATTTCATTTTATGTTTGACAAGGATATGTCAGTTCTTCAAATTGGAAATGGGATAAGAAGACTTTTGACCAGGAGAGAATTTCAAGCGAAGCCCAATTTTGAAGAGTATTTTGAGATTCTTACCCCCAAAGTAAGCTGCACTTTTAGTGGAATAATGACAATGCTCAATATGCAGTTTACTGTACGAGTCAGAAGATGGGATAATACTGATATGAAATCATCCATGGTAAGAGACTTTCTATAATCATTACTTCTGTGAGGAATTTGTTAGAGTTAAAATAGCTACAAAACATGGTGCACTTTTCATGGCCTACCTTTCAACATCCAATAATACAACTGAATAATAATGATTTATTGAAGGCACTCATGTAGTTCAGATTCTGAAGCCAATATTCAGGCAATATTCTGCTTTAGGACTTCTACACAAGTAAAACCCGACTGTTAACTTGATTTTATTAAAAAAAAAACTTTGAAATATTGAGATAAACTCAGTAAACTGAGATAAAGCCAATGACATGCCATGCTGTTGAGAATAAGGGCGTCTCCAACACAAGGACAGTGGCAGGGAAAGCTTTACTAAAGTACCCCTCAGTCATATGGGAACAACAGCTCTGGGATTTGGGGAAAGAAGTAGCCATTCCTTATGCTCATTCAGCCTTTCCTTTCTTTGATGTTTTGGTATCTTTGATATTCTGATGTTTTCATCAAATGCAATTGCCAAAGGTTGCACATAGTTTTAGCTGATGGGGTTACTCACTACCTTTGCTGGGGTGTGTGGCAAATGGCCCGGGACAGTAAAAAACATGGAATATCCAATGATTGCTTTTATTCATCACTAGCTCTAGCTGAAGTCCAGTTTATGTACACCTGGGGCACTCCAGGATAAATCACCAGTTCAGACTCAGCGCTCCAAGAACTTCAATAAAGGTTTTGCCTAGTTAATAATGAAGTGTGAAAAAGTGTAGCACTGATTAGCTACTTCATCTCAGAGCTGTTTCTGCGCTAGGCAACAGTTTAATGATTACAAGGGGTAGTAGACTGCGCTTTGCTTTTTGCACATACTTAACATACACGAATCTCTATTTGCAAGTAACAGGTTTTCTTTAAAAAATGGTCTTTCAAAGCAATGTTAAGCGGAGCACTGCAGCACCTTGCACGTTGCACAAGTGAATTCAGAAGGGACATAAAAATACTTCATACAAAATACTTTGCTTTTTTTAATTATTAAAATGGGATATTTCTTCCATTTATGCCTTTAATTTTAAATTGCAGTGAGTACTGGACATCCTATGATAAAATTTAAGCTGATTTTATCTCTTTATTTTAGAAAGTGGTGCATGAACTAAACACTAGAGTTATTAGCAGAAGTTCATAGGCCACTATTGTAAGTAACATTTTATCAATAGATGAAAATGCAGAAAATTCATTTCTTCCTAAGCTAAAACTGATCCTGATACTCAAATATCATTAGTTTATCCTTAAGTTGTGGTCTAACTTTTGTACCAGAAGGCTCAAGCCAAATAAACTTATTTGGTGGCTCTATGTTTTAGCACCCCATGTTTTCTCTTAGGCTACTAAATGAAAATGAAAAGACTGTGGACTGATCTGATTTTCCTGTGTTTCAGCAGAATTTATTTCCTCTAAAACTTCTGGCTTCTAAATCATCCCCATGAATTCTTGCTTCTTTAACTGTTTCAGGTGATGGACCTTAAAGGCCAGATGATCTACATTTTTGAGTCCAGTGCCATCCTGTTCTTGGGATCTCCTTGTGTGGATAGACTAGAAGATTTTACAGGACGTGGGTTGTACCTCTCAGATATTCCCATTCACAATGCCTTGAGAGATGTTGTCCTGATAGGAGAGCAGGCCAGAGCTCAGGATGGACTGAAGAAGAGGTTAGGAAAGCTAAAAGCAACCCTCGAGCAGGCCCATCAAGCACTTGAAGAAGAAAAGAAGAAGACCGTAGATCTTCTGTTTTCCATTTTTCCTGGAGAGGTTGCTCAGCAGCTGTGGCAGGGACAAGTTGTGCAAGCCAAGAAATTTAATAATGTCACAATGCTTTTCTCTGACATTGTTGGATTCACTGCCATCTGTTCCCAATGCTCACCTATGCAGGTTATCACCATGCTTAATGAGCTTTATACTCGCTTTGATTACCAATGTGGAGAGCTAGATGTCTACAAGGTACACAATTTATTGCATTTCTGTGGGGTTCTGGAGCAGGAATGGAATTGAAGACTAAATGGGACCGAGGATAATAGAAGTCTAAAAATTATTTTGCCCTAAATCTTCATTATAAGAAAGACATATTAAAGTAAATCAAAAAACAAACAAAAAAAAGATCAACAGAATCAGCCATTCATTCAGCCAAGGGAGAAGCCCATCAAAACTTAAGAGTTAATTTTAAAAATTAATTTCAATGACCGTGTTGTGAATCTGTAGTAAATAGGTGTTCAATGTAGCTATGAGTGCCTGATGGTAGGTGGGCGGGGAAAAGTATTTTGGCATCATGCCCAGCCATAAATGAAGTGCAATTTTTCCTTTTGAATGATACTGCAGGATTTGCCCAGGACTTAAATAATTTAGCAGGACAGATAAGATTCAGTCAATATGTCGGTACAGTTCTTACTATAGTCGCAAACTATCCTTTTGTATGTCAAACAGTCTTAACAGTAAGGAACAAATATGCCTGTTTTAGGTTGAGACTATTGGAGATGCCTACTGTGTCGCTGGAGGTTTACACAAAGAAAGCGAAACGCATGCTGTTCAAATAGCATTGATGGCCCTGAAGATGATGGAGCTGTCAGATGAGGTGGTGTCTCCCCATGGAGAGCCTATCAAGGTCATATATTTTATTGTATTTTATATGGTTAAAGTGGGTGTTTCTGTTTGTTTTGCCCTTGGGGCTTTTGTCTCAAGAAAATCTTGCATCGTTGCATTAACTCAGGCAAGTTGGGGAAGTCAAGTTTGTATGGCTGGAGAAGCTGACCTTTGTAGTGCTATGAATGAGAGTTTTGTAGAGAGGTAAAGATGAAAGAGATCTGAAAGTCAACCCAAAAGACTGAAATGCCGTCAAATCAACATGTGTGCACTGACATGCCACAGTTTTTGTCTCAGTAGCAATACATTTAACAGTAGCGTGGAATATTCTGTTAATGTTTTCTAATAAGGAGACTAATCCTCTCTCAAAATTAAACCCAGTGAGAACATCTAAGTCTTTTGAGGTAACAGGTATAAATACAAATCATCAAAGACACATTCTGATTGCAGTACTCCACACATCTTTAGATGATTGTTGCTGTTCTTGTCTTACAGTCAGATACTGAACCACTACCAGAAGATAATGGTGTTAAAGCTGTCAAAGCCACTGTTAGATTCAGTGGTAGTTATATTTATGGCTTCCTTTCAGTGAGGACTTGTACATGTACTGAACTATTCATGCAGGTTTACCTCCCGCTGAGAAAAAAAAGAGAAAGGCCTGTGTGCGTGACAAATGATGTAGACCTTCTGCTAAGTTCAGATGTCTTGGAATGGGGTCCTTTTATTTTTAATATAGGTGTCTCAGTTCATTATGTCTTTCATTTGCTCATTTTTAACAGGTATCTGTTCATCTGGTCCTTTAGAAAACTTCAGAGTTCTTTGATTTTAGATTAAGGAATATTTGTATTCCAAGAAAAAGAAAATGGTTATTAAGAGGATTACATGCTCCACATCTATCACAGAGAACAGCAGTATTATATTACAAATAAATGTTATACTTTTTATATTTCACAATATCAAATTAAATTACACTTAAAAAATCTGGATACATCTTGACAGTATTATAACATGTTTATAATTTCCACACAAATGCTGCCTCTATGATTTTGAATGAAGAACGCTATTACATTTTAAAAAGTAATTTTAAAGCAGAGAGAAAAAACTTGTATAAGTATGAGCTAGAAGCTTCTTAGAAGAAAACAATCTATTTTTAATGAAAGCTTGCTTCTATTTTAATGAAATTCTTCGTGAAAGCATTGGCTGTTTTGCAAAGCAACAAATACGTCACACAGTCTACTGTCATTTTATATATTGATTGTCAAAGAAAAAGATGTGACTGCAAACCATTTTAAATCAGACTTGTGTATTGATGTTCATATTTTAGCCATCTTTGCTGTGTGGGTGGATTTTTCTTTTGTTGCAGGCTTTTCTGCTTTTCCACTCAACATTAGAAATGGTGACTTCTTTGTAATGATAGGATATTCTCTTGGTATGTGAAGAGTAGCACACATAGTAGAGATGCTAGCTTCCCAACACCATCCCATTATTGTGCCAGAGTGCTATTCTGAAGAAAACATGTCTATGTATGTATAATAATGCACATAAGAAAAAGAACACATCTCAAATAAAAAAAAAAGGGGGGGGGGGAAGGAACATAGAAAGCAGCACTAGCTAAGCAAAACTCAAAAATTTGAGTACGAGTAACAAAGAAGAGGTATCAAAATGTTTCAACTGCTGCATTCTTTGATCAATTATAAATTTCTGGGATTGGGATTTACTCTGTGACCTCATCAATATGGTTCAGTTGGAACTACAGCATATACATATTGTCTTTGCTATTCACTAAGACTTGTCTTCTGACCTTAACAGCAAAGCAAGTAGTGTTCATTGACTGTCACCAGTCTTAACAACGTTGTGTCATGTAATTCCTCTCAGGAAAGTATCCAAGTGTCATAGTAACTCCTGCTGATGTTTCTAGATCAATTTACTGCCACAGGGACCAGAATTATCACAGTCATAGCAGATGAAGAATTACTATAAATGCAAAGCAGGGTAAACTTCAGCTATTTCCTCTCTGCAAGCAGTGATGACCAGAACACAGACATTTTAAGGAGACTGTACTAACTCAATTTAGATTAGTAGCTCATTATTTCATTTTTTTTAACAGAGGAAGAATTTGTAAAACTGACTAACCTAATAATGCTGTTTTCTATCTTTTATTTGAAGATGCGTATTGGCCTTCATTCTGGATCTGTCTTTGCTGGAGTTGTTGGGGTTAAAATGCCTCGTTATTGCCTTTTTGGAAATAATGTAACCCTTGCCAATAAGTTTGAATCTTGCAGTATACCTAGAAAAATAAATGTCAGCCCAACAACTTACAGGTACAGTGCTTCATATCTATACAATGTCCACCTGAAGTAGTTACTGTAATAGTTCATTATCTTCCTGTTTGGTTTTTTTTCCCCATCTGAAGTATGGCTGTTTATTTTCCTCGTTCTCTTTTTATCTGACTGCTGGTGGTTATTTTTAGTCAGAATGCAACCAGCAGCAGCAAGAAAAAAGGGCCAAACAGAACAGCTGCTATTTATTTTTCAGATGTTACATTTAAAATAAATGGACTGTCTGGACCAGTTTTTCTTCTTGTCCTGCAGTTGTATACCTCTTGTTTGTCTGGGGTTTTTGTTTGTTTGTTTTTCTCCCTCATATAGTTGGCTCCTCTTGGAGCTGTGTGGTTTTCAGTGTGAATGGATGCCAAACTGGCTGCAGGTACCATTGAAAATAGCAACCTAACTATCTGCAGAATGGTTAAACCTCACCCTATGTACATCTTTGTTCTCTTTTGGTTAGGGGAGATGAATGAATAGGTTGCAATGAACCAACCACACCAGCTGTTTAATTTATATAGATCTTGATCCCAACTCGGTTTAAACCTTTTAGTATGAAACACAGGCTGTACTATTTATCCACTCGGGGCACATTTTTGGTGATGTGTACGACATAATTTTGCAGACAGCTTGCAAGCAGTCTCTCCTACAGGAAATACAATATCTCTCATTTGTCCTCTGAACCCGATCCTCTCTTTGTATTATTTGTGTAATTGTACTTAAAATTCACCTTGCAACATGTTCATGGCCAAGTATAGTGCTTTTAGGTGCCAGGAAAAATAATAGGAAACCATTTTGAATTTGATGGTAACAATTCAGTCTACATCTGAACTCCAGCTCGACTGAATTTGATGCCACGGAGCTGACAGTGACTATTGTTTCTCCCACAGTGGCCAAAAGTTTTATAAGAATGAACTGTAGAGCGTGAACCTACTCGTAGAAAGTGGTATGGCTGGCTAGGTAAAATAACCAGAAATATGGATATAATTTTTTTTTTTCCTTTCAAGGAAGCTTTGCTACCCTCAGCGTAGCCTGGACGGTCAGTTGTTCCTACTCGGCTTGTACCCACTGCCGTGTGTCTGATACTGCCCTGGGGCAAGGTTCTGCATCCAAGGTCAGCCAGAGGATGTGGGACAGGATCCTGACAGCCCCTGCAGACTGCACTCTGCGATCCACAGGGTGCCACGCTTTAGATTGTCCCATAGAGGTGTTTTAGAGAAAAGTAGCACAGGTATTAGGGCACGCAGTAATAACCTTTTTGATCATGCGCTCTATACAAATACAGGGATAGCACTGGCATCACCAGGGCTTATGTATGTCAGAAGAACAGTGATATTTTTTTTTCCATATCCATATGGAAAATAATTTTGAATGATACTGACTACAGTCCTTTCTTAAAACCATTAGACACTTCGTCCACACAAGACTTGCTCATAACCTGTGGCGTAAGTAGGTTTCTGCATGTCTGTGTATTCATCTCAAGAGAATATTTGAAATTACTATACTGCTGGGGAAAAAAAAGAGTTAATTCTCTGAGTGCCTATAAAATAGGCAATTTGATTAAAGGGTAAACTATTATTATTATTGTTGTATGTTTGCTTTTTTTCCCCTGAGTGAATGATGTATTAATCTCCTTTTTGTTTAGTGTTTTTTTTCTTTTTAATGCATACACCAATTCTAAACACATATTGATAATGTTATGGCACCTTACAGAATTCCTGTATATTGCGGTAATTGTTTGGAAGCTTAGGTGCCAGTCATCTGTATTTATCCCTACAGATTAGTAATCTGTGTTTCAGATACAGAAGACCACTGAGTTTAGTGAACACATGTGTGAAAAAGCAAATTATTAGAATTGGTAAGAGGATCTGAATAGTTCAGTTAATAAGCTTTTTGGTATTTCATTAATTAGAACGTTAATTACGGTTTCATGTGCTAGTGTGAGCTAGCTTTCAGTACTAAATGATTTTTGAAAACATTTACAATAAACATAGCACCTACATGCAAAACATTGACACGACAAAAAAAAAGAGAGGCAATAATCTTGTGTGCACTGGTGCACAAGTTATCAAGGTTACCAAATGAACAGTATTTCTTTTATATTTTAAGTAAATAACATAAATATTACATTAGATTCTGCCCTGCTGGGCCTGAAGAATCATTGAATGTCTGTACTTGTAGTAACAATTAGTGACTGATTAATTTTTAATCAAGATGATTCATTTTTGTTCTAGGTTGTTAAAGGAGTATCCAGGTTTTGTGTTCACACCTCGCTCAAGAGAAGAGCTTCCACCAAATTTTCCCAGTGATATCCCTGGAATTTGCTATTTTCTGGATGCTTATATTCAAGGAACAAACTCACAGACTTGGTTTCAAAAGAGAGATTTGGGAGATGGCAATGCCAATTTTTTGGGTGAGGAATCAGGAATAGACTAAACTGTACATTCACAAGTGTATAGAATAAATTTATAAATATTCTGAGTTTTTTGTATAAATGGGAAATTTTTAAAAATGTATGAAACATGAAAGCACTTTAGATTGTTAACACCTGAAAGCCAGTATTAAAATTTCAGGAAGTATGTCACTGACTACTTTTTATTTTTCCTTTGCATAAGGAACATAGGCACTAAAACAGTGTTGCAACTTCACTGTTGAAAATGCTACTAAAAATTACATTTTCCTTGTGGTGATTTGTAAGTGCTATGTAACTACTCTCTCGGTTCTCTGTGTGCTGAGGATTCTAGATGTATTTTACATGTCGTGTGTCAGGAAATGTAATGTGCAAGTGATGCAGCCACATGCAGTGTTGTGAGCTGGTGCTTATCAATGACTATTAAAAATATTTTCTTAGTGATTCCATAAGAAAATATCCATTAAAATATCGTCATCGCTATCTCATACTCCTTCCAGTACATCCTTTGGGCCCCATCCTAGAAGCTGCTGACCATTTGCTAACAACACTGACTGGAGTCAGTGTGTTGAGGGTGCTCAGCATCTTCTGGATCAGGCTGTTAGTTGTAGCTAATGCACATAAACGTAGCAGAGTTTGCTGCTTACTCTTTCATGTACTTTATTTTGTGTATAAAACAAATACAGATTAAAGCACTGTATAATCACATGCTAAAGTCTCTGTAATCATCAAACAATAATCAAGTTCTTGGTTTTTTTTAAATACTTTACAAAAACAGTAATATCCACTTGCTATTATGTATTAGAGCAATAAATGTTTTCTTTTTGTTGTCATTTAAATCTGAAATGTTTTAAAAGAACTGTAATAAAACATGCTTTGAAGTGTTTGCTCCAAAGGAAATTCCAGTCAGACTGTATAAAACAGGAACAGAAGCACACCAGTTTAAAGCTGTGATCCTTATTCAGGGACAGCAACGTGGGTAGGACATGTTGGTGAAATGCCTATGGTATACTCACTTTAAAGTTGCCAAAGGAATCTACAGGTGAACAGAAATGCTTCACAACGTACAAACACATATACGCAGTATTAACGTTACTACAGTACCAGCTTTTCTATTGTGGATGGTGAAACGTGAGTGGAGAACTCTCAAGGGTCTGCCTCTAGAACTGGCAGAATATAGTTACGAGTTATAGTAAATCCTGTGGTTAGGATTCTGCCTCTCCAACTAGATCCATCTGCACAGAAATTTCTCTGTGCCACACAGTTTGATCCCAAATGCAGGCTGAGAGAACTGCACTGCTTACATACGTACAAATATTTCCAGTAGTGTCACGCAGTATTGGTTATTATCCTAACCTCTGAAACTCTTGGGGTTCAGCACATCAAGCCATAAAAGTCTTCCTTCAGGCTACTTGCCACTGAATTGGATTTTGCTCTCTCAATATTTACAGGGAGCATTTACATTAGACCGAGGTGCCATTCGTTTTCTGAACTTGACTGGTTCATTCAGCAGCTGGGTATGCTGTTTTATCCTCCTATTTTGCAGTAGAAACTCATACAGAACATGTACCGTCAGAGCCTTGAGAAAATTCTCATAAGGGACTAGTTCTAAGAACGTTTTAAAAGCATATTTGAATGCAGATTTCCTGTTAGCAGCATTTGAACAAAACTTGAAATATTGAATCCTGCTATTGCTTGAGATCTCCAATATCCATCCAAGATGCTTAGAAATAATTGTGTCACAAAAATGGCACCTGAAATTCTTCCCACATGTTACACACATCTCTCTCTTGCATGTGCCATATATACACACGCACATATGCAAGCATATGTACTTGTAACATTTTTAACAGCAGTGTTTCAAGGAAACAAGGACTATGTGAAACTTGGCCGCTGATCTTTGTAATATTATGTTGGTTGGAAAATTCTCTTCAATTGACATAAATACCCAGGGGCTAGTAGCAGTCCCATGTGGGTGCTCCTGCATTTAAAACTGTGGGAGTATTTGACTACTGACTCCTCAGTAGACTCATGATATTAAGCCAGTAATGACTGAGGTCAGTAGGAATCTATCCATCCTTGTTATCTGTTGAATGTTATAATAAAATAAAAATTTTTAAAAAAGGCTTTTAAGTAAAAAGGATTTCTTTTTCCCTCTCTGTGCAATGGGAAAGATTCTTAGGAGTGAATTTCCTTTTATCCCTAGGAAAGAACTATTGCTGGACTGGATGATGACCATTCTCAAAGCCAGATTTCATACAAATCTGTCATGGATGTTCATCGTGGCAGTTCCTGACACGTTCCTAAGTGTATCTCTGTGAAATAAAACACACCCTAGGCCAAAGTTCTTATCACAGATCAAATTGATCTTCCAATATTGCTTTTTAGAACTCTTTTATTTTCTTTTTATAATACACCCTAAGCTACATTACCAGCTAGGATAGAATTGCTGTAGAATTCTTATTTCACTAATTTTTTGCCTGAAAATTTCAAAATGTTCCCACGTCTACTTCAGCTTTAGTTCATAAAGAAATACACTTGAATCTCAGAGGAATAAATGGGATTTAGGCACACATTTTAAGACAATGATTCAAGAAGGTACTTTAAAATGTACTTGTTTTCAGACGTGTTCTGCAGAAAAACCCACGAGTCTACATTAGCTTTGAGCATAACTTAGTAATTTAGGTCTCACTGAAGCTGTTCCTCTGTTTTAAGTTTTTTTGCTGAATGAATGTGTATTTAAAAAGGGACAATTATTTTTAATTAATCTTTTCATTTGGACTTTAAATAGTTTTTTCACTTTTTAACTAATCTTTTCACTTAAACTAAAGCTAATGGAAAAAAAGGAAGCAGAAATCCAATATGCAAATTGTTGAGATAAACACAAGGAAGGAAGTTTAACTGATATAATACTGGGAGATTTTGCAAGGAAATAAAACAGTTGTTTTTAAGCTGATGTCTTGTATAGTATTATGTTGTATGATATTGTGAAAGTGTTTAGAGACCATGCAATGCTATCTATATAAATATACAAATACTTCAGTAGTATGACCAGAAACAGTTTTGTTATTATGTGAATTTTTATATTATTGTTTCACGAAAATTCTGTGGGGCTGATTCCTGTTCACATTTACACTATGTGATGGAAGATACATTTTTATCACACTGCAATTTCTTTGCCAAAGAGGTGTAAATGGCCCTTGAAATAAATAAAAAGTGAGTCCTTTGAACTGACATAGCTAAAGTGAAAGCTATAGCAAAAGACTTCCACTGATTTTATTTCATTCAGGCAAGACCTGGTAAGATTTCAGGGAGATGCTGGAAAAGAAGTCTCGTTGCTGGAGTCAGAGGAAGTGCAATTAGTATGGAGATGATTCTTTCTCTGAACTACTTACTGTGCAAAAACAAAGGAAACGAACTCACAGAAACTGGCAAAACAGTGAACAGATAACAGAGCCCCAGGACAGATCTACTTTTTCTTGTGAAGTCTTACAAAGGAAAAATCCAGATCTCCCTCAAACCCAGTTTATTTCTCCTATCATTTTCTTCTGCATTCTCTGCAGAAACAGCTGCAACAGATAGTACGGGAGGCAAACTCAATATTTCCAGCTGAAAGCTATCAGAATTAAGGGGAACTTCTCTTGACTCTTGGCAAGAGGACCCTTTTACAAACCCCACCCATCTTATAATCTAGCAGACCATTCTAGCTGCTACCATTTTTTATGCCTGCTTATTGTTCTGCAAAAGCAGTGGAAGGGGAGTTTTTGCTTCCTGTGACAGCAATAATTTTTGTGGCTACTTGCCATATAGCGTTCAAGGGACTGTGTTGCTTTCAAGGCCCTGCTCCAGTTTATCAAGCCAGCTTGGCAGGAGCTGAATTTAACTCTGAGGCTGTTTCTGAAATGAAAGGTAGGACTTTTCCACCTCTAAAATCTTCAAGATGGGTGCCACAAGTGTCTTTAGAGACCTATAAAACCACCTCTGATGTTATGGCTGCTTACAACTGCATAGGAAGGAAATAATCAGATATAAGAGGTTTTGTTGTTTGTTTTGTTTTGCTTGTTTGTTTGATTGATTTTCCAATCCCATTTGCATGAGTTCACTGACAGTCCTTTTCTGTAGAGCAAAGGGAGAGCATAAAACTCCCTGTTGTACTCAGCATTGCTCTGGTACTGAAGCACAAATAAAAGATGGAAGGCAATCAGTGGTTCTGGAACCTCTGCTACGTCGAGACGCAACAGTTTAAGATATGTACTCCTCTGAGCACAAACAGTAGGATCTGAATGTTAAATACGCAGTTAGGCTGGAACATGAAGCTGGAGAGCCAGTCAAAGAAATAATAAACAGAAAGAATCAAAAACAAAATAAACAACCTTTTAAAGTTGTGTGTCTCATCAGCTTCAGTAGATTTTTGATGCTAACAGTAAAGTTGAGCCAGTGGTTTCCTAATATAAATAGAAACGAGCACATTGCTTTGCAGCTCCATTACAAGTCTTCCTTTGAAGATCTGTGCTGAAATTGTTTCCTGTCTTCTGAGAAGTACAAAGTCACAAATTCTTGTGCCACTACACCAAGAAATGCCATGTTTATATGAGTATCCTGCACATACAGCGTGTAATGGGAAATAACCTGGAGGAAAACATTCAGCAACGTCCCCAGGATACGAAAAGCGGCAGATTAAGTCATAGCTACACGTCCACTTTTTCGATTTTTTTCAGACCAAACAAAACCTGCTAAAGAAATATTGAGGACAATAACATTCCCAGGGGCTTTGGACTAGAACCCTACAAAAATCAGCAGGAGTCTTTCCACTGATAGCGGAAGCTGTAGGGAAGATTTGGACACACGATTAGTTTTTTTCTGCATTGCTAAGTTTATATTCCCCTTACAGAAGGATGCAAGAGACACCACAGAATTTCTCAAATTCACACAGGTTATTGCATTACAGAACAGCACTGACATATTGAGGGCTGTTTTAGTCATAGCTTGTCAACACCAATAGTGTATAGTGGTACAGTAGTAATAATGATTCTTGCTGAAGTGATCTTAAAGAGCGTATTTCTGCCCCTGAGGAGTACTATTATGTCAATCCCAAATGTCAAGTTTTCCAATCAAGACCATTATGATTTGGAACAGGTAACTAGAAAATACCCAAAATTCCATTTGATGTCAGGAAAGCAACTCCACCTTCAGCAAGTAAAACCCAGCAATACCATATAAGGCAGTATTTTTAATCAGGATTACCGTAACAATATAAACTGTCAAAAGTAAAAAATGCAACTTATTAAAATACTTCGGTTTATAGTGCTCGTGTATTAAAACAAACCATACTGAACTGAATGTAGATGTTCTTGGCTAGCTAGTGGTTTTCCCAAAATTATTGTCTCAGCAACTGTCCTTTCATACAGCATAAAAGGATCCTATGATACTTTTTGCTTTCATGGATCTCAACAAGAATTGCCAGATGAAGTTAGCATCTCAAGTCAGGAAGAAACATGCCCTTAAAAGGTACAGCAGTACTTTTTCTCCTTTAATCACTGACTGCAACTCTTCTGGCTTTCTGATGGCCAGTGCAGGAAAGTCCTCCTGAGAAACATGTTTGGGGGGACGCAAAGTGGAGAAACTGCCTTGTACGATTTCAGCTACAGAAAATGCTTTCTAAAAAGCTCTTTTCACACCAGCATTCTATATACATCCCAGTTGTGGCTAGTGCTACAGCTTCACTTCCACTCCAGAATACCAAAAAACAGCTGGGCAGCAGGTGATGAGCTGCACCTCGTGCATGAGGGTTCCCAGATGGGGATGAGACTGTGTGCTATAGTGAGGAAGCTGCAGGCTTTATGGAATTGTATCAGTTACAGTCCAAATAGGTGTGATGTGCACAATGCATGTGATCTAACAGTCCCGATGCTGAGGGGTTAGGCTTTGAAAACATAGCCCAGTATTAACAGCTTAGTCTAACACATACTTTGTCACTGATCCCTCTCAGCAAATCACTTTGTTGAATTATATAAATCTTCCAAATTTTTAAAAGAGGATACCTGTTTTAGAAAAGTAAATCAATCATTGTCTGCTTTAACTGTGCTCATGCTGTTTTCAGTTCATATTTTACAAACCTCACTTCAGATGCTAGAGCTTCTGCTTGCGTTACGACGGCTTAAATGCAAGAACAGCCTGCAAATGCAACCTACCAAACCTGAACCAAATCAGAAAAAAGCAATTTTGACCTTTGTACATATCAGTGCTTTTGAAAAAGTGTCACTCAGGTACACAAAATTGCCAGGATAATCTACTTTCCAAAAACCGTTATCCAAAAATAATGTTATGTAATCTCTCTAGTATCATGTTATGAGCATGAGGGTTTACCCCACACACAGGGTGAGTGGACTCCCTTGAAATTTACGAAGAATGGGGATGCTGTTAAGGCTGACTTTCAATACAGTCTTCTTGTTTCCTGCCTGGGATGGGGAGTCAGGACTTCCTTGACATTTTGTATCCTCAAAACTACTTTATAGGTATGCGATGAGACCACGCAACAGTCCTTTCTCAGCTGTCCTTGGCACACTGTCAGCAGCCATCTGCCCAAAACTCCCGTTGTAAGGGTCATACCTTACTTGGAGAAGTCTTTAAGAATCCGTATGTAGCAGGTTACTGATACAGTGCAGTGTTTATTCACCTTGGCTGGTGACAAGGCCCCCAACACCACACACAGAATTACTGCAAGCATTGTTACGCTTTTAACTTCACTAGCCTTTGAACGATGAATGCGCAGTGACCAAAATGTCTGTGACTGCGCTGTCCCTCAGATTATTCAATTTTTAGGGGGTATTTATAGTCCTAAAAGCTAAGCGGCTCCACTGGGACACGAAACAACCGAGGAAGCCTTTCTGCTCCAGCGAAGGCACCGGCGCCGGGGCACACAAGGCCCACGCCGGGGCCTGCCCAGCCCCGGGGCCCGCCGCGCACCTCGATTCACCTCCCAACCCGTGTCAGGCCAGTCCCAAGCGACTCCAGCTGGAGAAAAGCATCTGGAAAATCCCATCCGATGCGTGGGAAACTGTAAGAGGTTCAAAGGGTTACCGGCTACGGCGAGCAGCGGGAACAAACCACCCCGAGGGGGCTGTGTGCGTTCCCCCGGCCTGCCCGCCCCCAACGCACGCTGGCCTGGGGCGGCAGCAGACACCGTTATCCCGCCGGCCACCGTCTCAGCACCTGAGGAGGAGGGGCAGGGCCAGCCGCCGGTACGCGCAGGGAGCCCAGCCCGCTCCCGGAGCCCCCAGGGCAGCGCAGCCCAGCCCGCCCCCGGCCCCCGCTCCCGGCGGGGCGCAGGCAGCGCCGCCCAGGCCGCTCCGCGGGCGCGGTTGTCCCCGGCCCTCGCGCCCGCCGCTCCCACGGCCGCGTTCCCAGCCCCCGCATGCCCCGGCCACCCGCAGTCCCGCCTCCGCCTCCGATTGGAGGAAAGCGTGGCGACGGCGACCCCCATTGGATACTGGAGTGGCGGCCGCGCTCGCCATTGGCTGTCGGTGGATGCTACTCGGGCGGTGGCGGCTGGGGGAGGTGGTGAGGCAACCGGGACCCATCTGCTGCTCCGCGGCGGCGGCGGCGGCGGCATCATGGTGAGCTCCGCCGGGCCGCCCTCCCTACACGGGGGAGCGGGGCTGATGGAGGGCGTCTGGTCCGGGCCGGGCTGGCCGGGTCCGGGTCCGGGTCCATGGTGGGAGGGAAGGGAAGGGAAGGGGCTGAACCCGCTTAGGCAGAGGGAGCCCTAAGGGGAGCCGGGTCCCGGCCCGCTGGTTTGGGGGGAGATGGGGGAGGTGTGAGGCGACGGTTGCTCCCGCCGGGGTGAGCGGCACCGGGGTGAGAGCGGGGCGGTGGGGAGGCGTGGGGTGCTGTGGGGCGGTGGAAGGGGCTCCCCCGCCCGGTGCCTGACCGTGCCGCCGCCGCGCCCTGCCCGCAGTACGGCTTCGTCAATCACGCCCTGGAGCTGCTCGTCATCCGCAACTACGGCCCCGCCGTCTGGGAGGACATCAAGTAAGTGCGTGTGCCTGTGCGTGTGCCTGTGCGTGTCCCTCCGCGGGGCCGGGGGCCGCCGCCTGCGGGGACCGGGCAGGGCGGGCACAGCCTGGCGCGCCCCGATGGCCGCCGCGGGGCCGCCCGGCATGTGTAGCCGTGGCTGGTGGCAGCGGTCTGCGGGAGGCGGCTCTCGGCCGGGGCACGGCCCTTACCACGGCCCTTACCACGGCCCTCCCCGCCTTTCGTCCCGCACGGGGCCTGTCACGCCGCAGAGAGCCGCCTTGCTCGCTCTCACCGATTCCCGGAGCTGCAGCGGGGGTGGCATCCGTCCCTGCGGCCCCCTCCGTTATACAGCGCGTGCGGCAGAAATCATCTGCAGGCAAAACGTCCCAGAAACCAGGGGAGCCCTTCCTTGGGCCAGACCACCAGGTGAACCATGCGACAGTTCACTCTCTGTGCGCTCCTGAGGAACTGCAATACAGTTTTTACCTAGTAAACTGTCTAAAATGAGTGTAAGGTTTTGGTAATGTACGCAGCTTGCAATTAAAAGTCACGGCTATAGAGAGATGCATATAAGAATGTACGTATAAGAATGATTTTGGGCTGTTGAACCTGACTTCTTGTGTCCAGCCCTTGCTTGTCTGGCAGTATAACATTTTTCCAAGGAGATGACTGTCTTCACTTTAAACTGATTAATTGTGAGATAGCACAAAAAGTTTGAAATGGGTAGTGCAAACAATATTCTATTTACCATAAATATGGTGGGTTGGATACTTGGGCAGAACTACAAGAAATATATTTTAAAAGCCATAAATGCTTACAGAGTTGTAAGCTTACTTTGTAGGGCTTTGTGTAACTATGTAGTCAGAAGAAAGGGTTTAATATAATCTCTTGATATTGTATGTTTTAAGGGAGAACTGTATTATCCAGTTTGGAGAAGGTAGTCATCTTTCAGTGGGATGCCTTCTTTTACACTACTCTCCCATTTATTTTGGGCCAATTTTAATATGTCACTATAGCTGTCTTGCCATTGTCCTAATACAGTTTTTGGAGTTAAAGGACTTCACTTGACAGTGAAATTTTTGTGACCGTGACAGTTTTTTTCATTAATCCATTCATTGAAAATGTGGTAATCTTACACAGTACCGTGAAATCAGAGAATCATGGAAACATTGGTAGGAAGGGACCTCTGGAGGTCATCTAGTCCAGTCTTTGTTCTAACCAGGTTACCAGCACTAGATCAAGGTTCAGCTGTGACTTTTGTCTAGCTGAGTCTTTAAAATCACCAGAGACGGAGAGTCCACAGTTCTGGTTCAACAGACATTCACTGTTCCAGTGATTCCTGACAGTTACTTTATAAATTATGCTTTGCAAATGCAGTTCTGTGGATTGCATAGGTGAGTCTTCAGTGAATGCCACATAGTTTTGTACCGTAAGTTGTGAGTTATACAAGTTTATTTTTCTTACATACCTTATTTAAACACATTGGTCATTTTCCATGAAAATTATAATAAAATATATATATGAATATAATACAGAATGTTCACTCTTTCCTGGTGTGCCAACCCTTACCAAGTTGTCTTTGAGTATTATGGTCCGTTTTTGTCCAGATTACCCACTTAACAGAATTTCTATTTAAGATTAATCCATCTGAGAAGATACAAAGTTTCTTCTAGTACACAATCATACTGCAGACAGTGAGAACCCGGCCATAATCCCTGATGCATCCTATCTCTTAAGATTTGATGCACACCTATTAGTATACTGAAGGTAACTAAAACCGATGAGGAGTATTACTCATTTAACATTTTTGGGAAATTTAATGGAAAGATACAAAATACTTTGCTAAGGTCAGCTGTGAAGCTTCAAGAAGCTGCTACATCCTGTTTCTGTTTCTCAGCTGAGAGACATTTCTTTCTTGTAGTAGCCCAACAGCTAGGCTCTGCTATTAATTCACAGAGAAGATGGCTTTCTGAAAGGATACTACCACACCACCACCCAAGAGTGGAAGAAGAGGGGAACATGATCTGCAAGAAAGAGCCAAAATGTACGCAACAGCTGCCATAGCTCCTTATGCAAAAAGTGTTTGCAACAGGGTATTTATTCAGCAGGATTTTTCTTTAAAAGTAGCATATTATAGAGTTTAGAAACCAGCAAACAAACTCCTGTATATCTCAGTGGAACAGATATAGTGGTGCTGATTTAGGAGTTGCTACAGGGTCAACTGAGAGCCACTAAATGCTTATTCTTTTTGGTACTTTTAAGTTCCTATGGTGCACCTACAGAGATACGGAAGAGGTTAGATATTTTACCTTATGTAAGCAAATACAGACTTCTTTCGAAGGCTTTGTTAGAACTGTTAATCGTTTAGGAAAACATGGGAAGATACAGACCAGTGTTGTGGCATGGTGGGTTGAATCAGTTGAATCACCCGTGATTGTTTTGGAGGAGTAATTGTTGAAGTCAACAGTCTTTGGCTGTTTAAAAAAAAGTGAGAGGCGCTTTGCACTGTGTGGTTGAATTTGCAACAACTTAAGCATTTCTGTGAAGCAGGAAAGCCTCTGCTTTGGTTTTTTTTTTTGCATGTTGAGATGATCACATACAGCTGTTCTGTTCTCCCTGAAGTCATTGCAGAAGATGTAAATCAGCATTGCAGACCTCTGGATTGTGATTGCTGAGTGATTCCCAAATGCTAGTGGCTGAACTTGGAGTTAATGTTTATAGAAGTGAAAAGAAAACATAGAACTGAATAATCCAAAATAATGAAACCAGGTCATTCTTCAAAAAAGTATGTTCAGAAAAGTTAAATACTGAACTGAAAGGGTATGCTTCATTTGCAGCATGAAGACTCTTGTCTTCTCTGGCTTCTTCAGTCAAAAGTGACACTGTGTGAAATTCTTAAATACAGAATTTGAGAGACCAGATAGTTGAATTTTATACTTTTATGAGAGTGGTGTTTTCATTGCCATCACTTACTCTTACCTGAGTCAGGGTGATGATTTCAAGTATCTGTTTCTGCTATTTCATTCATTTTTCAACATTCTTGTGAAAATCCGATCTATCTGAAAAATATACATACTGATTTTGTTTTCAAATGTCCCAGAGTGGTATTCTGGGAAAGTTAGACGCCATGGTTTTTTCATCAATTTTTAAAACAGAATGTAACTAAACAACAGACTTCTTTTTTACACATCAGGCAACCTTTACAATGAGGCACTAAGCTCATGGAAAAATTAAAGTATGTACTTTGAAATTTTACTGAATATAATTTTTGTCAGCTCGATGGAAATACGTCTTCGTTTTCCTGAAGAACTAGAATTAAAGTGCTTAAAACCTAAACAGTTCAAGGCCATGTATTTCTGAAACAACACTGTTGATCCCAAATAGGCTGAATTCAAAATAAGGTGAAGAAAGCTGGCATACGAGTGGTGAAAAGTAATCTTGATTTATGGAGCCTTTATTAATTTTCTCAGCCATAAATTCCCCAAAATTTGTTTCTTTTAGGTAGTATGCATGGAATTACTGTCTATGTACCTGTCCAAAACAAGAGAGACTACCCACATTTAAAAAAAAAAAAGAAAAATCCAAGACTTATGAAGTTCTGTCTTCTCTGGTGTGTTTTTGTGGTGAGCATATTTAAATAGGTGTGTGCTTACGTATTTTCAAAAGGGACTTCTATCATGATAAAATCTGAGCTCTTCTGCAACAGGTGTCACACTTGGCTGAGCTGAACAGCCAATATATGTGAAAATCTGAGCACTCCATTCAGCAGCTTGAAAAGTTTAATTCTGTAACAAATGTTAACAAGGATGTCTTCTTGAAACATCTCCAGGATAATATTTGGGAGCTAGAGCAATGTTGTCAGCAGGAAGTATGTAAATAGTCATTTATCCTCTCTTTCCCAACAGTATCCCTCTGTGTTTGATTAAATGAATACAGGGTTTTCCCATGGGCTCCTAAATCTGAATTTAGGCCAGGATAGATGTTCAAACTGTGGCACTTTCAAATAAATTGCCAAGAAAAGGAATGAGATCTCAAATATTTCATTAAGAAATGCATTAAAATGCTTCATTGCAAGACTGTAGAATAAATTAGTATTTTTCCCACAGAGGTATGTGAAAGATAAAATTTTGGGAAATGAAATGGCAGTCAGTCAACTGCAGTCTTCATCTTCCTTCTGTTTCTATGGTAGATGTTCCCACAAGAACATGCGTAGCCTGATGAGCATGGGCAAACTAGAACAGGAATTCTGTGTTTGCAAAAAGTAACTATCTGGAGGTCAAACTACTTTTTAATTGATTCTAGAAAATAATATCTGTGTCGAAACTTGCACAGTAGCAAAACAGGCATTTTGTGCCTCAAGACCCATGTATCCTTTGCTGGCTGTACATTAGCGTGGATGCAGAAAGCAAGTAATTGTCTTTGTTTTCCTGGTGCTCAATGCTTAGTGTAGAATTAAGGCATCACCCTGCCTTTGCCCTTTATTTGTCCTGCTTTTGTGGGTTAAAGCTGGCACGTACTGTCCACACAGGCTCTTAAATGTCAAGAATCCAGGGAGCCTGCAGGGTAGCACAAACGTTACATGGCCCCAATGCTCTCGAAGTGCACACAAAGGAGGAGTGAAAGTCAATTGCTAGTCCTATGTGGAAGGAAATTATTGTTGTTCTCCCCCAGACTTTACACATTCTCACCTACCAAGGCCTCAGGCTAGTTGAGTGATCAGAATTTGTTTTCTGTAACTGTACTGTTAGGGTTAAAATGGTGAAACCCTGAGGGTTGAGAAATTATTCTGGTGCAATATAAGGGGAAGGCTTCTCTCCTCAGTTTCAAATTGGGTTTGACTTAAGTGGTAGAGAACACTCTACAATTTGCGGGAGTGAAATGAACTGCAGGGCTATCGTTTGCTTTAACAAAACTAAACAGACACAAACTACTGCATCATATCGGTAGAAGTTAACGTAGGTCAGACTTTAGGTACTCAGTGAGGCTTTTGCAGTAAAATGTAGATGATCTAAGAATACCTGTTTGTTGGGTAACTTTTCAAAGGCACTCGTGTTGTTGCGGGTTGGCTAGTTAAGTCAGGAGAGGTAGATGCTTTTATTCATTTATGCATTTAATGATGTCCTCCACTGATTTTCACTAGAATTTAGATACTTAGGAACTCACTGACAGGATATGATGTTCTGATTAATTTTATTTGCAGTTATATTCCAAAGTAGTAAATAATATAAAATCAAATAATAGCAAATGTACTCAACTCTGCCTTTAAGAATATATATTACAGTTTTTTTTACAGGGGAAATAACTCCATTTTTAAAAAATGTGCATTGTTTCCTGGGACTTTCTTGATAGTAAAACCTGCTCATTGTTATGCTTCTTAAACAAAGCAAGTAATAAAAACCATTTTGTAGCAGAATAAAGGTACTAGCTTGACTTACTGTGTCTGAATAACAAGTACAGAATGTCATCTTGTCAAAAATCTATTTTTCTTCTTACTAATATGGCAAAACACAATTTACTTTTGATGACAGATCCTATAAAATCAAGGTTTTGGCCTATTACTGTTGCTTAGGACAATGTTTAGAAATAATAACAATTCATACTGTAGTATAGTTTGCCTTTTCAGAAACTTTGAAAAATATGCACAAAAGCTGTAATAAAAGACTATTGTTACACTTGCAACAGTAAACTCTTAAGAGGTGTTGGAATTCAGATAATGTGTAGGTCTGATGTTGGTGGCATGTAAAGTCCATGGAAGGTGGGTTTCGAGCACAAGAAGTGCTGAGTACCTTGAAAAAACAGGTCCACCTGTCTCAAAGCAAGCACCCAAAATCAATGAAACCTGTTTGATCTGTGGTAGTCTTGCCACTTTGAATGGAAATGGTATAACTGGCCTCATGACCTTGTTAGAGAGCTAATTAATGCTTGTGCATGCAAATAGTATAGGGATCAATTCCACAGGAAGTCTTGCTAGAAAGGAATAATTCTGTCTTCAGAGCTGGATTGGAAACCTGTGTTGTAAATCAAGCCTGAGTTTATATATCAATGAACGGGATAAAATAAAATATGCAATAATTGTGCATTAAGTGAGTAGGATCTGGCCTCAGTACTGAAATAATCGGTAGCCTGGAGGAAAAGGAACAAGTTCTGTGGGCTCATGGGGGTGACTGCCAGGTTGTGTCATTCAGCCTCGGGGGGAGGCAGGGGAACATGGCTTGGAGCAGACTTCACTGATGTTGTTACAAGCGGTACCTAAGTCCATCTTTCATGCTTTCACAAAGCAACAAAAATCCCTCGTCAAATGCTTGTGGCTCTTTATGAGACACTAATTTTATTTCTTCATAATCATTCTGGAAAATGGCATGTTTTCTAAGTTTTCAGTTGACCTTAGCTTCTATATATAGGACAACCCTTTACAAAGCATGTAAACCAGTATCATAGTCTATGCCAATCTGTCTACAGTATTAAAAGTGTCACTTCTGCTGGGAGAGAAGATGGATAATCATCAGCTTAGAATGTAATGTTTTTGGAGAAATTATATTTGTATATGTAGATACATATGCATATAAATATTTATGTGTACATGTGTGTGTGTGCATGTGTGTACGCATGTTATATCTACGTAACCACAATGTGGCCTGGGCAATAAAAATGCAGACTGAACAGGAGATAAGAATCAAAGATCTGTACAAAATGTGAGGTCTGGGATTTCGGTTAGTTATCAAGTGTAGCTGAAGTGAGAGAAAAGCTTTCCAGTTATTTGTGGTATGTTTCAACAAGGTCTGAGTTGCAAGGGAACCTTGGTGCCAGACTCCTTTTACACATCTAAGTGTAGGCTTGGACATGCTAGGACTTCAGGGGTCTTTGATCCTGTTAACATATTTGGGGTTTCTCCCATCAGTTTCCTGGCTCTCCTGTTCCTTTCTTACGTACTTCTTTTCTCAGGAACTGCAGAAAAGTCCAGGTGGCTAACAAGTGGCTTATGGATTTTACCACACAGGCACGTATAGCTGTGGATGGCAGTGGTGGAAATCAGTCCCATGTGAATTGTCTCTCCCACTTCACTGAACTGCTGTGAGCTTGCTCGGTATTGCCCTTTCCCAGCCCACAACTAATTTATTATAAAGAATGCTTGCTTTACAGTTCATCTAAAGTTACCGATTCTTTTGTGCTCAAAAATGTTGCAGACATACTGTGTTAATTATCTTAATTGTTTTCTCACCATGAACACTGATGAAAAACCAGATGATTCACTAGAGTTTTAGATTGGAAGTTCATACTTTTTTTGGGTTGTGTAGTACCCTGTTAATTGCAGTGGTCTGTGAAAAAACATGAAAATTGATTTTTCACTCTCTCCTTAGTACTGTGTGGGTTTACCTAGTGCTGAAGATGGAGTGTTCTGTTCAATCTATCTCATAACAGTTCTGAAAAAAATGCAGATTACTTATAAATTGATGTCAGAAAGAGACTTTGGAGAACCATTAGTACAGTATAACATCTAAATAATGAGTGTTTATCTAGCAACTGGAGTTAAGCAGGAACATTTGTTGTTGTTTATGTTTCTAAGTCCTTATTTCATATTATTCCAAAATTCGAAGCAGTATTTTTAAAGTTTTATTAAAACTGGTGCTGAATAGATGATTCTTCATGGGCCTGGAGGTTAATTTCACAAGACTTGTAGGGTCAGGACACTGCACTTCTGTTCCTTCAATTCCTCACAGTGGAGGGACCTGCTTGGAGGTCAGGAGTTTAAACTGTGTGGATGTCAAATTCTTTAATTTGTTTGGGAAAGACTTGGCTAAAAGGAAGTAGTGGCATGTTGTGAGACACGTTGTCAGTGTTATTGCAGTATCTCTCAGGTACTTTGCAGTTTTCCCAGAACCGGGAAGTGCTTTTAGACTTGCCAGGATACCAGGTGTTGTAAACATATCACTCACTCTTATAAATGAAACACTTTAAAGAATATTTTGTAAATACTGTTCCTTTTAGTCCACTTACGTAGAAGAAGTATTACGTATAATACTAGCTTTATATTTTTAATAATATTTTTAGTATTTTGAGTAGTAGCAAAGAACTTGTACGTTTGTTAACTGTATCTTCTAGGATTATCTTGTTATGAAAACTTACATTAAACACTCTCATATCCAGCCTGTGAAACTGGGAAATAGCTCAGAACTCTGAAGTCTATAAATACGCCTATTTACTTTACCCAGAACATCATTTTCCTGGACAGATTCCCATTTTTATTTAATCTTGTAACTTAATATAATTTATGTTTTTCCCAGCTGGGTGTTTTGAAATATCTCTGGCCCATCCACAACATCTAGAAGTCTTAGGTTGGTTTTTGTTTTTGTTTTTTTGTTTTTTTTTTTTTCCTTTTGGGAGGAGTGAGAAGAGCAGTTCAATATTTTTAATAATTTTTAGCAAAGCATCTTTGTGAAATACATGAAAAAAAGATGAGAAGTATTTTGAAAACACAAACCACCTGTGAATTTATATAAGGAGCAGTGAGTTTGCCATTTTAAAGAGATGCAAAGACAATGATTTTGGTTTCACTGATACCATCTTTAGTTCTGACACATGTAATTCTGTTTAATAGTGTTACTCTTGGAACTGAATTAAACTTGACATGCTCCTATCAGTGAGATCAGAACCATGCTGGGTTCCTAAGTGCAGCAGTGTTATTTTGTTATTAGATTGTTTTGACTCGTCTCTTCAGTTTAACGAGCACTTTTTCCATCCATGGTACACCAAGAACAGTTAAGTACAATGGTGGCAAAAGTCCCAACAGAAACAATACCTGTCATGGAAGAAGTCCTAGAGGTGGTCTTGGAACTAGCTGTTGTTGTGGTGTGTTCAAGGTGACACACCCAGGGCATGCACTTCGTACTGGAATTTTGATAGGAAGAGATCCAATTGTACTTTGGGGACACTAGATGGTCTGTTAAAGTGACACCAACAGGTTCTAAATAATAATGTTATATCACAGAGAAGCCTGTGCATCTTCAGGGTACAAAGTAATTGTTCCATGCAGTCTTGTACCATCTTTTTTTCCTGTTTATATCCATTACGTTTTGCAATATTTACCATGTGCTAAGTTCTGAAATGGGAAGGGTTCTTTTTCTGTAAGAATTTCTTTTTTTTTTTTTTTTTATTACAGCTTTATGATTTACTACAGAGACAGGATAGCAAGCACTGCTTCACAGGAATAAACAAGTTCAGACAGCAGCAGCCAACCTTCTTGATTCTGATTTATTCAAATTCCCTTTAAATGCTACAATCTGACTGCAAAATCCATGTTATGCAGATCGGGCTATATAAGTAAAACCAACCTGATGTGACATCTTGTTCAACTGTGTCTGTAAAATCTCTAAAGATGGTAGAGGAGGTCCTTACTACATCAAAATAGAGAAACTTTTTTCGTCTATGTGAAATACAAATGTATGCGGTCTGTGGCTTAAAAATCTGCAGTGCAAGATGCATTTTGATTTTAAGAATTTTTTTTGTCAGAATGTTTGTTCACACTTGATATTTCAGCCATCTCTGTGAATTATTAACATCACCTTTGAGCGTTAGTAGTGTGTTTTCACATACTAAACTAGTTTCACAATGGGAAAGACTTTGAAAGGGCCCATTGTACACGTGTAGTATCACCTGTAACACTGTGCTGTGCTGCTAGACCAACAGCAGTCTGGGGGCTGCTAGCATGTCTGATGGAGGAAAGTCCACTTAAAGACTTGATCCTGCTTTGATCTACTCGATAGGAATTTTTCCATTGATTTCAAGGTCAAACCTGTATGTGAAAAATGGCCTCTATATAGCTGTGCTATTTTCCATTGTGCAATGGTTGAGGTTCTTTTTTTTCCCATGTAAACTTCCTCACATTAACCTGGATAAGACAAACATTCCGGAGGAAAACAAAGGTATTTTAGAAAAGTCTGGGCTAGAGTCTTTGTTTCCCACAATTTGAATAGCTCTGTAATCATTCAGAATTAGAGTAAATAGAAAGGGCTGCCAGACCATAGCAGTTAGGACAGGCATAACATAGGATGTAAGTTTTGAACCACAAAATACCACATCCTGTATGCTGACAACAGGAGTCGGTTTAGGAGTCGGTTTGGGCAAGAGCATTAAAATCCTGTTTTTTAAAAAGTTTTAAATGTAAGCTTACTGGGGAGCAAAGTAAACCCTTCTTTTCTCTCTAGAAATGTGAATGAGACATAAATTGTAAATTCTGTTACGTTTGACTAAGTAGTTGTTTTGAAAGAAAGGCTGTACAAAAGTTAAAAGTTTGCTACTGTAGTGCTGTTCCTTCACTACAGAGCTAACTAGGGCTTGGAAATTTGCCAGAGCTTGTTGCTTTTGGGTCATTTCCAGTCAAGCCCTTAAGAAAGTCACCAACATGTTATTGCTGTTAATACCTTTGTGATCAAACACTGTGGTCTGGAGAAAACATTAGAGCTATGCTGATTTACTGCCATAATTTTATTTGGTAAAAAACTGGGAATAAAGACTGCAGCAAAACATTTCAAGGGAAATGCCACAGTTTTTCATAAAGCTATGGATTATGAAGTTTTCCATGAAATATGGTTAGCCAGATGTAAATTCCTTGCATCTAAGGATGCCATGTTATATTGCAGTTCTAATCCCAGCTCGTGAACCGTCTCTCAACCAGGAGAGGGAAGGTGAGAACAGGTGTGGTTTTCTGGTCTTTTAAATTTCACATACTCAGGTTTGTAGCCATACCTTATTGTCCCACACCGGCAGGTTTGCTTTCATACGTGGTACTTGTAGATTATGGAGTTAAGAACAGCTATGTCACACCGGAGGAATTGCTGTTGATGGACAGCCAGCCAAGAGCAGCTCCACAAAGCTGACAAAGCAGCCTCACTTTTAGTATTAGTTGTAACTATTTTCATAGCACTGTCATGTATTTCTTCATATCAGCCTAGCTGTAGAACCTGTTCCTTCGTGTAAATGCCGGCAGCTTTGGTGGATCAGGTAGGTGTCAGCTAATGAGATGAGGAAACTGCAGCCATGAGGAAACAATTTAGAGACTGCCCATTCACCTGAATGAACGTTTCAATGACTTTGTCCTGTTTCCTAGACTGCTGGTGGTCATGGCATGGTCAGCCGTTCTGGTGCTGACAGCAGTGATGCTATGCCCTCTGAAACAAGATTGTTAGAGGACTTGCCGTTTTGTAGACTTGCGGAAGGACAGGTGCCTCTGTAAACCCAGTTGTTTTCACATTGCATTGGCCATTTTGGATAAGCTCACAGCAGCATTTCGCCATCACGTTCAGTCTTAAGTCTATTGAAGTATTTCAGAGAGAAGGACTTTTGGATGGTTCTCACTGCTGCCAGATTACTGGGGGAGGCAGAAAGGCCTCAGAAGGTGCATCCCAGCTCCCTGGAGGCAGGGACAGGCTTCAGCTGCCTGCACTGAACCGTCTGTCCTGTCCTCTGCCACTCTCTCTGGCTACACATTCTGTACACCCAGCAACTTCTGTGACCAGGGGATGAAGCAGACAGGGAGATCCACCCAGAAAAAAAAAAACCCAGAAAACCGAGTATCTAACTGAATTATATTTCAGCTCAGCATCTAGCTGAACAGTTGGGATGGACCAGCACAACAGAGCCTAGAGGTATGGGGATGGAGTTTTTCTGGAAAGGAAGAAGAGTGTTCTGGAATTTCAAGTGCAAGCTTTAAAAGTGCCTTTTACCTTTTGATGCAGGTTTAGATCAGACATTGTCATGGGATTTGCCATATTTGTAGGACAAGCAAAGAAATTTTTGTCCACATATTTTTGAGTGAGGAGTGTAATCCTCTGCACGAGTAAATATTTGAATTGACAAATTTTCTAGAAAAAAATTCCCCAAATAAGATTAGCTTTTGTTGGATTACATTTTTTTTAAAATATATTTTTCTCTGTCTCTACTAAAATAAAAATAACTAAAAGCTAGGACTACTTTGTGGTGGTGGTGTATTAGCCTGCAATACAAGCACTGGTTCCTTTTCCCGTACTGCTGGAATCCCCAGCAAGACTGCTAATACTGAGGAAGAGAAGCCTTAGAGCAGTGAGTTTCACCCCAAAAAATTTTATTCAAGGAATGCAATGTGATAGATAATAATAGAACTATTTGTTGTCTAACTTTATCAATGAAGTTATTTTAATGGGAAATACATCATCAAGGCTACAGAGGACATGGTTACTAAGTGACCCACAGGATCTAGAGAAAACTGGAGAAGAACAAAATAGCTACAATAATCTAAATGGAATAGGCATTGAAATAACCAGTGATGATTTTAAAAAGAGGTGGCTTAGAGAAACTGCAGGCATTGAAGAAAAACTTTGAGAAAGTAAACTAAAGACAAATTAAAAAAAAAAAAAAAAAAAAGGAAGCATGGCTTGGCACATAGAAGGAAACAGGAAAAGTTCCAGTCAATGTAGTTGGAAAGAAATGTAAGAAGTTTTGAAAGAGATGCCAGCATCATCAAACTGGGTCAATTTTTAAGAGAAAACTCTCACACACACAAATTGTATCTACTGGATTGTGCAAGTATGCAGTAGTTTTGAGGATGTTTGTTGCTTTTCCAGATGTTTGTGTTATCCTTGTGGTTTGGCTGAGAACAGAGACTAAAAACACAGTGTGTATCAGAGATGTGGGAAAGTTTGTTCACCCTTTGCAAAGCTTCCTTCCAAACTGTATCTGACTTCCAGTTATGTATCATATTATGAGAATCAAAGAATCGAGATGGTTTTCTTTTCTCATATTAATTTCAGTTCTTAAGAAATGTGGACTCTACCTTCTTGTTTCTCAGTGATCTCATATGCTTCAAGACGATGCTTCCCACTAATAACTCCAGCTCTCCTCCTAGTTAGGAAAAGAAGGAAAGAAGGAATTTGTGTTTTCAGGATTCAATGAGACTTGATATCCTGCAGGCTGATCTGGTCCTCTTCCCCAGCCATTCTCCGAAAGCTTCAGAAGTACTATTTTGGAGTATGAAAATATTTTGGAATATGAAAATAAATACCTCCATTAAGTTAATTAATTCTACATAAAGGGAACATCATTATGAATGAAAAACATTATGTAAGATGTTTAGTCTTACCTCCTCTGTAGCCTTGTCATATTACTTTAGGAAAATTGCTTAGCTTGTTTTTAGCTCATTATGCTCATTCTTAGATGGAGTATAAAAATGTATATTTCAAGTAGCAGTTACAAGACTTCATTAATTAATAAAAAAAGTACATATATTTTTAAAAAATAAAACCAATGTAGTATAATTTTTGGTCAGCAGTAAGAATGAGCAAGATTAAAGTAAGATTAAGAGGGGAAAAGAAATACGGTTTCCAGACTTCCATTTCATAAATGAACAGACTATCAAAGACTGATGTTTATTAATTAGAGAGTTAAATGACAATTTATTTTAGGTCAATAGAATACTACCATATGAGATTGCAATCAGGCCTTAGCAGCAGTACCATTTGCCATCTACCAGTTTTAAGATGAACAAGAGTACTCAATTCTCAGACCTCTCTCCCCTTTGAATAACTCGGAAGATGTTTGTTTGTATGGATGGATAATTCTACTACACTTGTAAATGCTTGAATTGTTGTGCAGGCTTTATTTCTTATTTTTTATTATTTAATTTTTAAAATAAATTCTGCCTGCTCTAGAAAATTAGAATTTGATTTTTGGTCAAAGACTTCTGTTTTGATTGATGGTTGATCATGTTATGATGATGGAGCAAAGATTTTGATATAAAAGGGGATGTAGGATTTTACATAGTAGTTTTATAATCTACTTCTTATAGGTTTATAGTTTCTCTGATGACCATTAGAAATTTAGAGCAGTTAGAAATATTGGCTCTTAAACTGTGTTTGAACCTTATTTCAAGGAGCATTTCTATCCTACTCTGGTAAAAGCCCTTCATTGTCATGGTGCTAGTAAATAAGTTTTTAATCATGGTTCTTTTCCATTTGTACATTAGAAAAATAATTATTTCAGTCCTGAGTTGATGAATGTCTTGATTTGCATGACGTGCTTAGTTTTTTATACAGAACTGCCTCATTGTCTGTCTTGATATTTTTACTAATTCTAAGGCTTTTTCAGAAGAACAACTCCCTGTACTAATTTTTTTTTCTTGTGACATAAGAGGGTGTGATTCAGTCATTCTCGTTTAGGCTTTCCTACCTCTTTGCCTTTCTTTTGTCTTTCTGAGATGTTCTGCAGCATGGAGCTGTGTTTAGATGAAACAGTGTCTTTTCTTTTTAATGAGGTAGCTGTGACCCTTCACTTGCACAGGTGTTATTGATGCCATGATCATATTAGCTTTGCTGAGCCAATATACATTCTAAGCACGTAAGTTAGAGTATGAGTACCTACAAATGCCTCCCCTTTTGTCACTATTTCTGCAAAGCACATTGTCTCTGTAAAGAGTCATTGTAGGCTAGACTGCAGAAGGTGAATATAAAAAATGTTCTGAGAAAGGAGACTGCTCTTTTGCCAGATGAGGACTTCAACAAACAGAGCATGGCTTCATCAGGGACCATAGTGTGCCCCCCCTGCACGTCCCCCTCTCTCTGCTGAAGGAGAACGTGCCAGGGGATGAGGAGCAAATACAGAATGTGACTTGCACTTGCAACAGGGCAGAGTCTGGGTTGTGTCCGTTGGGATGCTCTGTGCGCGGCAGCACCAGCAACACGGGGCAGTGGCCCTTTGGGGTCCTGGGGTCTGTCTGGCCGTGAGGGTGCTCCTTGTCCTTCTCCCAGGAGCTGGGACTCAGCCAGCACTGCAGCACCAGTGGCCTGGCTCCTGTGTTAAGCACATGGGGTAAAACAGGGAGGAAGGCACTTGTGGGCTCTCCCTAGTAACTCACTTGTGTCAAATGCAAGGCTTGGAAGGCACAACAGTTCATTGCCTAGGGCTATCAACTTGTTTTCCTCAGGAAAAAAAAAAATAGCTTACAGAGTTGTGCTGCCTTTTCCACAAGATGCTGACGACTTCAGCAGTTCAAGCTGAAGAGATAATAAATGGTCCTGAAAAGCAAAGGAGTAATTTTGTCTTGATTTTTTACTTACCACCAGTAGTAAGTATGTATGTGACATGTGAGAATTGTTTCCCGTAGTGAAGAAATGTGTATTTTTATTGTGCTTTAGCTAAATGGTGACACTTCAGTCGTGAAGAACTGGTGTGCAATGCAAAAACAAGGCCTTAAATCCTAGCATCCTTTTATTTTCCTATCTACTGAACATGTGCAGAATTCTGAAAAAAGGATTTGATTAGGTACCTATATCTGGATTTTAGATTCCTCTTTGAAGATATGTGCAATGGTTGTTAAAAGCATGCCATGCCTTTTGTGGATTAAGTGTAATCAAAATTGGAAGGAATGAAAATACTTGCTTAAAAAGTGTTTAAAGAGCCCATCTTGGCCTTGGATATTCCCCTGTTTTAAAATGCAACTTCTTTCTTTATTAGTACAGCAACTTCTTCGGGAGGCTTCTTTGTGTACTGAAAAAATATGTTTATTTTCTCACAGCTAATTATTATTTTCAGAACACACATGGTCTGAAATATTTGCATTGTACCTTAGTATGACTCTAAGATATGGAACAGATTTATTTCTAATTTTCTTAAATAACTTCTTAAAGATAGAACCTACAAACTTATTGTATTTAAATATTTAAAAGACTAGTACCAAGCAAGGTATATGAATTTATCAATATCGTGCTTCTCCCTCAACCAAGATTTTATTCTATTTCCTTTTTAGGAAGGAGGCACAGCTGGATGAAGAAGGACAGTTTCTGGTCAGAATAATTTATGATGACTCCAAAACCTATGATCTGGTTGCAGCTGCAAGCAAGGTCCTTAGTAAGTAATACAGGTCCATTGATCACAAAAAGGATAATCCCCCCCCAAAAAAAAATCTGTGTAGAGAGAGAAAGAGGATATAGCACAGAGGAAGTGAAAACAAGGTATTGATCAAAGAGAGAATTTTTAAAAAATCTCAGAAGAAAGATTTTTTGTTCTTTATCTATGATATTTTTATTCCTTTTATTCCTTGAAGAGATTTTTTATTACTTCCAAAGTATTCCATGTCATGGGTGCATAGAGCATGGTCAGTGTTACAAGCAGGCATGAAATAACAATATATACTGCCTTGCCGGTACACCCAGGTTTCAACCACTGCTGCAAGAGCAGCCCATGGATGAGTCCTTGACCTCTTTGCTGACCAAGCATGCCGAGTTACAGAAATGTTTGTGGCATGGGCACATCTCATTCACATCAGCCATTGATCTGGGTTGCATTCATTGTCAATCAGTGCAGCTCTGGTCTGGAATTTAAAAGGTAGAATTATACCTATCAGCGTGATTTTATCTGCAGACCCAAGTGTGGTATGAATTTGTTCTGAGTCAGTAATTAGCCAAGAACCCATAAGACTATGATGACTATAGTAATGTTGATTTGAAGCAGCAGATGTAGCTTCATGCTATTGTAAACCAGAAGTGACTTCCCTGAGGTCAGCACTACTAACGACCAAGTTCCTTTCTTTTCAGGTAGTGAGTAATTTCTTACCTGTATGAAAATCTGAAATGCTATACATGCGTAAAATGCACAATGCAGCAAGGTCATAATGGTAATTGGTAAATCCTAATGAAATTCATGTATTGAATACTTACAATTTGCTGTGTGGACCCTGAATCTTGCTTTTCTCATATTCTTGACCTACTGGATCTGGGTAGGGTTTAGGTAACTGTCTTTCTCGTTTATGAATACGAGACTAAAATAGTAAGCAAAGTGCGTCAAATGCAGTTTGGACTGAATCATATTTTCCTGTTTTAACTAGATCTGAATGCCGGGGAAATTCTTCAAATGTTTGGAAAGATGTTTTTTGTGTTTTGTCAAGAATCTGGTTATGATACAATTCTACGTGTCTTGGGCTCAAATGTCAGAGAATTTTTGCAGGTAAGAATTTTGTGCTGAATTATTTCAGATACCAGACAGAATTTACGGTCTAGTCAACAGATTAGATTGAGATTTGGAGATATAGGTTGTACTGTATAATCTCCCAGTTATTTGTGGAGAGTTGTCTGGAAACTTTCTTCCTTGGTATTTGTATTCTATAGAGCTTTCCACTGCTCAGCAGTTCTGGCATTGTTGCTCTCTTTCCCTCTCAGTTCATATATTATTCAGTAGAGTAATAATTTCCCCTTGTCAAACATCCTTGACTCTTCAATTTCATAAATAAGGATTGAGAAGGCAGGTAACCTGGGGTTGCAGAGGTATTCATAAATCTGAAATGTCCTTTGAAATTCCAAAGAGAAGTTTTGAACAGGAGTTCAACAGCGTAACAAAAGTATGGAGTACAAGAGACATGAAAAAACCCATCAGTTCAAATTGTCTGCATGTGTTAGAGTAAAAAGATTTACCTTGTTTATACTAACAGAAAATGTGGTCTTCAGATTTGTAGGGTATTTCTTCTCATAAGTTATCTTTGACTTATATATACTGGTTAATTCTAATTGTATGTTATGTACAGAGCTAGGACTCATACACAGCTTGTCCCTAAGACATTATCCTTCATTCATGAGCTGAGGGTGGGATAGAACAGCAGCGTTTAAGTCAACTTCTTTGCTTTCCTGACTGCAGAACTGTGTGATACTGCACTGTGAAACAAAACAATATGAAAACAATTTTTCAATAGCATGGAAGAAACATAGTGACTTCTTTAAAGTGTGGTTTCGAAGTGTAGAAAAAATGGGCTTTCCTTTTTTGTCACTTGAAAATTTGTCACTTCAAAAACCACCTTGGATTTAAGATTTGTGATATATATCACTCTTGGAGAGAACTGTGTGCTGTAATAAGCTTAAAAGCACTGAACTGATCAAGATTTCACGGAAGATTGCCCAAAAGCTGAGTGTCATATCTTTATTGATTTTTCACTGGAAATTGAGCAGCCTCTTGTCATCTGTTTCCTTAAAATCTCTCCAGCAGTAGTAAGTGAAAAGAGCAGAGTGTATCGTTTGCTGGATAATTAGAATATTGACTTCTGTGTTTCACTACCTGCCCCAAAACCTGGATTATTCCAGAGCATCTCAGATACGGTCAGCCCAGACTTTTTGTACAAATCCCATGGACTGTAATTGCTGGGCAGACACCGGCGGTATGTATATGCTCCAACATGTGCATACCATGAGTGATCTGTTTACTGTTGTCTGTCTATGGGATGTGACATCCTTTAAATTTCATAGCTTCATTCACAGGCTGTCCTTAAAGCAAGCCTTCAGGTAAAGGTAATTTTTAAAGATGACTCGTACTGAAGTTGTGGTTAGGGTTGAGCAAAAATAGGGGAGGAGGGAAAAAAAAGTGTAGCTGGCCCGTTGCTTCATCACTTTGGGTACACGTGGATGGGCCAGTGCTTCCCTATTCCTTTCCCTCATGCCCTTTTACATATAGTATACTTCTCTTTCCATTCCTTACCATGTGTGATGATTAAAAGACTGGACACGTTAGTAGGGCACACCAACCATCTATAAAAGTGTAAACAGCTTTCATTTATATTCTTCTAATGACAGTATTTTAAGCTGCTTTGTTTGAATTTCGGTGTTAACAGATGACATTGGCTATTATACACTTCTGCAGATTTTAACAGGACTAATGTATGAGTAGCCATGCCAGAATTGTACTTTTTAGCTTTTTATTATGATGGAAAATCAACATTATCCATGATTTATTATTTTTGGATCTTCCAGCAGTTGGATTAGGTCAGGAACTGATTTATATACCTATTACAAAAATAGGTGCAGATTTGGTTTAATGTACTAAACTTTTTTCAGATTCTTAAAATACATAAGAGGCACTTCTTCAAATCTGTACTGAGTCCAGGATATACGAAATAATTGAGGGCTGCAGCTTTTTAAAGCATATGAAAATAAATCTCATTTATATTCTGTTTCCTGTGACATCTCAGAGAGAGTTTAGTTTATTCGTAGATGAAACACAGGTATTTCAAGCTTCATGAAACAGGAAAAAGATCCTGCAACTTAATCTAATGTTTATACTTTCTGTGAAAAAGAGGCCTGGATAAATGGCAAATCGTATTGAAAGACACTGCGCCAGAGAAGCAGGGTGAAAAAAGGTACCCCCTGAGAAACTCCAAGTGTGGTTTTATGTTGTGTTCAGTACCTTTCTACTGAATGAAAATCGAACGCTAGAGTAGTGGCTAGTTGTCATTTAGGGAATCATTTACATGGCTATTCAGTTGTTTATAACTGCAGTACAATAAATTTCAGGGGACTAATGCCTCTTTAGAAAAGTCTCCAGATGTTCTGTACTACACAGGGCTGAGCAGTATATCTTTGTATTTCAGGTGCCAATCACAAAAAACTCTTTTGCTTTTAGACAGGCCAGAATCTGCCTGATTTAGTTTGCTTCTTGTTCTTGCCTAGTGATCCCTTTGTGTTTCACCATGGAGCTGATCACTGCTCTCTGAAGCTCTAGACTTAGTGTCTCTGGTCCCAGCAGACACATTCATTCTTCCAGAAGCTGCAATATCAGTTTAGAATGGATCAAACACAACAAAAAATAGAAGTGGGAGTGACAATGTATAAATGGCAGGATCGGGGAGTAATTTCAGCTCCTTGATCTGGAAGCCCATCTCTACTCTTGACTATGTGTAGGAGCAAGGTTCTGAGTACAATAAACTCTTTGCTCGCCCCATAATCAGTCTGCATAGGGAGAAGAGACACGTTGGGGACTGGAAAGCAGCTGCAATACATCCTGGGCAAGTCCCCCACTCTGGATGATTCGAGAGTAAAGAGTGAAGGGCATGTCACATGGGCTCACCTGTGATGCTGCTTGGACAAAGTCAGCAGTAATGGGGTAGCAGGGTGGCAAAGTGGTCTTGCAGAATGGAGCTGCTGTCAGTTGTTAGCAACGCTTAACGTCACACTTAAATGTTAATAATTAAACAAGCATCTTACAAAAACTTCTGTCCTTGACATTGGCCATTTCTCGTAAGTCCTTTTGAAATTCTTCGAGTGTTGATGACTCTGTAACTGGAAGATTGTCTTTTCCCGTGTATCTCCTTAAAGAGTTTTTTTTCCAAAAGGTCGATATATCCCAGCTGTTTCTGAGGCATGTGTACTGAAACAGCAGTTTTGCACCCAATCAAGGAGATTGTGGGGCACTCGCTCCGAGCCAGTCAGCTCTTTTTTCTCATCCACGCTCATTCAAAGCAGTCTTTCCCAATTTCATTGTCTTGAACCTTGCAAAGATCTTACAGAATTTGCCTTGAAGCATTATACTTTTTTGCAGTTGAATGCCCGCTAACAGCTGGAATGAATTGACTCCTAGATTGTTGCTTCTTCAAGTTTTAATTTGGAGGTGTTGGTATAGCAACAGAAACATGAATTTGAAACAAACTGAAAAACTGAAGGAGGAAGTTTCAGGCTGAGTGCATCCTGCATAATTCATCTCCAAGAGTCTCATTTCCTCTGGAGGCCTCCCAGGAGAAGAGGCAGCTGTTTGAGCACTTCACAGCTCACATGAAATCAAGTTCATTATGCTTCCACAAATCTGATGATCGACAGATGCTCTTGAAAGGTAGAGAATGGCCCAGACAGGACATTGCAAATATTTTCACCTCACTTCACCTTGGGCTGGCAGAAAACAATATGCAAAGCCTGGTGGTAGTAGTTACTTGTGGGGGTGAGAGAACAACGTTTAAAATATGCAGTAGTGGTCTGAACTTAAGAAGTAAAGGAGCTGTATGAATTTTACACCACAGGTATATAATTACGTGGGTTGCAACACTATCCAGCAAACTAGGTTGCTCTTTCTGTATTAAAAATACAGTAAATAGCAACCTGGAGCCTTGATAATGGCATCACAATCGAAGTAGAGGCTAGTGTTGTGTTCTAAGTGTGATTTTGATCTCACTGTTCTCTTTAATGTCCTTATTAGATAGCCTATCAATTTATCATTTAGCTTTCCTCTTCAGAAAGCAATTTGTCTGGTCAGGATTTAAGGTGAAATATATGAGATGTCCAGGAAAATAGGCGACCTCTTCCCTTTCCTAAATAACCTTTTCTGAAACATTATTACAGCAGATGTGATAAATTCTGTGTCATAAATTCTATGTATTCTGTGGATTTTTAAAAGTATTCTCAAAGAAAATATGTATTTAAGGTTGATCTTTCAGTCATTTAAAACTTTACTTTAAAATCTGAAGTGTTGTCAGGCCCTGTAAACTTGGGTTGACTGTTATGATGTCAGAACTAGGCTGTTTCATTGAGAATAAGGAAAAAGATACATGTTTATTCAGCATGCTTATTTGTATTTCACACCTAAATTCACATCTGAAGAGATTATAGGGACTAGAATTGGAAAGGATGAAAGTGAATGAGATTACAGGATTAAGAAACACACACAAGGTCTTTAAATTATCAGTGTTTCAAAATACAACATATTCAAGCACAAATTCTTACTATCTGGGGTAATTTTTAATAGTGCTAATTTTGATTCCGTTCATTGTCCACATATTGCCACAGTAGATGGAAAGAACATTGCAAGCTACCTGAAAAGCCTGCTATGATGGCAGTTCTAAAATTATTAGGCAATTGCACAGTGAATGTGAGCAGTAGGAGAAAGGGGATGTTCAGATTAGACAGAATATATGCTAATTTTCTTCAGAACTAATAAGTAAATGTCTTATAACAGTGTTTTTAATTTCTTCTTCCAGAACCTGGATGCTTTGCATGACCACCTTGCTACTATTTACCCAGGTATGCGAGCCCCTTCCTTTAGATGCACTGATGCGGAGAAGGGGAAGGGACTCATTCTGCATTACTATTCGGAAAGAGAAGGTCTCCAGGATATTGTCATTGGAATCATCAAAACTGTAGCTCAGCAGATCCACGGTACAGAAATAGATATGAAGGTAATATCTGAAGGGATGTACACATTGGAAGTTTGTGTCATTAGGGCAAAATCACGAAAATAAAAAATGAAGTGATGGCAAGCAATCATTTTCCATTGTTGCTGTCCTTTGTGAAGCAGTGGCATCAGCACTGACTCGGGGAGACCCATGATCGTTTGTGTTGCTTTAAGGACACGTCAGCTGTGTGCTGAGAAGTCCCGTAAGAATTTGCAAACAGACCCAATTGGGAACAGTTCAGAACAATATCCCTTTATTCAAAGGAGACAAGATGTACAGAAGTTAGATACTGGGTTATTTGGGGTGCTTTTTTCCACTTTATTTTATATTTGGCATATATTGCTTACTGTCTACTTTGTTCTGTGAAAACACGGGCATTTTGTCTTTGTGTCCTAGATTCTTCATCTATGTGCAGATTGAGAGACTGATGTGCATTGATGGGGCCTGGCTGGCGCGTAGTGTTTTCCTCCCAGTCCGCATGCCGGGTCCTTCCCAGAACCAGGATGTGTTTGTGGGTCTCAGACTATTATTGTGTGGGAGTGTGGCTGGATAGACGCCTACAGCCTCAGAAGTGGAAAAATGTTCCTCAGTCACAGAGTTTACGTAGTGTCGTGTGTGCTAAGTCACTTGTGAAATGGGAAAGAAGCTTCTAGTTTGTGTCCATACAGACCAACAGAATGATTTAATTGATAAGGCCTTGCCTATGTAATAGTATAAAATCAGAGCTTGATCCCAGGTGCAGATATATCTGGGGAAAAACAGCAAATAAAAGCTTTTTGGTGTTAGAAATATTGCAACTGTTATAAAATACTTTTCATGAAGTAGAAAAGAATCTAAGCAGGTACAGCAAGCATTTTTGTTTTTTTTTAACTATTTCCTAGTCATATTACATTTTTATCACAGGTTCATTGTGTACTGGCACAGAAAATCAGTTCTAGTTTCATGAGCATATCACAAAAACATGATCTTGCTCAGGTAAAAGATTTACAAGCAATCCAACGACAAAGGTATTTGTACAGCTATAATGAAGTATTTGCCTTTTAGGTTTCTTGTTACAAGCTAGCTCAGGATTATAGTGAGCGGCTAGTTCTGCATAGCGATGGTGGTATACTTGGTGTCCTTGTTTAGATATCCATAGTTCAAACTTTTACAGCAGGTATTAGTAATCAGATACGGAAGGGTGCAACAGAATCAAAGCAATCCTTCTCTTAGGTCCTTGTTTATTCCAAGTGTTGAGACAGACAAGGAGGACCATGTTGGCAAGTTGGCTGCAAGAGTGCTGAAGCTGTGACTTGACAAGCATTTCTTGTGGTAGCACAGGCAGTTTATTCAGTCCCCCTTCTCTTACTGCTCAAGCCTGTCCTATGACAGCTTCTTCAGATGTCTCTCTCTGGCTGTTGTCAAGCTATAAAATTAATTATACTGAGGAAATGAACTAGGTTAAAAATAGCAGGTTTTCTTCTGGGCTATTTTTACTTGCATCTGTTCTGTTATGTAGTTTGATGTTCTATCAGAGTGAGTTCTGCCAGCATAGCCAAGGGGTCATGCAGAGACAAAAGTGATCAGTGTGGCAGAGGAGAAACCTGGGTCGTGCAAAGCAGCTACCAGAACATACTTTTGACAAACTGTGTCCCCAGTCTGAATCTTACTTCATTGAGAAGATTGTATTGGACAGTACTGATACCCATGTAGGACTTCTGACAAATAATATATCTTCCAAAGACTTTTAAATATTGATTATAAATTTACTTCTCATTTTTATTTCACTTCATTAGGTTTTTCTTGAAATTTTATTCTACTGTAATTAAATAGAAATGTAATAATATTGGTCAAACCCATTGTAAATGAGCACAAAGTTTAATTTAACCCAAACTATTCTTCTAGACCATCTAAGCCAAAAGCACATAGATGCCTAAAAATTGGTATTACTTCTAAACTGAACAAAGTGCATATTGTCTGTATTTTATTTTGTCTGTTACCCCGTTTTTTCCCTTGTCCCTATTAGAAAGTCATGTGCCCTCAATCCTGAACTTTTTCTTGTCTTTGCTGGTTAATAAAGCATAGCCTTTGACACCTTTAATGACCTGAAATAGTGTTTTACTCCACATACTCACAAACTTCAGTAGTAGATAAGCGGAGAATAATCAGCTACTTGTTTCTCTAAGGTGAGAGTGCCAAAAATTGTGGCTTGTCTACACAGACAATGGCAGTGTCCCTCCATTACTCCACAGGTCAACTATTAATCATTAATGGTACAGAGGGAGGGTTTTAAAGTAAAGTAAGTCTGCCATTGTGGTACCTGGCTAGTTTTATACTGTTCAAAAGATGAGGAGAAAAAATTGTCTGACTTATTTCATCTTAATCCCTTGCTTCATCATTTAGTAAATGAATGCTTTCGTGTTTCATTAGTAATACATTGTTTGAAATAGCACAGCACAGAAAAACAATGGAGCTGCTTTTCATCCCCTCAGTTTTTGTGGACCAACCAATGTCTCTTCTGTTAAAATTTTTAGTTTGGACTTCAGTTAGAATTTTGCTTAAGGAAGACTTTTTTTTTGGAACTGATAAGAGCCTCAGTGCCTAGCTCGAAGTTCCTGATGATATTATGAGAGTTGCCTTCTGACTTGCAAGAACAGAGCTGAGATTCCTGAGTTGCCCTTCCAAATCTCTTTATCCAAAGTATTTACATACTAAAACAGTCCTGTGCTGGATTGTTAAGTTCTGCAGCCCTCTTCATATTACTGTAAAGTTGATATCTGCATTTAGCTGTTTAATACTTTATTACCCACTTTTCTTCCCTGGCTGTTTAGAACAAATACGTACATAAATCTGCTTGAGAGAATGCAAGCTTCTAAGATTGTATTTTCATGAAATTTTGCTTGAATTTTTCTTACATATTACCAGTTCCTGTGAAGGTGGTAGCAGATACTAATTGTTTACAATGCTACTGTTTTTATTTCATTAAGTAGTTAGATTTTGTTTCATGGGTTACACAGAACCACAGAATGACTGAGGTTGGAAGGGACCTCTGGAGGTCATTTTGTCCGACTCCCCCCCTGCTCAAGCTGGGCCACCTACAGTCACTTGCTCTGGACAGTGTTCCGACAGCTTTCAGCTATCTCTAGGGATGTCAGAGGTTGGTTACGTATAAATGAGGGGGAACCTGTGAAGGTGAAGTCAGGACAGGGATTCCGTCAAGGCTCCAAATGGTACAGGTCGATGAAGAATGTTGTACAATCCTATGAAGCCCAAAAATCTGTTGGGAAAACAGGCTTCTAATATCTGAGAGCAGACTATCAAAACCTTTCTTTTACACAGGGAAGATGGTTCACAATATAAAATGAGAAAAGACCAGGGGAAATCCTTGACAAGATGGTAATTTCAGACTGTCTGATGTCTCTCTGATGGCAATATAAAAAACAAAGCCAGAATGTGACCAGCTGAAGAGCTGACCTAAAAACTACTTTAGGCAGTAGTCATGGAGGACGAGCAGTACTGATCCACATGGTAAAATGATATCTGTGTGTGAAGATAAGTCAATCGTACAGCGTGATCAGCCTCTAATTCTGACACAAGGGCAGCCGTAAACTTCACTATCTTCAGGCTTGGAGGTTTGGTGCAGTGAGACAATCTGCCTTGAAACCAGCTACCAGGTGGAAACACCCTCACAGTTGTAACTTTGGGTGTGCAAAGCTAAGAGTGGTATCATTCCCACAGTGAACTGATTTGCCTCAGGATCACCCTGAAACAGCTGCAGTGAAATTTGTCAAGTAGCATTGCACAGTTGGTTTTGGTCGGAAGAGATCAAGAATTTAAATGGCAAAAAAACTTTAAATGGCAAAAACCTGACTTTGTGTTAACCTTCAGGATCTGATGGATGAAGATCCCTATCCAAGGACATTGTGTCCCTCCCTGATGCTGAGATATGAGTGTATTTTGGGGACATGCTCATATCTAAAGGGCTGATTCTTGTCGATACATCAGTGAAAACTTAACAGCTTGTGTTTGTTACACATGCTGTATCACGGTGATACCACTTGATTTAATATCTTGTGTGGAGCTCACCAAAGTAATTTTGAAATAACTGTTCTTGGCGTTGTCCTTCCCTGAAATACTGGTATGACTTTTCACTTGACTCTGAAGATACATCTTCTGGAAAGCACAGGCAGGTTAGCAGTTAGATGTTATAAATTCTCTTTGAAACCAGGAGAGTGATTTTTTTCCCTTCAGTTTTTAACTGCAGTTACTATGGTGATTGAACTCGTAGATCTGATGAACTGATGTCACTTCACCAGCTAAGACCGCAGGGGGAGGAAGAATTAAACTTGATTCCTGGCTTTGTTGCTTCTGTCACTGAACTTGCATTATCAAGCATTTAACAGAGACTTCTTCAACAATGTTTAAATGATACTGAAATTCTGTGACTTGCAGACTTCACTTTCACATTTCACAAACATTCACATGCAGAGTGAAATAATAGGTAAATTCTGTTCTAGTTAAGCTTACTACAGAGTATCTAGGGCAGGTCTTTATGCCAGAGAAGTATCTGGCCAATTAGTTTGGATCTGTAGGTACCAAGCATGAAGGGACAGAATTTAACATATTATATTAATGGCCGTAAGCTCTCATTTTAAATTTGCTGACAAGATGGGTGTAATCATGAGATAGGAAGATAGTGCATAAATGATGTAAGCAGAAAAGACATCATGAACTTATATATCCAATGAAAAGCTATTTAAGGATGAATTGGTATCTTGCTTAACGTGGAGAGGGGTTAGCTAATAAGGGTCTGTGCATGAACGATGGGAATCAAATTCAGTAAACCAGCTACGTCCACAGCATATCAGATTTACCAGGATTGTGCAGCTGATGTTGTGGCTATCTTGTAGATCTGACTCATTTCCGTGTGTTTGGCCTGTCTTTCATTTTCTGCACTAATGTGGTGCACTAATACAGCAAACTTTTCTAGATGCCCTGGAGTCTGGTCAAAAATAGTTTTGCAAATGAACTTGAAGATGCCTGGGAAATTTGCAGCTGTGCACCGTTACTGACACAGTTCTAATCTATAAAGTTAAGAAAATAGCACATTGTGTGCGATGACTGACTTATCAGTGTGCAAGGTTGTAGGATCTGTGGTGTCATGTTTCAAACTTAGCTTAATGTCTTGAAGCATGTAGAATCCTGTTTTTATAGGGTGGTTGGGGTTTTTTTTAACCAACACTTGAGGTTTTTTCTATTGATTCATTTCTAATACATGGAACAAAATGGGAAGTGATGAAAAACCTGTTAGGTGCTGCATGGTAGCAGGAAAAAATCATGTAAGTACAGGTGCAGGTTGGTCTACAGAATACTAGTATGTAGTGACGAAGACGGTCATTATTTAATAATATTAATATCTCTGGAAGGTGATGTGCTGTCAATATGAACATTTCCTTAAAAATTATTAGATCTTCAAAGATGAATTTTAGGACTGCTTTGCCAAAATAAAAGCTTTTCATCCAAAGCAGGCATTTTTTTTTTCCAGTTGCAGCAAGTTACTTTAAAGTAAGATCCAAGACTGGAAATGATCTGGAAGCATAGATCAATTCTAGTGATAATTCTGCACAATTTGGAAAAGGTTACTGTGTATAATCTCAACTATCCCTGGCCACAATATTAGTAGCAATAAAACAAAACCTGTGGGAGTGTGCATGAGTGGTAGGAAGTAAGAACCTAGACTCCAGCTGTGTTCTTTTAATCCTCAGCATGGCCACAGTTTCTCACAATTTCAGAGATTATGGTTAAAAGATGAGGAAGACATGCAGAACCTTTAAACCCTGAATTCAGAGGGAAGCTGGGTTTCCATCTACTACATTCCATTTTCCTAGACAAACGCACATCACTTGTTTTCCTCAAATGACTGCCGCATACTCTTTCCAAGGTTTACCTCTGTTTTTAACTCATAATTGCCCATTTCTCTTTGTCACATGCTGCCATATGGGTTAGCAACACAGCTTCTTGAGGAAATTAGGGTTTATCACTATTAATATTTGAACTTGTTCATACATCCAGCTTTAGGTGCCTACATTAGTTGGTAAATTTAGTAGGCTGATATGTCTCTAAGTTACCTACTTATGCAACAGAAAGAGAAAATTAATGCAGCACATGGTATAGAGCACCTAAATCAGGCTCCTGCTCTGAACTGTCCTCCAGAGAAGCCTCTCTCCTTTCAATGAATAGTCAAATAGGAGGTAAAGGAACACTACCTTCTTAATTAGGCATTGTTTAACAATAAAATACTGTTTTGTTGTTTTAAACTTCTCCATTAGTCTGGGAGCTAAATAAAGTTATCAGCATCCCCAAGCCATCAGCTAGTATGGCTGACAGCTGTGGTGGAGAAATATTTAATAAATTAAACATCTTAGGAATCGAGTGCAGTGTTTGTGCATATCCGTCTGTTTTCTTATGGAAACTCTTAATGTCTGTGGTTAGACTGTGTGTAAAGGGCAGAATCAGGAAGCATTAGAGATTTTAAGAAGTCTTTTTTTGTTTCAGTGGCTTTAGGATCAGACTAAATGGAAGTAGAATCAGGTGCAACATGTTCCAGAAAGTTGCCACTAAACAATACTGTGTAAATAGAATTGTTCTGTTCCAGTCATTAAATCTAACTAAGCTTGAGAAAAGGTGAATTTGGCCTCTCAAGGTAAATTATGTTATTCTGTTAGTTATTAGCTTTAATTACACCGCAATACATGACTCTCACTGCAAATAAAGTAATCCCTACTAATTTTGGGTTTTTTTTACTAACTTTGAGTAAGATTACTGAAGTGTGAAATGCTATATTCAAGACACTTACTTGAGATTCCACTGATGTAGACGACGCTGGTTTTGCTGTGATTTCATTTAATATGGAATGCAGCTCAGAGAAGATTGTCATTGCATTTAGTTTTATCTGTTGGTCCTAGTCTTGTAATCTGCTTGAACGTGTAAAGGCTGTATGTTCAAACATCAGCTTGATCCACCTGGCTGGTTGTGCCACGCCTATCCTCTCCTCAGCACTGTTTGCTGTTGTGTTAATAGACTTTGCAAACAGCTTTCATCAAAATAAGGATTCAAGTGGTCTTTGTAATTCAAGACTTGCCTCGGGTTCATTCAAGGGGAGAGAATTCTGTGTCCTGTCTTCTGGCAAGTACCAGTACAAGCAAGCATAACCTGAACCCTGACCCCTGATTTCAGGATGTGCATTTCACTCAAGCTTTATAAATTATATTTGGATGATCTTCAAAGAGCAACTGTGGCTAAGCAAAGACATAATTATTCACCTGGAATTATAAAGACTCTCTAAAATCAGAAATACTTTAGTATTTTTCAAGATGCAGGTACCATTCTTGAATTCATCTTTCTAATGTAAATGTACTCCCATCTTCATAGTAGCATTCCAGTTATTGAGTAGCAGAGTTCTCTGTTTTTCATTTTTTCCTTCATTTTTCTAGGTTATTCAGCAGAGAAATGAGGAATGTGACCACATTCAATTTTTAATTGAGGAGAAAGAATCTAAAGAAGAGGACTACTATGAAGACCTTGACAGATTTGAAGAAAACGGTACCCAAGAATCTCGCATCAGTCCCTATACTTTCTGCAAGGCCTTTCCTTTCCACATAATATTTGACAGAGATCTGGTGGTCACGCAGTGTGGCAATGCTATCTACAGAGTCCTTCCACAGGTTAGATGATTCTAATGCATGAATAGTCGTAGAGATTCCTAATAGTTGATGTTTCACAGTTTTATTTTAAAGATCAATAAAACAGATTTAGGATTCTCTGTCCAAACAGCATTCCTATGTAACTGTATAATACTTACTACATTATGTAATTATTACATAATTATTACTACATTACTCCTCTTGTTTGAAAAAGGACTGTGAAAACAGCCCTAATTCTGCAACAGCTTTGTTCCTTATGGTCATGTCCACAAAGAGAATAAGCTTGAGCAGAGAAAATCTGATCACCCCCTTCAATTCAGGTGTTGGCTTGATACCTGGTTCTTTCTCCAAGATACATTTGCTATGCAAGTGGCAGATAACTCTGTAAAGTGGGTGTGAAACCATCAGTGCAGCTTGGCCTGCCGTTCAGGAAATGGTCTTGCCCATACTACTATATAGTGTAGCAGCAGGTACGTAGTCTGTATCTGTTACCTGACAGTAATGCTGTCAGATGCATAATAACTGAAGAGCAGAATAACACAAATTGTAGCATTCTCTCTCGGCTTGTACATCAAAAGCATCAGTATTAACTCAGATGACCCAAACTATGTGAGATATATATATGTATATGACTTCTGAACTTAATGCAGCTGCTGCATTAAGTTATTTACAGTGAAAAGGTACTCAGAGGTCTGTTTAATGTCACGTATTGTGTATATGAACAGGATACCTCAGTTCTTGCCTGAAAGAGCTGACAGTGTTTCTAAAAATAAGCAACAAACAGGGAAAAGCAGTAATGAGAGAGGCAAAAAAAAAGATGGTGAAGACATCAAATCATTATTACAATTATGTAGGCTGATGTTGCACATACCATGTTGTTTCTGAATCGTTGACATACTTTCAAAATGCAGTTTTATGTTAGCTTTTTCCTGCAATTTGTTTTTGGTGATTTCTCTCCTGAATTTTGCAGAAAGGTTTGAAAAAAGAGTAAGTAACTGTCAGAATGTTCCCAAGGGCATTCGCTGAACTGATTCAGCCTCCTGAGGATGGCTATCAGAATCCTGACTATCAAAGTTGATGCTTTAGAGAACTTGGCTTATTGAGAAGGGAGTTTGAAGGAGGTCACTTGGGAGGAAAACACTGGAAAGCTTTTTTTATGCTGTAGCGTGAGAATGGTTTGACAGATAACAAATGTGATAGTCCAACACAATTTTACAAAGTCATCTTGCAGACTGGAATTGCATTTTAAAGTCAATATACTTCTGTTGTGAAATCCTTGATTTAAAAGCCATGTGTGTTAACGGAGAAATGCATAAAGTATATATTCTCTTCCATTCAGTACTGTCATCTAAGCAAACTGAATGTAATTACTCCTTGTATATTTTTATTTTATTATAAAACATAACAATCTTTTGTTTTTCTTTTTTGTGGTTTTGTTGTTGTTGTTGTTTTGTTTTGTTTTCTTTTTTTATTCTAGCTGCAGCCAGGAAATTGCAGTCTGTTGTCAGTCTTCTCCTTGGTCCGGCCTCATATAGATATTAGTTTCCATGGGATCCTTTCACATATCAATACAGTCTTTGTGCTGAGAACCAAGGTAAATAGACAATATTCACCTGGCTTTTCTTTAAGTAAGTATGCTTTGGAGAAATAAGAAGTGCTGAAAGCTCAGAAATCTTCAGAGACAATTCAGTAGTATGCTCGGTATCCCTTTTGAGTCATGAGCCAAGAAAAAGTCACAGGTGTGAATTCATGTGGAGCGGTTAAGTAGAATGCTACATGGGAATGGTGAAGTACAGATACTTCATGTCTGACGCTTTCTTTGTAAGGGGCCAACCCATTATATACTTGTACAAAAGTAATTTTTGTATTTTCATACATTTACTTTTGTTTCATAACGATATGGGAGACAAAACTGAAATGTGTTCTTGCTTGAACCCCTGTGTTCATGCATAGTTCTGTCTCCTTTTCTCTAGAGAGGGCAGGAGAGGAGGCAGGTGATGAACGAATGCAGCATGTAGAATAGCACCTACTGTGTCAAGGAGCCTGTTTATTTATTGAAGACTTTACCTGAGAGAAACCATAATAAATAAATAATTAATAAGATTTATTAGAGGTGCTGCCAGGCATAGATAGAACGTCATAGAATAGGCAATAGGCAATACTTTGGTCAGACTACTGTTAAGAAATGACACGGAAAAAAACAAGCAGTTATGAACAAGAATGTGACTATGCTTTATATCTCTGAGGCAGCAAATCATAGTATTAAAATAAGGGTAGTATATGATGTTCAACTGAGAAATTAATCAAGTTTTAATGTAGGCTGTAACTCCAATTAAACATTCTGACTGCCTTCGTAGTAAAGGCTCTTAGTACATGGCCTGGTGTGTAACACATGTACTGTTGCCCTTATATAATTGTGACTTTTCATCACCAGGAGGGGCTGTTGGATGTGGAAAAGCTGGAGTGTGAAGATGAGCTGACTGGCACAGAAATCAGCTGCTTACGCCTGAAAGGGCAAATGATCTACTTGCCTGAAGCAGACAGCATTCTCTTTCTTTGTTCGCCAAGGTACTTGAAACCTGAAGACTTCTATAATACTGATTTTTATTTTACAATTACTGATTTTAAGAACACTTTGCGACAGTAGTGCTACAGCGATTAATTGGTTCAAGTATTGACTTCATTGATTTTGATGTGTTTATACTAAAAGAAGGAGAAGCATTTAAACATCAGAACTTGACTGATTATTAAGTAATTCAATGTAAACATTGGGATGCTCTGGCCCACTTTGTACAAATGGGAATTTCTCCCGATTCCACTATTTTTGGCAAGTTTTGTCCTTTGTTTCTTACTGTGAGAGTGCTAAGAAATGTCACAATGATTTGATTTCCTATGCAGATTCATACATTTTTGCAGTAGTCTTAATGTAACAGAGCAGTGATGATTATAAAGAAGTGGCTGGAATGGGGGCTGAGTGGAGGGCTGCTTTAGCTGAGAGCATGTTGAGCTAACACATCAGATTACACAGTTATGTTAATCTCCTGTGTAAAAGGGAGAGAGTGGATGAAGGCAGAAGGGGAAGAGGCTAATTTAACGTAATCTCACTTTTCTGTGTGTACTGAAGTATGTACATTCGGTACGTTCATGGAACTTATCAGTGTGAAGTCTATATTTAAATGCAAAATCAAGAGCCATGTGTTAACATGAATGAACACAAATGAGGTAGTTCATAGAATGGTCATGTTGTAGAGCTCATCACAAGTTCAGAAGCATAATCCTTCTGTTATTCAGCAGCTTCATTTGAGTTTTAAATGCTCCTTTGGCAAGTTTAATTGTACCCATGTTATTATTTATTTCTCCACGTTGCAGTGTGATGAACTTGGATGATTTAACCAGAAGAGGTTTATATTTGAGTGATATTCCATTGCATGATGCGACCCGTGATCTGGTTCTTTTGGGAGAACAGTTCAGAGAGGAATATAAACTGACTCAGGAGCTTGAGATCCTCACTGACAGACTGCAGCACACACTGCGTGCACTGGAAGATGAAAAGAAAAAGACAGACACGTAAGAACCAAATCCTGATTTTGATCTGAAGCAGCCACAGCGATATATTATTTATAGCTACCTTCTTAAAAAAATAACAGAATCTTGGGAGGAGATATTCAGGGTCGATAATTTTGGAGTCAAGAAGGAACACTTTAACGCCTGAGAGGGTATTTCTTTATTTAGAATGTCAAATGTCATCTGCAGTCTAGGCTGTTACATGCACAGGTGTTTTAGTGGCTCCCTCCCTGACAAGGAAAGTTATGAGAAGTAAACTGACAATCCTTTTTACTTTTTGAATTACCTAAAACAGTAGTGTTGCAGACTTTCTTACATCTATCATGCTCACAGGTTAATAGAACAGAAAAACATACCCTGTAAGCCTTGAAAATAGTCTGTGTAGTGGTGACGTTTTGCAATAGGCTAATGTTATGAAATTGGTTTTATAGTTACCTGTAGAAATCGATTTGGGGCCCAATGCACACAGTTTATTATTGTACTTATATCTAGATAGTAATATTATCTAGATAGCCCCAAATCCATTTCTACAGGTAACTATAAAATCAAATTCATAGCATTAGTGTATATATAGTTTTATATTATCTGTCTATATAATACATATATATATTAGTCTCTATATAGCTGAGCTCTAGGACTACTGGCAAATAAATTAAACAAAACTTTGTGTGACAAGCAGCGTGAGGTTGATCATAGAGTCATAGAATAGAACAATAGAATGGTTTGGGTTGGAAGGGACCTTAAAGATCACTAGTCCCAACCCCCCTGCCATGGGCAGGGACACCTTCCACCAGCCCCGTCCAGCCTGGCCTTGAGCACTGCCAGGGATGGGGCAGCCACAGCTGCTCTGGGCAACCTGTTCCAGTGCCTCACCACCCTCACAGGGAAGAATTTTTTCCTAGTCTCTAGACTAAATCTCCTCTCTTTCAGTTTAAAGCCGTTCCCCCTTGTCCCATCACTGCAGGCCCCTGTACAACATCCCTCCCCAGCTTTCCTGTAGCCCCTTCAGGCACTGGCAGCTGCTAGAAGGTCTCCCCGGAGCCTTCTCCTCCAGGCTGACCCCCCCGAGCTCTCTCAGCCTGTCTTCATAGGAGATCATCTTCATGGTCCTCCTCTGGACTCCTCCAACAGGTCCATGTCCTTTTTATACTGGGGGCCCCAGAGCTGGAAGTAGTAGTCCAGGTGGGGTCTCTTGAGAGTGGAGTAGAGGGGAGGAATGGTGGCTGACTCTCCTTTATAAAACATAGTTCCCATCACTGTAATAGATTTTTCTTGTGGATTATACTTCTGTAGTAGTAGAATTAACATTTGTTGTGCTGTGAATTCTATTGACAGATTATTTTTCCTGTAGTAGAGTAATGGAAATTGTTGTAAAAAGACTTGAAAGGGATGGACAGAACAGTCCGAGAGACAAGGAGTCTAAAAATATTTTTTCTGTTCATTCTTATTGACTTGTTTTGTAGAAATCATTTTATCTTCAGGAATTCTAGCCTTCTTGGCAGCCACTGGAACAGTGTCAATTGCTGTGTCATGTGCCGAAAGTATTCACTAATTATAACTCATGCAGTAGTGAACTTGCCAAAAATGCAACTAATGAGGATTTGTGCAGGAGGCTGTGTACCAAATGATGCTCAATTTTTGTGAATCTTTGCTGTGTAAGGAGGGAAATGCACCTTAAGATGGCCATTAGAAAGTTGAAGGAATACACATAAGAATAGGGTGAAAACTCTGTGTGAGTGATTTGGATTTTATCTGCATAATTTGTAATATGAGCAAATGTTAATATGTCATGTAGTCTATTATTAAAAAAAAACATGCAATAAACCCTAAAAGCAACATTCTCAACAGAAAAGGAAGCATTTAGCAACACATGAATTGATCAAAGGTGGGAAACCGATGCCTTTGTTGCCTTTTTTGTATTTTTTATGGTTTTGTGAGCAAAACCAGATTATATGAACTGAGGATAGGACAGAAATACTTAAGCAATAATTAAAAAAAAATGATCCAAGCAAGTAACAGATCACGTCAGAAGAATTAGTAATATTTACCTCATTTTGTTGGCATCTTATCTGCATTAATATGTGTTTGAAATGTCGTGGCTTTAGGTACACTGATGTAGATCAGTTCCTGTGTCCCACATAATACACTTTTCAGTAAACATCTTGCATATTGCTCTTTGATGATGTGAGTGTGTTATAAACCCTATAGGAGATACCAAGTAAATATTTGAAGAGTGCTGGTGTAAAGACCTTTTCCACGTTCTTGTGCCTTTCTTTTCTTACACATTTAGATTACTGTACTCTGTTCTACCACCATCCGTGGCAAATGAGCTGAGACACAAGCGTCCCGTTCCAGCGAAGCGGTATGACAATGTGACCATTCTTTTCAGTGGCATTGTTGGATTCAATGCCTTCTGTAGTAAACATGCCTCTGGAGAGGGAGCCATGAAGATTGTTAATCTTTTAAATGATCTTTACACAAGATTTGATATTCTGACTGATTCACGAAGAAATCCATTTGTTTATAAGGTAAGCAGAAGATTTTAAAACTATTTAAGCTGTGACTTTTTTATAATTTACTATCATGTCACTCTTTTCCATCTTTTGTATTTTAGGCTTTTTTAAAACACTAGTTCTGTTCTCAGTCTGAACTGTGTTACTTGATATTACTTAGCTGAAGAAGAGTACGTTGTTTATTTCTAAATGCATGAAGGAACACAAAGGGCTTTAGTTCTCAGCAGGATTTCTGCACAGTCACCCGTTAGGTGCATATATGTGTCTACTTCCATATTTAGCAGATACGAACACTTACACAAGCAGTTTGTGGTTCTGCTGACCCTGTGTTTTAAGTTTTTCAGTCATATACCTGGGTTGTCCTGGTTGTAAATTTTAATTTACTGTTCAGTTACTCAACATGCATTTCATTCCTTCATTAGGAATGAGGTGTAGTTGCAGACGTGGCTGGTAGCAGGTAGATAGGTAGAAAGAGATAGATATATATATATCCCATATATATAGACAGGTGAATTCTTCTGTGTTTATATGTTTAAGATTCATTCCTAGCTTTTAATAGAAATCAGTTTTATGTCCTGTGCCAATTGAATCAAGGGTCTGAGCCAAGACAAACATAGTGCTCAGTTTCTACAGAAATTTGGAAGACTCCAGAAGAGAGGGCTCCAGTTCACACACTCACAGTGTCATTTTGATTTGTTACGTTTTGGACATAAAATACATTCTTTTCAGTAACAAACAGATGTGACGGGAATTAAGGTGATTTGAATGAAAGTGAAGGGAAACTATTTGAAAAGACAAGCAGTCTTGAAAGAAGCACTACTTCCATTCTTGTACTCTAAAGCCTGTGATAATAAAGTAATTGAAAAATGTGTATCTTGATAGGTGGAAACAGTTGGGGACAAGTATATGACCGTGAGTGGTCTACCAGAGCCTTGCATTCATCATGCACGTTCTATCTGCCACCTGGCTTTGGATATGATGGAAATAGCAGGCCAAGTTCAAGTGGATGGTGAGCCTGTACAGGTTAGTGAATGTGTGGGCTTGAATGAAGAGCCCATTCTTTGACATGATAAAATGGTAATGCTTTGAAATATGGTTATGTTCATGTCCTAGTCCTTGCAAGCTTTGTTAATGTTAGATTTTGCGATTGATATCTGCAAAAATGAAGTCACATGTAGGTGTGACATGTACAGTTCTCAGACCTTAAAATCTAATTAGTGTTTAACCTTTTAAAGGATTAAATTAGGTCCACATCATTTATGTCTGTTTTCCAATCATTTCAATCTAATCAACAAATTCCCATTGTGCATCAAGTACAATTTGTTGAGCCTTCTTCATCTCAGTGAAAAGAACAATAATATTCCCTCACTGATATTTTTGATGACGCTTCAGATCCTCATGTCAGCACAAGAAAATATTGCATTAAAAAGATATAAAAATAAGCGGTTATGGCAGTGATTACTGGCAAAAATGTGTATTAGTGGAAGTTCACTCATTGCGGGATTTTATGAAGATGTTGGGGCATTAATACAGAACTGGGGAGGCTGCATTGACCTGTCCTCGTCAGAAGGCTATGAGAGCAAAATAAGTAATGAGTGTGATGCATATTTCTATTCACATGAATGTTACTGGTCTGACACCTAGCTTAGAGCTCTGGACTTTGTCACTGGGCAAAGAAGCAAGAAGGTTTGATTTGGAGCGTTACAGTAACTGTAGGAATGAGCTTCCCCAAACCCCTGTCCAATCTCTGAGTTTTTAAATGTAAAATACCATGACGTTTCCTTTGAGAAATGCCTTTTTTCCTTGATCTAAACTATCCATTTCTGCATCTTCTGAGCACTCATTAAACACAGACCTGCAGAGTATGCCTCTTTCCCCGTTTTTTTTAATTTCACAGTATGTAATAGCAGCATGGCATGATGCATGCGGGAAAAATATGGAGTTTATTCTTTCATGGGGGAGGGATAGTCATGACACTGCACTACAATAAAAAAAACCAGTAACATGAAACACAAAAGGCAAGGTTTTGAAGAAGCAGGAGTGCACACTGAAAAAATAAACTCTAGTAGATAGGAATGGTGTAATATCTGTATTTAGTCAGAGGCATTAGATTAGTTACATTGATTTTGAATACTCAAACTTTATTTTTTTTTCTCTCTCAAGATAACAATAGGAATCCACACTGGTGAGGTAGTCACAGGTGTTATAGGCCAAAGGATGCCACGTTACTGTCTCTTTGGAAATACTGTCAATTTAACAAGCAGAACAGAAACTACTGGAGAAAAGGGAAAGATCAATGTCTCTGAATATACTTACAGGTGAGTGATGAAGTGTTTTATTGGTGTTGACATCTTACAAGAAATCACTTTGCCAGCATAATGTGAAAGTGTCGTTGGGAGTTGAAAGTGACAGGACTCCTGCAACACATTATTTAAGTACGCGAATCCTCAAGAAAATGTATGGCAGACTGCATTATGATATACTGTTATTGTTATGCAAATATAATAAAGATAAAGAGATAGATTTGACTTTTGTAATTTGCTCACATATCTGTAGCATCTTTAATATTTTATATAATGTGTGGCATGCATGCATAGTACATAAATTTACACGTTTCTTTTTCAATTTCAGGTGTCTTATGACACCAGAAAATTCAGATCCTCAGTTCCACCTGGAGTACAGAGGTCCAGTTTCTATGAAGGGTAAAAAAGAACCAATGCAGGTTTGGTTTTTGTCCAGAAAGAGTACAGAGACAGAGGTATGACTAACCAGAGTGTAATTTTTCTTTTAAACAAGGTATAAACATGACAAATTTTATCTAAACCACTGAGATCCATTTGCATTTGGAAAACTAAACGTTCCCTAGAAAAAATGAAGTTTTGTACAACACTATTTCATTAATGCATTTATTATCTTGACAGCACGTTAAAGTCCTTGATTATTTGTCTTTGCAGTTTTTGCAGTCCCCGAAAGAACACTTTTGTATTTTAAAAAGTGCTTGAGGGAATGCCAAGTGTTTAAATATTTATATCTCCCTTTTCTTACGTATTTCTCCACTGTAGTAGATTTTGCAATATAATGGCTGTTTCTGTTTAGCTGATATGTCGAGTTATCAGCACTTCAGAATTCATCATGTGCTTTCTTACAGTGGGTGGATGAATGTGCCTTCAGATAGTTAGGCAATAGTCCAGCAACTACTTGCAGACAGGTTCACACCTGATATGTGTGGTGGTCCGTTAACCCCAGATGGATCTGCTTCTTTGGAGACTGCTGGATGATAGAGGTGTTGCTTTAGAAATATACAGGGTGAAAACTGATTCTTCTAATTGACAAATAGGCCTAAATCCTCTTCTCAAAATGATGTAGGGTAAAGCTCTTCAAGCACTGAGTGAGTCTTTAAGCTTATGCATCAATTTCAGAAGTCTGGGCATGTATTAACCAAAATCCCATTAAAAGCCAGTGAGATCTAGACTCACGAGTGTGCTACAAACTCAGACACTGAATCAGATTACAGTATGCCAGCTGATTTGCTATAGTTGAGCAGGTGCATACATTACACCATTGCCAACAGGGAGAAAAAAGGGTAAAAATAATTTACATAGCTTGACTTTTGTCCTGAAGTAATATAAAATGGAAGAGGTTTAAGCTAATGAGGTTTAATCTTAGAAATATACTGACTAAAATAATGTCATCAGTTACGTTGGCTGAGATAATTTTTCTAAGTCACAGGAAACTAATTATGCATCTGAATACTCACGTGCTTCTGAAATGAAATTTGGGCTGTTAAACTGTTTGGGCTCTGTAGGAGATCTAATCCAGATTTATTACCACTGGTACCCAAGTATATGAATACTGACTTTTTAATGGTAACTCCCAGTATTAAACTTCAGGGGAGAGCCTGTACTTGAACTCTGCTAAAATCTGTATCGTAGTATGTATTACTTACATATTCTGGTAATAAATTTTGATAATACTTTTCTATTTTTATTCTGTGTCAAGATTACCTACAAGTTCACACAGCTACCATTCTTTCAAATCTATAGTTGTATTTAAAATGTATTTTAATTAAACACCTTTCACTTTTTTTTGCGTTATAAATTATGTCCTATCATTTGTAGCAGGGCACATTGTAATTTTAAATGTAAAATTTCAGAGGGGTACCGAGTCAGGTGGGTATTTTCCTTGTTTCACCGTCACCCGTTTAATATGAATATAGGGTTCAGATAGTTTAGAATTTTAAATATTGCACTTTCCTTTTAGAGATCTTGTACAACAGTGGGTTGTCTTAATCCTCACAGCAGTCCTGAGAGGTACTTGCTGATACTGTTATCTAGTAATCAGGCTTTGTGTAGAGGGACTAGGGGGTAGGAATAACCCTGACACAAATACTGTCAGCCTGATTTTCAAGAGAACTTAAGACTCACAGTTTAAGCACACTCAAAATGTGTGTGTGTTTATTTTTTGCTGATTCTGAAAATCAGATATACATGTAATTCTTATAGCTAGAAGGACTTGTCCCTTCACAGGTATTTCTTCTAAATTGTACCAAGTTTGGGAGGAGACTAGAAAGATACATTCATGTGGTGATTGGAACTGTCATTTGGTCAGGGGTGATTATGAAAAGTGAAAGAATATAATCCTCTAGTCTTTTAATTCTTTTTCACTCTCTGCATAATTTCACCTGTCCATACACAAAAATGCACTGAGTTTTACTCCTTTAGATTTTCTGAACTTGACTGAAGTTTCTCTTTGTCTTGTAAAGGTACTCTTCATGTTACTTCTGGCACTTTATAGGCTGTACATAATAGCTGTAATCGAAAGCGGAAATCGGATAACCAATCTTTTATGTTTGATTACCTTAGAGTATTCGCTTTGCTTTAGGCAAAGGTGTAGTCTTGGGGTTTTTTTTGCAAAATCTTATTTTCTCTGACCTTTCAAACACATACCCATGCTAATTGCAGTGCTGTTAATTTCAAGGGCACTGTTCATAACAATGAGTATGGCATGTTAACATATATTCAGAAACTGTATGGTAAATTTCCTGAAAGGTCACTCCAGAATATTGCAAGAAGTGGCTTATAGAAGTAAACACGAAAATACTTCTTAAATCATCCTGCAGATACTTCTGCTGATTATTCTTTTACTGTGAAGTTTTCTGTCTCCAGTATCTTTAAATCTGGGATGGATTCACGTTAGTGATATATTCTCCTTCTCATTATATCCCTCAGGGAATGATTAGCTCAGCATTTGCAAATCTGTCAGCATAATATTTTACCCTGAAGCCCAGTAATTAATACATGGTGAGGAAAGAGGACGAAATATTTACAGCTGGCATAGAGATGTGAAACCAAGGCTTAAAATATGCCGTCTCTCTGCTAGGCTAGAAAATGATAGGGTTGGGGCAGCTCAGTATGCCTCAAACTTGGTTCCTGAGTTGGCATGTCTAATATCAGTCACCATGAGCAGCAGTTACTTCTGAGAAAGACCTGATTTACAAGAGTCCGTGGTGTTTGGAGTGCTGCTGCTTTACTTTTTTCAAGTTAAAATATCTCTTCCATGATATCACTACACCAAAAATAAGGATTGCATCAGAAATATACATAGAACAAAAGCAACTGTGACCTGTTACTCATTTTGCATCCAGTTGTTTGCACAAGATTAATTATTACTATCATTATTATTTTAACAGAGGTTCAGCTGTAGCTCTTCTCTTGAAAACAGATTTGTTTTAAAAAAATAAGCTTGCAGAGACCCTCATGTGTCTGACTGCAACTTCCATCATTCCCCACTTCCAAATACCTTTCTCTTCTGCCATGTCCCCACATTACTGATGGGAACATGTTAAAATATCTTGGTCAGAGCAAGTAGTTCATCAGGGAATGTAGGAATTGTTATGTTCCTACATACCACAAATACAGAAGAAATATGTGTGTTACCTATGCTGTGTTTTATTATTTCTGTTATTTACTGATACTGGTTGCAAGTTGTAAAATGTATTTTGTCACTGCGTTGACCCACCATGTTGTTTCTTCAAAGAAAATACCTTACTTCTCAAATTCTACTTGCATGCACTCAAGGAAACAAAGCAAGATGCTTTCTGAGCTGAGGGAAGAGGAAGAGGACGCTGGATAGGGCGCAGTACTGTCTCCAAATAGGGTGCCAGGCAGTAAGGTTGAGTTATGGATGCTATTTCACGTCATACCTCCCATTGCTGTGTGCAGTACCATTGTTTTTTGCCCTACTCCTGAAATCATACTCAACATTTTCCTCCAGGCTTGCTTGCTATTTTTTCCCCTTAATGTTTGGTGGTGTTACCTCTGCTGTGAGCATGTATTTCAAGCTTTCCTTTTTTTTGATATGCATTTTTGCACGTCAGTCATGTACATGTAGCCCTTCCTACCACCAGATAATGAATAAAATTTTGTAGTATGCACGCCACAACTAACCACTTTGATCTGATGCTTCACATCTTCATCTTCATCTCTGAAGTATAGTGGTTATGTGAATCAGTGGCATTTCTGGAAAGATAGGTATTTTGGTTGTTGGGCAGAGTAATGAACCTAAAGAACTATTTTTAAAAATAATATCTGAAGCAGCATTATGAAAATTACTGTATAAATGTTGTTTATCAGATTTAGCCCTGCTATTACCATGTCTCCCATTCATTTTGTGAATAACACTTTAAAAGGTTCCTCTTTTGATACCATCCTGCATTTTCCCTTTGTAGACACTATGTAAACATTTGCTGTATTGAAAAGGGGCAGTTTGTCTGATACTGCCGTTTGAAGCATGTGCCAATGTCCTTCTACTGAAATGCTGTTCACTTGGAATGTATTTCTCATTGATTTATATTAACTAAATTGTCACGTTAATAACAGATTGCTGGACAATTTTCAACCACCTGTAGTGCTTTGATTCTTTTGTGATGGAGTCCCCAGAATTGAAAGGTGTGCTGCCGAGATGTGGTTGTCATGGTTGTCTTTTGATTTGATTTCTCTAATTTTCAGAAATGATACTATTTTATGCCTTGGGAGGACCTGATAATATTCTAGGTCTCCTGGCATAATTAAGGGATGTAAAGCTTGTAAGGGAACATAGTATCTTTTATCAGCTGGTACAGTTAGTAGAAGTGGACAAGGTTTCAGATGCATAGACTTTCCATAACTTCAACATACAGTGCATTTTTATGTGAATAATATCTGTTCTTACCTGACTGATAATTTCTGAATATTTGCATTATAAAATAGGATAGTGCAATTACTTTGTGTATAAAAATTGTCTATATCTAGTATACCTTATCAGCACAGAATATATATGTGTAAATGTTTCATGTTAATGTGCAAAAGAAATTGCAATAAATTATTTTTTCCACTGACTTACAGAAATCTTGGATTTTCTTTTTGGTGAAAGCTGTATTTTATTGTTTGATACAAAACAAGTATGGTTCTCCAGTCCATAATTTGAAGTCCAAGTTTAAATAATTTATCAAGTAATTGTTCTAATTTTTGCAAATATCTAAGTGTCTACCACATTCAGATTAATGGCTTGCATCCTGAGATTAAAGGAGTGTTCAAAATGTGTAGATTAATGCTGTGAAAATAGTAGACAAGTTCACAAAAATGTATACATTCCCTTGAAACTCTTGGACTGGACAGTATCTAACAATCAAAAATTATTAGGCATCCACTTTGAGCAGGATGTACATTACCAACCAAAGCTTTAGGAATGGGAAATGAAGATGGGAAGCCACATGCGTTCCTTTCCATCGCCTCACTGTCGGACAGCAACACGTCCCAGCTCTCCATGAGAGATTGCCCTCACTCTAATAGGTACACAACAGCAATTTGCACTTGAAGTTGATCGAGCTTACCAAAACTTTCATGGTGACTTCTAAAGGCGTGGGGTTTGTGACAGCTGTAGTTGTGCATTGACATAATTCATGCAAATGGCTGTGAAGTAACTGAAGTTTCTGTATTATGCTTCATGATGGAAGATGGCATGCCAGAAAATTGAGTTTATATTTTACCTTCTTGATCATTTCAGACTGTTAAACCTCCTGTTAAGCTACTTTGTAACATAACCAATTTCTTAAAGCACTAAAATAATAGCTCATATATTGTGTTCATATAAGAGCTTTTTACTTCAAGGAAACCAGTATGATTTAGGCACTTCACCATTTTTATTACTAGAACTGGTCTTCACTTAAATGCCACTTGCAGCTACTAAAACTATACTTTGGTTAAATATTATTCTCAGATAACAGTAAAACCTTATGCAGTTCTGTTTAGTTCTTTTGTGTGTGCTCTGTCGCCTCTTCTATTTAACTGCAGTGATCTATTTTTTCAATAGCAAGCTCTCTAGCAGAAACATGAGGCAGAGTAATTACCAAAGTCTGTTTACAAGTGCATCTGGTTTATTTTAGTATTTTTTGTAAAAAAAAGTTGAAACAAAGAGAAGAAAGGGGAAAGCAGCAATGAAATTGCAAATTATGGAATGCTTAGCTGTTTGTAATCTCCTGGAGTGTATGCTTTCCTTCGAATTCAGATACTCAAAAGAATTTGGATTTCTGTGCATTGTTAAGTGAGGCTGTAGCCATGCAGGGAACTCTGCTACTCTAATACAACTGTGGTTGGCTTTCATAGTGCCAGGCTGAGTAGTTGGATTGTTGCTAATGTTTCTTGGATAATACACTTTTTTTTTTTTTTTTCCCTAATACGAGGCTTGAAAAGCTGCAGAAGGACTCTCACAGGCTTCAGTAAATCTTGAGACAAGCTTATTAAGTGCACACTGTCAATCTTTAGAAGTTACATTATAAAGACTTCCACAACCAATGAGGCCATTTGATAATGTGGCCCATATTTTTAGATGCTGATGTTTTCATTGACCTGCCCCATGTGGAATTCTGTCAAAACTGGCTTAACTTCAATACATAGGAAGAGCAGAGGTGGAATACTGCTGGTTTTAGCTCCATATATGTTTCTGAAAAGTTAGACATTGCCTTTGTTATTGGTTTTGGGGTTTTTTTTTAAGAGATTATTATGAGAATTTCAATATATAAATAGCATCTGGTACAAATTCTGTGGTACAATACAATTGTACTTTTCAAGAGAAGCAATTTTGTGTGATGAGGGTCTGTGAATTTGCAGCGGTCAGCCAATGCTAGCACACATTTGTTTTTCTCTGTTCATATCCTGGACACCTCTGGCCTAAAGCCCGTGTGGTTTTTATATCCCAGGTTCTCGGGGTCATTCTAGCCTTCCAGAGTTGATTTTACACTTTGATAAGCTGGGTATCCTGCCTAGTGCTCAAACAACTGACTTGTGATTAAAAGGACAGAATTTAGCTGAGTGCAGACAAAAGACTGAAAGTGTTTGCAGTTCCTAGCTGGTGTTAATCATAATCCTGAGCTGGACACCAATTAAGTCCTTGAGCCTTTGTTTAAAAATAAAAACCAAACAACAAAATATCCCCACTGAAACTACACGGCCATAGTTTTCAGGTAAGAAATAAACCTCTGTTGCTGGCATCAGCCCCTGTGTCAGTATGAGCATAGTGTTGTGATGAACTGAGTGAAAAATCAAACCACCTTCATAAATCTTACTGAAATATGCAATGTACTAATTGTGAAGAAATGCACATCTAATTCTCACTAGTCCTAAACACTGTGTGTAAGGTTGCTGGAAAGAAAAGAAAGCAGATTATGTCTTCTTACTTTCAGATGTTTTGTGCGAGTCAAATGGTGATTTTCATATGCAAAGCATTCAGAAACAATCTGATTTAAAAAAAAAAAAACCAAACTGTGCTAGGAGGCTGAAGAGTAAATATCCTTTTTCCACAGGGGGCATAGTGAATCATTCCGAGATTTAACAGCCTGTACCAGAAACCAAAGTGTTGCCTTCTGCCACGATATGGGTGTGTTTGTGGGCAATTACGTAATGATCTGGAGGATAAGAAACTTGCTCACAAAGTGAAGATACATGCCTTTTCACAAAGCCTTCCTTTCCCACATCATCCTACCCCTCAGGTTTTATAAATACACACACAAATATAGATACATGTGTAGGCCGCCTTTCTTCTTTGCTTGCAGCTTGGCCTGTGTCCAGCAAAAAAGACACTCGTATGAGGCCTGTACAACAAGTACAATAATCCTGCAGTAATCCTGATGAAGGCACTGTGTGGGGTTTGGGTAATTACTCTTGAGTCCTTCTCCCTGCAGTCCTTTTCTATTTAACACAAAATGTATGAGCCATCTTGGGAGCACAATTACTGGCAGGGAAGGATTCAGCTAGGGACAGGAGGGAACACTGGAGCTCCAAGTCAAATGATCGAGTGTCTCAGATTGCCAACAAACGTTTTCTCGTTTGTCCTCATACTGTGTAAATTTAAGGTTTGCTGTGTATTCATTTTTAAACTGGAGATGTCAGTATTTAAGCTGTAATTAATTTCGTTTTATCGTGGAGATGCCAAGAAAAAGTCAACATTTGTTTATGAAATATTTGTCCTAGGACAGATTTTTTGCATACTCTTTACTGGGTATGATTCATTTTCCCACTGTGGTATCTGTGGGTAAATGTTGACTTGTATTTTCAGTTGAAAAACACAGCTGGACACAATCTCCACTGTCTCTTGCATTCCCAGCTATGTCACGTTTTAACTGTGATAGTTCCCTGCCTTTGGACCAGGTTTTTCCTGGCACCGCAGCACTGCAGCAGTAGGAAATACTACTCAGACTGAGTGCCGTGGCCTATCAAAAAAAAAGCCAAAGTGAACCCAACACTTCAAAATGCCACTGATTCCCTTTCTCATTATGCTTTCTTAATTTCTGGCCTCAACAGGCTAAAAACTCCAATTAATTGTTCAGAACGAACCTGCAAAAGGAAGAGCTGCTGCAACATGGGAGATCACGCACTAGGCAGCCAATAAATCTGACTGGGTGGCTCTTCACGGGCACAGCTGCCAGTCCCTGCGTTTTATGTTCCTTCTTGTGTAATAGAAGATGCTGTTCTGTGTCAGATGATGTCATGTTTTCTAATTAAGTGCTGCAGGATGTTAATATTTTCTCCCCTGTTGCTACAACACCAGGCAGTCTACGTAGAACGTTGCAATGGTCTCAAAGAAAGCAGAAAGGGTATATTAGACTGTTGTGTCAGGTTTTGACAGCTCGGCAAGGCTGACAGCATAAAACCATAGGGGTTGCTTTGCGTATGATCCTGCCTATAGGTCTCAGAGTCAGACCTGACGCTGGGTGCCACCCTGTGATAACAGCAGTGAAGCAGGCAGAGGTGCTGTGTTAGAGCACTGCAGCGCCCGAGTTCTGGTGTCCTCCAGTGTGAGAGCAAAGACTTACTTCCCCCATCTTCCATGATTAAGAGGCATACTTTTTCTACATATAATAAGATAGTGCCCTGGAAAAGAAAACAAAAACACAGGAGAGGTACCTGCATGTCCGACTGTAATACCACCTGGGTAAAATACTCTTCATCCGAAAAACAATTTCAATTTGCTTTGTAAAATCGTAACAAAACAGGACATACTTTAGAAAAGGAAATCTGACCTTCTCTGAATCAAAACTTGCAGGGAAGCAATGAGGTGGGTTTCTGAATTCGCATTAGTCCTGCAAAAGGGATGAGGCTTTTGTTGATACAGCCAGGACCGCAGCTGCTCTGGGCCGGTGCTGGGTCCGCACTCAGCCTGCCCGTGGATGCCGTCTGCTGAAGCACTGCAACACGGTCAGAAACATTTTTGCAAGACATTTGCTCAATTTGTCTGGGCTTCTCTTTTGTTGCTAGTTAATTTTTAGCGGGAAGAGTAAGTTTTCTTGGGCGGCAACTCAAAACTAGTTAGGGGGAAAGTATCACATGCTTTAGCATTGGGGAAAAAGCGATAGTGGGGCCTTGCTTGGCCGTGACCCCAGCAAGAATGACATGGACAGTGTCAAGGGCAGGGTAGGACAGGAGCTGCCTGAAGAAGAAATGTGTCTGGTTTGTTTTTTGTTTTTCTTTTTTTTTTAAAAAAAATTGAAATCTGTAGAAGGTGGTACTGTGAACTGGATAGTTTTACCCTCTCATGTTTTAATGTTTATTTTCTGTTTATACATGCTCAGAAGATAAAGCTTTCCTGCAAAGAGAGCTAATGATGAGCTGCGTGTTTGCTGCTGAGTTACTTTTGTGAGGCCATGACATGGGCACAGGCACCTCGCACAGTGCTCCTGTCGGGTGGGGGCTGTCTCTCTGGGCCCTTCTGGCTGGGTGGCATTGTCTTGGGCCATCACCTCTCCCGAGAGCGGGGACTGCAGTCCTGTTAGCCGTGTTACGGGATCTAAGAGTGTGCAACTAATACCCAAGCAAAACTCTCATTGAAGGCAGCCAGTAAATTCCGAATTAAACAAGCAGACAGGCCGTAGGGATAATTCGCTTCCACAGATAGATTATGGCTGGAGATAATTCATGAGACTGCAGATGTTTTGCAGGAATGAGGAGGAAGAGAAGCTAAAATCAATCAAAGAGAACCTGCTCATTGTAGCTCTGACTGCAAATGCTTGATTGCCCTTCCTCCATCACGCTCCAAATGACCTAACCTTGATAAACCCTCACTCAGAAAAGGAGGAAGGGGGGCAGGAGATCATGCCGACCTACCAAGTGTGCAGCTTCAAAATGTTGACCCCTGTGGGGTTGGTGACATGCACAGATGGCACACTAAGTCTCTTCCCTTTCTGAAAGAGGGCAGTGCCTCTGGAAGTATGGATTCATGAGCAGGTTGTGAGTAAGGCCCTTGGGAGGTGACCTGATGCTGGTGAGTGTTTCTGTCCCAGCACTGTGTAGACACCCAGAAGAGACGTCCAGAAGTCTGATCTGCAATCACAGGGCAGAGTGTCTGCTGCCAGCCAGGGAAGGGGCAATGAGCTTGCTGTGGCTGCAGGACTGTGCACCTCCAGGGTCTTGTCAACCTCCCCTGCTGTCACCATCCTGGCAAAAGGGCACAGAGAAGCAGCTCACCATCAGTCTGGAGGCAAGGGGCTTACCCTGGGTGCTGGGGGCTCGCTTTAGGTTGGAGGTAGCAGGATCTTGCAGGTATTTGTTAGGGAAGAAGCACGGGGGGTCATCTTGTTAGTTGGTGGCTTTCTCCTGAGTAGCAGGCAGTTAGCTCTCTGCTGTGCCTGCAGTACTCCTGTTTAAAAGATGAAGAATTACTGACCGAACAGGCACCTTTGACTGTGCACCCATTTGTGTACTGTCTGTGGAGTAGCAAGAGTGGTGTACAGACAGCACAATCTAAAGTCAGCAGCTGTTGGAAAAACTTGCTTTCCTGAGGTACTCAATTTTCCTCCTAAGGAAGACCGTGGAAATAACTGCTGCTTTGCTTTGGTCACTGGAGGAAAAGAAAGGTCAATTTTGTTATATAGGAAAATACTTATTTTTGAAAGCATTTGCTTCCTTCAACATGTAATAATTTGTCAAATAACAGAATTAGATATATTAACTGTCATTGCTTATTTTATAAGGCTGAAAAGAGAGGCTCTCTGGACAGAAGTGCTGGTTTAACGATTGGATCTCTACCTCTCTGAAAGTCTCAACCCCAGTTTTCACTTGAACCTTATTTCCTGGGGGAATGGTCCCCAAACTGTGCTGCATATGTCTCAAGGGACACTGTCCATCCTTTTGGTTCATTGGCTTTGTTTTTACTAAAGTACTGAATTCTCATCTTACCCCTGCCTGCCCCCACCACCCTGAAGAAAATCAGGAGCCTTTCCCTTCTTGATGAATTCTAACTCTGCTTTGGACTTCAGACATCAGTTGAACTTTTCTGGTAAGGAATATGTAACACACCCGCATTATTTAACAGCTTCAATTCAAGATAAATGAGTTAAACTTTTCCCCAAGCAGGGCATGGTATTCCCATAACTACATTTACAGGAAGCTCTTACAAGAAAAGCATCCTAGAATCAACCAAAAAACTTGATACAAAGCAGATCCTATTTTAAAAGGTAATTATTTGTTTTAATTGTTTAAGACTTACAAGCCAAAGATACTATGTTTTCACATCTTTCTAAACATTTCATATTTCATAGATAGTTTCTTATAGACAAATTTTTGTGTAATTTCCACTTGCATAGTGGCTGATTTTATTGCCCCCTGTGAACCTGGAGACTTGTGGCAACTGCAACATTGCTGCAAGATGATGTTATTTTAGGGCATTACCATGGTGCATTAATCCAGTCTGTTAATGGAATTAGTTGTTAGAAAGAGCTCGTCAGCACTTCAAGAGTGGCTTCTGCCATGGAGCCCTCATTTCTTTGCTAGGAGTTTCCAGTTCCTGCTGACCAGCAGTATCGCTCCCAATGCAGGGTAATCCATTTTAAACATCTGTTTCTGTGCCTTATGTTAGTTTTGACCACAGCCTTCTGGTGAATATACAGAAGAAGTTATATTAAAACAAATGTTACTGAAGGTGTTTCTGAGTTGGAGACAGGATTGAAAACACTTGCAAAAAAAGAAAAATCAGCATCATATTTTTTTCCAGACTGGCTCCTATCTGGAGTATGCCAGAAGCCCCTAAGTCTGATACTTCTGTTCTACCATCTTCAAACTACTGCACAACCTTTAATTATGAGGATGTGGATAAACTGCATGGACTGATGTTAAACAGTCATTGCTTCTTTCCCTCATCTGTTTCTGTAACAATTCCCTTTCCCTTCTGTACATCTCAATAATGCAAATATGAACTTTACATTACATTTATCAGAATTATTTTACTTGCTCACCAAACTTGAAAGTATCTATAAATCATGAGCATTACTAGCCACCATAGCTAGGTCAGGTTGGAATGTCTCCTGCTCCTAAATAACAAACAAGTGCTGGAGAACTCCTTGCCCATGGAAAAACAAAAAGCAGCTTTCTTCTGACTGATACGCAAGTGGGTGAATTCTATCAGTGCATGGCTTGGTGCAAAACAATTTACTAGCAATCAGGAAACAGGGACCTGAGCAGGAAATTAGGTGATGAAAGGAACGGTCCCAATCCACCAGCACATAGCTCAATCAGGGAACAACTTTAAGCACTGCTGTGGCTTTTTCATTGATGCCTCTTTCCACCTTACAGGGGCAGGTGGAACAGATAATTGGGAGGCTTCAAGGCAAAGGAGACGGTGCTTTCTGAGCGTTAGGCCTTGCTTGGGCTCTTGTGGTTGTCCGGGCACTTGCATAAGCAGCACTACGTGAGATGCACCTGCCTTGCCCTGCAGCAGAGGGAGTGTGAGTTTGTGGGTGCAGAGGACATGGGTGAGGGAATCTGGTGTGCAAGATAACAGAGGCTCTGGTCCCTGCCAAGGGCTTTCTTCCCATCAGCACTAAAAGGAACAGTACAAAGCAATGTTGCTGCTTTTTCACTTTTAACAAGAAAAAGAGGGGCAAATGTTGACTACTAACTGATCCTGTAAGTATGGCCAAAGGAATTGTTTTATGAATCTGAGAGCTGCCTGGCATCTGTTGTCTGTTCTGTCGTCCTTTGTGCTCCTTAGGGCAAATAATGATTTCTTGATGTATGTGAATGATGCACTAATTTTAATTAACAAGTCCTGTATATGATTTATTTTGTTAATGTGTTGTTTGTAATACATAGCCAAATGCGTGCAGTCAGAACACATGATATAAATCCTTGCCTTTTGTAGCTTTCTCAGCAGGGCAGCTATTCTGTCCTGATGGCTGAACAATCTCACAAAATAACCCTCAACCTCTTTCAGCTGATTCTTTGAAGGTAGAGAGCCCTTGGGTAACCTAGTGTTTTTAAATCCAGGTAGGAAGACTGAAAAAAAAGTAGTCAAGTCTTCTCCTTGGTGCAACCCTCTAGAATTTGGCTAGCTTTAACCACCATTGCATAAGACTTTGTTGTTAATGAAATACATATTGATAAGTGATTGTTGCATGTTTTCCTTGCAGGGCACCCAAGGGCTGGTCTTGAGATCATGTAAATGACTGATCAGTTTGTGGATGTTTTTATGCTCTTTGCTCTATTGAGGGAACAATGCCAGAATTATGCAGCTGAATTCTGAAATATATTTGTTGACTTTAAACTGTGAGAGTGTGATGAAAAGCTCCTGTAAGGGTTAATTAACAGAGCCTAACGCCTTGCTGAGTGCAAACTCAGCAGCAGGTTCTGCATTTAGAAGGTATATTTCCTCTCTGATGTTATGAAAGACACAAAAGTTAAGAAAGAAGGTAAATGTCTAGGATTTTCCTTAGCACACGAATGGTTTGGTTCCTCAGGCCTTCGGATTTTCCTCAGAGATATGAAGCATACCTCTCATCAAAGTGTCACAAGAAATACTCTGTTCTAATCTTGGAAACGACCCCTTTCTCTTCCCCAGAGAGATCGTTACCCTGATTGGATGTATCTTTGGGATTGAATGTGGTTATTAATTTGCTTATACTGTTCTTGATTTCTAGACAGGTTTTTTTCTGCCAAAAGATTCTTGTGGGCCTGTTGTACTGAAAACTTCTCATGGGATATGCAGAAACTGGCGATGCCAGCTAGAGAGAATTCAGTCATGTATCAGCAGTAAAGAGTGAATAGATTATCTCCAAATTTAGCTATAAACCTCATAATCCAATATTTGCTAGTGTCCTCAGCAGAGCTTATGTGGGTGAGTATTTGCTGGAGCAAACACAAAGATATCATCAAAATAACTGGGTAGCAAGTAGCTGGGCTGTTCAACACAATTCAAAAACATTGCTGCCCCTGCTTCTTCACATACCAGGTGTGAACATGCCTCCCCTCAAGGGAGGCTTGAGGACAGTCATGCCCATCACTGCAGTGCAGTTGTCTGCTCACTATTTAGGCCATTTGTTCAATGTTAAGACATCAAAGCTTTCTTTGCAAGCAGTCGGGATGAGGGAACAGGTAATAGCCATTGCCTACCTACCCTGCTTTCCCATTTGACAATTTAAAGTGGCATCCCAAAACATTTTGGCATTTTGAATTTGGTGCTTTGAGTTGATGGATGAGATGGATAATTAACAGTTTTCTAAGGCTGAAGGCCCTTTGGAAAAGGGTCCACATCTTGTGAAGAGCTACACATGGTGAAGTCCTTGTCTGAAGTGGAATACTGGAAAATAAAGAGCAACTGGCAGCTTGCTCTTCAGGAAAATTGAAGTTTCTAAATTATGGTGTTGTAATGCATGATGTGACCTTGTTTCTCTCAGATTTTTTTAGAATTGTGTAGATCTCTTAGTAACAGCTTTGCCTTTTCTCCTTTTTTTCCTTTTCTACTTGTTACTGTTTGTTAGATTTTCATGTGTCAACAGCGAACAGCTTCTTATAATTCATCTTAAACCAGATATTTTGTGATGTTTCTCCAGTTAAATATTTGGGGTGGGTTTTTTCCCCTCATATCTGGTTTGTTTCACATGCGGTGTTGTTTGCCACTTTTATTCATAAGTTGCTCAGAAGTTTAAACTAAAAAAAAAACCCAACCAAAAAAACCCCCACCAAAAATGAAATGCCAAAATTCCACTTATTCAGAGTGCAGGAAAGGACGAAGATGTGATGTAACGCTTCCAGACTAGAGCATGCACAATCTACAAGTGAACTGTAAGTTTACATGGGCTTGGTCTGAAGTTGTTTGGCATTATTAAGTGGGAAAATTTCCACTGGTCTCTGGATCAATTCTGTAACAAATAATATTAGTCCTACAGACAGTGGCTAGGAATGTTAAGGATTCATCAGGGTTACAAACGTAGCAGGCTAGGTGACAACAGGAAGATATTCCAGGGCTAGTCCTGTTAGCCAGGAGTCATAGAAGGCTTTATAATTGTTTTCTTTGGTCACTACTGTACACAAAGACCTGTTGGTTACCCCACGAAAAGAGGTTATTTTAAAATGCTTAGCTAAAGTTATTGGGAGTATCTGTTATGGAAACTGCACTAAGAATTGAATCATTGTGGGAGGCAGATGGGCTGAGTTGAACAACACCAGAAGCAAATTTTGGTTTTTAATGAACAATTTTGGCATGTTCTATGGCATGTGTGCAGTCCTGAGAAGCCCACATTTTTCACAGCTTGTGTATGAAAGTCTTCCTTCTTGTAACTCTTCCCATTTCTTATCTTCAGTTGATTCATGGTTTTGAAATGAAGCCTTTAAGCATGTGACGGGTATGTCTGCAATGGTCAAATATATGGTCATCAAACCTGCCTTCAATGCCTGTTTGCCAGGTCTTAAAAAGGTAGAAGTAGGTAAGGGAACCCAATGCTGTGCTTGGATTGAGACCCACAAGTGAGGCAACCTGTGTTAGTCTAGGTCTTCATCACTAACTCAAAACAACTGGCTAGGTTGGGAGTGGCTTTGAAAGTGTCACAAAGTAAGCAGAAATACTGACAATTATCATGTAGACTACAAATCTTATTTTCATCAAGGATCCTGAAGTGTACTGGAAGTATTACCAAGTTTTCTAAGGCTCGTGATCGTTCTTTTGAAAGCAAGCCCCACAATTAGCAAGGCAAAGCTAGATATGCGCTGGTTAAGGCTTCATGTTGCAAAATGATATGGTTTTCTAGAGGTAGAAAGGTTTTAGTATTTCAGTCTGGAAGGAACAGCTGCATGTGTGTGGAGCTCTCTCTCCCTGCTACAGTTTTGTAAAAGCACTCCTGATCCCAAAAGAGGTTTTTAAAAGCATCACTGTGAGAGCCTCTATCCTGGGATAGGAGATGGGTAGGGAGCCCTGGTTTGGATGTCAGCTGTGCGTGCAGTGGGAAGAGCTATTTGGAGTTTTTCTTTTCTAAAGGATGTTCCCTCCTTCTTGTGGTGGCTTTGCTTTTTGTGAGGAATCAGCAGAGCTGAGTGTCTTCTGGTGGATAAAAGGACTTACACTGCAAGAGGGTTAACCAGGATGGGCATAAGCAGCGTCAACAAGATGTGGTGCTAGCCCTGGATCTACAGCAGTATCCCATTCACATACAGAGCTTATCGTTTATAACCCAGTCATGTTTCAACAAGTAAGTAATTACTACAATATGAGTTTGGAGAGACTTCTTGTATCCTGAGTTTAATAAGCACACCGACTGTCACCCTGGGAAGGTAACTGAGGATACAGTTACAGTGACCAGATGTACCAACGTTTATAGCATAGTAAGGGATATATGCTTCTAAAGCACTGTGTACTTTGACAAGTGGTATGAGTGAACCATTGTGGTTTACCTTGGTCTGGGATTTTTTAGGATCGTGTGATGGTCCTTGGATCTCCAAAATATGAAGCAACAACCCCAGAGCAGTGCTAAACTGGAAAGGAGCTGTAGGAAACCGAGGTGCTGTATCATGCTGCCATGGGGTACTGCCTGGGTGAGGAAGACTGCTTTCCTGAAGTTTTGCCAACACCAGATTCACGTACAGTGCACATCCTTGTGCTAGTGCTGGAGGGCGGACACAGCTAGCTACCTTCCAACCTGAGTGACTGCATAGGGAAATTCCTGTTTTCCTGTGTAGTTTCAGCCTAAAGAATTGGTGAGGATTAAGGACATTCCTATTTTACCTTAACCAACACTTTCTTAAGCAACAGTAGATCAGCTGGCTCATATAAGCTCCTTAGGAGATACTTTGATCTGCTTATTTTGGTGCAGAATAGGGATGGCTGTATAGTTTTGCTTGTTTACCTCAGAAATTAATCTATACATTCTGTGGCAAAGATACTGTCACTTACTTCAGGCTAAGTAAATGTCAGGTTTGCCAGCAACTTGTTTGAAATACTTTGCCAGCTCATACATCACTAATCAGAGGGAAATAATCTGTTTAAAGTTATACTGAGTGATTCCATAACAGATGCTGAGAAATCAACTCCACTCACGCGTGAAGGCTTGTGACCAAAAGCCCGAGGTAAGTGGGGCATCTACTGGCAAGATGCTGCAATGAATTAATCTACTCTGTAAAAGTCTTATCTAAAGCCTTCTCCTGTACAGGCCACTCTCTGTTCATTTTGCTTTACCAAATAAGCAAGTGCCAGGCCTGTTTCCTGAGCTTTTTGTCCAAAGTTGCAATTTCTCCTTGGATAAATCCTTACTTTCTGGCACTCCTTTAGAGATGTCTTCCACATACAGAAGAAAGGAAATGAGCTGAAGAAACCTGTCAAAGGATTTGATGCAAGTCTTTCACAATCTCCAACCTCCCCCCACCCCAAACTGTCCCAGCAGGTTCTCTGATAGATTCTAAAGCTGTCTTCCTTGTATCAGGAGCTACTTTGATGCTCTGATCCGCTGCCCAAGGGTGTGAAAATGAATACAGTGTGTAAGAGCATGCAACAATCCTCTCTGGACATAAAATCCAGAGCAACCAAAACCAGGTTGTTATCCACACAACCTGATTGCCTTCCTCCATTCTTCAGAAAATATATGCAACAGCATGATATTCTCTACAGTGTTAAATAAAATCTAATGACTTCTGCAGAATGCATTTAAAAATGTCCCATTTTTGTATTATTTGTTGTGCAACACTACTGTTTTGGGCTGGTTGGAGGATGTCATCTTCAGGCTAATGTGTTTCTAGCTATAACATTCTGTGTTGCACCTCTGCACATCAGGCAGGGATTTGGAAGGTGCCCAAGGGGGCTTTCCCAATCATGTCATTATTTTAATTGTCGAGATTAACATTTTTAGAATCAAACAATTAGCATGGGAAAAGCTTGCTGATATCTGTACTTGAAGCATGGATGTGCACTTGTGAAAAGGAAAAGCAAACAATTAAGAAGCAAAGTAATGCTAAATTGGGAGACTATCTGATAAAACTGTTAAAATAGGTTGCTTCTCTGCCCTTAGACACGCACCATCTTTAACTATCCAGTAAAGCTGAATACTTTCTTAAAATTTTTCAAAATTCTGTTGCCTTAACAGAACAGTAGTCATACATCAAAATACAAAAGCACCCTTATTTCTGCTCTACTGCACAGTGCACTTGCTATATTTAGCTGTGCTGGGGAATCAGTTGCTTTATATAATCTCATCACAAGCCATTGCTGCAAAAAAACCCTCACATCAGTTTGTTGCTTGACCTTGAGCAAAACACCAGTTTGTGCATTTTTTTCAGAGCTCCTTCTGCCACTTACGTTAGAAGAATCCATAATCATGCAGTGATTTCGGCTGTCCTTGTCTGAAGTCAGTGGAGAAAGCAAAGTCATTTTAGTCTTGTTAACCTAAGCAAAGATACAAATACATTCCCTTCCGAAGAAATGGCTTTTTTTTGCTGAGGTTTTTTTTTTGTGTGTGTACGTTCTCTGCTTCACTTGAACTTTTGGCACAGCAGAAACAATACCAGTTCTATTTTGTTCAGTTATTGCAATATTAATTTTGTTTTATTTAGCCCTTATTGGTAGAAGCAAACACACAAAAAATCATTGTGATTGATAGCTCCAAAACACTTTGATCTCTGAAATACAAGGCTTGTTAGATCGCTATGTCTAATTTTTCCCCTGCTGCTCTTTTTATCCAGAAGCCAGATAATACCTGGTTCCCGCTTCCAAAAAAACATAATTTCTTCTGGCTCAAGAATTCCACAGCTATAGAGTGTTTGAGGTTGGGAGAAATCTTCAGAGAAATATTGCAGTATGTTTGTTCTGTTCTTTCCATTTTTCCCCCGCGCTGGTCGATGCGCACCTCTGACGGGGGGTTAGGTAGACCTGTTGGTACAGCTGCTGTTCCAAACGTGTGCCCTTGGTAACAGTGGGGGGCCGGGGCGGGGCGAAGTCCATGTAATGACCAATAAAAAAGAATGGAGCAAAAATAGCTTTAAATTAACCTTAAGGTCTCAAGCCTGCAGTTATTGATGAGTAAAACGGAGACATCACTTTCTAGGAAGCAAAACCATGTCCCGTATTTCTTGACTTGCTTATCCTAGGGCTTACATTGAAGGGAAGCTGTTGCCACTGATGGCCAAATAGTAGCATTTTCATTACTTGATGTCTAACATTAAGGGCTTGGCCGCTTAGTAAGTACACTTACTACTTTCTTCATAGAAACTAATCTATTATTAGCCACTGAACTTGAGTATGGAAGAACAGTGTGAACTCTAGAGCATGGCTATGGCTGATGGCTCACCTGGAGTTCTAGGCACAGCACTGACATTCCCTAAGCGTGCAGCGGCACACTCCCGGGCAGTCTGAGGGCTGCAGAGCCCAGGCACCCACTGGGGAGCAGTGGTTAAGAAGGTATAATGTTGTAGCCTTTGTGAGCTTTCTAATGTAAAAATATTTTGATTAGCAAAGTCTATACGGTGCTAGTCTGAACTCTAGACAGCTATAAGTTTTAAGATGAAGTTACCTATTGCTAGTAGAAAGTACTGAATAGAAGTCAGTACTTCACATCAGGATTATCCTTTATCACGTAGTCTTAAAAGATGTGCCCAAGGCTAATTTTACAAGACTGTTTTCTACCTCTCCTAATGTGTTTCCGTCCAGACTGTTTGGCACCTCCAAGTGCATCAAAAGCTCTGATTGAGAGTCTGTGGCAGGAGACTTGGGCAGCCATGGATTTGTTCAGAACTGTATTCAGGGGCCCATTCTGGAGAAAGAAGTGTATTAAAGATACACGTCTAATTTCATTGTATAAAGTGAAATTATCCTATCCTGTTAACTCACATTTTAAAGTGATTTTGCTGTTTACTAAGATGTAGTAAAAAGTATGCAAGGCCCCCCTCCAGTGCACTCTTCCTGTTCTATGAGCTTTAGTGTGTGTGAGTGTTTATTTATACTACACCATTACACATCTTTGAAAGTTGTGGTTTTTTAATCACTGAAGTCTTCTTTAAAAACATAAAACTCATAAGTTTACCACTACTGTTCCATAGGCCCATACAGACATAGGAAAGCACAGAAGCTTTTCTGAACATTAAAGCCACAAAATTCTTAACTCTCATGGATTATTTATTTTTTTTGGTAAGACCTAGGTGAAGCCTGTAGTCTTTATTACCAACTTCCATGACATTAAACACTGAACTTGGCCTATGTTTACCCACTAGCCACGCACTAAGATGCCCTATGGTTCTCTATAGCAGTTGGCAGGCTCATGAGACTTATTTTTGGATGTTTCAGACAAACAGATACACACTGTAGAAGTTACTGTTACTAGGAATGCTCCTAATTCTGGTAGATAAAGCTATGTTATCCTTCAATTGAACATGTAAAAGTGGTAACCTACTAGCAAAGATTTCCTTGTTAATAAGGAATCTGCTTTTTCATCACAGCAGTGCTCTGCCTTTATGGTGGTTAAGAAACGTGTGTGTTGTTTTGATATGCATATAATTTCTCCTCACTCAAAATACAGAAGGTAAAAACTGGCTCAGAAATGCTGGATTATGTTGTATGGTAGCATCACTTGCTATGCTATTTAAAAAAAAGGGAATTTGTTACAGTAAGATTTTAGGTAAAGATTACATTTTTCTTTACATGAGAAAGAAAGTGAAACTTTGCAAAGTTCACTCTTTAAAGTTACTTAGCACAGTTAAATAATTCTAGGCAAAAAAAGAAGCAGGAAGAATGAGTGCAGGGAAGGGAGCAATGCAAGTATTACTGTCTCCATTGTATTTTGAAAAGGAAGGGAAGCTGCAGAAACAATTAATTTTGTGCTTCTACAAGCCACTAACATTCTTGTATTCCCTTCTTTTTTTCCTTGTGTGTTGGTTGGTTCTGGGATGGGTTGTTCCATTGAGGCATTTCAGGAGCTTTCAATAGAAGAAAGATGCACACCCAACAGAAGTTAGTAAAAATATATTCGAGCAGTTCTATGATTGTAATCATACTGGCACCACAAAACAATCCAAGCTGGCCACCTACATCAGCTGTAATAGAAGGAAATAAACATACGTCATCCTAAGCATTTGGTTTAGTCTAGCAAGTAAACGAGGCCCTGCTGGGTTCAAGTGTTAAATACATTCAATATACATAACTCATCACTTTAAGAAAACAGAATTAATATTCTTAAGAATGTTTATTGGAGAAGACTAATGTGTTTCTTAAAATTCTAAATAAAGCAAGTACAACACAACACATCCTACTGTGGAACAGATACTTAAAATATTTTCTGCTTCTATGCCTTTTTAACTGTTTCCTTGCTTCTCCTCTCCGTGTTTTCCCCCTCCCCTCTAAATCCCATAAACTTCCCTATTCTTACAGTCCTACGCGTGATATAGCTGTAAACTAGTGCCAAACTTAATTGTTATTTTCTGCTGCTGTCCATACTGCAGGTTCTTTGATGGAATGACAGGAGACAGTATCAAAAATGGCTGTGAGGCAGACATGATTATTACCATAATAAAATAGAAGGTATTGCTTTTTGTTTAGAAGCCCATATGGGCTATGACGCAGGAGGGGAGAGAACAACAAAAAAAAAAAGTCTGTTTGTGTGAGGTCTTTTTAAGATTAATAATTAATCGGCAATAAATAAATATTAAACAATCACTTACCAAGCAACTCTGATATAGTCAAGGCCTTCTGCTGCTGTGTTATTTTGTAGCTCAGATCATGATATTTAATGTCAATACGCACAAGGTTCTGCCTAACGACAATTACATACAGTATTACTCGAGGTGATCAGGAGCACTGTTCGTTTTTGCCAACATTTATCAGCAAGAACCAAGTTCAGAGAGAGTGATGGTGTCTTTTAAAGAATAATTAGATGAGAGTTACCAAAATAAGTTGGATGGACTGAAGGAAAAAGGTGTCCAAATAACAGCAGTTACAACAGGAGCTTATCAGAGTAGATCTTCAGGCTATGCTGAGAAAGTAATCCTAGACATGTACTGCGAGACACTTGTACCTTTTAAGGATCACAGAGATAAGCTTGAGTATCTGACCTACAGCAGATACTGTGCTTGGAAGTCTAGTCTACCACTCTTGATTATGTGCAACTGCATATTTAATTGTGCTTATTTCAGTGAGCATGTTTGTGCAGAAGAGCTCTTGCGCTGTATTCAGGTGTTTAGTTCTATTCTGTGCTAATAGCCTTGCTTACCTAATTATATTCTTGCCTGCTGCAAAAGTGGAAGAGTAGGCAAATCTCAGTTGGAGCAAGACCTGTGGAATGATTCAGTGTGAGTAAAGAGCTCATCGTTATTATATCATGTCTACAGAGTCTCCTTAACTCCTGAAGAGAATATCAACATAATGGTGTGGCATAAACCACACAAAACCCAATTGCACACTTAATGTTGTGACCTTTAAGAATAAAAGTACCGATTATTTTTCAGAAGTGTGAAAGTTCCAGACTTTTGGGTTGACAGTGATGAGCTCGTTAACAATATTAATGAAAATGAAATATGTGCTATAGAAAATAATCACTTCTATCTCTTTAGGTGATAATTCTAAAACTCAGGTAGCACTGAGTACTAAAAAGAATATTCTTTTCATAACTTCAGTTAATAAGACCTCCTATCATTTTCATCGAGTTGCTAGTGGATCTATCTAATAAATATTTAACTTTTCCCTTCTTACATCTTCAGAAATCAATAGATCTTTATGTTTTATAGTTTGGAATATGTACTCGTTAATACATGGGCAGGGTTCCTATTGGTTAAGACTTGGTAACAGGGGCATGTTCTGTATTTTCATTTGCTTAATTGAATAATTACTGGATTGCGCATGATGTTTACAGACAATAAAATAATCACCAAAGATAAAACGTCCTCAATGGATTAATATCTTTTGCATATAACAACAGGTTTAATTTTAATAATCTTCACTGGGGACAGACGTTTTAATTGGGCCTATAGTGGTTGGGCAAGGGGTAATGGTTTTGAACTAGAAGAGGGTAGATTAAGAGTAGATCTAAGGAAGAAATGTTTCACAATGAGGGTGGTGAAACACTGGAACAGGCTGCCCGGAGAGGTGGTAGGTGCCCCATCCCTGGAAACATTCAAGGTCAGGTTGGATGGGGCTCTGAGCAATGCGATCTAGTTGAAGATGTCCCTGCTTATTGTAGGGAGATTGGATTAGATGACCTTTAAAGGTTCCTTCCAACCCAAACTATTCTATGATTCGTATAGTTCCTGTTCACATAAAAACATATGCAAGCATTTGCAGACTGATAGCTTCAAGAGTGAAAAAACTAAAGTGTCTGAAACAATGAAGTACTCATAGATATTCATTAGCCCAATTTTCTATGGTTCTTTATAAACATATTTTGATGTTGTGGATACTATGAGTTCATGTAGCGCCATCTTATTACTTATTTGTATTGCTAACCTCTACGTCTATGAGCAAGAGGCAATTCATTGTAATTCAAACTGTATTAAATGCTCTTTGACAACTAGATTGTATCTTTCTAGCAAAAAAGTATGGAAATCCTTCTGTTTTGGGATATATAATGTTGTGTTTGCAAGGAAATCTGGTATTGATTTGTTGTATTGTAACAGTAAGGCACATATGCTCTATTAAAGCATAAGCATATATGATATCTCTTCTATTAATTTTAAAGTATGCCGTTTATGTCAGCTCGGTGCTACTACTGCATGACACAGCTCTGCGCAGCTGAAGTTCTAACACCGCTTCCTGGACAAAAGGTGCAGGCAATACTGTTGAGACATGCTCTTTATTCTTAATTGCAAAAGTGATCAAAAAAACTTTGTCAGAAGAAATCTATGGCAGAAGGTAATTGAGAACAGTAGTTTTTAACTGCAGTAGCTATTCTGTTATCCACAAGTCTTAGATGTAAGTAAGTATATTTTATAGATATAGATATGAATATGTATGTATCTTAACCAATTTTACCTAAGGTTATTTTATCTCACAGACAACGCTATCAATATCACACATAAGAATATCTTTTTAAAATGTCATATTTACGTCAAACACTCTATTAGCACACTTAAAAGTAATTGCTTATTTCTTTATTAGACAATAATTAAGGAAGATTACCTAATGTATTCTGGGCTTTTCTTCAGTTTTGCAGAAAAGTATTTTATGGCTTTTTCTCCTCCAAAACTTGAATAGGTGACAGTGGTAGGATAATCTGTTTCTTCACATGGGGCAGGGCAAGTAGAATTGTGGGTTCCTGCTGTACATAATCCTTTTTTCTCTATATCATCTGAAATTTCAGGAGAAAGAATCAACATAATATTTCTAAAAAAGAACGCAGTTTAAAAATCTTTTTTTAAAAAACTTAGAAAATTACTTTTAACTGACAGATAAATGTATGGGTTGGTTATTCTGACAAAAGTGGATACTTCTCAGTTATAAATAACTGACATTTGGGAAACTGGTGCACAGTTCTAAGGATTGAGATTTTTTTTTTTAATGACTTTTTTTTCAGGTATTCAGCACCTGCAAGTCCTTCTGCCTTTGTTAGGGGGTTATGTGCCTATTATTTCTCATTCACAGTTAAAGAGTAGGACAACAGAAGACCTTCCGTGTTTTGTGCTAGCTTTCTGATTGCACACTTCGGTATATAATCCTTGGTCTTTGTGCCTTGATGTCTGCCTAGCTCATTTCAGTGTACAGAAGCATGTTCTGCAGCAATACCAGTTGTAATTTACCATCATCTGATAACTACATAAAAATCTTGGTAAGCTAAGTTTGCTTTACCTTAACCCATGCCTGCCACTTCATAATTGGGCTTAAAACAGCTAAAAGGGCTTAGGGAAAGCTTTGGTTTTTTCAAATATTATAGAGAAGTCAAAAAATTCTGCAGGTCTGTCTGCTCATGACAGTGGGGAGCCATTCTTCTGCTCAGGCTCTAACAGAAAGAAATCATTATAGAGATCTGGGAGAGCTGGAGAAAATTCATGTAGAAGAAAAATGTTAAGGCATAAATATTTCCTAAAACATCAACCATCACCCAAATCCATCTGGTTCTCAGACAAGTACCATAATCTCCTGTTTGTGATGCTTTGTTTGTCATGGTGTGATGGTGGGTGTTGTGTATTTTCCCTTGGCATGTGGGCTTCTTGCTTCTGCAAACTGCCGAGAAGGAGATACCTTAGTCTGTTAGTTAATGATTTGAGGTACTCTCCAGGGGTGCTGGGGCTGTGGATTTCATTCTGGATAACCAGCCTTTAGAGTTCCTAAAATAAATGCTCTCAGCGGAGGGTCCTGCAGAGCAGTGTGCTATTATCTGAAATTTTGTTATCAGATGTCCAATCTCTCCTGCGCCTAGAAAGAGACTTAGCACCTAACTCAGGGTCCTGGGAACCAGACCCCTGCAAGCCAGATTCACCATGGACTATGATGCCAGTTCCTTCTGGGGTCCAGCTCTGAATCCTACCCATCCTTGATAGGACTTAGGGGTTGTTTTTGTCCATTGCTCAGTGGTTTCTTTGAAACTTGGTCAAAAATATCCATGAAGTAAAATAATAGATGTACTTGCACCATGACAGGCTATCAAAGCTCATGATTATATAAGAATGCCAACTTAGTGGAATCTGTTTCACAAGGGCCACAGGAAAAAGAAACAGCTGCTGTTCATGGTAGTAGATCTTGCCTGAATGTTGCACATGCCGGATCAAAACAGAAATAAAACCCCGCACAGACTCTCCAAAACTTGTTACTCTACTTGGTATCTTAATCATCCATTCCTTTGGGAAAGGACAGTCACTTTACATAGCAGAATCCAAAACAATTAAAAAGGAGGCTTCCTAAAGTTCATGAGAAATTACTTCTTAGATTACCATTTGAAGATTACCATTTCCAGAAAGCCTCTTGTAGTGACTTACAGGTCTCATCTTGACTGTGTGCAGATTATTTGCTTATGGAAATGAATTGCATTTGGAGCGCTTTGAAAATATATAATTCATTTTACTTTTGAAAAGATAAAACGTTCAAGTCCAGCAATTTTGAATTATGTTTTCTATCAGTTAGCAAACCTGTTATTACTGTGCTGTTCACTTTTTTTGTCAAAACAAGAAGAATACAACATTGGAGCTAGAAGGATGATACCATGAAGATGCAAAAATGCAAGCCAGAGGCCTGATAACTGAAAACAGATTTATTTCATGTTCTCCCATTTTAAAATATTTTTTATTACTAAAACGAGTTCTTATGTTGTTTTAGTTTTTTTAAATTGGCATCTCTTTAATGCACTGCCTTCTCTTTATTTTCTGAATATTAAATGGACTGGGACATACTCCATTCTAGTGCTACTTTCAGTATTTTGTTTGATGATATTTGTTTGATAGCTAGATATTGTCTACTATTTGGAATTGACTTAGAAAGTATGAATATAAAGTTATTACTTACAGACTGCCGGATAAACACAATTGTAAAACTTCTGCAAATCACATTCTGTTCCATTTCCTTAAAAATAAACAACAAACTTTAGGAACATCAATTAACAATCTGACCCTTAGTTCTGTTTGTACTAAACTGAAATGTAATGTCATCAAAGCTGCTTCTTGTCTATCATTAGACTACTGAGAAATCAATTCAGATGGGCACAGTGCAGCTACAAACACCAAAAGGGGTACATAGTGAAAAAGGGATAATGGAACAAGGCAGGAGGCTTGCTACTGGAGCAAACATCTTTATTACGTGTGCCAGCCAGAACTGCCTTTGAGCTTGTGGCTCATTCTTTGTGTCAGCTTGCTAAAGCCAGGAATTTCTGGCTTTCCTAGTGGAAATGAAAAAACAAAGTAGGGTAGATGGGCTATATGATTATATACTACCCCGTGTGTTTCAGCAAAAGTTTTGATCTTTGTGCAAGAGCTGTTCGGAGACCTAAGGGGTAAGATAGCACCTTGAACTAACAGCAAAATTTTAAGCTTTCAGATGGTCTCAGTTTCACCCCAAGTTTTTCCTTTGCATGGAAATATTCCTTAATGTTTTAGCACACAGCTAAAGAAGACATTGCCCTCCTTTATCTGTGACTGTATGAAGCTGTCACCCTGCATATGGGAGACCTAAACTTAATTTCCTTCTCAATCCCCTTTCCATGAGAGTTTAGAGGAAATTTCCAACCTCCTTTCCAAGAGGTGGTCAAACAGGCTAGAGATTACTCATTAATGCATCTCCCTTAGTGGAAAACATCCTACTTTGCTTGGGTATATTTAAAAATACATTGAGTCAGAAAGTGCAGGTGTAACAATGACTTTCTTGCTCACTAATAGTGCAAAAAAATGAGCTGTGAGAGCAGATTTGGGTTCCAGCTTTGTCTTCAGAAAGAGGTGACTATTTTTTTTTTTTTGTGGTTGGTTTTTTGGTTTTTTTGGTGTTTTTTGGTTTGTTTTTTTTTTTAATGCTGAAGAGGTGGGAGGAAGGATACTGGTCAGGGCTCAGCGTTACTGCTTTACATTTCTAGAGTGATGAAGATGCCTGGAATCTTGAGGGGAGCATTACAGCATACACCTGTACTCTGCATTTCAGGCTGATTTGATGGCTCCACGCAGCCTTTTGGCTTTTGCAGAGCCCTCTTCTGGTGCCAGAGTCTTTCCATGGTTCATGTGGAGGACCCTGATTTCTGTCTTCAAATAATCAGTCCTACTGTGGCTGCTAAACACCACAAAGTATTTTTTTGGGGGGTAGATGTGGGAAATCTATGACTTCTGGATTTAGTTCCAGCTGTTTAGGAAGTCAGGTTGAAGACTACAGACTTGTCTCACAGACCTGAGGCATAATCTTTTCTTTCAAGTTTCTTGGTGTCTATCCTAAGAATAGCCAATGACATAGATGCTAGGTCTAGAGCTGACTGAATATCTGGCTGCTTTTCTCCAAATTACAAAAAGAAAAAGAAGACAAATGTATATAATCTTAATTAATCCCAGTTGTAGATATCCCTCAAGCATGTGCCCCATCTCCTTTTCGGTTCAGTAACAGGTGAGGTCTCCTAGTAAGATGATCAGTGGATAGTATGATGATATTCCTGAGAAATACCTGGAAGAATGAATGGCAAGCAGCCACACCAGTCCTGTATGTACTGGGCTTTGCATTCCTGCAAGCATCCATTAGTAGTATAAATCTTGTGGTACTGAAGCTTTAGATCAGGATTGCACTCTCCCCATGGGTATTCTTGGATAATTGACTGTAGGACAATAATAACAGAAAATACATTGTTTTGGTCTCTTTTTTATTTGATATTATTTTCTCACACTTTAAAATGCTGAAGGAAGCCTGCTGAAGACAAAAGCAGTAACATTCTGATTTAATTGGAGGAATTACAGTTCATGTTTCTGGGATTATAAAAGAATCTCATCTCTCTCACAACAAAGGTAGGATGTGATCAGACAGCCTAGCACTGAAGAGGAGTCCACTCCACTTAGATTCCACTAGGAATCAGAGATAACCTTAATGGTAACAGACTGTGTTGGTGGGGAAATGCTGCGGTGTATTTATATCATTATATGTCAGCGAGACTGTAGAATGTTGGGAAAGAAAGGCTGACTCTAATAGATACAGATTATGAAGGCCAATGACATTCCCGCCCCCCCCCCCCCCCCCCCCCCAAACTGCAGTAATTTTTTTGTGCGTCTGGAGGAAAAAATATTTTTAGGAGTCACTTTGGCATGATAAATATTTTAGCTTCCTAAACATCTAATTAAATCTCATGTTTCAGAGGAGAATTTGAGACAGTAAAGACCGGTATTTCCACTTCATGGAGAAAGTCCTTACCTTCAGCTGGCGGATTGCGACCTGTGCGTGCATGCCCACTGGTGTTAATAAACCTAAACCATCAAAGCGTGGAAGCTCTTTGGGTGAATGGATTACAAAAGTTATACCAGCATCAGTGTAACCAAGAGCAGGTTCATCAGTGAATTGTTCCTGATACAGAAAGAATTATATGAGATAGTTTTGGCTTTGTTTGGCATCTGAAGCTTTAGCTATATTTACAATGATACTATGCTTTTTAATTTGGTCTTGTATATCTAGTCATATTTTTGGCAATTTACAGAAAAGTATAGAAGCAAACTGACTTGACTTTCCTTTGCTGATTACCTCTGTGGGTTTCCTTCCAGTTACTATAAACTTTCAGGTTTTTTATTCCTTCTGCCATCTAATTTCAAAAGCAAGAAGGCATAGATGAACATTTACTCATAATGTGGGTATTTGTTCCTTTTACTTGCAACTACCCATCACATTTCAACAAACTTTCCGTTAGTCACTCCAGAAAGTGTCACTACTGTCTCATAATTCCTAGAGAACAAAAGTGAATGTCCAAGTCATTTATCATTCCAGATTTTATTTTTTTTCCCCGATCTCACAAGGTGATATTCCCTGAGTTTTCTGGTGTTTGTTGGTCAATGACAGTTCTAATAAGGTTAGAGACTATTTATATTGCAAAGACCAGATCTTAGCTGGTATTGAGCACCTACAGCTGCTCCTGCAACCAAAATTCAGTATTACTAAGAAATTGGCATCACATGACCTTCCCTACCAGGCCTTTTATTAAAATGAAATTATATCATTCTGAAGGGCTTGTATAAAATTAAATTACTGCTCTGATGACATGTTTCAGTTGCAGGTGAACTGTATATATACACACATATACTCGCAACTTTTAGAACTATTTATCTGGGGACAGAGCCAATAATAATTCTGACTTTTTAAATCTGTATGAGATCTTCCCTTTAAAATACCCTCTCACTCAGAAATAGTCTTGATACAGAATTTTAAAATTCTGAAGGTCTGTGTAAAACCAACCAAACAAAAAAACAAAGCCAAAACAAAACACCTCCACTCATCTGTAAGTTATTGCACGATTTGTTGTTTATAATCATTAGGGTAGCTGTACCTGTTGGATGTCAAAAAGCAAATGTAAGCCTCTTCCAGACAAACTTACTCTTCTTGCTGGAAGATCATTGTGATTAAAGGTAAAGCAGTTCCCGTATTCAGTGAAAACATGTTCAAAATCCTTCAATAAGGGAAAATAGGGAAGAGTAAATTGAGAGAAATACCACTTTAACTGGCGTTGGGTTTTGTTGGTTTGATCGTTGTTCCCCCCCTCCAAAGGCAGTGCCAAATATTACAGTTAGAAAAGTGGTGATTGATGGGAATATTCAAAAGGATTTAATGCCTTTCTACAGAAAATGAAGTTTAAAGGAGAAAATTCAGTTTGTTAGTACCTATGAGCTGCTCAGTATCATTTAATGAGGTCCTGTTGTTTTTCTGTACCTGTTACATTATATAGAAATTACATATTCAAACCCAACTTTAATTTTTCCAGATGTTTAGTGAAGACTGTTTCAAAACTAAATGTCATGTTACATATGGAATACAATATTTGCATTTTTTCCCAAAGCCATCTCATCGTTTAATATGACCACATCTCATTGCCTTAGTTATTAGCGCTAGTGTATTTCAGTGAAGAGAACTCTCCAATACCTAATTTTAGAACCTACATCCTATCTAAAGGTTGGATTAATCCGAAAGAATATAGGCCTGACTTTTCTGTTAATGTTTTCTATTTAAGTTGAGAACTGCTCTATGAAAGAATCGACTCAAAACTGGGACTATCTTATTCTTTGGCTGTTGTCTGAAATTCCCAAAGATGGGCTATTTTCACCTCGTTATTTAAAATTCCTGTTGACTCTGCATATAGGTACCCTGCCTGTCTATATTCTTGGCCTCACGAACAAAATGATGCGATCATGTCAAGCAAAAAGCTCTCTTTAAACTGACCTTTGTTGTGGGCCACTTATGGAAAAGGTTGTTAGATACAGCCTGGAGTTATGAGAGCTTTCAAAGGCTGCTATCTGTGCAGAAGTGGCACTAGACAGAGAGCAATTTAGACTGAAATCCTATTTTACAGCTCAGGGAGTCCAGCAGGCTGTCTCTGCAGTCAGTGGGAGAATCAAGGTCCTCAGGGTAATTTAGAGCAGGACTTGTTTTCTCCATTGGCTGACTGTAAAGGGAAAACAGGGGGAGTAGCTGGGAAAGCTAGGTGTGCTAAGAATACATCTCCTTCGCCTCCATGCTACTGTTATAGTAAATTAAACATATTTACCTGTGGGTAACATGGCTTTCCAAAAAATTCACATTCTAGCAATGTGGTGCTGTTCAGATAAAACCCATTTTTCCTTGTAAACTCTTTGATGCTGAAGTTCTGGTTCCCAAGAAGGAAATCATTTAGCTCTCGAGAATATTTATCTTCCTTAGCAAATTTTTGGAGAACTCCAGACACAATGTTCCAAATAAAAAAAATTATTTTGAGGTTGCTTACTGCATGAGCTTGAAACCTGTCAGTGGGAAGGAGAAAAAAATCATTTGGAGTTCTGCAGAGTTATAGGACTGATCTCAAGGCTGCTATTCCAAATCTATAACATGATTTGTTGTCTACTTGCAAACTATAGGTGTGTTGCCCACCACATTGCACTTCGATCTCTACCACATGAATAAACAATATAGTCTCTATTTCTAGGAAGGTATTCTCCATATCTGAAAACCAAAGATGGACACCTTCCTTCCCATGGTTATTCTGGTCAGTCATACTGGAAACGTTTCTGTTGTGTGTGGTTGTTTATTAAAAAAATAAAACCCCCAAAATTTGAGTAGATCAGCCATCTGCATAAGCCAACAACCAGATCTGTAGAACTGATGACAAGCTGAACAATTGCATTTAAATGGGGGAAGCTAACTGGGAGGAGCTGTTCCTTTTGAAAGAGTGGTCTTTCATCATTTAGAAAATTGATTTCTAAGTGCATTTGCAGTAATCTCATATACCTGCTTTTCTAAGGTCCTACACCACAGTGTAGAGATAGTCTACTTTCCTGTGAGCTCTGTGGCTGGTCACACAGCACCACGGGTGATCCTTACTCCTAGAAACCACTTGAAAAGCCTCAAAAACATGATGAGGCATTGGAGATGCTTTCCTGACATACAGCATTGAAGCCCTTTAGTGCAGTAAAGGTTTAAAGAACAGTTAGAAGTTTGAAAAGAGAATGAGCACAAATGAAACTACACTACCATGTTCTTTATAATTGCCATTTTATGTAGTCCTATTTAAAAAAAACCAAACATATCAATGTATTAGTATAATAGATCTTAATGATGCAACTTAAGGGTGGTTGGTGGGAACAACTCTTCACAACTGAATTTGAGTCAAAAAATAAATGTAGATCTGTGCCTCTTTGTCCTGCCAGCAACAACAACAAAACAAACAAACAAACAAAAAGCCTGGTTACTAAAAGTGGGAGGGAAGGATAAGCACAACATGAGCAACAGATGGATACGGCAGCAAACTGTCACTTAGACAAGTGCCATGCTCAGTAGCTGGCTACTTACAATGTGCTGCCACTCTAGTTAAAAGAAGTGAGGTGTTTTTATAACACACAGCCCCCAGTAATCAAGAGGGACTTCCAGCGGCAGTGCACGCTGTGCAGGTAACCCGGGAGGGCTTTATGCAGGGTAATACCACCACCAGAGAGGTTTTTCTACTCTAATTTATGTTTTGAAACTGAAAAATCTGTAATGCAGTTGCTCATCTGAAGGAAGGAGAAAGTTAAAAAAGCCACCTCCCTTCCTTGATTCTCATATTTTCCTCTTCATGTAGATCTCATGTGGTGGTGTGGAAGATGTGCCCCTCAGAGCCAAATTTCCCTTGTTTTATGTGATTTGTTCAAACAAATTGCGGAACCTGACTGCTTTCAGATAAAGAGGTGTTGCCTCTCAGGAGTGAACAACAAACATAACTTTTACCTGTTCAAGTTGCAAAAAGTCACAGCAGGGAATTTGACATTTTCCACATACTGAACCACCACTGTAGTTGTGGTTGGCCAGCTGAAGTAGTAGATGAAGCGACTGCAGATTTGCCAAATAACAATGGCAAGACAGCCCGTGACTACTAATAGCCACAGCACTTTACGTGTCTTGCTCTGCGTCTGAACGATGTTATGAACTCCATGAAATGAAGTAGATGAGGCAAACTCCTGATGATACTTCCTTCTGTCTTCCAAACGGGGCAGCAGTTTCTTTATTAAGTACAATCGTATCTTTTCCAATATTCCTTAATATGAAACAAAGTGAAATCGCATTTTTAAAATTAGCATTTAAATGGCACTTAAGAAAGGAAACCACGTAATTTTGATATTGGAAAGCAGTTGTAAAATTTCTCTTTAATGATAAATTCTCTAAGTAGTGAACTTCTGTGGATGGAAGAGTTGGATGCTAAAAGATCAGCTCAGTGCTACCTAAGAACAAACTGTATCTTGCCATTTTTTAAGCACATTAAGATAAAAAATTAGTTCCACTCCTGTGGAAAAGATTGGATTTTGACATACCTCAGTGATTTAAAACCTCAGGTTGCAGCAAACCTGTTGTAAAACACTAAGCATCCGATTTTCACAGTAACATCCCATTAAGGCCTGGTCTTCATACTTGCTCTGAGAAATATGGTAAAAAGGGAATGATATGAAAGGGAATTTCACTGTTAAAAGTTTCTGGATAAAATTTGAAAGGTTACAGGTTCAAAAGGAAACCTACACCTTTTTTTTTTTTTTTTTTTGTCTGATTCCAGGAATCAGGAATGGTTTTTATTTTTCAGGTACCCCCTGTTTTCTACAAACTGATGTTAATAAAACTGAATCAAAACATTTTTAAATCCAAGTTTAAGAGCTATAACTGTAACGAATATAATCTATACCTGGAAATGTAGTCATTTCCTTACGCTTGCTGCTGAATGATCTTTTGAGCATGGATTTGAACAGAATGTTCTCTCTTAAAACATCCAAATGAGGGAAACTTAGTAAGACCTTTCCTGTATCTAATCATAATTGGACCAGTCTCTCTGCAAAGTGCTTCATTTACAGATTATTATCTGCTACTTCATTCTGTCATTAAGGAAGTCCAGAAGAACAGTAAATCAAAGAAACTTTGTGAGACGATAATAATTAGGATCTGAAAATGTATTACTTAGATCAGTGTTTAACAGCAACTAAATGCTTCCCCAGTTCTGTTTTTTAACCAACAAATAGATGTAACAGTGTGGCATGCATGGTAGGAAGAAAATCACCCCTTTAGAAGACTGATTTACTTGGGGCTATGACAGTTGGACAAAGCAGCAAAGGGATGTTAAGATCATCTGCCGAAGCTATTGTGACCACAGCAGCGCTCTGGGATGTTGCCGTGGTCTCTGCCCAGTTGCTAATGAAATCCCAGATGGTGCTGGATTTCAGACCATTTCTGAAGGGGGAGAAATTTGTGGTGTTCTTTAAAGATCTGTGGAAGAACTTTGATCAATACTGGTATGATTTACTGTGACCCCTTTTTATCATCAAGGAGTTTTCTGCTGGAAAACCCAAAGTTTCGCTCCTAGCTCTAGTGACTGTTGGATCCCATCGCAAAGCTGTTCAGCCCTGTGTGCTTTTTTGCAGCCTGCTGGAGTGAGTGGGTTCCTGGTGTTGCTGTAGGCTGCTCTCCCACCAGCGCGTGTGCAGTGGAACAAGCACTTTGCCTGCTCCCCGCATAACACCGGAGCAAAGTACACTCCTAGCGCATCTGCACCAGCTGCCCGTAGGCTCCAAGGAGAGACCACAAGCAGGTCAGACCCTTTTCTCCAGGGAAAATGCTGTGTGTGTTTACTCCTCCTATACATACTGTGCTAGGGAAAAGAATGATAGCATAGAAGGCCATTGCTATCAAAAAAGACTAGTTAGCTTAATCAGCAGAAGTGTAACTTAAAATCTATGCAAATAAGTAGCCAAACTGTATTTGAGCTCTTCTGCATAGCTACTACAGTAAGTATACATGATGTTTTATCTGATTGCGAACGTTTTGCTGTTAATGCACAAGATTATCTAATATCATACTGCTGCTTTCATGGCCATCTTTCACCAGAGGAATTAGCACTATTAGGTGAGTGTCTTTAAGAATCCTTCTTCTATTCGCAGATTCCATGAAAATGCTATAATTTAAAAAAAAAAAATAGAAAGAAAAAAGATTAACTATGCTACATAGGGTCAGGTGGTATATTTCTGGTGTGAAATTTCTCACGTGGTAGATTGGAAAATGGTAAGAAACTTGTAAGTCGGGACCCACCATGCATTTTGGGATTTTGTCTGTTTATTCACAGGTATATTCCAGTGACATACAATTAATGATAGAATGGTTATTCCAGGTCTCAGTTAACAAATAGTAAAATAATACACCACAATAATGGGCTGGTGTGGGATTACAAATAATTAACCCTTCATCCTATGCTGTGCAAAACTTAGGCTGTGTGTATCTGGACTAAGGCTGTGTAACCAGCACAGCTGAACTAGCTGTAAGTGAATTAGGGTATCCAAGATGCTGCTAGATAGACAGTAAGGTCCTGCAAGACCTTAGCGTGTTAGACAATAAAGTCTCGAGAACACTATGTTTGTTTAGTAGCAATACAAAGTACATTTAATGTAGGCACTACAATAAAAAATATTTTTGTCAAAATGTAAATAATACCAATATTTATAGAAGTTCCAAAGAGTAGAAGATGGATAAGTAAAAAAAGCAAGGAGGTAACTAAATGAGAGGAATCCATGTCCAGGAGCAAACCACTTGTCTGGAGCCAAAGACAGAACACACAGGAGCTCGTAAGGTAGCTCATATGTTCAGGGTGGGCTGCAGATGCTTTGCCTCAGGGAACACTGATTCCTGGAGAAGCCCAGAGAACAGTCATGATCAGTCAGGTACACCTGATTTTCCAGTTGTTAAAGAAGAAATTACTTCCCTGTATGTATAACCAGGGATACATTGCTAGGGACATACTATTATAAGCTTATGTAAAAACATCAGAAATTCACACTATCGTTAATGTTAACACTGTAAATTGAATTTAAAGGGGTTTTGAACTTCAATCAGCAGGTAAGTGGTCATGATCTGTAACTACTTGTATAGGGAACTGGTAGATAATAGTAATAGGCTCTTTGATCTAGTGGGGAAAAAGATGTAACAGGACACAGTGGGAAGAACTGGAAGCTAAGCTCTTGCATAGCAGAAATAAGGTACAAAGGTACAACATTTTTATTTTTGTATTCCCAATGTTTAATTGTGATTGGATTTTTATTAGTGAACATATTAAGAAGGAATAGCTTTTTTAAAAATAGCTCATCTTCAGCCAGAGCTCTAACCTGAAAAGAATTATTTCAGGAAGGTTATATGTGACGTCTGTGCAGTGGTTAGTTAATCTAGATAGATTTGTGATTTCCTCTTTGCCTTAATCTAAAAACCATTAATGTATGGTATCATTCAGAGAATTAATTACCTAGCAAAAACTGTGTTAGCTTTATTCTAAATGCATAAAGGACCAATAGCTAGAGAATTTTCCTCACTTCTTAAGTCACTCTACGATTTTTGTTTACAAGCTTTACTCACCTCTCCCTTCTTTGTATGTTGAAAATGTACAGTACTGCTCTTTTTGGACAAGGTTTCAAGAGAAAGGAGACAGATTTTCTCTTTTTGGTTGTCAGTCCTGAAAAAAAACTATCAAAATGTAACAAAACTCTTGGTAAAGCACTCTAATATGTTTAGCCACATACCTTTAGCATCTGATTGAATGAATCTCCCAAGCTGGTCCATGAGGCTCTGCTTATTTCAGAAAGGAAGAAGTGGATAACAAGCTGCCTTATCACTGTGATCATTGCTAGGTAATGGCTTTTATAGAAAACTAAATGGGAGGTGATACTTGATGACACATTTAATTGATGGGCAATTTACCTGCCAGGGTTGCTATGTTTTGTCTTTTAAATAACATGGTCTGCAACATAAAAGAGATTATTTTTATGACAGGATCAAATGTACATATTTATATACATTTCAAGTACATATTATGCTAGTAATAGTACAAATGCAGGCTTATCTTGTGTGTTGCATCACGTTGTAAATTTCTTTCATATTTTTTCCTTTTATTTTAGAAAGACCAATTATCTTCATTAACGTACTGCACTGTTCAGAACTGAACAGATTATCTTTAAGTAGTTAAGGAGCCCTCCCTGCTCTGTCGAGTAATAAATGTCTGCCACTAGGTTCCCACCAGCAGCAGGATGCAGTTCATCCACACTTGGAATAGCTGTCTTCATAATTATTTCCAGATTTCATGTTCTTGTGGGCTTTAGCAAAAATGAGCTGTTATTCCTGAGAACTAAGCCTGTGGGCGTGGTTAAAAATGCATGCAGGGTCAATCCTGCCAGTAGCTATGAAAAAGGAGAGAGACTGCTTTTGTGTTAGATGTGTGGTATGATCTTGTTTCAAACTTGTTTCAAGGAAAGAACCGAGCACCTAATAAAAGGCAATAAAAATACTAGAAAATTCAGACCTGGGATGTGCTTGATTAATGCTTTAGGAAAAAAAAATAATAAAAAACCCCACTTCACATTCCCTCTCTGATCTGCTTCTTTCATTCACTCTCTTGGCAACGGTCCAGCTGATGGCCCACAGTGTTCTTGGGTTATCAGGTGTGTTAGCTTGGCCCCTCAGTACCTCACTGTAGTTGTTTTCTGGCCATGATGTTAGTGCTACGAGCAGCAAGGTAAAGCACTGAACTCCATTTAATCATGCCTGTGTGACAAGCAGAAAATTTCCGTATTCACTTTTGCCACACAGAGGAGGCTCTCAGCCAGGGCAAGCTTTGCACAGCACTTGCATTCACTCAAGCAATGAAGGATTTAACAGTCATCTGGTTTGCAACATCTGTATATAACATCCACACCTAAAGCGCTGCCCAGCAGGTTTTGCAGATCAGTCCTATTAATGCAAACCACTCCCATTCACAGGACGCAGTCAATGCCTCTGGCTTGAGTTGCTGGAGTTCTTAAAGCAAATTATGTTGGTCTTTTATACTGCTATATGCATACAACGAAGTACAAACTGTAAGTTGCTCTCTACACAGCAAATATGATTCATCTTACTGTATTTTTTGGGTTTTTTAATTATGTGAATTGCCATCTTACAAAAAAAATTATGTTTATCTAATACTTTAGACAAACATGGCGTGTGTTCTCTGGTTGGGTTTTACAGAAGGAATTTAGTTTTTAAAATTTTCTTTCTTTTATGGTTGTTTGACATTAATTCTTAAACAAACACTAGGGGGCGAAGACCAACCACTTTGTAATCGTCTTTCCCAAACGGCTTGCACAAAGAGCTTTCAGACTATAACTGGTCACAGGAGTTTGATTGCTCTGCTTACTCCTTGCAGTGGGAATCTGGTTATCTAAAGAGCACATTCCCTAACACTTAATGCAATAAATGTTTGGAAAGCCAACCGATGACAGAGGTGGTCACAATTTCTTGTATTCGTACATACTGTAAATTTTCTACTCAAAATGTTATTTGAAGTCAATCCTCAGTGCTATTCAGTTCTTCTTTTATGATGCTAAATTTAAAAAAAAAATAAATAAAAATGCTGCAGCCAGCATAACTACATAGCTGTTTGCTGAGCAAAATAGATAATGTGTTTCTGATAAAGTTATTCCTGTATAGCCTAGTTGCAGCAAAATGTCCTGTAGGCATTCTTACGGGCTGTTGGGAGAAAGTACACACACACACACAAATACGTATTCAGTGCATACTTAGCTTTCATTGGACAGGTTTTTTTTCTTTTCAGAAAATGTTAAAGTCTTTCCAACTTCTGTTTCATTGCATGGGGCTCTGTAAGCGCTTTATCAATATTAATACTTCTAATAATGTTTTGCTTAGCTGTCTTTCCTAATGGAAGCATCTCAAACACCATCTCCTTTTAAGACAGAGCAAGTGACACATTTGCTAATATAGCAGACTGCAAATATTTATACTCAATTCATACAAAAAAATATTAGCAAAAAAGGAAAAACAGAGCAGAAAAAAAAGAAGTGATCACTGTCTGGACTGTTACAATGCATTGTTATTGCCAGTTCATGGCAAATGCTGGGATATGTGGAAAATGGTAATTAATTGTATGTGCAAGCATTTGTCTTGCTCCTTTCTTCAAAGCAGGTAGGCCAGTGGATCCAGCAGTGGGGGAAGGAGCTTGGGGGCGAACTGCAGAAGAAGGAGCTCAAAGAGCGTTTGAGAACTCATTAGGTCTGTCTCTGCTTTGAGGAAGAATCAGGTATGACTGGAGAAATTAAAAGCTCTTATCAATGTTTTCTAGTGTTCTACAGATACTAGAGATTGGTTTATTTTTTCCCTGATGTCTGTGTTATCCCGCCATAATTTAAATGGGTTACTCCTTTTCCCATCCTCTTGTACATGGAAAATGGCTTATTGCTCTTCCCTTTGAAGGAAAGGTATTTATCACTTTTCCCCCACAATCTTCTTTTAGTTTTACAGGTCAAGTATAATTCTTTCCATCTCTCTTAAGGGACCATATTTTCTGCATCAAACATTCGTTGTTCTTGCCATTCTCTTCTGAGCCCTTTCCAAGGGCTCTTCCATCTTTCTTGGTGCCCAGGCCATAACACAGCAAATTCTTTCTGATGCTGGTTGGAAAGGAGGGTTTCCATGCCGTGTAGAATGTTTCAGTTTAAAATCTCCAATATAAAATCTGTTCTTTTCACAGTTTTGCCTTTTGTTGCTTAACATGTTATTTTTGAATAACTGAAACATACAGATAATTTGTAAAGAATTTCTTCCTTGCTAGTTTGGTTATCACAGCTGAAGTTCAGAAGTACTATTCTTCACATCAGTAAAGCTGCACATTATTTATTCCAGTGCATTAAGATAATTATGAATTCTAGCCACTCTCTGCCAGCATGCTGTTATACCACCTACGCTGTTCTCATTTGTCATTTAAGAAGTGTACAACCTAATCCATCGCCCAAGCCATTAATGATAATACAGATAAGCAAACTGTTGTCAGCGTTTGTCCCGAACTAGCCCTGTGCACATGTTAACCAGCTGTACCACAGAGCGAACAGCACCACGAATTGAGGCATAGAAGCTTCTGGCTCCAGAGTTTGACTTCACTGTACCTGACCGGTAAACAGGGTTCAGGTGTTTAGGAGGAAACACAACACCTTCCTACGCTGAGGAATTGCACCTCGCAGTATGTGGCTGCAAGGCATGAAAAGAGGGCAGGTTTGCCTTGGGAAAACTCCATGGCATGTATTGAAGAGATGTTGTTTTTCCTAAGTTTTTAATTTTGGCTGATACGGATACATTTCATTGATGAAAGAAGAAAGTTTTGGCAAGAACAGTGAAAGGACATTTTCTCTGTACTTGGAAAATGATTATCAGTCAGAACATAAGGAAGACAAAATGTTCCTCTGTGACAACTCAGAGAGCAGGCTGCTTCGCCATCAGAATACAGCTCGCAGGCAACCTGTGAAAGCACAATCAGCTGTATATTTAGAAAATAGAGGTGTAGGAGGAGCTGGTGGTAATCGAAGAAGAGTTCCTCTTTAAGCAAAGCTTGGGGCAGGAGATTTGTTACTCGCCTTGACAGCGTCAGATACTGGGAAATGTGAAAGAAAAGAAATTTGGCTGCATTCTGCTGAGCCAGAAATGATAGAAAGCAGGGAGGGGATTGTGCTGGGACATGTGAAACAAATGGAAGTTAAAGGTATGTGAGAAGTGACGACACAGTTCTTTGTGTTTAAGAGTAGAACAAATACAATATGCAAAAAAAAAAAAAATCCTTGCATCACTATCTCTTCTTTTTGTTTGTAGTCTACAAGACCTTGAGCTCTGTTCCTCCCCCAGGTGCAAATGTCTGATTGGATTATTAATATTGCATCAACTTTAAGCTTGTTTGTTTTAGCCTTGAGTCACTAAATTTTATTCTTAAAACAAACTGGTAATTTCAGATGCTAGTTAAATAATGAGTCCAGTTTTGAAAATCACGAAACACTCATTTGAACAAGGGACATGTTTTGGTGCCGAATTTATCTTCCTCTCTTCACCTTCCTTTTGTGTCTTTATTCACCTGTCTATCTCTTGCTTATTATTAAATTGACCGGGAAGGGATTTTTGTTCATTGCTTGCGTAGCAGCAGCACAGTGAGATTCTGTCTTAGGTTACTGGGTGCTTCACCTGAGCTGTCTGAGTTACACATTGTCAACAAAAACCTACCAATAGCTGCTGTACTGCATTTCACTATTATAGCTGGGGGTTTGTTGTCCAAGAGAAAAATTCTTTCACCACTCTAATTTTACGGAACTAACAATGCTTGCATCTAGACATCGAAAAAATATTCACATTTTGAATACTTCACCTCTAAAAGTTCACAACAGGATCTGCACAAGTGCAGAAAAGGGTGACTGGGACTGTAAAGATATAGTACAGTAAGATCCGCACTGTGTATAAACCATGACTTAGTACCAAACAGAATTACTCGATTACTTGGCAAGAAGTTTGAAACTAGCACAGGGAAGCACTCATCCTTGCTGCACGTTGTGGATTCACAGAACAAGTACTAAATGCAAGGTCACAGGTATCTTAGGAAGTCCTGGACTATCAACATTCAAAAGTTACATGGATATACTGGGGAAATTATCTCACTGTAAGCTTCCTTTTCAGTTTTTTGGGGTTTAGGTTTCTTTTTAAATGTTTGATTGTTTTGTTTTAATAACTCTTCCCAAGACATCTGCTACTTTGTAGGAGAAACTCTCCAGCATGGCATGATTACATGGATCTTTTATACAACTCGCTGCAGCCACTGTTACATAGGTAGAAGCCACCTGTGCTGGAAAACTAGTCTGTAATTCTGGGACGTGTTGGGAAGCTTCAAGCGTCACTTGTTTGTGGCCAGAAGGTCTCCAATCTCTTTGTTCAAGTTAATGAACATTGGAAAAACAAATTGATCTGTGATGATTTTGTAATCAGAATGAGGGTTTCAGCAGAAGAATGGGTGACACTGTCCAAACCATTCATGTGCGCATTTTTTCTTTTCCATAAGTGATTTAATGTAGGATATCTTGAGATTCAGCTTGGGTGAACAGGTCACTTGTAATCTAGTAGGAGAGAAGACTCTTGTTGGGTTCATGACAATACATAGGAGGTCATTCTTACTTAGCCTGTTCTCATCATATTAATATTTTAGACCCACACGGTAAGAACATGCAGGATCTTGGCTCCAGCTCTGTCTACGAAATACGCTACAGGCTACCTCTGCTTTACACCCATCCTCCCCTTGGCCAGGCTAGAGGGAGTCTCCTCTTTGCCCATGTGAATCATTCTCAGCCCAGCTAAGTTCAGTTGGTCTCTGCTCTGCAACCCTGTTGCAGCTGAGATGAGCAAAGCTACCCCAGGCACCCCGTGTCCACCTGGGGAAGGGAAAGTGAACAGAAAGGGGACGAAGGTGGATTAAGAAGGATGCTTAACAATTCCCGTGCTTGGTCATGAAGGCCCTGACAGCTCGTCATGATAGGCACAATGTGCAGTTCTGGGAAGCAGTGGGGTTTTTTTCTACTGTGTTTAACTGTTTGTTTTTGTATTCAGCCCAGTCTTGAAACAGAACATTCTCACTGTCTGCTGAAGGTTAGAGTCCTCTGATATGTTTCTGGGACGAACAGAATTCTATCTGACTTTCATGCTTTAAAAGTAAATAAACAAATAACTAAATAAAAGCTCAAGGGCGCACACACAGTTTGTTTTCACATGGCCTTGCTCAGTTATCCACAGCATGAACAGCAAGTTGTGTGTGTGGTTACATCTGCTTCTACGTGGTTCTGAGGGTTCAGCATGAAAAAGGCAAATGATGGTGCATTCTGAGAAAGGAGTAATACCATCAGTTAAAGTTAAGTTTACGTTTTGCTTTCGGTTATATTCACATGGAAGACCTTTTTTTTCATCAAGACTAATTTAGGATTAAGCTACTGTAAAGAGATGGCACCGTAGCTGTAAAATCTCTGTCACACCATAAAGGGCCCGATACTCAGACCACTCAAAGAAAAATCAGGTCCCTACAGTGAGCCCCAAATCTGAGCAGCATGGCACATGCACGTTTATTTCTAAGGGTGTCCACAGCCACACCAGGGTTTAAGGCTCTGAGCTGACCCAAACCTGAGGGCTCTTTTAATCCATGCTAACATCTACGCTGCCAACAGACAATTTCATAATCAGTAGTACAAGTCACATTTAAAAATCTTTTCCAGTACCAAGGTCATTACACAGCTGTGGATCCTTACTGATGTCAGACAAAGCTAGCCCGTAAGAGGAATGAATACTAGTTCTGTACTGGCTACTGGTTTTATTTCAAGGGTTTTTAAGTCCTCATTAAGACCTTTTTATCCAGTGATCTTGGATAGTTTGAGGTCTGTTGTAGTTGGAACGGTTAGAAAGCAGAACTCAGCTACTGTGAGATTAAATTTCCTTCAATGAATGGTTGCAAGGATGATATTATCCATAGTATTACCCAGTTTTTCAGGAAATGGTCAGTCTACAGATCCTGCCCAAGGGTGGGCTTGAAACAAACTGCTTGTGTTTCTTTTTTCCAATGTATTTGTAGCTTTTTGAAGATTTGGAGGATCATGGTTTTGAATCCTTTCATGTGTATCACAAGGTTCTTGGTTGCTAGTGAAACACAAGAGGAACTGATGGAAAGGCAGATATTAATGATAAAGGACTTGGAGACACTTGGGAATGTTCTCCTAACAGGAAAGTCCTGGGGGCAGCCAAGCTTTCTAAATGCACCAGCACAGGAGGGTTTAACAGAGAAAGTGAATGTGGTGACCAAGCAAGAGTGATGACTAGTGGAAATGTTTAATTTGGATTTTCAATTTTCACAAGTGTTACTAGGCTGGTGGGTTTTAGGATGGAAGTTCTTTGGAACCAATTGGCTATGAGGTCTCTAAACAGAGAGTTTGAATATGTTTGAAATAATCGAAATAACTTTCTAAATCATTGTAGTCTGGCTGATTTATTTGATTGACTGAAACTTGTCTGTTGCTGAATCCTAAGGGGATTTTGTAGAGTGCTTCATTCAGGTAGTAACCTCAGCTGGATTTGAGTTCGGTAACCCTGGACCGATTAAGGGTAATACTACTTCCCAAATAGGGAGTTAATGTTTTAGGCAGAGTTTGAAAGGGCTCTGATACTTCAAAGTCCTTTGCCTGCTGGGTAGGCAATGTAAAGGTTGCAAGTCAGAGATCACTGCTCTGGAAGGTTATTCTTCTCTGTGTCCCACAGAAGAAACTAAAACTGCAGAAGAAAACAGACTGACTTCTTTGGTGAGGTTGAGAATACAATAATTTTCAGTTGTCCTTATTTTTACTGGGTTCACGTTCTTCCTTTGCTTGTGCCATAAGAAAAGGTAACAGTTTGATTTCACTGTGGAGTCTCAGTCTGGATGTTTCAGGTGAAGGTGTATAGAAACGCCAAGATAAACCTTCCTTGTCTGTGCCTTTGAAATCTACGCATGTGAGAGATTATTACATTTGTAAATAAACTGTTTGAGTGCAAATGGGATGGTGAAAAACAAAATTTTCAATGTTTAATTGTTTAATTTATATGTGCCAGTGCACAGTCTTCGCTTTCATCTCTTCTTGCCTGCATCCCAAGCAGATGTATAGCTGCGTGTGGTGAAAGGATTATTTTCCTCTGTCAGGTTTCACACTGTGAAGGAAGAGCACCTTGACCTTGCTTGATGGGTTGCCTCAGTGGAGTCCTACTTTCTTGTGTCTCAGCTTAGTTTTAAGCTAATATTTGTATAGCCTGACATACGGCATCTGGCTGAGCTGGTACACATGCCATCACCCATGCACTGCATATGCATTTTTTATGAGCCAGCTACACTGAAGTGACTACAGCAGCTGAAACCACCACACAGACACCACTAAGTCTTGCAGAAAGCAAATGGCCGAGGGTCACAGGGGCCCTGTAGTTTTGTTTGCAGTAAAACTGAGAGCATTCACCTTTTTTTTTTTTCAGAAAAGGCTGGCAGGCAGGAAAGAAATGCACACTAGTTACATGTTACTTCATAGTGTGTTAAGGTGACGATTAAGTAGAATTGAGTAACATTTGTCAACAAATGAGAGTGAAACTTTTGCATGAAGAAATAAAATTAAGAAATTGTCATGAATTAAACCACTGGAAAAACAGCATGAGGTACATGATTATTTTTAGTTCTTTTATCTAATCTCTGTGCATTTTTTGAAAGTATGTGTATTACTTCAAATCTCTTACAAGACTTATTCAGCCTGCCATATAAATATGTTCTCCTTCCCTTCCCCTTCCCTTTTCCACGTTTCATTCTTGAAAAAATTAAACGTACCTTGATATCTTTATACAAGGGTCTGCAAGTTAAAAACCTACTTTAACAATTCCTGAATTTATTAAATATTGCCTTTTTCCTCACACACAGACCTCTCACTGACTCACCCCTTACACCAGCTTTGGTCTCCAAAGAAGCAACTGGTAGAAATCTTGCAGTAAAAACCACAAAAAACTTTGCTATAGGACAAAGCAAGTATGCCAGCTATTTGTCTTGACTGATTTTCGTATTTGACTGATTGAAAAAACAAACAAACAAACAACCCAAGCCTTGGAGAGCCAGCAGGACATGAACTTACTGACCTTTGTGATACAACAGTTTCTGTACTTATTGAATCACGGGGATGGGCTGAGGGCTGGGGAGGGGGACCTGGGGGCTGGCCTGGGCAGTGAGGTAAGGTTACATATAGGCGGCTGCGGCAGGTTTGAGAACACCAACGGAGCATATTCCCTGGCGGGCAGCTTGGCGAGCGTGGGTCCTGGCATCATGAGCGAGTGCCCCTTTGCGGGGAACAATTATCTGTGAGTTCCTCATCTCTGTGCTTTGCTTCGTAATGTCAGTTCAAATGATATCATGTTAAATGTAAAATACAAATTCTTAGAGAAGAATTAACGATTCTCAACAAATAGTTGTAGCTATTGCTGAAGGAAAAGGGGTTGTATCAAGGACTTGTCTGAGCTCTTGTTATGTCATGACCTTGATGTAATGCTTACCAGCCATTACTGGGACGAGGTATTTCAGGTGTACAGTTTTTCTCCAAAGCCCACGTTAGTGCCTCGGTTTTCTCAAAACAAAGTATCGTTGGAGTTGTAGATGCATCTGTTAGAAAAAAGGCAGGTATAGTCACAGTTCTTTAATTAAACGGTTTATACGTTTCCTTAATTTTTTTCTTAGATTTAATTTTAACAAGCTATCTTTGGAAGACGAAAAAGATGATAAATCACAAGAAGGGATAAATAAAGCCAGCAAAGGTGGACTTGTCTATGGAGACTACCTACAAGTAAGTTTCAGTGAGGATTTCATGTTTACTGCCCTGATCACTCGTAAGCCTTGAGCCAGGAGCTGGGACTGACGCCCCGCAGCCAGCCAGCCTAAGCTGCTCCCCTCTGAACTCCCCATGTGTGGTCACAGGCACAGATGCCTGTCCCAGCTGGGATGGTGCAGGTGGACGTGGGATGGCTTCTCAAACCGCAGGGAAGCTGGGCATTTTGAGGGTTTTGGTAGGGAATCATTCGTACGGGTAAACTTAAACTGTGGAGTGGTGCACCGCAAAAGGCTTTCTTTGGTCTGACAATCACCACTTGGCAATTTCTCCAGGTCAGCAGGCTATGTGAATTATTACTATTAATTATTGCATGAAAGCCCAGAATATTTGGCTGGAAAGATATGTTGCAGAAATCTAGGGGGATGGATGATTACTGGGACACACACACACACACAAAAGAACTCCCAAACAAAAAACTGCAACAGCTAGAAGTAATTAAGAAATGAGTAAAAATAAAATGCCCTAAGTAATAAAAGAATCCAGACTTGTTTTTTTGGGTTTTTTTTTTTTTTTTGGTGATGGCAAGAACTGAAGTGAGTGGAATTACTCTGTGCTTGTGAACAGCAGACTGACTTGTTGACATACTATGTAGAATCTTGCAAAAGTTTCTTTTAAAACAACTATGATTAGATTGTAAATTTGACTCAATAAAAAAATCAGTAATGCCAGAACTAACTAGTACAGCCTCAAATCAGAGCTCTTGTGCAGATGTGATTACGTGACTACACAGAATTTTACTATAAGTCCACTTCCATGGATTACATCAGTATAGGTGTAAGAACTAGAAACATGCTGGATATTTTATTTTATCTTTTAAAAAATAATTAAAGAGACCCTTAAAATGGTTTCCCAAACTTTATTATTTGAGGTATATTTACATGTTCCATTTTGGGAAAGATTTTTTTTTTCGTTGAAATAAAAAGTAAAAGTGACACCTGAGATCATTTAGTCTAACTTCTCATACAACCTGAAATATGAAACATATATATTTATTAAAATATCTTCCTTAAATATTAGCTCTACACAATAGGACTACCATTACTAATATCAGAATTGAGAGCTTTATAGAACAGTCTTATCTTTATTTTTTAAGCTGAACAAAATATTGAATGCTCAGGAACTTCAGAGTGAGAAGAGAGGAAACAAAATCCATGACGAGCACCTTTTCATTGTGACACATCAAGGTAAGCAGTCGGGAGTTCGGGGTGGCTAAGCAGCATTTTTCCCAAAGGGAGTTATTCAGTGCTGAACCATGCAGTACACGATTTGTTTTGATTTTAGACACATTTGCTACAATTGCTCTGTCTTTCATCTGCATTTATATTCGTATATATCCCTATATAATTTGTAAGTCTGTAATCAACTCTATGCTTATGAAGCCATAAGTATAACCTTTGTATTTGATAAATCAAGATTCGGATGGTTCTGTTTCTAGGGAAATTAAGGTGGCAAAATTCGTTCCCCTCAGAGTAACAGGCTGCTATGCAGTTTATTGTGGCAAATTTTGTGCATTGGCTTGTGCCTTCTCTGAAACTACAATTCAATTTTAACCATCCAGAGCCTGTCTAGAAGCCAGCATACTGGTTGGGTCCTTCCTAACTGCTGATACTCGTGTGTTTTGCGGGCTCTGGCCTGATGATATTTTCCTGTTACTGACAGGGAAAGATTTTAAGCAGCTCTAGAGCTAGCTCTTATTGGAGTATCAGATCCAAATTTTCTCTTTCCTCTTTTCTTTTGTAATGAATATTCTGTACATCAGATATCTGATGTAAAAAAACATGCTTTAAAAAATTCTGTCAGCGCTCTCGATATGCTAGATTATTTCATGTAATGGTTTAGGTACAGGGCAGCATACTATAACAGGCAATACATTTGTGTATCAGCATCTATTTGTACACCAGCAGTGTAAACGTAGGCTATTAGTTTCAAATCAAAATGTAAGAAGTTTACCTCTTCCATGCTACGAAGAATAAACAAAGCAATGTTGAAGTTACTGCTAACAGTGCCTTTCATGTTGTAGCTTATGAACTTTGGTTTAAGCAGATTCTGTGGGAACTGGACTCTGTGCGGGGGATCTTTCAGAATGGCCACGTAAGTTAAAAGCAAATACTAATCTTGGGAAAATGCAGCCCTCTCTTTCTTTTGCCTCCTGCCTTCCAGCCTGAAAAATATTTGAGTTTACTCTTTTTTAAAAAAACACCATAAAAAAAATCCACAATAAAATTTGGCTGAGTGGCTCTTATACCCTGATAGTACAGACATTTGATCGGCAAAATCTTATTTCCTCCTGAAAGCTGCCTTTTGTGTAGATCACTCTCCAAGGTGGATTTCAGTGGCCAAAATGCTCTCATATTCTGCTCGTACTGGATAAATACAGAAACGTAACTTGGGAGTGTTCTGCAAAAAAAGCATGCTCAGAGGCAAAACTGAAAACCAGAGGGCTCACAGGCATTTTTATGTTGAAAAGGCACTTCTGCCTTTGCTCAGTTTTTTTTTGAAGTCTACGTACTATGTCTTTCCATCCAGTATCTGCTATATGAAAGGAAAACAGTTTTTGGTAGTTGCGTTTCATTATATCCAACAGAAAAGTGATAATCAAAATCACAGTGTACAATTGTCTAAGAATTTCTGAAACTGACAAATATAAGAGGAATATTTTGAACATCTCTAAACATCTGTCCAAACTAAACACACCTCAAAAATAGAGACAAAGGAAAATTCCTGACTTGATATGACAGCCACAGAAAAAGGCTGACTGTGTGTAGTTTGAGAAATACCTCAAATAACATCGTGAGCATGTGTATATGAAGAAAATTTGAAACTACACCACACTGAAAGAAGGAACCTTTTTATCATAATGTCCAGTGAAAATGTCCTCAGTGGTCCTCCACATTCATAATTTTGTTGGCTTTTTAGTTGAACATTATATTGAATAATAACTGATCCAAAACCGTTCTTAAGTAGAATAATTTTTCATTATTTATTTTTGTGAAAAGAGAAACTTTGCTTATAATCAGAATTTGAAATGTCAATGTAAAGGTTAAGTATAGAGCCAGGTGATTAAGGAAATGGTTATCATCTTTCATTTTTGTAGTTTAATATTTTCAGGTTACATGTCCAGGTCTTAGACAGAAGTTTCATCCAATTTAAACCAACAGGAATTTTAGCAGACTCCTCTGCAGGCAAAGTGTTCAGCTTTAGCCAGAAGGCAGTTCCTGTGTCTTCCATTTAATATTTTCTATTTCCCACCAGATGCAGTCTTCTCTGTTTTCCTCTACTTGCTAATGCACATCTCTGATGAACATCTTTTGAAATATGGTCTCCTGGTGTACTTCTCAATACTCCTCCTCTCAACTTTTAAGTTCTTTCCAAGCCTTATGACTTGTTCCTTCACAATAATAGAAATTATTATAGAAGTGATTAAAATAGAAAGCACAGTATAATTATCTGATGGCATCATATACCATTAAAATCATGTTGCAATCATCGGAAATGATCATGATCTAAATAATTTTAGTTTAGAGTTTAATTTCTTGTGGTGATTTCTATTTCAGTCAAAAATGTAGGAAAGAAAAAAAAATCTATATATTAGGCCTAGTTGTAATGTATCATCAGAGAAAAACAGATTTCTGTCTTTGAAAATTATAGTTTCAGTTTTCAGTTAAAACCAGGGCTCTCTATTCAGTGTGAGATTCTGCTGCTATGCTTTTCATGTGGAAAGGACTTGGGAATGTGTACGACAGTGAAAAGACCCCAAATAAATAAGTAGGATATAAAAAGAACACCATTCTGTCTGGTTATGGTCTTTATTTTTTCTACAGGTAAGAGATGAGAGGAACATGCTGAAGGTTATTACTCGAATGAACAGAATTTCAATGATTCTGAAATTACTTGTGGAACAATTCTCAGTTTTGGAAACAATGACTGCATTGGATTTCTTTGATTTCAGGTAAAAACTCACTCTTCCTCCACAGGAATCCACAGGCTGGTATTCCCAGCCTTAGACCTGACTGTGGGTTTTTTTACATGCGCTGGCTGCTTGTAGCACACGCAGCACTCGGCAAGGTGAGAGTGTGCCTTAGAGAGGCACCAGTGACATTGCAGCGTGAGGGTCAGCTACGGCAAGGTGAGCGTGAGTGCCAGCCCAGCGCGCTCTGCAATGAAGTACAAGTTAATTGTTGGTGTTTGCGTGTGCTGCGGCTGAATGGTTTCAGAGCAAAAAGGTGAAACGATAGAAACAATATAGAAATGGCTCACGGTTCTGTTAACAATTTACTTGAAACTGCGCGGTAGCAGCCGTGTGCTGTGGCAAATCGTACAGCGCCTGAGTGAGAGAAGCGTGCTCCCCGTAGGCTGTGGGGCGGGTGTTTCAGCGCGCTGGGTTTGCACAGTGTTTCCCTGCTCCGGGATCTCAGTGGCTTTGCAGTGCTGCAGGCTTCACGGGCCTGAAGGAAGCACCGCCACCTCCTCTTCTCTCCCCAACAACCTCTGCTCTGCAGCAGCTGCCCAGCATATTGCTGGGCTGGATGGTCGGTACCTCTTCTGCCTTCTGCCCAGGCTTTTCTCGGGATCCCTTGGCTTGGCTCGCTTCTCCCATGGCATTTCTATTTCTTCCCTCACTCCAGCTAGGATCTTCCACTACACTACCATGCGTGACAGCTTCATCCACCGTCTGCCTTCCTTTTCTTGTTCTGCTTGTGTAACTCACCTGACTCCTGACCTCAGTGCCATCCAGCATCCCGTCCACTTCTGCACTGTTTTAGTACCCTTTCCTTTCTGTCTTTGAATGTTCCCTAACTATAAGGCATGTGAAACTACAATTTTGCTTCTCTTGGAAGTTTGAAACATCTGTATTATCTAGCATTATACTACAGCAGGGGAAATCCACCGGGCAGTCATCTGTTTTGATGCATTCTTGCTTCTGCTTTTCAACTACTGCCATTTGATAAGCAAACATAAGATCAAATCAATGATCTGTTTCTGCCAAATCTTGTATTTGCAATTCAAAGTGCATTACAATTATCTAGTGAAGTGCCATTTCAAATTACTTTTATTAATATTTTTTTCAGCGTGGTCACACCATTTAACTCTGAAGAACTCCATTAACAAATCCCACAAACGAAACCCACTAAATATTTTTCTGAGCATTATTCCACCGTGTACATAGCAATTATTCTGTATAACAAGTCTATTTTAAACCCATTCATTGGCACTTTAATGGCATGGAAATATTTGTAATAGCTGTTTGGGGTGAAGCTGCTTATTCTGTCTGGAAAGGGAATGATAATTCAGTAATGTTTCCTCCTGTACATCACACACGCAAAGCTGCCTTTTTAAAACACAGTACAAAAATAAGTGTGTGTATACATCTGTGTATACACAAGCAATATATAGCTGGAAAATTAGAGTATGTTATACATACATTGTAGTTGCATTAGAATCACCTGGGTATTTTCTTTTCTTAGCTGCAATCATATAAAAAATGATCAGATAGCTATTTGATATTCTTCAAATATGAAATATGTATTATTTTGTTGAGAACCAGAGAATGTCATCATTGTAAAATAATATCCTGCATTTTCCTATCGTTTCTTCTGCCCCAAGATACTACCTAAGCCCAGCTTCGGGTTTTCAGAGCCTGCAGTTTCGCATGCTGGAGAACAAAATTGGTGTTCCCCAAAGTCTGAGAGTGCCCTATAACAGAAGGCATTATCGTGATAACTTCAAGGGACAGGATTATGAACTACTACTGAAATCAGAGCAAGAACCAACGCTATTGCAACTTGTGGAGGTAACAGTGTTTATCTTAGACCTTGCTTCGTTTTCCCCCATCTCCCCGGAATGTCCTTCACTGGTGTCAGTGACAAACTGTTCTTCCTTGAGAGATGCAAGCATGCTGGCAATTTCTCAGTCAATTGTGTTTTGGATTCTTACCAAACTTTGTACGAAAGAGTTAGTCATTAGTAAACTGACTGATTTTTCACAGCATTTCCTCTTGTCTAGGAAAGTCTGACTGTTAAAACTAGTAAACTGCATTGTGGAAGTATGAGCTAAGTATATAAATGTACTGTTTCATTTGCATTGTTTTCCATGACCACAAACCCGTTTTAAAAGAAAACTTTAACAATATTTCCACTGTTAATGATGGCTATCAGAAACGTTAAAAAAAAAGAAAAGGAAAAATGACAACCCAAAATGGAAAAGATGTTTAACAAATGTTTCATTATCACTTACCTTGATTTAATGACTTTGCCTCATAATTATGAATGACTCAGTAATTTCTCTAACTCCCTTGCCATGTTCATATGCAAAATTAATGGAACTTTCTAAAGAATAATGGATTATAAACCTCAGTAAAAGCATCCACTCCTATTAGCCCTATCCGTTTGTCTAATGACATCTGATACAGTATATGTAAGACATTTCTCTAGGTTTTCAACATTCATTAAAACGTCATGCTCTTGTATCTTTCAGATGAGAAGGAGCTAAATTAAGTGATCTCTAAAGGGAGTTTGCCATAACGATTCCTAATATTTTTCCCTACTAATTTCATTCCCATTATTACAAAGAAATCAAAGAGAAAGCTTTGCTAACGGCCAAGTAAATTTGTCTTGTACCATCACATATTGTGGTGGAAGGGCATGACACACTGCTTGATCAGTATTCAACCTGTTTGACAGGATAAAACCCAGTTTTATAATGGTTCTGTATCTTCCTTCTGAGATTTATCTGTACAGTTATCCTATATATGTGGATTAAGAGTGTTTTCCTGTATCTGCAAGGGAGTTGGTTTTAAAGATAACTCAGAATGTGACAGCTTTTGTCTTCCAACACTGGTCGTTTAGCCTGGAACCTGTGGCTGTGTTTGCACAGCACTGTTACACAGGTATAAATCATCTATGCAGATGTGCTTACGCCAGCAATAAGCACCTCTGCAGGATATGAAACTAGAACAACTGTAGCACTTTAATTCATGTTGCTGTAACTAGTAATTCTACAGTAATGCGGTTGCATTGTTAATGTTTGAACACATCATTATTATTATTAAAGGCATGGCTGGAAAGAACTCCAGGACTCGATGCAGAAGGATTTGATTTCTGGGGACAATTTGAAGTGAATGTTTTAAAAGGTCTAGAGGAGGAATTTGCCTTGGTGCAGGTATATAATGTACTCTTGATCTATCTATAAACAGCGACAGCTGCCAAAACGACATCCTGACATAAATTTGACTTTTGGCCCACACAGGTTCTAACTTGTTCTACTTAATCTTCAGCAGCCTCTGTCTGCAAGAAGGAGAAAAAAATTGCCGTTTTCATGAAATCTGAATAAGTTTCTAATTTGACATCTAAGATGGTTTAAAGCATGTGAGATACATGGATGATTTTGAATGCAGAAGGGAAGGGACAGTATCAATGGAAGGGTTGAAACTGATTTTACTGAAACTACAACTTTACCTGTAGTTAGTACTTGCATCTACAGTTCAGAGTAAACACAAAGCTTGGGCCCCTGAGCTATGAGTATGCAGTGTCTAACTATAAAGAACCCAGTTCTATTTAAGTGTGTGGCAACTTGCTGCTATATGATCATTTGAATTACACTGGCAAATAAGCACAAGAAAATCCCCAAATATTCTAAGACCTGTAGTTTTAAGTACATTTTTAATGGAAAAAACCCCATAATGTAAGAATTAATCTATTTCCTGAGAACACCTGTTTACAACTTTCTTACTTACATAAACTTTTTTTATTTACAAGGATGTCTTGTTTTTGCCTCGAAAAAAAAATAATCAGACTTCAAACAAATGAAGATTAAGTGTTTTTAAGGCCTCTAGATCAAAAGAGAAGTGATAAGCTGCCAGTTTGTTTGAGCATTCATTCATCTGAATTGTGTTGACAGCTACTTAATTGTACATTTTGTGGTAGTGTTTTTTAAAGGACTCGTCTATCTTGTTTGAAAATACAGTTCTTACATTTACGATGTAAACATAGAGAGTATTATCATGAAAATAAGTTACATCATGGGTCATTCAAGCGCTCAGTTTTCCCTATTGAATTCTAAAACCCGTTTTTGTTTGAAATATCAAAGGCCAAACCAGAATCAGAAGAAAAAGATGATGACTTATCTGAACTCCAAAAGCAGAAAGATGTATTACTTTCGTTATTTGATGAAAAACGCCATGAACACCTTCTTAGTAAAGGTAGATTGAATTAATGTATGTCACTATGCACTTTTTATCTATGATATATACAATCACACAATAGCATTAAATTTGCAGAAGAATCAGTAACAAACTAAGGACACTTGTGTTTTGCAGGAGAAAGACGACTGTCTTACAAAGCACTGAAGGGTGCCTTAATGATCTACTTCTACAGGTAATGCTAGAAGGTGTATCTTTAACGCTGACTGTCAGCAGGAGAGGTGGAGGTTAAGGACTGCAGCACAGGTTGATTTAGGTTGGAACAGGACTTGGAAAGTATTCGTGTCCAGCCCTCCACAAACCCCCAGACCAGTTAGATCCAACTTGAAGGTCAGACTGGGCTGCTGAGGGCTGCGTCCAGTTGAGTTTTGAGCATCTTCAAGGGTGGAGGTTACGTGGCCTCCCTGAGCAGCCACTGTGTGTCTGACCAGCTGCTGCTTCTCAGGTTGTAACTAGTAAATGCCTTGATCGAACTGTTCTACAGAGTGTCCTAGAAAGATTTAAAATATTTATCCAAGTATGAGGGAAAAGGCACAGAACAGGTCTCACACGGCAGAGACGTCTGTTAGAATTCTGTCTACTGACGTTTCAATAGCAATTTAGAAAAAATATACATTAAGTCACCATTATGCACTGGTGTAGCAGTAGTTTGAAAAACACCGCATCTCATAAGAGGTCTCATTCTCTTTTCTTTCATTTTCCAAGGGAGGAGCCTCGTTTCCAGGTTCCCTTTCAGCTTCTTACCTCCCTTATGGATATAGATGTTCTCATGACCAAATGGAGATGTAAGTTCCACTTTCTGACTGTGACATTCTCTCTTTTAGATGCAAGTAAATCGTTCTGTTTCACACTCCTTTAGACAAGGTACACCCAGAGTTTTAGAACTGAGCTCCTGAGTTCGTCCTTTAGCAATGACTTTTTTTTGTTTGTACTTCAGCCAAGAGGAAAGATCAACAGCTCCTTCAGTGATCATTAGATACACAGGTACAGCTATTACTTCCATGACATGATATAAGTTAGGTGAACAATTTTATTTAAGGGACAGGTATATATTTTCCAGTGTCTCCCAAAATGCCATCATGACGTCTCTTCAAATGCAAACGCTCCTTCTGCTCCTTCCCTATATAGACATTCATAAATGAATGTATTCTGTATTAACAGAGCATAATAATGTATAAGTGTTAGCGTATTCATTCTGTAGCAACAATTGTTTTATATTAATTGACTGAAGAGTGGGGTTTTTTCCATTTTGAAGTATGTTTCCTGCATTTAGCTCAGAGTCCTGCATTGCTGAAGACCCAGTAGTTCTGTCTCTCTGTAAAGACCTCTGTATGATCATATTTACTGAAAACTAGTATTTCAGTGATGCACCTTGATGTGACCCTTTGGTTGTACCTTGACACTGAACTTATGCCCTGATTTTCCTCCCTGTATGACTTAGATAACCATGTCTGCATGGTGCACAGAATGATTGGCAGCAAGGCTGGCACCGGAGGCTCGTCAGGCTACCACTATTTGCGCTCAACGGTGAGGTAAGGACAACGTGTTTCCCCCATTGCCTGCAATAAGGCGGTTCACAGAGACCCTAATGCCAAGAGACAGATTTCATGCCACTCGCTGAAGGCCAGAGGGGCTATTGTTTCTCTTTGGGGACTCTGGCATTTCCTCCTGGATGCTGTACGTGTATTTATTGGGTTGACATATGTAAATTCCAAACCTTCTAGGGCAAACAGAACTCCTTTTGATTGCTCGCGCAAAGTGCCACGTATAATTCTCCATCAAGAGGTCCAGGTGTCACTGTAATGGCAATAACATTAATCCTGCATTCTTTAGTTTGCATGCAAGCGAGCCCAAGTTAATGAGGTGATACAGGCTGGAAGCGAGTCCCGTCTGCTGTGCAGCTGTGACAGTTTTTTTATTCCTTAGCAGGACCTCTAATCATACAACCTAAGGTGCTTCAGTTTAGGATTGAATATATTCTTAAAGCTGGTAGTAATTAATACCCTCAAGCTGTGCAGGCAACAATCAGAAACGTGTTTTCTTCTGTTGGATGAAGCAGAAAAGGAACTTAAAAGGGGTGGTTGGGGGCTCAGCACCGAACTCTTTGAACAGGTAGAACTTTTTATACAAAATGTGAGGACTCAGCTAGACAGTTCAAGTCTTTGAACTGCAACTATGTCCTGACAGTCCTGAACCACATTATATCAAAAAACACAAGGATACTTTGAGCACCTTCTTTTAAGAGAAGCTTCTTTGAAGTTTGTTTTCAGACAGAAACCATGGATAGCTGGTGACTGCCACATGCGGCTGTGGGCAACAATTCCCATCACAATCATTGTTAACAGAGGGTGGAACAGAAAGCAGACGGTTAGATTCAATTTGAAGATTAAATGTTTGCTGTCTTTTTCAGCGAGCCTTCTCACTCTTCCTTAATTTCAGGTTGACATTCTTCCTAGGTATTTGTATCTACCACAAGAGTGGAGGTCTAGAGACTACAGCCTACATACTCTGCATTTTCAGAAGAACAATGTGACTGTAGCAACTGTATTTCCTTTTTAAGTCATAACCTGCTATGCCCTAGGAACAGTTAGGATTGGATTCTTACTCCAGAACGGTCAGGAGGAGGGTTGGTGCAGGAACCTTATTAAATAAGTAAAAAAAGATGGAATGATTCCTGAGGATTTTGAAATTATGGCCTTCTATGCCAGTATCACCGTATTAATTGTCCTGATTGTCTTTTTCAGTGACAGATACAAAGTGTTTGTGGATTTGTTCAATCTTTCAACTTTTCTAGTTCCAAGACACTGGATACCAAAGATGAACCCAACCATTCATAAATTCCTTTACACAGCAGAATACTGCGACAGCTCCTATTTTAGCAGCGACGACTCTGACTAGCCTGCCTTTTGAGGCTGGTTGCTTCAGGACTTTCACCTCAAGTGGTGCCATCCCTCAAATACAACAGCTATTCTCACTGAGTGTGGGTGTGTAAATACGTATTTATGTATGAAAGCTATGTGAATAGTATGATCTGCTTGTGGAAGAAACTTAATTGTTTGTAGAAAAAATAATCTGTATTGAGTTAGCCTATATTAAAACTAAAATTATACCCCAATTCAAGTCTTAGTTGGCTTCGTAAAACCTACAGAGAGAGAGGGAGCAAATTACACAGAACTACCACAATCATGTCTTATTTGTACATATTTATCTATTTGTTTGTTTGCCTAATGGTTATTATTAATTTCCCTCTAGTTGAGCATGTAATTAGCCTCATCACCTGTAGAAGACTATTAGTTTCTGAGCTCTAGTGGCATTTCAAAAGGAATTCTGGGTTAAGAGTTTCAAAAGTGAGATTTAAAAAATTAAGTCTTGATTTTATAAAAACCCAAGCATCTTGAACTTCTACACCCATCAAGAACTATGTTATTGTCTATGTGTTACATATGATAACATGTAATATATTTCCTCCCTTCCATAGAAATATATCTGCTGTTCTTAACATTAAGTAAGTACTCACTTTGCACTTCAAATAAAGCAGTATTAAAGTTCATCTTTTGTTAAGTTGTCTTCTAACGCAAGCATGAAGTTCAAACAACAGTTTCATGGGCATTTTAAGTTTTTTTTATTCAAAATATCATTGAAATAAGGGTAAAATTGATATAAAGCGAGACAAATTTGTCTATACAATATTGATAAAGTTGTCTTCTTATTAGATTGACTTTTGTCTTTTTAAATGTTTCCCTTGGAAGGGACATATGCTGTAGGCCTTAACTTCTGGTGAGTTGTTCTGTATCTTAGCACTTTAGGTACTTACACCTGGGGTAGTACCACCTCAAAACCACTGGTGGGACATCTGTGTTTGATACCACTTTAATAACGTTGTCCTTAGCAATGCCTATTAGGAATGTTGGCTATTGTTTTCCAGTTATGGAAGTGCACTATTTGCTGTTTGTAGACTGTTAAGGGAAGGCCATTCTACAGGAGACGGCAAAACTACAGAAGACTTCCTCTTTTGTTAATCCGCAGTAAATGCAGTAAGTAGCAGAACCTGAAGTAGTGAGACCATTGCACTTGGTCTAAGTTTCATTTAAAATATTAACACTTAGAAGCAGGAGGACTAAAATGGCAATACTTACAATAGACAGTTATGACCATTCATTGCATTTTTCATAAAAAAAGATTATAACACAACGATCTGTTAACATGGTAGAGCTAATTTAGTGCAAAAATTGCAGAACTGTTTCAATACGTATCCTAGCAATGTTTCCTAAAAGAGTCAGGTAAAGCATTCCAGGTGAAAGATTCAGAGCATTTTAGAATTACGTTTGGTTGTGAATTTCAGTTATATTTGCCTGCAACAGCAGTTTTACAAGTCAGCAAAGCTGGCACCCTTTTTCGATTCTCAGCAAGTCCCACCTATTAATTCAATTAATGTAGAGAAATTTAACCCTGACTCAGTTTGGAATATTCTGTAATTGCTGACTTTGTAAAGGTGGCAAATATATATTAACAAACTGCACCCTGACACTTTTTCTGTAATAAGGGAGGTTTTTAATTTCTGCTTCGCAACTGGCTTCACTGTTAGCCGTGAAGTAGAGAAGGCAGAAGGTACAGAACTGGTACAGCTCTCAGAGCACGGAAAAGCTGATTTGCAAACACATACATCCTGCCAGAAGACACAACATTAAATCACTAGAACTGCCTCCATATGCCTAAATACAGTTACTTCTTACTTTTCTACCCATCTAACAAATGAATGCAGAAGACACTGACATTCCAGGCACCTTCCAAAACATGCTCTGAAAAGCTCTTAAGTTACATTTACCTAATAAAGGTCTAAAGACTAAAATTGAAGGACCGCAGCACTTCAGAGACACTGGCTGCTCAGGAAACATTTGACTAGGTGTTTCCCTCCTCTATTCTTCTAACTTCAGAGAAAAAGTAAGATTTAACAAAAAGGAGGCTGTGTCTGTCAGAGGTGCTAGAAAAGCCAAGTATCAAAGAATAACAGGAAGTATTTTCTTCCTACTGTCCAATAAAAGCAGACCTAATCATGATCCTTCTTATATTCAAAGCATTTCAATTATACACTGTCATTCTATTGATTATTGGATCCAAATTCCTTATCATCTGTCATCACTTCTTTTCTTGTCACATTTATTTTATGGAGTAGTATTCAACACCTGGATGGAGTTCACACTCACAGTTTCAGTCCACCTTTGTAACTTCTTTTTGCATACTCTGCAGTTGATTCTGAGTCTTCTTATTCCATGAGAGATTTGACGTGCAACACACATTCCAAATAAAAATACTTCAAAAAACTCCAGCCAGCCCATCCCTGTATTGCCTAAAAGCAGGAATTGCCTTTACAGCAATTTCTTATCTCAGAAAATGTTGTTTTGAAGTAAATCTTCATATGCAGTGTGTGTCCAAACCATTATTGTGGTCTTTGGCCATTAAGTGTCAAACAAATACTGATGAAACTGTATCTGCTATACCTACAAATGAAATAATAATAATAATAAAAATTAATAAATACTGGAAGTGGAAACTTGCCAGAAATAAGTTTCCAGAATTCATATAATGCCATCTATGCCATGACAGTCGGTGAACTGCTGGGGGCAGGCAGGGGAGGCAGGGAATCAGCTGCAGTCCTTTTATTTCTCCCTTGCCTGACTGTTTATAGCTGAGATCAACTCTCCTCCTCCCTCTGCTTTCATGTTCAAAACTTTACATCCTTTCTGAGGACTCAGCATTGGTCCAATCTCAGCACTGAAAAGCCCTCTAAACTTTGATATCCTCTTCCTTTCTAATCACATGCATTAGCAATGTACAGACAATATGAAGCTATGCAGCTTTGAAAGCTCACCAAGAGACTAGAGATCACAAATCCTATTACACGACACATTTTTGTACATATATACAAACACAGAACGAACTAGGCTTTTATTCATGCTCAATTCTTTTTGTACTGTACTCTTTCCAGCACTGAAAGCCAAGTCTGACAACAGCCTGGGAAGGTATCAAAGGGTGATGGCTCTTACACCCTCCAAAGTGGTGTCACAGCACCTATAAACCAGAAGACATAATCTATGGGGTAAAAAGAGAAACTACTGGCCTTTGCAGGATGTTCTTGCATGGCATGCTACAGAAAATGTGCAAAAGCCTGCTTTTTGAAAGATGAGATATTGAAAATAACACATCTGTTCTTCCTGACCACCTCTACAATTGAGTTGCTTTAATTAGCACTACTTCTAAACTTCTCTTTGCAAATACTGTGTTTATACAACAACAGTCAGAACAAAAGTTTCAGCAACATGGAAAAGCTATGATGGGATACATTGTCCTGATCTTTACCGAGTGCAGGCAAATGCAGTATTATCTATTCTTATTTGCAGATGGCTTACATCATCTTAACACCTTTTACAATGACTGAGAGCTACTTTGAAACCTACGCGGAAGGAAAAGCCAACAGAAGACCTCCAGTGTTAATCTAACAGACAAAAATTCAATGGACACACACCACACTACCTGGTAGTCCAATCCCAGCAATTTGGCTCAGCAATCTTTGCCGGTAAACAGGAGCTTCATCTGCCTTACCTCCATATCCAGCAATTTAGAAGACACTGGGTATTAAACACTACATAACCCCCTCAAACACCAAGAAGAATCTCATGCAAATGGTAAAGAGGGCAGGTGGAAGTAGCACTAAAAGTTATACCTCTGCCCTGCAAGAAAAGCCACAAGCAGGGTACACGATTCCCAAGCAGAGGCAGATCCACTTTCCAGATCGGTTTGTTTTACCTGTACTGAGGATAGCAACAGCACTAACCTCCAACCATGATACGTGACCATGCGCTTTACAATGCGATCACCTCTATATGGTAAGGTACAATAGCGCTTTATTGGTTGTGCCGTATCCAGCTTTATCTTTGCATAGTGTTTTTCAAGCATTCAAATATATGGCTTGGTTGAACCGGCAACCACTTTATTTACTGGACTCATCTAACCTCTTTTAAAACACAGCAATCCCTTGTATTTCCTCTCTCAGGATCCCACTAGATCACTTTAAGTACATGAAGAAACATATCCCAGCATGTGGCCTTTATCACTTGAAATATTTTTTGTCAGACTTACCACAGATATTGCCGCCTATCTTAACATGAACATAGCCATCTATTCCCCATGTAGGCCCCCAAGAGTTCTGTACAATCCAGTAAGGGATGCTACCTGGAAGAGACATTTTCATCAATGAGCGACCACCCAAGATCTGGGAAGCGTAAAAAACATCTAACAGCGTTAATTACTATTTTAATATCTCATCATTTCTGACAGTTTGACGATATAGTACAGTGAAACCTACTGTTGCGCACACAGAGGACAGAGCTAATATTCCAGAGTTGAACAGACTGGATATATCCTCTGCTAGTGTAAAGAAACACAGCCATGTTCTTGCCTTTACAAGAACATGAAGTCCCACAGAAGTGAAGGAGGCCAGACAAGAAGAGTTTTCCTCCTGTGATCAGGCTGCATTTCCAGAACTGATATGACACCAAACCAAACAGATTTTAACAGAACTCCCAGTCCTGGATTTTAATAATTTGCCCTACAGGAGGCAAGTTGCAAATAAGAGAAGAAAGACAAAAACCTACTGATTTGAAGTTCAGTTGATGGAAACGCACCTGTTCTGTCAAAACCAGTGATAAGAACAGCGTGATTTGCTCTTCCACTGGAGCAGTGATATTGTATGATCCCACCAAGATAATCCTGCCAGCTAACCGCATCTACTGTTACTGCCAAAGGGCCCCAGTTAACAAGCATCCTCATCATTTCTTCTTCTTGACCGCTGTGAAAGAAGTGATTGATAATGCCTAGTTACTTAACTTAGCACACTAAAGCAATCCGAGAGGTGGTAATCTAAAATGAAATAATTGAACTGTTTCCTCTTGAGTTCTACACACCACATAACATACATCAATAAATACGTATTTCATATAATACAATACAGTAACATAAATATAGGGCACAAAGACTATGGAAAAGGTGCAGATCCAAAGATATGATCCTATTGAAAAGAAGCAGGTTTCTGGGTAAAGTCAGCGGGCAATGGTGAGCACTACATACCTTTTATACATCACTCCTCTCAATTAAAAACAGCTTTGGACAAACCATTAGCCTGTATTATTACTTCCCACTCTTTTTTCAAACATGCAGAAGTACCTCTTATATCATACCTAATAATACACTAAAATACGTATCTCAAACATTACAAAACATAAGACATTACCACTATGGGATATCTACCATTAGCATCCTCATATGGTTTTACTTATATAATATAATGGAACAGGAAATCTTTATCATGCATGATATGTGCAATAACTAAATTTGGCAAATACAGACTGGCAAAGCTGTAATTGATTTTAGTTATTTATATCTGGCAGTAATTCAATTCCTAGTCAAAACTGTATTTCCTGTCTTTAAGTTCAGTATGCAGCTGTATTGTGCTAATAAAAATCAGAAACAAACTTTCTTGGTACAGAAACCTAAAAAGTTACCAGTTGTCTTTACAAAATTCAGTTGACAGCACTGTTTGTAAAGTTATGGACTGGACGAGGATGCAGATGGGTATACAAATGAATGAATACTGAAATAACTGAATACTTCCTAACTTTTATCAACAAATTCCACTTAGTATGGGTAGGATTTACCATTTCTGATACTTTAGCAGTGTAATGTTCACTTAGAATATATTAAAAATTGTATGTGACTCAACGTTCCAGTTTAAACATAGCCAATGTAAAAGACATAATCTGAAGACACAGACTTAAGCTTTCTAGTTCAAAATGGCTTAGTGATGACAGGGTTGAGCAGATTCATTGTGGCAAACCTTAACTCTCAAAAATGTTATGTGTTAATTCTTATCCAGTACACAGCTACACAACTGATGCAATCAGCTTCATAACCTTTGGCCGGTCAATGCACTATTGGCTCTAGCTTATTTCACAGTTACTGAACGCAGAAGGAAAAGTACAGCAAATAAAAAGAATCAATAGCAGCTACCTGAAGTCATATGCAGCAAATCCCGTTATTGAAACTCCAAAATCTGAGTGACCAAAATAATGGCACAGTCCTGTCTGAGCTTTGAAAGTATATTCTGAATCTCTCACGAGTTTTACTTTTGTCTGCAAGAAGATAAATGAATGAGAATATAACACATTTGACTTTAACACTAAAAAGCTCAAAATACATTGAAAATTACCTCAGAACTCACTCAAAAGTCAGTGTGCTCTGGGCGAGATTCAAAATAAGAATGTTATGCTGGGAAATACGGTATTTGCTATCTTTAGTTTCCTTGTTTGTGGAGAAAGCTTCAGAAGGGATTCACAAGTCTTTAAAAAATGAATGAAATTTACAAGGTCTCTGGTTTAAACTAGCCTTATGAGCAATCTCATCAGTTTCAAGACACAGAGACTATGCATTCATTTAATGAATGACTATTCTTTCCCTTCAAATGACACCCACACACAAAATGACCCTCTCCTTGGGACAGTTCAAGACTACAAGTATCCCAAGAACAGTTATATAAAATACTGAAATTAAGTCAAATTCTGTTATTGGCATCAAATCCTCACACAGGTATACAACATATTATAACGGCTGCCACAGTTCCAAGTCCAGCTACAAAGCTATTGCATCAACATTTTATACTTTTCCTGTCTTCTGCAGTACAGTCTGTTTATGACAGTGTCTTCTCCAGTCCAACTCATTTGTAGTTCCTCTGTGGTCAAGCAAAAGAGAATTTTGCTTCAGATGAATCTAGATGGAATATCCTCAGTCTTTCTTGAAATGCAAATTAAACAAGTATCTAGACTGTTATTAGCCATAGTTATATGACCCTTCAGCATAATTACAGTTTCTTAAAAGAAAAAATAATTTCTTTTTTAAAACTTAAATAATTAAACAAGTATCTAGACTGTTATTAGCCATAGTTATATGACCCTTCACCATAATTACAGTTTCTTAAAAGAAAAAATAATTTCTTTTTTAAAACTTAAATAACTATGGAATTCTTTTAATATTCCTATACTCAAACTGTTGTCCTAGAGTGCTTTTTATTTTTAAAGATACTAAAATGTTTCTGCTGATGTATAGTAACGTACATTTTGCATTTTTCATGAATGAAATGTGTTAGCTACAACTAAAGTAGAAACTATGTCTGTGTTTTCATTGCTTTGGGTTGCAAGTGAAACAATGGTAAAAGCAGTGAATTTTATTCTGAGGTTCTCCACACTTGTGGCATGATTTTAGTGTTTGCAACAGGAACCACAAAAATTTGAAAGCAGAATTATCTTAACATCCCTCCTCTTCCCCAAATGCTGGTGGTTAAACTGGACACTTAAATCCACAAAACAACACACAGATAAATGACTCCTCCTACACTGGCACTGTACGTCTCAGTTCTGATTTAATTCAGTGGCAATACTGTAGATTTCAAGGAACGTTACTTTCAACCCCTATGGGTTGATTTGTTATTCACAAAAACATATATAGACCATAAAATTCCAATCAAATTTCAATTCTGCTTGAACCGCTTGACTCTAGGTTAAATAAATAAGCACACATACATACACAAACACATGCATATGTGTATATATATATACCTGCACACCCATACATTAAAAAAAAAAAAAAAAAATCTCATACAACCTTACACTGCACTTTCCCCCTCATTTTTTCCCAGTAAACAGGAATGGTAACAGGAAAGCTAAGAAAGGGTTCGAGATTTATGAAAAGTTTCAAACCTGGTTCAGCCAACTCAAAGCACTAACAGTGGATCCCCCGCTGCAGCCGTAATTATTGTATGAACAGTCAATAACCTGCTGTATGCTGAGTTCTTCCAGGTTATTTCCTTTAATTGCATAGGCAGACTCTATACTACCCACAACGCTGAAAGCCCAGCAGCCTCCACACTGGTACAAAGAGAAAGTAAACGGGTAAAAATAAAAGTCAGGTTTGTTTTTGAAGCCTCACGTAAAAAGGAAAAAAAAATAAAGTCGAAAGGGTCTTCTCTAATGCTCGTTTACTACATTTTCCTTGAACCTTGTTTTTAAGGCAATAATACAGAAATTTAAGCAGCCATTTAATATGAACTGTTTCCCTCCCCCCCTGTACTTTCTGAAAGCTAGAATTGCATTATCGGTGTCTCATTTTAAGGATTCCTTCCAAATTAATTTTTGGCCTTTATGACAGGTCTGAAGATGCTTTTTGCTGTGAGATATCTATTTTCTTAAAGAAGGATTGGGTCTCAGGATTCAATAATTTTTAAACCGCATTAAACAGTAAGTTTTTGAAAAGGATGCACTTAAGGACAGTCTATAATGCTGCACAGTCTGAAGAATTCTTTAGAAATGTATTAGATGACAGTTTAAGAAACAGTAAACTGAAAATAAGCATAAAAACAAAATTCTTAGACAGTAACAGAATCTATACTGCAGTTCTAGGCTCTTTAAACTGCGGCACTTAAAATAGGAAGCTGAATTTATTCCTAGGTAAGGTCCAGGTCACACTATGTGAAGCACAGAAAGGAAACTCACTGGGTATTTACCAGCTTGTTTGTTTCTTACCAGTGACCATAGTCACTTTGGGATAAACTGTAATCCTGTGGGGTCTGGTTATCTTCCTATCATGAATGCCTCCCCCGAGGTGTTCAATGGTAAAGATGTAGGTGGTGACCAGCCACGGGCATTCAATCATGACAGAAAACAACAGCAAAGGATCTATACACATCCAGGTGAAACTGGGGGATGACGTCAGGTACTGAACTTAGCTCAGTCTCTTCAGGAAAAGACAAAATACACATTGAGCAAAATATTTGCAGATTTAGTTAACTAGATCAAAAAAACGTATTGCACACAGTTTATAACTGTGTAATTTCTAAATGCACAACAGTTACACCTCATGCGTTTAAGTCTAATCCCATTTTGCATAAAATGTGATGTGACTTTGCATATGTTCAGCGGGCCATGCTTGTGCCAGCTCTCCAAGGAGTCTTGAGGCAGTGCTGGTCCCTTCCAAAACCCTCACTGTGCTCTGCAACTTACCTGCTGGAACTGCCTCTGAGCAGTGCTTGAGAATCACAAAAGGAAAACACCAGGACTTACTGTCCGCTGATTTCTCACTTCTGCAATGACTTTCTTATCCCTCCAGTCAAACTTCTTTGGCAAAGGTTTTTCCTCTCCCTTTGGCAATTTCACGTATCTGGGAAGTTTGCGAGGTATGCTTCTTAAGTAAATAGCTAAACAAAATACAAACATCTATAAATCTACTAAGAAAACCCCACAAACTACTGTTTTACTAGAAACCCAAGAGGAAACTTTGATCTGTGGTTACAATCATGAGATTACATCACATTCTCAAATACATAGAAAATGAATGTATTTCAAAATACTCATTGTACTCCAGAATGAATGTAAATATTCCTAGAGTTCTAGAAAGAACAGAAATATCTCAAGTAGGCAATGAATGTATGTACAAAGCATGAAGATTTACTAGCTGATCAATAACCATTCCATAAACCAAATCTTGTTTGAAATTTTTCTACAGCGTTTTACTTACTGAAAAATATTACTTTATTTTAGTCAAGCAAAAAGAGAAAAATAAGAGAATAACGTATAGATTCCGAAAGACAAGCAAATTGCTAGTTTTTCACTAAAAAAAGCTGCTTAATTATTTAAAATTTAAAAAGGTGCAAAATCCCTCAATGAATAGAATTAAGAGCAGACTTGAACAGCAAGAAGGGAAGACTAGGAAAATTTACTTTGTAAAAAAAAAATTGTGTCATATTGCTCCTGAAAGTCATGGCTATCCTAGTACAGCCAGGGACCTTAAAGCATTGTTTGGATTGTAGCCAGTTTCGTCTTGGGGGTGTACTTGAGAACCTTGTGTATTTTCCAGTTTTAAAACTGTTGCAAATAAAGAAGGCTTTAAGATCCTGTGAGAAGGAATAAGGAGAAAGGAAGGAGAAGGAATAGTGTATGTATTAAATCGCATTCAGGCTCTGGGCAATTCAACATTGCAAGACCAGAGAAACACAGGATCAGACTCCTAGAATCATTTAGGTTGGAAAAGACCCTTAAGATCATCGAGTCCAACCATCTGATGTCCTTATACTGAGGTGCCCAAAACTACACACAGTATTTGAGGTGAGTGCAGTGCAGGGTGGGCCCATCCCTTCCTCGGCCGGCTAGCTGTGCTGGGCTTGGTGCACCCCAGGAAACGATTGTTGTATTCTTCCAAAGTACTTACAGTTTGGTGCCAGACATTGTAAACTAGCTTACTATCAGCACTGGGACAATCCATAAATGTGAAAGACACAAGGTTCTGGGAAAAAAAAAAAGAAAAATAAAAGAAAAGGCAATAGCAGCAGCCAGAAAATGTACCTTTGAACTCTTCAGGAAACAGGTGAGAAAACTGATTTATTCCATAGAAAGCAGTTGTATTATCTTTTGATGATGAATTCAGTAACCTAATTCTTTTAGCACTTTCCTGAAGGAAAAAGAAATATTAGTGGGCATTATTAACTTAGAAGTAGTGACAAAACCATAAGAGCAGAGAAAGAAGAGTAAACATGAACCTGGGTAACAAGACAGCTGCTCCCCTCAGATCCACCGTGGATTCCCAGCAAACCAATATAAATGCCATTAGACAGATTTCAACTCCAAGAAAGACACGGAATAAGCATTTAATGTTAAGGGCACAGACGGTAAAAAAATGGTATGAGACAGCCAAACCAGCCAAGCCAAGAAGAAATTGTGTCCAAGCCATCTGATGGCCTCTTCCAGCAGCACAACAAACCTTGTGGTTCAGAGAGACTTAAAAATCTCTTCGTGTGAGAGCTAACCCTGTATCGCTTCACCTCCTCATAAAGCAAAAGGGCAGTATAACGGCCTAGAGACATTTAAAAATTAACCTTTAAGTTATCAGGAATCCTAGATCTCTGGAAACCATGGGTTTGACCTACAAAAGCAAGACAATGGGACACCCCCACCCCCCTCTGCTGCAGACAAAGTTCGACACGAAGCCTAAAGACGCTTAACGCCACTTTTTTACGCAGACTTCACCGCAGCGCTGACCGAGTGCGTGCGGGCAGCACCGCCTGGGCCGCCCCGAGGGGAAAGGGGGGCACTGCCGGGGGCGGGGCCGCCCCGATTCCCTGCGAAACGGCCCCAGCGGCCACCGCCGAGCGGCCGGAGCCGGGGGCGCGGAAGGGCTGGGCCCGCCTCCGCCTCCGCCACCGCCGCGGCCCCAGGCTGCCACCTGGCGCCGGCGCGGGGAAGGGGCGGGGGGCAGCGGCCACCCCCGGGCGGCGGTTCGGGGGAAGCCCAGCGGGCAGGGCCGAGGAAAACGAAACTGCAACGGACGCCGGAGCGGGTAGCGGCGCTCCGGGGCTGTGCCGTGCCACCTTCCTCCGCCCGCCAGCCACCCGCTTAGCGGCGGCACCTCACACCCCTCCTCCTCCTCCGGCGGAGCCCGCAGTGTCCGTGCGGGCAAGGACACCTACCCGGAGGGCTGCCGCCGCTTCTTTCTCCCGGCCGCTTCCGTCCCACGGAGGGCGGCCCTGACTGCCGCCGCCCTCCTCCCCGGGCCGGGTGCCTGCCGGCGGCAGGAGGGCGCAGGTGCCGGCCCGCAACAGGCAGCAAAGAAGCGCCAACACCCTCAGGGGGCGGCGGGGGCCAGCGCCGCTACCCGCCATGCCGCGCCGGGCAGCGAGAACCGCTCCCTGCCGGCTCCCCGGGCGGCGCCCCTCCCCTGACCGCCCTGTCATGGCGGGGTGGGGCCTGGGGGGCGCTTTCCCACCCGGCGCCTGTGGGCCGGGCTGCTGTCGTGGGGCAAAGGGGGCTGACGCCTCCTCTCCTCCCAGCCTGCGGCCAGAGGCAGCCCCCAGCCTCCCCCCGCAGCGGGTGTGGGGCAGGCGGGCGCGGGGGGCCGCGGCGCGAAATGGTGGCCGCCCGGCAGCCGCGCCTGTCGCGCCGCATGCGAGGGCTGGGCGCGCTCCCGCCGGCGCTGGGGCCGGTGCTGCCCGCGGGCTCCCGCCGCCCGGCGGGCGGTGTGGCGCTGCGCGTGGCGCGGCGCGCGGGAAGCCGTGCTGCGGGCGGGGCGCGGGGAGGCGCGCGGGGCAGCGGATGAGGCGGGAAGCGGCGCCGGGCGTTAGCTCGTGGGTTAGAGGTTAACGGCAGGCCTTCACTGAGAGGGAAGCTGGTTGGTACCGGCAAACCGGGCAGCCAGCGGGAAGGGGAAGGCGCCCTGGCTGCTTTGGGGCGGCAGAAACGGAGCTTTAGCGAGGGGAGCATTGGTGGGGAGGGAAGGGCTACCCCGTGTTACACACCCAGTGCCCGCAGCCTCTGGTGCCCGGCGCGACTGGTTTGTGTTGCAGAAAAGATTTGAGGGAAACCTGTGTGGGCTTCGGGTGGCTCATGGTTTTCCTTACAGACCAGTCATCTGCAGGTACTCGAGCAAGCAGGTTAGTGCTTGGTGTTTAAAACTCCAGTGTCAGTTAACACAGTCCTTTTTGTTAATTTCCATCGCCAGTTAAGCAGAACGTTTCTTTAAACCCAGTCTGTGTTTGGGTTGTCTCCGTTGCTTTTCTCCTGACCATCCCATTACCACAGCGCGGTGCCCTGCCCTGTGGTGCTGGTAGCAATCCTCGCAGCGCCGTGTTTGGAAAACACGAGGCTTCCCTTGTGCTGAAATTTTAAGTTACACTTGTGAAGTTTTTGTGCTGCCATTGCTGTGTTGTGTAACATCAAACTCGTGTTGGAGTATGGGCTTTGTAAAGGGTGAGGTGGAGGATTGTGCCAGTGTGTTCTTTTTGCAGCATTTTTATCCGATAATATAAGTTTGAAAGAGAAACGATGCTGTATGAAACCCAGGAGATCCGTGTATCTGTAACTTGTAACAGTAGGTGCATACAGAGCTGGCAAGTAAAAGACAGGGGGTTAAACGGATGCCTGAGGTGGGTGGAGGGTGGGTGAGGGCAGCCCCACTGGGTGACCTGCACACCTCGCTGCCTTGTCACCCCCCGGGCGTGCTGACTTCTGAGAACTGGATTTTTTGTTAGCATTCCTCTCTGGGATGGTAAGGCTGCCTGTTTTTTGGGGAGGTACAGGTAGCTTCAGCAATCTGAGTGCGTGACTGATGCCTGGCATCTCCCCGGTGGTGACTGGAGAAGGATTTGAATAACTTTAATCAGCAGCACTACAGAGTCTTCTGTGTTAGGTAAGCGTTTAACCCCTCTCCCCCCCTTCACATAAAATGGTGTTTTGCTCTTTTCTGTCACCAGAATGGCAAAAGTGTTCTGGTGTTGGCTGTCCTCATGCTGCATTTACTGTTTTTTAAAAAATTGAACAAATATAAAGCAATTTTACAAACCCCCCCTCACTATTCTAAAATGAGACTACTGTACCAGAGCTGTTACCTGTCGGGGAAGGGAGAACAACCCTCAGTACTTTAGTTATGGGATGGCAACAGTTCCTTCCAGTCCACCCTGCTGATAACGGAGCATTGGTGTTTATTTGCAGAACACTTACCGTGCAGGTACATTTTCTTAATGATGGAAAGAAAAATAGATTATTCTGCTTTATAGCCTAGAGTTCTGTGTAGAGAAGGGAGAGTTTAACATACTGTCGTTACTGAGATGTTGAGGCATTTTAAAGGCATTCATATGGTGGGATGTAGATTAACGATTGATCAATCATGGTAGTTCAGGCAGTATAAATGAAAGTTTATGATCTGATCCCACCCAACAGCTCATGTCTAGGGTTGAACAAATGTGGGAATCATGATCCATCTCTACCTTTGCCTTCCCCCTCCTGTGGAATGACTGCTGGGGGACTGGCTGATCTGTCACCACTTTTGGTATGGGAGGGCTATTCATGGCTTTTAGCCAGAGTATGAAAGAGCTTGATAACGGCAGATTTTATTGGTTATCCTGATATGTTTTATCATTGTAAACCCAGCATTGCCATAAGAGATATTACTACAACTTATTACAAACTTGTATTGACATCATGAGGTCTAGGAGCAGCGTAGGGACTGGATAGGATGAAGACAATAACACAAGAAGTGAATGGTGAAACCTTTTAAAGGGTGGTCTGAACCTCAGCAGCCAAATCCTGAGGCAAAGTCCATCAAACTGTGACTCTGGGCACTGAGACCCCCAGGACAAGTGCAGGGCAGCAGCTGGTGGGAGTGTCAAAGGAAAGCTCAGTATGGGAACCACACCTTGGATGTACTGATCACGAGTAACAGGAGCCTTAGTGCAACTGTCACGTGATTTTATTCTGTACAGTATAGTATAATGGAACAGGAAAGAAGTTACTTTGCCAGTCAGCATAAGCAACTGAAATTAGCTTTGACAAAAAGTAAGTTTTGAAATAAAGTGTTTTTCCACCAGGCTAACATTATCAGCTTTCACTAAATACTAAAAGTATGCTAGCTTTGAAATCTATTGCTTGGAAATGATGATTATCTCCAACTGAATAAATGTTCTTATTTTGTTATATAGTAATTAAATGATAAACCAGTCAACTTAGCTTTACTGGAAAAAAAGATACATTTTCTGTTATTTTTCAGTTATTATCCATGGACTATGGCTCGTCCATAACCGGAGAAGCTGTTGTGCTTGGAGGAGCTATTTTATTTTTTATGCAGACTTCAAGAGTTACTTTTCTTGTGAAACACATGAGGGCAGCAGAGGACTTCTGGAAAGGTAGTTGCAAAACCATGCGGTTTTGTTTGTTATTTTAATTAAAATAAATAAACAAACACCAAATAAACAAACAAAATATACCTATTTTTCCAAAATAGGAGGAAATATACCAGACTGATTTGCATTAAAAATTCTGTACAGCATAGCAAGAGGAAAAAGTGTGTTTCTTCTGGATTTGCCCTCTCTGCACTATGTAGGTGGGCCAATTTACCTTGTTCAAGGGGAGAGTGTTAAAAAAGTCAGTGTCTCCTCTGATGACTGGCTCAGGGAGAATAGAAATGTAACAGACAGCAAAAGGTAGGAGACTGACAGCCAAAGTGTTTCAGAATGCTTTATTTTTCCACTGAACTACCATGCTATTAAAGCATTTCGTACTTGTCCTTAGATGAACACAATCCCACCAAAGTGCATGGAGAGCTCTGTCTATAGGCACACAGTCCCTGTTCTGTTTTAAATTACTCCAGTGTAAATCTAGTTTTGCTTCATTAAGGTAGAAGAAATTATACTGGTAAAAATATCAGAATCGGGCCTATAAAAAGGAATAGGGTGTAAAGGTTGTGGGGGTTTTTTTGACTGGTTGGTTGGGTTTTTTAAAGATTTTATTGATGTCAATTTGTATTGTTTCATTGACACAGGTAAGCCATACAGGTCACGCAAGACAGGTGATTAAAATCTTTTTATGCATGGGTACACTTTGTTTCTATTGCAAGATTTTTTTCAGAAGATCTGGTTTAGAATTTTATATTTTAAAACATTTAGTTTTAAATATATTTTAATGGCATTTTACATATCTCTTTATTATTCTGGCTACTCATTAGAAGCACTTCATGAGTCCAAACGGTGCATATGAAAGGAAGAAGCAATAATGAATATATATTTAGGAATCTCTAAACTCATTGTAAAGTGTTTTTCTTTAAAAGAACCTATTCCTTTCTTAAGAGGATTTGTTTCTCATCAAATGCAAAACACCCATTTCTCAAATTACTTGTAACTTATAGCAGTATAATTAGTGGGTGGATTTTCATAGTACTACAGAGTCAGAGTGAGAGAGCATCTTAATATTTAGTATACTGGCTTCCCCCCCCCCAGTGATCTTTGCATAGCTGTGTGAAATAGTTAATTGACTCTTGTTAGGCAGCTTAGCTTCAGTGTCCTTTGGCCTCTATGTTTATAATTATTGTAGCAAACAATGGCAAAATACAATAAATTAGTTCTGAGTTGAAGACAGGTCTTCCAAGGATGGGTACCGCTGCTGCTAAGGGCAGTAACGAGGTGTGCTAATGGACCTGTGGGGAGAGGGGATGCCTTTCACTTTGATAGGTATCTACATAACAGCAGTTTGGACTTCTGCCTTTTGCATGCATATACAATGTTTAACAAATAGAAAATAGGTCCCTTTGTGTTAGTGTAGTCCTTGGTCTCAGAGAGAAATAATCTAAATCTGGCAGCAGGTGGAGCTGAGCGCCTTTTCTTAAAAAGTCTTGGGGGAAAATTATTTCAGGATAAGTCTAAGGATTGATTTATTTTAAGACCTTGCAGAGGTGTTGTTTGCTAATATAGTTGCACTGGTAACAATTATTAAAATGCAAGTGACAGTTGCAATCTGGGGATGCAATCTGGTCCTGTTTAAGCCAATGTGAGGGTAAGTAAGCGGTGTTTCTGTAGCTAGCATTCCAAAGTTGTCTTTTCTGAGCCCCGAAGTAGACTTTGAAGTTTGTGAGAAGCAGGGAAAATTACACATGGTAATAGTTGGGTTTGCAGGAGTAACCAAGCTGTGCAAGGAATTGCCTTAGCTAGATTGTGATAAACAACTGTGTTGACCATGAGGTCTCTCCTGGTAGAGCTATCTTTCTTTGCAAATGATGTAGGAACTGTAGGACCTGCTTCTTCAAACCTGACTCTTCTGTATCTCAGTTGAATATCCTGAACACCAGTAAGTCTCTAGCTCTTTTTTTATTTTTTTTTTCTTCAGTCTTGTCAGTAGGAGATGAATTATGAATGAAGAAGGCTGGCAGTGGAGCTAATAATTCAAATCAAATGGTGAATCAAAATTTGAAAATGCAGAAAGATATGGTTAGGAGCAACATCCTTTCTGAGTGAGACTGAAGTAAAGAAGTCTTGACAGTTTTAGGGAGATGAGAATTGGCATTTAGAATGGTGGCCGTGCCATTTCTAATTTTCTGTCCTCATTGCCAGTCCCAATTGCCAGTGTGGATAATAACTTGACATTAAGTATTCTCAGCTGAGAGAACTTCTCAGATCCAGGTCTTTCAAATCTTACTTTCCTGTTAACTTTTTGTCTTTTAAAGATTTAATTATCCCCAGAAAGTGGGGTAAGTGGTCAGCTTTTCAGGAAGAAATTCAGGATCTATTGGGTGCAGCCTGGTTTAAGGGCACAAGCATTGATAAACTTAGATTCACTTTAGTTGTTCCTGTTTCTTCCATCAAATGGTTTGACTATTATGGGAGGTGGACAGAGTGCTTGTAAGTACAATTAATATTGTTTTGCAGAATCCACTTTACAAATTTCTGTAAAACCTCTAGTTAATTTGTTTGTACATCCTTCATTAATTACTTCGTGAATTCATCAGTGACTCTGTTGGTAGAAGGACTTGCCAAATTTAAGTAAAATGAGAAACAAAGAAGAAAGTACCATTCAGGTACTTTTTCAGGTATTCATTCAGGAGTAATCCAGGTATTTATATCCTAAATAGAGTTTTGCACTACTTTTTGGAGGATGTAGTTACTGATTTTCTCTAGTGTTTTATATATATGTATATATATATATAAACTCACAACTGCTGTTGAATCTAGCCCAACCCTATATTCTCTGTGTTCTGTATACGATGCCTTCCACTTCTGTTTTACTGTGGAACTTAAAAGGACTGATTTTTCCAATCACATTGATGAGAATCAGTTGTGACTATTACTGCTACGATTATACCACTATTGAAATTATACCTTGTCCCTGTTGTGTTCTATATCCATAGATTTCTAGTGCTTTTTGTGGGAAGGTCAGCAGTGTAAAACCAAGGTCAGATTTGCACCTCAGGCATGAGGTCTGTGTTCATGACTAACCTGTGCACAGAAATAGGAGGTCTGTTTTGCATCAGCAGCTGACTTCAGTCTAGCTCAGATTTTGTTGTTAATGTGCCACATGCTGTTAAGGTGGGGCAGAAAGTAAAGTCATTGCAAGAAGAAATACTGTTTTTATTGTGCTGAAGTTTTGGTGGAAGGTTAATTATTTATTTATTTTTTTGGTTTTGTGTTGGGGTTTTTTTTGTTGCTTTAGGTATTGTTCTAACAGCGAGCTTTTATGCAAGAGGAGTGACTTTCCTGTATTCCCCACTGCTGCTTGTGTGCAATTCACCCCTGTGTTGTCACCATTTCCGTACGTGCTGCTGAAGGTGCTAAGCTTTTCTGAAGTCTTACAGCTTTTATAAACTAGGAGGGTAGGACCCAGCTGCCTGTTGTGAATGGGAGGATTAGTATGCAGGAAAACAGATCTGGGGAAAAAGTGAGGACTAGGACTGTGCCCTTGTCTTCCTCTTTTGTTACTATAGGGAGCATGTAACCTGCCATGGTTGTCATCTTCAGCCAGTGCATCAGTGCTATGTCATTGTCCTGGTATTTTAGTCCTCAGATCCTGAGTGGTACTGCAAACACACCTAGGGAATTCCTATCTTTGTCTCATTTCAGTTTGCCTATCTATGCAGTGTTTTTAACTCAAAGAGCAATGCTTGAGCTATTACATTTTTGATCCATTTTACTTCTGTCCATTTTAAACTTTACTGTGTTATTCTAGTATCTGTTTGCTTGTTGGCTTTTTTCTTGGTAATGAAACCTTCTACAGGTGTCGGTTAGGATGTGTATGTGCATTTGTATATGCAAACATGATCAAACAGTAAATACTAATAAGTATTGAATACTTACAAATATTTTAAGTTAAAATAGAATGTGTTTCAAAGCATGGAGCTGCTAACAAAGATATGCGCTGGATATTTATAAGGGACATGTTGGAAAAGTTCACTTGCTGAAGGACAAGGAAATGAACTGGATGACAGATAAGGATCCTTGACTTTTATTTCTATGACTCCATGATTGTTTTTCCATTCTAATCCCTTCCTTATTCTGGGCTATTTGCTGTTCAGTTGTAAGAACTGATTTTGCTATTTGGGAAGAAAAAAGTGCAGTAGGAATGCATCATATACAGTTATTATGCTTATTAAAAATCTGGAGCCAAGAAAGAGGCAAAAATGCTTTTATTATGCAGAAAGACAAAATACTTTAGGGTTCATATAGGTTTCCTTTTACAAAAATTAATCATCTTATGAATCAGAATTTGAGCATATTTTGAAGTTAGGGGATCATAGGAAAATTAAGTGTCAGTTAAGCAAATCAGTGCTGGGCTTATAGTTGTTTATGTAATTTTTGGACTTGGAATGTTATTTTAACAGTCAACATTTATTTGAAATTATGTTAAATTAAGCTGATGCTTTTCTTAAGACTATAAACAAAAGTATCATTCCACTACTATTCTCTGGGCCCAGAGGTGGGTTTAGATGGTGTCAAGCAGGGGGAGCCCCATTTAAGCGAGTGTGGAATTATACTGGTGCAAAATTAATGCCGTGGTGAGCACAGTTGAGCCTTGTATGTTTATCTTGGTTATGGACCTTGAACTTTTATCTACAGCTTGTCAGGGGGAAGAGAAAAATCCTGTTACAGCTTCTAGTTTTCCTCTTATAAACCGATAGTGTCAGCCTCCTGTGTAAGACCATACGTGGCAGTGCAAGTGGAGTTTCCCAGATGATTAAATTATGTTGTTTTGAAAAATTTAGATGATGTCAGGAACTGTTGCACAAAGAAACAGTGTTTCCTTAATTGCTCAAGTATTTATTGTATTGGGGGTAATTTAAAACATGACAGATTACTTTTAGCTTTACTTTTTACTTTACCCTTTCTCTTTTAGCAAAACTTAATCCTAGTTTTAAAAGGATACTTCCAAGTCTGGCTTATTCTGTTTCATGAGTATACTGCACTGCTTTTCTAATGTTCCCGGGAAGTAGAAGCTTTATTGGTCATATTTTTATAAAGCAGTTTCTTAATAATGCGCGTAAGATTCCCTGGTCTATACCTCGTACCTTCTCAGATGTAGCTGAGCACAAAGGAGAACTGGAGAGGGAATTTCTTTTGAAAATCCTGATCATGGCAAGTGTTACATGTTACTTTCTAAGAAGGAAAATTTTCATGTATCTCAACTTTTCCTTGGGAGATTGAGAGTTTGTTCAATTTGAAGCCCTTTATCCTAGAGATCATTGAAAATATCATTCTTTATAAAGGAATCAAGAAGTACATTCTGCTTTTAAAAACAGTATTTGACATTTTAATTTTTGTCTTAATTTTTTTCTAATGCATTTTAATTACCAGGCTAGCCATGTACACAGCATTTGTTGCCATAGCCGAGTATCTGAAGAGTATAAAACTACAATGTGTTAGAATTTGAGGGAAACTAATTCTTACTTATTAGATGTGAGAGATTTAACGACTATGTCTCAGTGAAAATGAACAACATTGCTGTAACATATTTTTAAATTACTTTTGTTAAATAGATTGAGGTAATTCTTAAGGGAACATATTGTCTGAAGAAATAGATATGTGTGTAGATGATGTTCAAGCTAAAACTGTGAAAGCTATGTTGTATCTCTTTAAATTTAAACCTGTCAATATCGTCTAGGTGTGTGTACAAAGTTATTGGTATGTCTGGGTTGTAATACTATTGGTGAAATGTAGCATCTTAACTAGGTTTTTTGTGTGCTTGTGTAGTCGCTACTGGCGAGTTTAGGCACGATACTCGTGGACAGACGTGAATGTGTGAGATAGGTACACGCTCTGACTTCTCTGACAGAGAAGCAACTAGTTCTGCTTATTGTTTGTGATGGACTGCTGTTTTCTCTGGAATAGAGCACGGCTCTTTATTGACAGGTTACCATGTATGGATGCATAGCATTTTTATTTTGAGGTTGAGATGCTTATTTTTCCTTTTAACTTGAACAGAATTTGTCTCTGGGGTGGCTAAAGGAGTTGTAACCTTGCTACCAGGCTAGAGCCAACACCAGATGTACTGCTGCTTTTGGTTGACGATGAACATGTTGCAACAATTTTAATGTTTTCTGTGCTTGAAACACAGTTTGTCTCATTGAGTTATTCATGCTCAAGAATTTTGAGATGACTGAAAACTTAGTGAAATTTGATGATGTATAGTTTGAGCTGAGGAGAATCGAGGATGTGTTTAGAATATGATTCTTAAACTGATGTACTTCACTTTGATGATCAGAAGAGGAATTTTTTCAGCCAACACCACCATTTATTCCCAGCCAAAATGAATGCAAAGAGAGTATATACTGCTACCAAATTAGATTTCACATTTGTTGACTGCAGAAGTAAATGAGCACTAACGAGTGCTTAGTAGTTTGTTATTATGTACATTTGTGGTCCAGCATTAGGAGGAATATGCATTACCTGAAACATGGTCTGTATTTAAAGCGCAAACTGGCTGGCCCTAGCAATTCAATAGCTATTTTATTTATTCAAAAAGCTATGTTATTTGCCTTAACAATTTATTGTAATTTGGAGCCAATGTTATGGTAAAATGTGTGCAATTAAAATGGAAACTAACTGTTGGGGCACAAGGTGCTTACTTAAGCCCAGTTTCAGAGCTTTCAGGAACTCGTTTTCCCCAGCAGGCCTGCCAGATTACACTCTGCCCTTGCTAATTACACAGGCGCAGTCTGCCTTAAACAGTGCTGGGTGTGGGTCAGTGCTGCATTTGAATTACCGGCAGATTTCTTCTTTCTTTATAAAGAGGGGTACATTTAGCTGGACCCTGCAACCACAGTGCCCTAGCTATAACCTGTGAACTCCTCTTTGCCATGTGGTAGTCGGGTTATGAAGCAGAAATAATATGCTTATCAAAAGGTGAGGTGTGCACTTTTCTTTAAGGTTGGTCTTACAGCTGTAGAACTTTATTCAAAGATCCTTGATTTTAAATCTGTGTAGATTTGGGTTAATTTTGCTCTTTTGTTTTACCTTTATTCAAGTGAATTTAATAATTCTCATTCTTCTGTTCTGAGTGGGATTCTGTGTAGTCAAAGGTATCCTCTGGGTCATGCAGCTGGTGGGGGGCAACGGAGGTAGCCAGCTTGGGCAGGGAGGCAATGTGAGGAAGCACGGCCAGGGAAACGGCCACAGAGTCGTGATTCCTGGTAGGCCCGGCGTGGCTGTTTGTCCAGTGCACTGCAGGAAAGCAAGTGGACCTCTTAGCGTGGGGTGAATTTATCCCTTTTTATGCATCAAGAAATACTTTTTTGATGGATCCAAATGCTCTGAAGGAAGAGAGATTTCTGAGGCTATGGCCCTTTCAAGAGTCCCAGTTATATTCCACAGCAGCCAGGGCTGACTGCAGGCTTGGCAGCCACCTGTGGGAGCAGCTAGTACAGCCATCCTCTACTCAAGAGGTATCAGGTGAAATGCAGATGAAAATGGAGATGTTCATTATTTTGTTTGGACTTTGAAACAAATGGGCGATACTTTCTCATGTTCCTAATAGATTTTTCATTTTTAGTGTTGACCCTTTTAAGGTCTGCAAAGTTAAGACAAGCTTAATACCATCTCGCTTGAAAGCCAAGTATGCAATGCAATGTGCTATGTTTTCCTTGGTAATTAGAAGAATATCCCATTAGTCTATAGTGTTTTGATTACCTTTTTTTCTAATCATCTTGGAAAGGAAAGATTTTTTTTTTCCCCAACGTCTGTTGCAAATCAAATATGAAGGCAAAGATCAGCATCTGGTCTGTTTGCTATAAATTGAAGTATACATCTTTCTTAAAGTGTGATACAGTGTCTAACCAGAATAGGAAATGCTACTGCAGCATGGAAGCTTGATAAGTCATTGGTAAGTCACACGCCCCTCTGGCTTGCCTGGTTAGACTTCCTTAAATTCATTAAAAAACCCTTAAGTGGGTTTTATTCTCTGACTGCTTCTTTCTTGGTTAATCCTGCCGTGTTTGAATTACTATCTCTGAGGACTAGGAAGAGAGTCTAACAAGATGATAAAAATCTAAAAATGTCTCCATTGCTTGCCAAGTGAAATATTCCTACAAATGCATTTGGTTCATTGAAGCATCAAAGTACAGACTGTTGAAGTAGTTTCTTTAATTGTAAAGAAGAACGATAAAATGGTTTGAATACAAGCTTAGCACTTGAATACTGATTTTTCATCAGAGATGACTCAAATTTTGACTTGCAACTTAGTTCTTGCCAGTTGGATTTGATTCTTGTAACTTTTTTGAAAATGAAAATGTCAGGGCAGCAACTGTATCACTAACCAAAACATGGTACTAAATTGGGTGTTCAGTGGACTTCACTGAGCAGTCTTCTGTTTTACTAGTAGGAACAAAATCTTTAAGTTAAGCAGTCCCACTAAGTCGGGAAAGAAATAATTGAAAAGGATGATTAATTTCTGATTTCTTTTCACTTTCATTTGAAATAAATTACTGTGGGGGCAATTAAGAAATTCTTCCCATCTAATAAGTTAACTTGATTAATTGTGGTGGTCCAGAAATGACTTAGATTTATTTTTGGGTAAGTACGGTCTATCAAATTAACATTAGTAATATGTTTTCTAACAGCCTTTGAATAAACAAAGAAGCCTCACTGGCACTGGTTTTATAAATGTTGTTTGTAAGTGATTTATCTTCACCTCGCTCTTTGAGGGTTTTGTCCAAGAATTAAGTGCACCTTCTACCTCATATTATTTCAAGAAGGAGAACAATTAATATATATGAATCGGTGAGTTATGGACAAAAAACGTTCTTTTGCTGAATAGTTTTAATCTGATTAAAAGCTACTTAATGAACTATTTATAATATTTCAGTTACCGCTTTTGAAAGTACTGTGAGCAATTTTACTTTTCTGCACTGCAAATACTTACCAATAGTCCTGTGGTGTGATAAAATCCCATAGAGGGGTATAAAGCGTTGCAATAGCTTCATTGTGTTAAAGAGTTAATTTGAAGGAGAAAGTCACAAGATTTTGTTTATGTATGATCATTTAAGGAGGACATTAGAGTGGGGACTGAATAACAAAATTTGACCTTAAAGAGTCTTCGTACATAGCTGTTTGAGTGGAACTTTTGAAAATCATGATTTAAAGCCTGTGGAAAACCTTTATCTCTTTATCATCCATTTCTAGTCCTGAGGACTTTTACATCTTTTCTAAACACAAAGACTAACAAATGATTTACTGTGGAATTGATTTACCATAGACTAATGGAACTATAAACCAAAAAGGATCAAAAGTAAAGTTCTTAGAAGAGAACTTGAACAGTATATAATTTCATCAACTGTTGGCTAATTCTCATTATCCAGTAGCTGAAGGTGCCCGGCTGATAACATAGTATCTTGGGTAGTATGGAGACGTTAGGTATATATTCCTTCTGTGAGCAAGAAGTCCTCCAGAAAAAAAGTGCCACAGGAGAAGGCAGTGCAGAGATGCTGTTGCTCCCCAGGGATGCTCTTGCTTCTGACCAGTCCGTGCCAGCTTGTACTGGCCCCATGATACTCCTTTCCCAATCTAAACTAGCGATAGAGGACTTAATAAAATAATTAATAAAATAGTATCTAGTCATAGAAGAAACATTTTTTTGAGTGGAAAAAAGTTTGAAGATACAGGAGTGGCATATGCATATGTATGTAATTAACACAGTACAGTCTTAAACACAAATGACAATTTTTTATTATAGAATGTATACTTACTTTATACACATAATTATAATTGCCTGAAGTTATAAGCTTGAATTACAGTAATTTCACCTGAGGTGCATGTTCATCAAAAAAAGGCCTTTTATAGAATTGAAATACAGCAATTGAGATGTTTTTAGTGGTGTTTTACAAATTGCTTCACACTCATTTGTGAGGGAATATATGTTAGTTAAAATTTATTCAGGTTTATTTATAATAACAGGTTTCTCCCTCCTCCCGCCCCGTGAGATGCTGGGGTGGTGGTGGTGGGTGTGTTGTGGTTTAAGCCTGCCGGCAGCCAAGCCCCACACAGCCGCTCACTCACTGCCCCCACAGTGGGATGGGGGAAAGGGTCGGAAGGGTAACAGTGAGATGACTCATGGGCTGAGGTAAAGACAGTTTAAAATGTAAAGCAAAAGCCACATGTGCAGGCAAAGCAGAACAAGGAATTCATTAGCTGCTTCCCGTCAGCAGGCAGGTGGTCAGCCATCCCCAGGACAGAGGGCTCCATCTCACGGAACGGTTACTAATGCCAACTGTCCCCTGCTTGCTTCCTTCTTCCCCCAGCTTACATATACTGAGAATGATGTCATACGGTATGGAATATCCCTTTGGCTAGTACAGGTCAGCTGCCCTGGCTGTGTCCCCTCCCAGTGTCCCATGTCCCCTCCAGGTGTCCCATGCCCCTCCAGCCCTCCCGCTGGCAGGACCTGAGAAATGAAAAGTCCTTGACTTGGTATAAACATCACCCAGCAACAACTAAAAACATCCATGTGCAATCAACATAGTTCTCACACCAAATCCAAAGCACAGCACTGCATCATTTACTGAGAAGAAAATTAACTACCCCAGTTGAAATAAGAACGTAGTGGGGATTACCTGCGTTTTCTCAGTTGCAGTTACCAAGACAGAGAGTCAGTACTCACTGATTTAATGCCAAAAGAACTACTCAATGTGAAAGTATTTGTGAGGGTGCATGGCTTTTTCTTGCATCATATTTTAATCTGTCAAACCCTGTGGGTCTGTGGAAATGATAGTGAATGCTTAGAGATCTTGCAGTGCAGCACAGTTGAGCAACATGCTAAAAATGTGAGCAAAAATTTTACTGTAAAAATCTGTGGCTAGAATATGAAATCACGGCTAACTTCACCAAAATTTATGGGTGTAGAGGTGATGTGAACTTTCAAGATCTGCTTTTCTGGAAACTGTTTTAAATATATCTCCTAGCAAGAGCCAAACAGTCTCTTTGTATGCAACAGGAGGTTGGGTGCAAAATACATCAATAGAAGGTATCGAGATGAATAAACTGCAGAAGTGTGGCATGTATTTGTCCTTAAATTGTCAAGGATTAATTTAAACCTTAATCTTATAGCATATGACTTTGGAAAGTTCTGTCTAGTACGATGTATGCCCAACTCATGCAGTAGCAGGGCTGGAAGTGGTATTCTGCTGGTGCATAATACTATGTGTGGAATAGAGGTGCTCATTAAAATGATTTCTGTGTAACTGTTTGGCCAGTGAGTCAGTGGATTCAAATATAACTTAATACCAGGGAATAATGCTATGATATCTTAATCTTATTTTCCAGTACTTTTTCTTCCATGATAATGCACTGCACCATGTAAGAATGCAGCAGTTTAAAGGGTGGTTCCAATGGGCAGCTGTTGAAAAGTCAACAAAAAGGTTTTATTATACTTGTGCTGTTACCTGTTAGCTTTCCTGAACACAGTTAACCTACCTGGAGGGCTACAGCAGGTGGGGTACTGTATGTTACCTAGTCCTTTTCCCCATTTAACTCAATGTTCATGTTCAAACTAGAAGGCATTTTCAGGCTAGCAGTAATTAAATGATGGAAGCACCTGTTTTGTGGAGGATTTTTTGTACTCTAGCAAGACTGAGAATAAAATTGCTAACCCTTTCTGGCTGATATGACTTGAACTCGCTTATAGGAAAGTTAAAAAAAAATGCTTGTACTGACAGTCGGTGACTTGCGTCTGATTGTTTTCAGTATTCTACCTCTATGGAGCAAAAACTTAATTTTTCACAAATTTCTCTGTTAAAACAGAGAGCCTTGCTTGATCAGCCCAGAGGAGGGGAAGTCAACCACCAAACTAAACCCCCAAGACTTTTAAATTTTGATTCTGATCTTATGGGGTCATCCCTTTTCCCTCTCTGAGCCCTACAAAAGCTGGTTTTACCCGGTTTCTGTAATCAGCAATTGAGTTTTGTGACAGTGTTTCTTATATTAAGGTGGTAACCTTAACATCTGAACTTCAGGTTTAACTCAAACTGACTTGTCCTTTCCTATCCTAGGTCTACATTATACCTTTTTCAAGAAGCAAAATCTTAAGTTTAGAGTGGCAACTCAAACTCTCAGCTTCAGTTTCCTTCCTGTTAAGTGGGAATAGATTTCAGAGACTGATGGAGTAACGAGTACAGACTAAGAACTGACAGAAGGCGCTATTTTCAGTTGTAGTTCCTCAGTCTCACAAGTAAGTATGATTGTTGATGAGAGTTATCTATGCCGCCACAATGTCAGTTATGTCTGCTTTTGTTATTCCCTGTGCCACCTGCTGACCCACAAAATTCTGTGAAAGTTAAGACTCTGAAGACTCTCCTGACTCAGCAGTCTGGAGTGTCGTATCTCAGATACTGTCCCATAAAGTCATAGAATCATTTAGGTTGGAAAAGACCTTTGAGATTATAAAGTCCAACTAACCTAGGACTGCCAAGTCTATCACTGAACCACGTCACTAAGCACTGCATCTATGTGTTTTTTAAACATCTCCATTATCCCTTTCCACATTCCTCTGTTTCACTCAGTCTTGTTCTGCTGTTATTCTGAGGCTGTGAATAGGGTTGCTAAGTCTATACCTCCCTCCATAAGGGCAGCTGTCTGGCATAAGCATAGGCTGGCAGTACAGCAGTGTCTGCACAAATGTTTTGTATCACCTTTTCAGTGCTGCAGTTCTTAACATTGTTTCTTTTCATTAAATCAACACCATAGAAATGAATGCCTTAACCACTGCTGTAATCTCATTAACTTTTTGTGGTGTTGGAGTAGAAATATTTAAGTTAAAAGAAGGTGGAAGTAACAAGAAAGCCATAGAGAGTATTTAACTTCCTTAAAATGTGATTATCTGTAGAGCCCTGTTAACTAAAGCAGATATTGAAACAGAAACAGCTGGCATTTAGTAGGTGCTTCATAATATGTAAAATAGGTGTAGTGTGTGTGTGTTTGTAAAAATGACAGGCAAGGAAATGGCTTAAAGCTGTGTGAGGGGAAGTTCAGATTGGCGATTAGGAAAAAGTTATTCACTGAGAGGGTGGTCAAGCACTGGAACAAGATCCCCAGGGCAGGGGTTATGGCCCCAAGCCTGTTGGTGTTAAAGAAGTGTTGGGACAGTGCTCTTAGATATATGGTTTAACTTTGAGGTTGCCCTGTGTGGATTCAGGAGTTGGACTCGATAGTCCTTGTGTGTCTCTTGCAGCTCAGGATATTCTATGATTCTGTATCTGCATACTGTTGCTGTTTCTCCTGGAACTGTCTTCTGAACTCCTTATGTATATATCACCAGTCTGTAATGCATTTCAGAGTATTCGGTGGAGGGATTTTCTGTCGTCCTATGTGTGATTCTGTAACATATCATAGGTAAAGCAGAACTTATATTAACTTAGACACAGGTATAAAATGGCAGTTACAAAAGTGATGTGTTTCTCCTTTTTAAATGCATTAGTAGAAGTGTAGATAAGAAACAGGAGAAAGTGCCCATGTGACCATTCTGCTATCTTTCAATAGTTGATGTGTCTGTAGTTTATTATTGCGATTATTCCCCAGTGCTGCCTTAGGATCATTTTACTAAGTCTTCATCAAAGCTCAGTTATGGTTACAAAAAGTTCTGTTTTAGCACTAAAAATAAGTTTCAAGAATAATGGCTGGAACAAATAGAGATCAAGATCTCAGGAAACTCTCCTTGGGGCACTTGATAGATTTCTATCTTTGCTAAGAGCAGGAAGCATATCCCACTCAAACGGTAGTGTTTCACTCCCATTGTTTACAGATGTATGGGAACATATAGGCTGTAAAGGAGTAGAGAATTAGGCATTCAGTTTTGATACCAGGCTGGTATGATCATTCAGCTACAGCAGGAAATTACATCATCAAATACTTTCCATCTTACCTTTATTTTCTGAAACAAAATTGCCAGTACATTATATTATATATCATTCCAACTTCTGCTTACAGATACAGTGATATGTGCATTGAGGTAGGCAGTGCAAAACAAAAGAAACAGAGATTTGATATCTGCTCATAATGAAGTACTACTTCCAACACTTTCTTCTGCAGAATAATGTGACTTAATTTAGTGATCAGACACTTAATAGCATGAAATAAATTATTTTTCTGAGGCAAAATAAAAGTAAGAAATATTGCTTTCTGTACATCACATATCAAAGGACCGGAAGAATGAAAAGAGGAAACAAATTATAGCATGTTCAAAAAAAGCCCCAAATACTTATTAAATGGTGGTAAGGTGATGGTACAAGGTTTCTCAGGTTGGCGTAACCTTACAGCATTTGAGAGTTGACCTATAGCACCCTAGCTTCCTACCAGCATGTACAGAACCCAGAATTTTTGAGGTGATACATGGTAACTTTGCTTTCTACCGGCATTGTCTTGTCCTTGGTTGAAAATCCAGGTTCTTCCTTGGCTTGTTAAAAAGTTTAGTTGGCCTTTTGTGCTTCCATTTTATGCTAGAGTAGAGCAATAAACAGAACTAGCCTGGTTGGCTGTGAAGAGGTATGACAGTATGAATGGCTCAAGTATGAGATGTAGCTCTGATGCTCTTAAAAACATAGGCACTGGAGATGGGTTTGTTATCTACGGGAATCAAACTACAACAGTGCAGTCTGGAGACCTGAAACTTTGCAGAAAATTATCTAGGATGTAATAGCAAGGACATCAATAGCCGGTTGAGGGAGGTGGTTATTTCCCTCTCTTTGGCACTTGTGAGACTGTATCTGAAATGCTGTGTTCAGTTTTGGGCTCCCCAGTATAAGAAATACATTGATATACTGGAGTGAGTCTGGAGAAAGGCCATTGGGATGTTACAAGGAGAGGCTGATAGATTTTTTTAGCCTGAAGAAGGACAAGAGAAGATCTTATTGCTGTCCTGAGCTGTCTGATGGGTGGTTACAGAGAAGATGAAGCAAGACTCCTCTGGTAGGCATGCAGTGATAGAACAAGAGGAGGCATCAGAAAGAAGTTGCAATGAGGTAAATCTGGTTAAATAGTAGGAAAACTATTTTACATTGAGAATGGTCAGACATTAGAACTGGTTACCCAGAGTTGTGTAATTTCAGTCTTTGAAGATACTCAAAACTCAAGCAGACAACCTCAGCTAATCATACATGGCTTAAACTTGATGATCTGCTGAGAGCTTTTCAACCCATTTTAATCTATGTTTCTAATTTCGTAGTCTGCTGGAAGTGGTAGAAAATTTTACTCAAAGATACTATTCAGCAAGAGGTTTGCCATGAGGGGATATTTCAATTGGTTGTGGAAACTCATTCCTACCTCAGTCAAATGTAGCCTTTATTTATCAGAGTGCGCTAGAATGAAAAAATGTTCAGTCAGTGTTGTTCCAGCCAACAGCTCTTTCTCTCCAGACAGCCATGAGAGAGAAAATTTATTTCTAACACCGGATATATTTGGGAGGACTGCTGTATATCAGTGTATCCCTTCTTCAGCCTCTGCCACAAGGTGAGATGGCAAATACATATGCAATTTCCAGATGAAGTGGAAACAGCAGACATATTTTGAGGCATTTCTCTCTATTGTCTACTTTTATAGTATTCAGGTTATGTGTTCGCTGACATTTCACATATGTGGTACGAGCTCTGTATTTCATGTATGTGAATTCCAATTAAAACATTATGTTTTCTAGCACACACAAAATGTGATTTTCTTGTTAATGTAGCATGCAGACAGGAAGTCTTGCCCTTCACTGGAATACTAGAAGATCTGTTCTTGTCTGTTGTCAGCCCCTGACTATGAATTAGGTAACATGTTCTCACTAGCAGTGACTCCCCAGAACTCCTAGCAGGTAGCTGTATAGGAAACTAAAGGTTTTTTGCCCCCAGACTGGAGCCCTATTGACTTTATTGTTTGCTACTGTTGAAGTTCACCTATTTTCTGGTAGTACAAAAGACCAGTTGGAGTTTATTGCTCTGTCTTGCATTGAAATTTGTGATAAGACAGTTGTGACAAGGTGTTCTGCTGTTAGTGGGTTTTTTTGAGGTGGTAAGGTATTAATAGCACTTAAAAATTTGTAAGGATCTTGAAACCTGTCTCCATTTGTGGATTAAAATGTGAGGTTTGAATTAGAATACATGGGTTTTGTCCTTTTCAGGCAGGCAAGGCACACTCCATATGAATTTATTCAATAGTGGACTGAGAGGTGCATAAATCTCCCCATGTGTTTGCTACCTCTTCTCACAGGAGAGGACAACTTTTGTGCTCATATCTTTCTTGGTGAAGACTCAGTCTCAGTGAAATTGTTACCAGATTCGTATGTTACGAAGTGATGAATTTCTTGCATATAAATTCAACTTAATACTTTCTAATGCTCATCTGAATAATAATAATAGCACATTTTGTCATTAACAGGATTACTTAAATTGTTGTTTAAAACTACAGAGATTAAATTATCTGAACTATTTATTCACCGTTCATATGCACATCTTAGACTTCAGTTGCTATTTTTTCATACTAGTTAAAATCAAAGCAGGGAATAGCTATAAGAAAGATGACTGGTTCCCCCCGCCCCCCTAATTATTTGCTTCCTAACTTTCTGAAGAGAGTTGAAGGTAGTGGTATTCATCATGGAGATGACAGTCATATCCATGTCATTTGTACTTGTGATGGGATTTCTAATAAAGATGAGGAAAACTAAATGAGAAAAGGGACAAAATTAATTGACTTACTGTAGCAAAGTAATTAAACCTGTGTTAGTGAACAGGTTATCACACTGTCATCTGATGTAATGAACAGTTTATCTTGTAACCAGTATGAATACTAATATTATATTCTTTTTGTCCTTGTATGAGTTGACAGAAAAAGAGAAACTATTGTAATTTAGAGTGAGCTGCTGAGAGAGCAGTAGAATTGTTCATATATGAAGTGTGTGTCCATCTGGTAATTCAACCCACCCGTTCTATTTGTTTGCTTGTGTTTTCACTAATAGCCTATTTTGTACTTTGTACAGATTGCTGCCTGTGTGCCTGATTGTGTATCTGTGTAGCCAACTGATAACTGCTTTGACAAGGGAAAGCAAATAGTTTATATATCTTGGACTGAAATATTCTTAAAATTCTCAGTGTCCTTGTTTCTAAACTGTCAGAATCTGTAACACTTTTGTTCACTTGCATATTATGAAATATCTTTTGTGGATACTTAACTGGGAATTTGTGTCCCAGAACTTTAGTCCCTTCTGTTGCAAAGAATATTGTCAAAAATAACTCTTTTTGGCAAATCGTTCCCCCAGCTATATTGATTTATTTGGAAATATATAATAGTTCAAAGTATGCCCGTATTTATTTCTTAAAGTTGTAGAACAGAATGAAACTAATTCATGTTATCATGCTACAATTTGTTCAAATATACATACACTAGAGAATTTGGCTTTCAAGAGTAATTTATATGAAAGGAGTATAAAGAAATTAAGTTACTTATGGCCACTAAGTACTTTTCACCTATTAGTAATTACTTCTAGTGTTTTCCTCAACATTCATCAAACACAAGCTTTAGATCACAGCTTCACAGTCTTAGGTCCAGTTTTGCAAATTTTCACATATCTACATATATTGCTCTCAGTTGTTCATTAATAATTCTGTTAAATTCTAAAGGATTCATAGTGTATAAAGTACTATATGCTTCGGAGTTATTCATACTATCCGCACTAGACAATTTTCATCAGCTGTCTTAATCAGTTGTTGGGTACAATGACTTTACAGAGTTGATTGTTTGTTAAGTAGCTGAGAGTAGGCGGTATGAATGTTTCATGATTCTTTGAGATACTTCTCTAATTTTTTTTCAGATTTGAAATTGTATCTTCATCCATGACCTTTAAACTGCAATGAGCATGTTAGAAAAAAGGGAATAGAAATGTCACAATCTGTCGTCTTTATTCAAAATTCTCAAATATAAATAGAAACACAGGCAGTGTAATTGTGAAAACAGCATATTTGAGTGTGCCCAGGTGTAATGGGCTGACCCTAGCCAGCAGCTAAGCACCCACCAGCCAGTAGCTTACTCCCCCCCACAGTGGGATGGGGGAGAGAATTGAAGAGCAAAAGCTGAGAACTCCTGGGCTGAGATGAAGCAGCAAAGCTGCATGTGCAAGCAGAGCAAAATTAGGAATTTTATTTGCCATTTGGCATTGGCAGGCAGATATCCAGCTGCTTCCTGGAAAGCAGAGCCTTAGCATGCATAATGGTTACTTGGGAAGATGAAAGACATAACCACAACCCACTTCCTCCTCCTTTCCCTGGGCTTTTATTCCTGAGCACAACATCATGTTGTAGGGAATGCCCCTTTGGTCAGTTTGGGTCTGCTGTCCCAACTGTGTCTCCTCCCAACTTCTGCGACACCTCTGGCCTACTCACTGTGGTGGGCAGAGTGGCAAAAATAAAACCACAGTGCTATGCAAGCCAGAACACTGGTGAGCTAACAACATTGGTTTAATCACAAGAGCAAAATACAGCACCATATGGGCCATGTGGCACCTAGCCAGACCCAGTACACCAGGGAAGGCATCATTCCTTTACAGGAATAGTTTGTTTTTTTCCCTGTGATAAAGTTATTAATAACAAAAAAATAGGAAGATCTGTAGGTTATAAATATGACATCTGCTTAAAACTCTGCCTCCTTCTTGTTAAAAAGACTAAAAGAAGGGAACTGTACAAACATGTATGCACTTATTTAAAAAAAAAAAAAGATGGATTGTCTTGAGCTGCATGGCTGTGTCGCCATTAAGGAGCTCAGAATGTTTTCAACTTTGCTATTGTTTACTATTTTTACATGAAAATCGGTATCAGTTGTCAATGTTTAAATAGTGTGCTTTGTAAACATGCATTTCACATTGTTGGCCTTCCATTAATTTCGACTGTGATTATGTGTAACATTGTATTGCTTTGTATAGAATTTCTGAAAACAGCAGATGGAGGTAAATAAGTAAATAAATAATGTTCTCCTAAAGCTAACCCACTGAAGAATTTCTGGTTTCATGTTAGTACTAGTGCTGAAGGAGGAAAAGAGAGAAAATAGTGGATTAAATGCTGTGTTTCTGTGCATGAAGTTTTGTTTTTACCTGAATAACTGCCTTATGGTAGAGTAAGTTTTGCTTGGTTGAAGGAGCAGGAATGTTCAAGGATGTATATAGCTCTGACTTTGGATACATTTTCTCTGCTAGCTGTTCTTAAGTCCTGGCAGGAGACTGCCACACATGACTTCTATTGATGCACAGTCATCTGTCATGCCTGTAGATGTTTTGTGTTCTCAAAAAGGGAGCTAAGTCAGATGTTTTTAGAAATCCTTGGAAAAAATTGTCGTGTTGATGATGTAAAGGCCATAATGAAAGAATAAACTCTTAGCCTGTTTGTAGTCCCTCTCAGCTCCCACAAACGTACTTTCCCCACATCAGTAAACTATTGTGTGGTCTCAGCAGTGAGTTTTGCCTGCTGTTTATAGCATGAATGTACAGGGAACCAATTGTTTTATGAATATAACTTTGACTTTACAAGAGGTCTAGGAGTGAAGTAAAGGGTACATGTGGTTCAGTATTGTTAACTTCAGTATTCATATCTTTCCTGGTTTTGCTTATTTGTTGAATTTCTCTCTTGACAGTTTTCTGTCTCTGAAAAGGTTGTAACTCAAGACTAAATCATCCTGTCCCAATCCAGATTGTTGCATACAAACGAGCAAATAAGAGAAACCTAAACCAGTGAAAATAGGTCCTATTGCTAGTAACAGTCCTTGTTATGTTTTACCAAAAGTAGTGCAGTACTTGTCCAAGATCAATGTAATAACTTTCTAATAGTAACTTAAATGGTGATGCCCTGAGATGGTGAAAACTAATGCAAACGTCGTCTGAAGTGTAGCCCATAAAGGACACATTTCAGGTGGCCATGCTTAATTGAGCCCTTAGTATTTGGGCAAATACTTGATTTGCATACTTGAATATATCTTGCATCTTATTGACCACTAACTAATCAGTGCATATAGATGGCAAACAGATTTCTGACCTGAATACAGAAATAGTACCTTGTGGATGCATGCAGGGGCTGCGAAGCTCCAGATTGGGAGCTTTACTTAGTTGAAATTAAACATTATCAATGTATTTCCTATGATTATGAAAGTGGAGGAAGTGAGGGTTTTTTTTTGTTAGTACTTTGAAAAGACTTCCTAATTGATTCATATGTGGAAGGATACATTGGTGAGAAAGTAAAAGTTGGCTGTGGACTGACTCCCAACTCTGTATCCCATTTTTTTGTGTTTAAACTTTATGAACAAGAGCAGTACAAGTCTTATCTCTTACTGAGGAGCAAGCGAATGGAATGAATACTTTCGGTACTTTCAAAGTGTGTTTCCCCTTTCTCAGTCTTTCACCTTCTCTATGGAAAAGAAAAGTTTGTGTGCACACTGTGTGAAGGTGCCCATGTGGTCTTACGTATTCCACAGTAGATCAGTGAGGTTACAACACTGTAATTGATTCTGGCTTCCTAAATGCTTTAAGTTTTGTTAGCAGTAAATCTATATGGATGGCTTTGAAGTCTGTCTTCAGACAAAACAGCTGATTGCAGTTTTCATTCTCCTCATTTTTAATTCTGTGTTAATAGGTGAATTGGTAAATGGCAACTGAGCAGCATGCCACTTTTTTCCAAGGAGTATTCCATTGTGCTATACATTGTTATACATGTTCAGCCTTTAAAAACAGCAAGTATTCTGAAAGCTCTTTGTATTTCCAAATCTGAGTAAGTAGAGCAGTTGTACTGCTGTGTAACGTATACAGGTTTAAAATAGTGAGATTCTTGGAAAATGCACTGATTCTTTGTAATGAAAGTTATTAGTGACAACTTGATTTCAGGTTTAGTTCCTTCGCTTACCAGAGCTGGAGGATTCAACTTACTGCTCTGATTCAAATGTTCAGAGTAAAATTCTTTGAGTCCTGAATAGCACAGTCAGTAGTATATATAAAAAAGTCCAAACAATTTTTATATGATCTTAGGAACAAGCTTTAGAACCTTATGAAGAGTTATGTTAACTTTTACAGTGGAAGAAAGTCCAAGCTTTATTTTTTTTAAAGCACTTTACATTTTTTTTATTTGGGGAAGATTTGTATTTCTTTATTTCAGAGAGTTAGGCATTCTTGAAACATTGTAAAGGATTATAGGCTTTTCAGGCAGTAAGAAGGAGGATTTAAATGCAATGGAGATGAGGCCCAGCAGCAGTATCTGTGAGAAAAGCATGGATCACTGGATGTTTTATAAACCATCTACCTCTCCAGTCCATTACAATACTGATTTGAAGGGGAAGAGTCTCTAGTCATTCTGCCAATGGAATGAAGTTGAACTTCTAGATTACTATTACAATCGGTGTTTCTTCAAACACTCTGTAGTCTCTTGTATAACATTGTGGTTTTGTGTGCATTTCAACAGCTTTTGAGAGTGAGATGCATTAGGCTGCTTTATTTATCAGTCACGCAAGTACTGTTAGGTTTCTAAATGGTGAGCTTAGAAATACACCTCGACAACTTCTAGCATTACTTTTCCCCCCGCTTTTTCCAGTGGTCCATAGCCACTTCAGCCTTGAAAATGTTTTCTCTCCATGAGTGTTGTCAGCTATAAAATCACGGTAGTGACCCATCAGCAGAGTTCTCCCTGAAAATAATTAAACTTCAGAACCCTGTTCTTCCAAGGAACTTGACCTGTAACTGGCCTGACCTTCAATTGACTCCCTAGCCTGCTTTGCACTTAACTGAAATTTCTGTGATGGTAACATCGTTAAGGATGCAATTTCCTTTCTCTCTGAAGTACTAGCTACATTGGCAAAAGCATTCCTACAAACATATTCATGTGTGCAGAAAGCCACTGTTCAAGGGAAAATGATGTTGCATTAGAGTATTCATTAGGTATGCTGCAGTGGTAAAATTAAATGGTCTCTGTGTTAACTGAACTCTTAGTGACTAGTGAGGTTGTAATCCAGCATTGTAATCCTGGACAGCATTTTAATACTTGTGTACTTTACTGTAAAGTTCATTTGATATGCAAACTATATTTTTGTTATCCTTTATGTTGCAAAACAAACTGTTTCTGATTTTTAACTGAAACTACTGTGTAGCTGTTTCATTACTAGATGTTTAGTCAGCATCAACCTATAACAAGATTTTTTTTAATGCAAAAATTGTAAGATAAATGGGTTTTATATGGTCTACTGATTAATTTACCTTCCTATTAAATGGAGTCATCTAGTAGGATAAAGGCAGCTTTTAAAAATAATGAGATTTTCTTTCATCAGAACAAATGTTTGTTTTAAATAAGTCATTAGTCATGTAGTTAAAGCACTGATTAAAAATATTCTTTGATTTGCTTTCCTTTGTCTAAATTTGGTCTAGGAGAGAAGGTATGATAAAAGAGATTGATGAAACTATCTATTATAAAAAAATTAATATTGCTGGTATCATGTATATCCTTTGCTATTCATCATCTGTGCTCTGTTTTACTTACTGGACCTAACCTTTGCAGTTCTGGGATGGATTGGTTTAATAGTTTCCTTTTTGTTAACTCAAGTACTGTGGGACTAGTCAAATCCATTTAAAATACTCACTTCAGCATCTGCAAACAGAAGTGTCAGGGAGTGCTTGGAGGTCCAGACCTCTTGGGCTCTCCAAAGGCCTTGGCTGCCCCCGTTAGCTTTGCTGTGGTGACCACGTTCTACACAGCCTGGGTAAGAGCACATGTCCAGGGCACTGAATGTGCCTGCAGTTTAGACTCCATGTTGGTTTTTGCATGGGGGAAGCACCTGCTGCGTGTGAACCTCCTGCTGCCTGGCAGCACAGCTCAACAGTGCAAGGACCTGCTTTTCCACAGGCCACGAAGCAGGAGGCTTGAAGTTCAGAGATATAAAACTTAAAAGGTATGGTGACACTAGAAAATGAAATCTAGAAATAAAAATAGTTACAGAAAATTGCCTGTTAGATGATTAAGAAAAAGACTGGGATACTGGTATAAGCACACATTTTTATACTCTGCTGTTTAAACTCCTTTTTGTCATTCAAGTTTGAGCAAGTAGGAAATTGGGGAAGAAGTGCAGTGAGTCACAGCTACAGCATGCAGAAGCTTGATGTGAGCATCCTGCAATGAACCAATTAACTGGTCACTAATTCTACACTGTCCATCTCTCAGCCTTCTTTAATTGATGCTAGGGTACTGTTTAAATTTTCAGGATCAAGGATTCTTCTTATATGCAAAAGCGTATGACTTCTTATTTTGCCCTTTTTCTTTTACACTTGCAAGCAAACCACCCTTTGCTTGAATAAAATAAAATGTGTAACAATACACTCCACCCTCATAATTCTGAGGACAGGTGCAAATCAGAAGTTTGTGAATTAGCTCCCTTCCCCTATCCCTACTTCCGCAGGCAAAATTCAGAACTGAATTTTGCTTTCATAAATTTTAGAAAAATTGACTGCTTTTCCCTAAAAAATAAAGGCTCAAAATAATAATAACAAAAAATAGTTCCTATATGAAATCTTACAAAGACACTGCAGAGTAAGAGGTTTTCATGTGACTGTAAACATCTTTTTTTCTTCATGGTTGAGCAGCCCAGAAGTATAAAATATTTCTTTTATCTCTTAAGCAGTTATCAGCTAAGATGGAAAAAAGAGTATCTTTGTAGTAGCTTTTCAGACTCTAATTGTATTTGAGGCATGATTCTTAAATGTAATTCTTGTGCAAGAGTCTTAAAATCAACATTTTAAAATCTAAATGTAAACTAACACTTCATAGGTGTAAATTGTGAATGGTTTTTTGTTACTTTCTTCTTTTCTTGGCTTTGAAATTTTACCCCAAGGTCAGCTTAGAAAAGGGCTGTACATTGACAGGAGTAAGTTGCTGGAACTCAGTGTAAATTTAAAACAGACAGCCCCTGTGCAATTAAATGGTGTTTACAGACAGGATTACTAACATCACTTTGTAAAAGCTTCTGATAAAAGGAATGTTTTACTCCAATGCTACAGACCAGAGGAGGATATAGAACAGAAATTTGTCTGGAAAAGAAAACAGATCCTTGGTGCAAAACTATGAACACTGGTGCATTGTAAGTCAAGATCTTGCAGGTGTTGACACTCCATCTTCTGTCCTTCATGAATACAGAGACCAATTAACAATGACTGTAGATATTCGATGTAGGAATTTGTAGCTGTAGGTTGTTTTCTTGTTTGCTTATCCCTGGGATGTGTTGTCTGAATTTTGCTGAAGTAGCATTGGTAGATCTGACAGTGGTGTAAGTTCTGTGTGTCTGTTTTAGTTCCTCAGGTGTATGCTAGGCTAGATTCTGTTCTGTTATGTGCCCAGCTAACGAGATCCAAAAAGCAGTAAAAATATGGTTCCAAGTCAAACGGTCGCTAAGTGTTTTTCACGTAGTTTAATCTTAATACAGTTTAATAATTCTTTTTAATACTAGCCTGTTTTGTCATAAAAGTGATACTATTACAATGGGATGATAATATTTATTCAAATAACTTTGAGTTACAGGAAGCCTGTAGGAAAGCTAGAGCTCCCCTGCCCTAGGGATGCCTCCCTTGGGGTAGCTGTCTGTGCTCCTCATCTGTGCAGTGATCGTGGCCGGTTGTACACCTTGGCTGTAGCTGAGGCTTTGGCTTGTGTACAGGCTGCTAGTGATGATTGGATTTGATGATTAAGTAATGTTTTTACCTATTATTATGTGATTCTGCTTTTGTTGATATTGCCCAGTGTTAGTCAAAGGTTAGAATTGGATTCCTTTTGTTTGTTAGGTGAGGTTTTTTTTCAAACTCTTCACTGTTGCTTTTATGTCAGGTAATGCTCCTTGCTGCTACTTGAATAACTGCACAGAGAGTCAACTAGGTTGGAGCGTGAAAGCCTTGTTCTGGTACTGTTTTGTTGGAGATGGAAGTTGGGTGGTGTAGCTGTGAATCTAAGGACTCCCTTGGAAGCACAGAAGTCAAAAGGAACAGATTGGTCATGGCTCCGTATGTGTTGGTGTAAAGGGCTGCCACAGGGAAAGCGTGATGAGACCACAGGGTCTCTTAACTGGGGATGTGTGGTGTGTGTGGAGGTTGAGGCTCACCATTAGCCATGTCAGAGTATACAGTGATAGTTCCTCAGAATCCATACGTGTGGTAATGCACTGTTCATTAACTGCTTACACCCCAGCTGTTGCCCTCATGGTGGAGTGAGTTTCCCCTCCAGCCAGAAACTTGTCCGATTAACTTTCCTCTGGATTTTGGTTTACAGTACAGCCGTCTTCAAAGATGGCAGTGAATTCAGTTGATGGAGCACAGAGACTGTGGTCCAGAGACCAAATTTGCATATAATCCCTCCCAAGTCTTAAGCCACCTAAAGTTGCCTTGCTCTGGCTCAAAGCTTCACGCTGATGCAACACACAGCCTAATTCACTTTTTAGAAATTATTGGTTTGTTGTTGCTGTGCCAAAATAATTCAGCTGGTTTAAAAGGAATAAAGGAAACCTACAGCCGGCATTTTAAAATTGCATGGGAAAATGGTCTAAAAATATGAGGACTTGTTCTTTCATATGAACTATTTTTTCTGTGGACACTTCTATACACTCACTGGGAATTATTTCTGCCTACAGCTGTTGGTGATACAGAAACAATTCTTTCTGTAACATATCTTTATATTTTCCTGTAAAATAGGTATAAGCAATATTTTTGTACTTTCCTACATAAACTAGGTATGATTATGATGCGTTGTGGATTTCTTGTAGGAGTGACCTTTAGGAAAATGACAGTCGTGTCTCAGGTTTCAGGCAAGATAGCAAAGTTGGCAGCAGCTTTTTAAAGTGTTGCGGTGGTTATCTCAAATCTATAAGTGCATTTGGAGAAAAAATGTTAATAAAATCAGGAAAAAAAAAAGGAACAAAAGATACTGGTAGGCATACTTCTTTGGGAGGAAAGAAATGAAACCTGGGGCAGGATGGAGACAAGTTGTGGGGAGTGATAGGGTATTTAGGTCCCAAATTTTTGATCTGGGATAGGTTGGGGAGGGTAGATAAAGGAAGAGTAGGTGCTGCAGAACAGAGGTTCTGGGGAGAGATCTGAGGCTTTAGAGCACTTGGTGCCCACAAGCACCACTCTCTTGGCACCTGTAAATAACATTCTGCTTTTTGGGAGGAAGGGGTGGTGGATTGTTGGTTTAGAGCTACTGCTGTTAACAGTTCTTTGCAGAATGATAGATAAGGAAGGGGACAACAGTGGAAGGAAAAACTAGCAAAGCTGTATCAGTGGGTTTTGATCCATAAAGAGATGTTCCTTGGCCAAACCTGAAGAATGGAAGGCAACACCTACCTTCTTGAAAATACAGGTATAAGAGCAAGGAATGCCCCATAAGCCACCTGTGAAGTTTCTAATGTCTAGATTTGAACTGTATGGGGAAAGAGATGGTCTCCTGAAGGACCTGTGCAATGAGCGTAATTCTGATGAATAAAACTGCTGTGGCAGTCTTACTGCAGTCTCAGATACTTCTGGAGTTCTATCAAAACTATATTTGTTGCTGATTGTCTGGCTCCTTTTTCTATATAAATGCAAAAAAAGAGATCTATGACTAGAAAGACTGAGAAATTTATGCTGAAATGTGGGATATATTACTATTTCTTGGGAAACAAGGTTAAAGAGAAAAAATAGTTAACTTACAATGCAGTTTCATAACTTACTAAAGATTTTCTAGTGTATGCATCTTCTTGCAATAAATATTATAGAATAAGAATGGTTTATTAATAATCTGGGCAATGTCTTACACAGACCAATGTTACCATACTGTTTATTATTCTAAAGGTCATCTATGGTGCCTGATCTTCTTCATTATACCTGACAGTGGATGTGATTGCAGGGAAGGAATATTTGCATTTGTAACAGTGTTTGGAGTATAGTTCAAATGTGCTAACTCTTTTACATAATCTGCAAGTTGGGTAGGTTTAACATATCACTCAAATGTCATGTCTGTATTTGTTGCAGAATCTCCCAAATTTACTCTGAAGTTGTGAGATTATGGGAGTATTTAGGATCTCTGTATTTATATTCCTTTAGACTCTCTTACATTCTGCCAATGTAGAAATGTTTGTGCCTTTCAGAGTGATTTTTTTTTTCTTTTGCTTTTCTTTTCTTTGTGGAATCTAGTCTCTGGGATTTTTGAAAGTTGTGAAAACCATCTTGGTTTCAATGGTACAGCATGATTTCATTCTATTCTGTCTGTGGATTAGTATATTTTCATCCTCCTGTTACGGTGAGAAAGAAAAATATTTTTTATGGCAAAACATGCAATTCAAAGGTGAACAATTTATTTTCGTTATTTATTCCTTCAAGTGAAAGATTTACTTTCCTCAAAATATTTAACCATTAGGGTCTTTGTACAGGTCATGACAATGCAGACATCCATGAATAATACTTGATCTAAATATGTGTGTATTCATTACTGGAGCCACATCACATAGGAGAAGTGAGTCCTGTCTCTTTTTCTGGACAATCAGACTTTTATCCTTAAGCCACTGTTTTCTCCCCCTTCATGGTCATTTGAGATGTTAGTATCTTTATAGTCCATTAATTGTCATTCTTTTCTCTTTAGGAAAATATTCCATGTGTGCAGTGAGCACAAAATTCCTCAGTAATTGCACAACTAGGTGGGCTATTACTATTTGCATCCATAAATCCAGACCTGATGACATTTTATCTGCTGGTACAAACTTAAAATGACATTTCTAAAGTCAGGCCTGCACAGAACAAAACTTTGGCAGCCAATTGCTATTATAAACAGCCATGCTGAGGAGCCAGAGGGCTACAGTAGGAAAATGCTGGACTTCTATTCAGTGGCCAGTCTTCTATGGTGGGAGTCCTGGATAATCATTCTAGTGCAAGATGTCAAGTCAGCTTGCGTGAAACGATGCCTTGTAATCGCATAGCTGCATGTCAACTGAAAATGCACGTTGCTAATATGTTAGTGCTAATAATACAATAAAAGCAATGTCTGGATTGAGGGTGGAGCTGATGGAGGAATGATCAGAGCAGGCTCATGATAACAACATGTTGATGAGAAATCCCTTAAGCAGATTTGGCATGTGGGTTCAAAACTCCTATCAGGTATAATGCATTGTAGGATCCCTTTTGGAGAAGTACGATTTGAGAGGCTGCATACTGAAACAGCTCTTGTAGCTCATAGATGTTGTTTGCAAATAGGGCTCTCGTAGAGGTGAAGAACACTTGCCTCCTCACATGGCAAAGAGAGCAACTCTAGTATTGATTGAAGACTATAGATACAGAACTTCTTGAGAACACATAGACTTTTATTGAAAGACTACTCAGGGTATTTGATTTCATAAAACCAACTTAGAGCATCCCCTATATTATTTGCAGTTCTCTATCTTTAGTCAGCATTGTGTTTTCCTTATTAGATAAATCTTCTCATTCCTTTTGAAAACACAGTGAATTAGGGGATGACCTGATACTGTTTTACAACAAACAGCAACTTAGTTTTCTGTTGTTTGTAACTGAAGGAACTATCAGGATTGTTTTCAGAAAGTATTTCTTTGAAAATGAGCACAGTTAGAATGAAAAAGTCCTGTGATTATGCTGCAGTGGAAAGTTCAGGTAATACTTGACCTGCAAATATTTTGTTTTCAACTGTGTTATAGCTGCTTTTCCCCATTTATCCCCATGATGTGTTTTGTGTGTGTGGAGAGGAAAGGGAATGGATTGTAAAGCAAACTATTGTACAAGCGCCAGTTGAACAGACATTTTGAATGCCAGTCACTCAAACAGGTGTGTGTCTGCTAAAGCTAAGTTGAACCTTGGCTCCCTGCTGAGAAATAGAACTATAATAGCTGTATACTTCAATGCTAGCAAGTTGGATTTTTGAAATCCTTAATCCCATGCACAAAATCGGGTGATGAAGGAATTTAGCGAATTTCTACTTATTTTCTAGTGTGTTATTCTGTATGCGTTTCAAGATCATTGTCCCTTCTTTGAAACCAGAACTTGGCACTTCTGTGTTCAGTTTCTGTTAAAATTGTGTTTAGCTCGCCCATGGAACAATAATGTGAATATGTAATACTCCATTTTTAAAGTTGCCTTTTATTATTTAGATATCATTCTTCACATAGAAAGTAAAACAAAGTGGTCCATTAAGCAATTGCCAAGTAAAAATGCTAAAACAAAAAATGTTTATTATTTGCGCAAAGGTTGTACTCTTGTCTAAGTTGCTTCTTACCATGTTGGCTTCCCTGCTATATGTTGGGACCATGCACACAGGGATCACATAAGCTTTGATCTTTGCTGTGCTTGGTTATCCAAGTCCCTTACATTGTCCCCCGCTGGCTAACCTAGAGATGGTTCTAAGCATGTGACTCTGGTAAATGATTAAGCCTGTGAGTCAATGCTGGTTTATGGAACTGGTGTAGAAATTAGCAGAGGGTTGAAAGTTGCAGCATAGTGGGGATTCTGTTGTTGTTGCCTTGGGTCTTTTTTTAGCTCACTGCATAGAGAAGCCTGTTTGACTTCTGGACTATGTGAAATAAGCGTTCAGAAAACACCAGTCACTCCATTATTCTTAATAAATATGGTAATGCATTGCAAACGTGCTGAATTATGTTATTTTGACTTAAATAGCCACAGGGAAAATTAGATATTATTTTAAGGGTGGAAATTAAAGGTGGAACGGTATTCAGTTTGTAGTATGAGTGGCTGAGAGTTGCATAGCAGTTAAATTCTGCAGGTAGTAGGAACAAGTTCACACAAGCTCATTTGTTTTATGAACATAAGCATTTGATTTCTCAGACAGTCTCTTGGGAGATTAGACTTGGCCACAACAGTAGCCTCAGAGAGTATTTCCTTGATCTCCTTGCATCTGGTAAGTATTGACATGGATCAAAATAAAGACTTGTTTACACAGTGCATGTGCATTTGTATCTCACCTCAAAAATTAAAGCAGAGGTTACAGCAGCTTCAGCTATCCCCAGATTCCTCGAGGACAGGCTAGCCTAATGCCTTGCTGTAATGCATTTTCTTTACTCAATCATCTCTTTCACCTTGCAGGAAAATCTAATGGAGATACATGTGCCTATTTCAAGCGCAAAGATCATATAAAGTGGCAGTACAAAGCTTAGAGTAAGTCTGTAAAATCTTTGTAAAATGCCACCTTTGTGTTTTAAAATGCTGTCATAAGTATGTGACTAAGTCTCCTGACAAATCTCTCACATCTGCTACTAGTGATGTGTTGCTGCCTTTGCAGCATGTGTGTACATAGACATGTATCTCCCACGTTCACCTTACCTGTCAGTCCGGTCAGTCCTAGGAGCACGTTTGAGGTCCCAGTACTTCACAGATTCCCAGTGGTCAGACTCACACTGGCGAGTGGTGACTTTTAAGCATGATGTGTGCCTGTAGTCCTTTTAATAGTAGGACTATGTCGATTGAATGAATTACTGATATACTAGTTATGTGGGAAAATATTCAGTGCTGTTTGGACATACAAGAGGCATACTATCTTGTTTGAAATCTCAAATTCCAAGTTCAGTTAGGTGCCCAGCATATTTAAGTTTTGAATTAAAACACTTGAAAGCCGTGTACGGTGAACATATGATTGATTTTCTACATAAGAATAATCTCAGCACTTTCAATTAGACTTTAAACATGTACTTAAAGTAAATGCCTGAAGAATTCAATGGATTGAGCACCGTCTAATGTTTCTAGCAATCAATGATAAATCTGTCAAAAAGCAATGTTTTCCTTAATCTCTGCAGTTAAGGGCAACTATTTTGTTACAGTGTTTAAACATGGGCAGACTTCATGTGAGATATGTTTTTGAGGTGTGTTTTTTGACCTGTTCACTTAACCTTAATATGAAGTTCCAGCTTCTACATGTAAGTGTTGAAAGTAATTCAATTAATTTGTTGCAAATAAACATTGACTGTTATTGTTGTCCAGAGTACCAGGGAGAAGAAAGACTTCCCTGTTTAACAGCGCCGCCCCCCCCCTCCTTCACTGCAATGCTTAACTGTTGTTTTCTATAGCCAGTAAAACTAAGGATTGATCGCTCTAAAACAGCATTCCTTCGAAGTGTTCCATAGTTCATATTCACACTCCTTGCTATAATTACAGATTAAAGGCAAGTTTCCCCTCCCCTCTCACAGATTTCTAAACCATTGCCTTGTATTACTTGTAATTTTGAATGGAAATAAGTCTGATGGGTTTTATACCTAAGGGAGTGATTTAAGGGAGGTAGTGAATGGTAATGAGCTGATAGCTCCACCAGACATCAAGTAAGTGAGAACATACGCATCTAGTTCCAGTCACAAAAGCCTTTATTAAAACAAAATGTTACAGTGGTAATGCCATGAGCAACGTGCACAGAGACGCTGTTAACTGTTAAAGACACAGTGCATTCCCCACCTGGTTGTCAAACAGCTTGGGTTTATGGGCTTTTCCCAAAGGGAGACTCCCGTGGATGTCCCGTGTTCCCTATCTCAAGTATGACATTAAGCCCCTATGTCAGGCATTTTGCAAATAGACCGAACACATGAGACCTTACAAGACTTGCTGCTGCCTCGATACCCTTTATTTAAGAAAAAAGTGTAATTCATCTCTCTGAGAACCCTTCTGCAATGTATGGAGAATGATTTGGTGGGGAAAGGGGAGGGGAAGGAGAGCCAAGCTGACCTGTAATTGTTTCAGTCTGTTGGAAAGTTTTGTACTTCCCAGCAGGCATTTAGTGTATTACAGTTATGGTTAGATGACAAAACTAAGTTTTTTATAGCAGCTATGAACCTTTATTTTCAGTTTAAAAAGAGGGAAAAATCATTTTGTTTAACAGTAGAAAGTAGAATGTGGGATATAAAATTTAAGCACCTTTTTAATTTTTCGTGGTGACTCATTAAAAATGAATGGGTATAGAAAGACTGGAGTTCAAAAATTTCTCCCTTTGGAAGTCTGTTTTCTAGCTTCTCTTGTTCTTCTTTGTAGTGGATTCTAAGAAATCTAAAATGCTTTGGACTATGTTTTGTCTGTATTATTCTTTGTAGTATAACGATACCTGATTTATATTCATACTGATAATCATATTCATCTGTAGGACATTTTGTAAGCTGCCACCTGTAGTGGAAAATGCATACAAGTGATCCACTGAATACTGATTTAATAGAATCATAGAATAATTCAGATTGGAAGGGATCTTGGGAGGTTTCTAGTCCAGCCTGGTGTTCAGGGTCAGTCCTGAGACCAGCCCAGGCTGCTCAGGACGTGGTCCAGCTGGATCCTGAAAGCTTCAAAGGTTGGAGGCTGCAGAGCCTCTTTGGGCAGCCTGTTCCACTGACTGTCTGAATGGTGAAAAAGTGTCTTTCCTTATAGGTAGTGGGTTGTCTTCAGTTTGCCTGTTACCTTTCACCCTCCTGCTATGGACTTGTTGTAGCTATGTCTTCTTGGTAATCTTGCCATGGGCACTGGGGTGCTGCTGTTGGGTATCCCCAAAGCTGTCCCTCCTCTCAGCTGTACAAGTATTGGACCCTCAGCCTCTCCTCGCAGGACAGCTGCCCTTGCATATTGACTGGCAGTGCCCTCTTAGTTTTGTGCAATCTGAAAACTTGATGACTAAGCACCCTGCCTCTTCAAGACCATTGACAAAGATGTTAAACATGACAGGTCCTAGGAGAGAATGTTGTGGGAAACAGCGCTGAGAGCCTTGTTGGGATAAAGGACATCCATTGCTCTCCCCTCCCACAAATCCAGTCATTTTATCATAAAAGACAATCAGGTTGGTCAGGCATGATTTACCCAAGCTTGGCACAACCTAAGGAATACGAACGCTGAATAACTTCCCAAGTGCATGAAATTTGAGTTTTGTCAAGCTATTATGCTAGAGAGTAATTTCAGAGGAGCTGTGGTGTATGTTGGAAACAGAAATGAAAGCATTTTGAGGGTCTGGAGGGTATAGTTGGCCTTTTACCCTTTATCTGAGATTCATAGTTTCTCCATGTCTTTGCATTTAATTTCTATTCCTGGGATAAAGTCCTAGGCACAAGGAAAACCAGGAAATTTTGCTATAGATGTTTTTACTTCAGAATGTGAGTACTGATTTTGTTGTTGTTGTTGTTGTTGTAGTTCAGTCTAAAATTTCTAGCAGTGTCTTGTCATTCAGACATGTCTCTGAGCCACTGAGAATCTTTTACTTGGCACTGCAGTAGAAATGGGTATTTTAGGAAAGTCGTGGTCCTGCAACTGATAAGCCTATCTAAAAGAATGAATCTTTGCTGTTAAGCAAGAAACAGTTGTGTATAAAAGCAGCAATACCTTTAAAATTTAAATATCTGACCTGTATCTTTCACGTTTACCTTTTTAACTCTATTAACTGTATTACTGACCTAGAATCAGCTTGTATGTTCTGTTAACAGTGTTTGTATGTGAAGCATCCCTTTTCCACTACCCTTCCGACAGTTGTTCTGAACACAGTACTTGAACTGCATTTTGCAGTATGATGTAACTAAAGCCAAGGTGGTAATATGATTAACCACACACTAGCAGAAGGGATTGTGAGTGAAGGAAATCATGTACTAATAATTCAATTTAAAAAAAAATCACAATCTCGAGTCTTATTACACATTAATTATCCAGAGGTGGATGCATTTACTCAGCTTATACTAGTGCTTCATGAGGCCTGTATGTATGAAATCCCTAGAGCAAGAACTCTGTGATTATTTCTCTTTTAATGCCTGTGTATATTTAGAATCTCCAATGAGAGTATCTCAGTTTAACCAGATTTCAGTGAGGTTTTATTGGAAGAAATATTAGAATGGCTTAATAGCATAGTGCCTGCACTGTCTTATTTTTAATGTCACATTCCTTCCTGTTCCTTTTAGTTTTATGACATAGCCCAATATGACATGAGTAGACCCAAGCTTCAAGGGAATGACATATGCTGTTTTCTAGTCAGAATGTTTAATCCTCATGTCTCAACTGGGATAGAAACCGGAATGTTGAATATAGATGTACTTTGAAGCCTGGCTGTCAGAGATATATGGCCCATAGGTAGATCTAATATTTTTTTAATATGTCTGAGGAAAGGATTAATGAAACCGCATTTTAAAACCAATTTGGCAATGGATTCTGTTAGCTATGGAGAGAGATGCGAAAATAGAGGAATGGTCTGTGAGAAATGTTGAAGCAATCTCTTTCAGGCATAGAGATAAGTGGTTAGGAACAAGGCCTTGGATATGTTTATTTCTTTGCCATTTGAATTAAACATTCTATAAATGATGAATTAAACCGAAAAAGCATCAGAGAAAAAGTGCAGCATAGAGGATTTAAATATAGTAGATCAAGTGTAGCCACTAAATCAATTCTACATGTAGCAGACTTTAAGTGTTTCATTTTCAGTCTAGCTCTCAAGTATGTTTTTTGGATACATTAAGGAGCAGTTAACCAAGAAATATGAATATTTCTAAGGGTATGTAATCTAGTGTGGTATAGTGGTGTATGAACTGTGGTAAATAAGCAGTTCCTGGAATCAATCTTCATTCATTAACATGGAGCTAATGAGCTAAGTTCTATTACACCAATAACAATATTACTACTTTAAGAAACAATTTCTATTTTATATGAAATATAGCATATGAACCACATGTTGTATATGCGTAATGAGCAACACTTAAATTTTGATAAAGAACGATGCCTCCCTCCCTTTTTGGGCAGAGCTGTTAGCACAGTCTTGCAGGCACGTTTTGGGTTAGTGAGTTATTCTGTTGCCTATTGTGCAGTACAATGAAGCAACTGAAGAACACAGGAGTTACAGGCTGGTGACAGTGCTATTACTGCACCTAATATATCTTGCAAGATACTGAACTGCTGCCTGTGGGCATTCTCCCTTAGAACACATTTTCACATCTGTAATTGCACTTCCCTTTCTTATGTGTGTCTTGCTAATCTTAAAATCTATAGTGGGTTTTTTAATTTCATTTGTTCATTTCAAAAGTACAATAAATTCTGCAGCGAATACAGGAAAAAGGTGAGCATGAAGGTGATGCTAGTGAATGGAAACAAAGCTAGATAAATTGCAAAGGCAACAGTGGTGGTAAGTCACCAAGATGTTTGGACAAAGAAGAATATTTAATTATAATGGAGATGTCTAGTCATAGCTCATCATGCAACCCTTATTCCTATTAATTGTTTTTATTGGTCCGTCCTGCAAGATTTGGAGAATGACAACATGAGTGACTTGCCCTATATGGTGTTTGGAATTACTTTGTTTTAGTGTAAATTCACCAAAATTGGAGGCTGAAGTTGAAAAAATCAAGAGCCTGTAGGATATTTTCTTTGTATGAGTAAATATATTTGAACAAGGAAAAAAATAATAATTATGGCTTGCATAATCTTCCATGGTATGGATGTTGCAGTGCAAGATAGTATCTAAAGTTCTTTAACATCTCTAGGATTAAAGATACAATTTTGGCGGGTTATGTTTAATAATCTGACATAAATAATGAGCATTTGAGCAGCCTGGAGGGTTTGATTTTAAATAGTGATGAAAATAAACTGTTAAAAGATTAAATGTAGCAAGCTAATTCAAATCCTATATAAAATTTTCAGATCTGTGTAATAATTTTGATCGGACCTTTTAATATTTAATTTGTGTATTACATCGATGTTTTTCCATCTCAAAGGTACCAGAAAGAACAGTGGTAGTTGACTCATGTCCTAGTTAGGAATGTAATTATGAAGTTCATTCACTTCATGCAGTAGTGATTTTTTTTTTTTTTATTATTCTGTTTCTTGCCAACTTGTAACCCACTTCCAAGTTACAAATGTATTGTCTTATCAGTGGGAGAAAATGTCTTATCAATCAGCTATTAGCAAAAGTTATCAGGAACGTAAAATTTCTTACATGTTTGTACATTGGGTTAGGGAATGGAAAATCATCTGTAGCAAGAATGTACTTTCAGTCAATCTTGAAGACTACAAATACATATGCCAAGTTTAATTCTTTTGTATGAAAGAAGAAACCACTATATCCTAAAAAAATCCAAACCCCCAACCCCCCCAAATGTTTAACTGATGTTACCACTGGCACTTCTTTAGCTCTTTTACCTCTGATATGCTGCCACTGTCTTTTTCTAAAAGTACTGTTGCTCTCATTATGAATCTTCTAGGGAAGCGGGGAGAATGAAACTGGAAAGGGACCAAGGCTATTGTCTGATTTGGTTTTGCTGCTGCTCTTAGACAGATGTGTTGAGATGGATCCAAAGTACCTGTTACCTTGCCAGCCGTGAAGTATGTGTATACAAGTTCTTTTATGGGCGTAGCCATTTAGCTATTCCATTGGTCCAGATTTCTGGTGGAGGTGTGCATCCCCAAGGTATGCAGGATCACTGCTTCTTTAATGATAACTTTCCTTCCCTATAATGGAAACAACTGTGGAGTCCAGAGGAAAGCTTTTTTAACGGCAGAAAACTGGCACGCTTTAGTGGAGGAAGTCATAGGAATAGGGATAAAAGCAAAAGGGAAGGCTGCCTGTCAAGAAGAATGGATGAGTTGGTCAACCTAAAAACAAGTGACTGTGAAGTACATGAGACGTGCGGTGCACTTACATATCTTACCTTGAAGTAATTTAATCCACATATGGTTTAAATATCCCAAATTCAAGCTTTTTGTGGAAAATCAGACCATTTTTTGCTAAAATACAAAATCAAACTCCTATGAATAAGGGCTTATAATAAATACTCTGACAGACATCAGAAATGTAAGCAGGCATCATTGTAATGAAAATTTTATTTTGCTTAGTAAGAAAGTTCAGCTAGATCAAAAATACAGATTTTTTTTTTTTTTCCTTTCTGTTGAGGAATTGAAACTATAAGTTGAACCTGTCATTCACTTTGAAGAACAAGATTTTTTTAAATGCTTTTAACACCTTTGTCATTGAGAGTCAGTGGGTGCTGTTCTTTTAATGAGATTTTTCCTTTCACTTCAAAAGTCTTTTGAGGTGTTGGTTTGTTGTGTGTCTCCCTGCCCCATGCCACCCCCTGCTATTTATTGTGAGAATGTGACCTTATTCTGTGTCATGATTCAGTTTCATCTTTTAGTGTGATTTTTATCACAGAAGAAAGGATAATATGCAATAGATCACAACATGAACAAGGTTATTTTCTTGGAGATTATTTGCTGTGATTTTTCAGTAGCACTTCGACACAGAATCTTGATGGTTGCCATTAAACCCGAGTACAGGGTTATTTTATCCTTCCTGAACTGCTGAAAGACATTTTAATGAAAATACAAAAGCCTTCTGCTAGGAGAAGGTAGAAAGTTCTGTTGATAGCAAATGTTTCAACAGCTGATAAACTCTCAAAGTAAGATAGAATAAAAATGCTATTTATTGTTTTAAGGTTATTGTAATTTATTGAGAATCTGTGTAGGGAGGTTGATTTCTCAGGCAGCTAATTTCTCATCTGTTTTGCGTGGATCCTAAATCTGGCCTTGCAGAACTCTACATTAAGTTCTAAAATAAAAGCCTGTGTATTAAGGCAGGCAGGTGTAAACAAATTAATGGTCATATCAGGTAGCCATGCATTTCAAGAACTCTACGTTAAAAGTCCAGACTCTATGGCTATCTATGTAAATATACTTAAATATGGTGTAAGTAGGAGCAGAGTTTTAAGACATATAATTTGTGCCGATTTTTCTGATTTATCTTCACAATACTCCTAGCTTCTATCATTTGCACAAGAATTTGAAGTATAGTATGCTGAATGCATGCTAGAAAATTGAATGTAAAGCAGTGAATTTACGAAAGGCAGAAAATGTTTAAAATGGCAGATGACTTCAGTGTTTTGAAAGATGAAAAGTATAAAATACAGCTGACAACTGGTGAAAAAATAAGGCAGTCAATGATAAAAAATTTTGAAATTTTTAGTTAATCTATGATGATTTGCTTTACTGATTTACATTCAGGTTTTATGTGTAAGAAATGGTATGTATGTTTAAATAATCACATTCCAGATAGTAAAAGAATAACAATAAATAGTAAAAAACACAGGAAATACTGATGTTATTTTGAAATTGGAAGCTTGCCAAGAGGAAGTATCAGTTGTATATAACTTAACCTTTTAGTGTCTTCCCTATTGTCCTGAATGGTGTTATTTTTTTATATTTGTATGCATGTGGCCACTGTTTTTAATGTACATATGTATGTACATATATGTATGCACTGTATAAAGCAGATGACAGGCCACCAGATGATGACACCAATTGTAAGTGTAATTCTACTTGAGAATAGAAACTAGCTTATATAAATACATTAATGCACCTTGCAATAGTTATAATTGTTTAAGTTTTCTAGGTATATTTTCATAAGTGATCTTTTGTTAGACTTCCCATATATCTCTTACTGTTGTGTCAAGTCTCGGAAAATATTCTGTTCCACCAGAAGCAGCATTTCCTTAAGCATTTCAAGATGTCAGAGGTATTTTTAATAATAAACACAAGGTCTGTTAGAAAAATGAGAAATGTGAACTTCCTAAGCTTTTTCACATATTGACAATCCAGATGTTAAGGGAAGTAAAAAGAGAGACTTTACTGGCTTCATTGGTCTGCTCTGATCCATCAAAATCCATGTAGAGGAAATCTATGTTGATTAGAAGTCTAATTATGAGTCCTTATATGAAATGAATTGCTTGTAAAAGGTACAAGAATTAATGAGTAGGAGGTTGTTGCCCTCTCTACAGGTTTCGTAAAATGTCAGCTGGCAGGGCATTGCTTTCCTGATCTCATTTATTCTTTGTGGTTTAGCCTAGTTGTGGATATAATAGTATCTTCTTTTATTTTCAGCCTGATTTGGGTTCACATTCTCTGGGAATTATTCCCAGTCTACAGAGACAGAAGGCAGAGAATAATAGAAGTGTCTCTTAAGAATCAGATCTTTTGAAACTTTATATATATTAAAACAATTAACTGGCAGCTAGTTCAGATTCATTGGAGGTTTTCTTTTCCTTCTGATCTTAGCTCTTTCCCAAGTAAGAAAGTCTAGGGAAAAAACTTTGCAGGTCTTGAGAACAATGCAGGTATATAGGGGAACATAGTCCAAGGTTACTGATCCCTCAAGTATGGATTGTGAATGGGCTTGTTCATTTTTATGTGGAAAGGTCTTTTAGCAAAACTGAAATGTCACCGAAGGTTCAAGAGAACAATAGAAAAATTCTGCCAGAACTGAGATTAGTACAGTAATGTATAGAATCACATTATGATGGTAAGACCAGTCTTTCTCAGAAGCATCTATGAGTGTACAGCTTATTAGAAAATGAGCAACAAAATTGGGACAAAAGTAGTGACACGCATATTATTTGTAGGTCCTGGGCCTTACCTGTCTCACAGCCAGTGCCCTCAGTTGAACCTTAACCTAAACCTGAGACCAACAGGCATCACCCAGAGGAGGAAGTTGTCAGGGAAGATTTCCCTGGGCAGCTGCGCTTTACTTTGGCAGCCCCTTCTGGCCCGGTACATGCTGTAGCTGTAGGGTCTCTCTGTCAGCCTCTCTGCCAGCCCTAACCCTTGGTCCTCAGGTAAGTCTCTTTATCCGGGACCAACAGCCGTGATCCAGAGAGAGGGTTTTGCAGGGGAAATTTCTTTTGGCAGCCTTCCTCTATGTTTGGCAGGCCTTTTAGCCCTACTTATGCTGCAGCTCTAGGATCTACCCTTCTCAACCCTAACTCTAGGCACTCATCTGAGCCTTAACCCAAGAGCAGGACTTCTAAGGAGAATTTTCTGGATCCCACCCCTTGCTTTGGCAGCCCCTTTATCAGCCTTACTTAGCAGCTTTACGCTTGCTTTGTTGCCAAACCCTAAGACTAATTGCAGGTGTTAATGATATTTTATGAGAGTGTTTGGCAACTTTTAATCTTTTAGAAAAATCTATTGTTATTTTGACCTTATGCTGAATGTGCTGTAAATTCATGTGCTGTATTCTGAAAAAGCAGTTAGTATTAATCTTCTCAGACTTACTCTGATATATTTTAGTTTATACTAAAATTCATACTGAGGCGAGATAGTTACTTTTATAGTATGGAGCAAATCTGTCTAAAGATCTGTCTAAACTGTTTCAGATGAACAAATGTAGTATCTAAGAGTCCTGTGTAAATACTGTCTGTAAAGAAGATTGTCCTTTATTCTCCAACTGTTATATTCTCTCAGTCCCCCAAAATGATGGAAATACCTGATTTTTTAGATTTTGCATGTATGATGCATACAGAACTGTTGTGCATAACGAAGATGTAAGCACTTCTACATTTCACTTCAAGGAAGAAGTGGTCTCATGTGACTTCAGTGAGTATCACATTTTAAAAACAAGTTCAACTACATCTTGAACTTCAAGATGAAATTTTAACATATAATATCTTCTTTCACTATAGCACCTGGCATAGAAACAAATATATTTTCATCTCTGTGGAGGAAAAAAACCACCTTTGCTTATTTAACAAATACAGAATTTAATTTCACATGGTGTGTCTGTTTCACTGACAGATTTTGTAACATGGCTGGAATGGAAAAGCTCACATCGCCATCAAAGTGCAAGAGTTTACCTATCTTTCAGTTTTATTGCGTCATAAACTTCATGGTGTTTCAGAAATTCATGATGTTTTCAAGGCTGGGGGGGGTGGGGGGGGGTGGGGTGCCGGGGGAGTATGATCCAGGCTACTTCATCTTGGAAATTTATGGGAGAGATGGAATACTAACCATTATGAGGGTGACTTCAAGTGTGGTAGGAAAAGGCTAAAAGGGTATATGGTCAAGGTCTACAAAATCATAAAGATTGTAGCTTAGGATGAAGGTGACAGCAAGCAAAACTCCTGCTCACCAACTAAGGAGCAGTCCCTGAAACCTCTAGGAAGTCAGTTTAAAACATACAAAAGAAAATACTTTTTGATGCAGCAGGTAGACATTTAAGAATTTCTTGCTCCGGGAAGTTGTGGAGTGCCAAAGTCTGAGAAAGACTTTTGCTGGATGGAGCATGGGATGACACAATGGAATATTTTTTACATTCTTAATTGTAGTCAAGCAGTTTTACTCATGTTGTTTGTTGTTGTTTTTTTTTAATTAAACCAGCACCTTTTTTTTATAATGCTTATCAAGGTCTCATCTAACTAAAGTATTATGTAATTGGGAAATATGAGGAATCCTGAGATTTTATATTTCCTTTATTTAGAATATTACAAGGAATACTTCAATTTCTGTTTTCCTCAGCAAATACTGAGAAAGGAACATAGATAAAAAATAGAGGAGTCTGAACAGCTTGGCTTTATTGGAAATGCTTGTTTATCTTTCAGTAAAATAAGTCAAACTCTTAAAGATAAAGAAACACTTCTGTTCTATACCTGAACAGGTAGCTCTAAACAGATAATTATGTTGAGAAATCATTTGGCTAAATTCTTTCCATGCAGTTCAGGACAGTTCATTATGGAGGCTGGTTATTAGAAAATTAAGGGGAAAAGGATGAAGCTTTTCTACCCAGAAAGTGACTGAGCTGCTCAGTAGAAGTTGTGCCAGGAAACAGACTGAAGCCTTCTGAGCCCTTAGGAAGTGGAAGACCAGGGACCCATTGCCTTTTCTTTCTTACTATGAGATTATTAAATACCTCTTTTCCAACTTTGTCCTCTGCAGGACATCATACGTGATCTTAATATTAGGATTATAATATGCAAAACTGGCTGGCATCCTTTTTTCTGTCCATTTAAAATGGAACAGTGCCTGGCTGATTGTATTAACTAAAAATGTCCATGTAAACTTCCAGTAAGTACCAATAAGATTCATTTCATACAGCCTGATTTAAATGATGCACTTTACAATTTTTCACTTCTGTTTCTCTTCTATGAAAGCTTGTATTGCTAAAGACTCTGCAGTTCACCAGATGATCTTTTTTCTTTTTTTAGACAACCTATTTAGATTTGGTTTGATAGAAAAAAACCCACTTATTTCACTTGTGCTAGAAGCTTAGGATTTTATTTTTTCCCCAAAGAAAACCTTTCCCTCAGAGTGGTGTCAGTCCACTCTGAGAACAGCAGCAGCAAACTGAGAGAGTATTTACAGCAGAACAAGCTGCTTATCTGTACTGCTGTCTCCAATCACTGTTTTGTATTTTGGCTAAAAGAAAATCATTTCCCAGTCAAACACACGCTTAGGATTCATGCAGCGAGGGCAGTAGGCTCCAATTGTCACTTTAAAGATCCATTAAAATATAAAAGCAAAGGTAGCCTAAAATTCAGGGGAAATTAATTTGACTTCTGCTTAACCCTGGTCCCTTATTTTGATTTTGCTGTGCGTGCACTATCTTTTTCTCAGTCCAGTGCGTTGTGTTTCTATTTGGAGTGGTGATGCTGGTGTTTGGGATTTTTGTTGTTGTGTTTGTTTGTTTTGGGTTTTTTTTTTTTGGGGGGTGGTTTTTTTGGGGTGTGTTTTGGGTTTTTTTGTCTTTTTTGTTTGGTTGGGGTTTTTGGGTGGTTTGAAGGTGTTGCATTTTTCGGTGATGTGGCTTGTTTGTTTTCTTTTTCTTACTTTATATGCATTATAACAACTTCAGGATACTGTCTTTTAACTGATCGGATGAAGTGTTGCCCATTCTTGGCAGGAGTTTTACTTAAAGGTTAGAAAATACTTTGGGTTTCTTAATTCCTTTTCTAATTCCCCCCAAAGTTCTTGTCAATAGCCTCCTGGTTATGGGAATTTACTCCTAGCCCAAATGTATACTGTAATAAAACACTTAATGCATATGTTTCTTGCTCTGTGGGGAGGAGTATAAATGGGAGGTTAAAAGACAGGATGAGAGAATCAAACTATCTTTTAATTAAGTCCCTTAATAAACCAATGAAAGACATCCTGACACTCAAATGTGAAGTGTGAGAAAGGTCTATGACAGCACAGGAAAAAGAGAAGATTGTGATTATCTGCAAGAGTAAATAACATGCTAGCTTTATTAAGTTCTAGCACTAGTAAAAATAGTTTCTACTCAAATGAGGATAACTTTTCTCAAGAGGGTATTTCTTGACGATAGGACAAGACAACAAAGAAACAGGTGATCAGAAGAAACTTGCTACTTAATGAAAGATGTAATTGAATATTGACTGTTTCTCCAATTACATAGTGTGATGATCAAGAAAAATATTTTGCTGTGAAATACCTACAGTCACTCATGTTACTGTCAATATGACAGGCATCAGTAGGTTCCAGGCTTAAATGCTGTGTATGTCTGGTCTAGTATATCTATATTCAATAAAGTCAGAAAGGAGAAGAAGGAAAGTTTGAAGGAAACAACCTACTCGGAACACTTGTTTCTTCATGGGCAGATTGTCTATGTTGCAATTAACTATGCAGGGTACAGAGACTCTGGCACTGCCTTTGCATTAAATAACTTAGTCCTGAAGACTTACAGGCACTTTTGCTGAGAGCTGTTATGAGATAATTTGAAGGCTTATGTTGCTGTAATCTACATCACCTCCTATTAAGTGCTCGTCATAAGTTTGTAGAGTTTTTTTGGCTGGCTAATTATCTCGGTTTGGTATCAGTCATTGTTTTGCTTCATTCAGGTTCTCCCTCTCCTTCCTTTCCAGGAATAACTTTAGCAATCTGTAACTGATGGCATCTTGCCCTCATACAACGTGCATGGAATTGTGTTCACTGTTGCAGCACCCTGCTGCTACAGCAAGCAGAATTTTGCTGAAGCGTGGTTGGGTGTCAGTGTAACAGAAGGAGACACTGATGCTTCATTTAGAAAACGTATACTGCAGTAAATAAGCTTTAAGCCAAATAGCTAATGTATTTTTCAATATTTTCCCTTCATTAATATTCACTTTCAAAAGAACAGTTAATTATTATTGTGGAGAGAGATTAATTTAGACAGTAAGACATGTGGACAGAGATCTTTGATAGTATTGTTTTCTCAGCTTACGCTCCAGTGTGATTCTAAGGAAATTTCCTGTATTGAGGCTTGCAAGTATATCTTCTAGAAGCATGCCAATTACTAAGTGATGAGCCTGTGTGGTGACAGCATATTGTCTTCTTTTTGTAAGCTTAAATTAAATATTTGTTTCAGGAAAGGTTATCCTTGTTATTTAAGTGTGAATTATTAGAAATAATCAAGCATTGCTTTACATCCAGATTGTCTATTTATTTTCCAGTAGGTTGTTCCTGAGGATAACTTTCAGATTGTTTTTACAGAAAATGTCCATTGTTTACTTCTAATAACACTTGCCTTTTTAGCAAATGTAAAAGGCAAATTCATATGCCAAGTTGAACCATAAAATGAGGATATTAATTTGTAATTATTTTGGCTTTGGCCAGTTCTCCCTGAAATACAAGGAATCAGGACTTGGTCCCAGTAGACATTTGTATTTGATTCCAAATAAACTTTAAAGTAATCTTTTCCTGTAGTACAGGTAGAATACATGATTTAATATGTTGGTGTTTTATGCCATAGAAAGCTTAACCTTCTGTATCAAGTTAATATACAGTGAAATAGCATACTTTCTTAGATCAGAGCCTCAAAAGGGCTTAGGTCCTAGCTATGGGCTGGAGTGCCCAACTGTAATTACTCCCTGACATGGAGGTGCCTAACTTGCCTTCAGTTAAAATTTTCTAGCATCTAAGCATATACAAAAAGTTTGCCTCCATTGCATCCCAGTTAAATGACTCGGTACCTATTTTGTGTTCAAGCCTACTTCAGATCCTCAGAAAAGGATCCTCCAACAATTTATTGAGAGAGGCTACATTCAATAAGCCAATATTTTGACACAGCACAGGCATGTACTTGGATACCTTTCATTCCATAACATAACTCCATTTTGTTAAGGTATGGTAGTCTGAAATCCACTGTCTTTCTGAGTGTGAGGGAGTTTCTTGTACGTTTTCTACATAGGTGAATGTCAGAGTTAGAGACTGGCTAATTTCTTTAGAGGCAATTTCCATCCTTCTATTGAAACTGTTCCACTGTGCCATGAACAACTGAATAATTGTTGGAGCAGAAAAAATCAAGCAAAACTGGATGAAGGGATTTGGCAATTCTGAAGTGTCCTGTTCTTCAACTCGTACTTCAAGACAAAGTCCATTTAGAACAGACAGACACTTTATTGAAAGCACAAATCAAATCTTCAAAGCAGGAGTCCTTTCAATTGTTTGTTGAGGGTGGTGGGTATTTATTTTTGTTTCTTTGTTGGTTTTTTTGTTCTTTAGTTGTTTTTTTTTTTTTTTTACTGTCTTCCAGAAACTCTTTCCCTGCTCACATCCCTCCCACATAGTTGGGAGATTTGGGGCTGCTGTAACAACTCATGTTCTTCCTGCATGCAAAAACCACTTATAAATATCCAGTAGAAAGTTTTTATTCTTGATCAGTTATTTTCAACTTTTTCTTTAGTGTGTACCTCTTTAGAAAATTCACATTAATAGTGTTGAACAGCAGACAAAAACCTGCTTTTCTTTACGTACTGTGGACTCTTTTAGAGGCAGTTACTGGGGTAGACTGTATTGTTTATAGAAGAAGCAGATTTGTTACTTCTCCATGGTTCCTTTCTAAGAATACCAATTCTTTTCAGATAGAAAACTGTATTAAGTGCTTGTTTGCTACTTCACATGACCTGGATTTAGATTAATGGCCTCTAAATAAGAAACTTTATAAATTTACTAGTAATAAGATTAAAATTCCACTATTCTTTTCACCAGAGAATCTCCAGAGCAATGATTAATCTAGAGTAAATGATCTACCTTGAGTATATAATGTATTCATTGTAATATATTGTTCTATTTCTTCAAATATTGTTAGCTTGAGATATTCAATAAAAGCAGTAAACTTAAGTCTTATTCATAAACTTGGGCAAAGATTATAGAAGTGAAAGCCCAGCTAGAACTCAGGCTGGCCACTGTTGTAAAAGATAAGAAAAAATGTTTCTGTAAATACATTAGCAACAAAAGGAGGGGTAAGGAGAATCTGCATCCTTTATTGGATGCAGGGGGGAACACTGCCACAAAGAATGAGGAAAAGGCTGAGGTACTTGATGCTTTCTTTGTCTCGGTCTTCAATAGCAAGACCAGTTATGCTCTGAGTACTCACCCCCTGAGCTGGAGGACAGGGGCAGGGAGCAGCCCTAGAGGAAACAGTTAGTGACCTGCTGCTCCACTTTGGCACAGACAAGTCCGTGGGGCCAGATGGGATCCACCGAGGGTACTGAGGGAGCTGGTGGAGGAGCTCGCCAAGCCACTCTGCACAGTTTATCAACAGTCCTGGCTACCTGGGGAGGTCCCAGCAGACTGGCGGTTACCCAACATGACGCCCACCTACAAGAAGGAGGATCTGGGAAACTACAGGCCTGTCAGCCTGACCTCGGTGCCGGGGGAGGTTATGGAGCAGGTCATCCTGAGTGCCATCGTGCAGGACAGCCAAGGGATGAGGCCCAGCCAGCCTGGGTTTATGAAAGGCAGGTGCTGCTTGACAAACCTGGTCTCCTTCTACACCAAGGTGACTCACCTCTTGGATGAGGGAAAGGCTGTGGATGTTTTCTACTTGGACCTTAGTAAAGCCTTTGAAACTGTTTTCCTGGAGAAACTGGCTGCTCATGGCTTGGATGGGTATACTTTATGCTGGGTAAAAAGCTGGCTGGGTGATAGTAAATGGAGTTACACCCAGCTGGTGGCCGGTCACACGCGGTGTCCCCAGGGCTCCGTGCTGGGGCCCGTTCAGTGTCTTTATGGAGGGCCTGGCTGAGGGGATGGAGCGCACCCTCAGCCAGTTTGCAGATGGCCCCCAGCTGGGCGGGAGTGTTGGTCGGCCTGAGGGCAGGAGGCTCTGCAGAGGGTCTGGGCAGGCTGCACCGATGGGCCGAGGCCACTGTACGAGGTTCCACCAGGCTCAGTGCCGGGCCCTGCCCTTGGGTCACAGCAACCCCCCGCAGCGCTCCAGGCTGGGGGAGAGCGGCTGGGCAGGGCCTGGGGGGAAAGGGCCTGGGGGTGCTGGCTGGCAGCCGGCTGGGCAGGAGCCAGCAGGGTGCCCAGGTGGCCAGGAAGGCCGGCAGCGTCCTGGCTGGTGGCTGAAACGGTGTGGCCAGCGGGGCAAGGGCAGTGACCGTCCCCCTGCGCTCGGCACTGGTAAGGCCGCACCTCAGGTACCGAGTTCAGGTTTGGGCCCCTCGCTGCAAGAGGGACAGGGAGGTGCTGGAGCGTGTCCAGGGACGGGCAGCGAGGCTGGTGGGGGGTCTGGAGCACAAGTCTTGTCAGGGGCGGCTGAGGGAACCGGGGTGTTCAGCCTGGAGAGGAGGAGGCTCAGGGGGAACGTCATTCTTCTCTAGGATTCCTTGAAAGGAGGCTGTAGGCAGGTGGGGGTAGGTCTCTTCTCCTGGATAACAAGTGATGGGACAAGAGGAAACAGCCTCAAGTTGCACCAGTGGAGGTTCAGATTGGGTATTAGGAAAATCTTCTTCACTGAAAGGGTGGTCAAGCATTGGAACAGGCTGCCCGGGGAGGTGGTGGACTCGCCATCCCTGGAGGTGTTTACAAAATGCATAGATGTGGTGCTTAGGCACATAGTTTAGCGATGGACTTTGTAGTCTTGTGTTGACGACTGGACTTGATCTCAAAGGTCTTTTGAAACCTAAATGATTCTATGGACTTTAGTCTTATTCATAAAGACAAGCCATCTCCAAAGTGTGTGTGTGTACACACATTGTGGGAGTGAGGCTTTTAGAGATTATACCTCTAGGGGTCAGGTTCACTTAAAGTTAATTTATTTTCTTACACAACTTGATTCCTTTTCACTGAGGCTGAAAAAAACAATCAATTTCTATGATACATTACCCCTTCAAAGTCATAACCAACACTGCTGATTCATGAAAAGATTACCATGCCTTCAAAAGTTCAATTAGCTCAATCTGATACAGAATTTCCAAAGGCAATGTTGTCCTTTGAGGTAATATATATGTCAAAACAAAACAAAAAATATACTAGCTGCATAAATATCATCCACTTACATTTAAATACTAACACTGCAGACGTATTCTACCTATGGCACTTAAAGAAATGGAGTCATATTGTAGAAAAGGTTGGAAATATGCTTTTTAACACTGAGCATTATTTTCAAGAAGAATCAATTATAATAAAAATATGCTTGCAGAGTCTTAAAGTAAGGCACTTCTCCAAGTTTTCTATTTCTTTGTGAAACTTTCTGCTTTGTTTGAAATCAAATGTATTAGATTCCATTTATTTGCTGTTACTGGGTTTTGTGTGTTAGTGATATTTTAAGTTCTTAAGTTTCACTGAATACTGAATTGAACTTCACATAGAGTTAAAGTGAGAGAAACTTTTCAATTTCATAAGAGTTTAGCTGTTTTGGTGCATAGATATTTGGGCATCCAGTGCAGCATCCATGGACCTGGACTGAGCTCTTCTTTTTTGCACATCATGGATACACCTCTGGCTCTTCGTTGGGAAGGTGCCAATTCTGTTAAATTGTTAATGTGAAAAATGGATTCAAGATAAATGTAGTCATTGGAAAAGGAGACTGAGAGACAAAGAGGTGTAAACCTAGTCCAAGTAACTGTTTTTCCTCTTTCTCTCTTTTTTTTAAGGGTAAGACTCCTGCTTCCTCCAAAAAAAACCCCACCCCCACCCCTCAAAAAAATCCCCAAACCCAACAAAACCAAAACTTTCCAAAAAAACCCAACCAAAAACCAAAAGAGAAAAGAAACTGTGAGCTGTAACGACAATAAGCTGAGGTGGTCATGCTTGATGGGCAGGTTTACTTTAATAGTTTAGTAAAGTCTTATTGTGCAGCAAGTAATATGTAACACCGACATTAATGATTTGCCTGCATGGTCTCAAAGACTTTCAGTCAGTTGTCACAATAAACAGTTTTGGTTTGGATTCTATTTGTACTGCTCCTTCTCGTCATGGTGCTGGGGAACTTTGATGTTACGTGGTGTATACAGCTTACTGTTACAGATCTAAGGCTTTAATATAGTATGGGCTTAAGGCTTTCACGTAGGCACATCAACAATGAAAAAGAGACAATGGAAGTCCCCACAAAACATTGCGGAAGCAGTGTGGTGATTGGTATTTGGATTTTGGGGGAGTTTGTGATTCGCTGGTGATTCACTTGTGATTCAGTATACTTCACAGAGTATTCTTCCAAGTGCTGCCTACATACGCAGTGTTATGCCTTGTCCAGGTGTCATCAACATCTGGGCATCCTTTCGATATCACACCTTAATTTAAGGCAGTGTAGAAAGATTTAAGGAGACAGTAAGTGGAGGAAAAGCACTGTGTTTTGTGCCTCTAAGAACTCCTTGTTTCAACTGTGGCCTGAAAACCCATGTGTTTTGAAAAATAAGTAGAAAATAATTAACATTGTATTTTTGCTTCAGCCAGACTGTGATACGAGGCACCAGGTTGTGATTCCAGTGTTAACAGGTTCACAGCTGAATTATATGGTGCAAGGAGGAATAGTTTAGTATTTCTAGCATTAAAGCAATTAAAACATTGGACTGGGTTCAACATTCTGATCAGCAAAATTTCCTCAATGAACCAAAATGGAGAAGAGGACAACCTGTCCTTTTTCAGTTCCTGTCCAGTGAATATGTCAGTGACACTATGAATCAGTTGCTGAAATCTGGTAGAACTACTGGGCGTGACCCAAGCCCTGCAATCTATTTTGAAACTTTTTTCTCAAAATGGTAGATTTTAATATCAATCACCATCTTTTTTTCTATTACTGGTTAATGTTTCCAAGATGCAGAGCTGTGATAATGACCTGCAGAATCTGGTGTAGTAGCCCAAGCATTTTTTCTGGGGAATAATGGAGGGATTTCATATTAATAGCTTGGGTTTAGGTATAGTGTTGGAAGAAGTGGTTACTACAAGGTAATTACACTGCTTCTGTTTCTGTTTAGAACATTAAGTGACTATTTCAGCACAATTTAGGATGAAATCTGGTCAGATTTTGATTAAAATTCCGTATCAGTATTCACCTGTGAGACTCATGCTCTATCTGATAAACATCGTCGATCCATAAGTGAAGGTGGTAGTGGAAACCAAGCAACATTTCAAATGTCTTACATTGGTCAAATGACCCTAATGCTGCACAAGACTTAGGTATTGAAAGAAAACAGCTGGATGCTGGTTTGTTGTTGAAAAGGGGTTTTTTGTGTGTTTGTTAGTTTGTTTTTTCCCTCCCGGTAACATGTCAGCTTAGAACTTTTTGTGGTATATGCCTTAAATATATGTTGACTTTTTCTTGCTTAAAAATTGAAATATGAAATAAAAAATATTTATGACTATTACATTTTGTTCTTTTTCTTAGTGACATCAGAGTTTTGGGGTTTTTTTTTTGTTTTATTTTAAACTTGAGTGAGAATCCCAGCAAGCTAGTGCACAGTCAGCATAAATCAGACCTTCTGACAGCATTCCTTTGTATCCCAGAACTGTGCTGAACATGCATTTTTTTAAGCACAGGTAAAATAACTCTCAGTTCTCTGCACTGAGGCTAAGAGTGCCAGCACAACTAACAGTGTTTGTGTCCAAAACCTGGAAACTGCTCTAAGATGTAGGAACTGGCCTTCTAACTATTTATCTTCCGTAATTACCAGAAATATTAGAATGAGCACAGGACTGCAGGAGCTCAAATAGACTGCTTTATTATTCACTAAACAGTTATACTGTGGTGATACTATAATTGGCTATTGTGGAGATTATTAGTGTCCCAAACAGAATTGTTACTTGAAGTCTTGAGTAAGAGAAGAAACTGATTAATGCTTGAGAAGGAAAGATTCTCATTATTTGAACCCTCTCAGCAAGAGAGAAATAACTATCTTGACTTCTTCCTAAAATTATGTTCTCCAGGTTTTTGAAAACTGTCAAAATTAGAGTAAGCCTTCATTCTTGCTAAGAGCTGCCCTTAAAGTGTGTCACATGATTTTATGTGGAATAAATGCTGTGCAAGTGTAGATATCTGGGAGAGCCTGTGGGACAGGGGAATGAGAACAGGGAAGAAGAAAACATCCTGCATCAAGTATCAGTGGTTTTAGCGTAAATTAGATTTATATGGAGTTTGAACAATAGTGTTTTTTAAAAGCTGCAAATAGCCTGAAAATAATGAACTTTAAACCTATCAAAAATATTAATAACGTTGCTTCAGGTTTAGAAGTATACTTTTCTTTAGCTTAGAGGTATGTTTTTAATTGAACTGTGGTGTCAGAGAGCGGTCGCACAGAAATCTATGTAAGAGATAGGGAAACTGAGGAATGCTGTAAAACTGACTGAAGTTCAAAACTGTTTGAGTTAATAGGTTTTTCAAGAAACAACTCCTGGTTTATAAGGAAAAAGAGCTGTTTTCTGTTGATGATTTTGAAGCACTGCTGCCACCAAAGCTAGGCTCCTTTCTTGATAGGCTGGTGCTATTTAAAGAGCACACAAAGCTACCAAAGGAAATACACAAGGAAAGGGCATACGTTTGACTTCTTACCAGAGGTGACTAATAACAAATGTAGTTTATCTCAAGCTTGCAAGGAATGTAATTAGTTTAGGAGATCAGGCATGGGGGAAAACAAATAGGAACACCTGAATGTGCTAATGCTTTGTGATTAATAAGCACTTTGTGTGTAATAATCAGCGGCCTTTTGAATTGTGAAAGTCATATTCTGAAGCCATTGACTTGAGATATTTAGATGGGAGTTTCAAAGAATCAAAGCTAAAGGGTATGGAAATAGAAATATACACCACAGAAGAGGTTGATCATAGGCTTTAGGATATACAAGCTGTGAAATGGGGTTGATTATAAAATGTATAAATTGGTAGAAAGAGCAGCTTGATACTAGCCTAATAGCAACACTAGAGAAGGATGACTGGGAAACATGCAGCATGAAATAACTAAGAGAAGACTGAATGACCCACAGTTAACAAAATAATATTTACCAAAATTAGTGGTTACTAGATTATTGTTAAAACCAAAACAAAACTAGTAAGAAAACAATTTTTTATAGTTTGCTAGTTGATCATACCTTACTATATACAGGTCCTATATGTTTCATTGGTTGCTAAGACAGTTTCAGAACTTCTTCAAAGTGTTTAGAAATGTATAATTGCACTAGTAATATCTTGCTGTCCTTGCTTTATGCTGTAGTAATAAAGGACTTAATTTTTCTCTTTTAAATGCTGCTTATCATTCCATGGACTCTTAATCATGTTCTTTCAGCCTTCAACACTTGTGTGTTAGTTAATTTAATGAATTATTGTATACTTTTTAGTTCTGCAGTCTTGCACTTCAGTGTTCTTAGTTCTTGTCACTACTAGAGATATCTGTATCCTTAATTGATTACATTAATGTAGCGGTAGTCCTAAGGCTGGATTACTGATTATTTCATGTGTTTTTTTGAGATTAAAAGACACATCAGACTTGATGGCTCCAGTTGTCAGCTATTTTCTTACTTAAATGAAGTTAAAATTGAGTTTTGTGGTATCATTTGTATGTAATGACTTTACATTTGATTTTGAATTCTCTGGCATCAATGATTTTGTGAAATGGAGCATCTAATAGTATTACAGTTGGAGGAAGTATGGCTTAGTAAAGTATCGGATTGGCATACAGGGTATGTAGTTTCTCTTCATTCTTGGTCTAATGACAGAATAGTGATGAGACAGGTGCTTCATCTCTGTGTGCTGTGGTGAACCTGCCTGTAAATTAGGCATAACTATGCTAATGTGTGTAAAGTGCATGCATTAGATTTTTAGAGCGCTGTAGGAGAAAAGCTACTATTAAAGGCATGATTCCTGTATTGTGTCTCCTCACTGTAGTCTGGGAAATCCCACCTGACTGTTAGACAACTGCAATATTTTGAATAATCTAAATTATATCAAAATCTATAAAAAAAAATTCCAAAACCAAGAAGTAGGTGTATTCTTTCAAAGAAAGCCAAAGCACGTAGTATAAAAAAATAAAGGTAAGGTACTTGAAAAACCTGGTGAAACAAGTCAGATTAGTAATCTAAATTTGGTATGTAAATAAACAGTTCTCTTTAACTCAAAAAAGTATAGAAAGATAAAATACACAGTTGTTAACTCACATCCCTAATTTTTAATCCTTTGTGATGGTGACCCCCTTTCTCTGAAGTTATGTCTGTACACTAGGAGCACACATATGGAGTTAGGAGGGTTGTACAATTAGTGAAATACCAATAATATCCAGTTCTAAGTAAAAGCATTAATACAAACTTTAATGTGCTCCTAGTAAGTCGTAGTAATATGAAATTAAACTGTTGTTAATGATACTTTCAAATATAGCCTTGCTGTTACAAGTAGTGCAAAGTTTACTTCTTGATCCTCCAAGTTTGTTGCATGAAGAATATCTACTTAAAATTCTAGTGTGCAATAATGTAAGTCTTTGTTGGAAAGAATAGTTCAAAAAAAGTCTGCTTTTGACCTCACTTGGTGATGGCTTGGCCTCCTGCAGTAGCTGTCAGCTCACCAAGGTTCCAGCAAAGATTGGCGGGACAGTACAAGAGATACTGAAGTCTCTAACTACACTGAAACACAAGGCTACAGGATGTAAAGAGAAACTGGCAATTATTTCTGCTCACAGGCTATAAAAGCTTTGATTTTCTGTTTCACCTCTTACCAGCTTGGGCAGGGGACATTGTCCTGTCTCCAGCTACATTACTGCGTGGCAGTACTATAAAACAGAGTGGCTGCTATTTTCAGTGGTTTGTCTCGTATAAACAGAAGAATAAAGCCAGTGTAAGAGTAATAATAAAAGTAGTATGTAATAACACTGGAAATTACCTCCCTATTAATGGAATTGCATGAATCATTAATTTCTTTGGTACTTTATCCATAGAATAAATGAAAACCAGAAAACAAACACTAACAATAAACCATAGAAAACATAATAAAGTGGGTTTTTTTTCTGAACAAAGAACAATGTTTTGAAGTCTGCTATTTATATAAAGTAGAACAAGACTGAAAATAGAACAAACAAAGGTTTACGTAGAAATAGCCAAAAAGTAGGTCTGTAACTTAGGACGTGGGAGAACTGTATCCCTATTTCAAATCAGTGGTAATCAAGAAACTAGGATTTCTGACATCTAGGCAAGATCCTGAAAGATGATGATACACTGACTTGTAACAGTCTCCTGGAAAATTGCGTTTCTTACTCCCTTTTTTTAAGGTTCTGTATGGTGATCTGATAAAAAGAGTGTGTAATGGTCAAGTAGGAAGGTAAGAGAAACCTTACTTTAGGCTAGGTTACATATGATTTCAGAGACACTTAGATGATTATGTTATACTGTATAAATGGAAAATAGTAGTTAAGGTCTCTAGATCTAAAATGTATATATGCAAGACAATGTCTAAAACGAAACAAAAAACATTCAGATTCATCCACCAACTCTAGTTTTTGCTGTACTCATATGGTGAAAGGGTTGAGGGGTTTTAGGTTTGGTTTGGTTTAGTTGTTTGTTTTTTTTCTTAAGATGAGTTTAAATGTTTTAGGCTGAGATTCTAATTAACTAGGAAAAAATGAGGATGAAATAACTTGAATAGCACTGATGCAGCCTGTCAAATGAATAGATTCATAGACAAAATTACTGAAATACTTTCACGTCTGAAGTGTATCTTCAGACCTTAAACAGAAAGTATTTCAAGCCATGTCCATCAGATAAAGACTTAGTTGACAGCATTGACAGATTCCAGGTACAAAAGCTATTTTCTATGTCATCAAAAAATGGGAAATTTCTGGTCATTCAGTGGGAGAACGGTTACCCAAGAATTTGACTAGATGATTTTTATCCCGTAATATAATTCTTGATGTTCCACAACCTCATTGTCTTAACAATTCTGCTTTAAGTACCCTGTATCTGCCCCTATAAGTTGTTGGTGGTTTTTTCCCTTCTTTTTTGTTTTGAAAAACGTTGATATATAAGCACGTTCTTTTCTTTAAGAATAGAAGCAGCTGCTGTTTTCCATATTTTTTAGGAACTGTTATTTAAATCAATTTCTTAAACTCTGTCAAAATGTCAAATCCTTGCCTTCAAGTTTAGAATGGAAATTTTAATTAGGCTTCTGGATGCTGGTGTTATAATGTAATACATAGTATGCATGGAAGTACAGATACTTACTATGCCAAAAATGTTAATTTTTTCTTTTCATAATAGTTGTGACCTTTTGAGACCATTTTTAAATGTTCTTCATAGTTTCTTAATTTTAGGTCGGACTATATATGTGTATTGTTGTCCTTTGGGAAAAGTCCTGCATAATTTAGTAGTAGAACAAATATGTTTTACAAAACTCTAAAATCTCAACAGTTCTAGCTCGTATTTGATGTGCATGTGTGATGCAGTTAGTAAGTGATGCCACAGGTAGTATCCTATAGTACTTGTGATACGATTCTATACAATTCTATGGAAAGTGTAAAATACATAGTAACCATCTATATTTTTTATAAAATATGGATGGTATTACATCAGTCTCCAAAGGATCTGTTTTAATAGTTTTCCCTTATATAAATTAAATTTGAGAGGCTTTATTCTTCTCTAACTGGGCAAAAGAAGCTTAGGTGATTTGAGCTAACTAGTTGGGATGATGTTTCACAATTCACATACAGACATGTTGGTAGTGATGGAAGAGTATCTGTAAATGCATCCCCCCCTCCCAAATTATTATCAATAAGCGATGGAGTTTGAGTTTAGATCAGCCTTCTTTATTTCCTCATTTTAGAAGCACCAGTACTTCAAATCTGTATTTCAAGTGCACGTGCTAAAGTGATATCTGTCCAAAAAAGGGCCTCTAGTTGAGAAAGTTGAACTTTTCATGTAGTGCCTACAAATGTAAGAGCTGTATTACCCTGCTGGGTGATGTTTCATTTGCTGTGAAAATGGCTAGAATACCTGATGTGGTGGGAAAGCTCAGCGGTTGGTGTAGGTAACTGGGGTGCAGGCAGAGGAAGGAGCAGGGGGTAGGAGGACCTCAGGCTGGCCAGAGTTCCCTCTGGGTACCTTGGAGTGTGTCAGGAAGGTGCTGGCTGCAGGAAGAGCAGAGCTGGTTAAACTTTATTTTGCTGCCTGGAAAACAGTGGAAGTTTCTGTAGCTACAGGGCAGGCCAAGCAAGCAGATATATTCTGCCTACGCACAAGGTCTACGTAAACAATGCCAAGAACGTCTTCAGTCCATGGGATGTTGCAGTGTGTGGAAGGCACGTGTTCTAAAGTCACTGAACCCCTTCCCTTCTTTCTGTGGACTGTTTGTGCTCTAGAGTGTATAGTTTAGTTGTGTATTTTTAATACCAAGGTAACAAATTAAAACCCTTTCTACAAATTTTATGGTCCATGTTATTAACTAAGAGGGAGACTGTATCTGGATGTAATTCCATTTCATAGGATGAAAATGATTTTATTTTCTGTCTAATTAAGAATTAGTGATTGCTTTGTAAGTCTGCTGTGATATCCCTGAGGATATTGCCGATGAAAATGTAAAACCCGCATGGCATCCACAGCTCTCTCCTAAGACCATGTTTTTGTCTTGGGGTAACCTGGTGTAGCAGGAGATGCAGCAGTTGCCAAGGTAACTGTTCTTTTCTAGCGTGATGGCAGCAGGTGACTGCTTGCCTGGATATCCACAGTGATTTTGCTCAGGTTCTACTCCTTCAGTAAGGATGTACATGTTCTTCTTCAGACTGTTTGCCTCTTACAGAGGCTTTAAATAATACCCCAAGGTACATGATGAATATTAAAATATTATTCAATATTATTCAGTGATTATTCTTCCTGTAGTGTTGTGTTATTAATATTAATATTTTAGTAATGTTTTAAATGCAGACTATTAGAGCAAGGCCCTTTTATATTATGATCGTTCTCAGAGAAATGTATTTTCTGATTTTATTTTTTCTTTTTAAACTTAGTTTACTGTTTCAAGACTTCAAAACCCTAACTAATTAACTCTACATTTAAATCTGGAACTAACGAGACAAAAGCTGCAAGCAGAATTTCAGTTTTATTTTTATTGTACTGTCCTTAAGTGGAATTAGTAAGATATTTAAAAATAAGACTGATCTCCCATCCTAATTCTGCTGCAGCATTCTCCTGGATTTAAAAGAAAACACACTTAGCAAAAAGGTGATCAGATTTTACAGCCTTTGAGGATGCATGGGAAGGTTCTCATGAAATGTGACGAAATAATTATTTTCTTGGCCACATTTTTTTTTTTAAGTTGCTGTTCGTCTGAATACCATCTGTATAATTAAATACTCCAGTTTAGAAGATCTGTCCTGTTTCGCATCCTGTGTTCTACTGCATTGTGCTGACTTCATTTTGCACACTTAGAGTAGAATTTTCAGGGATTAGAACCTAATTCTTCAGTGTGTCATAATTAGGTTTTATCTTTAATGTGGTAATGAGACTGATAGCTTTATTCAGTCTGTTAGCAGACCCAGAAAGAGACTCTGTTGCATTATTTAATGACAGTTTGTAAGCTTATTACATAAACATGATCAGAGAGTGAATTTTGTTAGTTATATGTGAAGAGAATCTTAAATTTGGGACAATTGGAATTGTTTTAAAGGTTTCACCTGTGTATTAAGTTTACCATACAAGCCTCTGAACACGTGATACATCTGTGGCCTGAATTCCAGCTGTTAAAATACTTCAGAACGGGGCAATCTTCCTCTTATAATCTCTGAATTTAGCTCTGTATGTGAAATAGTATGTCTTAAAAGGAAAATGAAAGAAAAATTTCTTCCTTATTCTGTTACTATTATGAATAATATCAGCATCCCCAAAATAATAAGCAAGCTGTCAGTACATAAGGAACATTGCTAAATAAAACCATCAGCTATATTTATGGAGAGATGGACAAGACAGCGTCAAATCTGTGCCACCTAAGAATCATCTCCGTATTTTCAGTGGAATTATTCTGTATACTGACAATTATGACAATGAAAGATTTGCTGGATTTCTTGTATTTATTTTCTGTAAGTTTTTTTCTGAACACTTGATTTCTGGAAAGGAGGATTTGTGGAAACAAATCTGACAAATAAAAGCTGACTGTGAAACTGCTTTGTAACAGGAGTGTAGTCTGCTTTCTCTCGATGACTGAAATTAAATGCAAGGTATGATTGTTGTATGAGATAGGCAGTTCTTGGCTCAGAGGTAGATTGCTTGACCCCCCAAGAAAGGGGTTGGGGAACAAGTAGGTTTGTTTTAAGCATCCATCTTAGCCAAGACTACCATCCGACGGGTAGACTCAACATCTTGACACTACTGTAAATGTTAATGTTAGCTCTGCTTTGTTTTGATAGTTTTGTCAGACACTTATTCACCAATGGTACTTATTTAAGTAGATCAGACTCCTAGAATTAACAAAACTACTGTAAATCCCTGTCCAAGGACACATTTTTTTGACTGAGGCGTGTAACTCATAACAGATGTGATAGTTGTTTTCTTCTCCCTCTATGACTTGACACTAAATCATGTAGTAGCTCAAGTGAGTGACCAGCAGTGACCAGAGCACAGCTCTAAGGTTCTGTGTGGACTCAGAAGTTACATGAAGTGCACCAGCTGGTAAAAATAAACCTCTACAAGCCTTCTCCAGAAGCTTTTTTTTTAAAAAAAAATTTAAATGTTTAATTACTGCAATAAATTTCTTTCTCTTCCTATAATGATTTCCAAATTAATCTCTGCTATTAAACAAAGGCAAACAAAAAAATGTTGCTATAGCTGCTAGTAGTTTCTGAAAGAAGATGTCTTATTGATACATATTTATTCCCTCTGCTTCTACATGTCGTGCTTTTGATTAATAAAGTCTCCCATTAGTGGAGCAGGATGGAAAGTAAAGTCCTTCTAAACTGACAAACTAGTACTCCCAATTTACTTAAGTAGTATAAAAATGACTCTTCAGTGTGAAACAATGTTCTAGCCTTGAAGGTTCTAACTTCAGTACAGTTAATTGTTAAAAAAAAATGCATAAACCAGCAAACTAAACTGTGGGTATGTGGATTCTCCTGAAGTTGGATTTCTCTGTGATAGTTGTATTATTAACTTCCAGAGATATAATAGAGCTCCTAGAAACATGTGGTTCCTTCAGAAATGACTATTATTGCAAAGGTGAATCATCTAATCATCCACAGGTTGTGTTTTTAAAATTCTTTTTTGTTTATAGAAGTAAAGCTAGGTTCTTGCTGGGAATTTTAATAACTCTAGTGAATTAAAACTGAAATATAGACCTGTGAGTCCGGAACAGCTTTGAAATGACTCAGTATTACATTTGTACAGAAGAACCACATAATGTTGTGGGTTTTTTTTTAATTATGATGTGTAAATGTTTGGCTTTTTTACATCTGCAGAAGCTGCAGAACAGATGCAATATTTACAAAAAGGTAAACAACATAGTAATGCTTCAAAACATGGCGATATTTTGTGACATGAGCGATGGGTATTAGTTGTCAGAGAACATTATGTTCTGCAGCAAGCTTCTGAACATCTCGCTTTATCTACTCTTCTTGTGGCAGATTGTTAATGCCTAAAATGATAGTGTGAATGGTACATGTAAACAACTGCTAATCTGTTTGTAACAGTAAGGGTAAAATTATATATATCAGATTTTCTTAGATGAGTTGGTTCTTCCTTAAAATGTAAGTAAAGCTGCTTTCAGGCTACAGATTAGTTTAAAGATTCAAGTGCTGTCTCTTGATCAATAACAAATGAATATCAGATCAATAAAAATATGTTTGAATGTCTTCTAAATTTTGTATAGTGTTTCAGTGCAACTACTATAAACATTTTTTCCTCATGTAAATGATACCAAAGTGATTTTACTGGCTATAATGTTTGCCAAAGTAAATGAGTTTTGAGAGGGGGAAAAAAAAGCTTAATATTTGTGAGAAAGCAAGCACTTAGGCTCATGCAGTCAAGTAGAAATGTATTATTTGATCTATTTTAGTAAGAGGAGCTGAAGTAGTTCAAAGTAGTGAGTACTGTGGGTGTAGAGGTAAGTTGAAATAGAATTTAATGTTTTGGCTAACTGGCGGTACTATTGAAATAGTTGCATGGTTAACAGTGGAGTTAATTGAGCCTTGTGAGGAACAGAGCTCTGAAAACCCATTTCTAGAAGTAAGCTGTGAATGCTGTTTGCCAGGCAGTGGGAACCCAGTGTATGGGTTAGGGCTTTGCTGCACTGTGACAAGAGGAATAACTTTATATATGAATTACTACACTCTTATTAACAGGATTTACCAATGTAACTGCTTTAAAAAAAATAAATTACTGGATTTTAAGAGGATAGACTTCTTCTTTTTGCTTATGAGCGCTACAGTGATATGCCCGTCAGCACAAGCAAGCTACGTTCATTAGAAAAAAAATAGTTAAATCACAGGTTGAGCATGTGTTGGTCCAAATGGCCACCACAAAACAAATGCTGGTAAAATTCTACTTTGACTGACTCTGACAGCATAAACAGTATGTAAGGACTTAACAATTGGATGTGTGCAAATGTCATTCAATATAATGCAAAACTTCATCTCCCTTTCAGTAGGCATTCTCAAGTTCTGTATAGTGTGGGTAAATACAATCCAGGCATTTACGAGTGCAGATGGTGTTTTTAACCAGCTGTACCACTGTGATGTAAAAGGAATTCCTTGTAACATAGAAGGGCACCTCATCAGCTGAGGGGAATGTAAGGAGAAGCCGTCTAAATGAGCCAGTAGAAACATCTGTTGCACTCATAAATTTATATGAGGTTGTTCAGCTGTATAGAATTATGTTTCACTAACACTTATTTTAATAAACCATAAAAGGGATAGCATTGCAAATTATAGATGCTGACTGAATTTTAAAATAAAACTAAATGCTTATTTTTGTACTGCATTTTCACATCATGATAACGTGGTGTTTCCCTTAATAAAGTTAGAAATTAAGTAATTTGGCAAAGAAAGTTGATAGGCTTACCCTGCAGCTTTTGTGAAGAGTCATAGTTTGGGCTATCAATGATTAAGAGATTTGGAATATGTTTTGTATGTTAATCTTCACTTAAAAGAAACATTAGTGAACAATCTCCTGTCTATCCAAGTTGAAAGCTTCTTTCATATTCCGGTCATCTTGGAACTAGCCAAAGGGCTTTTTAATGAACCTCCTTATTGGCTTCAATGGTTATTAGATAAAATTGATTTATAAATTGGGTTGATTGTTTTACAATACTTACTTACAGACTTAGAGAGCTTGTAGCAATGCTGGTAAGGCCATGAAAAGATTTGCTATACACTTGAGAATAAAGAGAACGAGTCATCCATGTATCTCAAAGGTGAGACCGTTTCCTTAATTCTTAATGGTAGAACTCTCATTCACCTAAAGACAGAATTTCATCCTCTTTTAATCTCTTTTGTATCACAGCTGCACAGTAACTTTCTTAATGTGTTTTCAAATTTATCCTGCTGCCAGTCCCCAGTACTTTTTCTTTCTGTTTTTCCAGAACAGTGTTGTGGTTTAACCCCAGCCAGTAACTAAGCACCACACAGCCGCTCACTCACTCCTTTCCATTGGGTTGGGGGAATGAGTCAGAAGGGTAAAAGTGAGAAAACCATGGGTTGAGGTAAAGATAGTTTTATAGGTAAAGCAAAAGCTGTGCACACAAGCAAACGAAAACAAGGAATTAATTCACCTCTTCCCATGGGCAGGCGGGTGTTCAGCTGTCTCCAGCAAAGCTGGGCTCCATCATGCATAACGGTTACTTGGGAAGACAAACACCATCACTCTGAATGTGCCCACCTTCCTCCTTCCCCCAGCTTTATATGCTGGGCATGGCATCATGTGGTCATCCCTTTGACCAGTCGGGGCCAGCTGTCCCGGCGGTGTCCCCTTCAAACTCCTTGCACCCCCCAGCCACCTACTCATTGGTGGGGTGGGGTGAGAAGCAGAAAAGGCCTCGAGTCTGTGCAAGTGCTGTTCAGCAATGACTAAAACATCCCTGTGTTACCAACACTGTTTCCAGCACAAATCCAAAACGTAGCCCCATACTAGCTACTATGAAGAAAACTTAACTCCATCCCAGCCAGAACCAGCACAAATAGTTAATTCCACTCCTTACTCAAGTTGACTACTCATGTGCCCTCTTTATAGCTGTGAACTACGTTGATGATGAATTTTTCCCCATTTTTGTATCATAATTTTCTTCTACAGGTACAGCTCATTCTGCTTTCCTGGTACAAATACTTTTCCCACTTACTGGTAGTCTTCAACCAAATCTATTACGAGTGCCATAGCAAATCTGGCTCAGTACCCTGATCATCATCCAGTTACATGCTACGGAGCTTGGTTATGCCTGTCTTGACTTCCCGATCTAATGAGCATAATTTGGATTTATTAGAAAGGTTCTAAATGCTGTTGTGTTGTCACTTAAAAATAAAACTCCTGAAGTAGCCCGAAAAATATGCAAGGTGGTATTTTGTGCTTAAGTTTTTAAAAGAACCTATTTAAGAATAAATAATTCCATTAGCACTTGAAGGGCAGATTACTTACTAGCAACGCTTGGCAACATATTGAAATTGTTGATTATCTGAAAATATTTGAATATTGATTCAAATGAACAAATGAAAGATTGAAATGTATTCATCTTTTTACCGCCTATTTAGGAAGAATACAGTAATGAAGACATCAATGGTCTGAAATTCGATTGTGTGCACTACTCAAAGAGAAACTTGAATGCTTCCTGCTGCCGAAGGAGTACTTCTGTCAGGGCTCCTTATGGTTGAATTGTGTCATCCATGGGAGCTGCTCATTAAAATTGGTGTTTATTTGATATACATTTAATTTTTGGCAGTAAATCTCTCTAAACACACGCACAAATTTACACACATGCCTTCTTTTTATGCTAAGAAGGTAAGGGGGAAGGGACATTGGGAGATGTCGATCTGTGTTTGAGGTGGTTGGGGCTGACTGTATGCATTAACGCATCTTCAGCTTGACCACATCTTCTGCTAACGTTCGCTGGGTCCTGCCTCAAGGTGGAGCTGTTATATTTTAAATGGAGATGAAGACCTGAAAAACATTTTCTTTTCTTCCCCCAGATCTTTCTGATTTGAATAGATGTACGGGTTATATTGGCAAAGAAAAATGGCAAGCAATCTTCCCCCCCGCCTCAGCAAAAGCTGGAGTCAGCAGTGTGTTACACAGGTGGACAGACCTACAACGCTGATCCTCATTCAGTCTGACATTACCTTTCAGGGATCCAGGAAGATGCATACCTTTCACTTCCAGTAGGTATCCAGCAGGATTATCACAATATGCGCATACCGGCTGTCAAAAGCAGTGCTATTCTTGTTGTGGCTTTTTGTAATTGGGAATGTTTTCCCAGAAGAGAGTGTGTATGCGCACGCATTGTGTTCTAATTAAGACTATACAAGAGAGTTATGGCAGGCTGTCAAGTCAGTGGGATGCTGGGTATATTTTAGTCTCTCTGCTGTAGTCTAAATAACCTTTTAAGGACTCTGTTCTCGCAATGTGGTAAATAAATGCTGAATGTTTTATACTTAATAGGCCTTTGAGTAATGTATTCCATATGGCTTTGTTGCTGGAATGAGACCTTCTTATCGCTAAATACACAATAGTGACATGAGGTCATTTCAGCATGAAGAAATGCATACATCTCATAGATGAACAAAGTCAGTTTATTGTGAAGTTTAGTTAAACAGGAATACTCTAAAGTAAACATTGGTGGCACATTTAAGGAAAATGAGGGAAACCTACAAGTACTCATTTATTCTAGTCGTCTTTTACCTATCAGTTTAAATACCATGAATGTCTATTGTAGCTGGATTTGTGGAAGTGACAATCATTTCCCTCTTGTATTTTCTCTTTGATTTGGGGTATCATTATTCTTTAAAAGTTAACTATATCATGCATTTAAAAAGTTTCTTGCTCCAGACTGAGAGAGATCTGGCCAAGCCTCTCTCTTAACAGGTGTAACAAATGACCTGTTTGTAGTTAATTTTGAGTTTAAAAAATTTTAAAAATCCAGGTGGTCTCAATTTCAACCAAGGATGGCATTTACCTGAAGTAAGAAGAAATTAAATTGGGCCCTGAACAGCCTATATAATCTGAATTGGGAAGCACAACCATGGGACTGACTGTCTGATGGACTGGGTACATAGTGCCACACTGGTACCCTATGTACTGTTGAAGAGGATTCACATTTTGAAGCCAATATTCTTTACTAAGTTGGGTGACATCTGTTTTGGCAAGACTTTTACTCACTAAAAAATGCAGGTTCTAATTGCCAGCAGTATTATTAAAGTTGGGTCAAATTAGCTTTGGCTGGCACAAAAATGGAAAATAAACATTCTTGAATGGTAAAGCACTTCAGCACTCTAAAACAACATTTTAATTATTTGGGGTTAGACTAGGGGCAAGGGGTCTTGGAGATCATGGGCAAAACTGGTGACAAATTCCCTTTTTGAAGTGCAAATCTTGGGTTCAACAGACGCTTTAGTTGCGTGTTAAAAATGGATGTTTTTACTAGGGAGGACTGGTCCCTATAATCCCATTGCCTTCAAAATATTTTATTTTTTTACCTGTTACTTAGAACTTTTTTTTAGGATGAGCTTCCAACCTATGTATTGATTCAGCTAGAGAGAAAATTCACGAGGTGAGTAACCTTAGCCACTGGAATATACTGGTCAAAACCACCAACAACATTAATTCATATCTTAGTGATATAAATGATAATTCCACTTAAATACTAGGTCTAGTTCTTGTTATTAAAATTACTGGAATAAAAGTATTTCCAGCTGGATGAAATAACTCAGTTTTCCCTAAGCCTATATTATATTTTGCTTTATTTGAAAAAAAGAGAAGTTCTGACATAATCTTTGGAAAAAAAAAATTCTTACTCTGTTTATTCACAGAAACTGTTTCCTCCCTTTTCCCAGATTACTCCTGGACTATCTGAGTCCTGGTTAAGCATACCCAATACTTAGCTAATTTAGAAGATCTTACCCTTAGAAAGAAAATAAATAATGGGAATTCTGTATCTATTATCTTTGTTATCAAAAATCAAACCATAAATGTCATAAAAATGAACTCTAACTTCTGCTTCCTCAGCATTTAGAAGAAATAATATGATTGCGTGATAGAGTTTTATAGGTTCATCTATAAAGAAGTTGAAGAAAAACTGCTTTGTAGTGGAAGGTTTATGTTTATTATTATGCCTTTGATGTAAAACTTGTGTGGTTTTGTCAGGTTCTTGAATGGTAAAGTGAATTTCATAATCCTATATTACTTCTTAATAATAAAGGTTGTAGACTGATATAACAAAAATTATGCCTTGGCCTGAAATTTGAATGGAAAGGAATGAAAATTATGATGTTTTCAGATTTTTACACACACCCCTCCAATGAGCTTGCTCAGAGGAGGCGTTAAACCTTTGGTTGTGGAATTAGTCTGAGTGGCTTAGAGCGTTGGTTGTCTTACCTAGTGTTTTTCAGAGTATTTAGGGGCATGTTTATTATCCTTGATGAAAACAGCTGTTAGAATCCTCTGTTAACTGGAGTCCCAGGTGTTTTCTATTCTTTGGCTGTGCAGTCAGCACTGCAGCTGTGGCCTTGCTTTACCCCTGAGTTTTCTATGACTTTCAGGTGCTCAGAGTTGGGTTTCTGAGCAGTTTTCAGTTCTGGTCTCACATGCTGTTGATGATTTTTGAATGGTTCAGGTCTGTTCTGAGAAAGGGAAGATAATTCCTTATAGCAATACGTAAAATTACCTGAAACTGATTGGAGGCTAGCTGGAACTTGGAGACTAGTTTTGTCAGTTTCTCCCAAATTGATGAGAATGAATTTGGGCTTGGTATGACTCAGAAGTGACTGGACACAGACTTACCAGTTGTCAGGACTGGATTGCATGGGACTTTGTTGTGATACCATTTAGGATGCCTCTATGGATGCTTCTTCTGTTTTATAGGTAAGCTTCTAAATTTCAGCGGTTGAGTTCTGAAGTATTAAGATGAGTACAAAATAAACCTCCTATCCCTGTCCCATCTGACTTCTCGGTTTTTGCTGTAGAACTGCACTTTCTGTCTTTCTGCTCAGCTTTTCAGAAGGACTGTGGATATCAGCATTTAAAAATCAAACTGCCATTTTCAGTCCACGCTCTTTTTTCTCTTACACCAGTTCTAGCTGGCAGCTTCAGCTCAGCTAAGCTCAGATTGGAGTGGCTGGTGGTGTCAGAAATAACTTTTGTTATCCTCTCAGCAGAAGTGATCAGAAAACCATGGCAGAAGGAAGATGGTGAGCTGAATAAGCTTCTAACAGGCTAATAAGGCTAAGTTAATAAATCCAACAGGGTTTGAATATCTGAAAAGCATACTAATGCTAACATTTCCTGAGAAGGGCTTGCTGTACTCTTCAGTCTTTCTGCCAGAACTGTGTAGGTGGATAACCTATTTTCACAAAGATACTGCTCCCCTTCTGTCAGGCAAAGATATGTCATCAGGAAAGAATCCATAAAATTTATGAACTGCAGACTCACTTGCATTTTTCAGCCTTTACTGGTGTTTTATGAGTCCAGATAAAGTAATGAATAAAATGCTCAAAACATAACCCCATTTTTTAAAATCTTTGTCTGTCATGTTTTAGTTTATTAGAGCAGCACTGGTTTCCAGCAATGTTGTATAGTGGTCTAAAGAAATCTTAAAAGTAATAGTTTAATAATGTTAAGAGACTGACATGATTAGAAAATTGAAATATAAATGACAGCCATGTTTTCCTGGAGTTGTCTTATCCTTCCTCCCTTTGAATCCTGTGGTCCCAACCAACTGCCTCCTCCAGATAATTTTCAGAAAGAATGAACATGAAACATTTTCCTGGGATTTCAGCATGTTGTGGCAAACTACAAATGTCAACTGTACTTGTTTAGATGAATATGTGCTGGATGAGTAATTACAATGCTTGCAGAAAGTAGAATATCTGAAAGTACTGAACTTTGTGCCCATAGAGTGGGTGCACAGTTAATCTGAGACGCTGAACAGATACCACCTGTGCAGAAGAGATCCTATACAGAATACCGTTCTGTGAACTGATTTTCCAGAATACATGTCTTTGAAGGAGGATCTGTGGGGAAAAAAAGCCAAACAACCATGTAAAATGAATTCTCTACTAAAAGTGTTTTAATACATCTGTAGTTGTTTATTTGTGCATCACACACATAATGAAATTTTTCTAAAGTAATTCTGAAAAAAAGCCAGTCATCGATTATTTTTTTCTGTCAGTCAGGATGTTCTCATAATATCTTTACACTATTTGAAAGTTCTGGAAACCTTGCCTTTACAATCAAGATAACATTTATTGAGCATTGAGTTACCCAGTGTTGTTCATGCTCTTTTGCTGTGCCTATCACCAAATTATTTGTTTGCCTGATCTGTTCCTATGGGAACCATGTGGTTTTAATTACATGTTATGACATGGGATTATCTTTTTGCTTTGGCAAGATTACATAATGTCATTCCATCTCTGCAATGAAAAAAACAAGTATTTTTCATTTAGCATTAAAAATTGTTGGAGGATAGGCTAATGATGATGCTTTCTCTAAGTTCTGTTAGAGTGGTATTTTGGGGCTTTTTGTTTGTTCTTTGGGTTTTATTGCTCTTGCTTTTTGTTCTGAAAGTATTCACATTGGAAAGTCATGCTGTGCTAGGCTCGTATGGTGGACCAAGGCCGTAAATATAGTCGTCGTGGTAGATATAAGCAGAAGTAGAACTGCATTTATTTGCAGTAGAAGAACAGAAGTGAGATGGAGTATCATTCAGGATTTGAAGGGGTATGACAACAGCCTTTGTATTCAGAAGTTTTGGATTTCCTTTAAAAAAAACTAATTTGCATATCATAGTATACCCTTGGTTTGTAGAAACAGTACTGCCCATAGCTTTTTACGTATCATAACTAATGCATTCAGCATATCTTTGAAGAAAAAAGGCCTGCTAGCAGCCTATTTTTCCAGGAGGCATTTGTTTGACAAGTAAACCTTTGGAGAAGCTGGCAAGAAGCCAGAGCAGTGCTGGAGGTAATGCACTATCAGGAAGAAGCCTAGAGGTAGTGGTCCTATCTGCCGACATTCTTCCTTTGACTTCTTCTATTTCATTTTGTGATTTGGTGAGCTTTTATAGATCAGCAGGCAAGGTAGGTAGCTGACAAATGTATCAGTGGGGCTTTAGAGACGTTTGTGTTTCACGGTTACACCAAATACAGTTGTACAGTAGTGGTTTTGAGGGGAGTATGAAAATCAGAATATTTTGCCCAGGTGTTTCTTGTGTGGTTTTAGTCATGGGTGCTGCCATGGGTAGTGTCAAAGAAAGAGTTCGGTGAGCGCAGCGCTTGAAAAAATACTTACAACTGGCATTATTCTGGAATGTGCTATCTGAGGAAAACATTAAAGCCTGCAGAATCTGAAATCCTTGATGGAACTTGTCAGAGTTTAACACAATATATTAAGATTAAATTTGATATAATTTCAGGACTGTTTCTGTTTACGCTGAGAAGACCCTGCTGAGTAAAGTCTTTGAATTATTGCAGGTTCTGAAATGAATGCTGGTCCTTTTTTTCCTCTCTTGTTTGAGAGGTTTTATGGGAGCTCAGCATAAACCCCTTACAATAAAACCCAGGGAATTGTATCTAGTTTCTGAAGTTTAACACCTTGAATTAAGAAAGATGTCATGGCTTTTGGCTTGTGTTAAGAAATTGTTATAGTTGTGATAAAGCATTAAGCCTACCTTTTTTTTTGCCCTCAAAGACAATTTCCAGAAAAAGTAACCTTGCTTTTATGACACACTGAGGATAATAAGGAGGGGTGGGGTGGTGAGGTGAAGGAATCCTTTTTTTTAGTGCATTCCTTTATGCTAAGCGTTTTTCTAACCTGACATAAACAGAAAACTGTAAGTTTCTAACATAATGCCAATACAGGTGTTGTCTAGATAGTAAGAAGAGAATGACCTCTTGGTTTCCATTTTATGTCGAAAAAGATTAAACTGTAGTTGTAATATTTACATATTTTCGAGTGTTTAACTTGCATAGTAGAAAATTCTAACATTATATCCAGGTTGGAACCAATAGCCTCATGATTTCATGTCAACCTTCATGATTTTCATTAAAATGTAGATTGAAAAGCCTATTTTCTTGCACAGTATTAATCTATGTTCTTTTGCATTTCTGTTACTCAAGTTGGACCTAATTACAAAACTTCATCATGACTTAAAATGACTCGTGGATTTGTATAGCTGCTTTTCAGAACCAAAATATTTCTGTTTAGACTTGCATGCATCTTCAGGCAGAACAGTCAATGACTTAGAATACAGGGATTTCTGTGCCATTGGTGACACTTGATGTCTTGACATTACAGATCTATATGTATTAAACTATTTTTTATAAAAGTGTGTACATTGTAGACATGAAAGTTATGTATGAATAAAGTGGGATTGTTTTATAATTACAGTGCTTTAGGTAACGAAACAAATCATCTAAGACTGGTGTTCAAACACACACTTGCTCTGAAAACTTAGTTTAACTGCTGTTTAATTGATATGGACTCGTCGAGTAGTTGTAAGTGCATTTGCAGGAATTAATATTTTCTGCTTTTGTATAATCTTAGACTTCACTGACTACAGTTTTAATCAAGGATGTTCACTAGCTTTAAAATCAGATGCACTGATACAAGAATACTTGTATTCCAGTATTCTTTGCGGTCTTTACCAGTAAGCAAATCTAACCTAACAGTTTCAGAACAATAGTTGTCATGTCATTATTCTTTTGCTAATCTTATGTTGTTATAGAAATTGGTTTTGCCCATGCAAGTGTTATGAAGAGAACTAGTGTCTCTCTTGACCTCATCTTTGCCACTCAGTATGTACCGAAAATAATGCCCGTGCTGGTAGTTTGTGTTTTGAATCACATTCAAAAAGAGAATGTTTAAAGGAAATTAACTCAATTATCCCCTGCCACTCACCTCTCATAGTAAGGCCAGTGGAAGTTGTTTGTGTTGCATATATGTGTGTTTATGGGAATAGCATTCCTCTACCTCTTTCATAATTTTTGAACATTTTTGTAAGTAAAGCAAATTATCTTCTGACAACCTGAATATCATGTTTGCATCCATTCTCTTCAATAAGCCAGAGCTAATCTCATTACAAACTGCACCTGAAATAGTCTTCTAAGTTAGGCTTTTTTGTGTGTGATTTTTGGAGATTTGCCTTGGTTTTGATAATTGCATTTGGTTTCTAATTTTTTTTATTATTTCTTGGACGATTTTTCAAAACATTGCAAATGTGTTACAACAACCCGGTGTACAAAGCTGTTCTGTCTGTAGTATGTTATGGCTTTTCTTTTAATTTCTGTTGTTGATTTTAATCTTTAAGGGCTGCGTTATTCATACAGTGAAATATTTCTTTCTGAATTGTGTCATTTCATTGTGTTACTGTCACACTATGCCTAAAGCAATTGAACAGCTGTCCTTAGGAGTTTAATGACTTCATTGCTCACTGTATTTGCTGTATTTAATTCTGAATTTCAATTCAGAAGATAACCTTCCTTTGGAGTAATTGGATCAGTATTATAAGTCTACTTCAATTTTTCTCTAAGGAACATCCTAGGGTATGAGAATAACAGGTTTTGATGACTCACTTTAGGACGGCTTTCACACAATGTTAACTGAACAAACTTCAGAATCTGTAAAGTGCAAGATGCAAACTACTAGACTTAAAGTAACATCCTTTTGTCACAGACCTGACTAGAATGCAGCAAGTAAAACAGTTGTAACTTTTTAATTGCTACCTTATTATTACATGACAATGGCCTTTTTCTTCTATACCGCCCGCCCCCCCCCCCCCCCCCCCCCCGAATTCAGTTATGGTAAACCCTGTATTGAAGCTTTTTCACAGTAATATTATTAGATAGGGTGATCTATATTACTTTTTTAAAAAAATAATTTAAGGAGCATTCTAATTGGTTATTTTTCTACAGTAGTCACATTAGTGTCGCTCCCAGTACCATAAATTTAGTTATGCATGGATAGTCTTTAATCTTTCCTGATATTAGTGTAGGGTTGTACCCTTTTAATCCAAACTCAGGATTGCATTGCATTAGCATCTCTTCTAAACACAATTTACTTTAGTTTTAAGAAAAGCAATAGAGGAAAACAAAGTCACTAGAGAAAGAAGGAACTTTATCAAGGTTCAAGGTGTTCTGAATTCCTGTGAAGTGAATCCGTAAACCTCAGTTTTTATTTTCTGTAGTAATTCCTAATCTCCCTGGGCTGTTTTTGTTGTTGCTGGTTTTGGGGTTTTTGTTTTGATTTGGTTTGGGTTTTGTTGTTGTTTTGTTTTGTTGTTTTTGTTGTTTGTTTTTTTTTAAATAAGTTGCTTTGCTGTATAATTAACAGCATTGTCTTTTATCTGCATGTAGAAATAATTCAAGCAGTTTGAATACCACAGAGGTCAACTAATCTTTTAATTTTCATTTCTGTTTTTAATGGCAGAAGGACTTTTGCTTTGTTCTAGGAATTCTTTGCTAACCTTTTCTCTCTCCGAGATAGCCAGCATCCATGTTCTTAAGTGTATGAATTTTTGGGTATTAGTAAATTTTTGCAGATTCAATGTTTTCTGTCTTGGCTTAGTCACTGCTCTGTTTTATTTCATCATGGGCATAAATATCATGTTCTACTGTCACATATAGCAATTAATCCCTTACAGTTGTTAATACTGGTAGCTACTTAAGGAATGGATGGTGTTTTGGATATAAATTGTTGTGAGAGAAGTTTGACCCTTCTAGTGTTTTTAAGCTAAAATTTAGATTCTGTTATTGCTAAAGGAAAATCCCACGGGCATTTCTTCATTTCACAACTTTATGTAACACTTAGAAGTACTATAGTCCCATATGCATGTATGTCTGTTTACATATACAATATGTATATGTGTGTCATGTTACTTTTATAGCAGAGAGAATTTTCTTGTCTGCCTCTCTTTATGCTATTTATGAAAGGGCCAAAATGACAACCATCAGGAAAGCTTACATCAAATTACACACTGATTTGCCTTATGGAAGAAGTATGGAACAGTTGATACGGCTTTTAATGAGGGAGCGTTCCAAGAGATGCATTTCACTGTTGAAATGTGAAGCAACTCCATCAAAATCTTGGTATACTAACATGGTCCTACAAAAAAACTCTTAAATATAATGCATGCAATTCCTCCACTGGCATGGTTTATTTTAGCAATTTGTTTGGAAGATTTTCTGTTTGAAACAGAAAATGCAAGTGTTTAATGCAGAGCTCTGCTGTGGGCAAATTCAGAACCCATGGCATAAAAGTTCACATTACAATTAACTACCAGTTAATATTTGTCTTATTAGGGTTATTTTGGTCCAGATTTAGGATCCATTCTGACATATGTTTTATTTCCAAATTCTCCTCTAGTGTAACTTAAATCAATTGCCATCATTCAGGCCATTAAAAAAATCTTTATCTACCATTTCTTTGCTTCAAGTCCAAATGTGATTGTATAACACTGGAAATAAAGAGACGGGGCATGAAAATACAAGTAATAGTAGGGTTACAGATTATGTTGAGATTTGCTGTCAATGTTCTTTAGTTTTTATTACATTCAGAGATGCAAAGTTCATATAAATGCAGAGGTAGAAATATCAGTTAGTGGACTGATGTCTAAGGAAATGAAAGAAGAAGACAGAAAGTTAAATGATCCCAGGTTAAGACTTCTGCTGTTCTGAATCTGTGTGATGCACACTTTAGTTCAAGTGTAATTTTTTTTTTTCTTTATAATCAAGTTAAATAGGCATCTCCTGCAGGGCTGCATATTCTTAGAAAGCTATGTGTGTGAGATATTTTGGATGGCTCTCGTGCCCCCAGAACATCTTATTCGCATTTTTGTCTTGCGTTAGTTTCTGACTCAAGTCCTCAATCATCTGCTTGAGCTCTGATGGATACAAGTTCTTGTACCAATATTCAAGAACAAGATACTACTACATCTGTGGATTAAACAGTTTGCAGAAAACACGTCGTTTTTCCTCCCTTCACCCCCAAGTCCCTAGCTGGGAGTGGCTCAGGCAGAGAGGTAAAGTGGTAAACTCTTTTCACCAATACTTGGAATTCTCCAGGGGTTTCATTAATACATATGTACAAATTCCTTCCTTCAGCATTTCTTCAAAGAAACTCATTACTTTCCTATGTGGTGGTAGGATGAAGCAAAGAATATTGATTTGTAACTGATTGGATTTAACATATATTAAAATTTTAAGTTTGGATAAAAATTTTCAGCAGCTGATATTACAGCTTAATCTCTGTTGATGAAGATGTGTCTGTTCTATGTGGGGATGAAATGGAAATGTGGATTTCACTAGTAATCACTGAAAACAGTTCTATAGCAAAAAATTTATCGAGTGGGAATAATTGAAGATTACTTAACATGTAATCAATATAGCTGAAGGAGCTTTGGAAGTTGTGTATATTTTTTTGTTGGAAATATTCAACATCTAATCTGAATTCAGAAATGGAACCACAGTTATCATGACAGGATGATATGATTTTATTTTCCAGATTTTTGATTAGAAAGAAACTCCAACAGGAATCAAACTGTAATAATTAAACATGTTCTAGATGTAGCTTATAATCATTCTGTCGTGACACGGAAATATTTTTGCTTTATCTACTTTCTTAAAAATTCTATTTCATTGCTGAGATACTAGAGTTGAAAGGAAACTGTAAGAACTCATCTTCTTATATTTTTTATTTTCATAGGGGCTTTTGGGGAAGTAATCTTTTTTACATCTGTACTTAAAATCTACATATGAAAAGAAAAAACATTTTTGAATGGTTACTCAGAAACATGCAGACCAAGCTTTAAGGGAGACAAGAAAAATAAAAGCATTTCATGCAATCACCTTCAAATATTAGCCAAAGAAATGTGACTCATCAGTAACGGGCCCAGTCCTGCTCATCTTAGAAGTTAATAGCTTGCGTTTGATTGAGATTATGATTAACCATGTGCAGACTTCACAAGGCTGACATACTAAGGAGTAGTTCAGTTTCTAAATCGAACTTTCAGTTGGTGGCATTTACAAAGGTGATCTTCATTTCCAACATCTTCTTTTCTTTAAGGTGAAGTCACTTATGTCTCTGGCTACTGTGGCTGTCTCAACAGCAGTGCCTGGAAGCATTGCTCTGGCACAGGTGCATGCCGCATTGCATCCCTCTTGCATGTAAGGGAGGGTCTTAACTGCGCATCATTTTCTCTCTTACAGCCCCTTCCCCTCCAAACCCTGATACCACATGAAGGATGTGAGGATTTGGCTGGAAGGAAGCGTGACATCTCCCAGGCGTGCTCTCCCCCTGGGAATCGAGGGACCAAGGCTGGGGGATGTCCCACAGCATACACCTTCCTTGAAGGCAGAGCATAGTGGATGGCTTTGGGGTTTCTTAGGTGTGGCTTTTGGTTTGGCTTTTTCTGGTGGGTGTAAGTAAAATCATCAAGTTTTGATGGGTTTTGATGGTTGTTTCTGAAGCTTAAGGTCTAATAAGAATCACAAGAAACATTCCTTTATGTCTGGGGTCACAAGCAATGCAGTGTGCTCAGAACAAACTTACTTGCGAAAACACCAGGGAGTAAGTTGATGTTTTGGGGGTTGCTGTTCATGTACTGGCAATAGCTGTGGAAAGGCAGACAGTCTTAAAATAGTCTAGCTACAAAGTGATATTCTCACTGGATTAGTAAATATTAAATTATCCTGAAACTGATGCTTTCAGGACCTCATACGCTGTGAATCTGGTGATAAAGCAGCAGTGTAGGACGTCTAGAATTTTAGGCTTTGATCTAAGGAACCGAAGCATCCCACCCTACCACTGTCAAAGGACAAGAAGTATCAATGGGTTGGGATATGGTGCTGTACTTTGGATCTTGTTTGGAAACATTTTGTCTCTTAGTTTGTGAAGCTGGCCTTCATAGTTAAAACCATTAAGATTTTCCTCTTGAGTTTGACAAGACTTAAGAAAAAGCTTGTAGTTTGTTTTACTATTTTCAGCAAACTTCTGGTACATTAAAATTATTTATATGCCTATTTCTATTATTTTATTTAAAAAGAAAAGAAAATAATGCAGTTCTTCAGTAAAACATTAAAATTAACTATTTTTAGGCAGTCCTATTGCTACGACAGTATTCGTGCTCTACAATCAGAAATTGAACAGACTTTAAATATTTTTTTGTTTTTACAAGTCTTTCTTTTTTGTGGAAAGATGATATCAAAAGCTAAAGTTGGAAGAAAATTAACAGCCTGGCTGAAGGTGCGAAATCCATCTTTCTCACCTGCTGCCCAGTCGCAGAGGCAGTTGCTCTCCCTTTCATCATTGTTTCTGGAATAACCTTTTCTTGCTCATGTAACTGGCTCATGGCCACAGCTTCACAAGCTAGGATATGCTTCTCTTTGATCCCTGCTTGACAAAAAGGGCAGAATCCTGTGGTTTGAGCTAGTATTATGTGGATTTCTTCAGTTTTATCTATATATTTCTATTTCTAGATGCTGTGCAATGTAAAATATGCAAACCAGCAATGTAAAATATGCAAAACAGCCTGGGAATGTGGAATGTGGGCTTCCTTATCCCTCCTGACCACCGGGCAGTGGTACGAGGATCGCTCTCACCTGCCCTTCTGGTCTCCTGAGTTTGATACTGCTAGATGCATGGCAGACCAGTTTCAAATGAAGGAACTACCCCATAGTTTCATAATTGGATCATTCTTTGGGATTACGGGAACAATTGCTTTATCTCCACATGTTGAAGAAGTGTAGAGTTTGACTTGTACTTTTTGGCCAGGTTGTTAGAAGGTGGTCACCGTCTCATTTTCCTGCATGTTTTGGCTTGAACTTTATATGCTAGATAAGCTCAGAGAGCATGGCTAGAAAATTAAGCCCTTCAGGAGATGTAGGTAAAGATTGCCAAGTTTCTGGACACCAAATGATTTTGGAGTGAAAAGAGTAGCTGCCAGATCTACCAAAGAGGCATTGTTCCAGGTATTGGTGCAAAGGGTAGATTTTTTTTAAACAGGTAAAAAGATTTCAGAAACCTCTGGTGCTTGTGGGGTCTTGATTGCTTCTACATGCATGTAAGACCTTGAAATTCCAAGATGTTCCACTGCTGTTTTGGACTTAATGAAGAGTTTACTGCATTTCTAAACCTGAAGGAAGCTCACATCAATTTGCCTATTTATCTCTACCATTTTTCTCATGTTAATTTGTGTTTGGTCTGCCTAAGTAAACAGTGTACGTTGTCGATATGACAAAGTATTGCACAATAGCCTGTTTGGTTGGGTTTTTTTCCTTGTTTGGTTTCGTCTTTTTAGGAGACCCTCCTGTATTTGCTAGTTTACCTGATTCTACTTATCACACCAGCTCTAGAAGACTTAACACAGAATGCAGGATGAAAAAGCTGAAGAACAGTTTTTTGTAAGGGATATCGGGACTGTTTCTTAACTAGAGATTTTATCTGAAATATTTTTATAATTCTAATATTTACATAATATTTTGTTCTAATATTGGAAAATTTGCCATTTACTGTAGGGAAGAATTATACAACTTTTCAGCTGTATCTAATTCCATACCTAGTGGTTTAATGTTTCCATTTTGGTCCTGAATTTAGGTTATAATATTTCTTCCATTAGCAAATGTCTTCAGAGAATACATTTTCTCTTAGTCTTTTGGCTAAAACCACAACAGAATAAATGCTGCTTTGCACATGCTTCTGTATTGTTGCCTCTCTTTCCATGCAGATTACCTTATTAAATAATGTATATGTTATATGCAACTTAATAGTTTGGCAGGCCGTGGGGCCTCAGCCCTCAGAGTTCACAGGCGGGCTTTGGGGCTGTAACAGTTCCACTCCTCTTACTGCTGTGTAGAAGGGACATTCTGAAGCAGTAAAGAATGAAAAAGTTCGGCTTCAGAGCTTTTGCTTCTCATAATACATGATACCTGAAGCACAGTTTTCTGAAGGAAGCTACTGAGTCAAATCTGACTATTAGGATGTAAATCTTCTCCACTTTAAGAAGGTCCCCATTGGCCTCAGAGTGGAATCAGACTTCTGGCTGCTAGAAGATGCATTGGTTACACTGTGTGCTACAAAGCCTTTTGCTCTTGTAATTCTTAGCACCAAATTTTAACACTGATATTCTATCTCATGTGCAACAGGAGGTTTTTGCTGTGGTCAGGGAGAGCTTGTCTTCCTGATTCTTGATTTCAGGCCAAATCTAAAGAATTTCTGTTGGGAGTTTTTAAGTTTTGCTCCCAAATCCACACTATTGAGAGGAAACAAAATGTGCAGGTTGGCCAAAATGTAAAGTGGCAATCATCTTGTCTCAGAATAAAAGAGGTTGGAAAGGAATAAAGTAGTTTTCATAGTTTGCTCAATTTCAGGTGAGCACGTGATATTTGATTTCCTGTCTGGGAGAGAGGGACTATTGAGGAAAAGACAAAAAATGGAAAAATCTCCCTAAAACACCTTAATGAATGCCATTTAAATCACTTCGAGTTTATCAACACTTAAGGTTTGAGATGTTGTTTCTGTACTTGGCTTCATCGAGCAAAAATAGTTTTTCCTCCTTTCTGTGATTCATATTTTGGAAAACATAGCTGTCTGAAATAACTGTTGTGTTGTCTTACTGTTCCTGCCATAGTGCAAAAATCAATTCTCTCAGAATAACTGATCAAGAGAACCCTTGAATACTACTGTTCATCCTTAAGTTAGAAAAAGAAATGTAATATAAAAAGAGAATTTTGTAACTTAGAATAATAAATCCAGCTCTTGAATAAGTGATTGAAGAAGGATAGAGAGGATCAAAGTAAAATATTTTGTAGAAATATAAACATGTGCTAACATTTATTGCTAACTATTTATTGATTTAAAGCTTCTCACCCTTTTTAAATTTCCTATAACATTTGCACTACTGAAATGTCACAAAGCATTTATTTTTACTTTTCTGATGATCAGAGAAAATAAGCAGACTAAAAAAGGTGTTTGTCAAAGCACATGGTAATTGTTTTGGTAACTTGCATACCAGTTGTCAGCTTTTTACTTTTCTAAGCAAGTTCTACATTTATACAGCAGCTTTTAATTTTCTTCTTTTACCCTAAGTACTTAAAGCCATTTTAAAATGAAGAGAGCTTGGCAGGGGGTGGGAACCCAATGACTGGTCACAAAAGATGTTTGTGTTGATTTGCCAGCCAACTGATAAATTTACCACCATATTTTAGGGCACTGCAAGGATGCTTCTCCATATAGAAGTTTTCCCAGTGATTTTACTCCTGGAGATTACAGAATACCAAGAATTCTGGATGATGAAAATATGCATCTGTATTATGATACTGGCAGCTGAAATAGCAGTCCCTAAACTCAGTTAAGAATTTTAATGTGGAATTTTTGAAGAACAAAAGCAATAACTATTAATATTTCTGCCATATAATATTAAGAAAAAAAATTTCCGAAACCAGTCAATTTCATATTTAAAACTAATTCCAAGCCACATCTCATTCATATTGTTCTTAAACTAAAAAGCACTATAAAATAGAATATGTTCAAAGCATTAGGTTCAGATCTGAAAGATCTTGCTGCTGCTAAGGGATGCTTAGGTGTGGTGGTTTGTTTTCTTTTTTTAATTTTTCAAATGGGATTTAAAATCTGTAAAAGGTGTGAAACACTTATTTTAATGAGAAAACATAGATTGCACAAGAAGGTTTTTTGTAGGAAGGTTCTATTCCTATTCTACATTTTATTCTTACTAAGAATAAATTAACATCTCATAGCAAGAATTTTAAGAAAGAGAGCAGTCTCTGTTTTTTGGTTTTTCATCTTTCCTTTTATACTTGTTTTACTTAGGAAGAAGTACAGCTCAATGTGGGTAACTTTAAGTTTCCTTCTATATTCATATGCTGTCAGGTATAGAAACAAACAAAAAAAACCCCAATCCAGTAGAGTGCCAGGTTCCCATAAGATACATTTCTTCATTTCCCTTAAAACCAAGAACAACTCCATTGCCGACCTACTTTCTGTTGAGAAATTGCTTCTGTGATACGTAGGAAACAAAAGAAGCATTTTACAGCCCAGGGAATATCACACTTTCTTCCATGGCATGCTGTGTTAAAAAAAAAAAAAGAAAAAAGAAAAAAAAAAGGGGGGGGGGGGGGGTCAGGAGGAACAATGCACTTCCCTTTCCCTCAGAGCTTATTGCATTGAGAATTATTTATGCAAGCCTTATGGACTTTCATGGAATTTTAATAGCTGTACGGTTGTATGCACAGGAACGTTCTCTATCATTCTGTGCCAATCTAGACTAGATACCTACACTTTAACTGTAGGCTTACTGATAAGCCTAAAATGAATCAATTTTATTATGGGGAAAAATATCATAGCACTCTATAATTACGTCTTTCCACTAATCCATTTAACAGCTTTGGTATTTTATTGTATTCAAACAAATACTCCATTCTGTTATATGTGACAAAAGAGATACAACCAGTGGTTATTCACATAAATTCTGAGTATGACAGGACATTCTTAAATTGCATTTTTAGCAATGGTTAGCTTTTGGGTTGTTTGGGTTTTTTTGTTTTTTGGTTGTTTTTTTTTGTGAGTTCATCTATGTAGTACTGGCAGTAAGCATGTAAATTTAAAAGTTGTGGCTACTGAAACACTGTTCTAGAACATGCAGCTTCATGCATGTATGTCAAATCTTTTTCAACATAATTATGTTTAAAAGAGTGTGGGTGGCTAACCATGCCTATATGTGCTCCTGATAATGTTGTTGATGAACAGATGAGGCAGGACTCTGGGCTGGGGATACCAGCCATGTCTCATTCAAAATGATGGCATGCCATCTTTTCTGAACACACGTTAGTATCTGTAGGTCCTAGAATTCAGGGACATTACTTCAGCTTGATCACAACTCTTGGCTTTATGCCAGGGCTTCCCACTCTGTATCTCACAGATGTAATATTAGTGGAAAAGAGCAAAGGGCAGGACTGAGAGGATGTTAACGGGAGGGCTGAGGAATACGCAGGTCTTAATACACAGAAACTACGTGTAATGAATTCCTCCAGATCCTTCGGGCATTGCTCGTGACTTTGTTCCAGGTCTATAGATGTTATACCAAGGTGAAGGGAATGTGTTAATAAGGCAGATGATATCTTAGTGGGTTTCCATTGAAGACTGTTGAGCCATGACTCCATCAATTCAAAGGGTAGAAAACATTTTGATCTTGGTGGCAAAGATTCCCTCTACAGAAGAGCAACAGTTCTTGCAGGCATTCTTTGAATGTCTGGCAAAACATGTACCCATGTAAGTCTGTTTTTAGTATTCTGGTTTTCTTCTTTACATATTAGTCAATATCAGGAGAAAGATAACTTAATCTATGTAGTTGAAGAAGAGTATTCACCCTGGATTTTTTTAATGGAAAGAAAGTGGATAGTTGTGAGTTAGCCTGTTTTAATTTCTAAACCCGTAGTAGAATTTTGTACTTTGACTCGGGTGGTCTCTGTGACTGTTGAAAAAAATTGTACCTATTTCCAAAAATTGTGAAGCACCTACATTTGATCTATTTTGTTTTAAAGAAATTATTGAGGAGGATAGATACCTAGGTTCAATGCTTGGTTTTACTGAGTTGCCCTGTAGTCTTTGCTTAAATTAGACTTCCATTAATTCTCTCAAAAAGAAGTAGATGCTTCATAGTTATCAGTGGTTAAATCCATGTGGGTAAGTGTTACGGTGGAGAATTGCTTGGCCATGGCAGTGGGTTTTAAAATGCTTTGTTTGCAACCATGGAGTCCTATTTCTCTTAAGTGAAATTTTTTAGAGAAAGCTGATGGATATTGCATTTATTAATTCACGTGTACCTACTGTATGTCCATAGGCTCATCTGCAAGGTAATTCTGGTCAAAATAATTTAATCTATGTGTGCGTTTATATGAACAGAACAAATGAAAGTATCGCATTTGCTGTGAGATGTGCATTTCTGTGCATGAAAATGTTTTATTTCCTAACTAGTTGTGCTATAGGCTCTGAAATAAGTCATCTTTCTCTAAAGGAAAAGGCCACTTGTGAGCTGAATGGATTTATCATCTTTGCTCTTGTTTAAGATTTAGATAGATATAATTTAAATCTGTATTTAGTATAAATCTAAAGAAAAAAAATGAATGCAGTTTGTTTCTGCATTGACCAGAATGTATAGATGTTAAAAAAAATTGGGGTAAATTATTATTGTACAGTGGGGTTTTTTTGGCATTTCAGGTGACTTTTTTTTTTCCCCTGATGTCTTATAAGTAATGTAAATAATTTCTTACCCTTTCTAGTTATCACAATGGTCTATCTTTACCTTTTATTACTAAGGAACATCTTCTTCATCATAGCCGTAGTAAGTGTGTTCTTCTCTTACTGCAACTGTTTTCCCTATGTGTGCTTGAAGCACAGTAGCAGTGAAATATGAAGGAAACATAATGCTTATTGTCCATTAGACAACTTTTGTATAGTACTAAACAGAATTTTTGTAATTTTGCTGACAAAATCTAATCTTTCCACCCACGTTTCTGAAATTCCCTTCTTTTTGAAAGTGGTGTTTTTACAAAAAGGAAGAAAACACTGCTGTAGAAAGAAAAAAAAAAAGTGTGTTATGAGGTAAATATTAATGCTGACATTCTAATGAAGAGTGCATATGAACAAAAAGAAATCAGTAGGACACTCTGGTGTATATTTCCTTGCATTCCTTGTACCATTCGCTGCCTAATATTTTTCTGTTTTGATTTCAAGCAATAGCTTTTATAAATGAAAATGCCCAATCTAACAATTTCTGTTTCATTCAAGTTAGCCTGTTAGAATGCTATTAGAAGAAGAGGGTAATGGTGCATAAAAAGATTGGATTGGTAATGCAATAGCAATATTTTTTGAGATACAGAGCAACTACAGAATGGAGGAAAGGTTTTGTTTCTATTATTAAATGCTTCCTAAGCCAGTGAGTGCTTCAGAGAAGAGCAGAAAACAGTCATCCATTTCAGTATTAGTTGACTACACAGAAGTGCTCTAAGAGCTGCTGGAGGCCATGGGTTTCAGACCACAATTGCACCCTTTCGCAGCAGCTTTCAATGAAAATGGTAGATGTTTCCCTCTGTTTCACCCACTCCCTACCCCCAGCACTGTGAGTTGGAGCCTGTTCCCAAACCTGACTTTTTAATGGTTAGAAATATTCTTCCAATAGGCAGTTTGTATGCACTCTTTCTTGCTCCAGTGTTCTCTATAATAACTGTTCCTGCTCAGAATAGGGATAATTTTCATAGCTCTTTTCTCAACCTTTGTCTTGTTTTCTCTGTGTCTATTTCATAAAAAAAAAAAAAATCTCTTACCTAACATATCCATGATTATTCTACAGTCTGTCTCTGGAAAGTCAGTATCCTATAATGATGTGAGTCTTCATCGTATGCGGTTTTGTAATAGCATTATGTAGTTCTCTAACATATCCAACATGCCTAAGATAACTATGTAGGGTACAAGGAGGAGTGAAATGGACCTCATTAAACTTCCTTTATTACCTTTATCAATTTTATTTTTTTAAATTTCCTTCTTGAAACTGATTCCCCCACCCTTGTTATTGATCCCCAAGAAAAGATTGGATGTTTTGTTTTCATAATGCAGAAGATATGCTTTCTTATAGTCATTTTTTGCCTTTATTAGGTGGCAGCATCTTTTAATTTTCAACCATGTCATCATTTGTAAATGAGTAATATCACTGTGATGGGTAGATAGACTTGTTTCTGATAATCAGGTGCTATTGAGTGGGTTGGAAATGTCTAGAAAGGACAAAGTCATATACTAGATAGAAAACTTAATATAAATAGAACATTGAAAATATGGTATGGAAAGAGAAAACTTCTTGCTCTACATTTAATACCATCATAGATCTCCTTTTAATGTTGCTATCAGGACTGTTGTTTCTGGATGGACCTGATCAGGATATGCTAAGAGAATTGAAAATGGGCATGCATAGACAATTTTTAAAAAACAGAAATAATCAGATCTTTAAGAACAAATATCGTTGTAGCCAAATATGAAGATTTGTTAATTAGCAATTTTAATCAGTTTAAAAGTAAATGTAGAGTGCTGTATTACAGAGTAATTGGGGTAGAGGAATGACAGCTGTATTTTTGTTAAGGACTGCTATGTAAAAGTGTGTAATACTTCTGTAGTGATGTAAATGTAGTTCCCCTTAATTAAGCTGATTGATAGCAATCTAAGAATACAAAAGCCAGTGTAAAGGTGTCAAAGCAGCTGCTCTAGGTTTTATCAGGAGAGGAGCCAGCCTGGAGAATCAGAGTTATAACAGGTTCCCTTATGGACCCTGGATAAAAGGCCAGTGGCATAAAGAGAAAAGAGTTTTTGCTATTTGGTTTTCTAACAGACTTTAGAATAGGAAGTATTAGTGTAATGGAAAAAAAATGTTTTCTTTATCATACTGCCCTTCTTTTCAGTACTGTTCCATAGGAGGATGAAATTCGATGGATGAGGAGGGGATTGATCTTGTGCAACTTAAGGTGATACAATTATGTTTGTTGCTATTGAAAAGTCAGTCTCTTTCTGAACCACCAGAGGATATGGCTTGTGAACTGAGACAGTTCCTCCTCCCACACTTAACCACTTGGCTAACAACTGCAGTTTCACTTCTTGTTCTTAACTGGTGAGAAGTAGACCTTAATTTCTGAACTAAGGAAAACTTCACAGGTGGTATTTTTTATTCTTGAGACTATATATAATTAATTAGAAATGTTTTCTGATGCTTTAAGGTGTTGATTTTTAGACCGCTTTCAGAGAAAATGCAAATACTTTCATGAAAATCTGATGAATATTTTCACCAGAGCTCTGTAACGTCAGAGGGTCATTTAAACCTATAAAGCCCAGAAGATGAGCATAAGTTATAAAACAGCTTTTAAGTGGATGTATCAAATGTGTGTGACTTTAACAACAAGTACACATGATATAATACAATAAGGAGAGAGTTCTTTTATCATTATGACTATCTCTTCATTGTTAGAGACATGCATTTCTTCATGACAGGGAGGACTTCAGTTTTGTCTGCTCGTTTGTCTGTCCTAGGCCCTTGCACAGGGCGACTGATCATCTCTGTATCAGAAAACCTTGCTCGAAAAATTGATATAGCAGCAAAGACCCAAATGGTTTTCATGCATCTTCTTGTGTGTCTTCCTTTTCAAATGTATAACTGTTTGAAGTTTTCATTTGTCTTTTGGTGAAGGGACTGAAGAGATACTAATGACTTGGGGATAAGATAAAATCTGGATTTAAAAGTCCAGAAAAAAACAAATCCAGGTTTAAAAAAAAAGTTCATCACATGAAGAATGTTGTAAAGTGACTAGTTAGAGAAACCTGCAATAGAGTTATTGCCAGGAAAGCACTCTTCTTTAGTGTTTATAGAACAAGGTAACTTAAATTTCTTAGTATGTGTTCCATCAGCTTGCTTCAGCTCATCGACTATTCGTATAATTTGCAATCTTTAAACATAGTTTGCAGATGCCTTTTGTTACATTTTGTTTCCATTTCTGTGCTGTAATGGATATTGTTATTACGGTTATTAATAATAGTAATAGTAAATTCCTATAAGCCTTCCTGTTTAGGCAGAGTAGAGAAAGGACTGTCTGAAATTTACGTCATCCTATATAGTTAAAGTTTTGATCATGTCAGTAGAAAAATAATTGCAAAGCAAGAAAACAAAAGGTGTAGGCACTCTACCCCCTGTCACATGCCCCCATTCCCTGCAATGTTCTCTGAACAAAGTCCAGGGTAGAGTACCCGTGTGCTAATTGAATGTCAGGGGGGTTATCCCAGAATATCCTGAATCCAATAAAGAAAATGTTAAATGCAGAGCATAAATATATTTATTTTGGTTCTGGAACCATAGTCTGCAGTATAGCCATCTCCATTAACAACAACAAAGTGCCAATTAAATGTACGCAATGAATATAAACAGTATAGCTTTCAGCTATGAAGATGAAGAAACTCATGCTTTTGATTCTCATGACCTCATTTTCAGAGTGTCAGAGCTAAGACTCAGACCATTTCTTACATCTGGATTCTGCACTACATAGGAAGAGAATTTTATTTTTTTTTTTTTTTTTTTTTTTTACCGGAAGCAGCTGTTCTGCTACATGGGCACTAATTTCCCCAAAAAATTAAGGGTAAGGGCACAGTCCACGATGTTTTTTTTATCTTGGTATTAGGGGAGTTTATTTGGAGGAACACTTTGCACTGTCACCAAAAAATACCTGTCTACTATAAATACATACTGTGCCTAGAAGGGACGTAGTCTGATCCAGTTCAGGATCTCTCTTTGGACTCAGGCTGCTGCAGAACTTGGTAACAGATCCAGCATACTTGAGAATGTGTGATAGTCTGTAGCTGGGAAGCCATTAAATGAAAGCAATAAAGCATTTTTTTTTAAAATCGTTTTAGTCCAATTAATGACTTCTGCAAAGATACCAAAATCACATAGTCCTGGTATATTTTGAGTAGATAATAACAAAGCTACAATAATACTAGCTAAAAAGTGAAAATACTAAGTATCCATTTGTGGAACACTGTTCTTTTTATTTTCTCATACTTTTATTATAATTCTTTGTGTGAGTAGGGTAAGCAGTCTGCAGTGTGATGAACTCAGAAGATGAGCTAAATGCTCTAAGACATTATTGTCAAAGAATGGCACTCTTGCTTTCCATTCTCATGTGAATTAGCCATTCAGAGATGCAAACAAGCTTAGGCATGTAGAGAAGCTGCTGCATACATCTTTAAGATTGACTCTGTGGAAGAGTCAGCAGCTAGAAACAAGAATTCTGAGTCCGATGACATATTTCCATAATCAGCATGAGGATTTATTTGATGCATTTCCTGATAGAGGATATACAGTCTGATAATCCTTCGCCAACAAACTGGCTGTGGCGCTAGATCTTGCGGCTGGTGCGTGCTGCATACAGATTACTGAGGCTAAACTGGCCTCCCCTCGCGTTCTTCTAGTACGTGTCTCACAGGGTGGGAGCAGACGGATACGCCTTTGCCAGCTGTATCGTTCACTCTGTTAGGTGTCTAACCAGAGTTCCTGATATGATCATTAAAAAGTAGAAATGGAAAAAAATTTTCCAAGTATGAATAATGTAAATGCACATCCTAAAGAGTATTCAAATTGATTTGGGTTAAAACACACATCTCATTAAACATCACTGTAAATGGCGTTAAGTAATCTCTGAAAGAATTATCACTCCTTCACATTAATAATTTGACCATGAATATTCCCAGAGGCTGCGAGGGACTCGCTTTCTGTATGTGTCTGACTGTGGTTCCAGCCAGGGTTGGAAAAAGAATTTTATAGTCCCTTTAGATCTTGAACCGAATAGTAACAGAATTATGTCATTAACTTTTGGGGACCTTCCTCCTTACATAGTAGAGCTGTGTAGTGAGAGAAAGGAAGGAAAAGGAGCTGTTAGAACCTCAGGGGTTTTGCCGTAGCTCTGAGCAGCCTGCCTTCATGCTGCAGATTCTTTCAGCAATTCTTTTCTACTGTGATGCGATATCAGGCAGGTGGTCTAGTGGGGACCAGTGGTTTCATCAGCTGCTGTAGAATAAATTGTTAGTGTTTATCTGTGACAAGTAAGTAAAGAAGTGGCAATCATGTATTTGGTTTCTTAAAACCACACTTAAATATTGGTGTTTCTTGTTGGGAGGTCAAAATAATTACTCCAGGTGATTGTCTGTAATTTATTGAATGTAATACTCCTCACTAACGCATGGAAGATGCTATAAATTTTTAGGTCCCTTTAGAAATTCTTCTTCAATTTAAATGTTTTTCCATACTGCGAACATGACATTGCGTGCCAGCTAAGAGCCCACCCTCATAGAAGGGAGGAAGATTATCAGTTTGATAAATTAGACAATTGATTTTTGAGTTCTAATACCTATGCTCAACTCAGATTAATACCAAAATTTATCCTAACCCAGAGGTGATTCTGTTTACACCTCGGGATGTCAAAAACATTTCTACTTGTTACTGAAAATGTAACTTTCAGACATGCAGAAGGCAAATAAATCCATGTTTGTAAGGTATTACAAAGCACTGTCTGAAAACAAAAGGTTGCTATTGTTTCTCCTTTTACAGGTACCTACTGAGCAATCAGGAAGACTTACACTTATTTTTATTAAATTGTTGTAGATTATGTATGTAAATGATAATTCTTGCTGTATTATTATGTCACTTGGCAGCCCAGTAGAGTTTAGTAAAATGTTTAATACTCAGTGACTGTATCTGTAGTTAATAAGCTTCCTAAAGCTTCCTAATTGCACAGAAATCACAGCAAAGTTGATGCTTTCAGAAATGGATATTGCGATATAACTCTAATACATTACTATAATATCAGTACCTTTCAAAATTAACCTGAAGCATTTCCAACCAATGTTTCTATCTCAGCCTCTTCCACTCTAAGTACTTCGATTTCTCTTCTGCTAGATACTTGGCATACTATTACTACCAACAATAGTGCCTGAAGTCTAAGAAAGAAAACACCTTTAATCTATAAATTGAACTTTAAACAAGAAATTTAGCATATCATAACCAAGAATCAAATAACTTTTAGAGTATTAGGGAAATGTGACTATTACTTGCTTCTGGCCTTCTTTGTATTTTAAAATATTGGAAGCAGTTAAGAGAGACCAAACTTATATTGATACATTATTCTGATTTTGCTCATGAGTTTTCTAGTTTAGCTTCCATTTACCTGGTATTTTGGGGTGGAAGGATGGGAGGGGTAAAATTAACATGCATTCCCTATTCTTCATGAAACTGTTGAGGCTGTGTAATTCTCTTGAGGAGAATACTGCTCGAGGAGTTCTGATGGGCATTGTTATGGAGTCCCTTTTTTCCAGTGTTTCTGAACAGTAGTTTGGGGTTGGATTTTCTGTTTGGTTGTTTTTTGGGTTTGAGCTGTTGGTTTGGGTTTTTTCTTAATTCACTCCAAGGAGAAAGGCAAAAAAGAATTTCTGGGGAGAGTTGTTCTACCATGTTCTAAAAAGAACTGGAAAATTCTGTAGAAAACAAGAGCACAGATGATTCAGGAGGTCTCACCCTGTTCTTAGCAGCAGGAAAATATTCAGTGTTCTGGATCTGTGTTTCAGAAAGTACTTGTAAATGCAGGAAATTTTATTTAATTTCAGGAAGTGCTTTTCTTTTCCCCTTAATGGCAACCCCCTAAAATTTAAAAGCCTATACAATCTGCCATTATATGGCAAATTTAGAAAAGAAAGTAGCATGGTACTTCTAAATACTGCACTGGTAATTAGATATTGGATGGCATAGCTACTACTGATTATTGACTTCTCTGTTCTTCATATCCTCTAAGTGCTTAAAGGATAACAGCAAATGTCACTGCTGTCCCTGAAGGTAATTGGAAAACCTAATTTGTCTTACGATCTTTCAGTGAAGACAGTAAATCAGGTAGTATATTTTTCTACTCTTCATGGACTCCTGAGTGGACTCCAGCTGCTTGGCAAAGCAACTGTCAGTGAAGGCAGCATTTTAAACTGAGCAGTGCATTTGCAAAAATATAAAGATTACAAGTTAAATTTTACTTCAAGTGTACTCCTGATATAGAGCTGATTTGAAAAAAATACAAACTATATATATTAGTTATGTATATATGTATTAGGTATATTTCATGGATCTTGTAAGTCCTTTCTCCTTATTGAAATACTTACCCTGCCCGCAATGAAATCCAAATTCCACAGCAAGAAGAAATTGAGCATCTTTATTCCAGTATAACATTTCCCTGAGCATCTATACCTGATTCAAAGCAACAATTTTGAGATTTACATATATGTGATGCCTTCTTAATGAAGGATCCTTGACGTTTTTCATAATACGTAGCAAAATTTAAATTAATGACTGAAATACAGCCTTTCCCAGGAAATGTGACCATTGTATTTCTGTTTCTATTGACACACAATTGTTGACCTTTTTGCACTAAAAGGTGTAGATAGCCAGACCGTCAGTGGGAGTTCCATGGCCTGAGATGGGATGCTCTGGGGAGCTGTAGAACCTCATAGTTCGACAGCAGCAAGACTCCTGCAGCAACGTGTCACCAGGCTGAGCCAGCAGCAGAGCTCTGCAGCAACGTGTCACCAGGCTGAGCCAGCAGCAGAGCTGTGTACGTATTTCTGATAGGCCCAAACATGCCACATACAGACACACAAGCCCACAGAACAAAATGTTTCGCACCCAGGAAAAGTTAGCAATGAAGTGTAATGAGAAGGTGGAACAGATTAGACTGATCAGGTGCAGGGCACAGCTGGACAAGTGTATTGACCAGGCCTGCTTACATGCAGCTGTAAGTGTGCATTGAAATGCAATTATTTTTAATTATTTTTTTGTGTGTGTGTTAAACCTCATCATTCAGCTAAGAGACATCAAAAAAATTGTGATTTGTTTAACTGGTGGCTGGTAATACAGCTTAAGCAGAGGATAACTGAAAGCAAAGAAGGCTAAAGTATATATGAAGTAACAAAATTATTTTCATCAGACCTTTGGAAGAATACCAAGGCTGGAATCTGAAGAATAATGCATTACAGTTTTCTACAATATTTGTGAAGTAAATATAGAAGATATTTATATTTATATAGAAGAGGCTAGTAGCTTGTATGTGTGCGAAATTTGTATTTGCCTTGCCCTGTTTGTTTTCTTTTTCTCATGCTTACAATACTGCAATTTCAGGATGCTGTGTTCTGCTTGGGGACCTTAACTTTGCCATTATGTGTACAACAAATAACTCTGTCCTTGAGTGTCTCCTTGCTGTCAAATCTCAAAGTACCAGCTATACAGATGCTAAAATTTTTTGCATGGCCACTTATATCCTAGGATTTGTTCTTTCCTTCCTCTACTGAGAGCAATGTTTTGTAACTGCTGAAGAAGCAAGAAAATTGTTTTTGTTTCCTCCCAATGAAAAATACTCACTATTAGGATATTATTATTAATAAAAAAAAAATCTTAAGTGCTCAATGCTTAGAAGCCTACTGAACACCAGAAATTTTCTGAAAATTTGTTGCTTAAAACCAGATACATGATTTAAAGGACAGTTTTGTGTGTATGTATGCATATATTCTTTCGCAATATATAATCTAATAACTATGACCAGCCACCCTGAGAAGCACGCGCATGATTTGTGTATCATTCCCATAGTTTTAGCAGGACTGCATTGTACTACTCCTTTACAAAGAAATACAGGAATTGGTGTTAGTTAATTATTTAAATATTGACTGGCATATACTATATGCAAAGGACAGCTCAAAGAGTTAGGGGAATTCTAACGTAATAAAATGACTTTTAACAGAGCTTTAGAAGAGTATTAAGGCTGGAATAAAAAGGGCAAGGGATTACGGTTTTCTGCAATATTAATGTTTGGTGCAGAAGAGCCTTGTGCTGTGTTTGTGTGTGTGGATGCAGCTAATGACTTCGAAGCAGGCAATGTGACGAGGAGTGAAAGGTGGGGACCAAGGACTGGGAAGCTCTGGCACCATTCTGATACTTTTCCCGGAGACAGAAACAGGGGGAAGACTGGTGCAATCTGTGGGAGCTGACTGGAAAGAAAAGCCGAGATGTGCTACTCCTCCTGTGTTAAGATCCTAAAGAAGGTTGCCTGTGAGATTCCCCTAAAATGAGGAGGACACTGAGCTCCACCTAGCCAAAATTCTGGTGACTTGTGATCTTAGAGGGGAAGCAACCCCTCCATCTCTGCTCTTGTCTGTGTTTCTGTACTGATAGGTGTACATGCATATATAGCAGACGGTATGTAGGTAGCTTTGGTATTTCATCACTGAGTTCTGTTAAAGCTCCCAGTGAGTGCTGTCTGGCTGTGGTGGTCTGCTACCCTCTACTTGGTCTGTGTGTACTCTCTTCTATAGAACTGTGGATCTCCGCAGTTTCTTCCTCAGAGAACCGATTCAAAGAGTTCACATAGCTTCTTTGCAATAATCTTGCCCTTTCCCAGTACTGACTTTATACTATGAATATCAGTTGGCGTTACGGACATTTTAGCAGGCTCTTTTGGAAGTGTGTGAAGAAGGATTTAGAACTAGTTTTGATTCCTGTATCTAGTCGCTCCTCAAACTAATATTTTTTTTTTTTTTTTTTTTACCTTCCTAACTAGATTTTTAAATCTAGTCTGCTGAAGTTTAAGGTCCTTTCTTTAGTTTTCCTTTGTTAAAATTTTAGTATTTTAAGGTTATCTTCTTCCTTCTGTTCCATGCATAGCATTCTAGCTTTTGAGTGGAAATATTTCTGGGTGAATTGTTGAAAACCTTCACCTATTAGATGGAAATTCAGGACTTCAAAATAAAACAAAACCTCTCCAAAAGCACAAGACCAGCTCTTTACTTTGACAACAATGTGAAAGATAACGTCAAATTTTATGATCAAACCCCCTCCCTTAACAGAATAACTTTGGAAGTAGAAAAGCTTTGCAAAGAAAAACCAAACAAAATCTAAAAAGTCACGACCATGTAAGCCTAAGGGTAATGGCATAATTTAAAATATTTTCTGTTAAAAAAAATTCTTGAAGAAAAGTAACTGTAGAAAAAGTATATTATGCAAGCCATAACCTTCCTAAGCCACTTTCTGTGCATTGTGTCTTTTTCCCAGCTTTACCTCCTTGAATTTTAAGATTCTAAACTTCTTTAAACTGCACTTGCTAAATCAACCTAAGCCTATTTTTGGTGGTGTTGTGGTTTGGTTTTTTTTTAACTATAAGTACAGTAAATAAATTAGAGCACATTGTCCTTTCATAGCATATCAAAGTTGGCATAGGCTGTTAAGTATATTTCTTAATATGCTTTAAATAATTTTTCATATAGTCCCAAGTATACTAATATTCCCTTGCTTGTAGATTCAGGATGCTGAAAATTCTCAAGTTTATTATAGTTTATGCTTGTATTTGTTGTATGGTATGAATGTAATATGATTTTAAGACATCTGTTGCCTGTCACATCTTCATAACTGTTTCCAACAGAATATCTCCTGAGCCAGAGGTGTGAATCAAAGATGTGTTCCTCCCTCTCCCACTTTGTTTGTGTATGCCTGTACAGACTGTCAATTGACCAGGTATCTGTGCAGTGCTCTGGATTAATAGTCTAGTTGTATAAATTGCTGCAGGAGAGGAAAAGTGCAATAACTGGCCCTTTAAGACTGCAGAAACAGTGAGACAGACCTTACAGATACAGCAGTGCTATTTTTATCATGTTAGATACTTTTTTTGAGAAGCGGATACATTTCAACACATTCACAGTAAGATACTCCGTATTTATAGATTTTGGGGCTCAAGTGCTCCGAGAGTTTTGTAAAATAACACATAACTAGATTGTGTTGATATGCATAATCCATGTTGTGCTGGTGACAAAGCGCGTTTCCTGGGTTTCACGGGACCCGTATTGCTAATACTGATCCACTTGTAACAGAATAGGAAATTCTCTTTTTCTGGGGTTGAAAAAGCTGAGTTTCCATGCCATCAGAGCTAGGAATTCATCAAAGTGGATTGTAGGTCCAGGTAGCTACCTGGTTGTCTCAGTCTCCCTAAATGGCAAAAGACAAAAACACATGGAAAAAGTCATCAAACCATCATAATTGGGAGAATTACAGAAAGGGGGGTGGTGGAGAAAAGAAGAATTCTTAAAGGGTACAAAAAAGCCTTAGTGTTTAAGTTGCGGTTTCTGGTCAAACGCCACATTCATCACACTGAAAAGATTAAACACCATGGCTTTCTGGAACTGCATTAACAGTTGCACTTTTAAATTGAAAGAGTTTTATTAGGTCCTTTTGTAGGTGCTTAAAGTTTCTAAGTAGTTATAAGAAAGGAATGGGAATGTTGAGTAAAAATGTCATGAGAAAGACCTGTTAGGTACATTTGTTATTGTTAGGCTATAGGGTACAATACCTAGAGGACCAGGGCGGTTTATGGGAACATCAAGCACTTATGGGAATAGAGCACCAGCGCTGAAAAATTAGGGGATACAAATTTTTTGATTTAACCTTTACTACATTATAATTAGGTGAGTTGAAGAAATGTTTACAAATAATCTGAAGTCCAAGCTCTGTACTATAAAGTAAATAATTTTGTTATTTTATTACTTTAGTACCCAAATTAGTAAAACTTACTTGGTAGAGAAATCAGCGGATAAACTATTTTCTTAAAGAGTCTTTGAGTGAGATCAATACATAAATATGTGGAACGGAGAAGATAGATTTATAGTACCACTGAGAACTCCGTTGTTGCTCAAGTATTATCCTTTGTATTTTATGTTCTCATGCATGTTTGCAGGAAAGAGGGAGATTTACTGGCAAACCCTTGGTAGTGGTTCTCTGGAGATTGTAAGGGACACCTGTGATGATCTGAACAGTTGGGACTGGATGTCAAAGAAAAAGGGAAACAGAGAACACCTCAATAGTGTGGTGGTTTTCAGGGACTTAAATGGAATGTGTTAATGTTTTAATATGCCTAGGTATCCTAAATTTTCATATCAGGGAACTTTTCTGTGTCAGTGCCACAGCCTTGTGTGAATATGCAAAGGCTGCCTAGTGGATCCTGTGTATCTTTCAGCACTTAGCAGCACAGTACTAAAGTACATTTGTGGACCATGTGTTGGAAACATCTTTAGCTTCCTAGCTGAGTATTTAGGAAAAACAACTATCAGCTGGAGAGCTGGAACTAAAGAGGGCTGAAGAAAAGAGGTTTGCTATATGGGAGAACTGGGGCTAAGAACAGCAAAGAAGCAACTATGAAGCAACTGTGATGTTCTTGGAGAAATGATTCATGCACAAGGGAAAGCACAGAAGAAATCGGGAAAGTGAGAGAAGAAACAATATGGATGTGAAGGAGAAACTAGTAGAGAACATAGCGGTAAAGAAAAGATTCCTGTAACAGGAGACGCTGGTTATATGAAAGTGAAGTCAGGTCTGAATTTGGTTTGTTGGACATTTGAAGTAGTGTAAATTTTTCTTTTCAGTGTTTGGTCGCCCCCCCCCCCCCCTTTTTTTTTTTCCTTCTCCCCCCCCCCCCCCCCCCCCCCCCCCCGCCTTCCTAAGACTTAAAGGCTAGCGCACAGGTGAGATGTCTCTGGAGCTCGTTTGTGGTCTGACCATCTCAGAGAGCAGCAGTATGGTACATGGCTGTCCATTGCTCCCGGAGAAATCCATACAATGATTTCAGTATGCCTGGAAGAAATTATGAATAAATCATGAGGTAGGACAATGGTCAATGTTTTTTATGCTTTTGGTTTTTGTCATTATGGAATATGCTTTTCTGCCTGCTGGACTGCCGTGTGACTAGATCACATTTCCTTTTACCTGCTTGTATGAAAATGTTCAAAGAGTCACAATTATGCCTTAAGCCTGAATGTTCATCAAGGCATGCATTAGTAATGAAAGCTAAATATGCTGGAACATAAGACGGACTGAAACCCCAGGACGGTCTAGCAGGCTGCCTCTGCAGCCGTGGATACGGGAAGCCTGACCCTGTGACAGCTTTTGGCATGGAGCTGCAGACTGTAGAAATGCAGCTGCCGAGGAACCCAGCAAGCTAAAAAAAGGCAAGGCAGGATTCTGCTGACTGGTTTTTTTTTTCTGGGAAAACTCATCAATATCAAGCCATCTCCATAAAATATTGAACTGGAAAACACCAGTAAAAACATGCCTCCAAATTTTCCAGCTTACTTTAAAAAACAGAATTATACTTCTAGTAATGCTGTGTTACTTGAAAATTGTTTTGGTAACAAGAGCTCAAGGAAGATAAATGACGAACAGTTTATACATTAGAGCCAAGGATAGTTGTCTGAACTCTCTGCAAAGGCTCACTTTCATTTTCCTTAACTTTCTTTTTTCCCTACAAATTTTGTCAAGCATAAAACTGAAACATGGGAGGAAGCATGTCCTTTTCCCTTAAAATCCAGAACTGCACTGTCTTTGGGTGGTACCAGCTTGCTTGGGATGAGTTCGCTCCACTGTCTTTAGATACTGAGGCTTAAAATATTTGGTTAAAATAATAATACCAATAACTAGAGCCCATATATACAGTTACCTGGTTTATAAATATATACATATTAGACGTAAATCTAGTTATCTATTTAGAGCTGTTAGGTATAGTTAAAAATATAGATAGATCTGTAGCGTTGTGGGAACTTCCTTGATCAAAATGAGAATATTAAAAACTATAGTAAATCTTTTAATTCTACCTACCCATTCTGCCTATTTTATAAAACTACCATTACATTTCAACACAGAAAAAGCAAGAGGAAGGAACCTTTTGGGCATGCATTTCTTTTCAAAATTTGGGACATTAAGACTAAACTGTGTTAAGAAATTTATAATTCATCAGGCTGGCCTTCATTCCAATAGACCTTACAAACTTGAATGATACAAGTGTAAAACAATCCTCCTAGGTACTATGCACATAAAATCCAGTTGTGAACACTTATCACAAAACACATGATACATGAATGCCACAGGCAAGGGAGCACTAATTAGGCAAACTGCCTTCCAGATGGTGCAGTGTCTAGTTCTGGATAATTGTTTGAAATGATACAGTGGAAAAAAAAAAAAAAAAAGAAAGTGGAAACCTTGCTGCAGTCTAGATATATTACCTAAAAACCAAAGAACCCAAATCCTTAGCAGTTTCCTTGCACTTTAATTTTAGGAAGCTAGTATTTGAGAGAGTTCATGGTACTGAAACATTTGTGGCAAATGCACCGCAGAACCAACCAAGTTCTTTGGCAACTGTGTTTAAAGGGAACATCTCAGCAGCAATTACACAGAGCTTTCAGATTGCCTGAATGTGAAAAAAGCGTTATGTATCTCTGGTGTGGTTCATCATCACAATGTGATTATAAGACTATAAAGACATGCATCTGTGTGTGTTTCAGTCCTCCGAGAGAGGCTCTTGCACTTCCTATACTTTGACAACTCAAGAGTTGTGAAGTAAAACTCTCTGTAGGTGTGCATGTGAAAAGTCCCCTGCTGGAATCACTGTTATGGAGAGATCAAACAGGATAGTGCCATTTTTTATCCCTTGTTTCTGGGTTTATTGACTCTGACAGCAAGGCATGTAAACTGTGAATGTGCATTGTGGAAGTTGTGGTTTGTAGCATGAATATTCTTACAGGCCTTGGTTACTTAGCCAAAAAACAACAACAAAAAAAATTAGAAACTATTATAGAAGCAAACAAAGGGAAAAAACCTACTGGATAAGAAACAATCCTTAACTGCTTATGTTGATGGTATGCTTTAATGGAAATACAAAAGCCCAAACTCTTCTTTTTCCATCCTTACTCAGGTTCTGTTTTGTAGAAATTACATTTATAGAAGCTATTCAGTGCTATGAAGAACCACTGCATGTAGGCTGGCTGTGTGCAGTCTTTCTGTTTGAAATGTGCTCAACTTTGGCTAGAGAGATGTTCAAGGGCAGGCTAAATTTCTACTTCTGCAGTTATGCCGGTCATGTCCCAGTATAGAGTCTTAAGTCTCTACATTTTGTGGAAGGAGCTGCACTGCTGTTCTCTCCATTGGAGGAGGGAAGAGATGACAGCTTTTTGCCTTCACAGACATCTACAACATTCAGTTCTTTGACTTGATGTTAGGAAATGGATTTTCTTCTTCCCATGTCCCTAAGCAGAAGTAATCTGAGTGTTTCTCCTGTTTTCCTTGTCTGACAACTTCCAAGTAAAATTGTAAAAACAGAGCTGCACAATAATATAGTAAAAAATTACCTATGTTCTCGGTTTTGTCACTGTAAACTTTTTTTTTTTTTCCAGTGAACCAATCTTCCTATAATATATATATCAGCCAGAATATCTCTCACACTACAGACTTTAGAAATGAGGTTTGATTTTCAGTGCATACAGTACCGGCGAAACCGATCACCGTGTTTCACCAGAAATACCTTTCCTTCGTTCTGCAGAGCTGTCTGAGTACATCTCAGTGCATGGATGGCAGCAAGGGGTGGGCAGCAAGCCATGAGCTCATTTCCCCCTCTCCCTTTTTTTTTTTATTTTTGTTTTGGTTTTGTTTTGATGAGAAAACAGAGGGAATATGATATTCATCATATCCATATTCATTGGAATAGGGATGTTCCTGTAAGCAAAAACCAATGGACCAAACTGTTCGTAGGCAAAGTGCCATGGAAATGTTCTCTGCGAATATGATACAACTGATAAACAGAAAAGTGCTTGTGATCGGTATCTAGGGTAGAGAACTAGGCTGCAATAAGCCCAGACTTAAAGCTTGATCCTGACAATTGCTGGCATTGTAGGGGAAGATGCCATCTAAATGGGGAGCAAAGCAGATACAGGGATAAAAAGTACGTCATGTGACACAGAAGTGCATGGCATATGAACCAAGAGTAAAGGAAATAATCTAAAGTTAGTAGCTCCTTCACACCTATACCATATAATATAGAAAATTGTTCCTGACCAGGAAGACATCCATTTAACTGAACACCATATGATGAACTACCTTTTTTTGTCAGCTCTGCATCCTGTACAGCTGGTGTTGGTTTTGATGCATTTTTAGATTTGTATTTGGAGAGGTAGTGAAAAAATCAGATCCAATCTACTGTCTGTATGTTACTCATGATTTTGTAGACATTAGTCATGATTTTTTTATCTAAACTTTATCACTAAAGCAGCTCTGTATGTTATTGTCCTTTTCCAATTCTGTATCATTTTTTCAAGATACGTAGCCTAGGCTTGTGCAGTGTGTTGAAGCTATGGCAAACCACAGACTGTATGATGGTAGTCATATTTTATTTTTGTATTTGTAACTGTAATTCATACTTCAGCTTCCTTTTGATTGCTGTTGAACAGTAAGCTGAAATTTTCAGAAAACAGTCAATTATAACCTTACATCCCATTACATCAACTTACATCCCATTCTTTTATATGTGGGTTTAGCACAGTTTTGCATAATGTGTATCCAATATACAGTTGCCAGTATTGAATTTAGCTGTCTAGTCACTCCATCCAGCAAGGCTTTTCTGCAATTTTTCATAATGTTTTCTACTCAAAATAACATAATATTCTTGGTAACTTTGGCACCTTGCTATTCAGACTTTTCCCTACTCCCCCTTCCTCCCCCTTCGACCCCAGTCATTTATGTAAAGTATAAGTTTTCTTCTTTTCACCACTTTTAACTTTTTATTCCCAGCCTCTGTTCCCTGAGTTTTAGGCAAGTAATTGTCCGTGCATGGACCTCCTCATTATTTCATGGATACTTAGATTCCTTAACATCTAGTTTTACAGGAACTTGTCAAAAGCCATTTAGATGACCCAGATGACTGTGTCGGATCTGTCTTGGCAATGTGCTTGTTCTTTCTTTCAGAGAACTTTAAGGCTACTTGTGCAAAGGCATTTGGGAAGGTGAATTAGATCATGTGGGAGTTCTGTGAGCAACTTCAAATACATCCATCCTATTTTCAGGGTTTGAATATTGTTATGTTATAAGACTGTGTGGTATGTGAATATAAACTAGATCTTGATGCTGATTCTGTGAGTCTCATCTGTAAATCCTGAAAAAGGCAGTAACTCTGTGGGAATGCTAGCTGACTGTGTGGGTGGAAAGCAGGGAGCAAGAGGTGATGGTTTCTCCATTTGTTGAGTTCTTGTTGTTTCTAATTGGAGGTGTCAGGATGAGATTAGCTTTATCTTTACAAAATGTTTATATCTATAGATTTGCAAGCCTTAATCACTTTAGTTAATTGATTAACCTTTGGGCTCAGTCCTGTCACTGATGGTTTATAGGAAGTGCTTTGTTCCACCAATAGATCTGAGAGCAGCTTGGCTTCAGAAACCATAATTTGGTTGTACAAACAGGTACAGAGAATACATTCTTTATGACATCCTGATTAAAAGAGTAAATGTACTTTTTTTTTTTTGTACTCTTAGAGGCTTGTGGTGGAAGAAACTTAGATAGCTTTTATGATTTCCCTTTTTTTGCCATAATACCAATATATCTGACAAAAAGTCACAAATTTCAGCTGCACGAGTATTGGAAGCACTATGGAGGCAAAATGGCAAATGTATTAGTTAATACGTATTAGAATCAACGATCATATATTTTTATTGTATTATTTGGGATAGATTTTACATCATTTACTTCATACTACCTGAAAGAGGGTGATAGCGAGATGGGTATTAGTCTCTTCCCCCGAGTTGCAAGTGATAGGACAAGAGGAAATGGCCTCAAGTTGTGCCAGGGGAGGTTTAGATTGGATTTTAGGAAAAAATTCTTCATCTAAAGGGCGGTCAAGCATTGGAACAGGCAGCCTGGGAACATGATTGAGTCACCATCCCTGGAGGTATTTTAAAAGACATGTAGATGTGGCACTTACGGACATGGATTAGGGCAGATTTGGCAGTCCTGGGTTAATGGTTAGACTCTATCTAAAGGTCTTTTCCAATCTAAACAAATCAATGATTTTGACTTTCAGTATCCTTTTTGACTAATGTTAACACTGATAAATCTCAGCATGAAACAATGCACACACATTATTAGGAATAATATCTGTTAAGATCAAGGGTGTGGAGAGCTGAAAATGAAATTCTGAAGTAGAAGACTAAGGTTCCTTATCAGAAAAATGAGACATTTAATTTTACATGTCATCTCTTGGTGGAAACCTAACAAAGTATCCTGAGTATCTCTCTAGGCAGCACTGGAGGACAGAAGCACAGAACATTGTAGAAATACATTGTAGTTCACTTCTTTGTAGTGACTCTACGTCAGAACCACAAATACTTTCCAAAACCTAAAATCTTTCCACATGTATTACCAGGAGATGAGCCCTAAGGCCAGACACGTATATCATGTTGTAGATACTTGTGTATATGCTTTGGGACCTTAGCAAACTCTTTACCGTGAGGTGAGAGGGTGGACAGAATCTGTTCTTTGTTCTTATTTTAAAAAGTTCTGGGAATAGTTATGTTCTACGTAAGCCTACCAAAGAGAAGTAAAATGCGTTTTTCTGTTTTGTCTAATATCTGTATTATTCTCATGTTTAAGCAGGCAGTAAAAAGCCTGGGACATAATCATGCTGTGTTATTTTGTTCCACTGCATTTTATAATTGGCTAAAAAGTACAGAAATAATGAAATGTTTTATACAATTTCTAAAGGGAAAAATGTAGACGTTTTAAGGGAAAACCAGCTACATTTCAGAAATAAGCAATTTAGAAAAGTTTATCTGAACACACACATTTACATATTTTGCATGTTTCAGAGTTGGGGATTTTTTTTGTTTTCAAGATGGGTCTCAACATGAAAGAAGGCTTTGTACTCTGCCCAGTCAGGAGTGTTACTACTGTTTGATGGTCTGTAGTTTAGTAGAAAAAGGGTTAATTGTGGTTTTGAGCACATATAATAATAATGAAGAATTCCAGTGTTTCTAAGTAATTGCAAACATAGGAGTTGCATGTACACTAAGTTGATGAAAGCAGTTTTCATATACAGTAGAAAATTACGTTTATTGAGCCCACTTTCTAACTGATCCTTTAATTTCCAATGAATGCTATACTGATGAGTATGTCTCTCTCATTTTAACCACAGCTGGTAAAGAAAGCTGTATTGTTGTACCAGACTAAAAAAGCTAAGAACTAAGAAGTGGTTCTGTCTGAATGAAAGAATAAAATGTTATTGAAAATAATTATCTTGGGAGGATTCATAAGCCAGTTCTCTTTTTGTTCTTTTTGTCTTATTTTATTTTATTCTCCAGCTGGTAATGTCTGCCCCTAAAAGCAGTGAAAGGTGTTGCAGCTGAAATGAGTGACTGTTGTTAGGAGACACAGTAGACAAGTTGGAGATTTTTGACTGGCTGAAGTACAGTCTTTGATACAACGTATTTTCTACATAAGTCTTTTCTGATATAACAGCCTTTTTTTAAGCTGGCACAATCACACATCCATCCATCAATTTTAATAGCGTCCAGCCTTATAGTACGAGGGTTGCTCCTTAAGCACCAATATCTTACTCTTGTAAGTTATGCACCATTCACCATTAAATCTACTATTTTCTATAGGAGATTAAACTGTCTCTTTTTAAAGTTACTGTTTTCATTAACGGTTGTTATATCTTGCAAAGCTTACTAGTAAACTCTTCAACTTGCAAATTCCTTGTGCACAGCGGCGCTAGCAGGCATCATGCCAAGTCACAGACACCACTAGTGAACAGGGGCTGCACTCCTATGGTTCTCTTAAGTGTTTCTTTGGTTGATGCTGTATTGACTCTTCAAACATGCCTGGCAGGTTCAATTGTCAAGAAGGAGCATTAATTTAACCTCCATGTAAATTAATTTCTTGGCATGCCAGCAATCTGGTGCTGATTTCTGTTTTCTCTGTCAGGTGTAAGCAATATGGTTTCTGTTAATACTAAGGATAATTTTAATTTGCTTTTGTGTTATCCCATTTTTCTCTCTCCCTCTCCTTTCCAGGCAAATGGAGCAATAGTTTTTCCTCTCTTGGTAACTTTTCTACAAAAAACCTTAAATGAAGAGACAACAATATTTTGATTAATTAACTTGTAAATTTGGGTAATCTTATTGTCATCATGTGCACTGATGATTGTAATTAATTACTGGCTGGTAGTGCTAAATATATAACCTTACAAGTCTTGAGGAATTAGTAATATTTTGCTATGTATCTGCATCAAAGACAAGAAAACAAATCTGTGCAATTCTAGTTCTAAGGCAGTTATCATTATATTTAATTCCAGTAGTTTCCATTGAAAAGCATTATTTTAATGTCATTTTCTTCACTTAGGGCTGGCCAAGTATTGGCTAGACTAACAGTCTTCCTGGTATGTTTAAAGTGAAGAGAGAGGAGGAGGTTGTATAATCCTCACTGCAATGAAGAAAAAGTTGCATTCTTAACTCCAGATGACAGACTGAAGTTCTTACCTAACTCATTCCCCTGTCCCAATACAGCGTAGCCCTTTACATACTTCTTAAGGGGCAATGGTCTGTCTTGTCAGCTAAAATCTGAAGTTAGTAAATAACCTAAATCTTATGACCTCTGTTCCCCTTATACCGCCTATCACATATTCAGATTTTGCATGTGAACTCAGTCTGAGAAGCATTGTTTTCCTGCAGTCTCAGTAGTAACGCTGTTTTGGATTTTTTTGAATCAGTTGGATCAAATCTGTTAGCTTTTTCATTTTTTAAACTGGTATTGCTCTTCCTGTATCCATGAAATGGTTTTAGAATACTGCTTTGTAGTATACCAGAATTTGAAACATGTAATCTTGTGAGCATGAAGCCCAGTCTTTCCTATCCTGAATCTTGCATTTATGTTCTCTTCAGGCAAAATTATAAAAGGCCAGCCAGAAAGTCCTGCCCTTTTGATTTATTAAAATTGGACTGCCATTTTTACAATCCTTTCTTAATAGGTGTATCCACGCAACGTACTAAGCACTAGAGAATTGATGTGTCACACCTTCTTCATTCTAGTCTTACCGTTCCCTTGTATTCGTGTCTTGTCCGTAAGAAGTTATATTAATTTAGCTAACTTTTGAAACTTTTATTTTGATCAGGGTGTGTGTGTGTAAAAATTATACTGAGTTAGGTGTAAAAAAATCCTTATATAATTCATCTTAAGTTCTTTTCCAAGCCATTTAAGCAAAGTCTATGAAAGTAACACTACAGCTTAAGTAGCGTTGTTCACAAAATATACTTGCACCGGTTTCAACTGAACTGTTTCAGAGCTTAATGAATACAGATTTTTTAAGACCACAAGACTTCTGAACCCTTTCCTTGATATTTGCTTAGTGTGATATTGCTTATGAGCTGAAAAAGAGGTGCCATTCATATCTGTGCAAAACTTGGTAGTTTGGATTAAGCTGGATCACAGAACTCCAAGCAAAATACTGTTTTCACCCAATTTCACACTGAAACCATGCAAAACCTGCAAATTCAGACTGGTTTTGATGTGAAACTATAAAGTAGCTTGGCCCGAGTTCATACAAAAAGTTTGTGAACCTTTCAGTGAACGTGGGCCGAGTTCCCAGTTTGTAATGAAACATTAAACCAGGCAAGTTTTTTTGTACGGCTTTGTATTTGTTTTACATGGTTTATTTAGAACCCATGTCAAAACATTTCTGATACATCAAAAATACATTTATTCTTCTGTTTGTGGCCTTCGATATACAATAACTTTTTCAGTAGAAACTGGAGGAAGCTGTTGAGCTGAAGCCCTTTGAAGGAAGTCTGCTGGCGGATTGTCTCCTGTTCAGTTACTGTGGATCAGGAGCTCATTCTCCCTTTCCCCATCAGTCTGTTTGCTTCAGTATTAATCTTTGTTCATGATTTCATAGCAAAAAGAAGGGCACTGGGTATTCTACTGTGGCTTTGGTTCAACCGATAGCTGGGTCATGTCACACTCACTGATGGTTTAAAGTTTTAGTGTGACAGTTATAAATTCCTATTTATTTTGGGTCCAGTTTTTTCATAACAAAAATCTTGTTTCTGCTGTTACAAATCTTATGTTTATTAGTCCTGGATGAAGAATTATTTTTATGGAGAGTGGGCATGTTTCCTTTTGTGGGGAAGGTAATATAATGAAGGGCTTTGATTTAATCACTGTTTTGTGATCCAAACAATGTGAGATCTTGCATAGAATTTCTAAGTAAGGCAATAGCTACAGGTAATTTCATCAGTTAAAAAATAAGATCACATTCTATGTAGAAACAAATATTCTAAGAATATATTCAATTATAGAATCATTATCTACATGGCCCACTTGTTCTTCTACTGAAATCTACAAAGATTCAGCTGATGGTGAAATAAGTTGTTGTCTTTATTGTTTGTTTTTAAATCTATGGTAGCATTACATTCCAACCTGAATGCTTATGTTGAGAGTCCTCTAGACAACTGGGCAAGTCTCCACACTTTGCATATCACAAATTTTGTGGCACTTGAATTTAATTAATTTGAGCAAGTCTTCCAAGTTTATAACTGTATTCGGGTAATAAAGGCAGATATTTGTTCTACCTTGCATTACCACTGATTTCTCTTAGATTCAGAACAGATTTCTCATTATCTTCCCACCCCTCCACCCCCACCCCCCCCACCGCCCACCCCCCCCCACCCCCTTCAGTTATTAGGGATTTTTTGCAAGTTCTTACTGAACTGAAAATAAGCAAAAATGACATGCATTTGTTATGAAAAAGATATGTTATTTTTGTTTAGGAAAAGTTCTTCTCAAAGCTGTCACTAATGGCAGTTGTGGCTGGCTGAGGACTATAAGATTTGACACTTTCAGTGCTTTTCAGCTCCAGAAATCCCCAAACACTTTAGAAGTTTAACTGTCCGTGTGTGGGAGAAACACAATTTGTAACTTACAGAGAAGGTTCTCGGTGGTTATTATTCACCTTAACTAGATGTTTTACCTGGGTAAGCATAGCAAGGCATGGCACTTTGTTCTTTCTGTACACTACAGCCGAGGTAGTTGCAGCTGGGTCAGCCCAGACCTCAGAAGTGGGGCAAAATTGGGGAATGGGCTACATTCAGCACATCACAGGCACCCATGGAAGCCAGTGCTGTAAGGATCAGTGAGTGCCCTGTGGGGAAAAAGGACTTTTGCTGTGGCAACTGCATTCCAGGCTAAGTCTTGTTACAAAAGACAGAACCATCAGGGAGCTTTGGGGTGCCGTGGATGTCATACTTTGTCTTGCTGGACATCTCAAGCTTCATAGGACAGCATAAGAGAGGAACATTGCTGGAGATCATGAGTTCCCAGCCATAGTCAGGGAAATGCAGAAAATGTAGTCTTGATTTTAATAGGGGGTATATAATTTGAGGACTCTTATTTTACTTAGCATGCTGGAAACACTTCTTACAGTTTGCAGTCTATATTTTGTCTCATATTGTGCATAGATTGAGCACTGCTTGGGGAGGAGGGACCTCGGTGTCTTGTTTCCAAGTACAAAGGATCTCAATCAGTTACCTGTCCCACACATCAACTGGTAATCACATAGTAATTCTTGCATTTGTCCCTGAAGCTCAGCAAAACAAGGAGTGAACCTAAGGGACACAGCCATGCTTTCCAACAGTTTGAAACAAGCAGTGTTGAACACTTTCCTCGGCTGTCAGTGAAACCTGCTCATCCCAGTCTCTTAGCTAAAAAAGAAAGTCAGCATTGTCTTGTATCTACCCTTTCCACTGGCCACAATGGAAATTGCTTTTAAGATAGTTTTCTGAGCCTTGTGCATTTGCTCAGAGTATTTTATCTTCTAGAACATAAATTCATTATATACTGAATTACTGAATGGAATTGCTGGTGACTTGGTTAATATGAAAGCCCAATCACTATTAGTTGTTCTAGAGAAAAGCTTGCTCTTTGTCAAATGCTACAGCAGGCTATCTCATAACAGAATCATAGTAATTAATGTCAAAGGTTTTACTTGAGAAGGAAAAGTATGTTTTGGTTGTCCTATGCTTTCAGGAAAATATGCTGTGTCTGTGTGCTACGGAAAAAATTGGCATTCCTGGATAAGGTGCCATCAGCTGTGTGAAAACAACATTAACTGTCATTAAAGATTTAGGCTTCCTGGATCCAAATACACAGATATATGCACTGAGCAATAAAACTTTTGATTCGTGGCCTGTCAATATGTGTTTGTCATAACTAAACCTAATCCGAAACACAGTCTCATATTCTTGTTACGTGATGGGAACTGAGGAAACGAGTGCTAGCTGTACCCCTGTCTTCTGTCATCAAAGTGCTGCAAGTCACTTGTGTGTTAGTTTTGTATTTATAACACCAGGATCATGCTACTCAGAAGTCTTTTTATAAAAGGCTGCAATGAAAAGCACACTGAGACCTAAATCACTGTTATTGCTGGTTGTAATAGGTGGGAGGTTCAAATGTGGACTCTATTTATTACATAGCTGTGGAGCTTGGAGTAGCAGGTAGCTGGGAATCGTAAAGAAAGTCTAGAAGATAATTTTCTTCCTCTCTACCCGCAGGACAAATTTCATATCCATTCCCTTTTTTTGATGAATGCCAAGATTTCTCTTCAGTGCCATTTATGAAGATAATTTCCTCAGGTTTCGGTTGCTTACAGTAATTCTTTGGGTAACACTGCAGTGGTTTGCTACTGTTTTACTAAACTTCACAGTGTTACCAGTAAGTCTGTGTATAAGAACATTTTGTTCTAATTGAATTCTCTTTCACTTATATATTTATGTCATCATTGGCATGCATATGGTTGCTTTTCTTCCTGTACATCAGAATGCTGACCCTGCTCCATGTTTGTTTTCCACAGGTAGTTCTGCAGTGCTTTGTTTTAAAACCTTTCTAATGTATCTGCTTAGATGCAATACATGCAGTTTTCTAGTAGAGGTCTTATCAGTAAAGTGTATAGAGAGTTTAAATACTGTTTTTAATAAATGAGATTTAATCTCTAGTCTTACAGTGTTGTTTACAGTGGGCTAAATCACACCTAACTACTAGCATTATGGTAAACAGTTGTTACAGAAATCAGGGGTGTTCTCCTTGGACATTATTTTGCTCCTGCAGAGAGAAGGAATGTAGAGGAAAGTAAACACTACGTGTTTTCAATCCCTAAGGTTAAATACTAGCTCCATTGCATGAAAAATCTATTGTCTTGTTTTGACAGAGTTTAGATTGAATTCCAGGAATTTCCTATTCCTTCTTTGACCTGGGTTTTAGAAGGAAGACAAAGGAGGGTGGAAATAGCAAAGTACTCATCTATGTCAGCATCATCAAAATACAGATTTGCTTCTGCTGAGTCCACTAGCTCTTCCTCAAGCCTGTGGGAACTGTGGTTCTTTACACTTCCCTTGTGAGTGCCTCTTTCAACACTCCTGCTGTAGCATTTGGTGCAAAAAGCCCTGTAACTTGTTCCCATCTGCATTATCTTTTGCTGTTCCAATGATACTGTCAAGGGGAGACTAAAGTAGCCAAACTGGTTCCTCTACTCACATCACCTACTTTTGGTACAACTCAGTATTTTATGTAAGTGAGAACTGTTCTACAAGTTGCAGTGAATGACTTCTGCAAATGGGTTGAGGCAGAGGAGGTAAATTTTATCCCTTCCAAAACTGCACTTTTCCTTTCCTGTACTGGCACAGAAGGATGTGTGCACGTGCACTATTCACTCTTCTGAGGCTGTGCAGAACTGTTACGCTTACTGTATACTATATCCCATATCCCCAGCATCCCTTGCTGCTGTACTGGTGTTCCCTGGATGAACGTTTACAGTTTGGTGGTTGGTTGGAGTTTTTTTCCTTTTTGAAGTACTTTGGTGCTGTCATGAGCTTGGATGCTCATGTTGTGTAATTCAATACAGCAGTGACACTCATTGCTGAACCAAGGTAAAATATAAAATTTTCTAGTAAGCAATTTGGTGGAACTCTGATTAAAGTACACAAATATGTAGAAGGGGTGGTCTCTTGGAAGAGAGTAGTAATAATCTGTCAGGTTAATTTTATTAAAGCAAAAAAATTTGGTCACCCAAATCCTTATCTGTATTTATCCAGTATCACCTTTACTGCTTCTAGCATCTAAAATTTAAGTCAAGTTTGAAACCACATTCACTTAACTAAATTATCTTCAGAAATTTTTGATTCTTTAGAGAATTCCTTACTTATCCATGGCTTCCTATAGCTACAATTTTTAAAGGCAACCTGACCATTCCACTGTATATAGTATGTTAACAAGCCAAAAGGCAAGTGGAATTTTAGTGATTATTATGCCATTCATCTTTAGTAGCACTTAATAGTTATTACTCTTCTGTTATTCATTTAATGGGAACTGTTCAGTTAGACTCACAATGTATAATATGATTCAGATATTCAACAAAATATCAGAAAAAATTACAGCACACCTTCAATGTGTACTTTAATGTAACACAACTATAGTATGATGGTTAGTTCTCTTGAGATTGCTACTGGCTGGAGCAATGCACTGTGATTAAATAACTAAATTATAACTAATCTGAAGGAGGTAATACTGAGTTATCTTGAAGCAGTATAAACCAGAATCATTCATGCTGAGAAACTAATAGGCTGAAACAAAAATTATTATCTGCTACTAATTAAGATGACATGGAGATATGCAATTACAAACTAATTGCTAATGGACCTTTTCTTTTAGAAAGGTCTTGATGCAGTTCATTAAAACTGTGATTTTGTTGTTGAGCGTTTACTTGCATTTTGTTAATATCTAGTATGAATGAAGGGAATTTAAAACTTTAAATCTGGCACACCATGATACTTCATTTATTTAATGCTAAATTTAATTGCACACACAGTGTATGTCTGTTATAGGACAGAAGTTTTGCTAATGAGTTGGCCAATATGTTGAATTCACTCACTTGTTTAAAGTGGTAAATGAAGTTTAGAATTCTCTTTGCCAGCTTTTCTCAGAACAGCGGCTAATTAAAACTTGGCAGTAGAACTATGAGTGAAACAGTGGCATGATATCCCTTAAAAAGCAAATAGGAGTATACTGCATAATAAAAAATGGCATCGTTTGCTTTAGCAATTAAGTCTTAATTCTGTTTTAGTTCTGTTTGTTCTATTGAACTCTCAGTGACAGTAGTTATCATACTCATTTTCCTATAAAATACTTTCTAACTTATCCTCTGTCATCATGAAATGTTTGAATGCATTTATTGTCAGATGACCAGACGTCATGTCCCTTAGATGTTTATGTATGAACATGAAATATCTCCCAAACAGTAAATGGCATTTCATAGCTTTTATCTTTTAAAAGGGTAGGGAGATTTTGATTCTATCAGCTTCATCTGAATAATTTTGAAAAAAATAAAGCACTCATTTCTTCATGTGCATATCCATCCAAATTATTATCCATCCAAAGTTTTCCAGGGATATAGGAAAAAAATCCTCAAATATTGGTACAGATAAACATTGTTACCTGACAGTGACTGAAATTACTGTGAAACAGTTGTTCTCTAGCCAGCACGTACAAAGAACTCAAGTATAGCCCAGAAATTATAGAAGTCTATCAGTAGCGTTATCTTTTTGTGGTGTACAGATCCCAGAGTAACTGCGTTTACAGTTAGAGCACATTCTTGACATTTCTGGGAACAAATGAGCATTTGTGAACATTTTTTATCATAAAAAGACAACCAGAGCAGCCCATGTTGACTGCAGCTCAAAAATCACAAAAATGTCATTCAGAAAGGAACCTAGCTCTAATTTTATTTAGAAAATTTAAGAAATTGGAAATTCAGAACTCAGAAATTCAAAATTTAGAACATTTGATTTTCATTTACTGTTTTTAAATAGAAAATTGAAACATGCCTACAGTTTCTGTTCATGGAGGGGAAATGCAAGTATTATCGTTGAATACATATCTATCTATATATATATATGCAGAGTGCATTTTTAAAATAAAAAAAGCTTTGTTTGGGTGGTTGGAATTTTCAGTCCAGAAGATGAAATACTTCAGCACTCTCTGTGGCAAGTGAGATGCTACAACCTGGCTATAAGAACCATTTTAAACAGCAGCATCATTCAAAATTTATGTGCTGCAAGCATAATTTCAAATTGGTTTCTGTGTTTGAAATCCATATATTCTGCCAATGCCAGTAACAGCAGCAAACTTGGCCTTTCACCAGGGAAGTAAATAACAGTACCGATAATGATAATAGTATTTCAGCATCTGTTTTTAGGCACTGTGTCATATTGTCTGAAGAAACCTGAGGCCCCGTTCTTTGCAGGTAGAAATCGGGAAATGTCAGAAAAAAGTTTCATATTCATTATGCCTCCTGTTTTCTGTTGTGTCTTTGGATAATCTGGGAAATAAAAATTCAGAGATTTAAAGTCTTTTTCTGGTAGGTAAAATATTTTTTGAAGAACGCATAACGGTGTGACAGTGCATGAAATCATGTACAGTTTCGGCTTCTTCGATTCTCCTGAAGGGTCATTTGTCTTGATCTTCCAAATTTTTTGTCCCTCAGCTAAGAAGTGCTGCCTTTGGAAGTATATGTTTGAGGGCATATGTATATTGTAGGGTGCAGTCCTTCCTGGCAGTGGGAAGGACTTATACTGCTTGATCTAGCATTTAAATACTAAGTTCTGTGGCCCTCAAAGGAGTAAATGAAATGACATTCTGAGAGAAAACTATGCATAGGACACTATAAGAGGAGAATAAAGAGGATGTGATATCTTTGCTAAAATAAATACTCTGATATTTAAGAGACTGTCCTGAATAGTCTCCTTTTAGGCCCTTGCTGTTTCAGGAACCTTAAATTATGAAAATCCTGTTACATTAGAGCTGCAGATTGATGTTCGGCAATGTACTCTAAATGAACATGTGCAGAGACCTGTTTCCTTTTGCAGTTTTTTATTTACACGATTTAGTATTCAAACAAATTATAGAGGGTTTTTCTGTTTTATTTTGTTAATCTCATAGTCCTTCCTTCTGTCTCACCACTTATCCTTCAACTACCTCTTCACTCATTATCTCACCAAAGAGTTCTTAAGGAATGTCCTTGTCTATGTTCTCTGCATGTTTATTTTAACTTTTTGTGACATAAAAACACAGAATGGTGTGGCTAATGTGTTGGTACCTTGCTGACCATCTTTTTACTATCTAATCATGCCTTGTTCATCAAAGTATATAAGTCCAACACCTCACTCTAAAAATCTCACCAAAGTGAAGAGCTGGGAATTCTTTCCAAAATACAGCCATTCCTTGAAAGGTTTGTGATCTGTCCTTGAAATAACTGATTATATTGTTCAGTCACTGGTTTTCTTTTTCTTCCTTTTATTTCGCTTTTTGCTTACTTTAGTCTTCATTGTCTTACTTGTCTGTGAAGCACAGTCACAAATATTAACCTTGCATGTTAATACAAACTTAAAATAAAAATGATTCTACTGTCCTAGAGTAAATACTGCACAGTTGTGAAACTCTCTATTCGAGAAAAATAATTTGAGAAACCAAATTTATGCAATCATCCAATCATTCAGGTTGGATGGGACCTCTGAAGATCATCTAGATGATACACCTTTTTATATTAATTTGACTTTGAAAATAAATGTTGTTTCTTTTAAAGTATGAAAATGTATCAGTCCTAAGAGGTAGCTATTTTATATTTATAGCTATTGTATGTTTAGAGTGAGCCAGTAGTAGACAAATTAAATCTAAATATGCATTGAGGCAGTTAGACTGTTATGAATTTGGTATTAGTCAATGCAAGGAAGACAGGCTTACAATAGGTGTTTTACCTTTAGGTACTATAGAAAAATATAGGTGAGGGTTTATCGTTGTCTTGATGGAAAGACTGAAAGAAGTAATAGTTAATAGAAAATAGATTAACAGCTTATTTGCTGCCTTTATAAAAAAAAAGTCTATGTTTTTAATATTTGGATTATATTTATCTATCCATCTCAGATGTATGTTTCCAGGGAAATACAGCTTTGCTAGAATATACTGTTTTGTTAAAATGTGCTTGCTAGGTGTGTTTTTATTTTGAAAAGGGAGTGTGAGAAAGGTAGATGGTAGCCTGGTTTTTCGTCATAGATTTCCATATTCAAGTCCTTATCATGTCTGATGCCAAATCCAGATCATGGCAGGAAAAATTCATGCTAAAGAGGGACTTAAACCTTGTGTATTTTTTGCCTTAATGACACATGTAGCCTGATGGGGAGGAGGAGGGCAAGTGACAGTTTGATTTTTTTTGTATTTTTATTTTAGGTAAAAATGTATAGCTATATTGTCTAATCAGTCAATTGATGTTGATTTTAATTGATTCAACTGTTGAGAGAGATGCTGAGAAAATTAGGAATTTAAAGGAATACTCCAACTTTCACAGACAGAGTTACATGCTAGGTTACAGTGTCATGCTCTCTCTTGAAGTTTGGAAATGGTGCAGGTTTTGGATTTCATTGGAAAATGGTGACAGTGTTGTCACCCTACAGCTTACAGCAGGTTCAGGAAAAAAAGAGACTTGGAAAAAGGTGGGGTTTGAGTTATTCTCTGGTTTTCCTTGATTTCTGATACCTAGGTGAAGTCAGCTCTGTGCCTAATGTAACAACTGTAGCTGACTCCTTGCCCAGGGTTTGAAATACTCTTACACGCTGTACAAAAGGACTAAGTAACTATCACAGGGCTCTGGATTCTGCTGCAGTGCCTGTATGACTTTTTAGATCTGAGATTTTATTTTTTCCCCCGTAAAGACCAAGTGTTAGTATAACTGTGTCTCTGCTGAACTGCAATTTTGCCACCAACTTCAGGAAACTTAACTTTTCTGAAAGTTCCTGCGATGTTACTGTTGATGTTATATTGAGCAGCATTTGAAGGTGAATATTTCGATCCAAATGTGCCATCAGTTTTGTGTTGTCAAAATATGTGAAGAGAAAGGCAGAATTTGTCAGTGTATATTAACTTACTTCTATATATGTAAACCAAAACATCTTACCTTCTGTATCTTTTCTTTTTGAGGAATTCATTAGTGCTGCTACTGATCCTGACTGCTGTCAAATTGGAGCAGCCTCAGCGCACAGTCAAATGAATATGCTAGTGATCAGGAGTGGATTTGTGTGTCTGAAAACTAGGTCAACTATGTCACATTATGCAAAACTTCCCAGGTATTGTATAGAGAAATTTATCAATAGAGGATGAGCTTCAATCAACTGAAGTTCCTTATATGCGTCAGCAAAGCAATTCATCCTGGTGCTTTTAAATAGCATCAGCAAATGCTTTATAACTTTATAAAGCTTTATAACCAGTCCCTGGAAAAAAAACAAAGTGCATTGTTTACGGTATAACCGAATAGACTAACCATGTGGATACCCACAGACCCAGTTATACTGAAGCGTTTGCCATCCGTGCCGCAGCACGCATGGTAGAACAGCGCAGCTGAGAGAGCCCTTAAGTGAGCCCCAGAATGGATCACAGATGACACAGAATGGAAGGCCTCCACCAGTATCATCTAGGTATACAAAGTTTTATTTAGGTGGCTGCATATAAATGTCTTTGAGCTTTTAAGCACCTGATTGGTATTTGTACATTTCAAGCACTTAAGTGGAAATCTGCCTTTTCTGAGTAGTGCTGAAAGCAGTGCAGTTCTCCATTCAGGAGTGTCTAAATCGCTCAAGATCTACTGCAGATCTATCTGAATCAGGGCACCTATTCAAATAGGGATCATCTCTGTTAAGCTTCTAATCTCCCACTTAAGCTCTTCTTAACTACATCATCCAATATGTTCTTCTAAAACGGTACTGCTGGCAGTCTCTTGAATTCTTGGTGACAGCCTCTGAATTCTGTCTGTATTAGCAAATGAGCTCGGCTGTATTCTTCAAAAAACACTAAAGCTTGCAGGGAAGAAGTTACTCCCTCTGTTTACTGTGTCATATTACAACAGAATAAAATCTTTCAGGTTACCTCCCCTGTTACTCTCATCTGTAACACTGGCTGCTTTTAGACCATACTGACTTCACTGGAGAAGTAACCGAAGTCACTGATGCTTTGTGATTTTTTTGCTGCTTGTGACTTTGTTTCTGCTTGATTGTTTCATTCTTTCCATCCCAATAAATACTATTTGCCTTCACGTGAAATGTCCTATATTTCAAAGGGAGTTTCAAAGCAAGAAATGTACAGTTGCCAAGCATAAATTATTAAACCTCACAGCTTGATCAGGTGCCAGCATTGGGGGCATGGAATATTAATCTCTACACTTTATTTCTTGCCAGTTGCCTAATGGCTTTCATTCACACCAGTCTTCTCCAGAGGGAAAGATCAGTTCTCACTGCAGTAAATGCAGTCCTCCCAAGCTTTTCAGTGATTGTAGAAGCAGTGTAAGCCTGTTCTTTATCCTTAAATTTTATTTCTCCACAGTCGTAAGTTTGGTTTATAAGTGAATTAACAAAGGATAATAGATGTGCAAAACAAAATAAAACAAAAAAATCATTATACATAGCCCCACTGGTTACTGCTTTTGAGGACTTTCCAGAATTCTTTATGTAAAGTTTTATGCACCTATAGTGACAATTATTAATCCTGATCAAACATGATACGCTGCTGTTCTGACACTGGGAAGTTAAGATCAGAAGCTTAAGATTTGGAAGTATGCATGGGTATTAGGAATGCTGTGTGGAACAAAGAGGTTCCCATCTAGATATGAAAGACTAAGTGAAACATAGTGGGATCCAAAGCAGCCAACAAACCAAGCCACTGAAAGTTTTCATTCCTACACCTAGAGCCAACTAAAAGGAAACGTGAAGAAAAAAAAATAATTTTAAAACCTTATTCAGAGGTGAAGGAAAAGCTTTCCCTCTAGTCAGGCTAGCTACCACAAACTTCCTTTCAGAAAGCTGAACAGGATTGATTATGTTTTCAAAAAAGAAATGTGCTAATTCTGCAGCTATCCTGACTGGGGAGTGGGGGGGGTGGGGGACGAGAAATTAATGGCAGACTTGGCTTAATTCCCTTTTTCTGACTAAAATTGTGATATCTGCCATTTTCCTATCTTACATGCTTTACAAAGATTAACCAACATATCAAATGGGGAACAGAACCTTTAGAGTATGAGTTGCTGCATAGGTAAATGTCCACCAGGATGCAGAATCTCTCTCGAGTGCAGCTAGGTTCGTTTCTTTTCAATGTAATGGGACAGGTTCAGCTTGATAAATGAGCAGTGTTGTTTTAATTAATAAATAAATACAAATTGAATGGATTTGTATGCAAGGTAGTATTGGAGCTACTCAACCCTACCAAGGTTGCGGCAGTTTGGGGTGTGCTCAGAAGCATAATTATAGGCTCTGGGAAGCTTTGAAGTAAAAATCATAAGATCTAAAAATCCGGGCACTTCTGTGGCTAAGCAGCCCCTTGTGGGAGTTATAGAATCAAAGGGATTTTGAGGGGAGGAGACGGGATCCCCCAAAATCCATTTAAGTATGTGCTTCTTACAGTTATTTACTTGCCATCCTATATTCAGAATCCCATATAATTTGTTAAGTTAAAGAAGAAAAATATTTAAGAAAAACTGATGAGAAGAAGTGGGACAAAAGGCTAGTCGCTGAAGGGGATGGAGATTGTCGTTGCTAAAGTTTAAGAAGGAGCTGAATAAAGCATCAGTAGGAGGGATACAGTTTTAGGCTTTATATAATGGATTGGCTAGGGAAAACTGCTGGTATTTTCTTACTCTGCAGCTTGTCTAGTCTTATGTTTTATCATTGAATTTTCCTGTCTGTGACATGAACCCATTTGTCATTGCTACTTCTACTTCTTCTTGTCATTTTTTTACCTTCTTTCAGAATCAGTCTTGAATTTTGCATTGGTTTTAACTCTTTCCTTTCTTTCCTCACATCATTCTGTTCTCCAGATGCCATGCAATTAGCTTTGATACATAGCTAAATATGCTGATAGTTTTTCTGTGTCATCTGAAGTAGTAATTGTTGCCATCCTCAATGATATTTATGTACTTGCTGAGCTTCCATGACACTTTTACATGACGTTGTGCTTCAAAAGCTTCAGTTATTTCCTCATCTCCTGCCATCTGGATTCATTTTACTGACCTAATTTGATATAGTGTGATATAATCCCTCACTCCCAAATGCTTCTTTATCATATGAACATAAGCAGATTTCTGCCATTATTTTCCAGATTATATTCCTGCCCTCAGACCTTGAAAATTAAGTAGCAGGTTTAATTGTGTCTCCTTGTATTTATAATTAAGTTGGAAAATAGCTATTTTTAAAAGTGATGGGTCTTTAGTTTTTTTTATTTAGTTTCAGTATTGCTTCCTGAAACTCACTTACCTTTCTATGAAGTAAAATAAGTAGATCGCCTTGATTTTTCCATTCTTTATAACTCATTAATGAGGCTATAAGTAAGAATTACTATTCATAGCATTATTTTTGATCAGTAAGAAGAGGAGAAAGGATATAGTATCCATAGTATTACAGAATGTGTCCATCTAGAGACAAAATTGTTGTGAATTATATATGTGACAAGCTTTACCCACTCTTGTATTTGCAGGTGTACATTCTTGTATTAATTTTGCTTTATTATGTTGCATTGCTATAACTGTAATAATTGCCTGTGAAAGTGAGATTGCTTGGAATCAAATACTTGGATCCAAATTCTTCTGGCCATTGAATAGGTTGTGAATCTGAGTCCAGATACAAACCATATACTTGTCCTATATACACCAATAAATGTGTCCTATAACTGCAGAATTAATTGGCCTACCTGAAAAAAAAAAGTAATCTATTTGCGTTGTTCATTTACCAAGTAGCTCAAATGACAGATCAGAAACAAGCCTCTGCTCATTAATTCAGGTAAGACCTTTGAACCAGTTGTTTATGAACCAGAGCTGGTTCTGATCCAGCATCGGACAGTGGGAGCACAAGAAGGGAGTCATGGCAGTAGTTCTCAGAGCAGCCATCCAATAGTGCCATGGTTACGTTTAAGGAGCTTGAATGATACTTTTTGTAGAAGCTGATAACGGTTGGAAAAAAACCCAGATTGCCGACAATTTTTTAGCAGTCTTTTCTTTTTTGAAGGCAAATTCACTTTGATGGCTTCCAATAACAGCTCCTAAAAAAAAAAAAAAAAACCAAACCAAAAAAACCCCAAACAGAAACAACAAAAAAAACCCTAGGGAGAGGAAGAAATTTCATAAAATTTGATATGTTAGAACAATTTTTTTCCTTCTTTCTCCTTGGCTTCTTTGCAAATATTTCTCTCTTTTTTTCAAGCAAAAAGGTATTCTAAGTTTCACAAGCATTTGAGCTGCTGTTACAACTGAAACAATTTTTTTCTTTCCTTTTTTATTTTATTTTATGTTATTTTTGTTCCCCTTTTTTGGACATCATAAGGAAAAATCCTAACTTGGACATGAGCACACCTTGCAATGTAATTACTGTGGGGTAGGCTGAAATGCAGAGCAAATATTAGTGTTTGGAGCTAGGTTTTGGCTGGGATTTTTGCAAACTCTTTGCAGTAGAAATCCTGTGATATCTTTAATTCTAATATTTGAAACTGGTAGTTTTCATACGTAGTGTAGTGAAACCCACCGCTTCAAATTTTATTGGGAAAATACAAGAGGTGGATGGTCAGAGACTGAACAGAATCATGTTTGATTCTGGAATAATCTTTCTACAGAATTAACTCTTCATGTATGCCATGGGGTGACAGTTTGAATCTTGACATTTTCCTCATACTGATGTTATCTGTAGAGGAACTGACATTGTAATTACATGGTCCTCAGCAGCCTGCTTACAAAGTTGAGTATTGTTGCCCTAAGGAAAAGAGATTAGGCCCTGGCTAGTATGACAGAAAGCAAAGGTGAAGAGGAAAGAGGCAGATCCAAAATATAGATCTGAGGGGAGATCTACAGGGGAGGCTTGCTGGTTTTGTGGCAACAGTGAGGAACATAGCTGCTGTTTCTTGGAGGTATTCCATGGAACTATGACTGCTCCTTAGTAGTAGCAAGTCTTGCTTTCCAGACCTCTGGTGTGGGAAAAGTCTTTAAGAAAACCAAGCAGTTCTTCAGTTGGCTTTCTTGGTCCTGTTTCTCAGCAGTCTTAGCTCATTATTTGCCAATTATATATTGTTCTAGGAAATGCCATTTTACATTCTCTTGTCAATGATTATTTAAAAAGAGACAAACTCCAAATCCCTATTACCAGCCAAGGTATTGATATTGAATCGTTTGAACAAGTGAAAGGGACTTTGATATGTAGGAGGGACAGCAAGTCTCTTACTTTCTTTACTATCTCTGCATTTTGGCTATTAGTGTAAAATTGCAAAATCAATACCTAAAGTTGCATGCAAGTTGTAGAAAAATTAATACAAATGTTGAGGTCTGATGTACTTGAAATATCATAAGAAAAGTTATTAGATGTGTGATTTTATATGTAGGAAAAAAAAAGTTACAATTCATGAAAAAGCCATGAAAGTGGCACAATGTACCTCATAGTGAAAGTAGGGTATTTCTTGCACATACCAAGACAGATAGTATGTTTTAAATCCATACCTTAGCTAGCTGGTAAACAGTGAGCTTGTATAGCTATACCCTTTGATTCAATTGGTCCCATATCATAGCTGAAGACCATAAACCTCTGGAACCAAGTGTTTCCCCAAACAGCGTTACACATTGAAATACAATGACCCCCAGCTTCACAAACGTGTAACTGTGTGTGTGTGTGTGTGTGTTTCTGTCTATACAATTGTTCTGTTCTCTTTTAGGGAGTCTCTATTAAGTTTTGAACAGTAACAGATTGAATATTGTACTGGCCACTCTCCAGATGCCTGAGGGCTGCAACATTTTGCATATACATTTACATAATTTTGCATTGCTTGTACATCTATTTGAATTCTCTGTTGTAAGCAAATGAAACTTTACCATTATATGCATTAAGAGCTTTCACCATGTAATGCTGGATGGAAAAAAGAAGAAAATACTTTAACGTACCTGACAGTATGTTTATTATCTTTGAAGGCTATCCTGTGTATTTTTGCCCTCTCTTGTGCTTTTGCAGCAGTTAAAAAAAAAAAGCACAAAAAACTAAACCCCAAAAATATGGAAATATGTGCTAGAAAAAAAGGTAGAGGTGATGTTCATGATGACTTACATATTCCATTTTCTATTTCACTGTATTTTTTTTTTTTATCTTTCATCTACAGTATCTTGTTTCACCTCTCTTTTGAGTAGAGCTGTCTTCCTCACCTCTTTTAACTTTTTTACTCGTTATTCCTTTTTGTTTTTCTTAATACCTTTCCACTTTAATGTTTTTGTTCTGGATTCTCTTCAAAGACCTTCTCTTAGAACTGTTCAGGAATTTCTTTCCAATAACAGGGGATTTTTTAAGACACATTTCCAATTAATTAAAATGAAACAGATCATGGCAAGCCATTAGTTTCAGTGGAGTTCCTGTTTTGAAGAAAACCCTTAAATATGTCAGATAATGTATTCAAAATTAAAGGAATCTGGATTACTATAATGTGTTGTGACTTAATGAGGTACTGAATAGTCTGAACAGTCTCCAGGAAAGGATGTACTGCTTATTCTGAGAGAGAGATTTCCAAAGCATTACTGGCCTCAGCTTTGCTAAAATAGTAACAAGTAGGCTTTTAGTAATAAGGCTTTTGAATAAAACCAGAGTTAGGCAAGTGTTGAGCTTTTAGTAAACTCATAATGCACACATGCCCTCCAGTTTTTATTGATGGAAGTACAAGAGAGTATAAGGTAAAGGGTGAAAATAGATAAATTAATAAAAGGAGAAAAGAAGGGGAATGAATGAGGAAAAACAGGAAAAAATGCTGAACAATTGGAACCACAGGAGTGCCACTGTATGTAAAGACTAGCATAAAGGTCAGCCTAGAGACCAGCTGCACAGTAAGGATGACCATGTTGTTTCACTATGGAATATTCAGTGAGACATTTCAAAGCGGTATGCTCGAGAGTTACAGTTACTTGATCAATGCCAAAAATGTTTACAGACCTAATCTTAAAGTCTCATTGGAAAAAAATAAAAAATCCACCCACCCACCCACCCCCACCAGTATATACAAATCCAAGTTTTTCAGAACTTTTCAAATAGGAAAGATTGCTAATGTTTTACTTGTCATATCATTCTCAAAGGTAAAGCAATACTGAAGTATCAGAAATCTTTATTTCTCTTTGGCTGTTGCAGAAATGTTTCATATATACAGTACATAAGATCAGGTTGAGACCTTTTCCCACATTAGGGCTGCTGATCTTATAAGCAAAGGACCCTAAACCATCTATGACATCAGATGAAGTCTGAAGGCCCTACAAGTCTGTCTTACAGCCTTATTACAAATGCCTAACAGCAATAATAGCCAATGAATTTCTGACAGTAAATCCATATTTTATGAAGAGTTTGGAGATGGCTATCATGTTTGTGATGGGAATTGTGTGTACACAGAGAAAAAATGTTTTAATTTTGCAAGATCTGTGTTAGTAAGGTAAAACTCTTTACAAAAGTTTGCTTTTTACTAAATCGTTTTTAAGCCAAACTTCAATTTGGCCAAGGTGATAACAGATATTGCTGATTTGGGATAAAAATAAAAAATTGCTGCAAACAGAGTTCAAGTCATTTCTTTTAAAAATAAGCTCAATATTCCTTGTCTCACCTCATATATCTAATTATGGGGGACAGAGAAGTACGTCCACTTTTCATGTAAGGTTATTAAGATGACAGTGTCCCTTTAAGTTGTGAGGATGTGCAGAGTAGTTAGGAATGTGAGATACTGTAGGGTACCAAATGTGTGATGTGATGTTGCTAGGCAACTCCATTATTGTTTTAAACAAACCACATAGAGCTGGCAACAGCTCTCAGAGCTCTTGGCTCTTGACAGTAACACAGACCTCAAAAGAACCTAGAACAAAAATCTTCCAGAATGAGCTGTAATATATAAAGCAATCCCATAGTGCTAGCAAATGTGAGAACCTATTTGTTAAGTTAGCAAATATAATTATCTGTTAGACTCCTTTAAAAAATTATTATTGTGACAATTATGTCATTGGTTTAAATAAAAATATTGGTAAATACATATATATCAATTCGGATTTTTGAAAGAATGCCTCTCATAGCTCTCAATGGTAACAAATCCGTTTGCACGTATTAGATAAGCATCGTATGTCTGCAGTCAGGAAAGGAAAAATGTTACATAGGGGATAGCCATGTACATGTGTTTGCAGATTTTTTTTTTTCTCTGCTGCTGAGTTCTGTATATTTTGACATCTCAGAAACAGAGGTGAACTCCTTTTTGTCAGTATTGCAGTCCATAACAATAGGTCTAGGTGTAGCACACTAACACACACTATGAATATGGCAAAACTTTTAAAAAGGAACCAGCCCCCAAAGCTTCAAAAGACACCCCAGATCTGTACTGAAATAACCCAAGATCTGTCAATTTTTTTTCTCCCTAGGAGATAAGGAGGTCTGTAAACAGACTTGTAGTCTGGAAATACATCTGGAATGTGAAAAAATCAGAGTACCTCCATACCAGTTTTTCCCCTGTCTCCTGACTGCTTGAATGCAGACTAGCATAAATCCAGCAGCCAGGCAGGGCTGTGCTGCTCCTAATGTTTGTCTCAGTGCAACGTAGCATTTCAGATGCAGCATCATACTGGCTCACCTGCCTGGCTTGTTGTGTTATTCACACCCCACCAGAATGCAGTTGAAGTCGGCATGAGTATTGTTCTCCTTGTTGCTGTGTGAATGCTTTACCCATCAAACTGGTGGCAGGTGCCTGCTGCATGTCTGCTTGTAATTGTTCACTTTTATCCATTCTGATCAACAAAAGGCAGACTTGACTGTCTAGCTAGGTAAAGCTGTCCCAGGAAACATCTGAGCTCTCGAGTCATTCCCCATGGTGAAATGAATGTTTACATATAAAGAATAGCTGATTTTCCACTTGCTTCCCACCCTACAAATGACAGATGAGCAGAGATTAGGCTCAATTGCACTGGACACTAGGGTGTATGCTTTTCTACTTTGTTAGATCTTTTTCTGTCTGGCTATCTAGTTTAGTTTTTTAATTCCTCCTTGTAGGGAGAACCTTTTCCGAAAAAAGTTTTGTCAAACCTGACTCTTGTCTTTTAGAAAATTTTAGAATGTTGAAAGTGGCTGTACTGGTTCAGACCAGCAGCCTACATAGCATGATATTCTGACTCTAAAGTATGCATATTCTGGTGCCTGAAGAGGAACAAAAACAGAGTAGGGGGATATGATATTTCATCAAAGTATTCATTTGCTCTCTGACTGTATCTTGGCTCACAGGATTTCCTGAGCTTTGTATCATTAAGATATGTATGTATTTAGTATTGATAGAGTTCTGTTAGTAGTAGTTCACTTTGCATGCTCTCCCTCCCAACCGACAAAACTTTCCGCATCCACAATATCTTCTGACTGGGAGTTACACAATTCTGTGTAGCAATGCGCATTGCATCTCAGCCTTTTGTTGGTTTCAAGTCTGTATCTCTTAAAGTCGATCATTCCTTGTGTAGATAGAGGCAGTGAGTAGTCTAGTCTACTCTGTAACATCTCTGTGCAATTTATGATTTTGTAGGCTTCTAGCTCCCCTTTTTTCCAAGTTGAACAATCCTAAACTACTTAGTTGTCCACATAGAAAGTGTTATTAGCCTTTTGCAATTCTTTTGTATCCTTTTTAAGAATAGGAGAGAAGAGTATTAAAGGGGTGCAAGAAGCATATTTTTTAATGTGGTGTAATGGTTTCTTTTCTGTTTATTTCCTAGCAATTCCTAGCATTTGTGTTGCTTTTGTAACTATTGCCTAGCACTGGTCTGCTGTTGATCATGACAAATCATTATTTTCCCTCAGCAAGCCATCTCATTAAAGAAATAATGTTCAGTTCTTCCCCATGCTACAGATTTATCACATCTTCAGGAACTTTTCTAATGTCAGCCTATCTAAATGTTAATTTGGTTTTGTTGGTTTCTGTATTTTCATAACCGGTGTAATATTTTTTTTTTTTTTTAATATATTAAGTATTGATTGAGGGAAGAGAAGAAGTGGCCCAGACATCTTTTTCTGTCAACCATTATCTGTGAAGCAGGGTTTTCCCTTAGAGGGATCAAATGGAGGACAGCAATTCAACCTGAAGTCTCTGTGGGAACATTAAAGAATATTTGAACGCGTGCTTTGAGAGCCTACTTGAAAAATAACCATGCACAATATGAGGAACATCTGTGCTGCATGCCAGAGTCCAGTGGTAATGCCGCTGACACAAACAATAGGAGCAAAAAGCTCATATAGGTTACGTGGAGGCCTTCTATTGAATAATGTGTGTCATTTTGCATTTTTGTAGTTGCACCATATTTTTGTAGCACATGTAACAGTAGTATACTAGGTATGAAATTACAGACAGGCAAATAATCACTATAACTTGATAGCTGATGGAAATTGAAGTACCCTGAAAAATAAGCAGAAAATATCCATACATAACGAAGTTATCTCCATTGTTTATCTGGAACTAATACTTTGTGTGTTTGTATTTTGTTTCTGAAAAATATAATTAATCAAATAGAAAAAAAGTATGTAATGAAAAGCTGACTATTACATATTATATAAAATGGACCCTGTTTATTAGGCTGTTCAGAGTTCTGCTCCTGCACTTGGGTTTGGGCCTCCAGCATGGACAGAAGTGGGGTGAGTTCTGGCATATTACTGGGGTCTCTCTACATTACTGTTGCATTAGTAGGCTAGCTAACGGATGAGAAAATGTATTTGTGGGTTTAATCCCATGTTCAGTACTATCAGTGTTATTCCTGTAGATATGTGAAGTCAGCAAATGTTGCTTTCGTGGCCTGTGTGATGAGAGGGCGCACATTTTTCCTGCGCCAAGCGAGGCTGCTTCTGAATGTGGTAGGCTCAGCTTAGTCATCTGTGGGGTTTCTTCTAGTCATTGTTTTCTAATTTTCAGCAAATCTGTTGTGTCCTGTAAATATTAAATCTTGTTTAACAGCATTTTAATTTAGCTTCAGGAAAGAAAAAGAAAAGTTTGTTTGTTTTGTTAAGTTTGTGTTTTGTTTTGTTTTATTTTTTAATTGCACTAACAATTGGATACAGAGTGTAAAGTTATGTGATTCTAGATATTTAATATATCTCATATATTAATTCTATATATAATTATTATATATTTTACACATCTGCTGGAAATTTAGTGTCTTCTCTTATGGAAGTTAGAAAAAAAAATTTCTGTGACTTTTCTCTCTGATGCAGAAATGCTTATATAGGGCTTAAGGTCTAGGCTGCTGACCTTGAAGGACTGATTACATAAATGGCAGATTGAAAAGATTCACAGGATAATATTCTGAGAAACTTTTAAGTTTTAAGAACTTAAAACTTAAAAAAGTTTTAAGACCACCCTGACCTAAGAGTCAGTAAGAAAGAAAAATAAATTACGTATCAAAAACCCCAAGGTACATTTATGTCTTCAGTCCTGCTTACTTGCACAGCTTGCTTTTTCTCAGCATGAGTTAGAAAGAACGTTTAACACTTCTTACTAAAACTTCTTATTAAAATATGTACAAGAAGAGACTTTAGCCATGCTATCTTATACTATTTGCCAGATTTGTTGTTCTAAAACATTTTATTCATTTTTGCCATGCATATAAAAAACCAAAGACTGGTAGTATTGAGCTGTGAAAAACCGATCTTTTTGCCTAAAGTATGTACAACATGACACATGATCAGAACTAAATTGATAAATAATGGTAAATTTCATGTCATGAAAAAATTGTATGAATTCACATATCTCTTATACAGGTTGAATGATCAAATAATGACCATCTTTTTCTAAATTCTATTTGAAAATGTCTAGACTTCTTTACGCAGAGCTTTCAACACATTAAATCTTTTCCATGGTTTTATATAATACTTTGCCATGCATGCAAATCTGCCTTAATTGGGTGAATGAACTATATTGCTTCCTCAAGTCATATGAACTGCTAGTATAAATATCTAAACTCTTAAGATTTAACGTATGACTTCAAAAAGAATGTCTGTAGCATGCACATGATATTGTGCATTGTAAACTCATCAAATTAATTAGAAAAATTCTGAGTAGCATACAATTAACTTTGAGTTAAATGTAATTCTGTACACTCAGAAACTGGCTTTTTCTATCATAATAATGGAAAGAAACTTCAGCTGGTTACCCTTATTTATATACTTGTAGATTGCAATAAAAACTTTAAAATGTTAATCCTATTCATAGTCACTTAGTAGGAAATAAGGAACAAACCAGAACATACTCATGTTTCAACATCATCTTTATAGCTCCATGGTTAAAACCACTTAAGATGATTTCCCCATATATTAGTAATAATACCCAGAGCCATAAGGGTACCACTTAATGTCACACACTGGAACCATATTTGGCTTAGTTATGTTCTGTTCCTCTAAATGCCATCCCTGAGCGAATTGCTTTCTCAAAGTAGCCAGTTACATCAAAAAGCTTGCAAAAGTCACAGCCTGAAATGTCCCTTTCTAGAAAAATAAGTAGTAGGAACCAAGAAAGAGCAAAGGATCAAGTTTGTAGTTATGACAAAACTGTAGAAATAACATAATATGTAAATATTGCTGTTTACAAGTTTACGGTAGCGTAAGGAAGCCTACCCATCTCTAGTTCAGCAGGGTAAAGATTTAGCTCTCCTGATCTTCACGGCTCATTGTACTTCTGACAGTACTGCAAACACAGAGCAGTACAACAGACTAATTACACTATTTGGTATGCCAGTGGTGGAGTGGGTAGGTAAATGCCAGTTTACCGCAACAGCACTTCAGAGAGAAGTGGAATTTTCTGTGGGTGGGAAATGGGATGAATGAGAGTGCATCAGATCTTTTATTTATTTTTATTTTTTTCTCTATCGGTTTTTCTGAAGGAGCAGTTGGGACCTTCTAGGTCCAATGGTAGATATTGGTGTACTGAGTTTCAGTGCCGTATCTAGAAGATGTGACTGCTCTATCAATTTCAGTGAAACTACAGCAGCATGAATTTTCACCTGTTCTTCAAAAGCTCATTCATCTCTCTGGATGCCTATGCAGCAACTGTCTAAAATGCTTACCCTCTGTTTCATAGCTGCTGGTAGTGAACTTTTTAGATTAAAGGTGGCTTGGCTATGCTAATCACTTATCCATCTGCAAATATTTTATCCAGCAGCAGGGAGTAACGTGTGGACCCATCAGCAGGGAGTAACGTGTGGACCCATCAGCATTTGTACCTCTCCACACTTAGTGCACGAACAGCCACAAGAGTAAATCCATTAAAAATGTAAACATGGGTATTTAAATGGCTAAGGACTTCTGAAATTCCAGACATACGCAGCTTAGTTATGCTGTTTTGAATTTTTGGCATATATCCTCAGTTCATCTGCCTGGTACTAACCAATGGCAGTTAGACATTCACTAGTAATAGCCCAGTAAGTGACAAAACAATACGAAATCAAATGAGAACAGGAAAGTAAAGTTCTTATTTTGAGCATTCTGGTTCCATTCAAGTTAAAATGGTTCATTTTCCCAAAACTGGCTGTAAGTATCTAAAAAATAGGCTGTTAGGGGAAAAAAAAAAGGTAGAGGAGGACACTGGGGAAAGAACTTATGGGAGAAGGATGAACAGCCTTTTCACATTCAATAATGAAGATGAATCAGATAGTGACCAGTTGAATTGGTTTGTTAAGCTGTGAATAGTGGAGTGAAGCTTAGATGACAAAAGGAAACATCAAGATGTTTTGTCATATTGATTCAGTTTTCTAAAAATCAGGGTTTCTGAGAAATATATGTAGTTCTTTGCTTCAGAAATACTGTTTACAAGTAATTGCAATGTCAGAGGATGTTGAAACACAAATATTAAGGATTAAGGACCACCATGGCTGAAGCTCAAAGAGCTAATTTGGATCATCTGGCTTTAAGTAACATAAAATTTGAGAAGCCAAGCCTATCCTTTGCTAGTGCATTTCAGCAGAATATTTTTGTGGCACCTTGTCCTTAATTACAGTAGTATCTGTAGTTACTAAATGCCTTTTAAAAATCTGGCACTTACAGCTTTGAGTCACCAGAAAGAAGATGTGAGTAATGTTTTTATGGAGATGGAGAGTGTGGTGTTGGCTTACAAAACATACAAATACCAATTTATCTCTTATTCTTTTGACTGCTTGGAGGTTCTTTTTTGGAAGTATGATGTTGTAGAACCAAATATGTATGCTAATGAGTACAGAGAGAAACTTACTAAAGAGGGTCTTATGAGTGCTGAGTGAAAGACCTGATAAAAGATCTTTACCTCACTGTCTAATATTGTATTTGAAGGATTCCAAGAGTAATATGAGGGCACTGTCTCCTGGTTTCACTTACACTTAGTCTGGCCAGTGTGTATATTGACTCACATGAAATATGTCATCATTTGCACACATGTAAATTAAAACAAACCAAAGCCCTTTATTTCTAGTTGTTAATTGACGTCACTGGTTGACAGGGAGATGGGGTGGGTGAAACAAATCCTTTTGAGGGTGACAGAACAAGTGCTGATGCAGGATGACTTCATTATGTTGTGCTGCCCAAAAGACTGTAGCTAAACTTTGAAATAATTCTGGGCAGTTATCAGACTCTGCTGTGCTGGTACTTCACTGGGGAGAACTGACATAAATTACACTAATTCTTAACCTTTTGAAAATATGAAAGTTACAAAAGATACTATTAATAACCCTGGGATTTATATATTTTAAATGAGTCATTATACACATCTAGGAAAATATTGGTTACCATTTCTGCCAGATGTTTACACATTCTTGATCCACATCCATTTGTCTCAGAAATCTGTTGGAGTGGGTTGAAGAGTGATTTGAAAGACCTTGAAACCTAAGAGCAAATTTGTATTCTGGCTTGTGTAGAATATAGAAAAAATGCTTTTTTTCCAAGATTCAATGTAGTGTTTTATATTAAGTAGATTATGCATCTTCAGAAGTTTTCTTCGGTCAGTTTTCATGCTTTTTATTTGCTTTTACTCCTTCATTCTTAAGAAGAATATTGATTTTTTAAAAAAATAAATCAGTTGAGATTTATACCAAGAGCTGATGGTAAAGGGTCTGCATTTGCCATTTGTTACCAGTTATGCAACTACTGGAGCTAGTTTCAGGTGCTAAGTGGTAATCACTGCAGCTGTCTGAAGGGTTCAAAAATGGACATATTCCAGATAGTGTTAAAGATTAGTGGAAGAATTTCTCTCCACAATTTCAATAGCATTTTAATTTTTTAAATAGTTTAAGAATGAAATACTTGTAAACCAATATTTTGGAGAATTTGTGTGTTGTAAGGCTTGCACAGCTTGTTTCAGAGCTGGTGAATCCAAAGTAAAAGACCTGCATTGCTTTTAACCCATAGCATTTTTATAAATCATATTAAGAGTTCTATTCCTACGACACTATGTTCTTTTTTCTTCTTCAGTTACACTTATTTTTATTTCTACATTAGTAGAAACTTATTATTAAGTTGAAGTGATTGATTGGCTAGATTCTTTAAATCACTATTTGAAAAGAAAATAACGGGAACTCTGAAAGTGTCCTTGGTCATATCTCAGGCTGGAGCTGCCTTCTCTTTACTTTTAGTTAATGTGCACAAATAATATTTTATATTGAGCTTTAAATATTTAAAAAAAAAGACTTTTCTTTGCAGAGGAATATGAGGATGTCAAATCACATATAGTTGTACTTTTTCCATTTGCCAATTAAATTGAAATGAGAATTGACTAATGTATATATGGGCTCATATTTTAATGTACATGTATTCTAGCACAAAGATAGATCGTTTCCACTGTTGGAGTTACAGTGAATACTTTCTTATGGTCGGTTCAAGTTGGTCAGCATTTTTTAGCAGACACTTGCATTTTGTATTTAATTTTTACTTTGCCCATTCTGCATAAGGACATGTTATAGCACTAAGGCCATTTAAGCTTACAGGAGTGAAAATGAATTTATTGGCAGGAATTTGTAAAAGTTTTCAGGAAATGTGGCTAAATAAGGAGTGATTTGCAACACATGCAGTTTATGCTATTAGAGAACTTCAATTTGTCAGGTAATTGTGTTAGTATTTTGAATTAAGAATTTTGAACTCTTAAGTTCAGATGCTTCTCTGATTTGGATGGTTTTATGCTCTGAAGAACAGAAAAAGAATAGTGCATTCATAGTCATTACAAACGTTCCTACACGTTTTAGGGTTTGCTAAAGAAAGATGGGTGTCTCAGTTACTAAGGTTTTGGAATCATGAAAAGAGTTTGAGAATGAAGGGTACTTTTTGAGGCATTTGCAGAAGAGGAGCTTCCATGGTAAACAAGCCTGCAACTGAACGCTCTTAATATTTGAGACAGCTTTTGTCAGAAGAACTTACCTAACCAGTTTTCCTCTATTACTTTCAGAAACATTATCTCAAGTACGTATATGTGCTTATAGGATCCAAGTTATGCATAGACTTCACTGCAAAAGTGATACTAAAATTAATTACTGGAGGAACAAGAACATAAGACAAGCATTGTTAAGAATAATAAAATTTAAACATAAATTTAGTCCTTGAAGAAGTCGGAGAGCTAGAACGTAGTGTCTATTTACTGGTGTAATAGTTCTGCCTGAAAAACAGCAATGCAGATGTCTGCTAGCATGCTACATGTTTACTTAGAGGACAGCCAGGGCATAGGACAGTAGCAGTGGTAGTTTTTTAGTTCCCCTAAGGACTATTTATGTCTAGTGTCTGTCATTGCCAGACTTCAAACTGAGCTCAGGAAGAGAGTGAGGCCACGTTCCCATCCCCACTTCTAACTTAACAAACAGCTAAAACTGGTGTTTACATTGCTTATGTTCTGAGAAAACAAAATGCCTCAGAAATCCTATGGGAATCTTAAAACCAGCGTTAAGAGCATAAGGCAAACTGTGGATTAGTGATGACAATGTCTCGCTAGTGCTAAGTTGCGAGAGTTGCCAGCTGTATCGCCCTAACACGGAAATGCTTTGGGTGGTATTTGTTGTGAGCACAATCTATTGTGGAAAGATGTGTGATGAGTGTATAAATAAAAGTGTCTATGCCACTGATGTACTTACGCAACTCGGTTCAAACGGTCTTCTTGGTTAAATACAAATAATTAAAATGGCAACTATTAGCATCCTGTAATTAGGACTTTTAACAATTCCATCATTATCCACTCCTTTCTCTGCATGATAATACTCATCTGGAGAGAACTTTCTGTCTATAGTCTTCACTAACCAGCAGGATTTTGCTTTTTTTATTTTATGAAAGAATAGAAAAATTAATAGTTATCCTTCAGACATGGCTTGCTTCTCTGAATTTCAGAAACTGTGTCATCCTAAAACAGTAAGAAAACATGGGTTTGATTCAAAGCTGATAGTTTAGTGAATTTTAAAACATGTTACATATGATTTAATAGATCATAATTTTAATAAATTGCTATCCATCTTCATGTGTGCGTATTCAGTACTAAAAGAGGATTATTATAATGATAATATTAGGGTGGCTTTTACTGATATAGTGGGCAGTTTAAAATTATTAGGTACATTGGATGTAGTTTTATCCATATAAAAATTATACTGCTCTCAATATAAATGTTTAGAATAATCTGAAAAGAACAGAATTCCCCCCACCCATCAGTTAGCATGTTGATATTTAGGGTTTGATTAATATTGCATTAGGTCTATAGACAATCTAGTTCCGGAATCTGACATTTTCGACTGAGGTTGCTTTCTTACCTGATTCCAAGTGTTCGGGCGCTCTTGTAGAGTGTGGTAGTGTGTTACTTACTGTTGCAGACCAGGGAAATGTTGCATTGATGCTATCGAAAGCTACATAGTTAATCTGCCTAATGAGCCATTAAAAATATCAAGCATCGAGGCCAGGCACACCCCTACTGACCGTATTGGACTTAAGGCTTGCCTTGTTCCCACCTGCTTGTGCTGTCCCTTTGGATTTCCTTGGACAGTGCTTTTCAGGCTGTATCTCCTATTATAATGTCCACCTCATAAGTGTCACACCTGATATGCTAGAAGTGAGAACCTGAAGAAATCTTGCCCCTCATTAGCTTTTTACTTCCTGGGACAGTTCATAACCAGAAGCAATTGAATCCCTTGCTGTCCTGTCCCATATAGCCCACATCATGACATTCTTGTGCCAGATTTACCTTTGGTCAGGCTGCACCTGCTCCAGGTTGTGACATTTTCCAGGATATTGGAGTTGGTACTCATTGGCAGTAAGTCAGACTCAATATAAGTTCTTAAATTTCCAGAACAAACAAGACAACAGTGGAGGCTCTGAAGTGGTATTGGCCTGGGGGTCAGGAATGGCCATAGGAGTCAGAGAAAACAAAGCGGAGCTTCTTCAGGGCTGGGATCAGAAGGGTCCCTTCTCAGATGAAATGTCATTTCATATCTATAATTAACACCTCCTGCTTCTCATACCACATTAAAGGTGTTAGGTGTTCCCACCAGTGAATGCTACTGAAATACATGCAGAACTGCCAAAAGTGGGATGAATTAAAGCTCACTGGGATGCTTCCATAGAGACTGGTGAAGTGGAGGTGGCCTTCTGGGGGTGGAGGAGACAAAGTGCTGGGCAAAGGCTGGGTGGCTGTCCTCACTGGTGTGTTGGTGCTTACACCTCTTCTGCTGCCCATCCATTGCTCAGTCTCCAGCTTTTGTCCTACTTAGCTTTGCAAGCAGCAGTCTGTCCAGCTTGGCTGTGCTGAGAGACCCCTGTGGACACAGCAGGAAGGTGGTAAGGGGTGTCCTTTGTGGAGGTCGGAACGGGAGGTCAGAGGGTTTTCTTGGAGGTAGCCAGTACACAGTAAATGCTCAAGGGCATTGCTGAGAGTACTGTATATGCTTACAGGGTAACCTTTTTTTTCATGATTTGGCATTTGGGAAAGAGGGTAATTTCACACCGTAGACGAATGTGGGGTACTCCAGCTCGTGGCAGCTCCCAGGGAGATCTAGTGTAGCAGTATGAACACCGTTTCTGTGCCACAGCTATTGAAACAGGAGTACTTGAGTACTTCAGGCATTCCAGCCTTCGCCTTTCCTGACAGCCATAAAACCAGACACACATATCTACACTTCAATTTTTCACAGGTCAAAGAGAAGGAAAGGGAAGTCCGGGGTCTTTTCATAATAGGAAAGTGAGTCAGTTACTTGAATTTTTCTGAAAAAAAATTGTAAGGGAAAGGAAGAAGTTTTACAAAATTCATAAATAGAATAAATGAGCTTGTGCTTATTTCTTTCTTTCTGCCAGTCTTTCTCTGTTTCTTTTTGTCCCTCCTCTCTGTCTTCTCTTTCACTGTCTTTGAATTTCTTTTAAAATTATGCTTATTCTTTTATTCTTCTCTAGAAGGTGCATTTCAAGTCATTATAAATGTTGAAACACGCTAAAATGCTAAATGGCTTTTGAATTCTGGCAATACTAATAAACATTTCAGTAGACTGTAGCTGGACAATTGATTGTATAAAGCTTTAGTGTCATAAAATGTACTTTTAAAATAGTACCAATTGGTATTTGAGTGCTACAATTTCCCAACTATCTCAGAAAGCATTAATAAGCACAGCCTGAATAGGAACAACTTATTTTTTGTCAGCAGTGCTTTATCTGCTGTGATTTGCTCTGTACATGTTTCCATGACAACTAAAGGAAAAATAAAGTCTTAACCAAAGTTCAGTGAAAGCAAGACAAAACAACCTGCTTTGATTCATGCTGCTCTGATAAATGTGAATTTGGCGATCAGCTGTGGATCACAGATTTTTTTTCTGGAACAGATAGGACTTTTATTTACATATATTTATGCCTTTACCTTAAGAAAACAAAAGGAGGTCATTTATAGAAACTGTTCTTTTTCTTATTCTACAGTCTTGCTTTAAAGCTTTACA